>NC_088209.1:39502871-40759121 GCF_037126465.1 Ornithodoros turicata | reverse complement strand
GCTCAAGCAGAGTGTGACGCGCCTCGCGGGAGCTCCATGAGCCACTCCTGCCAGGTGGTGGCACGACATCAGAGAATTTTCTCCGCCGTAACCATGGAAACCAACCAACGGATGACGCTCGAACGACGTCAGGCATGGGATCGCAGATTTTCTTTTGGACACGCGGGAACACCTTTAATATTTACTCTCAATGCCGTCATACCGCATTTTATGCATCGTTGCCGACTTTTCCATAATTCAACTCGCTGTGCTCTGAAGACGCGCGGTACATCTTACACGTGTCAGCCATCTTAAGTGCGAACATGCACGCGGAAAATGTTGTTTATTCGAAGGTTATCGTTTTTGAAGAGTGGGCTCGTGGGCAATCTCCGTCCGAGGACATGACTGCACTTCCAAAAGGGAAGTCACTACTAAATGAATCTGCATTCCTTCACGATAGATGATCTTGGGATGCTGACATTTTCGACAGTGGACGCTGTCGTATCTCACACACACACTGTTGCTCATTAAGAGATTGTAATTTAACGTTCTGTGTTCTGCCTATTAACTTACTGCACCGTCATAAGGACCATGTGGTTGCACATATATAGACACGGTCACGAAAATAATTCTTAGATTTGATTGCACGCGGGATAGCGCTTTTGAATATCAGATGAAGAGGCAGGGTGAAAAAAAAAAAAAGTTACGTCCTCGGCCGACTTCACAGTTAACAATGCAAGTATCAACTTCAGATACCTGTACGCGGAAAACCCAACTGGCATCCTTGCATTCCCTCACCATGCCGGTGTGGAGGACGGTGCAAGACTGTTGACAATGCCCCGTGGATAATGGAATCCCCCTATAGGAGATCATTACCTGGGTAACCTGGGTAATGCTGAAAGTACCAGTAGATAGCAAACGCGTGTTACGTAGCTTGATCTGTGGCAACGCAGTACGATCACTGAAGGTAATAAAAATTTCACTCACGTTGACCTTTCTAAAAGTCTTAGTTCATCGTGATTCTGGCCGGTCGTAACGCTTGCAACGACATCTCGGACCATTACATGTTTTCGGGCCACACAAGAGCAAAAAAGTATTGCCTCTTTTATAGGCGTAAAGTTATATGAGCTGAAAGCAAGAGATACGGCATCAAGATTCGCCGTAAACTGCGTGGGTGAACTAAGACAAATGGAAGGAAGGTATGGAAGGAAGGTATATGGCAGAGACATCAAGAAGCTGGTTATCATGCAAAGCAAGCATGATAGGAAAGTCTTAAGGAAGATATATACTGCCTCGTATTTCGTGCACACTGAAAGTAAAATCACTGTATAACACGCTCGGAGCATTTGCAGCCAGCCGTATAGTTAGGCGCTTTCTGTGTCGTCTGCGACGATGGGCTGAAGCAGACGACACAGTCTTGCTGCAAGAGTGTGGGCCTGGCTTGGCGTGGGCTGTTTCTAGTTGTTTTGGTTTCGGTTTCTGTGGCTGGTCAGGGAATCGTTGCAAAGCAGGGACTCATTAGTATATAGAGGGCGTTGCTCTGTAGTCGTGTTTTCACGCGCGGCTTACAGGAAATCATTTACTCCGTCGCTTCGTGGTCGTCGCCATCCTCCTGGCGTCATCAGTATGGCAGGAACGGAAAGCGTTGTGGTACTGGTCAAGTTTCAGTGTTCCGCCAATTTCATTGTTTGGCATAACGGCTTTGTCACTTTCGAGTAAATTATTTTGCCATTTTCGAAATAATTGTAAAAAAACAAGGACTACGAAAAAGAAAACAAAAGAAAAAGGAAACGTCGGAATTTCGCTTTAAAACTTAATTGTCTTCCGGAGTGTAAAACACCTTCCGAATACAGAATGTCTGTAGTGCGCCGAAAACTTGCGGAATATGCGGAATATTTATTTATTTAGATAAGCATTCGAGGAATGTACGTGCTTTGCCGAATACTTCGAACGCGGTAGAACACAAATTCGACTCGTGTTCGAAAATTGGATCATTAACGGTAACTTTAATAATATCAACGACTTTTTCGTTTGCAAAGCGCACCCGCACACTCTCTTGGAATTCAATTTGAGTAACTGCGTGCCTTCAAAAAGAAAAACGGAGAAAAACAACTTGTCGATTAGGAAAATTCAGTTAACCGCACTCTTCACTCCGGCACTTCAAGAGGCCCTGTTAAGGCTCTCACCGTCAGCAGAAAACCCGAAGAAGAAAGAAACGGAAGTGAACGGTGAGGCAAAGAAGTTTCTTAAAAGAAAGTCTTCGAGCAAAACGTACTTAACGCGCGCGCGCGCGCGCAGGGTTTGTTTGCATAGTGAGCAAGCAAAAAGGTCTGCAAGTTAGCGAAGCTTTGACTTTGAGAAGGACGCGAAACGAGACTATTTCCATGGCAAATATTTTACTTTACGCCCCGGTGATTACCACATCCGGTAGTCGAGGAAAAATCGTGGTGAATAGTTTATTGTGAGCGTGCGGACTGGAATTGGATACTTCTTTGAAAGTCGGAGTTCATTTTCTTTGACGTTCTTTAGAAACTAGAGCGGATACTGCAATGAAAACAACAATATTCCTTAAATACTTTTTAATACCTCTCGTGCTGGATAAAAAAAAAATATGAGAGGTCGACACGCAGATACTTGCACTGAACTTCAACCAGGAAGATTGGAGAGAGCGTCTGTTATTATACCGTTGGAAATTGTTACCGCTGCCTGGCAGCGGCTTCAACAATTTCAACGGGAAAGATGTTGAAAAGGTTGGATAACAGGCATAACACATGCTTTCTGCAGTACCCAGGACTGGAGGTGTTTTTCGAGTTTGAGAAAAATGTGCTACCACTAAGCTCAAGACTTTAACCTTGACCTTAACAACCTTTAACTTTGGCAGCACTTTTTTTACTTTTTTAGTCTCAGTTTTCAGTTCCGTCTGTACTTCATTCCATTACTGAATAGCGATTTTACGAGAAGACAATAAACTTATACCGGTTCGACTTCACACCTTAGTTTACTCATTTTAAAACCCACGCAAATACGAGACGATATATGCATACTGATCTTGGTATGAAGCAACACTCCACCGTCGAAGCTTGTCGAAGCTTCAAGATTACACTCTTAAAAATGAATTTCACCGCATAGCACGCTCCTAGCCAACCATTATCTCGAATGATATCGTTATCTGCCCTGATTTGTTGAAAACACGGGGCGGACGCCTTTTCTGTGACAATTCATAGGTGTCACAGAAATGGCGTACGGCCCCTGTTTTCAACAAATCAGGGCAGATAACGATATCATTCGAGATAATGGTTGGCTAGGAGCGTGCTATGCGGTGAAGTTCATTTTTAAGAGTGTACCCGTGCAGCATCGTAGGTATTCCAATGTATTCGGCAGTGATGGCCACTACCTACTTTTACAGTAGTTTAACTATAACTACTAACTACTTCGCGATGGAGTAGTTTAACTAGTAGTTAAACTGCTTTTCAGGGGAGTTGTTAAAACTACTTCTTTAACTACTGCAATGTGTTTTAACTACATCTATAACTACTTAACGTTGTCCATCAACATCAATCCCTTGTATAGTGTTCTTGGACACCTAAATATGAATCACAAGCATTGATAAACTTTGGCTCAAGCCATTGCTACGATCGTCAAATACAGAGCTTGCGGCGGGATTCTTTCTGTGCCTACTCGATGAACTAAGCTGCAGAATTATTTCACAACAAATGAGGCTTCACTAGACAAGTAAAGCTTGCGGCAACATTGGAAGTAGTTGGCGCCTGCAGTAACTTAACTACAGTAGTTAACTACTCAAAACATTTGTTTAACTAGTAGTTGCCGCTACATTTCTGCAAGTATAGTTGATAACTACTTTTTAACTACAGTCAGGTAGTTAAACTAGTAGTTGCCACTACATTTCTGCAAGTAGTTGATAACTATACTTTTTAACTACAATCAGCTAGTCTAATTAGTAGTTCAACTACAAGTAGCTAACTACTGGGCATCACTCATGGTATTCGGTTTAAAAGAGAGATTCCTTTGACTCGAAATTCGCATCGACAACACACATCGCGCAATTATTGACTTCGGTATTTAGAAATATCCGAATACGCTCACACAGTCCTACGAAAAACCGCATTTAAATCGACCACCTGAAGCGCTAATCGATCAACTCTTACAGAAAAGAACAGTTGGAGATGCAAATTAACCGAACAGGGACCCATCGGGGCCCACGAATTGCGACCTTTTCAAACAGGTTGAACTTTCGTGTGATAAAAAGAAAAAAAAGTTTCACACCAGAACACATAAGCCAGTGCGCACACCTGAAAACAAGCGGGGCAACGCAGAACGTGAAGCAAACACAATGTGCTCTGCCATGGGATTTAATAAGAGCGCGCCCAGGAAACATAACACACGTTCGCCCGTGACTGTCGCTAATTTGTTCCGAACTTGAAAGTTTTATTAACCAGCTTACCTTTCTGCTTCCATCATTAGTTTCAGTCTCTTGCTGTGTGGCGATTTTTCTCTTTCAGATTACATGGAGGTGTTCCACGTGAGTGAATACATACGCGTTCCGCCAGAGGATGTCATTAAATTCATAAAAATAAGTTTTTCAGCAAATTATGAAGCTACTTGGAACACACAGACGTTTGCCACAGATTGAGGCTGTTTGTATTCAAGTCACGCATTAATTAAGCTAATTTTGTTAATTGAACTCGCAAATTAGCGAAGCAAAGGTAACTTTTTTTTTTGCATGAATTCGGAAGCATATCGCCAATGAACACTATTCCAGTCAAAATCACGGGGGTTTTCGCAAGATTTCTAAACAAATTGGACAGCTGTAAATCAGTAATTGGGCGAAGCGTGATCGCTGATAGTGAGCTTTAGTATGTCGTAAGCTGTCGCCTTGGCGTACGCAAGGGATAGCGTTGGTGGTTGTGCGCACGCGCAAGACGAACGGGGCTTTGCGCGTTGCGCAGAACCACCACGCTATCGCTTACGTACGCAGGGGTTCATTTTTTCATTTTTTCAAGTTCATTTTTAAGAGTGTATACTTCGCCCAGCGACAGATTTTGAGCTGTCAAATTCTTTTAGAAATCTTGGGAAAACTCCCGTGATTTTCACTCGAATAGTGTGCTATGGCGATATACTTCCGAATTGACGCAGAAAAAAAAATGCGACATTTGCATAGCTAATTTGCGAGTTTAATTAACAAAAGTAGCTTAATTAATGCGTGACGCGAATACAAACGGGCTTAATGTGTGGCAAAATTCGGTGTGAGTGTATTCTAAGTAGTTATATAATTTCCTGAAGTGGAAGCTATGTTTAGGAATTTAATGACATCCCCTCGGACTTCTTTTTTTTTTTTTTCACTTTAGAATAATGATAGAGAAATGAAAATTTACAAGTTGCAACACTGTTGTCTCCCGTAGAGTCACTAAATAAGCTACGCTTCAGCGTAGCTTAAGCGTTGAATAAGCGTAGAATAAGCGTTGATAAGCGTTGACAAGCGTTGAATAAGCGTAGCTTAAGCGCTGAAGCGTAGCTTATTTAGTGACTCTAGTCTCCCGAGGACATGCGCGCAATTTAACCGTCTTCCGGCAGAGATCGCCACCGTGGAAGTGGAAGTCCGTGAAAATTGGTTGGGTAAGACGGGCGTTTCAAACCACGAGCTGTGATATAGAATTCTTGGTGGCGGAGAAATGGGCTATGGCTATGGCTTTCCATTGTCTAGGACTGTTGCGTGGCGAAACGGACACGTATATAGCAATCTCTAAACAGCCTTAGTCGCTGGGCGAGAATTGGTATTCAGAATGTTGTTCGACTCTGTTTGAGATGCTACAGGAAGCCTGCCCCTGTGGCTGGCCTTCCATTTGATGCCAATACACTTTCTATGGAAAAAAACATTCGCAAGGGTATGTGTGCTGTGTACGGAAGTCTAAAGGAGCACAATTGGACGTTGGGTTCAGAGAGGAGGGATGGAGGAGAGACGGAGGATCGACCGCTGTCTGGGGCGTGTTGCCAGAGCCACCACCCCACACACGTTAAAGCTCTGACGGCGGGACGATGCCATAATTCGGGAAAGTCGCTTCAGAAGAAGTGAGGAAGATCCACAATCGTGAAGAAGATGGACAGTTGGCGCTTCTCGTGTCAGTCAGTAATGGAAGATGAAGAGAAAGATGATGAGAGCGTGATTCATGCAGCGAGAACATAGCTACGTGAACAAGAAAACGACTTGGTACAGGGAAGGCCTGGGCACGCTATTTCTTGTGGACTAACTTTTTAGTCTTACTGTTTTTTCTGTTTTTTGTTGTTGTTGTTTTTATATCGTCGAGAGTTTTGGAGTAGCTGGCTCCTGTCGTTTGTGGGAGCCACGATCTCCATATTTTTCTTTTTATTCAAACTCCAACTCCAGGGCACTCACTCGTTGCGCGCTGGCGTAAGGATCGAGATTATTTGAAAATTAGGATGTGGCAAGAGAATATACAGTTATACTATGCATAAAGTCTATTAATTTCGAATAAATAGTTTCCGAGTAAAAAAAGAAAAAAAGAAGAGCGGGGTACCACTTTCTGAGCAGCGCCTTGTACTTATCGTATGTGATCCAAGCGAGTACACCTACGTGTACACACACGACGTATATTTTTTAAGGAGGCAGAAGGACGCGAATTCCCGCTCAAATTCACCGCAATTTACCGCAGCTCGTATCACGAAAGAAGCCATCGAAAAAACCATCTACGTATCTGTCTGTCGTGGAAAAACCCGAACAATAGCGCGACTCAAATCCACACTCTCTGATTGCCGTTCAAATACACTAACCACTATAGCGCTCGTGCGAGGCTTCGCCTGCGGCGAACCGTGATATGGATCTAGCAACATCCTATCCAATCACATGCTGCTCCGCCATGAAGGCTTTACGCGATTAAGTCTGATTTAAACGATCAGTGCAAATGAGTGTGGTGCACGTTAGCTGCGAACAATTGGGTGATGATCAAAATACATCACCCAGATGGTACTGATGTATGTGTTTAAAGTTTCTAATTCAGACGCGTGTTATAATACCTGAAAGATACGACGAAGTTCGTGTTTAGAGATCAAACCATCGTTCGGAATAATTCATTCTCGGAATCCTGGGGAAAAATCATCAGCTGCATCGATTTTCTTTTCTTTTTTCTTTTTTTGCATTCAGTTGATATGAAACAATTCAAGAACACGAAAAAGAGCATGTCAATGTCAAGAGAAAGACAAGCAAACCACCGAGACACTCGTGCGTTTGAAGCAACATATTTCACCCCGCATAGTAAAATGTTCTGCCTGTCGATGATTCTCTTCGTTTCTGTTTTTTTTTTCTTCTCTTCTGCTTTATGCTTTCAAATGGCTGCGGTTCCTTCTGTGGCAGACACAAATTACGTTCTGATAAAATGCCAGAGGTGTTTTGGTGAACGAACGCGTGATCATAAAGAGAAAGACGAAATGGTAATCAAACTATAAAAACTATAAAAATTCGGAGCTCACGCTGAGAGGAAGCAGAAAACCATAATGATCAAAGCAGACGACAGTATGGGGCCCATTTCATTTTTGATGGCAGTTCTGGTCCAGAAGGCAGTTTTGGGTTTTCGAATATAAATGAATTCAAAATGACAAAAAAACGAATGAATGATTATAAGAGTTGGTTTGAATGGGAACAAGAGGATGGGGGGGGGGGGGGATATGAACGAAGCATACGACACAGAGAGTGCGATCGATGCATCTCGTTTTTGTTCCTATCTTCTTCTGCTGATTCTAATGTAAAGTTGTAATTTACGATAAATAAATAGGCGAGAATGACCTTTCTGGTTGTAAAACGGTTAAAAGACAACGGTTGGAGGGCGCGTCGTGGAGTCGTAACGTTGAAAGCAGACGACAGTAAGGACGCCACATTTGGCATGAGTTCTAATACAGACAAGATTTGTTGTTTTCAGATTAAAAAAAAAGATAATACATTACGAAGAATATGAGTTAGTGACATATAGTTGGTTTGTATAAGAGGAAGAGGGGAAAGCAAGATTATCAGAACAGCCAACAGCATGATGGAAAGAACTGATCCGTCTAATTTCTGTTGCTGTATAGTTTGCAATACGTTCTAGGAAGGAAACGAGTGAATTTGGGACACTTATAACTTCTAGACGCAACCGTAGACGCAACTACTCCACATTTTGGGCCCCGTATCCTGAAATTCACTTCCCAGCGATGTGATGTGATGTGATGTGATGTGATGTGAATAAAGAAAAAAATGGGGATGTAAGTTTCGACGAAGTCAAACTGGCTACCCCAGTACACTTAATACAGAAAGTTCAATCCGATGATGAGATGATGAAATCGCAAAAGGATGATGTCCAGAGACGAACAGAGATAATAATGGAGTTCAACATGTAGGTCAAAAGTTCAAGAGCTGCGCCCAAGTTAGAGTAAAGTGGAGAGAGTGGTGGAGTGGTTAGAGTGGTGGCGGAATCACCGGGGGGCACACACAGGACACATCACACATTCACCGTGTCACTTCCCAGCACTGCAAGTGGTCTCTATAACTCGCATGAACGTCTGTGTATTTAGTCGAGAAAAGCACTAACAGTTGTGGCTATGCATCTAGTTCGCCCAGTAGTACTAAAGTTGCTCCTCCTCCTTTTTCTTAAAGAGATACTTCGCAAGGATTCGAAAAAAAAAAAAAAAGAAAAGAAAAGGTGAGCATCATACCGAACACGAACCACCCCCTCGATTCCAAATACAACATTCGCATTCATTTTTGCGCGAGTAATTAATTCGTAAATGATGACAATAGCAAACAGAAACTGAAATGCGAAGAGCAGAAAACAGAACTCCATACTGTATGGCGGTTCTTCCGCAGGAGGATTCCAGCATTGTCGTCTGCTTTCAAGCCTGCATTGTTTCTCCCCTGCCGGATGCCGGATGATGTCAGCAGTATATGGTGAGCTAGAAAGACCGTAATCAGCAGTGTGTTGCTTTCAGCGCCCTCTCGCTTCACAGAGGCGAAACGCTCGCTTCGTAATAATTAGTTTGAGTAAAATCTGCGGAGTTTTGGACCGAGATATTCGGTACACATGTTCCTGACATCCCAAAAATTACGTATATACCACAACCCTTGTGGTGATTTTGTTGCGGAGTCCCACTTTAAAGTGCAGTAATAAAGAAGAAAAAAGAAGAAATAAACGGAATGAAGAGGAAAGGCTGAATACGCGAGGGACTTTATACAAAAGATGATGTGCCCTCATCACATATGCCTCCTAACTATATGCGTGATTTTCGAAGCAGATGACAGGGCTGCGGCATGTCGGCTGCGGCATTTGAGTTGCTTTTTCCGGAAGAGACATCATTATCATCTTTTTTTCTTTTTACGAAGAGAACAAATCTAATGTGACGAAAAGATATTAAACTACACGTTAATTTTTGGTGCATACAAACAGGACAGGTTGAACCACATTGACCGAGGCAGTCGACAGAGCGGTGAGAGTCAGCGATCCCAATTTTGATACTGTTTTTTTGTCATTTGCTCGACGAAGATGGTTGCTATGGCAACGCAAGCACTTCGTGCTTATGCTCGAGTGTCGGAGCCTGACGGACTGAAGTGAATGAGCCATAAACATGGGAACATCTCCGCGTATTTCTTTTCCAGATTAAACGTACGCGCACGAGGTGGATGTAGAAGGGGCTCGGAGCTTCTGAGTATTTCCAAAATCGAACATGGAATTGATACATAGTCGTTCTTCTAGAAAGTGGGCAGTTGAAAGAAAGTTGCTTCGAATTAGGGCTAGCTTGTCGTTCACTTTGTGACTTGCTTGTATGTGAAGTCCAGGAAAATAGTCGATGCAATCGGATAGATTGCGTCATGTCTTGGATCACTGCTTTTCAAGCCGTAAGGCTGGCTTTGCCTGTGTTTGTGCACGTCTGAACGTAGACCGCTTTCTAATGTGTCTTTGAAATGCCACTTTCTAACAGCACAATGTACTGGTTATCCTTGCGCCATACAATTCCCAATCAATCAAGACAATGTATTGCCGTTGACTTCATGAGTATTCGACTGGTTCGTGTCACAAACGTGTTGTGTACACTTGGTGTGTAGCCAGTTTCTTCGATGTGGGCGACAATTTATCACCAGATTTTTTTCTTTCTACATCTAACATAACTGTATCTTGTAATTCGTCGAGGAAATAGCGAGCGCGAAGACACCTTAGGGAAGCTTTCGTTTTATTCACTTATTTTCACGAAACTCCTTCTTAACCTCTTCGTAAAATCAACGTTCTTCCCTTATACTTTTTCATTAATCCCGACTCTCCCAGCCGAAGCTAGCAGAGACGACGGTGATTTTGAAACGCCAGAAGCCAACGAATGCAATTAGAGAGAGAATCATCTGTCTTAATGGCTGCTCCTCTAGTATGAAGATAAATGGGACGCTGGTGCAGAATTTAATCCGATGGTCCCATCGAGTCTGCGTCGACCTAGCTTGGAAGATAGAACAGAAAGAGGTGAAAAAGGTCGTCGACCTTGCCTGAAAGACAAGATCCCTTTCATCAAGATGGGTCGCCGAAAATCAATTCTGCTGTGAGTGGCAATACTAAACCATTCACCGATTATCTTCAATGGGAAATGAGGTTACCTCATTTCTCATAAGTGTTCCGATTGACTAGAGAGTTTGCAGAACACTTGACACGCATAAAATAGCGTGAATGCATGATGCCTGGTGGGTGATCTCCATGGTAAATAAGTCTGGGCATGGACACACAAGAAAACAGCACAAAACGACAGCTCAAGCATGTTGTGCTGTTTTCTTGTATGCTCAGGCGTGTTTACCATGGAGAGCACTCAACAGAACATTGACGACAAAATTGTAACGTCGCACTGAGACTTCCAGTAGCCATTTCCTGGGCTACGCGCTCTGAGAAAAAATAGCGTCGTCACAACTCCTTCAGGGGAGTAAACGGCTTGTCCCTTAGAACACTCCCTCTTGGAGTAAAACTTACACCCTCCAAGAGGGAGTTCCACTTTACTCCATTTCCCAGGAGCAACCATGACACCCGTTACAGATATCATGCTGACACCATGAAAATTTCGCCGGCAGGGGGGAGTACCTATTTGCAACGATGGAGTTACATGGTAAATGCAGGGAGAAAGTGGGAGTAAGCGACTGACAGGGGGAGCGGAAATGAAGCAAATGTGGGAAGTCACTCCCTTTTACTCCTTTTTTTCTGAGAGTGCGGACGCACGTCACGTCTATATACCCGACCAGCTTCTTAGACGTCGGTGCATATATAGCACCCGGTATTTAACGTCCCTTTCAGAGGACGACGCGTCTACGCAACCTTGTACCCTGCTACCAAGCTGCTAGCGCCCTCCGCCAACGTTCGAACCCGCGACCTTGGAATCATTACGCAGTCACGCTACTACTTGATCCCCCGACGCCATTACACTGTAAACTTTATCACACCTTTAAAGGTGTGCGCTATGAACATTTAACCTGATTGCCTAACATTGCATTTCCAGGGTGATATTTTACAAAATTTGGAAAGCATCGCTAAAGATCAAGTGTTAGTGCAAATCTTGCTTTCATTATGTCTTGGATATCGTAGGTACGAGCTAATGCATATATGCATCGCTATCGATAATCGAGCACGCGCAAGTGTCTACAATACTGTTGAACAATGTTGAGATGTTGCAAGACTGAATTTTTGGAGGACAGACAACTCGAGTGAAGAAAATTTGTGCGAAACCGCGCTCCATTATGGTGTTACGAAAACTACACCTAAAAAGCCGTGCGCCATGCACGCTATTACACCTTTAAAGGTGTGAAAAGATTTAGAGTGATAGTAGACAAGAAGACACTGACTGAAAGCGGAGGAGAAAGCGCCTTCCGCGCGATGTTCCACCTATATACTACACACCGAAAATAGTCTTAGCGTCTAATGAAGTCCCTACTGATACGAGTAGGTTGCAACATAGGGTCGTTACGAGTTTCCGAACACCGACCGTGGTGTTTCATTCCGCGCTTCGAACGCCCACGCGAAGAATTTTCGCTTGGCCTGCCATGGACGTCAGCGGCAACGTGATTTACGAGCAACATCGTGGGCGTTCTCGACAACGGGGCTTACGAGGAACACTATCGTAGGCGTTAAAGACGAAGAATAAATAAAGTCGACGAAAAGCTCAAATTTCAAGAATGGCGGTTGATGAAAAGCCCCAGCAGTGGGACATCCGACCCCACACCGTCCGAAGTTCGTGTTAGCCTCGCCTGGATTCCTCGTTAATATACCGAGCCACCCCCACCCCCACCCCCACCCCCGCTGAGAAACACGGGGATACGTGCGCGTTCTCTCCTACATTCATGGCTCGTAATGACTTCAATGACTTAGCCTTAGACTTTTGTTTATTCACAGTTCCTTTTTCTTTTCTTTCTCGGAATAGCAAGCTGGCAATAGCCTGGCTGACATTTCCGTTTTCCTTTTCACTATTAAACATATCCCCCCCCCTTAGACTTAGCGCGCATGGCTGACCTTTCCTACCCCGTTTTTTTTTTCTTCGTTATAATAAATACACCCCCCTCCTCCTCGCTAGAAGTGAGACGAGTCAACTTACTACTTTTGCTTCAGCGCGAAACGACAGGTATCGTTCAGGTATCGTTCTCGTTCAGTTCAGGTATCGTTCTCATTAAATGACGATAAAACTAGGATGAAAACCTGGTCCTTGCTTAAAACGTACCGCGGCAAAAACAAAGACTCAGTCCCATTTGCATATATTTATTTGCCCCCCCCCAAAAAAAAAAGAAAAAAAATTGTTACTCCAGTTTTTTTATTGCCACTCATACGTGGTGGAAAGGGCTCACCGTTGTCGGCCTCACAGAGGTGAACAACGTCACGACTGACGCCCTGGGGGAATGTGCTTCCTGGGCCGACTTGTAAGGTTACTGTACCGGCATATATCTGAAAGCGTCCGAGGAAAACCCCTGTCTGGGGTTTTTCCACTGAAACGTGAATTTCGCACATCGCATTCGCACTGCATCGTGTTTACAACCATACTAGTGCTACAAAACGCGCGCGACACGCGACATACGGTAAATCCATATCCCGCCAGGACGTTTCATGGAGTTCCACTGACACTCTCGAAACCATGTCGGATTGCACACTGGCAGAAACCCGATCCCATATGTCTGTTTGACCAACATACTGCATCCAAACCCCCGCGAGTCTCCCAAGCCTGTTTTACAAAACTACCTCGGTCAGTCCTCTCGCAAGGTACACAATATCCGGTAGCGGAAATGAAAGCTCGTCGTGAGCTACTGCTCCAATCGATGCTTGACTTGCTGCTCCCGTTTTCATTTGGATGGAAGAGTCCGCCGATCACGCTATTCAGCGCCACTTTCCATCGATTGTAACTGGAGGCGCTGGTCGATGATTAGTATGTGGTCGGCAACGGATGCTCAAAGAAAGCGGGAGGGAGTGGCCATGCGGGCCTGTCGCTTTGATTGCAGGAAGGAACGTGGCGTCCAAGACGATTGTGTTCCGTTTATTGTGCGATTATAGGGTCTCGTCCTCTACTGCGCCAAGAAAGAGGACGTTATATTCACGTCATAAAGCCAATGTTTCCGTACGGTGGAAATCGTACCGGAGGCCGCCCAGTGGCCCAATATTGGTCCAATATTGGACCAAGATTGGTCTAGTATTGCCAATATTGGTCCAATATTGGTCTTGCTGAAGACTGGAAGGTACTGGGTCTACCACCGGCTGCGCTGTATGAGGTTTTCCCAAGACTTTCCAGGCGGTTCTCGGCACAGTTCGGAAGCCCAGGGCCTGAAGTCGGCCCAGGACGCATACTAACCCCACCTGTCCCCCATTCCTTCCTTGCTGTCCTCTCTCCATCTGTCCATGTCTGAACGACGCTCATGGCCTCAGTTGCGTCGAGGCGCTAACACAGAAATAAATAGATAAAAGGTGGAAATCGTGGAAGTTCAGTAACGCTCGTACTGTCCGATATGTACTGCAGCTTGATTATTGCACTGCACTGTTCCATGTTGCATGTATGACACGTGAACTTACGACTAATGCCCAATTCTTGCTTGACGTCAGACGCGATGTCGTTAGCGCGCGCGCAAGTAGGTGCCCGTATTTAGCGTCGGACGTACATAGCATCGCTCCAAAAAAAACTGACCTACCCAACTTTTTCACTGCGTCCGCGAGGTGGCGGTATTGATGGGACTGCTAGCCGTAGTCGGCTACGCTATTCCGGCAACGTCATCACTATCGTAAGAGGTATGGTGCGTCCTGGGCCGACTTCACAGGGAACTGCGAGAGTTTGCGATACCGGTGTGCTCTCAGCGAATAAGGTGGCGACGTTCAAACTCAATTTTCACGATGAGGATGATGAAGATGAAGTTGATGAAAGATGGATGTCACTGAGAAGGTTAGCCAGCTGTAGGACTCGAACCCACATCTTCTGGATTACTGGTCCAGGGCTCTACCAATTGAGCTAAGCTAACACACCTCACCAACGACTTCCAAGGGCGCGTCCATCTGAAGGAACAAACCAACCACTCCCTCACTTATCCCCCTTTCACTCTTACATTTTTCTCACTCATACACACATTCATACGACAGGATCGACGCCAGCGGCATCTGTTGAACATGGGAAATTGATGTTCTGAGGCTGGAACACATAAATAGGTCAAACACATACATTTATATTTGTATGTATTTGTCCTTTCTATGTGTTCCAGCCTCAGAACATCAATTTCCCATGTTCAATTTCCACGTTTTTTTTTTTTTTTTCCTTTGTGTACTAGCTTTCGCCTCTGTCACTGCTGTTACTTCGTATTCACTTGATTCCGCGACGCTTCAACCGTTAAGAGGGTTAAAAGTAGAACGCGATGTGCTGCGGCAGCACAGAGATGAGAGAAGAGTTGCGCTCCTACTACAGATGCCGTGCCACTCACTGAAAGGAGAACGGACCGAGGGTCACGTCAACCTCGAGACATATAGCGGCGAGCTCAACGAAGAACGTGCTCACTCCCGAAGTCTCTGACGTCACCACTAGCGTCGTGGGGTCGTGAAATGGAACTGTGTTGCTGCAGCGCGCTTTTTTTATGGGAAGCGTTTTTTACTTTACTTTTCACATTGACGTCATCGTCGTCGTCATCGTCATCACTACAAAATGACAGGTGCTTCGAGTACGCTACACCAGATCTAGAACCCTTGTTGATACCGGAAGGGTGTTTTGATTCTCTATGATATCATAACAGTATTATACTCTTAAGCTTGGAGCATCTGCAAAACCCGCTTGCGAAACCCCAAAACTGGCACATTCAATTTCTTACGGACTTGTGGGACTGGCATGGAAGTCTCTCCCTTATTTCCGCTCGTAGACACATTTCTCTTTCGCCGCAGACAGGAAGTTTAAGTGGAACCGGAAGCGGAGGCGGTGTTCCATTTCCGGTCCTGTCAACACTACAGTCTAAAGCGCAACAGCAAACGAGCCTTCGAAGAAAATAACAATAAAACGACTCCCCGGCAACGTTCGCTGTATTTTGCTTCTCTTTCCAATAATAAGCAATCTCTTTTTTTTGCGGGTCTTCAGGACTTGGGCGAGAAAGACAAAGATGACTGTACGTTATATATTTTATTATTATTGACATTGTGGCAGAGTACGTACGGCGCCATGTCTCTGGTATAATACAAAGGTGGCAGGATGGAGCCCCACGGCTGACTCCTCCACTGGGCTTCCTGCAAGCTTTCTATTCCGATACTAGCAAAGATTCTCCTGACCGGCATGGCATGACCGAGCTGGTTAAGGCGTCCAACTCGTTGGTTCGTCCAACAAGCTCGTGCTGAAGACTGACAGGTGGTGGGTTCGAATCCTACCACCGGCTGTGCTCTCTGAGGTTTTCCATGGGTTTTCCGAAGACTTTTCAGACGAGTGTCGGCACGGTTCCCCCTGCAGTCGGCCCAGGACGCATACTAACCCCACCTGTCCCCCCACTTCTACCTGCTACCCGCTCTCTATCTATCCACATCTGTACGCCGCTTATAGCCACGGTTGCTTCGCGGCGCTTACACGGAATAAAAAAAGGTTCCCGTGAAGCCGGCCCAGGATGCTTACAACCCGCCCTGGCTCCACTTCTTACTGCTCCATCTGTCCACGTCTGTAGCCCACTCATAGCAACACTTGCTTCGAGGCGCTAACAGAGTATCGAAAAAGAAACAGAGTACAGCGGTAGATAGGGAGCTGCCTTACGCGATCGCATAGAAGGACAAGTTGAAGAACCTCTCTCTGCAACACATTAGTAGATTAGAGATGCAAGGCCACGTAGAAAGCCCGCGCGCGCGGACATTGTCCAGAGCTGGACGTAACGAAGCTAATCACGAGCGAAGGCCACTGGAGGAAATCTAATTCCCAGCCAAGGAGTGAGTGCACATTAATGGAACGTTGGCCAACGTCATTAAACGTCCCGCAAAGCCAGCAGAAGATACTGGGTTCAACAACACGATGTTGTCCAGCCTTCGGGTTGGGAGTGGGCGACGCTCACGTGCGATGTCGACAGCCCTTTTTGCTGACGCTGTAATTGTTCCTGCTCACGTGTGCTATCCTCTCGCGAGGGATAGCGTTTTTATTGTTCTTATTTTACGTAAACATCGCGAAGGAACTGTAGGTATGAGCGGTGGGCAGATGGAAACAGGATACTAGATGAAAGTGAGGAACAAGGGAGGATAGTGCGCCTGCTGGGCAGCCTCTCAGGGGATCCTGCGCCGACGTCCATTCTGGGATGTCTTCCGGATAACCCAGGGACGACCGGCAGTTTTGGCGTGACCTTGCAGTTACTACGAACGAAATGATGCTATGTAACCGTGCGCACGAACAGCGGCCCGCTATGAAAAATTTGGCTGTGTTTTATCGACCGTATCACTTTTGTGCAGGTAAGCGCACGAGACGACGCTAGAGTGCACACGACGACAAATACGAGACTTAGTATAATTCATTATGAAGAATGTATTAATTAAGCGACGTCCAAGATTAATCGAGAACGGGAAATGCTCATTACATGCTCTGCCATGGGAACTGCAAGTACGCATGCGACAGCCACGTAGCATCGGAACATTCTATACTCATTCTATTTAAAATAGAGCTCGAAAATTGGATTGCAAAACTCAACTCCAGAAACGAAAAAAAAAAAAAGAAAAAATGACGAAACGAACAACGCCGTAAACCCAATTGTAGCTTTTGGCGGAAACATTTCAAAAGTTATCAGATGACTTATACTGATGAGTCTAGGGAAATGGCACCGTGATATTAAATAAAGTCGAACTGTGGCTCTTCGTCTTCTTCTTACCGCCGTTCCCCTTTTCTTTCCTCTACCTTTTTTTTCTTCTTTTTCTTTTGCTCTACGTAGGCGTACTGAGGTAGCCAATCGCGACTCGCCTCCCCATTTTTTTTCTCTTCTATTCGTCATCATCATCATTATATTAGATATACTAATGTACCTCCGGAGTGTATGAAAAGTATTTGGATTTTCATACATATGTGATCTTATAAATTTAAGACTCACACTCAAGGTAAGCTGCAAACGTCCATTAGAAGTGTGTTCATGTAAAGCGTGCTTTGCCTGCATTGGCGCTTTGTGATGCGACGAAGCCAACTGCAAAGGTCGTTTTTCGTCGTGGGCCTTTGCCACTAGTTCGCTCGTTTCCTAACTCTCCTTTCTGTTTGACTTGCTCGAAATCATTTCATTGTGAACCTACGTTCTAACCAACTCTAACCAACTATAAAGCATAATATTAAGCATATGATTTCACTAGTTTCATCGGACATGATACAATACGGTACATTAGAGCACCATCGATAAAGTTTTCCACATCTTTTTCCGGCACCGATAAGATTTACCGTGTACCAAACGCAAACAACCAAGTAACCATGTAAAACCATACCGTATAAATTAACCATAAAATATAAATATAAATAAATAAAAGTAACCATATCAATTTTACTGGACCCAGTGCGCACTTTATTTGACAAGCTCAGCAAGCTCTACCCTGTACAGTGTCCCTCACCTTGCAGGATTTAATTTCTCTATCTTGATTATAGCTGAGAACCTGATCTAAAACCCGCACTCCGTACGTTGGTCGGTTCAGGAAACCTTTCCTTAGAGAACGAGGATGAAAATCCATTAAAGACTACGCGGAAAACTCGTAATCCTGGCGGCGTCGTGATTTCATCCATCCTCTGGAGAACACTTTATATATTTTAAACTCTGCAAAATAAAAAACCGAAAGTAACAGCCCTGGAATTCAAAGGAGGAAGACGAATTTTCTTATCTCGCTGCAAAAGCACTTCCCCCGCGGTATATAGTCTTTTCGAATAACTACGAGAGAGAATGCACTTAAGCTCTTTACGATCCTGGGCCACATAATGCGTAATTTCCTCCCGGTGAATACATATTTATCGATGTCAAGTGGACTGTATTTGCCGAGACTTCGGGCTACGTATTAGTATATTCATCGCCATGGCAACGTCATAGAAAGGTGCCCACTGTTCCTGAACAAATCCGAAGAAACACAACGGCATCCATTTGCATTGTGATTGGATAGATACCTGCTTTTCGGCAATTGTAAAAGGACGAGCTTCTGGTCGTCTTGGTGTTGAGGATCGTTTACAGTCTGACGCAAAGTCTTTTTCAGGCGCAGCTGCGTTTCGGGCCGCCCGCCAAAGTTCACGGTCGTCACTTGATCATAGTCTGACGGGATAGTGCCAAACGATGGTACGACATCATTTAATGCATCCGTACCAGTTTATTTGTCAACACGTCGCGCGCCTTCAAGTCTTCGACTAAACTGTCCCGAAGAGCCTTCAAATGTTTACGCAAACGTCGATTGATGAGACGAAACCTCGTTGCTTCAACAGCGTCGAATGACAAGGACTGTATTTACAAAGCAATATGGGGTCGTTGTCACAGAGTTTATGGCTATGAAGCTCGCGCCTTTTCTGCACTTGATCCATTCTTTTATGTTTTCGTACAGATTCTGATGATTGTTTGCGTATTCGAAAGACAAGCGCAGTGCATTGTAGTCGACGTTACCGCCGGCCGTCGCCAGGAGTAGAGACATGCTCTATTCGTTGCACGACGACCGACCCAGTCGCGCGCCGCCGTTCCGCCATGCTTCGCGTTATCGGCTAACTATAAACTGAACGACGGCCGTCGGCTCCGCGTTGTGACCCGCCGTTCCGGCCGGCTCAGTCGGAGTGTAAACCAGCCTTTATAGATCGTGTTTGAATGTGATATATACGGGTGTGTCCGGCGCTGACAGTGGTCAAAATTTCATAAAGAGAGATAAATGTTTTTTTTTATAAATAGTCTCTAGTATATTCTTTATTAGGTGAGTTTATTAGGCCGAGGTCTTTTTAATCTTGTTCTATCTTTGGTTTATCTCGTTGTACCTCGTTTTATTCTTTGTTCTTTATTGTTGCCGGTTATATCTTGTTTATCTTGTTAAGTTTGGTTTATCCTGCGCTATATTTTTGTTACTTTTTTCTTTCGTTTGTTACACGCCTTATTTCTGTGCTAGCGTTACAAGTTGTCTATATAGAGAGGTGGCCCCACTCTTAGCTCTGCTACCGGGCCCCCTTGACGTTGTGTATTTTGACAAAATGACGAAACAAATAAGTACAGAGAGAGAGCAAGAAGGAAAGACCACGTTACGGCCGTACTAGCAACCTCAAGCAGCATTGCCCTAATTATTTTTGACAAATAATCTTTTTAATTACAAACGACAAGTTCCGCCCAATGACAAAATCTCTTCAGAGAAAGGATAACCAGAAATGCGCTCGCTCTTCCCCTATCCTTACATGGGATGACATTACCAAACACCCTTCCGAATCAACAATGCTCTCACTTGCTTCCTTGACACAAAGAAAACGAAACTTGAGATATATCAATCTGCTAACTACGAAACTCCAAAGTGTTATTTGTGTCGTTTCTTCATTCTCGAGTAACATAATGTGTGACGCCAGCAAAAGAAATAAAATGAATTGAACGTTTCATCACTTTTATAGTTTCGCACTCTGACACGTGTTCACATGCACGCATGCCTTTGCTAATAAAGCGACAGGACATGATCAGTCTGCGTTTCGTCGTCGCAAAAAGTCGAAAGTGGTGGCTGAAAAAATACATAACATAGTCCACCGCCTTTTACGTGCTTCCATCTCTTCTATGCCAATATAAGAATAAATCACATTCGTCCCGAAGTAACAGCAAGACCAATGCAGTTTTCCTGCAAACATTACTTGCAACATCGAAGAGGGTGGTTACCAAACTTCCATAACAGAGAGCACATATATTGCATTTATGCCGGCGCAGGAAATGAAATGTCTGCACAAGCATCGACATCCATACCTGCTTCGGAGCGATAGACAGGATATGTCCTAGGAAGGATTCGCATGAGCGGACGGAACGGATATGGGACGTCGATTCGAAGGAGCTCTCTTGTGGATTGTCTTCGTCTTCCTGCTCAGTATTTAAGGAACACAAATTGCCTTGTGTCCTGAGGCTGTTTTGGGAAAGAGGACAAATTGCTACGTCGGAAGCGACGGGTTGCCTGATAACCCAATCAGGCGACCTGTCGCATATGACGTAGCAGGGGCACGTGAACCACGTACTCCTTCCGACACACTTGTTTGACATCTCAAACTTTTCCGCAAGTATCCCTTACAGGGAATACTTTGTAGCCAACTGTATTCCGAGACAAAAATAAGAGCCACTGTCACAGAGGTATACCTACGCCAGCGACGAATGTAGTCCGCAAGATTGAGAGCGGGGCACACGAGAACGCCAGGCAGACGGGAAAAGCCATTCACGCACTTTCGTTTCTGCGAATATTTTAAGTGTTTGCTTTAAAAGCATGTCAATGTGCTCTAAGTACATCGTCGCCTACGAATGTTTTCCTACAGGATCTGTGTACGGGCGCACTGCGTTGCGACTCGGAGGCTTTTTGCGCCCGTCTAAGCGAATCACAGACGTCTTTAGATTTGTGGGCGGAGTCGACATATAGGAGTTGACTTGTCCCGAACCAGAAAAGAGAATGCAGCACGGGCAAGCTGTTGGGCATAGAAATGCTGTTAGCGATGGCATTCTTTGTGTGTTTTCTCACTGCACTTCCGTTCCGTATAACGTACCAGACCTCCCTCCAAGTCTACTTGCAAGTCTACCCCTTGAGCTCAGCAGTGGTAAATAAACCTTTCGGACGTCATTTCCCCGCCAAACTTTTTTTTTCTCTCTTCAGTGTATACTGTACCGCGTTCTTGTAAGGCGCATTGATGTAGCATCCCAGAAGAAATTCTTCGAAGGATATCAGCTACTAAACTATAAAAACATCAGGCTGTGATCGCAAACAAAGGCGCACCGAAAGAACGAACTCATCAGAGAGATACGCTTGAAGTAAGAAACAAAAGAAAAACGTATACATCGTTCGAGACAACGGATCGAAGAACAACTCCATCCACAGTCGGCCAACGGATAGTGCAGAATGGACGGTTCTCGAAAATCCCAAAGGTCGACACGAAGTCGCGCTGATCACTGTTGGAGTCCTCGGGCATTCTGCCGTATGCTTGTTGCAAACCTGTGGTATTGTATTGGTATTGTATTGGTGGTATTGTCGGCGTATCTACAGGGATGTACATGGATTTGTTGATGTACATGGATGTACATGTACATGGATTTGTTTATAAGCGGCAGTGAGATCGGCTATAGTTGTTTCCTACACTCTTAAAAATGAACTTCACCGCACAGCACGCTCCTAGCCAACCATAATCTCGAATGATATCGTTATCTGCCCTGATTTGTTGAAAACGGGAGGCGTACGCCTTTTTTGTGACACTTATGCTGTTCATAATTGTCACAAAAAAGGCGTACGCCTACCGTTTTCAACAAATCAGGGCAGATAACGATATCATTCGAGATTATGGTTGGCTAGGAGCCTGCAATGCGGTGAAGTTCATTTTTAAGAGTGTACTGCATGTACTCTCATTATGAGTCCAAGACTACGAACATCCCGCAGCCTCCACGCTTGTAGCTTTCACGACTACTATACCAATAATACGCTAGAAACGGAGAGCGCGCTTCTCCTTGCCTATAGGATCTCAAGAAATGGTACAAGCTGACGTTGCGCGCGATTTGTGGATGTGCGCGAGGCCCGTCCCCCAACGTATCAAGTACATCAAATGGTCCATTGTTGATTACACCCAAGGTTGCCGGCTGGTGCGAAAACGATCACACTCCATCAAAATTTGAGGAGAGTCATCTGTCACTTGACAGACGGCGATGAGGGTACGCGACACCAATCCTGCACAGAAACACGTCCTCGTATGGGACATTGTCTTAGTTGTCGTGTTATAGTCATCATTTATCCGTTGTTGTCGTCGTCGTTGTCTTAGCTGGTGAAGGAATGATTTTAAGACTTGAAGTAGGTTCTGTAAACTGCTGTGGGGTTGCTGGTCTCGCCGTATAGTGGAGCCTACGTCTTCGTATCCTTTATTCTGCTTTTTATGCATCGTACGCTATCGTCTTTGCGTACTGTGAGCATCATCATCATCATCACTGCCACTGACCAATAATCTTCTTCATCGTGACATCGCACATCCACAAAAGCGATGGGCGCGAGAGAGGCCACGTGGTCTTATCGGCCAGCGTCCACGCATCAACGTCTATGAACTCTCTAATTCGGCCCTTGACCAACGGATCTTCAACGCCTTGGTCAACGTCAATAAACGTGTTTCTTGCCTTTGGTAACAGGCCTGCTGTTCTGTATTCATTAACCTTTATTCACACCTTCACACCTTTATTCATCAACGCCCGTCCTGACCAAATGGGGACGTCATCTGGACCTCCACTTTGTTATAACCGGCCGTCACCGACCAGCGGGGTCACCCCGTCTTCCCATTTCTGCCTGACAATGCGTAAGGGATAGCGTTGGTGGTTCTGCGCATGCGCAAAACATAAAGAGAGCTTCGCTCAGTGCGCAGAACCAACACGCTATCCCTTACGCACGCAAAGGCGATAGCGGTACGATGCACTGAAACGCTCTAATATCAGGTCACATACCTGAGCAGGTGTTATAGGGATGTAGTTACACGAAACACATGGCCGAACAAACGAATTCCCCTAGGCTAACAACATCACGCGCAGAGGAAACGTACTTCGTACGATCTTCGTACTTCTTAACATCCACGTTTTGCAAGTCGCTCTTCCAAGTGCCAACGGACGAATAACTTTTCCTCTTCTCAGCGATCTCTGACGTCATTCCCACGACCTGGCTGTTCCTTTTACGTTGCAGGTTTCTGTGACGAAACTCATTCAGTCGTGCAATACGACACATCAAGAAGGGAGGAAGGGTCTGTATAGGGTGTCTTCACATGACGTCAAACGAACGCGTTTGGCCGCTCTGGTGGCGGTCACTTTTTCGGCACAGCTAGCCGAGATTATCTAGCATTTGCTCGAAAACGAAGCCCCGAATGATGTTTTGAAATCCGGTCACGTCCGTACCCTTCTTTTATACAGAAGACGCTTCGCCATTGTGGCTCTCACGTTTTCTTTTATGAAAACTATGATTGTCGCATCGAAAAATAGCGCTTTCAATGCCCCTAGCACGAAAAGTTGACCACCAGTGGGCGGAGCTGACGAGCATGCACGTCACTGCCACGTCACAATGTGACGTAGGTGAAAACTCCCTATAGGCAAGCGAACCTCGGATTCTGGTCTTGGCAAACAAAGCGTGTTGTTTACGAAGATAAGCCGGGCCCGTGCGTCATTCCGACAATGGATCGAAGAGCACACGGACGGGTTCATCCGCTTGAGGTTCCGCTCCTGCGAGGCCTGATATAAGTTCCTCTTTTTCATTTCAATCCCGAGATTATTTAATTTCATAGTGAACGCAGCGGAAATTTTCCATTTCGCAAGACACAATTGGAGAATGGCTCGAGTTTCATAATTGAGTAGCAAAGACGGGGACGTTGCGAAACATACTCCTTTGCTCCATGCTCCTTTGCAATATAACTCCTTCAGAGTCATCTACGCCTCACGGGGCCGTGCTGGCAGAAATATGTCTCCGTCGACCAATAGAAAGCGTTCCGTGTAAGAGCCAGGTTTCGCAAAACGCTTTAATTAAAATGGAAGCACGTGTTTGGCTGGAGGCTCCATGTTATACATGACGGTCAGTGTAGAGAAGGAAAAAAGAGTGTTAGAAACGACGCCCTGTTTGAATACTTTCCAGAAATGAAAAAGTATTGCACGCACATCTAATGACCAAATTCCATGTCGATTTATCTGTGCGGTTTACTAGGACAATGCCCGTTAAAGTTGGCACCATCGTGCAGACCTGATACTACATACTCTTATTTCAATCACATTTATCGTGTGAAATATGGTTCAGCGAGTTCTGCGCGTGCGTAAAAGTATTACATTAATAACTCCTCAATTTTTCATAGCAGAAAAAAAAAAAGAAAAGACAGAAAGAGAGAAAAGGAAACACAGACAACTATTCAAGAAAATGAAAAAAAAAAAAGAACAGGGCCCTCGAAGTTTTTATCTTGAAGGGCAGTTGTGTTATGCGTTATCTTCTGAACACTTCCACGCTACCCCCCCCCCCCCACCCAAAAAAAAGGCGTTTGGCTGGAGTACAGCAGCTGGTTCTCTTATCAGCACTATGTATTCGCTCTATAAATACTCCCTCCATCCACTCTACCATAACATATCATCTGGTCGACAAGGCTGCAAAAACGTGGCTCTATTAGATTAGCGCCGCACTTTCTCTTCGTGTCTTTATTTCTGCCCTCAACATACACGCTCCTCTTCCTCTGGGCCTGTTTGAGTAGCCGGAGTGACGGCTCATCGAACGGCTTATCAGGTCTCAGCACTTGGTCATTATGTGGGCGGGTTTAGCCTATGATAACAAAGAACGGGATGGAGAAGTACGAGGCATCTCTACAGAACATTGTACATGGAGGCAGTGCTGGTATGGAAACTATTGTTGTTTCTATGAAGCGAAGGAATTACGGAAAGCGCTGCCGAAAATGGCGCGGCATCGGCGTCAGGCCGGTGTCACGTGGTATACTCTTTACTGATACGAAGTGGATGTTGACCTATGCTTCGACGAGTACGGGTGCTGTGCATGTAGCTGATTTCATTGTTGAACGCTGTTGAATTCGAAGATCTTGTCAAAGGCAGGTTCTAATACCGCGATGGCTTAATTGGAAATTTTAGAACGTTGTTCGTACCTACTGTCTTTTGTTGCCATCTGAAGTTGCTTGTGTAAGACTTTGAAAGAGCAGCGAAGACCCAGACGACCCAGAAGAACGATGATCATAGACGACCTGTAGCGCGCTACGGATGTCTTTCAGCTGCACGCGCTACAGAAACCCTTCCGCTTTTTCGGTCAGCCCGTAAGAGAATGAACTCCGTTGACGTCACTTCATGACGTAACGGGGACGATGGGCGTGGCCTGACTCCAACAGGCTCACCACAAACGGCTGGAGTGTTGCGCCGTAGAGCGAGAGAGAGTAGCATGATCAAAGTTGCCTCAGACGGAAAGCTGCGGCCAGAGACGACCCTCTGTTTACAAACATGTAACGTCACGAGAACACCGGTTCGAGGTTATATTTTGCTGTAGTGGCAAGAGGCTTGAAGAACGCGTCGGCTGATAGGTGCCCTCCAGCATATACTTTCCGCGGCGGCGTTACGTAATCGATGACGTTGGGGCGTTAATTAACGTATAGTCCGAGTTTGCTTGAGGCTGTGTATTGCAACGTAAGCCCGGCACTCATTGGCTTCTGCTTGGACATCAAGTGTTCAAGCGCGACTACAAAACCGCCGTGAGAGTCCCCATGGCCAGCGGCCTGTTGGCTACGATGATGGCAGACCTCGCCAAGACTTGGGAGTCCACCAGGGTTTAGATCTGGACGCCGGCCGTGTGTTGTGTTTTCTCCCCGTTTTCCTCAGACACTTCAAGGCAAATGCCCACACTGTTTCCCGACCCTCTGTACTCCTTTAAGGGAGTACAGAGAGCCATGAAAAAAAAAAGAAAGAAAGAAAAAGAATCCCGATTAAGACGTCTGACGAAAGTGAGTGTGTCATTTTACCGAATAGCGAGAAAGGTTTTGATGTGTGCAATTTGTTTCCCAGAAAAAAAAAAACTCACATAAACATGACTCCTCGCGTTCACTCTTAACTCGTCACTCGGGGTATACTAGGTAACTAGGAGGAGAAGAATGATGCCACGTCACCGATGACGTTACAGGGAGAACTCGTTGTGGTTCGCGTTGACACCCCAGAGGGGGTCAGCGCCTTGTCCCTTTGCCGCCGTAAACCAGTTTTGCCAGTTCTCCCGAGCCCGGAGCAATGCTTTTTTTTTGGGGGGGGGGGGAACCCCGAACAGCCGAGTAGCAGACGACAGCCGAGTAGCAGACGACAGCGGAGTAGCAGACGACAGCGGAGTAGCAGACGACAGCGGAGTAGCAGACGACAGCCGAGTAGCAGACGACAGCCGAGTAGCAGACGACAGCGGAGTAGCAGACAGCGTTTCTCTGGACCAATCAGCAAGCGTCATCCTTGTAGCGTCAGCGCGAGGTCCCAGGCAGATTATAGGCTGGTACTGCCCTCCACCGTCGTTGCGCACGGTCGCTTTTTGCGGCGTACTTTAAATTCAACTTCTGCGATAATTATGACTCTGTGGTGTGAATTACTTCTCATGGCGCATCTTATTGGCCTACTTAACAGTTTTATAGAAAGAAAACAGGGTGTCAAAAATGACTTCTGCGCTACTTTAAGCCCCGCACTACGTTTGTTTCTATTGGCTGCAATAGCTCTACGTCGCGACAAGTAGTGCGCCGACCTTGAAACTCCGGAACAAGAGGAGCCAAATTGGCGGCATCGGGTGGCTCCGCGGTGTAATTTATGCGGCTGAGTAATTCAGTAAACCAGTTGACGGACTACATTTCGTGCTGTTCTTTGGTTGAACACGGGTTAAATGTAGTTCCGAACGTTCCAGCTTTAGTTTTGCTTCCTACGAGACTTTTCTCCAATCAACTTGAAGTAGAAGCGCGGCTTTTTTAACACCAGATTGTGATAGGCTATAAAGAAATCGATCCTACTGTACAAGATCACGCGAAGTCTTCACGGCCCACGCCACGCTAGAACGACACAAACTCTTCGTTACGCGTACGCGTCCTCAAACGTCCCTAATATGTCCGATATGTAACGCGCCGTTCTTTCATAATATACAGCACCATTAACTTAGGATCTTTCCTCTTTTAATTAATCCACGTTAGCGGCCGCCGCCGAGGACGTGGAAGCAAATTAGGCATCTCGATATATTCTCCGTCTTCCGAAACAATTCGCTATCGATCCGCTAGCAACACGAAAAACAGAGACAGCGTCTCGATCCTCGGGCGTCGTGATTGAAAACACTCTGACTCGGGTGACACACTTTCAATCACGAGAGAAAGTAAAACGAAGAAAAACCCAAACAGAAACTTAGTACTTTGTTCTTCTATTCCGTAGGGCCAAGCAATAGTCCGCTGATGACTATTGTTCCGCGACCAGCGCGGCATTTTATGTCTTTCACACATTCAGCCTTCTCCTTGTTCTGGACGAAGCGACAAATGCCTGCCTCCGTTCCTGTGAAGCGCTTTTCTTTTTCTGTCTGTCCAATCTTGCCAGGTGTTTGCTTGCTTTAACTTGGTTTGCGCTTCTTGACGCTTTTTCTTTTTTGTTTTTAATGACATTTCGTTCTTTTATTTCCAGTCCTTTCAAGGTAAGCGTATACGTGCGAATGAAGTTTATCGAGACATTTTGTGGCCTGTTCAGATTCTGTGGGAGTGGAATGCTTTTTAGAAATAGATATTGAAAGTATCGAACGCGAAATAATACTTTTTTCGTACGGATAGTTTTGCTCGTTTTTTTTTTTCTTTTCTTCCGAGTTTATACCCTAGAACACTAATACGCGTCAAGCTCTGACGTCAGAACTGCAAGAGAGCTAGGGCCTCTCCCATTGGTAGCCGTAAACACGTGACTTCTCCCGCGCTGCATCACTGGCGCAGACGCCTACAGCACCACCTGCTAGAAACGAAGCCTGGTCGGTTAAACCACGTGACGTAACGAAGAGTCCGCCAATCACGACCGCGCATTCGGTGGCCGTGGCTATGGAAGCGAACCGCCTTCGGCCGCATGGGCAGTCACTAGTAGACACAGAAAGCCTCTGTTTGGAATTGTGTGCGGCGATTGGCTGACATCCTTACTTTATACGTGTAAAAGTGCGTTGGCTTATAGGCTGATAAAGCTGATAATGCCTACCAGCATGCTTTGCGCGGCGGCGAATCCAAATCGATGACGTAGGGGGCTCAGGTCGTCTGATAGACGACTCGTTCTTCCCGCTTCTTGCAGAGCACAGCAAAATATAACCTCGAACCAGTGTTCTCGTGACGTCACGCGTTTCTAACCAGAGAGCAGGTCTATAAAATCTTTCCCCGCTTTCTGAAACCAACGACGCTGAAGGAACACTATACCGTAACAGATTGCGACCAAAGAAATACTGCGACCAAATAGAAATGTATGACGTCTTCCCATCGCGGGTAAGAGGAAGAGGTATAGGCGCTCTCGGGAAAGACAGTCGAGAAAATTGAACACATATTGAGAGCAGAGAAATGTATTCCGGCTCATGAACTGCTGGCGTCGCGAATGTATTTCGCGCAGGAACAGAGTGGCCACTTCTCACGAGAAAATACGAGAAGCGCTCATTGGTAATACGCGGAGGAGTATCAATAATGCCCTACGGTATTCGGTATTTGACGATATTAGAAGTACACTCTTAAAAATGAACTTCACCTCATAGCACGCTCCTAGCCAACCATTATCTCGAATGATATCGTTATCTGCCCTGATTTGTTGAAAACGGGGGGCGTACGCCATTTCTGTGACACTTATGCTGTTCATAATTGTCACAGAAAAGGCGTACGCCCCGTGATTTCAACAAATCAGGGCAGATAACGATATCATTCGAGATAATGGTTGGCTAGGAGCGTGCTATGAGGTGAAGTTCATTTTTAAGAGTGTACTCGCAGAGTGGCAGCATCCTCCGCACTGTATTATGATTCGTTTGAAGTGAGGAGATAAATTTTTCGGACTGCTATAGGGTGTTATCCCCATATCATCGTCATCATGTATTTCTCTCTCTATATATATACAAAGAGAGAAGTATAGTACTTTCGAGGAAGTTTTGCCAGGGTGGGCGAAAAACGTTAGTAATTTATTTCCAAAACGTTGAAGTGGTTTGGCTGCCAGCCAAGGAGGCGGTAAAATTATGAACGTTTCACGAGAAGCTCCGACCTGAAGGAATTGCTTCGTTCGGGACGTCGGTACTTTCTTTACAACATTTTGTATCCTTAAAGTTATGCAAATGCTCTTTCACGGCTTGGAATAAATTACTGCCGTTTTTTTTTTTCTCTTCGTTCCGCTGGTCAGAGAGGGATGAGAGTAAAAGAGAGAGAAAGTGAAGAAATACCACAGAGGGAGCTAAGTTGTACGGAAGAGGGGCATTCATCTGTTCTTGGTTCTGTTACGACTGCTGACTTTCGTTTCCCTAAATGTGACTTGGGAGCTCTGAAAGGTTGAGTCTCTGATTGTACATGCCCCTCTGCATCGCTTCCGTTGCCAAAACGACAACCAGTTTCGCAGCAAACACGGTCTGCGCCAACCGGTATGGCGACTGATACTGTTATCGCTTCTGATCTGAGGCGAGAGAGGGCCGTATACGCCTTTTTATGACAATACAAATTGCCACAGAGAGTCGTACGCCTCCCGTTTTCAACCAATCAGGAAAGTGAACGCTATCATTCCGCATGATGGCTGGTTCCGAGCGTGTTTAGTCACGGAAGGACCGGAAGTCTTCGTGAGACCGAAAGGCTTGTTTACGTTTATCCGTGAATGCCACGTATAATAAGTGGGACATTTTACATTGCCCGACAACCCGTTAATTTTGCCCACCTGAAGGTATTGTAACGTGAGCTCAAATTTCAGCGCACCTTGTGTTTAAAGTCCCTCGCGCAGGACAAGCGGGTGTAACTAGTACCACGCCAACTGTGCCACGCCACATGTACACTATTAAAAATGAACTTCACCACATAGCACGCTCCTAGCCAACCATCATCCCGAATGACAACGTTCTCGCCCCTGATTTGTTGAAAATGGGAGGAGGAGCCTATTTTGTGCCCATTATGCACGGCACAAAATAGGCTCCTCCTCCCGTTTTCAACAAATCTAGGGCGAGAACGTTGTCATTCGGGGTGATGATTGGCTAGGAGCATGCTATGTGGTGAAGTTCATTTTTAAGAGTGTACCGTATGATCTTCGCCCCACTACAGGCAGCGCCAGGTGGACCACGCCACATCTACCGTACGACCTGTACTCTTCTACGGGTACCGTGCCAGGTGTACCATGCTGCATGTACCGTATGCCGTGTACGCCTATGCGAGTACTGTGCCAAGTGTTCCACGCCACATGTGATTGCACGACCCGTGCCCCGCTACGGACACTGTGCAGGGTGTACCGCGCCATATGCATCTAGCCACTCGTACCGTGAAACTCCTTCGACACCTCCAACTGTAACACGTACCATGTGACGTGCACCGTACCACTCGTGCCGTGAACCTCCTACAAGGCCACAAAATGATGCACCAAGGCCAGTAAATGAAAGCCAGTTAGATGATTAACCGTTGTAGGACTGCGAGGACAAGCACGGTTACACGGTTTGGATTAGTTGTCGCGTAAACGATGAATGATGAAGCGACGAAGAAAGCATATATCAACACACACGTCGAACGGGCCACAACGCTCATCCCGGAGACCGGGTATGACCTTCTACAATTCACCTTCATCGTTTCCTGCTAACCTTCATATATATCTATATATAACCTTTTATGAAGGAATGAAAGGCAAACAACGAAGGTAGGGTAAGTAAAAAAAGGGGGTGATTTATTACGATTTAAACTATAATAGAAGGGTATCTAGGGGTATGGTCAACTTTGCGGCGGAAGCTCCGGCTTCGTCAGGATTTCTGTCTTGACGAAGGCGGAGCTTCCGTCGCAACGTTGACCATATACCCCTAGGTACCTTTCTACTAGTTTAAATTGTAATAAATCACCCCCATTTTTACTTCCCCCTACCTTCGTTGTTTGCCTTTCATTCCTTCATAACTGTATTTACTGCGTGGCCTTCTGAACTTTTATTCTTCCGCATATATATATATATATATATATATACATACATATAACCTTTAATGTAAATAGAGACTATGCAAATGCCGCCTACACTGATTGTTCCTTCGAATGCAGCAACCTGTACCTCGTGCCGGAAGCGAGAGTGATGGATGATAGGAGACTCTAAAGTATTATCCACTTTCCCTTTTTCACGGTACTGAGTCTAAGCGGTGGAAGAAGCCAATGTTATGCAGAATGTGGAAAGTTTTAAAAATGGGTCGTTCACCCAAACATCGATTGCAAGTTGGGAAGTTGGCCGTACTTGAAGTGTACTTCCGGTTTCCAGAGGGCTCGCAGCTTCTGCCGTTTAGGACGACGTTTGTGTCGGAAAGCTTCCGGATGCATCAGTGGGCGAATGAACTTGTAAAGGGAGAATCGAATATAGCAGGAAAGAACGAGTAAACAATATTGACTGAGTCGTGCACGCGAGAGTTTCCTATACTTTTCCCACATAGCTCGTAAAATGAGAAATTTTAATCCGCTTCGTATGCGCGTGCTCTTAACAGGAACGAGTATGTGTTCGATCGGTATAAATGTACAGTGTGGCCTCCACAACAAAGTGGCAGCTAAGAAAAATGTAGCCGTTCCTTAGCAACGTTACACGAACGAGTGTAGTGGTAAATGTTGAATGAACTGTTCAAAGGAACCGTGAAATGATTCTTACCTGCGAATGGTAGAGCACTGTACTGACACTGTGTGGTGTCATATTACATGGATGTTGACATTTACTATGCTTTAAGCTGGTTGAGACACTTCGCCTTTAGTTGTATTGAATAAATATAAAAAATATGTATTTGCATCGCTGTGAACCTTTCCAAGTTTTAAGGTATAGAGGTCAATAGACGTATCAAAAATTGGCTCCGCCATTACTAAAACTCATCCCGCTGCCATTGGGGCGGCCGCAGGAGAGCTCACGTGTTTACCAGTACCAATAGGAGTGGCCGAGACTCCAGCTTTTGTGACGTCACAGCTCGACGCCGAAGTGTATGCAGGGGTATGTGTCTCGCCAGATACGACGCGTAAAAAAATAATTATTTTTTCCTCGCGTGCAGTGCAATGCGTGCATGATTCGTAATTCAATGAATCAGTTATATCAAGATGTAACAACCGCTGTAAGGAAAATGTAAAACGTAATATCTGGTTATATTTTTACATTTTGCTTAAATATATGCTTTTATTGCGAGTCGTAGTTACTTCTGTCAATGTTCATCTCATCTTTCCTTTTCCTTGCGATGTGGACCCGTACCACTATGCCAGCACCCCGTCCCGAAACACCCACATCGGATACTCAACGTATAAATAAATAATGCCCAGTGCATAAGTTGGACATTTAACGCGTATAAGCATTTACTAAGAAAGTCTGCATTTCGTTCCCTACGTAGCTATTATGGCGGAATGGTGGTTTCCAGATACTGAGCAGAGTCAGTCTGCAAGGTACGTTGAACCTGCGTGGGCTATCCTTACAGACATTTTTTTTCTTTTTTGGGAGACCGTCTCTCGTTGAAACGTTGAAAGCGCTTTCACGGGATAAGACCGGCTTTCTTCTCCTTTTTTTCTTTTGCATTATACTTCCCTGACTGACACTTATCGCTGCTTCCCAAGAGATCATTTTGAAGCAGTGAAATTATAGTGGGTGTGAATTGAATAAGGATCTCAGGCGATGACGAAGGGAACATTGCATGACGGGATAACGCCCTAATAACCTGTTACACGGGCGGCCTTCAACGTTCATTGGAACTAATGGCCATTCAAAATAGAACGTAGCGCCACCAAGAGTGTAATATGTGAAGCTGTCAGGGAGCATTGGAAGCATTGGGAGCATTGAGAAGTTTACACGTTACGCGCTTGGTGGCGCCACGTGCATTTTCAATGCCATTGGTTCCAATGATTATTGAAACCTATGGCCATTAACCACGCGGGTAGCGCCTCCAGGCATCTAGCATGTCAACTTGTTAGAGAGCAGTGCATCCACTGCTCTCTGACAAATTTACACGTTACACGCTTGGTGGTACTACGTGCATTTTCAATGGCCATTGCTTCCAATGATCATTGAAACCAATGGCCATTGACCACGCGCGTAGCGCCACCAGGAATCTAGCATGTCGCGTTGTTAGAGAGCATTGCATCTACTGCTTTCAGACAACTTTACACGTTACACGCTTGGTGGTACCACGTGCATTTTCAATGGCCATTGCTTCCAATGATCATTGAAACCAATGGCCATTCACCACGCGGGTAGCCCCTCCAGGCATCTAGCAGGTCAACTTGTTAGGGAGCATTGCAATCGCTGCTCTCTGACAAGTTTACACGTTGCATGCTTGGTGGCGCTACGTGCATATTCAATGACCATTGGTTTCAATGGCCATTGAAGATTGGCCATTTGACAGGGGAATAAGAAGAGAGCGGGTGGTGCTCAACCTAAATTGCATTGATACCACGAAGCGGACCTGTCTGTGAGCAGTGTGCTAAAGTGGGAGGAGCACAGCGGGAAGGATTGGTTCCAAGGGGTTTAGAACGCGTCCTGGGCGACATTACGAGTGATCCTGGTGACACCTGCTGGAAAGTGCACAAGAAGACTCTCTCAAGTAAAACAACTGGTGAGATTCCACAACTTTCCATTCCTGAGAGTGACTTTGGATCCTTCACCAACGATTACTTCGCATTCTTTAGCATTACTATCCACTTCTTTTTTCTTAGTGGGAAGGAACTTCAGTTCTTATGTCGCAATCCTTTGCACCGCATCGGTCACTTACAATGAAATGATCCGTTTAGAAGTATGTTTTGTTTCAATTCCTTGTCTCTCACGCTCATTTTATTTCGCCAGAATCGGGCCAATTAAAACCAAAATAAATGTAACCTTAGATCGAATTTATGGTACGTATATGTCCGTGCGCAAAAAGTATGAGCGGACTTTTCCTCCTACTACAAGAAATCAAAAGTAAAAGATGCCGTAAATCACAGTGAGGTCACAAGCATCAACGTAAAAGAAACACCTGACGAAGTTACGGGAAACGTGAGAAAATTCAATTTCACGGAACACGAAACAATGAATTTTGACCTTCAGTTGAAAAGACAAGAGAAACAATAAGGAAAGAAAGAAAGAAAAAGAGAAAGGGAAAACATGCCCACGGGGGACGGAATAAATTCATGGAAGACGAGTAGTTTTCTTTTTTTTTTTCATCCCTCAGAACAGCAGGGTTATGGAGCTTTGAAACTCGACTCAGAAGTTCGTGAATAATAATAATAATAAAAAAAAAAAGGACGCGTTGAGAACTTTAGCCCTTTTCGGGATTTCCTCCTGGCGCAGTTTAAAAGTCCTCGAGCGCGATATGAAAATATAGGCACGTTGCCAGAAGCTCGTCTCTATATGGAAAGGAAGGTGACATTTTCGTTGAAATGACAGAGACGCGGTACGGGGCATGATTCAATATCCTAGTAGGTATTCGTGACGCGAGAAGGCGTCGTCGTCGTCTTGCATGCAGTCTGTTCGGCGCACGAGCGCGAGAAGAAGTACGCTGTCACGAACCTTAGATTCGTCATACCTATACAGGGTGTCCCAGAAAACGTGTCATTGAATTATAATAAAAAACCTACACCACCTAGAGTCATGCGGTCAATGGCATTTGTTCTTACTGGGTTTTTGCCACATCCTCAACTGAATGTCGTGTAACGTAAGTTTAATTATGTAAATTTTTGCGAGCTTAAGTCGGGAATTTGCCTAGTAAAGGTCACTTTTTTACCCCACCAATGTGAAGAGCGTTTCAAATTTAGTCAAATTAATGATAATTGACAGGGATATTCAGGAGCTATCCCATCGGAAAACGCCGAAAATCATGCTCTACGGAGGTCGCACAGAATAGCGCACGATGAATTTTTCGGCGCAATCTTTGTCAGTCCGACGAAAGGAGGTTGGAAACCCAGCCCTCCCCGACATCGCAGAAAGAGATAAAACAGGCACGGCTTATCACGTCCGACTTTCGCTGGGATAATGCTTTCCCTCTCCCAATTTTAGGAACTGTTACTTTTTCTACTATCAATCTGTGGGCAGGCTTCGGAACCTCCTTTCGTCGCACTGAGAGCGATTGCGCTCAAAAAATCATCGCGCGCTATGCTCCGAAAACCATGATATTCGGCTATTTTTTCCGATGCGATAGCTCGTGAATATCACAGTCAATTATCATGAATTTGAGTGAATTCAGCACGCTCTTCATATTGGTGGGGTAAAAAAGTGACCTTCCTTTGGCAAATTTCTGAGTTCAGTTCGCAAATATTTGCATAATTAAACTTGGGGTACATGACATTAACTTTACAAGGTGGCAAAAACCTAATAAGAACAAATGCCGTTGACCGCATGATTCTAGGTGGCGTAGTTTTTTTATTATAATTCAATGACACGTTTTCTGGGACACCCTGTATATGCGCAAACGACTTAAGCGAGTAGGAAGATTTCGAGCTGATTTTTTTTTCTTCCTCTATCACATCACATTACATTTCTCCCCATGTTATGCAAATAAATAAACAAATATAAATATATAAATATAAACGTACAAATAAATAACTGATCGGATTGATAGCCGATCGGACTAAAGCGTCCGCTCGTTAGTGGTAGCCAAGATCGCGTTGAAAACTGGGAGATGGTGGTGTTGGCTGGGTTCGAACCCTACCATCGGCAGTGCTCTCTGAGGTTTTCTCTGGGTTTTCCGGAAGACTTTCCAGACCGCGACAAATATATGTAAACCGAAACCGATTAATTACTGCAACAAATGACTCGCTCCGGTGGCAGATTTTTCTCTGAAAGATGTCCACTGAAGGTCCCAAAAGGGGTAGTACCAATTTTAATGCCGAGGGCGCCCCGCTTTAGAAGTTATGTTTTTTTTATGAAACTCATTTGAATTTTTATTTAAATAATGAGCGCCCCCCCCCCCCCACACACTCATTCACACGGTACTCAGCTTGTAGGTGGTATCGGACAGATACTTGTAAAAGGAAAGTTCGTCGATTGGTGCACCCGCTCGCGAATTATTTACCCTGGGGATTTAACTGAGACACCCGGTATATATATATATATACCGGGTGTCTCAGGTAAATATATATATATATATATTTATAGAAGTTCAAAAAAAGACGCGGAAACAGATTTTGGGGAAGTTAAAAACACTAGTTTATTAATATGGGGAGACGTTAAAAAGTAAAATGGGCAAGGGGTCGACGTTTCGACAGTGGCACTGTCTTCGTCAGGACAAAAGATGCGTAGCTGATTACACATTTCTTAAATAGGTTTGCTACATGACGTCATGTTTCCGCGTCTTTTTTTGAACTTCTGTAAAACTTCGTGGCCGTTTGATAATCCTTTTACCTCATCCTATATATATTTATATATATAGTATCTAGTATATAGTAGTATAGTATATATATCTCAGTATATATACGATGCGCAGCTACCCAGAGCTGACGAGCCGCAAACACGGCGAAACACGTGTCCTCTGGTGCTGTCGCATCGTTTCATGAGTATCTATATACATATATGTTTACAATTTGATCGTGCACTCCCAGCCGAAGACAGCTGTTTCGCTCTACTTGGAGCTCGTCAGCCCGGCACAGGGAAGTGACACGATCTTGGGTTAGCGCTAACAACGCGTCCCGGCGAGACGTCAATGTTCCACGGTGACGGCGCCACCTGTGGAGGCCGCAGTGCAAGCCAGCAAGTACATATACAAGGGGAAAATAGCAAAAGCTCTGTGGCTGCACGTTGAGCATATGTTTAATCAAATCAATTTCAAAATCAAATTTTTCGATCAAATTGTAAACATCTGCTCAACGTGCAGCCACAGAGCTTCTGCTATTTTCCCCTTGTATATATATATATATTGTGCATTGTGCTCTTTCACTCTCTCACACTGGGAGTAAAGGAAAGCCGCTTCTTTGAAGATGCGCAATAAACCAAATAAAGAAAAAAATGGCGTGCCTTCACGATTTTTTTGCGGACGATCTACCGAACGGATTTTTGTTCTGAAAACGGTTTTGGTATCTGGTGACCGAAGAGATCAGATGTTCTCATTGGAGCAACTTCGTAGCTGTTATAATTAAAAAGTTAATTATTGAAAGTCATTAAGACATTGCCTTAGGAGTCTGTTAATGCCCCCCTAGGGAGTGCCCTTCAGCATATGCTATATTGCAATTGATTTCATCTCGGAAAAAGTGATTGATATATTTTTTAAAAATCTGTTCACACTTAGCGTGGACACCCTGTATATATATCGATGTGTCACAAGCCCTTTAAAGAAGCTGTATGATGCCCTCTTGCTATCAGTCTTTGCCTCCTGCTCCTGGCGTGTTGCTGTGCCATAAGGGCAGAGAAGGCGTATACCGTGCATAACACATCGCACTATTTTCGCCATCTGGTCGCGATGGGTGACCTTCTCAGGGAATCGAAGCCGAAGGGCTCTTGTAGTGGCACGCGTGTCTGCACGTCTGGAGCCCTGTATTGGCTGGCTGTAACACAAATTCGCATCTTTAGACTCTTCGACTTTCTAACCGATGGGAAGACCTCGCAGGAGATTAATTGCTCTCTGTGGAGGAGTACAAGGAGGATTTGAAGTGAGACGGAGCTGTAAGAAGGGACATTCTTGTGTCGATAAAATGCGCCGGCTGCACGTAACACGAGAAAACAAAGTGAACGGGTTGAACAACTCAAGCCGGCGTACTTTAGCGATACAAGAGCGTGTCTCCTGGCTTTTCGTTTGTCTTCGAGAAAGAATATCGCGACACAACTCCGTGAACCGGAAAGTCGGACCGATAATTACGTTAAAATATATCGTGTTAAAATAACGCTAAATATACACGATGACCTAAGTGGTAACCTTCACAGGCAATGTTCCACTTCCATGTGCTTGTGGTATAACTGAAGCGTAACTCCTAGAGGTAGCTTATCAATTTTAGTTTTGTGTTCTTCCTTTCCTTTTCTTCTTTGTCTTCCCCGTTCATTTTCTTCCCGTTTTCTCCTTTTCTTTTATTCTTTGCCTTCCCCTTTCCTTTTCTTCCCCTTTTCTCCTTGTCTTTCCCTCTTTTTCTTTTCCTTTTCTCTTCGTCCCCATTTTCCATTTTTTTGGAATAGCAAGCCGACCTCCGTCTGGCTGACCTTTCCTTTCTTTTTCCTTAATAAACATACTCCCCCTCCCCTTCCCTGCTCACAGTACAGACGTGGGAAAATGGAGAGAGGGTGCTTAGGCTACCTAGTCACTTTAAGCGAGGTTTAAGCTAGCTTTGAGTGTAATGAACACTCTGAGTTGAGGTGTTACGAATTGCACGCTACACGGCAACCGTTGAAGTACACAGAGACATATATAGTGCTTCTTTACATAGGAGGACAGATCACGAAATTTCCGGAGTGGATTTATATTTTAAAAAAAACGTAAAACACTTACACATTTGAAACTCAGTCACCATCAAGGTGAGTGAGACTTCGAGGTAGCCCACTTCGGAAACTGTACACGCTGAGCCCAGCGCTGTTTCCGCTGCCCGAGACATTTTTGGAGGTCCTCTTGGGCAGCAGCAAAGTGCTGTCTCGATGCGTTCCTTTGAATCTTGGAAACATCCTGAAATCCTGTTTTCTTTCAACTGCATTCCGTTTTGGTCGTTTTTAATTTCACAATTATTGAGTAACTGAGACAACAACTCTCATACCTTTTTCGTTTCTTCACAAATCAGTCGAATAAAAAAAAAATCAGGATGTTCTGGAGATTCATACGAATGTCACAATGGGACAGCTCTTTGCAGTTTCCAAATGAGACCGCAGTGAAAAAAAAAAAAAAAAAAAGAAAGCGCTGTGCTAAGTGTGTGGTTCCCGAAGGCAACTGCCGCGATAGATACAAGTTTCAAGTTTAGAAGTATTTTACTTGCATAAACATAAATAACTTTTGATCACTCCTCGTACGCATATTTTTGTTATCGTCACTGACAACGAAAAACGCCTTCCATATCGTACACGCCTTGAAACCATGCTTTTAGACAGCTCGTATAATACAAAATGTTTTGATGTGTTTCTAAACCGGCTCCTGTGGATCAGTTGGTAGCATTTCTGTCTATACTGAACCCAAGGTTGCGGGGTCGAACACCGCCCCAGGTGGCAGATACTTGGTGGCGGACTACAAGTTGCTTAGATACCCTGGCTTCCGCGCGGAACGTGACATACGGTGTGCCGTGCACTGGGATTTGGGCACACGATAAAAAAAAAAGAATCCTCGGGTGATCATACACTCTTAAAAATGAACTTCACCGCATAGCACGCTCCTAGCCAGCCATAATCTTTAATGATGTCGTTACCTGCCCTGATTTGTTGAAAACGGGAGGCGTACGCGTTTTCTGTGACAATTATGAACAGCATAAGTGTCACAAAAACGGCGTACGCCTCCCGTTTTCAACAAATTAGGGCAGATAACGATACCATTAAAGATGATGATTGGCTAGCAGCGTGCTATGCGGTGAAGTTCATTTTTAAGAGTGCAGTTGTCTCGCGACGTAAAGTCACGAATTATTGGTATATTTCTTTTCAACTCTTGAGTAGTTTTCCTTTCTTTTCTGAATAACGCGTCCTGGAGTAGCCAGTCCCGAGTAGGCTCGGGACTAACATCTCCATTTGTTTCTTTTACAAATCAATCAATCAATCAACCTTTTCAACAATATCTCTCGTATACCTGCAAATCTCCAAATGAAGATGTTTCACATTCTAACGAGTGGGTAGACCCACTCGTTAGGCAAACGATCTCATTGGATCGTAACTGGACCGAGAGATTACGCCCCTGTCACTTTAACGAAAAGAACGCGTCACACACCACGTGCTCGATCTCCCGAGTGCCTCACGCCTCGTTAGATCATGAGCCATGTAGGCGATGAAGCCTGTGAGCACGTGAACACATTCGTTAGGCAGACGACGCCGTCGGTCGTTACGCGAGCAAGAGATTACGCCTTTGTCCCGTTAACAAAAAAAAAAAAAAAAAAAGAAAACGCGCGTCACGTGAAACGTGTCAACGTGTCAACGTGTTCGTGTTAACGAGAGCTCCGCCCCTCGTTGGCTCGCGAATGATGGAAGTGATTAAGCCCCCTGATTTGCTGAAAACGCAAGGCGTACGCCTTTTTTGTGACAATTATGAACAACATAAGTGTCACAAGAAAAGGCGTACGCCTCTCGTTTTCAACAACAACAACAACAACTAAATCATGACTATGGCTCTCGTTTTCAAGAAATCAGTGCAGACAACGGTATCATTAGAAATGATGGTTGGCTAGGAGAGTGCTATGTGGTGAAGTTCATTTTTAAGAGTGCACACCTATAGCGAAAATGATAATCCTGTTTTGTAATATAAAGTTCATCTGCACTAGCATGCCACCAATCAGCTTCCCTCTCACGTTTTATGCGAACGGCTAATCGAACGGCTAATAGCAGAGATCAGTAGTCAGTCTTTTAAATTTGACACTTTGTGCTTAATGGATTATGCGAAATATTTCCCCATCCTAACGCGCGCAATTTAGATTTCAACACCATTCGCTTTCTGTCGACGCCTTCGATTCAATCATTAATGAGCGTGCCTTGTTACATCATAATTCGTTCGGTAACGGAAAACCTTCGACGCGCGCAGCAATATTAATGTTTTATGTTTCACACAGTCTACGAAATTATAAAATAAAGCGGGATAAGAAATAACTACTCTCTACGGGAATCAGCGTAAAATAATTAGCAACATCGTGCGAGGTCATTCTTGCCTACACTCTTAAAAATGAACTTCACCGCACAGCACGCTCCTAGCCAACCATCATCTCGAATGATATCGTTATCTGCCCTGATTTGTTGAAAACGGGAGGCGTACGCCTTTTTTGTGACACTTATGCTGTTCATAATTGTCACAGAAAAGGCGTACGCCTCCCGTTTTCAACAAATCAGGGCAGATAACGATATCATTCGACATGATGGTTGGCTAGGAGCGTGCTATGCGGTGAAGTTCATTTTTAAGAGTGTAGTATCAAGTTCTTAGTTTGCCTTGTAGAACACAGCTGGAACACGAGACGAAAAGCCGAAGCAGCAAGAGAATGTATCAGTGACATTGACCTAAATTTTTTTTATTTGCACACAATAAAAATGAGGATGTGATATACTTATTGATGACTCACACAGTGATACATGATATTATGAAATAATAATGTAAGTTACGCAATCCTACCCGAGAGATTATAGTGACATGTTTTGCGGTGTCATATAGCAAGGCGGCTACACTCCTATCCGGATTAATTCCAGGCAACTCTGGATTAGGTAGATCTGGATTAGGTGCAGTCGATCATCGCACGCATTGCTGCTTAGCTTTCCTCCCAACTTTACCTGTGTCTTGTACTAGGCTACTGTACAGTATGGGATACTCATTGCCATCATGAAAACTTGAATTATAGAATTATCTATAGCACAAGTCGACAGTATGCGGATGTATGCCCAAAGTAATATTTATTGATATCTTAAAGTAGGCAAGAACTCCTATCTGCATGTATTTAGTTGCGGGTTTAATAGATGTAATATTGTTCTTCTAGGCTTCGTAATTCTATTTACCCAATTTATTGTTCAATTCTTCTCCTTCATAACTTGTGCAGCGTTAATACAAAAACGCATTATCTCTCGTATTCGGGCGAGTACACTCTTAAAAATGAACTTCACCACATAGCACGCTCCTACCCAACCATCACCCCGAATGACAACGTTCTCGCACCTGATTTGTTGAAAACGGGAGGAGGAGCCTATTTTGTGCCATTATGCACGGCACAAAATAGGCTTCTCCTCCCGTTTTCAACAAATCTAGGGCGAGAACGTTGTCATTCGGGATGATGGTTGGCTAGGAGCGTGCTATGTGGCGAAGTTCATTTTTAAGAGTGTAGACGCACCGCCGTCCAGATGCCTGTATCCATCGTTACGTCATCTGAAGAATTGTAGCACCCAATCAGACGCCAACGCGGAGGTACACATAACGTTCTGCTTTACCCTCTTCAAGATGAACTTCATCACAAGGCACGCTCCTAGCCAACCATCATCCCGAATGACAACGTTCTCGTCTCTGATTCGTTGAAAACGGGAGGCGTAGTCCATTTTGTAGCCGTGCATAATAGATACATAATAGGCTCCGCCTGTCGTTATCAACAAATCATGGGCGAGAACGTTGTCATTCGGGAAGTTTGTTGGCTAGGAGCGTGCTATGTGCTGAAGATACGCACCTATCAAATTCACCTATACAAAAGATGTCACAGACAACACGTTGAAATCGCCGTTTGGAGCCGACACAGTCGGCGGACTCGCTTGGTACAGTTCATAGCTCCTTTAATCTATAAAGCAAATAGCGCTGTACCGTATTGCTTTGTGTTTGTAGTATTTATTTCGCTTCCAACGAAAATGAGGGTCAGGCACAAAAGGGGCGGATCCTTGACGAGGTACTTGGTACCAAGTACCAAGGTGACGACGTGATGGTTCTAAGCATGTTGTTGTTGTAGAAGAGCACCTCATTTGGTGTGAGACCATATGAGTACAAGACATTGTTTTGGTCATAATGGTTTGAGTTCCAACTCGACAAATATTGAGCAGCATTTAATAGGCGCAAAACATTCATTATTCAATAACTTCGAAACGAATGGCACCCTCTTATGCTATACTCTGCAACATGCTACTGTATTTGTTTGTCCCCATAACGAAACCATAACATGAGGTTGACGTCTAGAATCTCTGTTATATAAAATTTCTGAACTGACATAATATACGAGTACGCTGCGTGGGGAAGCGAGGGATGTCTGTTGGAACTTCCCGCGTAAAGGGAAACCCAAAGAAAAAGAAAAAAAAATTACAGGCTACGACCAGAAGGGAAAAAATCTCCTGCTGTAAGGAAACCAATGCTTACGGTGCATCCCATTCAGCAAACAGGGGAATTTTACCTAATTTTAGAACGCTTCCGTCGAAATTATGATTATCTTATTTATGTATTTTCTTCTCCGAACAATTCATTCACGTCGTATCGAAAGTATGTAGAAAGTTCTACAAACTTTGCCACTGTCTGATTACCTATTTTTCGCGTTATGAACGCGTTGACAGGTCATACAGAGCACGATCTCACTCACAACCACACTCGCATCTTACCTGTATGCACTGTAGTTGTTCGAACTCTTTCAAAACACCGACTTCTTCTGCGCGAACTTTTGCTCCTCTGAGCGGACGATATATTCCGTTTCACCTCGAAGCACGACCACACTTTTTCAAAGAATCAGCCCAAGCGTTCCTCAATGCAAACCAGACGAGAAAAAAGCGCTGCTCGGCGAACGACTGGTGCAGAGCTACGTGTTGAATCGGGAGATGTTTATGCTGAACTTTGAGCATACCGAAAAGGCAGCGGAGCGAAGAGGGCGCTACGGTCAACCACCGCGCATGCGCTGTCTGCTTTTTGGGCAGCCCGGCCATATTGATTGTAAAAGGGGAGGGCGGGAATTCCAAGGAGGTAATGTTTCTTTGGGAGAGGGGGAAAGGAAGGCTCAAGGCGAAAATCGGCACGAGTCGTTTGCAGGCCATGGGTGGAAGAACGGAAGTTCTCAAGGAGGTTCAGTGTTTCTCTTCCTCTGCATGGTGGAGGCACAGATCAGAAGGAATGAAGTATACTTGCTAACGAGAGTTCTCTTTGCGTCTAGATGGGAAGGGATTTACGACGTTGCACACGGCCAGTTATTTTTAGGGAGCTAACGGTTTCATGTGCTTAAACAGAGTGCGCGTATAGTACTGTGGAAGGATGATGACAATATGTGCATGAAATTAGGGTAAGGTGGTCTATGTTGAAGACAGTTGAACTATTTTGTCAATAGCAGTCAGAATAATCGCCTAAATTGTATCATAATTCGTTGACTGAATCCCCAAACCTTTCAGAAATGACCCACAAATGACTGTGGTGCTAAACCAGATATTTATTTCGTACGAACCAAGAATGACAGGCTACATATTTCCATCAACTTACCCCTCCCTATGGGTAAGTTGAGGATATCAAAAAATTAATGCCGGGTTTAAATTTTGTCTTTTGTTTGGGCCAACCGAAACGGTCATCCACGAGTAGTGCACATGGAAACACAGGGCAGTGACACAGCATGATAACGGTGAGGTCATTTATTAGCCGAGGAGCAGAAATGAGCAAATTGGAAGTCAATGCTCGCGAAAGTTACAGATGGGACAAAAAAAAGCCCCTCTAACCTCGACCACATCTGCAAAACAGCGTCTCACGTCTTTCTAAAGAGCCACGTGCAGAACGCCAACACGCTACTTCAAAGCCCAGACAACGACTGTGCTCACCCTGGTTTCACAGACGAGAAAAAAATGTTGCTAAGAAAATGCCACGCGAAAAACCCAAACTGTCCTCAACTTGCCCCCGTCTTCAAGTAGCCCCACTTTACCCTACACTAACAACAACAACAACAACAGCAACGAAACATACTTAAAAGCTCTAAACAACAAAGTACGGACCACATTGGCACATATGCACTACTTTCAACAACAGCGCTTTTAAGCGTGTCTAGCTATTACCAACGCGCCCAGAGATGTGCTTTAAAACAGCAAAAACTTTATTTTTGGTGGTGGCGAAGCGTAGAAACACCAACAGGAAAGAAAGCATTTGCGCAGAGTTGCTTGTTCTAGCGTGAGCCGAAACAGGATGTTAAGTGTAAAGCAATGTTCACCGCAGTACACACGAATTGTGCAGACAAAGCACGATTTACAGGCGCAATATTTTCTGGTAACCTGAAATAATGTGCAGGCGGATGCGAGATTGATACGCCGCATTAGCTACTGCCGCATTAGCGCAGGACATTCAAAATATATTGATACACATTGACAACAATGACGGAAAATAATTTGAAGTCACTGTGGTCCTTAATGAAGGTGCCTGAGCAATAGGCAAAAGACAGAGAAAACACAACACGAATGTTGTGTTTTCTCTAGGAAGAAAACGAGGTGTTAAAAATGACTTTCGTGCTACTTTAAGTTAAAAAGCGATAAAAACTGGGCTGTTTGGTGGTACATCCTAAAAGCGATAAACTGCTAGTACTAGTAGTAGCAGTACTAGTACTAGTAGTAGTAGTACTAGTACTAGTAGTAGTAGTAGTAGTAGTAGTACGAGTACTAGTAGTACTAGCAGTTTATCGCTTTTAGGATGTACCACCAAACAGCCCAGTTTTTATCGCTTTTTAGCTTAAAGTAGCACGAAAGTCATTTTTAACACCCCGTTTTCTTCCTACAAAACTGTTAAGTAGGTCAGTAAGATGCATCATGAGAAGTAATTCACACCACAGAGTCATAATTATCGCGGAAATTGAATTTAATGTACGCCGCAAAAAGCGACCGTGCGTAACTGCGGTGGAGAGCAGTACCAGCCTCTGATCTGCTTGGGACCTCGCGCTGACGCTACAGGGGCCACGCTCGCTGATTGGTCCAGAGGAACGTTGTCTGCTACTCGGCTGTTCGAGGTTCTGAAAAAGCGTTGCTCCTGGCTCGGTCATGATTCGGCCGCTCCTTCTATACCCAACTCTCCTGAGGAACTGGCAAAACTGGCTTACTGCCGCGAAGGGACAGGGCGCTGACCCCCACTAACCAGCGAACCAGAACGAGTTCTCCTTGTAACGTCATCGGTGACGTGGCCATCATACCTTCTCATCCTCTTTATACCCGCAGTGGCGAGATAAGGGTGAACGCGCGGAGCCATGTTTATGTGGTTCTTTTTTTCTGGGAAACAAATTGCACACATCAAAACCTTTTCCGCTACTCGGTAAAATGACACACACACTTTCATCGGACGTCTTAATCTGAATTCCTTTTTTTTTTTTCTTTTTGGATGGCTCTCTGTACTCCTTTAAGCGGACTCGTTCGTGGCTAAAGCGCCGTAGCATTTTGTACGAGTGCCGAACTGTAATCTATGGGACTTTATCATACTACATCACGTGTGGTCGACTAGATGAATTGCTAACACCGACAGTGTAGTGTCTCACTCGCTATGTGTTATGCCATGTGTGTGTCTCATCTCCTTGATTTGATTTGATTTGATTTTGATTTGTAAAAGAAAACAAAATGGAGATGTGTGTAATCTCCTTCATCGCCATCCCTCTCATACACTCTTAAAAATCAACTTCACCGCATAGCACGCTCCTAGCCAACCATAATCTCGAATGATATCGTTATCTGCCTGAAAACGGGAGGCGTACGCCTTTTTTGTGACACTTATGCTGTTCATAATTGTCACAAAAAAAGGCGTACGCCTACCTTTTTCAACAAATCAGGGGTTATCATTCGAGATTATGGTTGGTTCGGAGCGTGTTATGCGGTGAAGTTCATTTTTAAGAGTGTATATTATAGCCCACATGCACTGAGGTAATCGCAGTTCCTGCGATGAAACACTTCATTCCATCGTCAGGCAGGTAGGTGTGGCTGTTGTTCCTGTCGTTGTTGTTTCGTAACGCACAATCGGCGGTTCTGGGAAGATCCACCTTTCCCATTCTTTGTAGCCTTCTATCCAATTACTTGCCATTGTTGTGCATGATAGCGAAAATGTGTGCCGAGTAGAAAGGAATCCCCTTTGAAAGCTTTCCACCCATGTTGGGCGATGTGTTACGTAATTCCTGTTAACGCTTCGAAGCGAAAACAGCTCACTGTAAGCACGTAGAGTAAGTCGTCCGACCAGCATAACAGAAAAGCATTTGTACGTTTTCACCGCTCTGCTAATAGCGGAGGAAAGTGAAGAAAGTTGGATTTCTGTCGGATTTCCTGCATATCATTACAATTCTGGACGCTGGTTGCTTTATTCACTGTTGGATTTCCTGCATATCGCTCTGCTAATACTGAAATACTATAAGCAACTACTCCATAGTCTCCACATTTTTTTCTTTTTTAAACCACCAGACCAGTACTACGTTAAGTGAAGAAGCCCTCTCGAATGAAGTGAAGTGAAGGGCCCTCTTCTGAGCCCTGAAGAAGAAGAGTCTCCATTCAAAATATCGGCGGCTCTCCTCTTCGGGCTCTTCATTTAATATTTCCACCGGTTTGTTAAATTTTCTACTTTCCTACGGGTAGTACTAGTACTGTATTGCATTAAGGGATAAAGGCGGTAGTGTAGTATAGTGTGGTGTAGTGTAGTGACTGTAGCAGCATAAGAAATATGACGATCCGGGACGAACAAGCCCGCGATTCTTCCAAGTTACTCGTTGTTAGTTCTTGATGCTACACGCTCTTACAAAAATAAAAAATAAATAAAAATAAAAATAAAATAAAAGAAACGGAAGATAAACATCGTCTGTTTAATATTTGCTACCGGTGATATAGTGTCCTTCGGAGGACTGCATCTATACCGCATCGAGGACCTGCAGTATCTTTTAAATAAAAAAAATATATAAAAATAAATTAAAACATCAACAAAATAGATTCCGAGTACGCTGCCATTGGTTCCGACAGGTGTGCGATAACTTAACGGTTACGCTAATAACGGTATACTATAGAACTGCCTCCTGACTCGTCCAGCGATGTACTGCCACTGTTTTTCTTTAATGTAAAGGCGAGTGTAAATGGCAACCACCTTCTAGAAGGCAATGCGAGAGATATAGCGTTGAGAGCCCACGTCTCCCACGTTCCCCTTTTTCAGCTTTCCACATTCGTGAAGGTCTCAATTTTCGCGTGTCCGGCGGAAAGTATTTCTCGTACACCAGTAAAATATACAGCGACACAGGAGGTAATATAGAAGTCGCATCATTACGCGAGCAACGTGCGACCAAATTGTATAAAATTGCTACGTTACGTATTTTGGTATAAAGTGGCGTATAGGGATTGTGGGCTGATTCCCCTGAAAGCACTTCCCTGTTTACCAACTCTTCATCCATGTAGGAGGCAATAACGTACTTTGAAGGCAGTCTCCAATAAAGTAATTGACGTTGGATGTAACGCTTGATTTGCATTTCAAAGGTGGTGTCGGGAGTATAGACAAAATAACGCGATGCTTCACGCAGGAAAGACGACGGAAGGGGACGGAAAGGAATGGGATCAACCTTCACGTTCTCAGGTGAGAGAATTACGTCAACAACATTACCCTGTTCACATCGTCTGCTATATCACCCCCTCCCCCACTCCCCCTCGAACTCTTTCACATACAGACATCGAAGCAGGAGGCATCTGAAAAACGCGATGGAAAGTAGTCACCCTGCGTCCTTTGCTTCTTCTTCTTCTTCCAACTACTGCCTTGTTTCGTTGTTTTCAGGTGATAGTGTGTCTGGTGTTGCATTTGTCCATTTGTGTACTTTTACTCTCATTTGTTACTTTTACTTTGCTTTACTTTCTTTCCACTATACCTCAGAGAGTCCTTTTGGGGGAGTCACTAAAATCCTATAGCTTTGCAGTCATTCAAATGTACGGTCTAGAACCATAAAAGAAATACAGAAAGCGATCTACCACCTTCACCACCCATGCACGCAAATGCAAATTTTCATGCCACCTCTACCATGTCACTCATAATGTGCCACTTGTGCCGTGCGACTTGTTGCATGCCAATTGTACCGTGCCACTTGTACCGTGCCACTTGTTCTATGCCACTTGTACCGTGCCACTTGTGCCATGCCACTTGTACCGTGCCACTTGTACCATGCCACTTGTGTCGTGCCACTTGTGCCATGCCACTTGTGTCGTGCCACTTGTGCCATGCCACTTGTGCCGTGCCACTTGTGCCATGCCACTTGTGCCATGCCACTTATGCATGCCTCTTACGTACATGCTACTTGTACCATGCCACTTGTACCGTGCCACTTGTGCCATGCCACTTGTACCGTGCCACTTGTACCATGCCACTTGTGCCGTGCCACTTGTGCCATGCCACTTGTGCCATGCCACTTACGCATGCCTCTTACGTACATGCTACTTGTACCATGCCGCTTGTACCATGCCACCAAATTGCTGCCGTCCCATGCCGAGCTCAAACCTCCGTTCAGCGAAATAACTGTATATATTCCACGACTCCTTCTGTAGTGTCTTCCAGGTAGCGCTTTACATTTTGCGAGTCAGCAATTAGCGACTTTGCGACCCTCTCGATAATTGTTGACATCATTGTGGATATTTAGCATCGTTCATCACCTTATCATCAGGACACATCTCATCCTGCCCATTATGCCTTGAGTAGTGGGCCGCACCTTATGTGGCGAATTTCTCCATTCATTATCATTAATTTATTTGTTGTTGTTGTTGTTGTTGACAGGCTCTATATACAGGACGCACGACTAGAACGTTTCTGTCCGCCCTTTCCATCGTGTGAAATGGTAGAGCGCGTCGAGACGGGGCTACGTTTCCCAATAGTGTAATTGCAGCAAACGAACTGGCGTCCCGACGAGCCGAGCGGCGATTCCTCATTACCGCAGCGCCCCGGATATTACGTCTCTCTGGGGGATTTCTGCACAGACCCCCTTAGACTACTAATGGCTGTAATTCTTGGGGATGTTTCCTTCTTATTTTCGAGCTAGCTTCGTGTCATTAGCGCTCCAGGAGAGAACGTCTGAATCATTGTTAAGGGAAAGCCGCATTAAACATGGAGCACGAATTACCGCAGGAACCACCCTTCGAGGTTCGGCCGCGGCCTTTCCTGTTCGCGGATTTTCGCGGATTTTCGCGTCTCAGCGCTTCGCTGCTAAGCCAAGCTTTGTTCAAAAAGTCAAAGGTCATAGTAAAACCTGGGCTCAGTGTTGTATAGAGTGAGTGTTGTGTAAGTATACAGGAATAATCCGATCGGTGTAATTGATAAGATTATGAAACTCTGGATATGGGTACTGATGTCTAAGTGCGCACATGTCTACAAGATGTACCACGTGACGGTCGCCACGCTTAAAGAAAAAACAACAACTTTTTCAACAGTTTTACAACAACAACTTTACAACACACTCTTAAAAATGAACTTCACCGCATAGCATGCTCCTAGCCAACCATAATCTCGAATGATATCGTTATCTGCCCTGATTTGTTGAAAACGGGAGGCGTACGCCTCCCGTTTTCAACAAATAACGATAACAGGGCAGATAACGATATCATTTGAGATGATGGTTGGCTAGGAACGTGCTATGCGGTGAAGTTCATTTTTAAGAGTGCAGTTTTCTCGTTTAGTACACGGGGCGTTCAATCACTGTTTGCAGACGACGGTGGTTCGTCTCCATTGGCTACGGCCGCTGAAAGCTCGTTCGTGACTGGCTACCGCTGTTAAAAACACTATCCTGATTGGCTGACTCTTAGTTGTTACGTCACGTCGACGGGTAAGCAGGCTTTCTCTATCTACACTCTTAAAAATGAACTTCACCGCATAGCACGCTCCTGGCCAACCGTCATCTCGAATGATATCGTTATCTTCCCCGATTTGTTGAAAACGGGAGGCGTACGCCTTTTTGTGACAATTATGAACAGCATAAGTGTCACAGAAAAGGCGTACGCCTCCCGTTTGCAACAAATCAGGGAAGATAACGATGTCGTTCGAGATGACGACTGGCCAGGAGCGTGCTATGCGGTGAAGTTCATTTTTAAGAGTGTAGGTGGTGTTGGCAGAGGCCTTCTGCATACCTATCACTCTTAAAAATGAACTTCACCGCATAGCACGCTCCTAGCCAACCATTATCTCGAATGATATCGCTATGTGCCCTGATTTGTTCAAAGCGGTAGGCGTACGCCTTTTCTGTGACACTTATGCGGTTCATAATTGTCACAAAAATGGCGTACGCCTCCCGTTTTCAACAAATCCGGGTAGATAACGATATCATTCGAGAAGATGGTTGGCTAGGAGCGTGCTATGCGGTGAAGTTCATTTTTAAGAGTGTAGAAGATGTTGGCTGGACGCGCGAACATGCAGTCACATGGGTCACCCTGCATATGCACTGCAATGTGCCAGATGGCCATAAAGTGATCCAAGTATAAAATAAATTAGGTGCGAACTCAACGTCTCGTTCGTTCTTGAGTCACGTGAGCGCTGCCACAAAAAGGCGTGATATGTGACATTTCGTTTTTTTCTCTCCTTTTCTTCTCATTGTTCCCTCGAAGCAATAGCACTAGTGTACAGTAACACAACATTGCTAACGTTATGAGGCCATTACGAGCGTGCGTTGAGGCCGCTGCTGTTGCCCAATGGCGTCACAATCTCTATCCGCATATTTGCTCCGCGCCCGCTGCACTTCTCATTTGAATGGTGAGCTTCCCGACAATTTGCATAAGAGAGGCATCGTTCGTGACGCACGCAAGACTGGTTATGATGAGAGCGGAGAAGTTCCAAAAGTCAGAAACTCCCGGGGTCTTTGAACGGCGATTGCTGTGAAGTCAAGGCAGGTGGCTCACTCCGCTTTATATAGGAGCATACGTCATGTAATTCAAACTTGCGCAGTCTAAAGTCTTGAAAACAGCTTCGAAATTGTGATGTGCTCACTTGGAAATGTGACGTCCGTGTTTGATCTTGGTCAGCCCCCTGTCCATTGGGAGAATTGGGGAAAGTGGAAATTTTTAGTCAAGTACGGTCGACACAAGAAAGATAAAACCACTTCAACTACTGATAAAAGCAATCATGCAGTGGATTGCATTTCCACAGCATAGGCCGTCTTTCTGTCGGCGTGGCCATTCTGCAGTATGATGGAAAGTAATTGTGTTCTGAGGCTGGAACATAGAAAGGGTACAAACACAACAAAACAGAAACCTCAGGTGGCCTGGGGACAGAACAGTTGAGATAAGGCAGTCGGCAATAAGGCAGGCAATCCCGCCGCTGTCTGGTTTTTTCGACTACTGCCTTGTTTCAACCATACTGCAAGTTTGTTTCAGGCGTCACTTGCAAGTGTAGTTGAACAGACTTTTCAAATTTCTAAAGCAACAGGAGGTCGGCTTCACCTGACGCTTCAAAGTTTTAGGTGAAGACCTGTTTACGTGATTTTCATGTCAGCCACAAGTCGGCGTCACCTTGCACTCGTAAGCGTTAGAAGAAGCGCATTTTACGAAGTAGTCTCTAAATGAAGTCAACTTCACCTCACGCCTGAAACCGCTAGGTGAAGTCCACTTTACAAAATAGTCACATTAACAAACTTGTTGGTTTCACCTACACCTGCGGACGTTAGGTGTAGCCAGATTTACGAAGCAGTCGCACTAACAAGTCGGCTTCACCTAACGCCTGCAAGCGTTATGTGAAGCCCTGTTTACGAAGCGGTCATACTAACAACAAGTCGGCTTCACGTAACACTGGTAAGCGTTACGTGAAGCCCGCTTTTGAAAGCAGTCATACGAACTGCTTCACCTCAAACTTGGAAGCGTTAGGTGAAGCCTAAGGTCAGCGCTACGACTAACCTTCACGTAACGATCATTAGCAGACAAGTTTACGAAAATGTATGCCGCATTTTAAGCGCCACGGTAAGAATCGACATGCAAAAATGAGTGATCAACATGCAAAAGGATTTTATACCCGTTCATGAACCTACACTCTAAAAATAGCACGATGAAGGCCAACCACTGCACGGAAGGATACGTTTATCACTCCTGATTTGTGGGAAGCGCGGGGCGTACGCCCTTTTTTGGAACTGCATAAGTGTTCCAAAAAGGTGGTGATTGGCTAAGCATGCTATGTGGGGTGGTCTTAGACGTCGAGACTGGGACGTACGGGGATCGAATCCTGTGTGTGTGTGTGTGTGTGTGCGTGACAGCGTAGGGGGCGCCGGTTGGAATCTGGGGTCCCCCTGGATTCAGGACTTTGCGCCGCCCATCACTCTTAAAAATGAACTTCAACGCATAGCACGCTCATAGCCAACCACCATCTCGAATGATATCGTTATCTGCCCGGACTTGTTGAAAACCGAAGGCGTATACGCCTTTTTTGTGACACTTATGCTGTTCATAATTATCACAAAAAGGCGTCCGCCCTCCGTGTTCAACAAATCAGGGCAGATAACGATAGCATTCGAGATGGTGGTTGGTTAGAAGCGTGCTATGCGGTGAAGTTCATTTTTAAGAGTGCTGCACAGATTAGTCGGATACACGTCCAAAGTACCGGCAAATTTTCTGCCAGGTGCTTTTCTGGCAACCACGCGTAGAGTGCGCGTAGTGTATACCGTGCGTAGAGCACTTTTCTGTTCAGGACATGTCCTGTGAACACCCCAAAAACAGAACTTCGCCGCATAGCACGTAGTGCCCCAATCATTTCCGCGGATGATAGGGTTATCGCTTTTCATTCGAGGAGAGACGGAGGCGTACGCCTTTTTGTGGCAATTACCATATATCCAAATTGCCACAAAAAGGCGTACTCTCTCCTCGAATCAGAAGCGATAACCCTATCATTCGTGGCAATGGTTGGCGCACAGCGTGCTATGCGGTGAAGTTCTGTTTTTAGAGTATACTTACATGTCTTCTCGTTTTCATCTTCTTTTCTACACTCTTAAAAATGAACTTCACCGCATAGCACGCTCCTAGCAAACCACCATCCCGAATGACAACGTTCTCGCCCGTGATTTGTTGAAAACGGGAGGAGGACCCTATTTTGTGCCGTGCATAATGGCACAAAATAGGCTCCTCCTCCCGTTTTCAACAAATCTAGGGCGAGAACGTTGTCATTCGGGGTGATGGTTGGCTAGGAGCGTGGTATGTGGTGAAGTTCATTTTTAAGAGTGCAGACACACCAAAACAGATATTGTGCACCGACTCTCCTTCGTTTTCATTTTTAGATCTCTCAGCTACCGTCTAATGTACCGGCAAGTTCCTGCATTTTCTCATTTCTTTCTAAGTGCCACAAGGTACATCTCTCACGCACAGCGCCGTCTTCCTCCTTTCCTTCTCAATTCCTTCTAGTCATAAAACGAAGAGCGAAACTAATTATGTACCTGTTTACGTGTCCCGCAAATGAACCCGGGGATAGATTACCCGCACGTAATCGCTGATACTCTCTACCCTTTCCCCTCGCGTTCCGTCGCCGCTTAATTCGCAATCGGAGTGCATAGATTACTCTCTGTATGCGATCAGGAATTACTCTAATTCCTGATGGGATTCATTCGCGAGGAACGTCGTGCACAGTTGCTGGGAGTGACGCTTTCCCAGAAATCTCCTCAGGTTCTCAATCTTCCGGGTACCGTAGTCCCCAGATTTGTCCGGATAACGTCGTCCGCGAACGCCCACCTGAAAGTGACATGGGATTACACGGAAGCAAGCAATGCGTCGTATAAGTCAGCAAACATATCGTACGAGTTTCCAAAGACCCCGCGCTAAACCTCGTGTTGACTCACAAATGCCCGCTTACTTTCTGCAGGCTTTTCTGCTGGGGTTTTGAAAGTTTGAAACGTGACGTGCGCTTTTATTGGCTTGCTGATTGGTTTATGAGACATATACTATACTTCATTTCATCAGATGCTGCCGCGTCGTGTTTTCTTTTCTTTGTGTGTGTGTGCGTGTGCGTGTGTGTGTGTGTGTGAGAGAGAGCGAAAACATGTCATGTAGGAGGGAATGTGATGAGAGAAAGTGCGTATCCCGTGCCGTGGTGGCTGACACTTCTTGGTAAGCCGTTGGAAGGCCGTTGCCAGTCTAGCGTAGTGGTTAGCGGATTTGATCGGCCTGCTTGACCGTCGCTGTCTGACCTGTTTCGACGACTGTCATATTTGGATACTTTATTTGTTGTCCCATGGGCCACAAACTTATGCATGATAAGTAGTTTTTTTTTTAAGGAAGCCAGAATGGTTGGGAACTTTGAACGTTTAATGGCAACAGCTTTATAGTGCCAACCACAGTGTAGGTCCGTCCGTATCTTTGTAGGACCACGTGACCAAACATTCACCGTTAACGATGTCCTTTTTAAACTAACGCACTAAAACGGGTTTAACAGAACGTCCAAAGACGCAGCCAATTTAAAAAAATAATCTTTTACAGATATCACGTCATGTTTTAGATTGCAGACAGGTAGCATGCCATTTTGAATGTAAAAATGTTCTGTTACTTTTTCATAAATCATTGAAGGTCTCTTCGGTGCTTATGGGAACACTGTTCGCAGCGTTAATAAAATGAATTGTTTCTCAACAATGTGTCTTATTAAATGAAGATATTTTTATCAAAGAAGTTAAAAAGAACTCCGATAACACGAATCAACGAACGAAGGCGTTCCGGTAGTTTACGATACAGCGAACTAATTTGGTCAACGTCGGGGTTCTTGAACATCTACTGGAACCTCAGGACAAGGATACACTAGCTATAACGTCCTTCGCGGAGTAGGACGTGGCCAGCGGCAATTTGTGCCATGCCATAGAATTACTCGTGTATTTCGCCCGGGTATGAATCCACAATTTCCGAATCAGCAACCGACACAGCCACAAGCAAATCGCCTTTATTGCGCCGACTACAAGAGAACTGCCACATGAACCTCAAAGACTGTAAGTTCATTCCTTTCCCACATAGGCGCAAACGCAGGCAACTGGCAACAGTTCTAACCTCTCGACGAGGTTCCGTCCCATCTTGCGCATCAGATGAACCACTCTCTTCACTTGCACGCACCTGAAACCAGCGCGTGCACCGCACGGGCTGTTCTCGCAGAGGCACTGCACGGTCTCCATCATCTTCGGAACGCGTCTTTGGTCCAGGGTCGTGATGAATCGGAACGGACATATCGCTCTGTCTTGAATCTGGGGGCTTTCCTTCAGCGGTTGGCAACCCTGTGATTTCAGTTCGCTTTCTTCCTGGTAACCGTACAGCCCAGCGGCGACCTGCTTCTTGCTCAGTGCAATTCGTGTTTGATTGACCAGGGACGCCATGAAATCTCGATCCCAGACGTGTCTGTGTGGCGTACCTTCTCCAACTTTGCCAGGCGAAGGAACGGGCGATGAACTTCTTAGAAACGGAAAGATACTTACTAATCTTCTTCCAGATCTTCTTAGCACTTTTCCGGATTGGTTCGAACTTTTCTTCGTACAACCTTTGCCGTGTGTACCATTCTGATGGTGTTCCCCCGTTTTTTCTTGCGCGTCGTCGGTTCCGTTCTGAGGAGTTGTTGTTTCTGCTTTGTCGCCAGTGTTGCTCGACTCTTTCACAGAAACAACGGAATCGATTTGGGAAGGACGGAAGGAAAGGTTTCTGGCTGTCCTAAGTGCTTTCGCGTTATCGCTAGCTTCTTGAGAGAGGTTTCCTTCGGCGGGATCACTTAAATTGCCTGCTACGATGATGGTTATGGGTTGCTCTGTAACCGCGGCGTCGCCCTCGATTGTAATCTTTATGCTGTCGCTGCTGTTTGCGTCCGTTTGGCGGATGGTAAAGTTCTCACCTTGAGAAGCGAGTTCTTCTAGCCTGTCCGACCAGAGCAGGGGCGGCTCAGTGCGTACTTCGCGTGTGTCTACTACTTCTTGCAGATTTCCTTCTGCGTTGTGTTCACTTGCAATCACCGCGGCGCAGGCACAGGCAGCGAGGAGGAAAAGCATCGTGGCCGAGAGACCAACTGCCAAGTGTCGCGTCCGAGATCAGGATGCCGTGGATCCGGCGTTTCTTTTTCTGCGGCCCAGGAAACGGGGATGTGAGGACAATGGGAAATGAGATATGGTGTCGCTGCGTCCTGGGCTCAGGTGTACCGTCTCAGACAGTGGAGGGATATTGGTTTTCTCGCACCGCGAGCTCATAGCAACATCGCTATTTTGAGAAAGGAGTTAAAGCGATCAGCACATTTTAGAGCTCGTGGGCACTGTACCAACGCTGGGGATTACGGCGTACGGAGACGTCATCTTCATCCGCTGCGAGACGGTGAAATTGTGTGGGATGTGGCAGTGGGAATTCGGGCTATCGGACATGTGGGTCGATGGCACCCATGGTATCGCATACACAGGGAATTCAAGGGTACCCACAGAGGTCCAGACAGGTTGGAGAGAGAAGACTTCTTAAATAATGTCTGTTACTCTTCGCATAAATGCTCTACACTGTGTATTATGTTTTATGTATTCTTGTAATTTTTACTACCCCCTCAAGTAATAAAAGACAATAAAAACACTGAAACTATACGCTGTTTATTATCGTACAAGCTTTCATGCAGTGGACTGCATTTCATCAGGGGTGGAAGGAAAACTTGTATACGATAATGAACAGTAGTCTCAGTGTTCTTACGTTTTTATCACTTGTGTTGACCGCAGTTGACACAGTTTCGACTTACCCGAATTACCCCCAGGGGTGTTAAATGACACTCTCGAAACATTAATTTTCACAATTCCGAAAGTAGCGGTTACCGAAATTAAGTGATTGGGTGTACTTGAAGTACCATATACGCAAATACGCAATACGCAAACTACATTTCTGAGTACTTTACTTGAAGTATACATTTCAACTCGTGTACCCTGCACTGAGCTTAATGTACTTTCTCCTAGTACTTATTTCCCGCCGAGTACTCAGAAGTGCTCAACTGGCACTCCTGACGAAAATATGAAAATATTGATAAGACTTTCGAATGGCAACTTTGAAACGCTAACAATTCCTTCTACATCCCTTCTATGTCTTACACCATTTGTCTCATGCTGATATCTCTCTCTGCATAGCTTCGAAAGTAACGCTCTGAACCGCTTACGTGACCTATATACTCAAGTCACTCCCTGACCAGAACAATAAATAAATCATCGTCCCGTAGGATCGTTTCGGCATTTCTTTTTGTGCATCGCGCGTGTTCCTGAACTGTTCAGGATTTCCTAGTTACATGCTGCAACCTTCCTTCGAAGATTCAATAGTCTAGCGTTATGTCACACTCTTTTTCTCTTATCTCACGTCAGAAAGTTTTTTTTTTTTTTCTTGCACGCACGCACGTCTGTAGCGCGTACTCAAAGGATAAGTGAAATCCTTGCTTGCACGAAGGAAGGCGAAGCCGCAGGAAAGGCTATACGGAGCTTGCATGTTTGATGCGGCGCGTTTATATTTCAGAGGGCTGCGGCTACGCAGAATCTGGCTGAACGTTCTGGCATTCATATGGGTTGCCACAGCAACGGACGCCGCGTGCGTTCCCCGATGAGCAAAATGTTTCCAAGCGTAATTTCTGAAACGCAACAGAAGGAATGATTGCCTTTTTACGTGATGCGCTGGATGGTGGTTGTGCTAAAGGAGCTCGCCTTTCATGTCGTCTGCGTTCTCCTTCAATCCGCGTTTGCTAGGGCTGCTTCAATTCTGGTTTCGTTTTGACCATGATTTTTTTGTCGATGCTTTACGATGACGTATGGCGTCACGGTGGTGAACAGGGCAAGTTTGTACGGGTCTAACATGGTAAACGCTGTCTGTCCCTGTTGTGTAGAGCTAGTTTATCATGTTAGACATATAGTGGCCACTATACAGGTAATAACTATACTCTCCGAACGCTTTTCTGCCGAGAAAAGACTATCCGCTAACTACTAAAGTAGAACTGTAAGAGAGCTGCACAGCTGCTGACATTTTTGATAATTCATATTTGTCATTGCACCTACGGAGTGTTGATTGTGATAGTGATGTTATAAAGCAAAAAAAAAAAAAAAAATGGGGATGCGAGTTGCGAGGCTACCCCAGGAAGCCTACACACGGTTAATACAAACAGCGTTGTTACGTGCACAATATTTTTTTTGTGTTCATTTTGGTACGCGATTATTAATACCACGCAGACATTTCTCTGAGAACCTGAAGAACGTGGAAAAGCGCAATATTGTTCCGTAATTATTTTCAACCGCGCAAATACTTTGTATCATAGCTATCACTCCCAACAGCGATTCCCTAAATTGATCAATTCATGCCTGATTGATTCCCATTCGCGGACGACAGCAAATTAGTACCTCGCTGGAGTATATATGCAGTGGAAGGCCGGCATCTCCATACTTGTGTCTGTGGCCCCTTATATATATATATAGGCACTGTCCAATCTTCATAATAGAGAGGGGAATATACAGCAGGGGAGAGAAAGAGAGAGAGGGAAAATGACGTTCGCTTCATCGTGCGTATGATGAATCCCCGCAATCAAGCTTACGCTCTCCTGGGGTTATCAACGTCCTCTCGAGTAACACGCTCTACGCAATTCGTTATATACAAAGAACCTCAGCGTCGCCGTTCTATCTGAAGAACATGTACAGATACAGTGAACCATCGTTATTATGACCATGGTCGTTCCCGAAAATTTTGGTCATAATGCGGAATTGTCATATTAACGGGAGGGGGGATTTGCAGAGGTTTCATTGCATTGTTCCCCAGGAGTATATGTTCGTAAAGTGCGTATGTCAGATTATCGGGGGTCATATTAACGAGGGTTCACTGCACCGTGAACCCTCGTTATTATGACCATGGTCGTTCCCGAAAATTTTGGTCATAATGCGGAATTGTCATATTAACGGGGGGGGGGGGATTTGCAGAGGTTTCACTGCATTGTTCCCCTGGAGTATATGTTCGTAAAGTGCGTATGTCAGATTATCGGGGGTCATATTAACGGGGGTTCACTGTACTACGAAGATTGCGGATCAGATGCGTGCGGGGAGAATTCTGTGGCGTCATATCGCCGGATATCCACACCGTATTTACATGTTTAGGTTACTGGATGCTCGTACGAATAATGGTAGTCTGCCCGTCAGTGCTCGTCTTCGTCTTTCATGTTGCGAATAAGGGAGCGAATCGTGTCGACTATTCGACACATTCTCGACACACGATAACTCGTGGCTTTACGGCGCGAGACACCCGACGATCGCCGAGTATATCTTTACACGTACACGTCTACGATTACATCGGGAAATGTTACTTTGCATGTTAGGTAAGCGAGGGATTTCGTGGAGGGTTCATTTATAGTACACACAATAAATACAATGGGGTATTTAAATAATTGATCAATTGATCAATCAGATCAACGTGTCGTGCAAGATCAGACGTCAGTTTCTTACACAACGATGAAATATTATAATATATTATATATATATATTTATAAGTCGATCGTGCACTGCCAGCCAAGTACAGTTTGTTTCATCCTAGTTGGGACTCTTCAGCCCTACGGAGGGAAGTAACACGATCTTGGGTCCGCACAGACAGTATGTCTCAGCGAGACATGAATGTTCCACGGTGACGGCGCCACCTGTGGAGGCCGCAGTACAAGCCAGCAAGTGCGGTATATACTGTATGTATCTCACAAGGTGTCAAGGCTAAGTACTGTATCATTATCGCCTTTGCGTACGTAGGGGATAGCGTGATGGTTTTGCGCAATGCGCGAAGCTCCCTTTATGTTTTGAACGTGCGCAGAAACACCAACGCTATCCCTTATGTACACAAAGACGATAGCGTACAATGCACTAAAACTCTCTAATATCGGCGCGTGTAGTATTTATCAGTAGAAGGTGGCCTTGCAGAAAGTTACTGTAATGAGTGTATAGCTGAATCACCAGATGTCACGTCTGAGGATGAATCCCGGCCTTTTGGAACATTTTTGTCCGGGGTTTTCCTGGATCCTGGAAGTGTCAGACACTTACGGAGACAGCAAAAACAAGAAAAGCTATCCACCATCATCATCATCATGTCAACAATCATCCCGAATGACACCGTTCTCCTCCTTGATTTGCTGAAAACGAAGGGCGTACGCCTTTTTTGTGACAACTATGTACTACATAAGTGTCACAAAGGTGGTGGTGATGACCACATTGAGCACGCACGGTAGCCAACCATAATCTCGAATGATATCGTTCTTCCCCCTGGTTTGTTGAAAACGGGAGGCGTACGCCCTTTTTGTGACAATTATGAACAGCATAAGTGTCACAAAAAAGGCGTACGCCTCCCGTTTTCAACCAATCAAGGCAGATAACGATATCATTCGAGATGATGGTTGGCTAGGAGCGTGCTATGCGGTGAAGTTCATTTTTAAGAGTGCACGACTGACGCCCTGGGGAATGTGCGTCCTGGGCCGACTTCTAAGGGAACTCTGCATAATGTAGCATAAGTGTCACAAAAAAAAAAAGCGCATGCCTCCCGTTGACGAGGTCACGGTGAGAGTCAGGGAAGCAATTCGCCTCTTGCGACAACCATAATCGACATTACCACAATGGTCACCACCACCATCGTCATTATCACTTAAAAGAAGAGCACGTGTTGGTTTTCCGTATGGCACAGCGCAGGATGCGAAGTATCTCGGCGTTGTTAGAAACCGCAGGTTCAGAGGCGTCCCTCATTCGGCCCTCGAAGAACTCTCACCCATTTGCCTGCTGCCAGTCCAATTACAAGCGTGCTGCAATATACGTACGTAAAACCTCCACGCGAACGGTGCAGATCCTATAGGCCTCCATGTATATATAAGCAAGCCTCAAAGCAACCTAGCGAAAGCTGTGCAACACTGCCACTTAGACGTTTCCTACACGGCCCAGAAAGGTTGTATAAGCACACCGCAATCGCCCACGAGAAACAGTTGTAGTGTACTTCCATTGCGATATCCCCTACAAGAAACAGTTGTAGTGTGCCTTCATGTACCCTGGCAATTGCATCCTGCAGCTTCCTCCAATGTGGTTTCACGCGTACGTCTTTAGTTGGGGTAGTCGGTACATAAACTAAACCACGCGGCCACAAACACCAGACAAACGAGAAACAATGAAAGATGAAAGTCACTGAAAAGGTTAGCCAGCTGCAGGACTCGAACCCACGTCTTCTGGATCCCACATCACTTGAGGCCTTGTATGTGTTTGCCCCTTCCATGTTGTTCCAGCCTCAGAACATCAGTTCTCCCATGTTAAACGAGAAACAAACAAGGACAGGATCAACTGCGAAGCGACGTTAAACGTCGTCACCCCACATTTTCCGTGTAAATCCAGCTATTTCGAGCCCGTGTTCCAGCTGTTGCTAGAACTGAATCCTTCAAAATGCGCATTGCGCCGGTACCTTGTTACACTTACGACATATCATTACATCTTACACTTAGCACCATCCAACGACAGCGCCAATGCGGTGAGCGAGTAAACTAAGCCACACGCTTTCAATGGGACAACCACGATACTTTCAGGTGATACATGAAGGCCTAGGTATGACATCTCATTAAACATACTAGAATTTGCATCGTTGAACCTGAAGCAACAGAAACAACGCTTGCGTCGAGCTGCTTTGTTTCTCCTTGTATAAGAAACTTCCTGTATACAGCCGCTGTCACTCTTAACCGCAACGCAAGACGGCAGCGCCACTGAGCGTTGGCTCCCTGGATATGAAACTGGGTCCTTGCCCGCATTCGTTGTGGTTAAGTCCGACGGCGGCTGTACATTAAATAGTATCATGCATAGCAGCGCCGGCTACATCTTCGCTAGAAGTACACTCTAAGGAAAAAAGGAGTAAAATGAGCAGTAACTGCAGCTTCTAGTCCCCTAGACTGCAATTACTCTCAATTCTGGTCCCCTTAGCCCGACATTTACTCCCATAGGACCGCAAATTGTCACTGCACTCGGCAAATGGTCTTCCGAATGCAACAGTCTATGTAAATATGTGCTCTCGGTCAATTTGATGGCATAAGGCTGCATAACTCAGCCAACTTAGCAATTTTCCACCCACGCAGAGTAAGAAACAGTTCTTTCTTCGCATTTTGTGCCCTATGTATGTCGCAAGATTTTATATCACTCGACATATCACGGTTGACGGTTTGATTCGAAGTGTTTTCACGCATGGACACGAATTATGGACACCGGACTCTTAGAACAGAGCGTGAAATGCAGTCTCCACTCTATGACATTCATTTCCTCCCGCGTGCATTTACTACCGAAAGGGATTATTTTTTGTGGCAATGCATTTAGTCCCCAAAAGGAGTAAAACTACTCCTTTTTTTCTTACAGTGTCGTGCCACATCCACGGTATGTATATAACAAAGTAACTTTTACTTACGGTCCGCTTTCCTTCACGCCGCCAGGTGATGTACATAGGCGCGGTGATCGTCATTCTATGGCAGACCCGGACCTTATATCCTGAAACACCCACAGTGGGCGGTTACATCCTAGTCTGCGTGAAGATCTTCTTCATTCTGCTTGTGGTCGTTTCGTCCATCAAGCTGTTCTTCTGTCTCAAAGACTTCTATTCTAGCCTCCACAACGAAGATTACATCCCGTCTCCCAGTAAGCCTGCCAGGAAGTACCACGGGGATGGAGGTCATGGGGACGTGTCCGTGAAGGAAGAAGATGAAGCAGCCGATATTGAGGATGACGACTACGAGGAGTTTTGTCGGAGGGAAGGGTTTGCCTTGCCGAAACGCGAAAAGGCTGAAGACAATGTCGAACCGCAGTTGGGTTAAGTTCATTGGCGGTGAATGTGTGATTTCGAAACTTGGAAAAGAGGTTTCAACATGCATGACAGGTTCTCCGGATGACAGGATTTCGTCAAAGAGGAAGATGAAACACGAGACTTCAATTTTACTTTCGTCGTGCCTGGTTTTAGCGGTTAATAAACTTCCAGGTCTTCGCGTAGCGCGTGAGCGGCCTGACGAAAAACCATACCTTCTGTTGGCAATATCGTTACTTCGTACTTGCTCTTACTTTTTCTTATTCTGGTTTAACACAGCGAGGCAACTATAACCATAAGAGGTTGCCGACGTGAAGAGAGCAACGCCGAAAGGAGTGTGACTTCGAATTCGAGCGATTATGTCATATATTACGCTATTATCTCCTACACTCTTAAAAATGAACTTCACCGCATAGCACACTCCTAGCCAACCATAATCTCGAATGATATCGTTATCTGCCCTGATTTGTTGAAAAAGGTGGGCGTACGCCTTTTTTGTGACAATTATGAACAGCATAAGTGTCACAGAAAAGGCGTACGCCCCCTCCGTTTTCAACTAATCATGGCAGATAACGATATCATTCGAGATGATGGTTGGCTAGGAGCGTGCTATGTGGTGAAGTTCATTTCTAAGAGTGTAGTGTTGAAATCTACATCTATCCACGAAGCGTTGAAATTGGATGACCCCCTACCTTCATAGTGTATAACCGCCCCGTATTCTCCTCTTTTATGACGACATACAACGAAAAAGAAAATATATAGAAAAAAGCTGCCCTCCGATTAACCGGCGCGTGCTCAACCGGTCGGTGCTGCCGCCGCTCGGAGCAGCCGCACGACCCATCTTGTACTTCCTCGTCTTCCCACCAGAGGCAGCATCCACCGCATCCGTCTGCGGAGGGAAAAAATGCGCCAGGTGTGAGTGAACCATATCGGGGCCAGTCCTGTCGTTTTCTCCACTGTCACGGTCCTGGACGCTTCGCTTATACCCTGTTTTCTCTCAGCTGTTGGACAATATTTTTTTCGTCAGTGCGGCGGGACCTTGGGATGCTCGCACGCACAAAACTATGATCCCAGCATCCAAGGTTATCGATCTGGAGTGTCCTGTCAGTTTTGCTTCTGGTCAGAGGGAAGTGTCACTACAGGTTGCATCGTCTTGGCGCCTTTCCTCGTGTGAGTATGTGTGTGTGTGTGTGCTTCGAAGTGAGTCTCTCTCGTGCGAATATGATCGTCTCGTGATGTGTCACGTGTGATGATGAAAGTGGATTGATTGAAAGGGTCGAAATAGGATCAGGATGAGTGTCAGGGTGCACATCAGATCAGTGCGTGGAATTTACGGCGAGCACGCTGTTTTTTTTTGTGCTTGTAACTTGACGCATTTACACGAATGCTGTTACTTCTTTTATCATTTGCAGTTACCGTCGTGCAGGTTTCATTGTTTGCTGCCGTCATAAAAAAATCTATGTTTATGATTGCATGAAAGAATGGTCAGTTTTGACAGGTTGGCGTTAGAGAGTTTCACAAGTTTCACGATAACGTTTCCGAAAACATGATAAGCCGATCGTCAGATTCTTTTGGATTGACTGACATCACGTTGCTGATATCTGATTGATTGACAGTGATACGGAGTATGAATCGGAGGGCGCTCGCGATTTCCTCAAAAACTTCCTAATAATTTTCAGATTCGTATATCAACTTCGATTAATCGGCAGTAATGTCACTGCCATACATGCAGATAAACAGAGCAGATAAGAGCAGATTAGCGTGAATCGCTTGCAAGAATGGGGAGTGAGCTACAAAGGAACGTGAGGCAGAAGGCACTTGCAATGATGTGAGGGCGCCGCTGCAGCGAGCACAATTTTTATATCGCACAATGCCTCTAGAATTGCGGTCATAATTCATCTGCTCATAATATTGCGAAGTATCACAATGCAAGTAATAAATAATTCTACCACTAAAGTGTCACGGCGATAAAGTACAGTAGTATTAAACGCCGCGCCCGTTTATCTTTTTTTTTTTTTTTTGCATATCGATGGGTAAGGTTTTGCAAAATTCAACTGCTCAGTAAGATGATGTGATGCGCATAAACTCGTCCTGCTTGTGGCTTGCGAATGATGGGGTTATCGCTTCTTATTCCAAGGGAGAGAGGGGCGTACGCCTTTTTGTGGCAATTACCATATATCCAAATTGTCACAAAAAGGCGTACGCCTCCCTCTCTCCTCGAATCAGAAGCGATAACCCTATCATTCTTGGCAACTGTTGGCGCACAGCGTGCTATGCGGTAAAGTTCTGTTTTTAGAGTGCAGAAGAGAAGGTTAACAACTTAAGTGAGTGCGCTTTATCACATCACCATCACCATCGAGTGCAACTTCATGCGATCATTCGCAAGCACATGTCACGTATACAGGGTGTTCAAAATTAAGCTTTCACGAGCGTTACGCACATTCCCCCAGGGCGTGAGTCGTGACGTTGCCCACATACGTGAGGCCGACAACGGCAAGCCCTATCACCACCACCACCACCACCACCACCCACGAGCGTTACGCAAACACAGCGATGACAGGAAACAGGAACAGGAAACATAAGTTTACGCTATTTGTGTAAGAAACAGGTGCTGCTAATTATGTAGCACCTGTTTTTTATTCAAGGAACAGAAAAATAGCACCAGTTTTCTTTTTTGTTGCCTATTTATAAAGTGCTAGTGAAAGTTTAATTTTGAACACCCTGTATATCCTGTATAAATGACTTTTCGCACACACCCATACTTGTTATATATCTATCAACCTTACATTAACACCAGGGGCACCCAAACACGCGCTCGCAGACGATATTATGAGGCACCATGGGCAACATTTATGTTAAAAGGTAGAGCTATATTTGAATGCTATTAATATTCTCATTTCGCCGCTATAAGTGTAACGAATATAATGGGGACGGCCTTTGCACTATAGACTCGTGATGAAGTGCGTTGCAATGAAGGTCGTCAACTACATGCGACCACGGCATGACAACAGCTAGTTTCCTGTCTTTGGTATGGAACAGAGTACTATGGTGGTGGCGGTATGCAAACGAAGGAGCGGTTGCGTGAACGAATCGGATCACTGAATGCTTTTCGCTTCAAAGGGTTCCATTTCAATTGCAGCCCGCGTGGGGTTTCCTGGCTCTGTTTTGTTACGGGTCATTGTTGCCCGCGTGACATCACGAATAAAGCTACATTATTTGAGGTGCGCTTGACCATCCAACACGCTCGAAGCAATTTCAGAAGGGTATTATTCTTTGCGTCGATCGCTGGAAACGGGAAGGCATACGCCGGTTTCAAAAATGCGTGTATCCCGAATGAACAAATCAAGAGGTAGAACCATAGCAGTCTGAATAGTCACCAGGAAGATTGACACCATCAACGATTCACCACAGCGTTGATCCATACGGTCGATTCCGGTGTTTCCTCTGACTAGTCAACTTCTATACCGACGTCTCATTCCTCACTGCACCGCCACCCTTAGACTTCTAGGAGCCTTACTTAGCTTGCAAACAACTTGTCCCAACTTGATCTTGCCTTGGAATGCTGAACCAGAGTATACGACGTACTGTCTGTGTCCCTTTCTTCGTCCGAGTTTACAGGCGCTCATAACACCATGTCTGAAGCACACCAACCACCCCGTGTCTATATTCTGAAGACATCCGCATGCCCCTATACCATCGGAGAAAACGGTGCACCGAGCGCTCTTGTGCTCGACGCCTCCGGCACCACAGTCGGTGCGCTCCTGCTACAGCAACTCGACCACTCTTGGCAACCTATCGCCGCCTTCACCAAGGCCGTCAAACCGAAAGGAAATACACCTTATATGTTGGGAGCTGCTTGGTCGCCTTCGTTGCCGATCGACACCACGAGGGCCGAAACCTCACCTGCTCCCTGATCACAAGGCGCTCATTTAGGCATTGAGGTCAGCCAGTAGCCGAAATTAGTCAGCTATCCTACCTCGTAGGATTTCGCACGAACGCTGGCACTTGAAGAAAAGTCAGAACGACCCTATTGACTCCCTAGGCCGCCTCGCAAATTTGTCTGTTTCCTCCGAAGCTATCGCTCCCGCGCAGCCCTGCGACGAACGCCAGTACCCCTCAGACTGGTCTGGAGACTCTAACCTCAAGACCTGATACGACATGTTCACCCCTCCCCCCCACCCCCACCCCAAGACGTTTCCCCTTATTAGTGTGCGTCGAGAGGCATTGGCTTTCTTCTTTGCTATGACCTGCCACATCCCAGCATGTTAGCGTGCTGGCCATATCTCGTCGAAACTGGGAGGGACCCGGGTTCAAATTCGGGTGCCGGCTGTTCTGGCTGGGGTTTTTCCTGGGTTTAACCTCAGTCGCTTTCAGACATATGTCGACACAGTTCCCTTAGAAGTCGGCCCAGGACGCACATTCCCCCAGGGCGTCAGTCGTGACGTTGCCCACCTCTGTGAGGCCGACAGCGGCGAGCCCTTTCGCCATCCGGACCACCATCCACCAGCAGCATGTGGAAAACCCAGAAGCTTATCTCGGAGCGCTACATCTGGCCTTCCACGAGCACGGACGTTCCTTGTCAAGAGCTTCCCGGCATGGCAGCATTCGAAAAACCGTCGACATACTGTCACCCCGCTTGGAAAGTTCCATCGCCGAAGTCCTGTGGTTAGGAGCTCCAAAGCACATCTGAGCGTACGGGACGTATACCATACCAGGACCCATGTAGAGAGACACCATCTCCTCTACAGGTCCTCTGCGTCTTTTGGTGCTCAAGCCTGTGTTACCAGATCACGTGACCGTTTTCTAAACGAGTCCAAATGAAGATATTTTTTTCGTCGCATCATCCGTTTGCTTATACCCGACCGTTGACGTCAAGAACGTTGTTTACGAATGCGCTTCGGAGAACAATACGATGCCGAAGAGTAATGTTATCCGGGAAGTTCTAAACAGCGTGTGGGAAACTGAATATCTGGACGCAGCCGGCTGTGACGCTATCGTATGAAACGACCATTGTGATACGGCGTTAAGCAAGCGTGACATCGTCTTCTTGGTCTCTTCTGAGCGTTCTGGTGGAAGTTCGCGGCGACGAATGTTGCTCGAGATGGTTAAGCCTAAGCGAGGGGTCCCCTCGTGCAATTTGCCGTTTATTATATCGCAGCGCACTTCCCGTATTTTAAATTGTACGCTTTCGACTATACTCGTGGGTGACCTAATTCGTGCACCTGAAAGGACAGTGGAGGTGTGTCGTTACCTCATAGCTGTTTGCATGTCTACCTGGTATGGTGTCGCGCAGCTCGGGGTGAATCGTGCGTCTCGGGCCGACTTCACAGGGAATTAATTACCTTAAGTCGTCTCACAGAGCACCGTGCTCACAGTAGCATTCGTAAACCGACGAATGGACCGACGAACATAAAACAAATAAAGCGTGGTGTGGTGACGCTGTCGAGCGGCGTACTTCCAGTGGTGTTTCATACTTCGTATAAGCGACACAAAGACTGGAGTGGCATGGTGCCAGCTGCTTGAATGCGTCGTCTTCGACGAAGGACGTTAAATACGGTGTACCGTGCGCCGAGATTTTCTCGCACGTTACAGAACCCTCAGACGGACAAAATTATTGCACGGACGGACTACATGGCGTCCCTGATGATGATAGTTGTCTCGTGACGTGAAAATTCGAATTGTTATTAGAAAGCCCGCCATAATGCAACGGCATGGGTATGATTCAATTGTGTTCGAGGAAAAAGACGAAGAAGACCTGGTGGTGGTGGATGGTGAAAGAGCTCGCCGTCGTCGGTGGGCAGAGGTGGGCAGAGTCATGAAGAAGACCTATGTCGGCACAGTTCCCTTAGAAGTCGGCCCAGGACGCACGTGAAGAAGACCTAGAGAGGAGAAGACGGCTTTCTGGCCAATGTCCTCTCATGCATGGGCATCATGGGCAGAAAGTGTGAGAAAGAAGAAGAACTCTTGTCACATGAAAGATGCGCAAATGATCCGAAGAGCTGCAGCGTAAGTGTATACCTCACTCTCAGCCAGAGAACTGTTTTAAGAAGCCGTCTCGCACTTCCTGCCGTATTCCGTCACGTTGCAGGACCTTCTGATATGAGTTGTACCACAGATGTGTTCGTTGCTGGGCTCTTTTGCACACAGTGCTTCGCACTGCCTATAGACCGTCGCACAGCTGTACGGATGTTACTCTGATTGTTCACGGGACTTTATGGTCAGTTTATGGAGCATAAACCACATTCAGGAATAACGATGCCAAAGGATTATGTGCACCAGTGCGCAAACGAGTTGTGCAGTTATTTTGTGTGCCTCCATCCCTTTGTATTCCTGCTCTGGGGAGTTCATATACAGGGCGTGTTCAGGTATCGTATACCCACGTCTGTGAATGTAAAGCGTTGTGGACATAGTTGCGGAATTAGTTCTGTACCGGTACCACTAGGTTTGAAAGGTTAGTGAAAGCATTTAAAAAGTAAATATTGCATGCAAGTGAAACGGGGTCACATACCGAATGTAAATATATGAGAATTATCAAACTGTGTGTTGTAGAACCTTTTTCTGCATGCATATGCAAACCAGTTCTGCTGCCGGCACACACACAGCCTTGGTAGGCCTAACGGATGTGGAGGCCGCCATCTTGTGAAAGGTAGAGAAGCGTTGAACCACATGGCATTACGTTAGGTTACTTCAGTGAGGTTTGTTCAGGTTAGGCTCCTCTAGTGCCCCTGGCGGTGCCAGCTTCAACCTGCGCCACCAGAGTGCCGTCGCTTCTTCAGTGAACATGTTTTGAACAAGCTGGTAATAGAAGTTAATTTTTATAAGTTTCACGCAGCACACGACGTTCATTCTTGTTTAATTTCCCGCTCTATTTGTTTCTCTTTCAAATCCGCGAATATCTTTTTTCTTGTCATTTTCTTTCGTAGAAAAATAAAAAAAGAACGAGTGGTCCCGGTACGGAACTATACATCCATACTTTCTATTTTTTTAAATTCCGTGTTAGCGCCGCGAAGCAACTGTGACTATGAGCAGCGTACAGATGTGGACAGATGGAGAGAGGACAACAGGAAGGAGTAGGGGACAGGGGGGTTAGTATGCGTCCTAGGCCGACTTCGGAAGGAACTGTGCCGACATTCTTCTGGAGAGTCTTCGGAAAACCCAGGGAAAACCTCAGACAGCACAGCCGGTGGTAGGATTCGAACCCACCACCTTCCAGTCAACAACATGACCTTGGCTACCGTCAACGAGCGGGTCGCCTTAACCCCGCTCGGCCACGCCGCTGGTCATATTTTCTATTGGACTATCCCGCTTCTGCATAAGGGATTCGCATGGGATCGTGCTGTTCAAAATGGCAATGTCTATCAACCAACCATTGCTTCGTTCCATTTACCGTGTATCCACACGAGCGACATCCTCACGGAATATTCTAGTGGAAGCAAAAACACTGCTTACGGAGACGAAGTTTTGTCCAGTGTTATGTGAGCATTCACAGTAAGCACAATATCGGGCGTGGCGTACTGCGCATTTAGCAGACGACACTTAGCTGACGACACCGTCAGCGTATTTTCCTGTCGTCTGCTACGGAATATGTTGTGGCTGTGTAGCGGGATATTCCCCACGGTTAGCAGTGTACCTGAAGACGCGACGAAGCTCGTGCTCACGTGACAGCAGAAAGCTATGACGCTTGCCGAAAATGCCGTCCTGCAGACATTTGAACTTGTTGCAAAGTATGCAGCCGCAAGAGAAGTTTGTGACGTCGAAAAATATTACACTCTTGGCCCGCACGTAATCGCTGCCAAACTTTTACTATTATGGCAGTTGATGTTCTGAGGCTGGAACACATAGAAAAGACAAATACGTACAAAGCCTCAAGTACCTAAGAAAGTAATGATGCAAGAAAGCAGTCACTGAAAAGGTTAGCCAGCTGTTGGACTCGAACCCACGTCTTCTGGATTACCGGCCCAGGGCTCTACTTCTCAGACTCAATTGGTAGAGCCCTGGACCTGTAATCCAGAAGATGTGGGTTCGAGTCCTATAGCTGGCTAACGTTTTCAGTGACTGCTTTCTTTCATCATAAATTTTTACTAACCCTATCAGGTGCGAGCCGTTTGCTGAAGTTTCCGCGCACGCTGACCATGCACTTCCGTGGTCTGTGCCTGTCTGGCACAACAAAATAAGTGCTTTCAAGCCGGGATTCCTTTTCCTTTACTTTAAACGAATTGTTAAGCTGATAAGGCTAAAGGCTTTGAGAACCCTGGTCACGAACACGTTTTCCCCCCCCCCTTTTTAAGCTTCCTTTGAGAACAGCTTTCCGAACACGTCGGACAACATTGCGTTGTTATGACCGTCACGATCGCCAGGCGCTAACGGGCTTCAACGAGCAGAGCAAGCAAATAGCTGCGAAGACAGAAAACAAGACCTGTTTAACGTGATTGTGCGACATCCTAACTTGATTTTAGCTGGAAACGTGTTTGTTATGGGCCCCATTGCAACGGCTTAGTTCACGCCTCTAGTTGTCTGACCTATCCTACAGCTACCAGAAGTAGTGCAGAAGTAGTACCGCATTGTTTAGGTAGTTTAACCGCTAACGCACTAGGCCGCGAAAAAAAAAAAAGGTTTGTGTAAATTGACGTGTTGTTCTTTCACGCGTATCCCTACACTCTTAAAAAAGGGTGTATTTTGACTCCCTTTTGGGAGTCAAAATGTACAATTACTCTGAAAAGGAGCCTCCTCACTCCCCTCAGGAAATGAGAAGGTCCCTTAATCCCTACTAGAAAGTAATTGTACACTTCAAAGGGAGTGATATATGTCGCAAGGATGTACTCCACAAAAGGTGTTATAATACTCCCTTTTTTAAGGATGCATAGGTCGTGGTATAAATTTTCCAAACGCAAGGCAAGTAATGGTTGTGACAATAGAGAGTTTTAGTGTACCGTACGCTATCGCATTTGCGTACGTAAGGGATACCGCTGGTGCTTCTGCGCTCGCGCAAGCCATAAAGAGAGCTTCGCGCGGTGCGCAGAAATACCACGCTATGCCTAACGTACGCAGAGGCGATAGCGTAAGACGCACTAAAACTCACTAATGCATCTAGTTCCAAAGAGAACTAGAATCACTCAGATCTTTCCCACACTGTGTAGATACGATATCTCAACGAGAAATCACACTTTGCAGAGCGTGATACCTCGAGCATGCAGGTGAAATGAGAACAACACTCAATACCTGCGATCGCTCTTTCCAGTCTTTTTATTTTCATTTTATTTTTTAACGTTTTCTTGCATGCTAGAGATAGCACTGAAACGCGTCGCTGAAGCTAATGTGTAATGTCGAGTACAAGGCTCCTTTCAGTGAAGAAATACACGTTAAAAAAAAAGAAAGAAAAGAAGAAAAGTTGCAAAAAGCAGCCGACTGTGTCGCTTGAGACCATCACTGCTCGAAAAGCGAAAGCGCACACTACCAGTCAACGCGGCATAGAGACTCCTGTCAGCTGCAAGCAACGTCATAGGATAAAGGGTTAAACAAACAGTGTACTGTGTGTGGTCCCCCTCTTGACTTTCACACTCTTTCTATACTCCGACCCCTCCAGGCCGGATCATGTCCTGGACGACGGCGCGTTGTCCTACCCTTCCGGCCGGCCGTCCCGTGTGAGTCCAGTCATCTTGGCGTCGTCGGCTCCTCACCCGAGAGAGGATGCACCTGACGCAAGATGGCGCTGAACCGAGTTCCAGCGACGGTGACCGCATCCATGGAGCGTCGGCGGCGGCGGCAAAGGCAACCGCGTCCACCGAAAGCGACGGCCGCAAACGCGCCGCGCCAGATGCCGCCATGAGTAAGACCTTCGTGCGCAGGTGAGATATCCACGTGCTTTTTATTGCTTTTTCCTCTTTGGTGCTCGCGGCTATCCTTCGAGAAGGCTGCAAGGCGCTCTCGAGAGAGAGCTGTCACTATATCTTGCACGAGACACGTAGACAGTTCTGAGACGATAATTGTTTGATAAAGCGGCGAAAGTTTCATGCCGTTGTCACATATTATTGTCGAGCTTTTTTTTAGTGTCAAAATTGTGTCGTATTTTTTGCTTGAATCGCGCCGCATTTGTACTGTGTATAACTGCATTTATCTTAGTTTCTCACTTTGTATTATAATGTGTAGCTAAAAATATTTGTTGAACATAAAAGTAGAATTGATAAAGCGGCGAAAGTTTCATGCCGTTGTCACATATTATTGTCGAGCTTTTTTGAGTGTCTAAATTGTCTCGTATTTTTTGCTTGAATCGCGCCGCATTTGTACTGTGTATACTGCATTTTCTTAGTTTCTCACTTTGCATTCTAATGTGTAGCTAAAAATATTTGTTGAACATAAAAGTAGAATGCAGGCAAGCTGATCGCGAATGCGGTTGCATTTCGTTGGAACTGAGGGAAATGTTAGAGTATTCAAAATATTCCACCTTTATAAATTGGATATTCCGTTAATCGTGTTCGACACTATGGGCAGATGCTTGTATCTCGTGTATCGCGGTGCCGTTGCACCTTTCCGGACGCACGATTTTTTTAATGGCAAACTTCGGCATTATGTTTTCAGTTCTGCACTCTAAGAAGAAAAGGAGTAACATAAGGGAGTAATTGCAGCTTTTACTCCTTCAGATTGCAATTACTCCCCATTCTAGTACCATGACCCTGAAATTTACTCCCCACACTCTTACAAAACAGGGTGCACTTTGACTCATTTTCCTTGCCACATATATCACTCCTTTTTGGAGAGTACAATTATTACTCTCAAAAAGGAGTCTCCTCACTCGCTTCAAGGAGTGAGGAGACCCTTTAACTCCGGACTGGAGGGTAATAGTACACTCCGAACGGAGTGATATGTGTGGAAAAGGGTGTACTCCCCAAGAAAGAGTTACTGTACACTTTTTTTTTTTCAATGCATTTCACAATTTTTTCATCAATTTCAATGCATAAGGCTACATAACTTAACAATTTTATAACCACAGAGTAAGAAACAGTTCGGGCTCCTTTCTTGCAAATTGTGCCTTGCTCATGTTACAATAATTTATACCACTCGACATATCGCTGTAGCCTGTTTAATTCAATTTATTTTCATTTATGCACATTAATTATGTACATGGCGACGGAGGACCGAGGGTGAAAGGCAGTCTTCGCAGTGTGACATTCATTTACTCCCGTGCATTTACTCCCGAAAGGAACTAATTTTTGTGGCAACGCATTTAGTCCCCACAAAGAGTAGAATTACTCCTTCTTTTCTTAGAGTGTGACGTGTGTCTTTGCAGATTCCTTGCGACAGTTAGTTGAAACTTGATGAATTGGGTTAGCATGTATACGCAATCTTTAAGGGACGCCGAAATGCGAAACGCAAGACGGAATAGACTGTATTTCGACTCGGGAAGTAAAATTTGTGGACGATTTTGTCTGTCGCTTGCAGAAATCGGTTCGTTAAAGTGGTTGGTCACCGCAAGTATAATAGTGATTATAACAGTGACACCGTTAATCAATCTCATCTAACCGACTTTATCAGCTGTCCTACATCTGCACCTTATTGGATGATGTCCCCCAGTAGTACCTCTTAGGAGATGCTTGCCGTGATAGGAGAAAAACTAAAACAGATTAACAACATCGAGGTATCTGTGACCGTTACGAGAGAAAGGTCACCAAGTTCTGACCTCCTATTACAAACCTGTTTGTCGCATAAACCATTTCTATCTGACTTTCCATAGGAGGAACTCTCGCTTAGAGATGCACGATACGAAGCGTATATTAAACGAAGAAATACGGATAAATTGGAATGCGGCAAATTCGTTATAATGAAATTTGTCACTAATCTGGTAATAAGTTGCATGCAACAAGTACATGTCGACACCGTATGCTGTGATTAGAGCGCACGTTAAAGAACCCTCACGTGGGCGAAATTAATCTGCATATCGATCACTGTGATCGTGATCTGCGTAGTCTCACGTCATGAAACCCACATTAACATTATTTTCTATGGTTTTGTAACATTATTGAGCGGCGCATAGACGTAGGCAGACGGAGGGCAGCATGAAAGAGTGCGGGAAGCAGAGGGGGTTTAGCCAGCGTCCTGGGCCGACTTCTAAGGGATCTGTGCCGTACATACGTCTGGAAAGTCTGCCTGGAAACCCAGAGAGAATATCCAAGCGGCACAGCTGACATGGGAGATTCGAATCCCACCACCCTCCCTGTCTTCCATATAACCTTACAGAGGTCGCCACTCAGCGATAACCTACAGGCTTCAAAGCGACAGAGGTTACACATAGATTAACATTTTTTTATTCGTCCTTTTCTTTCTTTCTTTCTTTCTTTCTTTCTTTCTTTTTTGTTCCCAATTACATTTGCTGCCCTCAAAGCGATCTCAATTGAAGTCCTAACCTGACGAGAGACTGTGTTACGCTGTATTATGTGAACGAACCTAAATACAATCGCGTAAGACGGGAGCGTGAGATCAGATGAAAGACGTGAATTTGGGACAGACGTGCTTGGAGTCCTTTAAGGCGCACGTCAGTTTCTTTTTCGCTACCATATAGCTACGCCTAGTGTACAAGGACTTGCAGCAACATCAGCCCCATATTGTATGCGCGTCCGCACGGGCGGTGAGATACAGTACACGCGTGTAATGTAATATAGGAGGAAAAGATAAAGTGATTTTAACGCGTGACTTTACACCGTAAATTAGGCTTAGCTTACTTGTTTCGCTTCGCGAGACCGTTTTGTTTTCGCGAAGATGAGTGTCAACTGATTCAGCTACTGGTCTAAGCTCTATATTGCTTTCTTTTCTGTACCGCACTAGGTCGTCTTTGGCTATGCGTATAGGTATAGTGGTAATGTGGGCTGCTGTGGTAGTTTTTTTTATCGACGATGTTGCTGCTGCCGAAGAGCAAGTGCAAGGCTCGGAAAGAATTTGTCTTCTCGTCGATTAACGGTGATAGCGATCCGGTATTTTGCAACGCTCGGACTATATTCTCGCATGAAGCTGATCAATAAAGCGATAGATCAGTAAGTAAGCAGTCTTTTACAGGAATCACTTCCGTTGTCGTAACCATAGTGATGTCTACGTGTCCTGTACTATATACTCTATATACTCTATATACTCTTACTATATGCTACTCCGAACTATATACTCTTCCGATACTGTTTGACGGACTCCATAACGGCAAGCCTGAGCGGGGCAAAGACACGTAGACAACATAACACAGCAGCTCAACACATAACATAAAACAACATAACACAGCAACTCAACACATAACATAAAACAACATAACACAGCAGCTCAGCTGCTGTGTTATGTGTTGTCTACGTGTTTTTGCCCCGCTCAGGTTTGCCGTTATGGAGTTCATCCGCCGGCTTGCCTGGGTCTACTCTATTTTACTTCCACGTTACTTCCACGTTATTTTACTTCCACGACGTTAGACGGTTATGTCCAGAGAAGTAGTAGTCGTCGTTGTTGCTTCCTTCGATTAACGAAACCTCCTGTTTCGATCCGTTGACGACCTCCCCAGATATTTTGCGATGACTTGATGTGTGTCAGCTCAAAACTGCTTGGAGATTCAAGAGGTGGGGTTCCAAAGGGTTGTAGATGCGTACGATGTTTTTACAGCAACGTAGTGGTTATTTATTTTAAGCATTAACAGATTTTATGTATCCTTGCAGGTCGACAGCCGCTTGCGGACTGGTCGTCCTTCTCCTCTTATTCTGCAGTGTCGGTCTTTTACTCGCCTTCCTCAAGGGTCACAAGCAGCAGACCTTGTCCATAGGCCACAAAAAATCCAACCGGAAGGAAGGTTTCCTCCCGGCGTCGCCTTCCTACTTGCCCCCAACGATACCACCATCGACGACCACCACCTTGACCCCACCGACGACGACACGGGAACCCGCGAAACCAAAGTACAACTTCAGACTCCCCGACTACATCCTTCCCCTGTCGTACGACCTGACCTTAGAACCCCACCTGGACCGTGACACGTTCGACGGTGAAGTGTGGATAACAGTGAATGCTACGAGAGCCACCGATAAGTTCTTTGTGCACGTCTTCCGTTTGTCCGTCGAAGAAGCTGAGGTCTTCGACGACGTCGGTCCGCTGGAAACGGGAAAGCTAGAGATTGACGACCTCAACGAGTTCCTTGTCGTGCCTGTGTCGGCTGTGGAAGGTGGACCTGTGCCCGTTGGGATATATCGGCTCAGGTTCCGGTTTAGAGGTTCTCTGGTCGGCGGCATCGTCGGGTTCTACAAGAGCAGGTACAGGATCGGCAACGAAACTAGGTGAGTGGCGGCCATGTTTGTACACAGTATAGCAGAAGATGGAAATGGAGGATATGCAAACTTTTTCTGTTATCAAAGCTGCCACCGGAGGATCTGTTGCACTGTCGCGGGTGGGGCTGGCATGATTGCCCGATACAAGTAAACTGGAACGTAAAACCCGACATTATTATTATTATTATTTATTGCTAGGCAAGCCACTGCCACCATGAAGACACAATGATCTATAGTGGCGAACCGCACTTTTTGATGACATACACTCTTAAAAATGAACTTCACCTCATAGCACGCTCCTAGCCAACCATAATCTCGAATGATATCGTTATCTGCCCTGATTTGTTGAAAACGGGAGGCGTACGCCTTTTTTGTGACACTTATGCTGTTCATAATTGTCACAAAAAAGGCGTACGCCTCCCGTTTTCAACAAATCAGGGCAGATAACGATATCATTCGAGATGATGGTTGGCTAGGAGCGTGCTACGCGGTGAAGTTCATTTTTAAGAGTGTAGGTGATGATAGGCTTAGTGGTGTATCCAGACTCTGCCTCCCCCGAATGTTTGGCAATACCCCCTAACTTTTTTTCCTGTGTACTACGGTTACGGTGTAACTGCACCCCCAATTTTTTTCACCCCCCCCCCCTTCGAGCTGGCAGTTCTGGATAAGCTAGCTGGGTTGGGGGAGTAATCAGCGGTGATAGCACTTAAAATCTCGCCTATAGAGCTTTTTTTTTTTTTTTTCAACGATATTCCCTGCTTGCCCGCAATATTACGGTATGTGAAGCCACTTGGATGCCGTTTCGTCGTTAGATGAAAACCAACTATACAGCCTTGCATCCGGTTCTCTTGGACCCTCAGACGAGTTTCGGTGTAATGATTACAATGCTAGTTGCGGATATCCTGTTAAAAGGTTAGAAGTGCAGACTCGAAGAAATTTACTCGTGAAACAACAGCATACGGAGCGACTGTGGGAAAACAACGTCGTCCATCAAGATGCACGAGCGGAAGTTGCTACGTGCTAACTACGAAAAGTAGCAAAACAATCCTGTGGCGTTCAAATAATTTTCGAGGAACGTTTTATCAGCTTATATAGAACACGCGCGATTCTAAGAATGTCTACGCAGCGTTGCGTGATCTCTTCTCTGCGCATGCGTAGAAGGTGGCGACGGTAGACAGGGAGCGTAGGTTTGCATTTCCAGCTGTCACATTTTGTGTTCTATTTGGCTCCAGAAAGCAGTCTTCAATAGTAAATCTGACAAAAAAAAAAACAAAACAAAAAAAACTTGTAAATAGTTAGTGAGCAACGAGATACGTTTCTGGGAAAGTGACTTGCTACTGCATTATTAGGGGTAATGCATTATTTTCCCACGTATCAGTTCTCAAGCGTGGCTTTGTCAGTTTTATATATATATATATATATATAAAAGGGAAACATGGCCAGGGCCTGGAGCTTTGTGCTTTTATGCGGCCCGGCCCGATGGCCCAGCCCTGGCCTTGTCACACAAATTTATAAGTGAATTTATAAGAAGAAAAGACACGGCCACAGACATACAAGAACCGTCGGTTTAACACCACAACAGCACGAGACCAAATTAAATCCAGGACGCACGCGGGCAAGCGCGTTATCGTTACCGTTATCGTTATCGCGTTATCGTTCGTTTTTGTGGATGTAGAGGATGCTGTCGACAAACTCCTCCCAATCCTTACCCCTCTCACCAACCTTTACGAACGTGTCTGTGAAATACGTGAGCAGTGAGGAGCAATGTAAAGTGGCTTTGAGAATGTCGCGCATATTGCAGTGTCCCTTGCTTTTTTGTGTGCGAATACTATGCACAGGAATGACGCAAGCACGTGATCATATGAACTAATAGACCCTCCATTGCGTGGAATTAGCTGCCTGACCCGGTCGAGCCTGACTCTCGGAAACTCGGCCCGGCCTGCACCGCCGTGCTGGCGTCTTTTGTCGGCGAAGGCCGGGTCGTGGGTCCGGGAAGTCCGGTACGGTATCCAGGGACAAGGCTACCGTGACTGGTCTGATTTTCTAGATTTCTGTTTTAAATTTCATGTTCAACATCGTGTGAACATATAGAACGCACGAACTTTGAACGCTTAGAACTTACAACGCATGTGCAACATGCGTTTCAACGGTATCTGTAGCGCAGCGTGCTACCTGCTTTACAATCACTACACTACCTGCTTTACCTGCAATTGATGTTGTGATGCTGGAACACATAAGAAGGATAAACACATACAGAGCCTGTACTATAGGACACGAACCCACGTCTTCTGGATTACCAGTCGAGGGCTCTCATCAACTGAGCTAAGCTAACCTTTTCCTACAACTGGATAACCTTTTCAGTGACTTCCTTCTTTCATCATTACCAGCTTTATTGTATTTGGTCTCGCATGCTCGTCCTCTGTTATGTAATTTCCCCCTGGGTCATTAACATAAACACGAAAGAAGAAAAATAAAAAGAAGGGTGGAACTTGTCGAAATGAGTTGTGAAACAGACGATGACGACACTGCGTCCCAATCTTTAAAATTCATCACACGAGTCGCTCGGAGATGCAAATCAAAGAGGAAGCACGCATTCGGCATTGTGCGCGCCAAGCCAAGTGTGCGGAGCGGAGCGTTACTTGTTCATGCAAGGTAGCGTTCGATTTGTATCGGCCGCTTTACGACCGATGCTCCACGCCTTGACGATCGCGGCGCGGAAGTTCGTGTGCCATTAAATTGCGACTGGACTTCCGTATATGAATTTAGTTAACAGTAGGACGAAAGACAACAATGGGGCAACTATACATGACGGAGAGACCAGACAGACAATATATAGGCTGCAAATTATCCTTCTGCTCAATGAAGCCAAACACAATGATCGAAAATATTAGCATGCCCAAACCGTGCAGTGATCCTGAATTGAAGTACTATGGTTCGTCTTATTTTCCGCGTTTGCACCGCGATTCAGCTGTGGCTATAAGCGGCATGTACACGTGGACGAATGGAGAGGACAAGAGAGGAGTGACAGTCACGTGATTAGTTTGACTCCTGGACCCAAGAGTACAGTGCTATATCCCAAGCAGCACAACATCTTGGCCCAATACTGGCCCAATAGTGGGCCGGTATTGCCAATATTGGACCTATACTAGGCCGGTATTGCCAATATTGGACCAATTCTGGGCCGGTTCTGCCAATATTGGACCAATACTGGGCCGGCATTGCCAATATTGGAGAAATACTGGACCAGTATTGCCAACATTGGCCCAATCTTTGGCCAAGATGTTGTTTTGCTTGCATGTTCACTGAAAATCTAACCTGAGACAGCACAGGAGAGGGCGGTGAGGTTCGATCCCACCACCTTTATTGCGATGCTTTACCACATGTTTCATTCTGCTGTGTATCGCGTGCAATGGTCGTAGGAGAAACCGAACGCAGAACCACTTACGGAAAGTACACTTATCCAAGCACGCGAATGTCAAGCGTTGCTTCATGTATAGGATGTATAGGTCGATGTGTATCGGCCGTTTCGATAACAGATGTTCGATGATCTCCGCGTGGAAGTGGTGCACCATTAAGTGTATTCCGCGCATATGTATTAAGGGCCTTCCATGCGATGTTGTGCTCGAACGTCGAAGGCCGATAACCGCACTCTTACGGTGATTAAGGATCGGGCTTCTGTCGCTGTCATTGAACTTTGATGAAGCACTCTTAATCGTTTCGTGTGCCAGGATCAAATAAAAATCACCCAAGTCCCCAGCAGAGCATCCAAAATAAACTGCGCTCTGCCATTCGCTTTTCGTCATTGTCAGGCGGGAAAGCCAGTCTAAATTATTTAGACGTGCTCTAAATAGACGTATAAACGATATGCATAATCACACCGACCCTTCATTCGCCTATAAGTGTAGATGAGTTACGCCTCTAATAATAATAATAATAATAATAATAATAATAATAATAATATATGTGCAGAGCGCTGTTCCTTTTCGGTGTGATCCGCTTTGGTGTATGTGCAAGGGGGTCATCAAGTGGGACAATCGAAGCTATGCTAACAAATTTTTTATAGCGCTTTTAAAGCATCTATTTTACTCTTCCTCTAGAAGGACGTTAAATGGTCCACCTCATGTGGCTGTTTTTCTAGAAGGAACAGCGAGAATGAGAGCAAACTTGGTATACTGTTGCTCTGGATTTGTGCCGCTAATTCGCATGTGTAATCTTTGTTACTATGTACCTTCATAAGTAACGCAAAATCGAATAATAGAAACAGGCTCATGCGCTATTAAACCCCTGCTGATCATCATCATCATCAGCAGCAGCAGCAGTAATAGAATTAGGCGGAACTGTTCCAGTGTACCTTTTACCTGGACGGCACAGGTGTGCCGCTTCGCAGCGGCAAAAAACGTAATCACGTAAGGACCAGTCGTGCACTGTGTGTGTCTTGCCAATATCATCCACTCCGTAGAAAACAGGGTCATCCGCCTGAAAGAGAAACGTGTCCGTTCTTTCCACTTTATGTGCTTTTTTTTTTCCTTTTTGTACCACTATCCGCCGTGTCGTATACACGCCCTCGGGTCATTGCTATATGACATACAACTTGCAAATTATATGTATGTGCGTGGTGCCTAAAGGGGTGAAGGCGAAATGGGAAATCTCAACGGAACGCAGCGCTTCGCTTTTGAAATGGAGCATTAGTTGACTACCGGGTATTTTCCGTTACGTCGAATGGAATCCCACCGGGGATAACATTCATGAGCGCGTGAGTTCACGAATGCGGCCACGTGCTCTTCGCACGCGCTCCACAGAAAAGCGCGCAATCCCCTTGGCCATCGTCATTAGTCTGCTGACGTCACCGGTATGGCAGAACGGAACTGCTCACGTGACTGGTTATCTTTAACGAATTGTGGAACCAGTTTTTGCACGAGTTTCAGCTTATGTATACTTCGTCAAAGGCGATAACTTTTTAGGGCAAACCACGTGACATCCTACGACCCCGTGACGTATGCTACCACGTGACTGTGCTATGAAGCAAACAGATTTAAACGCACTCGCCATAATGTCCAAAGAAGCAGCGAAGTTTTTAACGTGTCTTTTGAGCACGATTGTTCTGCCTTATCACGAGTTTGTTCTTTACTCGCCACTGCCTTGGAACATCATGACCACAGTGGTTCATGGGCCACAAAGCTCCAACTCATCTTCATCACCATCGTCTTCACCGAGATTCTCCAGATAAGTGGGGCAGAAAATACAAGTTTGCAAAAAACAAGAATTACGAAAAAATGTAATTCGAAGGAAATGGAGTTGAACGAGAAAGGAATAATACGGTGAGGAGGCGAGAACAAAAATGTATCGAAGGAACTCTACAGGAATCCCTTCCTCAAAGGCCTGAGCAGGAAAACGTCGGCACCTCGAAAAGAAGGAAAAGAATATAGCTGACCCGATTTCTCCCAACGTGCATAATCTTGCATCACCTACTTGACGCAAGAAGCACTTTCAACCCCTATGCATTTGTCATATTTTTATGCCTGCTGGCACCTCCAGCAGGCAAGTCAAGAAACCTCGCCTTATTCGGTAAATGTGCCCCAAAGGTTCTCGAATTTCTTGTCTTAGTTTTTGTCGCACTTTTTTCGTAAATAAAGTTAATGGAGTTGTTCAAAAAAATTTTGTTTTTGTCTGCACCTTTTGTAAAGAAAGTGAAATTGATTAAAGTACGCTGAATCGCTTTGAGCGCTACAGTAAGGAGCCGGAGGGTTTAGTGTGCGTCCTCTGTGCACTCCATGGGGAAATGTGCACTCGTCCTCAAAATAAGCTAGTAGAGAGTCTTGATACCGGGCCGCAATCATGGCAACGAAACCAAGACAGCGAATAAGTAAGCCAATGTCGGATACAACCAGAACCTAAACTGTGTGATAAAAAATTAGTAAATCTCCAAACATTGGACACCAGCAAATTCGAGCGTGGGACAGTATGCTTGAGAATAGAAGTCTGCATTCATCTGAAGTCTGAACTCTGCATTTTAAACTTGACCTCCTCCCACTTTTAGTGATAACGATGGGTCTCGAAAGGAAGCACCAACGGACATATTTGAAACGCAATTCGATCCCGGGATGCGAGCGATGAAAATTCAAGACGGAACACGCGTTCGAGAACTGACAAGCGACTGTCTTCTGCGACGGTATAATGTAACCCCTTTATTTCCAAATGCATGTGTCAAGACGCCGCATTAACTCATTGAGTGCGACTCAATGTGGCTTTTACAGCTCAGTGGCATTACCGCTTGAGACAAGTTGACTCTCCCAGACGCAGTCGTTGCGGTACATCTAGAGCACATCCTCCTCCTTTCCCGCACTACCAACCTTCCCGAACCGCACTTTTAGCATCTCTTAATCAGCTGCACTCTCGTCCCCCTGTCACTTTGTCAAAATTGCTCGGTTTATGGCCAAATCCAGGCCAACAACGTTCTGCCCTCAAAGCACTTCCGACATTTTTGGACACCGTATAGAATCATATGGGACTCCGTACAGGATGCGTATAGGACACCATATAGGACTCCGGTCCTCACTGTGAGGCCACCCATTATTTCATTTCCCACATTACCACTAGCAATGGGGTAAATGGGGTAACGAAAGGTGCCTGAATAGTAGCGTAGGGTGGAGTCATCCTTTTCTCGAAGCGAATGGCCGCAACGCCGCCATTTTGATTCCCACGCTTCCCATGCACGAATGCTGCGTGTACAGATTTCACCTACTTTTTAAAACCTCCTTTGCTATGTATTTGCTCAACTCCAAAATGTAGTGTGTCGCTAAGCGTACAGCTACACTTTTGTGAGCGAATCGCGAGCAGCGCGTGGGCGTCAAAATGGCGGCAATTCGTAGCAGGCGACGCGGTTGTCTTCACCCTATGCAGCGGGAGCTAGTATTGAGGCATCCTATAGGGTAGAGTAGCGTTCCTGGCGATGAATCTCTCCAATCACCGTCATAAAATAAAGCTGTTGTTTGGGTTAAAAAAATGTGTCCTTGAAAGCTGCGTGGGGTTCCACACAGTGCGACTGTTTCTATTTTTAATTCGCTGGTTTTTCCTCGTATTTATTTTTGAGCACAGGTAAAGGAAGAAGCAACGAGTAAACAAAAGAAATGCTTCCTCGAGCTTAAGCTATACTTTCTGCCGTTACATTATCTCAAAGCTCATTGGAGCCTTGAAAACGAAAAGCAATCTTTGTACCTTACGTTTGTTCCTTGTCCTTCTCTGCGATACAACGTGATAAGATCTCTCTACGCGTGTACCCGTACTCCTCCAGCATTCCCAACTACCATACTGTTAGCAACCCCCGCTGCGTCTGTGTACTTTGAGCTAACACCATTAAATTAATCGGTGCTGCTCGCTCAATTATTTTAGCTAATCACACGCTATGCCATATGTAGGACACCGTCAGTTATTGCCGTTTGAAACGCCTTGACGGTATCGCAGCTCGTAGACAAGATCTCGTCTTGACGAAGATAACGGTTAGTCACAAAGCCCCAACTCCGAATTGTAAACACGAAAACAACATCCGCAGCTAATCAACAGGCCTAGGTTCGAATCCCCTTGCTGTCTGGCTTTCGCGACGGCTGCCTTGTTCATTGTTCTGAGGCCTGAAGTCTTAATGTCCTTTCATGGGTTCGGTTACTTTGAATCATTCACGAGATACCTTCTGCCTCGTGTGTGAGCGTGTTTAAGGGAAAACATGTCGGAAAAGGTGTGATGAGCGCATAGGAAAGGGTACATGCTCTGTGTGTTTGAACCACCAGACACATAAAAGCCTACTTAATCGCCTGTCCTCTAGTCCCTGTCGGAATTATTCCTTCGTAGAAACCAGAATACTTAGGCACTCATCTAGTTTCCATTACAGCAACGACCAGGAATTAAAAAAACTGACAAAGTAGGGCACTACAACCAATTTGCTTAATGGCTGTGCGGTTGCGTTAGTACCTGTCAGCGGCAGCGCGTCCCCCCGTCCAGCAATCGGGATCCCCTTATGGTCGTGTCCGTGGTCGGTCGAGTCACCGCACGGAGGTCGTTCGACAAGGCTACCGCTCGCCGGATCAATGCCAGCCTTGGCACGAGGATGTGTGCCGTTGTTTGGTCCCTGACAATCTTGAGCACTGCAAATTATAGAGTCCGTCGCCGATTCGCACTGTCGCCAATTTTTGCTTTCATCGCGTTCCCATATCCGTCACAATTTTGTCGCCAATGACGTTTTCTTCAGGTGCGCGCTGCATGGGGGCGTTTAGAATAATGACGAATAGAGCTATGCAGCGAGTTTTTGTTACTTTGAAACTTTTCTATATACCGCGTTCAATGCCGAAGCAAAAAAAGTATGGTGACACAGTCATCTATGCGACACGTGTTACTTACTTAATTTTAATTACGTTAGTTGCGTTGTGTGTTACGTTCCTTTTCGATACATTTACAAAAAAAAAAAAAAAAAAACGAAGTGCGGTGCCACAACAAGAGCTACCAGTTCGCGTGGCGTAGAAGTTATAGGTTGGTTGGTTAGTGAGAAAAGGAAAATATGGAGGTTAGGATGGGTATAGCCTTCAACGCTGATAGGCTGGTGCGAATCGCGGCACTGGCTGTGCTGTCTGAGGTTCTCCCAGTTTTTTTTTTCATACTCATGTCGGCACAGCTCCCTCAGAAGTGAGCCCAGGACGCACACTACCCCCCCCCTCTGTCCCTCCTCTCCTCCCTGCTGTCCTCTCTCCATGTGTCCGCATCTGCGCGCAGCTCATGGCCACAGTTGCTTCGAGGCACTAACACACACACACACACACACGCAAAAACAATAACGAGAGATGGTTCACAGTGCTGAGCTTATCAGTGAAATCCGACGTCAGGGTGTTCCGCGTTGCTCAAACACCGTTTCGTATCCTTGGTCCTTAGTATGGGTCCTCGTGAGTACACGCAATTGTGAGTACCCTACGAAATGTGCCGTCCAGCACTGTTTTCGGCTGGACACATCGTCTGCTCGTTCGCGGTGCTTCAGAGGTCATAATATACTGGTCGGGAGGTGGTTGGTTCGAATTCCACCGCCGACTGTGCTGACCCAGGTTTTCCACGTGCTTTTCCCCGCCAAGTTTTCGATATAGAAGTCGTTCTTGAGGACTGTCGGACGCACGTGTGCGCAGCTCCTCCAGAAGTCCCCAGCCCAGGACGCACACTACCTCCCATCCCTTACTCTTTCCTGCTGTCCTCTGGCGGCGGTAACACAAAATAAAATAAAACGTTCCTTTGCGCTGGTAACACGAAATTAAAAGAATAGAAGAGACGCACTGCGTCGTCAGCGTCCATCCTCTTTATTGGGGTCAGCGGATCACAAATAAAGTTGTCCCAGTCGCTTTGTTTATCCACTAGATGCCATTTGCATGGCTCGCTCGTTCCGCCTTGCGGAGCGAAAGATCACGGTCCGATGTGATCGTGATGTGAACGATTTGACGAGGCGGACGGGTGTGATTAGAGGGTGAAAAGACGTGATTATGGTCCCGCGTCTGCACAGTTGGGAAAACAAAAGGAACCAAACAGCGGTCACCGTCTCTCCTGCTTTCTCGAGCGGAACCAGAGATTGACATCTCTTCCTTCAGTCGGGTACCTCATCTCGGTAATGGGATGTCACCGCTCGTTTCGTCGTCTGCTCTATCGCATCTTGTTAACTGGTTTTCGGTGGCCGTAAAAAATGTGTGTGTGTGTGTGTGTGTGTGTGTGAGAGAGAGAGAGAGAGAGAGACTCCGTTTAAGTCATTTCCTCTTGACCTAAACTTCACTCACGGATGTTACGCAAATGCATTACCGTGTCTCAGTCTGTTTCTTTGGAGTTTCTCTGAGAAGAGCTTGTTTATGTTTTAAAGACTCACATTTGCAGCGAACTGTTCATTAAAAAAAAAAAAAGAACGGGAAGAGATTCGGATTTGATAAGATATCTCACTCAGGCGTTGTTGTGTGGGAATATGGAGGAACGTCTGTCGTGAGAACGCCGAGAAAAAAAAAGCCCGAAAAGCCCTCAAGCCCATAAGTAAACCTGCTTTTCTTTCCGTGCTTTTCTTGTTCCGTGTTAGCATTGCGAAGCAACTGGAGCTATAAGGGGTAGACAAAGAAAGAGAGGGCAGCAAGAATGAGTGGGACATATGGGGTTAGCACGCGTTGTGGGCCGACTTCACTCAATGCACTCTTAAAAATGAACTTCACCGCATAGCACGCTCCTAGCCAACCATAATCTCGAATGATATCGTTATCTGCCCTGATTTGTAAAAAACGGGAGGCGTACGCCTTTTTTGTGACACTTATGCTGTTCATAATTGTCACAAAAAAGGCGTACGCCTACCGTTTTCAACAAATCAGGGAAGATAACGATATCATTCGAGATTATGGTTGGCTAGGAGCGTGCTATGCGGTGAAGTTCATTTTTAAGAGTGTACGACCCATTTAATCCCATTACCTGCCGCCTATACCGGTGTTCAACCTATAAGAACCGCAAGAAATGCAGTCCGTCAACCCTGACAAAGTTGATCCGCCGAAGAAATTGTACTGCAGCGCCACCAGATGTGTCCTATAGGTACCTAGAGTGACTCTACCTATAGTTTGAGTGTCGTCGTTCTACTTGCCACGACGTAGCGTGACGCTGCTAGCTATGGAAGTCAACAGGAAGAAGCGTAGGACCGTTATAACGTTGCGCAAGTCTTTACAGGGTTGGGCATAAATACATTTTTTGAGTATTTCAATATAAATCCAAAATACTTCATAAATACTTTTCAACGTGAGTATTTAAATAGAAAATATAAATACAGTATTTAAATACCGTAACAACTACCGTAAATACTGCACTCTTAAAAATGAACTTCACCACATAGCACGCTCCTAGCCAACCATCATATGAACAGCATAAGTGTCACAAAAAAGCTGTACGCCCCCCGTTTTCAACAAATCAGGGCAGATAACGATATCATTTGAGATGATGGTTGGCTAGGAGCGTGCTATGTGGTGAAGTTCATTTTTAAGAGTGTGTGAGGAAGATGTCATCTGGAATTACACAAATAACGATGATCGTAACAACAAATCAGCAAGGAACAATATCATTTATTTGTTAGATTATCGTGGTGATTTTAATATTAGAGGTTTCTCGAAGACTGCATCTTTAGGCATCTGCCGTTCGGCCGTACAATCAAATTCGCAAAGAAGAACAGAATCTCCACAGGTGCTGATGAACAAATGCTCGTATTAAATTTGACTAAGACACTTCGCACAACAAAGTAATCGGGTAGTCGTGACTGTTGTTCGCAACAACAGTGAAAAACTCGCCATCTAAAATGACTTGTCGCATGCGCCCCAAACTCGCCCTTCTTCTCGAAAGGTCAAATACGGGGCAACTTTAAGATATCAGTCAGTATATTATGTACTTAGGAGTATTTATAAAGTATTTACAAGAATACATACCCAAAAATTCGTATTTAAATATAATTAAAAATACATTTTTCTAGTCTGTATTTAAATACAAACTATAAATACGCGTATTTATATTTTATATAGTATTTTAATTACATCGTATTTAAATACAGCCCATCCCTCGCGCAAGATTATCCCACTATAGGATTTTAAGCGTCGAAAGCAACTGTGGAACTGCAATGTTGTACATGGGCGTGAGTTGTCGCTTCAAGCGTCTCAGAAGCCTCCTCTTGTAAGCCGGTCCGGATAACACGTGATTACCACACACAAAGACAATGACCAGGAGGTGTCCTCGTGACCCTGTTTATAATTAACTCGCTTTAGTTGCGTGAACATCGCGTAATTATTGCGCAATTATGTCTTCTCGCGCCCGTGAGACTATGTAGTCCGGCCATTTAGATGTTATACACTCTCCGAAACGTCCTGCACGAGAACGAAGACACCTGCGCAGTGCCGGACGGGAAGTCCTTGAGGAGTTTCTGAAGCATGCGTCTTGAGCAGCGATCCGTGAAGCGTATGGAATTTGTACCTGAATGTTGTTATGTACGTGGCTAAGATTAAAGTCAGGTTGGGCGCTTCGCGATTGTTCACGATTGTTTTGCATTTGAGTACGCTAGTTTAGAGTAGTGTAGAGCAGTGTTTCCCAAAGTGTGGTCCGCGGACCCCTGGGGGTCTGCGAGAGTGTCCGTGGGGGTCCGCGACCGTCTCTCACATTTCAGTGAAGATTTTCGTCCCCACAAACACGCGCTCGTACATGCTGCCCGATTTCCAAACACCCAGACCTTCCAATATTGCTACAAGCATGCTTCAACGGCTAGTCCCGCAATGCACGTTTGTCCGCGTCCATACACATACAAACAAGAAGAAGAAACCAGTCCGGAATCGTGTCTGAAGCGGTATCGAAAGCACGCAGCAGCTGACGAGGTTGCTGGTTATGCTATGGCTGTGACGGCGTGTGTGCGGGGATGGGGTCCGTGAATTGGTTCTCATCGCTTCCGGGGGTCCGTCACCGCCAAAAGTTTGGGAAACACTGGTTTAGAGTATCCTATGAAAGACATCCACCGATATTTTGAACAGAGACTCTTCTGTTGAAGAAGAAGACCCTCTGTTCTGAGGCACAACTCCTAAATACCGAGAAAGTAAACAACGTCTGTGCGTTGGTAGAAGTCAAGCGGTTGTGCTGAAGACTAGGATAGGTGGAAGGTTCGAATCCTCTCATCGGTTTTGCTCTGGTTTCCGGGAGAATGTCGACACCAGCGTTGCCGAGTTGCCACTCCGGGGTTGGAATGATTCCGGAATCATTCCAGATTTATCGGAGCCCTGGGAATGGAATTGGAATGGAATGGCGGAAACTGTCCTGGGAATGGAATGGGAATGGAATTAGGCATTTTTTTCGCAGGCGGAATGGAATTGGAATGTAATGGTCTGGAGATCTTGGCTTCACTTGTGTGAGGCCTTCAACCCCACATCACTTGCATCAGTTACTTTAGTGGAAAACTCCTGTAATGATGATGCCAATGAAGAGGGGGAGGAGGAGAGGAGGAGGGCGAAATAACCTTGTCTTTGTGCTTTTTCCGTGCTGGGTGACGTCAGTCTCCTCTATATAGCACTGCGGTGCTAGCTAGTACGGTTACCGGTCCCTTTTCTTTTATTGTTGGAATTAATGGAATGGAATGGGGTTGCCAAGCCCATTCCAGGAGTGGGAATTGACCATACCTTTTCATTCCGAGGAATTGAAAGGAATGGAATTATCACAAATCTTCATTCATCGGAATTGAATTGGAATGGAATGGGTGATACCATTCCGTAACCCTGGTCGACACAGTTTCTCCTGGAGGGGGCCCAACGACACATAATAACCCTCTGTCTCCCGTTCCCTCTTGTTGTCCTCTCTCCATCTGTCCACACCTGTACACTGGTCATAGTCACAGTTGCTTCACGGCGCTAACACGAAAAAAATAAAAATAATCGAGTAACGACACTATGCGCACGAATAGGAACGTTATCGTTATGCTCCTTTATGACCTCACCCTTCAGTCTTAAAAATGAACTTCACCGCATAGCATGCTCCTAACCAACCATTATATCAAATGATATCGTTATCTGCTCTGATTTGTTGAAAACGGGAGGCGTACGCCTTTTCTGTGACAATTATGAACAGCATAAGTGTCACAAAAAAGGCGTACGCCTCCCGTTTTCAACAAACCAGGGCAGATAACGATATCATTCGAGATTATGGGTGGCTAGGAGCGTGCTGTGAAGTTCATTTTTAAGAGTGTTTTATACCAACGTCCTATATGACCACACAGTAAAAAAAAAAAAAAAAAAAAAGAAAGACAGAAAGCGGAAACAAAGACATGGTCTCGTAACCCACACCCACAAATTTCGCGCGCCCACCCGAAAGCCGAACGCGCTCAGCCTACGAAAATCTTCCGAGTAAAACAAAAGAGCCACAGACAACAACTGGGCATGCATTTGGAATCGGGAACAGCGGAGCAATCCAATTCGTGAACTGGTCCGCAGCCTTGCATTCGCTTGACTTTCATGAAGGGAGGGTGGCTCTGACCGTGACCTTCGCTGCTGGCCCGCTTTGTTCGTCGTCCGATCGTGTATCAATGATCGACTTGCAGAGTTTCGCTCGTGCAGGGCGTGGATCTTGATTACATAGTCGCACAAAGGCGCTGTACATGCGTTCCCCCTGCGTACATATAAGGGGACTAGTTCTGGATGGCTGACGTCATTATCAGATAGGATTGGCAAATCTGACAGTATAAGGACACGCCTCCGTTAAGTCTCTTCTGGGAGTCAAAGGCTGAGAACGTGACCGGCGGACACTGTGATGCAGGGCACGACTTATGCTACTATACTAGAGACCTGGCCATCCGCAAAGCTCCCAGCACCGGGGTAGTAGTTCTGGCAATCGCCGCTTGGCTATAGGATTTGGCGCTCGCTAGCACTATTCGTTACCACGTGATTTGCCAAAAAACTGTGGCAATGCATGGTGGGCTGTGTTGACAACGACGAAGCGGTACGGAAGAGGTTGCGCGTGCTTAGCAACAGGCTCTGTAGCCCTGCGTAGCAGAAGAACGACGGTGGCAAGGGTGATAGTGTCCTACCCTCTCCCTCTCGTTTTCTCCCTCTCGAATTTTCTCTCCCACCTCCCTCCCCCCAAGGAAAACAAAGCAGATGAAGTATCCTGAAATATGTTAGAAGTAACTTAACGAAATGATTACACGTTACTCCCAGAAAGTATTTACGATGAAGTAGCTTGAGCCAGAGTATTTATAAGTTCGTACAAGTCTGATTAGAGACACACACGGCGAAGAAGGGCGATCGTTCTTCTTCACCGTCTGTGTGTCTCTATCGTGCACTCTCTGATATGACTGCCTTCAAATCCACGGAAGGCCATAAGTCCGAAGGAGTAGTTTATATAGACTACTGGGTAGCCGACTATTCCATTTCTAGTATCCCTTGGCAAGCAGACGATGACCGGCGCGGTGCTTGGCCCTGTTTCGAAGACAGTCTTCTTTTGTAAGTCGTCCGTCTAATAGCTTTCCCCATGGGGTCGTCGCTTGTGCGGTGAATTGAGGAAGTGTCCGCATGCTTTCTCTGTGCGGAGCGTAGGAAGCCGGTCTTCTTGACGTCTTTGTCCCCTTATCGGGTCCTCTTCCAAGAGCATGCAGTATATAGAAAGAAAGATGTGCCTTTCAAAAGCGTTATCAGGAACGCAAGGATGTTGTGCGTAGCCGTGACGCTTGACGCAATTGCCTTTTATTTTTATTCACTCCTTCGTTTTTTTTTTTATCTGGGGCGGAGATAATGGTTTCGTCAGTTTTGAACGGGCCCGTCCTCGTCGCCAACTATTTTTCCCACGACTTTTCTACACCATAAATAGTTTTTTTTCTAAAACTAAGAGCTGTTAAGTATACCCGGAAGTCGAGACGAGGTCGTTTTTTTTTTAATTATTGCTCAGTTTCTTTGCGAGGTGTAACGACTATATCTGGTTGTCGCGCTTCTCTGGAGACTCATGTTGTCCGGTTGGTATCTTGTTTCTATAACGAGTCTCATATAAGGATATCGCAAATTCCTCTCGCATTAGAGTGATAAAAGGTGATTTATGATGTATATAGTTGCCGTGCGAATCAGTTTTAAAGAAAATTCTGTCGCAAATAGTTATCATCAGTAGCTTCTGGTTTTACCTTTGCGAAGCGTCAACATCACAAGTGTCACACGATCTGTCACTTATGTTCTTTCAAGTCTCCAAACAGTATTCGCAATTTTCCCGGTCGCTTTTAATTCGGCCGCATGCCTGTGAGACGCCCTCGAATAGTCCTGGTCCAGTCGCAGGCAGGCAACGTTTGAGCGGATGGCGAAACAGCTGTCCAGTACTGGCATGGCGACGTTTGACTTACAAACATATGCTATACATGCTGCCAAAGAGCTCCTGCTAATTTTTTTTCCTTATACACTTGACTGGCTTTCCATGGGGCTTTCAGTGGTGTTTTAGCTCACCCTGATGGAAGGCATCACGTGCCACGTGACCTTCTGACGCCATCTGCTCAAACGTTGCCTGCCTGCGTACTGCTGATGATAGCCCAATAAGGCCGAAACAGCTGTACTGCCAGTACTGGCATGGCGACGTTTGTCTTACAAACTTATCTTATATAAAATTGAGCAAATGGTCCATGGCTGCACGTGAGGCATATGTTTACTATTCAAGCGTGCCACAATCCCAGCTGTGGACGGCCGTTTCGAGCTTCTTGGCTCTCATCGGCACAGCGTAGGGATGTGACACGCTCTTGGGTCGGCACAAACACTGTGTCTCTGCAAGACATCAATGTTCCAGGATGTTAGCAACACCTCTCGAGGCCGCAGTGCAAAGCCAGTAAGTACAGATACAAATATAAAAGTGAGCAAATGCTCCATGGCTGCACGTGAGGCATATGTTTACAATTCAAGCTTCATTCAATATATTCAATATATATATATATATTTCCTCTCTGGTTATGCTGTAATTCCCCCTCCCCTCTTGTGTGACATTATAAAGCGCATATCCCTTGTGAAAAAAAAAAGAAAAAAAAAGTAGGGTGACATCGATTCCAACTTCCTTCCTTTTGTTTTGTTGGCAAATATGAAAAAGACAAAAAGAGACAAGTAGGACAACGAACCTGTCGCAGGACTGCTTGTTTTTTTTTTTTTTTTTTTTTTTTGTCTTCCTCCCTGTAACTTTGCTTCCTGCTACTTGTGCATGGCTTCGCTGGAAGTAGAGTCCGCCCTCATTTACATGGGCGAGCCGTCGTATACGCAAATGACGTAATAGAGAGAGGTACGGTGACGACCTCTAGCGTGCTATTATGCAACTGCGATACGTTACAACTTATATATTTTATTTCCTCGTTCGTACCATTCGTTGCCGGTGCATGCAGTGCTGCCTCACACTTACGGGACGGCTGCTGTTGCTCTATCGCCCCTTGTTGGTAACGCGCAGATATGGATTTTTTTTTAAATTTCATGTTAGCGCCGCGAAGCAACTGTGGCTATGAGCGGCGTACAGACGTGGACAGATGGAGAGAGGGCAGCAAGAAGGAATGGGGGAGAGAGGGGTTTGTATGGGTCCTGGGCCGACTTCACGGGGAGCTGTGCCGACATTCGTCTGAAAAGTCTTCGAGAAAACCCAGGAAAAACCTGAGACGGCACAGCCGCGGTGACAGGATTCGAACCCGTGTCACCTCCCAGACTCGGCGTGGCTAAGCGATCATCTTAAGAGGGCATACCAGCTCTCCGTCCCAATGTATTTCCTACGGAACAGTTTTTATGCTTTTTCTCAGTAACCACCGCACAGATTTAGACGCGGGTGGTTTCATCATAAAGAGGAAGACGAGATGAAGATATTTACGCTACTAGATTTCTCATACATGTCGTATGTATTTTACGGCGACGTCACGAATGCGAAATGCCACGGGAGCTGGTAGATATGGATCTGCACCGACTCTTGTGAGCTTGGTGCTATTCGACAGTGATTTCAACTTTTATCACTTCGTATTCATCCCAGCCTTGTTGACACACGCTGGTACATGTATACAGACAAAACTGTTAAAAAAAGTGAAGATCGGCTGGTGAACGATCATAAAAGAACAAACAACATTGAGCTTGAAGGACACAGAAAAGATCTCGCAAAAGAACTTCCTTGTCGAATCGTCTTTCTCTCAGTTCATCAAGCTGAATGTTATTCCTGTGTTACTAGCATATACATATATATCCAAGGTTGTGCTGAAGACTGGGAGGTGCTGGGTTCGAATCCTACCACCGTCTGTGTTGTCTGTGGTTTTCCCTGGGTTTTCCGAAGACTTTCCAGACGAATGTAGGCACAGTTCCCCCTGAAGTCGGCCCAGGACGCATATTAACCCGTTGTCCCCCACTCCGTCCTACGGTCCTCTCTCCATCTGTCTACATCTGTACGCTGCTCATAGCCACAGTTGATTCGCAGCGCTAACACGGAATTAAAAAATACACATAAACAATACATGTGCACGTGACATTATTATGTTATTGCCTTGCAGTGCACAACACGCTGAAGGCGATCCATTCCGTACGGTTTCGGGGAAAGCATGAGCTGTACACCTTTTTGTGACAATTAACATAACTTCACCGTCAAGTTACCGTACCTACCGGAACCAATCACAGCGTACATTACTCAGAATCTTGTCCGTTGATTGGGTGGCATAGACGCGGTAGCGTATACTTAAACTCCGTAATGTCACAAAAAGGCGTACGCCTCCCGTTCCTAGAGAAGCGAGGAAGAGAACGATACTACATTCTTAAAAATGAACTTCACCGCATGGCACGCTCCTAGCCAACCATCATCCCGAATGATATCGTTATCAGCCCTGATTTGTTGAAAGCGGGAGGCGTACGCCTTTTTTGTGACACTTATGCTGTTCATAATTGTCAGAAAAAAGGCGTACGCCCCTGTTTTCAACAGATCAGGGCTTTTTTGTGAGAATTATGAACAGCATAAGTGTCACAAAAAAGGCGTGTACGCCCCCTATTTTCAACCAATCAGGGCAGATTACGGTATCATTCGAGATGATGGTTGGCTAGGAGCGTGCTATGCGGTGAAGTTCATTTTTAAGAATGTATAGCAACGGTGAAATTCTGCTTTTAAGAGTGTAGCCATTGCCCGAATGACGTCATTGTTTCTTCACCCTATCTGTTTCGTAACGTGTCTCTTTCCATCCCTCTTGCCCAGGTTCCTAGCGACGTCGAAGTTCCAGCCGACGTACGCCCGCCGTGCATTCCCGTGCTTCGACGAGCCCAGTTTCAAGTCCACCTTCAACGTTACCCTCGTTCACGATCAAGGCTACCGAGCCCTCTCCAACATGCGTGTGCTGCCTGTAAGGAATTCTCATATACTTCACACGCACGCGCAGTTCAAATTGTCTATTATGTCTAGACGTGCCGGAAATGATCGTAATATTGAGATGTCAGATACGGAAGAACGTACATATATACGTTAGGCGTGGTTCTTTTCATACCGGATGCAGACAAATTGCGAAGACCTTGTTGCGAGTGGACATGTCAAGGGTCTCGCTGAGTGCACTCAATAGTGCCCGGATGTAGCATGTATACCTTTATGCATAACTTGCGACGGGGGTGGTCATTCTTGTTGCGTCAGGAAGGTTATGTCCACTCTGAGTATTGTGAAAATCAGGGTATCTTTTGGAGACAACTTCGTCTGCAAGTCCATTCAGAGTCGGTAGATAGTATACAATGAATGGCCACGCCCTGAACTTTCTTTGAAATACTTGCATGTAGGTAGGCACTCGTATATGTCAAAATTCCTTAGATATATTCTGCCGACAGTATTTTGGTGTTCTATTAATATGAAATTCAATGGAAATCGTTTGCACCACAACCAAGCTCTTACGGTTAGAAGATTTATTGTGAAGACACAGATATTGAAGAGACGTACACTCTTAAAAATGAGTTTCACCGCATAGCACGCTCCTAGCCAACCATCATCTCGAATGATATTGTTATCTGCCATGATTTGTCGAAAACGGGAGGCGTACGCCTTTTTGTGACACTTATGCTGGTCATAATTGTCACAAAAAAGGCGTACGCCCCCCGTTTTCAGCGAATCAGGTCAGATAACGAAATCATTCGAGATAATGGTTGGCTAGGAGCGTGCTATGCGGTAAAGTTCATTTATAAGAGTGTACATGCGCCCGCGTATATACACGAAAACGCTTGTTCAAATACGAATTGAACAATTAATTATATCCAAATAAATTGAAATATGACGTTGTTTATATCTAATTATAAGCACAGGATCGCGAATGCCATAACCGGTCTGGAAGTCATGCTGTACGGATACACCACCCACGAGCTAGCGATGCATGCATACATGATGCTCGGTTGGTCAGCATCCCAACACCTTTTCCGCCGTGAAGGTCGATCGTCCGTCCAGTAGATCAAGGTCGGACTTAAATATACGGCAACCACAGAGCAAAGTAGCCGGCAGCCTCATTAGAGACACGTCCGAGCAACGCAAAACAGGCGAGGGCGGACAAACAGAGAACACGAACAGCGAGTAACCCTGTTTGTGTCCGTTCGCGTCTGTTTAGCGTTGCTTCGACATGTTTCGAGTCAACCAACGTAAGTTTTAACATAGCGTTGTAGGCCTTTCCGTACACTCTTAAAAATGAACTTCACCTCATAGCACGCTCCTAGCCAACCATTATCTCGAATGATATCGTTATCTGCCCTGATTTGTTGAAAACACGGGGCGTACCCTTTTCTGTGACAATTATGAACAGCATAAGTGTCACAGAAATGGCGTGCGGCCCCTGTTTTCAACAAATCAGGGCAGATAACGATATCATTCGAGATAATGGTTGGCTAGGAGCGTGCTATGCTGTGAAGTTCATTTTTAAGAGTGTCCTCCTACTGATAGCTAGGTTGTGGGTTCGGTCCTGGCCGAGGATGCGGGCGACATGGTGGCAGGGCACGGGTGGCTCAGATACGCAGTCTTTCTCGAGGGACGTTAAATATGACGCGCCGTGTTTGCTGAAGATTTCAACGCTCGTTGCAGAACCCTCAGGTGGGCAAGATTAATTCATAGACTGACCACTGTGTCGTTGCTCATCATCATAGTTGTCTCGCTACGTAGAGCCACAAATCACCAATTAGCTTCGCTCTCGTTTACCAAACACAGTTGCAGCACGCCCTAGATACATGGTATGCAAGGAAGTGTAGCGCAACCTAGCGAATGAAATAAGAACCTTACGGTGTTCACGGAGCCAAGTCACATCGTCTCACGTTGCCACGCGTGTGGCACGCAAGCGAACAACCGTACACACTCACAATAGTGAGCATCGTACGCAATCGACTTTGCGTACATAAGGGATAGCGTGTTGGTTCGGCGCAGTACGCGAAGCTCTATTTATGTTTTTGCGAGTGCAAAAAATCACCGTCGCTATCCCTTACGTACGCAAGGACGAAAGCGTACGATTCACAAAAACTCATTAACTTAAAAAAGGCGTGCATAGACCCAACGCAAAAATCACGTTATATGTGGCGCATGCGCACTGTCAGAAACTATATCATCTGTACGGCACAGTTTCGTGCCCCAACAACACCGAACATCCTTTGGATCTACGAAAAATGTACTAATAGATTCGCACGTCCGATGGATATCTTAGTGACATCCATCGGACGTTCGAATCCGTTGGGACATTATTCGTACATCCAGAGGATATCCGGTGTTGGTGAGGTGTACGCTCGCGCCTGCAGTCCCAAAACTCTCCACTGCCTGACATATACCGCAGTGTTTCTAGAATCCTTGTAGTTGAACTGTTGTTGTAGGTTGATCGGAACAAGGCCGAACAGCAACAAGGGCGGAGGAGCAACCGTATCAACATATAATGACCCTGAAATTTGTACCGGTTTGACAAAACATTTCATTACCTCGCTTTCAATATTTACTAAACGAGGCTGCGTCTACCACTACCTATATTTTCCTTTCCAGTCGTGGCAAGAAACATGCGATTGTCTGTATCACGCGGCAAAGTGTTTCTGTTCAAGACATACATGCACGCACGCTCTGACTCACGATTATAGTCCCGAACGTATAGCGTATCGAATGCTGTCGTTGCACCCGCATATAATCAACCTGTTGCACGTCGCGACCGGACGCGTCGAACCCGCACGCATCCCACGCACGATAGAGGGCGCAAGCATTAACGGTCCTTTATTTCGCGTGGTTGCCCAACAAACAACACACAAAAGTTGTGTAGAGGATCGTTCCGATAATGATAGGCTTGAGTGAGCGTGCTCCTTCCTGTTTTCTACCAGTGGTCCTGTCCAAGTGAAGGCCTTTTTCGTTCGCTACGCCCACCTTCCTCACAACAACGCGGGAAAACCGCTATTTCTGGCATCCAGTCGCGAAAGCAAATAAACGATTCTACGAATTCAAGCGTGGCGCCTGTTATTAACCGCACTTCAATCCAATACAAGCCATCGAGCGGATTACGCAGCGCGGGAAAAAAGTGAACGCGTTGAAATTGACTACACTCTTAAAAATGAACTTCACCGCATAGCACGCTCCTAGCCAACCATAATCTCGAATGATATCGTTATCTGCCCTGATTTGTTAAAAAACGGGAGGCGTACGCCTTTTTTGTGACACTTATGCTGTTCATAATTGTCACAAAAAAGGCGTACGCCTACCGTTTTCAACAAATCAGGGCAGATAACGATATCATTCGAGATTGTGGTTGGCTAGGAGCGTGCTATGCAGTGAAGTTCATTTTTAAGAGTGTAGAAAACGTTTTAAAGTGGGTGTGTTTACAATAAGTGCTAGCTAACATAAAAGTCAGCTGTACATTGAGAGGAACTAAAGTAAATAAAGTCTAAGATGCTATATGTGAAAGGGAAGTATATATCAGTAACTGCGACAAAAAGAGCAGGTGCCGTTCTTAGGTGTGGTGTCATTATCAAGACGTACGTCTTCTTGCGTTTAAGGGCTACCCCATCATGCGAGACGATCGGAAGCTGGTCACGAAATTTGAGGAATCCGTTCCCATGGTAACCTACCTGGTCTGCTTCATCGTATCTGATTTTAAGAAGACTGAGACGATCGCGTCGATGAACAAGATTCCTGTGAGTATATACCTTCTCCTTCTCATTTACTAGCAATGAGCATGCTTTGGAAAAGAAGTAAGAAAATTGTGTATTCGCTGTTTTTCTTCCTCGTGCCCTAGTAGAGGTGCTGTAGAGGTGCTATCTAAGAAAATTTCTATACGATAGCCTGCTCCCTCGGTGCTCTTACGTCCCAGTTTTCGTCCCATTTGCATTCGTAGTTTTTTTAGAAAATTAAAATTGAAAATTACGGGTAACAACTGCGCATTGCTTGTCAAGTACGGCCGCAAATGTTTCTATGGTTTGAAAACCGAAGCAAATACGAAGCGAATAGCCGATTTGGATATTCGAATACGAAGCGAATGACTGAAGAAGAGAAGCGAATAGCTGCAAAATGGAACGGTTTTCACCCAGAGGCGGAGTGGAGATGAAGTGCAAACGTATACAGGAAACGTTAGCAGAGAACCGATGAGATTTTAATTTGCAGCGGTATCGAAGCGCCAGATCTCTGTCAGTGTGCATTCAGAAGGCGGTGCATTTGAGGACAAAATGGAGTGCTGCGCCACCTCGTTTTGGCTTAAGGAAATGGACAGGACGAGTCTATAGCAGTGCACTTAAACAGTGTTTCTGGCGGTTTCGCTGTATATTAATCGTTTGTTCTCGCGTGGCCTTTTACGCCGCAACTATTCGAATATATTCCGGTTAAGGAAGAGGCATTCGATTCGATTGGCAGTTGGAATACCGAAATTCGTATACGGTTCGGAATTCGAATCGAACATATAAGTACTCGCTTCGATATCCGAAAAATTCGAATATTTGCACGGCACTAAAAAATACATTGCATGCGGACGACACTCGGTCTATAACTAAAGAAGTTGGCTACGTAGCGGCTACGTAGCCATCAGGAGCAGCAAGTTATAGGCTGCGTTCCAATACCCCGGTTAGTCGACTGCCTAGCGGTCTAACCGGAAGTGCCGCCATGTTAAGGTTTGTTCCGGTTCCCGCGCCTAGACTGCTATCCAGGCGTCTTTCGCCTAGTCTGCATCGATGCACACTAGCTATGCGTCTGAGTGGTCGTCGCTGACAGCAGCCGTGAAAATTAATACGCTTGTCGACGACATCGATACTGTTAGGTCTGGTGCGTTTACGGCGTTCAACAATAAGTCCAGAAAAGAGATATTTTATCTAATTTATTTATTGAAAATACAAGAAAATACAAGAATCGCGCATTTATTGGAATACTACGCCCTAACGGCAATGAGCCGGGACGGCGTTTTCGCTGATCACTGTGTTCTGCAATATAACGATACGCAGGAAGAATGCATCGATAATTGAGTTGAATTATTTAATTATTTGAGCGTTTAAACCAAATGCGGAATTAAAGTTCCTACGGGCCATGACAGATGGCGATAGCGGCGCAAAATCCTCAAGTTTGTTCCAAATATCCGCCGATAAGGCGTCTACCTAGCTGTCCACTCAGACAGCTTCTCCTGCGCTGAGTATTGGAACGTAGCCTCAGTCTGGACTGGATGTCTATATTCTCAGGTGTAGTTGTTGGGGCATTGTTTCCCACCTAGATGTCGCCTCGAGCCGCTTTGCCGCAATTGCGCTCACGAATTAAAAATAGTGAGTGTTCTCTGTCGCATGAAAAAAAGAAAATAAAAAGAAAAGAAATGTTGTGCTGGGTTTACAAAGAAACAAGATGTTAATCAACATCTTCAACATAAACTGCCCGTCTAAACACTGCGAATCAACTCCAGCTATCAACGCTGTACGCTATAGATGGCCGGATGACGACACTGTCAGTTCCCCACGAAGTCGGCCCAGAGCGCGTATTAGCCCTCCTGTCTCGCACAAAGTCCTACCGTCTTCTTTCAATCTCTCTACGCCTGCACACACCGCTCGCAGCCATAGTTGCATCGCGGTGTCAGCACGGAGAAAAAAAAGGTCATCGACACAAATCGCGCGTATTCAACGTAGAACGAACACAATAAGGAGGCCTCGAAAGCTTCGACAAGGGATCCTCTTCAACGGAGCCAAATGTTGGCTTCCTTCCTCTCCGAGCTGTCTTTATTTACCAGGAAGTAAAAGTCGGCTTGCAGGATACTTTCATTGTACGTGAGCAATGGCTTTAAAAGTAGGGGGGAAGAAACCAGGAAATAGACAGAGAAGGCGTACAATGTAATTTCTTCGTGGATGTCCATCTCGTTGTCTTCCGCGTGGTGTCATAGCATATATATGACAGAGCGATTTTGCGAAGGATTGTGAAATGGCTAAGACATTACTTAGTTTTAGTGCATCGAACAGAATCGCCTTCGCGTGCGTATGGGATAGCGTGATGGTTCTGCGCACTGCACGAAACCCCCCTTTATGTTTTGCGCATGCGCAGATCCACTAGCGCTATCCCTTACGTTCGCAAATGTGATAGCGTGCGATGCACTAAAAAAACTCACTATTGATAAGAAAGAGGTACCGTATACATGTAAGCAACGTATTAGTAAGCAACATAAGTAGTAACTATGTAGTAGTAAGTCCTGTAAGCAACGCATTAGTCCTACACTCTTAAAAATGAACTTCACCTCATAGCACGCTCCTAGCCAACCATAATCTCAAATGATATCGTTATCTGCCCTGATTTGTTGAAAACGGGAGGCGTACGCCTTTTTTGTGACAATTATGAACAGCAGAAGTGTCACAAAAAAGGCGTACGCCTCCCGTTTTCAACAAATCAGGGCAGATAACGATATCATTCGAGATGATGGTTGGCTAGGAGCGTGCTATGCGGTGAAGTTCATTTTTAAGAGTGTATATGCAGTGTCCTTCGCTCCAAATGCAGGCAACTATGTCTGATTTTTCTCTGTCATTGTCGAAACGAAAGTATTTTCACGACGTTGTTGCCTCACTAATCAGGTCTCTACCATGTTCTTCAAATTCTAGTTCTCCGTGTACGCTACGCCTAACCAACTGAACAAAACCTACTACGCCCTGGACATCGGTTCTCGGATATTGAACTTCTACGAGGAGTACTTTGATCTCAAATATCCGCTACCAAAGCAAGGTACATTCGCACATTCGCTGTTCTTATTTGCTTATCACCTATAAGGCCTTTCGCCTTAACTTCATTCTTGGATTTGAACATTACATCTAATATATATTATACTTGGAAGCTGAGGAAAAGGGACTTTTCCAGCACCGAGCAGCCGTTATAGGCATGCACGGAAGCGCTACTCACGTCATAAGTTCCGTTCGGTAAATCTGTGTGCCGTGTGAAATAATCTGGGTGTCACACAAATTAATCCAACTGCAAAAGACGTCTAGTCCAAATACGAAGGCCTAATTCCAGTGCGAGAAATTCAGTCAAAATGCAAATAAATCGCAGTCTGAACAGAATACGAGGTGTAGAATTTTTGGAGGATCTATAACTTTGTATGGCAGCTCGACTGCAGTTTTTTTGCATCTGAATTATTTCGTGTGACACACAGATTAAAAGGTACGACGATGGAATTAAATCCTGTAGCAGGTCCTACATCTTACCTTAGGCTTTCCTTAGAGATAATAAAAAATACATCTACGCTAACAAAGGCAAGAAAAGCAGCTTGCACAGGAACCTGCATGAAGAAAAAGAAAACAAAGACAACACGGCTCTGATTGGATTACGTTCCAGGAATGGCCAGGCGTCGCTGATATTCTGCCCTACTCCGCTAACTTTAGCGAAGACCTTTGGAGCATTATTTGGTAATTGAGGGTTTACGTCGCGAGACAACTGAGATCAAGGAGCATTATTTGTCGTATCCATCTTGGCGGAGGGCACAACCACAAGCTTACCAATCATTTGTTCTCCCCCATTTCTTTAAACCTTGTTCCATGAGATTTCTGTGATGATTGGTGTGTTTTGGAAATTTTCAGATATGATTGCAATCCCAGACTTTGTTTCCGGCGCAATGGAGCACTGGGGACTTATCACCTTTCGTGAAGTGAACTTGCTCTTTGATGCCAAACAATCTAGTCCTAGAAACAAACAACGTGTTGCAGCAGTGGTTGCGCATGAGCTTGCGCACATGGTAAATATATTTTCCCTCTTAATTCCATTATCAGCATAAGACCATTTACCGTACGAGACACACGCGGACTGCTGGCGACCCTCTTATAGCCGACCCTACGATGAACAGTCCTGACCGGCAATGCAGCATCAGAGTGCCCGTAACTGTGAACTCATTATTAGAAGATCTACAAGGCATCGGAACATTAACCTTGCGTTTGAAATATCGGCTTTTTCGCTGCCAGCATAAAAGAGCCCAAAGTACACTCTTAAAAATGAACTTCACCACATAGCACGCTCCTAGCCAACCACCATCTCGAATGACAACGTTCTCGCCCCTGATTTGTTGAAAACGGGAGGAGGAGCCTATTTTGTGCCGCGCATAATGGCACAAAATAGGCTCCTCCTCCCGTTTTCAACAAATCAGGGGCGAGAACGTTGTCATTCGGGGTGATGGTTGGCTAGGAGCGTGCTATGTGGTGAAGTTCATTTTTAAGAGTGTAGGAGTACTCCGCCGGAAAATTTATTTTTTTTTATTTTTTTTTACGAAGTTAGACTCTGAAACGATACCTTGGCCTCGTCCAACATACCACGATCCTTCTACCGCTTCACATCGTCCCAATCGCGACGCCCTATGGACGTTTTTCACAACGCTTCTGCGCATGCTCTGCGACCCTAATGGCGCAGAAAAGGGTTCCCTACATATTCAATAGATGGCGCCGCTGGTTCTGTGGCGCGCGAATTTTCTGCATGGTAGGCGCTATTTTCAGAACCAATTTTAGCGCTTAACACGCGAGACATTATGCGCTAATACTCACCTTGAAGAAGTTAATGGGTACTATTCTAGATGTAACTTCGTTCCCGCAGGTTTATCGCTCTGAATTGGAATTGATTCTCATAGTTTTGAATATTTTTTTTTTAAATTGATGCTTTGATTTCCAATTTGTAGAATGATTGTATGTATCTCTGTTGCAAACTTCCGGTACCGAATCGGTCTTAAATACATGTGATAACTTACACTCAAATCAGTGAAGGTGTAACCCATTACAAATGGGATCAGTTAGAGCTCGTATGCATTTGCACGAATGCAGTTTCTGAAGGGATTTCACAGATGTAGATAATAATGCGCTAAGGATGCCTTAATCATCGTTATGTGTGTTACTATTTAACGCATACATAAGGTGGTTTGGACACTTTTATCTTTTATGTTCAGTACAGACTTTGTGCTGAACTAGTATTGCTGTAGATGCCGATATGCAAACCCCATGAAAAGCTTCGGCGTCCAGCTTTGACAACAGAGGTACAGCTTGGGACAAAAGTTCACGGAACACGTCACCTGCGTATCTCTTCATCGGAGCGGCCATCTGCTAGCTATCAGGAAGAGATCGAATAAGGAACGGGTGATCGGCTATCCTATATCCATCTTTCAGTATGCGTGTCCACTTCTGTTTGCTGATAGATTGTCACTCCATTGGAGAAATGCGACACCCCGGTGTTCCGTAAACTTTTGTCCCAAGCTGTACGAGACACTCAACTATTCGTATTGTTTGTCCTTGTCACGTGACCTCTCCCGCGACCGCCCCACTGGCGGAGGTGGTTGCTGGTGATACTGCAGCCAGATGAGCTTCCGCATTCGCGGGTCCCATTTTCTACGGGGTTCACATCGACGGAAATAACTGTCTTTGAAGTGTCACAACCCCTTCAAGTCAAATAGGCGTGTGAAGATTTTTTTTTTTAATTTTCATATGCAGCAAATGTACATATAGCATTACATCTAAAATCAAATTAAATTCCAACAGGGTACTTTAGGAAGTTTTTTTTTTGTAACAACGTTGACTTTTTCTAACCAGTGGTTCGGAAACTTGGTGACAATGAAGTGGTGGGACGACCTTTGGTTGAACGAGGGCTTCGCCAGTTACATTGAATACAAGGGCATCGACCACGTTGAGCCAAAATGGGATATGGTAAGTTACTTTCCGGTTATAATAATACGTGTTCAATGGCAGGAGATTCTGCATACAGAATGAGAACACTCTGAACGTGTATTTACTGAGGGTAACACTAAAAAATAAGTTGTCTTCCAAAATTGTAAATAAAAAAAAGATAGGCGAAATAGACATCTAACTAGAACCAGGTGGTAACGTCTGCACTAATTTTAAGCGTCTAATACTTCCAGTAATGTACGATTTAAGCTCTAATCATCATTTCTAATTAATTTTCGCTTCACTAAAAATGCAGTATACTCTCTGGAAACCCTACATATTGTTCAAAACGAAGCACATGACCCATCTAAGAGACTGGCCACGAAAACTTCGCGCGGCCAAAACTAAACCCTTTGTACACAACAACAGATGGACCAATTTCTAACGGAAGACCTGCAACCAGTCATGGATCTGGACTCTACGACAACCTCGCACCCCGTTGTTCAATGCGTCTCCAATCCAGACGAGATAACGGAGATATTTGATACCATATCGTACAACAAGGTATTTCCTCAGATACACTCCAGTTTTCGAAAGATGCGGAGAAAGATATTTGAGTTTATGGGTCTTTTTCAGGGGGCTTCCGTGCTTCGAATGCTGGAAAATTTTCTCGGACATGCTGTGTTCCGGAAAGGTGTTTCGGTATGCAAACGCGCTTATATACACTAATGTCAAAACTCAATCTTCAAAGGATAGAAATGGGAATAAGAAATGCATGGAGAGCTAGGATGTAGAGCGGGTTGGTAAAAAACTTGCTAGTTTATGCCTGCTTGCGCGTTCCATCATGTTAAGAAATGTCTGACAGGAATGGCTAAATGTAAATATCCTTATAGGAAACTCCGTAGCCACATCAAAGAATGCAGGGCTGTTGGCTGTCGTTTGCGTTTTGTGGCTTATGTTTGACGCTTAGAATTACGCGCGCAGAATCCCATTGGGCAGAAATAATTAAAATATACGAATTTTGAAAAGATAAATGAATCAAAGTCAGAATAGAAAAAAAAGATTTTGAAAACAAAGTGTGTTCAGATACATATGACGTCTGAAATATTATGTACGTATGTATTTTTAGAAGTAACTGCGTTGTTTATTAGAAACTAGGTACATCGTGAAGTCAGGGGCGGTATCCGCTCCGAGATCGAACGGTGTCGGCGCGCTGCGGGGAAACGATGAACTACCGCAGTGTGGATAGCTTCCTCGCGTCGTCTGCTTCTACACGTTTATTCCGCGTTCAGTGAAGTTGGTGGAGCATTGTGTAACCGAACAGTATATTATCATCGCGGCACAAGTGATCTTCCGGAATATACACAATAATACAAAAGATAACACAAGAATACAATACACAATAATATACACAAGAATTACGGAAAAGAACCATCAACCCTGAACATCGGCCGGCGTGTTATCCACACAAGAAAGGTGACGGTGCCGCCCTCTACGAACTAACTACCGCAGCGAATACTAACTGAAAAATCGTTCAGCCTACGTTGCATTAAGTGACATCTGAGGAAGGCAACGTTTCTTTCCTCAATCTCAAGGACATGTTGCCTTCATCAAATGCCCATCAGCTCGCTTGCACACTTCTCACCTTTTCCTTCGAGTAACATCTGTTTTAAGTATTGCGGCTCAGTTCCTTTTTCATGTTGAATTGTCTTTCTGGATATCGCCTTTTTCAGTCCTTCCTAACCCACCATCAGTTTGGCAACGCAAGGACGCAAGATCTGTGGGACGAACTTTCAGCTGCAGCGAAATGGGTGAGAACATTTACACATCTGATCAATCCGCGTGCATTCTGTAAGTTTTGTGTTCTCGTTGGAAAGAAGAGAAAAAGTATATGTGTTTCTTGGAAAGCAAAATATGTTTTTTTTTTTAACGAAGGCATTATCGCAGGTTTTTTACAAGTCCAGTTCTTTTTTTTTCTTTACGCGCTCCACGCTTCTCGCATTCACATGGATAACATGTGCCGAACAGAGACGAACAACAATCATTGATAAAACGGCGGAGAAGCAGGCGAACTGATGATTGCAGTGATCCATTACCGAAATCCTGAGATTGGGAAAGAACACGGGCCCAAAGATCTTGTCTGTGTCGCGTCTGTGTTCTTCCCCAATCTCGGGGTTTCAATGATGGGTAACAACATTCGATCGCCGAATATTCAGCACTATTTAGCATATTTTGTTGAGTCTCTGTGACGTCATTTAAAAAAAAAAGTTACGTTGTAGAGCGTAGAAGCGTTCTGAAGCAGACTCCGCGCAAAATGATTTTTTTCTTCTCTCTCTCTCTCTTGCGATTTAACTGTTTGCAACTTCGTTTTAAGGTCCTTCCTAGAGGATATAACGTGTCAACCATCATGAACACGTGGACGCAGCAGATGGGATATCCTGTTGTGACGATGACCCGAAGCATGGATGACCCGACATTGATTACCGTTACACAGGACAGGTTCCTCAGAAATACTGAGCACTGTGATCAGGACGTCGCATCTTCGTAAGAACAACAGATTAATTTTTACGCAGGTTTTAGTCGGGCTGTGTTTATATTGTGTATTGACGTGAACTATCAGATATGGACTTGGCTCTAAGATAGGTGTCTAAGTGGACGTCTAGGTCAATATCTCGCGCATTCAATTTTCACCGCGTCCTGCACTTTCAGATACCTGTGGAGTATTCCACTCAGCTACAAGACATCAGCGGCTAGGAACAAGGTGAAACATGCGTGGCTTCACGAGAAGAAAGGTGCGGCCTACTATCGATTTGCCATTATGATGATAATAATATAGGTTTCTGCACAGAGCCGTGATATTAAATAATATCTAACGTCGCAAAAAATGGGCGCATTATGCCGTATGGGAATGCCAAACGTTGCTGTTATTTTTATCGACATCCGCTAAGTTTAGCGGAGGAGATGTAGCAGCCGGTAGTATCTGTCACAGCAGCCACCGAAGTTCGACGATTGGAGAGGGTGTTGCTTCCTTACGAAACCTAGGGTCCCTGAATATAGTAGCTCCCTCTGTGTAGGGTGGAGTCACCCTCTGCAGAAGCGAGCGCCGCGAAGCCGCCATTTTGACGCCCACCCTCACCGTGTATGAGGGCTGCGTCAACGCCACCTAGATACACAAGGCCTGCTTATTTCCTCCTCTACCTCCTTCCCTACGTTGAGTCGGAATTCGTCTGCTACTACGATTCGCCGTTCTGCGAATTCAAGAGCTCGCTAGTGACTACAGCTAACTTGGAACCTGTAGACATGAATCTGTAGACAAAACGCGCAACACGCTTTCCAGAAAATCAGTCACGAGAAGGATACAAGACCGTTTTGAGCTTTATCGTAAAATTTTCCAGTTCAGTACGCGGGGACGTTCCATCACTGCTCGCAGACGACAGCGGTCTCCATGGCTACGACTGCTGAGAGCTCGTTCGTGATTGGCTACCGCCGCTGAAAACACGATCGTGATTGGCTGACTGTTAGTTGTTACGTCACGTCGACGAGTAAGCAGGCTGGCTGTGTGCCGATTTCGTCCACTTTTTAAAACCTCCTCTGCTATGAATGGAACTCCAAAATGTGGTGTGCAGCTACACCCTTGTGAGCGCATCGCGAGCTATGTCTTGGCGTCAAGATGGCGGAAATTCGTAGCAGACGACGCGGCCGTCTTCACCCTACACAGAGGGAGCTAGTATTTAGGCACTTGAACGGAATCATTTCGTTTTCTCGTTTTCTCTCTCCCCGCTTTTCTTCTAGCCTTGCCATTTTACACATTTACACGTTTGTTAAATACAGACGAATTTCACATCTACGATGCTGGCCGCGACGGATGGGTGAAATTCAACGTCAACCAAACTGGATATTACCTCGTCAACTATGACATGAGAGACTGGCTGCGTTTGGGAGAGGTCTTGCAGAAACATCACGAGGTAAACTAATCTGCAGAAGCATTTGCGACTTTTTATTATTTGATTTATGCTCTTAAAGGAGAGCGTGTTAATTTCTCCAATGTTTTATCGCCTTTCCCTCTAACTGGCAAGATCGTAAAGTATCAATCGACCGCGTCTGTTGCATACATTTTTATCCCGCTAAAATCAAATTTAGAGGTCCGTCGTGTCATTATAAGTTATGTCGACCGAATGGAAGTGTGAAGCTTTAGGAACTCCTCTGAAACTCCCTTTGAAATTTTCCAGCCATTTTGCCTTCCCATATAATGTATCTGTGATGCAATACATAATGAGAGGTCCCATGTACTCAGTCCTCTATAAGCGACTTCAGAAAATTCAGTCTCGTTTGTCGTCTATTCAGGAACTGACCCCGGCCGATCGTTCGAATCTCCTGTACGACGCGTTCCAGTTGGCGTGGTCTGGTCGCCTTTCGTACGACGTCCTATTCAACATGACTCAGTATCTGATCCACGAGATGCATTTGATCCCATGGTCCACTGCTCACGGTTCGCTGCTGGCTCTGTCGCATCTCTTAGAGAACACAGAAGTTCGGCGACCTATGCAGGTAATGAAAAGAGCGTCCTTTCTTAATGCTCCTAAGTATCTGGTCTTTTCAAGGAGCAACTGCTTTTGTATTTCAGACATACATACGGAAGCTCGTCGACCCAATTTACAAGACTCTCGGTTGGGAAGACGGAGAGAAGCATAACGACAAGTACGCTTTCTTTGGATACCTTTTTGTATGGTATCTTTTGTAATGTTACGTGGTGCGGAGTATTGCCGCGTAAGATGTTTCATGGAGCAAGATGTCGGCGAAAGAGAGCGAGGAGGAAAGCACTCGCCAAGAAGATATTCCGAAAGAAATGGCGCTAGAGTAAAGAGTATCGGAACGACGCTCTAGGAAACGGTGGAAGATTTTCCAAAGGATACGAAGGAGGGCGCTCAGAATGGTGCTGCTAGCAGACGACCCAAGTAACAGAATGAGGAATGTACTGTAGTGCACCGACAGAATCTTCCCAATGTACGAGAAGTCGTATGACGTAAAATCTCGTATGGTCAAGTGCACTCAACTAACCTTGATGTTGCTCTGTTCGCACTCGCGTCACGGATACCGGGCGGACATCGTGCGGATACCTGGTTGAGCATACCTTCTAGCTTTTACCAATACGTTTACCACTAAAAATGTCGGTTTTTCAGTCTTTTGAGGACCGTCATCCTAGACCTGGCGTGCAGAAACCTTCATCAAGAATGCCTGAAAGAAGCGAAGCGAAGACTTACAGCTTGGGTAGATCATTGCCAGTAAGTTTTGTGGTTGCGTTCTTTGTGAACCTTTTCGTGCCGTGTATCAGACACAAAGGTTGTGGCTTGGTGCAGAGAAGTGCCAAGAAATATTCGAAGCATCGTCTACCGCTACGGGATGTACCAGAGCAACGGAGACCACGAATGGCAGTTCATGTGGGAAAAATATCTGAAAGAAGTCTCTGCCCAGGAAAGGGTGAACCTGCTGTACGGCATGGCGCATGTCAGAAGCCCGCCGTTGATTCACAGGTATATGGATGGGAAACGTATATAGGGTATGTGGGAAGTGTAATACAACCGCGTTTGCAGGTATCTGACGTACGCTATGAACGAAAGTTACATTCGACGCCAAGACTTCTTCAGCGTCTTATCGTTTCTGGCTGGCAACACTGTTGGAAGAGACATAGTGTGGAAGTTCGTGCGTTCCAAGTGGGACAAACTGGTTCAACGGTAAAATATGACTCGTACTTTTCTTATGAAAGTCTTCTCTTCGCACTTGTAATCTCAACTGCTTTGGAAGGACCATAAAATTATTTTTTCTGGAATGTTCAAGAACACGAGGCAGGTGTTCCAGGTTGCGTATAAGCTAAATGCCCGGATGGATGGATGTTGTGGCTTGCCCTTTTGAAAGGGGCGGTAGGTCGCGCTACCTAGCCTAAAAAAAGGAAACGAAGAGGGGGGGGCGGCTGTCATGTTTGAGGTTTTTCCTCGGTTTCCCGGTAGACTGTCCGGACGAATGTCGGCACAGTTCGCCCTGAAGTCGGCCCAGGACGTACAATAGTCTTCCCCCAATGTCCCACACCCTTCCTCTCGTTCCTCTCTGCATCTGTTCACTTCTCAACGCCTCTCATAGAAAGAGTTACTTCGCGGCGTTGAGAAGGAATTTAAAAAAAAAAGACTGTGATTTTCAAACTTGTGTCTTTGGTCCGATGATCTCTCTTACGTGTCGTGACGTCACTTGTGTTCTTTCCCCCTTACAGGTTCTCTCTAAACGATCGAAACTTGGGCAAGGCAGTGAAGACTATCTGTGATTACTTTACAAAGCAGTTCGATTACAACGAGGTAAGTTTGCTTCTGTGTGAACAACATTTCGTTGCTTGTTTGCACAGAATCGGAAGTTTCCTTCGCACCCCAGGAGCGTTCCTTTAAACCTCTTCACTTTGTATTACAGATAGGTTTTAACTACCACACACTCTCTCTCACATCATCTTTCCCATAATCATCTCCGACACACTCACCATGGTTTTGGCGCTCTATGGCCTTTGTTGCCTTTGTGCCATTAAACACATAATCAATCAATCAATCAATCAATCAATCATATTACAGATGAAAGCATTTTTCACGAAACACCCCAACGCTGGAGCTGGAAAACGTGCCAGAAAACAAGCGCTGGAAAACGTCCGCAATAACATCGCCTGGATCATGCAGCACGAGCCCAGCGTTGCCAAGTGGCTCACGTCCAATGTCATCCCGGAACCCTGGGAAGGGTTGCGACTACCCCGTCACGTGACTCCCCACACTTATGACGTCACTCTGGAACCGATCCCGGAGAACGACACGGTGATCGGCAGCGCCTCCATAAGCGTCAAGCTCAGGAAAGCCACCAACGTGATTCTAGTGCACGCCAGGAACATCAATATCTACGAGACCCGAATCGAACGAGCGAGCGGTCCGAACATCGGCAAAGAGATACGGTTCGAGAACGAGCCCTTTCTGTACGCGGAAAATGACTTTTGGGTGACGCAGACGAAAGATATAATGCCCCCTGGCCGATACATGCTCAGATTTAGGTTCGAAAGTTCGCTTTTGAACAGCTTGCAGGGGCTCTATAAGAGCTCGTATACGGACAGTCGGACTGGTGAGAAAAGGTAGGAATATTTTCTGTTCATTTATTTATACATACATTCAAACAAACATGCGTCCATACATGCATGTATACATACATACATACATACATACATACATCATGCATGCATGCATGCATACATACATACATACATACGTACATGCACAGATGCATACATACACACATACACACATACATGCACAGGTGCATACATACATGCATACACACATACATACATACATGCACAGATGCATACATACATGCATACATACATGCACACACACATACATACATACATACATACATACATGCATGCATGCATGCATACATACATACATACATACGTACATGCACAGATGCATACATACACACATACACACATACATGCACAGGTGCATACATACATGCATACACACATACATACATACATGCACAGATGCATACATACATGCATACATACATGCACACACACATACATACATACATACATACATACATACATACATGCTCCATACATACATGCATGCATGTATGTATGTATGCATGCACACGAAATAAGAACAAAAACTGCACTGCCCGTGTCAACAAAAATGCATGAATTGATGCTTCGAAAGCGAACTATACCTTCAAACGTAAGACTATTCGTTGCGTGACGTTGCAGGTATATCGTGACGTCACATCTGCAAGCTACAGCAGCGCGGATGGTGTTCCCGTGCTTTGACGAACCGAGTTTTAAGGCCAACTTCACCATCACGGTCATACACAACCGCAACATGACAGCGTTGTCTAACATGCCTGTGGAAAGGGTAAGCTGGTCCCACGTTTCTTTGTCTGTGACTACATTGCGTTGTGCAGGGCATATAGTTCCCTATTCCCTCTCCTACCATATTTTAAGTATACGTTCATTATGCATACCTCCAGCACTTTTACGCCCCATAAGAAAACTTTATTTTCTGGTCAGTAGCTCAGAGCAGTCAGGTTTATGAACAGTATTGTCCCATTCGGTATGGTGCCCGTGTCACTAAACAGGCATTTTTTTAAAAAATAATTTATTCACCTTGTTGCTTAAGCCTTTTTCCAGAGTTCAAATCCTACAACTCTTTCTTTCTCCTCCTCGCTCTTTAACAGACCGCCAATTACAGCGAGACAAAGGTGGCAACAACATTTCAAGAATCCCATAAGATGGTGACGTACTTGGTCGCCGTGGTGGTTTGTGACTTCGAGCACGTCGCTGGTACGACTTCCAGAGGCACCCCTGTAAGTGACTGCGTGTTGCTTTAACGTAGACGGAAGATGCAACGTGACGATAAAAAGTGTTTCGTGTTTTAGTTTATGTCTTCCCTTAAAACTAAAGGTAATGTTACCATATGTGAGTCTACACTATAACTGGCTTGCATTGTGCTCGTATGTCCAACGATAAAACAATGTCCTTATTGTATAAAACATTCCTGCTCAGGCCTCACGACCGTGTGTGCACAATGTTGCAGGGCCGAGCCAGATAGCCCGCAAACTTACGTTATAATAGGGAGTTTTGGAAAAGCGTTTGTTGGAAACACAAAACGTAAACGCTATGTAATCGGACGCAACAGGCCTGTCCGCACAGTGCTTATAGAATAGCTTTTCCGTGACGTAAGACTGCTGGCATGAATCGTCGCTTGCAGCGCCGTTACGGCTAGAAGTGAAGACTTAAAAAAATAATAAAAATCAAAAACACAGAAGAATCACTTTTTCTAAGCACGCTTTGTTGTTCCTAATAAAAATATATGCTACCGCAAGCCAATCTCACGGTTTTCTTCTGAATTACTTGGCGTTGTTTGTTTAGCAGACGACGGAATGCTCACGCAGTTTCTCGTCGGCCGCGAGATCAATGGAGAGCCGCAAATCCAGTTTTGCGTTGCCCAGCATTTTCCAATAAATAGCGAGCTTGCGCAAAAAGCAAAAGCTGAGTTTGCGTTCTGGGTGGTAACGCTATTTCTCGCGCACGCAAAGCTGCTGAGAACGCTATTCTAAAACTCCGTATTAAAGGAATCTTCTTTTACATATTTTTCATGCGTGTGGTACTGACGACATGGACTTATGAGCTTTGCTGCAGAAAAACAAAGACTTGCACTTAATAGTGTTCTCTTATATCCAGGTTCGAGTGTATGCTCGGAAGGATATGATCGGCTACGCAGGTTACGCACTAGATACGGCTATACAAGTGCTCGAGTTCTTTGAGCAGCAATTCGATATACCGTATCCTCTGCCTAAATTAGGTAAGCACTCACCTCCCTGGATTTCGTTCCTAGATGTCCAGGGTTATAGTCTGCTATACCGCGTTGAGAATCCATCCTTACATTATTGCTCGAATGCTGACACATATTGGTAGATACGCTCACAGACAGAGGGATTAAGATTAGAGTAAATGTAAGCCTTTCAAACGATTGCAGTACTTCGCTTTAAAGGAGAGCCGAGGAGATATAATTTTTTTAAATATATATTTTTTTTATCAAAACAGCTGCGAGAGCAACGCTGCTCCCATCTTTGCAGGCTTGTTATGCGGCCAGGCGGGCATCCTGTAGGGCAGTGTACGCAATTACTGGACGGCTAATTAGCTAGAATTCATTATGATTATGATTATATACTTTCTGGGAAATGCGAGATAGCAGAATTAGAGCCAGTCATTATTAAAATCCATCATCCTTTTTAAGCACCCTGAGAAGCTAACGTGTCTTGATGTATAAATTATCAAATTTCGCGATGCAAATGAGTAGCCATAACCATGTAACCATGCAGAGTAACCATGCAAATGAGTAACCGTAACCAGAACTACGCACTTCTCGAGCGCAGAAAGAGCGACAGGCAATCCAACGTGAGAGGGACACGTGCTTTGGAGCGATGGAGGTGATTAGAGGCGGCGCTAAGCTCTTGGCCAGATAGACCGCTTCCAGACCCAGATCCGGTCCGACCGCGTCGTTTCTGCGCTCGAAAAGTGCGTAGTTCCCGTTTAGGCTTATTTGCATAGCGGAATTTCGTACGTTCGCAAAGTACGTTCGCTTCTCAGGGTGTTTAATGAGGACGGTGGATTTGAATAATGACTGGCTCAAATTCTGCTATCTCGCATTTCAGAGAACGTCTAATTAACGAGTTAGTTAATAAATGTTTGCTAATTAGTCGTCCAGTAATTGCATACGCTGTCCTACAGAATATCCGCCTTACCGCATAACCCGCCTGCAAAGATGGCCTCCGCGCTAGTCTCACGTTTTTTTTAAATAAAACAATCTGTGTCTAATAATTAGAAGAAAAAAAAAACATCCTGCATATTGCTCGAATGCTGCTCCTACATACATCGCGCCAGTGCAGTGAAAGCACGCTTTAGAGGATATGCCACGGAAGGATGGACGGACATACGCTTTGTTAGCTTCCTAGGACCAATCAACGTCGACAGAAATGTATGGTCCGTTAATGGCAATGAGAGCAAGCATTATGGAGAGAGAGTGAGTGTGAGAGAAGAAGGTGTAGGAAAGGGTAGAATGGAGGAGCAGAACAGCAGATGCCCCGATCTGGAAGACTGAAGATGACGAAGTCAGCGAATCTGGCAGGTCTTGAACACACGTCTGATTTCCGGTTAGGGTGACATCCGATGACGTCTTATGACGTCAGCTGTGACGTCCAATGGCCCTATAAGGCTACCGCACTTAACCGCAGTTAGGAGAATGCCAAAAGGTGCAACCAATTTTTTTCATATTTTGTTTTCTATATGTAGAACGCGTCCTGCATCAAAAGTGTGCACGCTGCTATTCCTAGCGTTTGAGGGCAGCACACGCTCGTCGTGGCGTACAAAGTGCTTTCTGATAATCATGCAGGTCTCCTTTGCAGATAACATCGCGGTGCCCGACTTTCAACTGGGCGCCATGGAAAACTGGGGCCTCATCACGTTCAGAGAGTCCAGACTCCTTTATGACCCGAATACATCCTCGGTTTCGGATAAGTTCAAAACTGCGGAGGGTGTTGCCCACGAACTGGCTCACATGGTTAGTAAAATTATCCGAACCTTGTACAGGAAAAGGTATCGTATTTACCAGTATTGCATAATATATCATATATCACAATGTATCTTGCATGAGCAAACATATACGAGAGGCTTAAGAAAAAAGCTTTTTTTAGTTAACACACTTTTTTTTGTTGCACAAACAAACAGTGGTTTGGCAACCTTGTTACCATGAAGTGGTGGAACGATGTGTGGCTCAACGAAGGTTTTGCGACATACATTTCCTCGAAGGGTGTGGATGCTGTACATCCTGGTTGGGACGTGGTGAGTTACGTTTACTTTCTGACGTGTCAGTTTTCACTGGGCGTGTACCTTTTAAACTTAACACCAGTAACAGACCATGTAATTTCATAGAGTTGCAGTGAAAACTACCTCCATAAATTTCTCGCGTTTTATTGCGGTGACGGTCCATGATGCAACCTGTAACATGCAGTCTTGCTTTATTTTCGTCTTTCAGGAGAACCAGTTTATTTACAAGCTGCTCACGGGTGTCCTGGAGAAGGACGCTGTCCCGAGCTCCCATCCTATTGTCCTCCCAGTCAGAAATCCGAATGAGATATCGGAAATATTTGACGAGATATCCTACTACAAGGTGAATTATATTCGCTGTATTGGTTGACGTTTTACTATGTCGCTTTTTTAAAACTTTCGATATAAACGGTGTTCTCTTATTCCGATGCGTAATTTTTCAGGGATCGGCGGTTATTGGTATGCTGGAATCGTTTATGGGATCCGAAGACTTCGCTCGTGGCGTCCGTGTAAGTTCAGGCCACTTCGCATCAGTTACCAAATTCTCATTTCCGACTCTCGCTTTTCAATTCGTTACAAAGTTCGAATCTCTCAGTGGTATTTGTAGCAACTTACTTTCGCTTCCCAATAAGAGTTCATCACTTTGTTTCGCACGTTTGTCGAGGAAACATTCTTTAATTTTAAAGTATTTCATATTTTAGAATTACCTGCGAACCCGCAAGTATGGCAGCGCCGTAACTCTGGACCTTTGGAGAGAACTCGAGCACGCCTCGTCAAAGGTATTTACCGGTACCGTTCCCGATACCGTTACCTTAAGGTGGTTGTACTTCCTGCGCATGCGCTAGAGTCTACACATCACCACCATTATGAACACGTGGACGCGTCAGATGGGATTTCCATACGTCTCCGTCAAACGGCTCGAAACCAATACGAGCCTCTACGAGGTCTCGCAACAGCGATTTCTTCTCAATCCTGAAGCTGCTGCAAACCTCACCAATGATTCTGCTTTTAGGTATATTTTTTCATCACGTAATATCTTGAGCACTATGTTGTAAACATCTGACGGAATAACCCGCTCTCTTTAGGTACATGTGGGAAATTCCACTGACATTTAAGACTTCTACAAAGGTTCAAGGCCTTCACTGGCTCAAGACAAATGCGTCAGGCACGTATAGGACTTTTAGTATATAGCCATGAGAAGTTTTTTTTTGTTTTTTTTTTTTTGTAATGGCGGGTTCTAACCCTGGGGCTCCTGTAAAGGGTACTTTGCCACATATATTGTGTACATGCGGTAAAGCGCCCTTTATGAAAAATGTTTCGCATAATTTGTTGGGACGCTTGTTAATAACGCACATTTGCACATGAACATTTGTTACTAACGCTCGGACAGAAAATATGAACAGAGCACGTTCAGGGTAATGAACATTATGGACATTGATGTTCTAAGGCTGGAACACAGAAGAAAGGTCAACGCAAAACACAAGCCTCAACTGCAACTGTTAGTCGATTCCTACAGCTCGCTAACCTTTTCAGTGACTTCCTTCTTTCATTTTAATGTATTACGTTGGAAACACAAATGTATTGAATTGGGCACAAGGAATAGTTTAACGAATAAACAGTGCGCAGTTAGTTCGTTATCCGACAACTTGCATATTCCGGGGTATCACACTAGCACGTCGAAGCCCAATTGATAAGCTAAAGTAAACTGATTGAAAATAATGTGACCTATTTTGTGTTTTAAACAGAAATTTTTGACGTGGGGCTACGAAAGAACAGCGACTGGGTGAAGTTCAATGCCGACTTCAAAGGCTACTATCTCGTTCACTACGAGGAGGATGACCTAGGAGTGCTGTCTGATGTCCTTTTCGAAAATCACAAGGTAGAGATCACCTTCGGTTGAAGCGTTCTAATAACCATCACACGGTTTAATTTGTCGCAGTTTTATCTTTACATTTCTAATAGAGGTATGATTGACTTTTCACTACTTGCATAATTTATTCTATTCAATTAATCTGTGGCAGTAGTGATGTGGTACTATCCAGTACTTTGCAGCGTGAGGCGTGAAATTATACTTTTGAGTTGTTTCACTAATTATAACATCGTTCACCTTCCCAGATCAATAGAGTGGTGGTCTTATCCTCTTTCTTAATCCCCGCGTACACTTTAAGAAATAAAAAGAATAAATATGCGCGCAATTGCATCCTTAAGTGCCCTAGATTGAAATTACTTCCCATTTTAGTCCCCTGACACTGAACATTACTCCCTTACACTCCCTAAATAGTCCCCACACCTAAAATAGTCCCTAAACTTTGAATAAATATCCGTGCATTTGGGGAAAACGTTAAAAAATTCAGTATTGCAAAGGAAAAAAAATGAAGACACGGTTCAGAGGGGTGATATTGAACAAAGAACAAAAAAGAACACGGGGCACCTAAAAAAAACTTTAGTTGCAAGCTTTCGCACAGGGCCCGCTATCCATGTTAATGAAATATTCACCTGATGAAGTGGAGGCCCTGCGCGAGAGCTTGTCATTGAAGTTTTTACTTCTTTGTGTCCTCATTTTTGTTAATTGGTTACACGGTTCAGTCTTCTTTCGTTTCGCGCTTCCAGCAACTTTCACCTGCGGACAGGGCTGAGCTCATCTTCGAAACATTCCTGCTGGCGAGAGCCGGTGTCACGCCCTATCCAGCTGCCATGGAATTGACGGGGTACCTTCGGAAGGAACGCCACTTCATTCCACTCCTGGCCGCTTCGACGTCGTTACAACACATTGCTAGGTGTCTCAGAGAAGACAGCGAACAGCAGTTGTTTTTGGTGAGCAACTGAAGGCTACCAACTTCATCACATTTGCCTACGGTGTTGATGGTTAACGGCGTATTATTGCCGCCAGCCGGGATGGAAGCATGCAGAGCAGTCTAACTGTACAGTCGAGTATTTTTTTTTAATTCCCCGTGAACGTTGTGTTTCGATTTTCAGTTTGCAATAATATCTGTGTAATCAGGTAGCTGGCTAGCCACCTTACTACCGTGTATTTATTTTTATCTATTCGGCGTTGCATTCGGTTGTATTTGCGTCGCATTTGCATTAGTTTACTAGGTCCTTTTCTTTTACAGTTACGTTGAGGTATCAAATAAGAGACTTCACTAACTTACGACTTCATTGTCTGCTACCATATTTTTTTTTTACAGAATCCGTGATTTTCTTTTTGCTTCCCATATTTATCTATCTATTCCATTGCGCATTAATATGTTCATTTACTAGTGTTTGCTTGTGGCGTTCAGTGGTTTGTATGAAAATGTTAAAGTGAAAACCTAAAATTGTTCATCAATAAAAAACTACTGATATCGAATTGTACGTTGCAACAATGGCACGCATGTCACAAAGTTGTAGTGACCCTATGCACTATTTGCTCACTTTTTTACTCACTTATAGTTGCCTTTATGCAAAAAAAAGAAAAAGTGTGCCGAATCATTATTATCATCCCTGACTATCTACCCTGGAGCTTAACATGTGATTTAGTATACTTACACTGAGCCTCCAATTATATTCATTGTCGTACTCATTGTATTCACAGGTATACCTCCAATACATCTCCGAAGGTGCCTTTGAGGACTTCTTGTGGCTCGACAAAGGGGATCACTTGACCAAGTTAGTAGCGCAGTCGCTAATATAGTTTAACGTGAGCAGACAATGACTTGTGTTAACTTCAAAGGCGTGCCAGAGAAGTAGCCATAGAACTGTCCTGCTTCAGTGGAGATCGCATCTGCCGACAAAGAGCCGCCGATGCTTTAATGGCTTGGGTCAAGGGCGAACAGTGAGTACAGCTCAAAATGCTGATCTAATTCGGTATTGTGAAATGCATCGTTAGCAAATATAACATGTGGAGGAGTATCGGATACATCCGTATTAGACACGATTCGAACTTGTATTTACTCTTTACCTGACTTTGACGAGAAGTTCATTTCTACCTTAAACCGATGTCACCTCAAAAAGCCTGTTTCAGCAAACGTTGTAGATTACAAAACAATTATACATGCGCCGTACCGTTTCCATAGGCCTTCAACTACTGCGCTTTAAGAAACAGTCGTATACGGACCAGTCGATACGAAACTATGATATCATGTTATTCCTCGTTGACCACCCCAACAACACTGAATATCGTCTGGAAGTACGGATAATGTCCTAACGAACTCGTACATCCCATGAATATCCCTCAGATATCCGTGGGACGTACGAATTCGTTAGGACATTATTCGTACATCTATAGGATATTCGGTGTTGTTGGGGCACTGACCACGGTATCGAAAATCCCACGCGAAATAGTAGCGTAATTTGAGTGCTATTCGTTGGAATGCATGACAAGAGCAGGCGCCGGATGTTGAGTGTGTGCCGGAATTCCCTCTCTGAAAAAAGGCAAAAACGTCATTCTCTAGCTACACCACCAGTCGGAGCACGACCTCGAAAAAAAGAAAAAAAGATGCCGCGGCGGGGCACGCGTCTAGACGGCGCCTTTCCTGTGTGAGCGCCACCCTCTCACTCCTCCTGTTAGGGAGTGACGTCACGCTGATGTCGTTGTCGCCGGGGCCTCTCCAGCTGCGGGAGCGGAGCTGATCTTTAAATTTTATTTAATTTCTTCGTTTATGTAATATCTTGCACTTTTCGGATGACAAAATTTGCCAAGTAGATTGTCGGTCGATATCCGAACGTAATGCTACCTGTCCCATAGATGGGTTACTGGATGCGACTGCCCCTTTAAAACCGGTTTTCACATTTGAAGCAGAGCTCTGGTGGTGTGATCCCCCCCCCCCCCCCAACATTTGTAGGCACGCAGTTTACACGGCCTGTCACATTCGCACTGGAAGCGCCATCTGTTGAATGCCCGAGGAGTGATTCTTGGCGCGTTGCACAGGCGCACAAGCGCTGTCTCGATATTTCGCTCTTGCGTGTACTACACCGTGTTTGTTTGGAAAACGAGCAGAAAGAACACGTGTGCCATGATTTTTGGTATTGCTGGACAATGGCCGAAGTAAATGTTTCTATTTCGTATGTCAGAATTGCAGCCAATCTACGCGAGCTGGCCTATGTGTGGGGCATGGTTCACGTTTGCAACGAAGAAATTTGGGAGCACATGTGGCAGGCGTACTTGAAAGAACCGTCGGCCGGTGAACGCAACAAGTTGCTCAAGGGTCTCGCCAGCATCAGGAATGTCGCCATCATTGACAGGTGCGACACGATTTAAAGACTCTTTTCGATCATGTCGTCCGCGATCACCGATGAACCGCCGACTTCCCCCCGTTCCAGGTTGCTCAACGCGTCTTTGAACGAGTCTCTGATACGGAGACAGGACTTCTATGCCTTGATGTCCCACATAGCGGAGAATACAGACGGTTTACATTCAGTATGGGCTTTCCTCCGTAAACACTGGGACGTACTTGTTGAAAGGTAGTACGCGTTGTTTCCATGTATGTCCACGAATTCATGAGTCTCTCCTCTGCTTTTTGCAAGGTTCACCTTAGAAGACAGAAAATTTGGCAGAATCGTTTATTCCGTCTGCAAACATTTCACTACGCTTCAAAAGCTCCGAGAGGTCAGTACTGTTTTCGCTAATCAAATCGAAGTACTTTTGAACGTGGCTAACGTGGATAAATACGTGCGTGCGTATGTGTCGTCGGCATAGCAGATTTTTCCTTGCTCATTTTTGAGATTTAACACATCACATTTTATAATGTCACGGTTACAGCTCGGGGGCAACCACTGCGGTGATGTGTATGTCCACATCGCGTGCTTTTCAAAACTACATTGATTACACTTTACTTCACGACCCCCATCCCTATCCATGTCTTGTGATATAATTAATTGGAACGAATACAATTCATCACTAAAGGGGTATTATATGGGTACAAAAGTGGAGAATTTTCTTCTGGCGGAATGAATGATTCCGTTACCTTGACAACATTACAAAAGGAACGCACCCACACCAACTTCCCACGCAGCACAGCATCGCGGGCCAATATCGGCTGGATGTTGGCAATACTGTCCCAATTTTGACCCACTATTGGCCCAGTATCGCCGATATCCAGCCAATATTGGGTCAAGATACTATGACGTGCTGCGTGGGTTTCATGATAGGTTTCAGGTCATGTTTTGATGATTTCAAACACAAACACGCCTTCGTGTTTGTGTTTGTTTACGTGTCTTGCCCATCGCTCAGGCTTGCCTATCATGGAATTTGTCCACCAGCTAGCCTGCATTTACGCCATTCTGCGTGGGTTTGTACGTTAAAGCCCGTTTAATATGTGATACCTCCCCCCTGTTAGATGGAAGAATTCTTCGAGGCACATCCCGAAGCCGGCGCGGGTACCCGAGCTAGATCCCAAGCACTAGCAGCGGTCAGAGACAACATCCGATGGCTGGCCAACTTCCGCGAACCCGTCCTCAACTGGATTCGAGAGTACAAAGTTCAGCCTTGGGAGAACCTCCGACTCCCGTCGCACGTTGTCCCCGTACACTATGACTTGCGACTTCAGCCCTTCTTGGAAGACCAGTACTTCGAAGGCAAAGTAGACATCGAGATCCAGCTCTTCAAACCAGTCCGGAGTATTCATGTCCATATCAAGGACATGAATGTCACGTCGGCCTCCATAACAGAAGCCAACAGAGTGATACCCGTTCAGGAATCGTTCGAGTATGAGGACAACGAATTCTTTGTGATGAAGTTCGACTCGACGATCGATATTGGAAAGTATGTGTTGCACTACGAGTTCAGTGGAAACATGACCAAAGATCTGAAAGGGTTGTATCTGAGCACCTACACAGATGTACACAACCAGACGCGGTAAGTGGCTTGTTCGTTGCGAAATCGAGCGCAGTGAACTTGATCTTATCATGTGGCCTGTCATCTTTAGATATCTGGCGACAACGCAATTCGAGCCGACGGACGCAAGGAGCGCGTTCCCTTGCTTTGATGAACCAAGGTTCAAGGCTACGTTCAGCATCAGTTTAATACACGAACCGAAGTACATCGCCATCTCAAACATGCCCATAAAGGTGAGTCAAGAAGGAACGCATCAGAGTACCTCAGGCAGTGGCAGCAAGTTGCGAAGTACCCACAGGGGCAGGCCGCTTGCAATACAATTGCCTCTGGTACACTGGTACTGCGTATTGGTGACCCTGAAGAAGAGCACTTATGCTATATTTACTGTTGCAATAGCCACAGATATTGACATTGATTAGAAATTAGTAGAAGTCCTCATAGCGTACTAACATAATGCGCACCGTAAGAGAGAAATGTGTCTTCCTATTGCTATTAATCGTATATCAGTGACGTCACATTCCACTCGCGTGACACCATATATCGTTGAACAGTGCTGCTAGTAGAGTACGTAGCGTACACATAGTGCAACAAAGCATCGATATGACGGTGCCTGCTGTGCTGCAAAGAAACCGTATAATACAACTGTCACACGGGCAGTCCTCAACGACCATTGAGATCAATGACCATTGAAAATGCAGGTAGCACCACCTAGCGTGTAATGTGTCAACCCACCAGAAAACGTTGGATCCAATGCTCGTTGAGAAGTTGACGCGTTACACGCTTGGTAGCGCTACGCGCATTTTCAGTGGTCGTTGGTGTCAATGGTCATTGAAGACTACCCGTGTGACACGGTTATAAGACCATACCGTATACCGTTCTGCAGAACTGTGTACAATCTGTGTCTTCGTTACTTTTTCAGGAGAATTCGACTACCGCAACTGGATTCCGTGTGACAAAGTTTGAAAGGACGGTAGCCATGACGACGTACTTGGTGGCTGTGGTCGTCTGTGACTTCGCGCACATCAAAGGCACGAGCACAAACGGAGTCCAAGTGAGAAATGTCCTACGCAACCTTCGTTTTTTAAACACGCGTTCGATCTTTGACTAACTTTATGATCTTGCATCAGGTACGTGTCTTCGCTAGGGAAGACGAAATTGCTAAAGCTGAATACGCCATGGCATCTGCCTTGAAGATATTGTCCTACTTTGAAGAGTATTTTAAGATAAAATACCCACTTCCGAAGCTCGGTAAGTGTTGCCGCCATTTTCTGTCGCGAGTAGTGCACACGTTACTGAAATTGCTGCTCCTAGTGTAAAAAATAACATTCACTTACGTACCCAAATGCAGATTTATTTTTGTTAATAGAAGACATACTAAGTTAGAGGGTACATACAAAGTGAAGGAGATGGCATCCTACGCGGCTCCTTACGGTGGGTTTACGATGGGCACAATGGAGTCGGGAATACTCTACATGCCAATTTCTTCCACATTTTTGTTCACAGACCGCAATACGAGGTACGGTACCTTACATGCCTAAAACTTAATCTGCATTTCTTGTTCAGAAGTGGAATAATAATGCAGAGGGAACCCTGCGTGCAGGCATAATGCAAACTTTTTGTTCATAGAAGGCAGGACGCAAGTAGAGTGTATTCTAAATGACAACTTAATCTACGTTTCTTGTTAAGGAACTAATTGCTTAACTTTTTTTTTTGCTAGAAGTCGCAAGGGAGCAGATAATATGCTACAACCCATAGTAGCAAACAGCAACCGTTCAGCGCGCGCACTGAAGTCTTAAACACATTCAACTCTACAGTTGCTATATTCTGCGCGTACCAAAAAATAGACAATTTAAAACAGGAAAAAAAAATGTGACATTTCATTCTCTCAGACATGATCGCCATTCCCGACTTCTCGTCGGGAGCCATGGAAAACTGGGGTCTCATAACCTACCGAGAAACGAGACTTCTCTACGACCCCAAGACGTCTTCCTCGACAGACAAACAGGGCGTTTGTCGTGTCATTGCTCACGAAATCGCTCACATGGTAAGTTGACGCGATACCTTCTATGACTACAAGCCGAAGCGCATGGAGCGTTTTCCGGACGGCTTCACGACACGCGCGCGCTCGACGTGCGTGTGACCGCGGTAAAACCAGTTTGCCAACGCGCACGGAGAGTGTACGCCGGAGTCTGCCGACAACAGATAGTCGCGCGCGTGTGGGTGCGTTTTCCGAGGAGCGGATGGAGCGACGGCCGCCGTGCAGCAGACAAAGTTGCGTATGAGAAGCTTGCACAAATTGTCGGAATAGTATCCCTTACTAAATAAACCTCTACCCGAGAAACGTCATCATGACGTCGGTAGACAGACTGAAAGCGAAACAAATCGGAAGGCGAGGGCTGGGTTCCACGAATGGGCACTTGTTCGCTGCCTCCTATAGACCCCTTGCTCTGAGCCAGGTGGCGCGAGTGATCAGCAACGTCAGCGCCCCAAATTATGCAACACGCGATAGTTTAGCAGACGACGGGGTACTTTCAAATGCACGGTCTCGAGTTGTTCGCACTTTTCAATAAGCGCCGCTTTTTCTGTGGATTTTCTACAGGTTCTGTAGCGTTCCTTGGCCCCATACCGCTTGAAACAGCATGCAAAACCCGCTGATGAAACTACCTACTGTTGGGATCCGTGGCCCTTTGGGCCCGAAATGGCGCTGTGCAAACTTCGCTGCAACAGCCCCATTGAAAGAAAAGTAGGACCGAGGGTCGCGTCCCTTTAAGGGATCATCGTTATCCCCTCACGACCGTGGTTCTCGGGCGCGACCTTGTTCGCTCCATAGCTTCGAGCGTAGTTCAACTCTACCAAATTGGTGGCGCTGTTGAACACTATGACGACATTTGTTTACAAACAGGGAAAAAGGTCTATTGCCAACAAGATTTCAACGACATCTGGAACGAATAAACGCAAACCACCATAGCAAACAGCAGCATCCAATAGGTTCCAAGGAACGCTTGTGGTCGACGAATATGACAAGGCGTGGAACAAGAGATTTCATCTTTTTCATCTTTCATCTTTCATCATGACAAGGCGTCACTCGCTCTGCTCGAGTCCACGCGTATCGAGCGGCCGATTCTCGGGCGTTTTTTCGCCGCGCGTGCAAGGTCACGGCGAAAGTTGTTGACTATGGTTCGAGAATAGCAGGAAATACAATTTGCTGTATCTATGGTCATTTTCTCTATACTCTTTTGTTCTACTTTCAGTGGTTCGGAAACCTGGTAACAATGAGATGGTGGGACGACCTGTGGTTAAACGAAGGATTCGCAAGCTACATACAGTACAAGGGAATGGACCACGCTGAACCTGACTGGGAATCGGTGAGTTTCAAATTCGGAATTCCACGCACTTGATGATACGCCTCAAGTTTTAGTGGTATCGAGCCTGTTACCACTGCATCCCTGTGCTACATATGTCTGGCATAATTTTTATTGCTTTGTGGCCAGACCTCCACATTACCTAACTTCTCCCAACGTTTTTTACTGCATTGTGCCTGGTAGTCCCCAGCCACTACTCAGCGTACAAATTGGCTTGGCTTGGCTTGGCTTGATCTCAATCCCATGATGTGGGTTTCCCTTCCAGATGACGCAATACGTCTCCACAGCCTTGCTTATGGTGTTCGAATCAGACTCTGCCGTCACATCTCACTCCATCGTGCAACCGGTGGAGAATCCCAACGAAATTTCCTCCTTATTTGACACCATTTCGTACAACAAGGTACATCACTATTTTTCGTGATATGCTTTCCATGTGCTTAAAGTGGCACTACAGTGTAAAAACTAAGCTTTCCTTGTACCCTGTCCTTTTTGTCAGATATTAAGAGAGCCCTTTTGGAGTCGTGCTCGATTATTAACGTACAATGAGGGAATTCTGGGAAGGGCACGCCAGAAAAATCCTAAGTTGGCGCTCCTCTGAGAACGCGCTCTGCATTAACACGTAATGAAAAACGCATCAACTTATATGATACACACAGGGTGCTGCTGTGCTCAGGATGTTGGAGAGCTTCTTGTCGCCTGAAGAATTCCGAGAGGGCATCGCAGTAAGTTATTCGTTATAAGTAACGTAATAAGTAATTCGTAATAAGTAAGTTATAAGTTCACGTTGAAAGCATGCCTATAATTTCCTTACTGTGTCTAGCATGATTTCTGGCATCGTGAGGAAGAAGCACATTATCTATAGCGTTGGTCTCTGTGGCCTGGCATCGTATAGAACTGGCATCCGTCTCGGTCGATCCCCAAACTACGTATACCCCAAGCGGCACAATATCTTGGCCCAATATTGAACCAAGATTGGGCCAGTATTGCCAATATTGGTCCAATATTGGGCCAAGATGTTGTGCTGCTTTGCGGTGTTTTACTCCCCTTTTATCACCGACAGTAATGCCGAAAATCCGACGCCAATTAGTGGAGTAGCTTCTGTACAATTTGGTGTAATGCACGGCAAGAGCAGACGCCGGATGTTGAAAGTGCGACGGAATTCCCTCTCTGGAAATTGGAGGAAACGTCACTCGAACAAGTCCAATCAGGAAGCGTCTTTTAGCGGACTCCGGGAGGGTGGGCGAGCGTGTCCAAGTTGCGCAGATTTGTGATCGGCTTGTGAATTTCGTTTCTGGGTTAGCGCAGGACGGGTTCGTACTGCCAGGAAGGTAACACCGTGTTCCGCGCGACGAAGTCGTGTACAGAACACGCGCTCATAAGCGAAAATCGGCGTTGCGCATTCCCATTGGTGCGCAAGGCCTATACCACCGTTACGTCACTATTGCTGGGGCCCCCGTAAGTGCAGTGGCAGCGCGAATATTTAAATCTCGTTTATTTAGTAGATATATAAGGCGTTTCCTAACAGAAATTTGGCCAAGTAGACTGAGAAGCGGTTGTCAAACATGGTACACAAGCGTTGATTTCCCGGCAAGATCTTCGATGCATTATATATTTATTTTGATAACACGCGGTACCTTTCAGAAATACTTGAGGAAGTACCAGTACAAAAATACGCTCACAGTCGACCTCTGGGAGGAACTGGAGAGCGTGTCTTCTGCGGTACGTGCTTGATCGAGATATCCTGAAGTTGATTCGTTACGAGAGTACTAGTCTTCGTTTTGTGTTTCTGCTTACTGCAACTGTGACCTTTTGGAACACACTTTCAGAAGGTGACAATTAGTTCCACCATGGATACGTGGACCAGGCAAATGGGGTATCCTGTCTTGAGCATCGAGAGAGATTGTTCCAATTTTACGATAGAACAGTCGTGGTTCCTGATGGATCGTGACACTGCTGTGAACAGGACTGCGTCCCGCTTCAAGTAAGGAACATCGTGTATAAGGTGCAGCTCTTAAATGTACCTTAAAGCAGGAGACAGACTGGTTATGTTGACGACATAGTTCACTAGCTTGTTGCTAGGGCCTGACTTTTTAGGGTTAAACCCGTATCCGCCCGATATTTACCCACCGAACGAAATCTGTAAAATTCGGGTTTAACCCGAATCTACCCGAAAACATCCGGGTCGCGTGGCACACTCATAAGCGTGCATTAAAATAAAGTTTGATAACATTGCTAAACATTAGTTCCACGTTAAGACAAATTTTTATTAAACAAAAAAAAAAAAAAATCACCCGAATACACCCGAATTCCTGATGACAGAATATGCCGTAACGGGATTTAACCCGAATACACACGAATTTTCAAATGAAAAATATCACCCGATATTTACCCCTCGAATTTGGCCAAAAATAAAACCCGAAAAAGTCAGGCCCTACTTGTTGCTTGTAATCCCAACCCAACAAGTACATACATGTTACCGGCCTCGGTAGCTTAGTCGGTAGCGTGTTCGCCTTCTGATCCCGAGATCGCGGGTTCGAACCCGGCTTAGGCACGCCGTCTTCCGCGAGGGACGTTAAATACGTGGTGCCGTGTGGTGAGCTTTCATCGCACGTTCAAGAACCCTCAGGTGGGCAAAAGCAATCCGCAGACCGACCGCTGTGGCGTCGCTCATGATCTCAGTTGTCTCGCGACGTAAACACCCAATTATAATAACATACATGTTATACATAAGTTAATTATGTGTGTCGGAATGCTAAATATTTCCAATTTGCAAATAAATTGGGGCAAAGCGGCTCGGGGCAACGACTGGTGAGAAAAAAGTCTCCCGTTTGTCGAGCAACAATGATCTGTATTTCCGACTTGCTTGCTGCTCATGATAACTACGTAGCCAACTTCTTGTATTTTATGCACAGTGTTATGCGCATACAATGGAGTTTTGCCGCCATACTTGGCGTGCAGTGCGTGACTTCGACACAGCGTTGCCAGAAATTTTCAGTCTTAACTTGCTAAAAAAAAAAGCCTATGATCACAGTTCTGACAAATATTTACTGAAGAGTACTGAAGCACTGAAGACTATCGAACGCATATATTTTCTGAAGCCGCAGCTCTATTGCTTTACAGTGCCTTTAACGTGCTTCATCCAGAGCCATTGGAACGTTAGGCGAAAAAGAAGAACGGAGGCATTGTTACGTGTTACGTGGTTTTGGCAGCATGTCCATAAATTTAAGGAAAACGAAGAATGACCCCCAGTTGCAGAATGAAAGACACAAGACACGGCGCAACACGAACCTCTCAACCAGACTTTACGAGGACTCCAAAGCAGACTCTCAGAGGAGGCGAAAACACAGAATGAACAATGTTGTCTACTCTCGTTGCTCACCTCGAAGTCAAATATCTGTTTGAGGATATTGAGGACATGCCGATATCGATCGATATGTGGAGCTCGTTAATTTATCAACATCAGACTTCGGCTACGTTATCACCGAACTTGAGCAATCGACTATGTACGAGCGACCCTTCGAGAGTTACTACTTCGCTAGCAGCTGAAAATGCACCACCCTGAATTTCACGACGTACTCTGGAAGTAACCTTGTGACGCTCTATCTTTACAGGTATATTTGGCACATACCGCTATCCTATCGCACGAGTGCGGGGCACACTGGTTTCATATGGCTGAAGAAAAGGAAACATAGTAAGAACCCTTACCCGTTAAAAGGAGGAGATGTGGATGTCAAGTCTTTCATGTCACTTGAGGAGGATGCACCCTTTTCCGGGAGCGTGTTGTGGCTTTAGAAAGAAAAGTAATATTGCGGGCTGCTTCGAACACAAAACGGGCTGTTCATCTCATTTCGCATTAAATATCAGTGTCAAGGTCTCGGTGCACGCTACGTACTCCTTTTTTTTTTTTTTTAAATGAACTCGCCGTCCGTCACAAGTTTCGGTGTCGCGAAAAGCTAAGCTGGGTCATTACCCACTCGGTGTTCCTCTCCTAGGAATGACAATCGTGTCTTTTCGGTTCACTTGGAGAGCAGTTTCGGGTCCGAATCGTAAGCAACAATGTTGCCAGATGGGAGGCAGATAACTCTCACCTTTACGTTACGTCTCTCAAAATTAAAAAAGTAATGTCATATATCTTCCCCGTCATTTAAAAGAATGCTACTTTGCGAGAACGCAATATGGGATTTCAATAGTATAAATTCGCCACTATTCTAAAGGTACGAGTCTGAAGTGATTTTGATGTGATTTCTGAAGTGTTTTCTGACTTTGAAGACAGTTGAAGGAAGAGTTGGAACACATAGGTACCTCGTTTGAGCACGATATTACACGACAAACAATTCACCAAAATTGCCTATCTTAACGCGTGCGTAAATGTAGCGTGTGTCACCAAGCTGACGCAGAAGCAAACATCGAAAGTATTTGTGCCGGCAGTTAAAACGTAGCTACGAATTTTGTCTTCTGGTAACTGCGAAGCGGTTATACAGCTTAGCAGCCTAGCTCCATGTTTAACTAAAGGTCATATAGTGGAGTCAGACGCTACTGGTGTATGCAGAGGCTAAAGTAAAAATGAGCTGTCCATCAACATCGCAGCGGGCCACCACTGCACATATTTGGTATAACATGCAATTCGGGTCTTAACCGAAAACGCCACATATAACACTATGCATATCACGTGACCGTCTCTGCCACACGTACGCAGCGTTGAACATCGATGTGCCGGACGACGGCTGGATCAAGTTCAACAACAACATGACTGGTGTTTACTTCATCAATTACGACGACGAGAGTTTCAAAGTGATTCTCAACGCTCTCAAGCAAGAAATCGATGTAAGAGATAGTCTTTGTTACTACGTTCTTGTTACTTATGACCTGTTGCTTTGCAGGCCTTCACACCGAGTGATCGCGCTGAGTTGATCATCGAGGCATTTTTCCTCGCCCGGGCAGGATACGTCAAGTACAAGACTGCCATCGAATTGGGTCTGTACATTGTAAACGAAAGACACCTGGTACCTTGGGCAGCCTTCGAGGATGTCATATCATTCATGTACAATCGCCTCAGGGGTACAGCCACTGGGGAACTTTTAAAGGCAAGTCTTACCAGTGTCGACTAACGTCGAAAAATTGAAAAAAAAGAAGAAAAAAAAGAAAACTGTCAAGAAGCCTACGATGAGGGAATCACAAACGTAATATGAAATATGAGAATGGTTAGCAGCTACTATAACCGTTTTCATATTACGTTTGTGATTCCCAGTGTCTAACGCGTAGATTGCTGCTAGATAAGCTCATGCAAACGATGTAGTAGGAGCCTAATTTCAAGGGAATGTGGTGCTTTTATGCATGTGGTACTTTTACGCATGCGGCTTCATGACGTCATGCAGGCATTCTGCTTGAGTATTGAAAACTTACTTACTTTTAGGGATACGTGCTTGCGTTGTTGAAGGACGTCTTTGGCGACCTTTCGTTCGGAGACACTGGGACTCACATGGAGAGGCACGTTTCTTATGTACTTTCTTTCTCCTGAGATATTCTCTCCCCTATTGAACACCTATTTACTCGTGTCATCGTTACTGCATTGCTTGCAGACGACTGCGGACAACTCTGTTCCACTTAGCGTGCAGATTTGGACACGACCACTGCCTGACGTCTGCCACGAATGCCTTATTGCAATGGTTGGGTGGAAAGCCGTGAGTACCTCCATATCCACAGGTAGTGTGACGGAACAGTGACAAAGGAACGCTCGAGAAGGCCTTAGCCCCCTCCCCGGCATTTTTAACGCCAAAGGCGTACTTTGTGTAGAAGAGAAAGGAACCTATGCGATGTTGCAGATATCTTGCAATGCAGTACAGAATGTCTGCCTTACAAAGCAGAAGGAATGTTGCTAACCTGTTGAGTTTTCTTTTTCTATCTTCTCATCATACTCTCTGTAGGGCTCTTTTTGTTTTATTGCCACGCAGTTTAACATGTTTGTACCTTACGTGAAATTGATTGTAATCTCCTAACCTGTTGAACAGACAAGTCGACGTCATAGGGCGGTGTCCTAAGGGCACATGTCACTTGACAAAAAATAACGAAAGAAAAAGGGAAAGGAAGACAGAAAAAGAAAATATTGCTCGGAGCGCATGAAAAAGATAACTTGCATAGTCCTCAAGGTTTAAACCTGCTACATTGCAGAACCGTCTTCTATTAGACATATTGTGCAAAATCTTAATTTGAAAGTTCTAGATGTCCTCCTTCAAGCGGAGAAAGGAAACACCACGAACAATAAAATTGACTGCATCTTTGACATTCTTTCCTCCAGTGGTTGCTTTGCCATTGTAACTTCTTTCTTCTTCCCTTCCCTCTCTTCTTCTACTACTTCCCTCTCCACAACTGCTATCGACAGACCAACACGGCCTTATAAACTCATTGCGTAGAGAACAAAAAAGCAAAAAGGAAGACTTCACGGCTGCAAACAGAGCATGTTGAGGAAGAAAAAAGAATGTGACACTTAGACTAATCACTCTTATTTCGTCGACAATTTAGGGTTTATTTTTCCGTATTATTTTTTTCTCGATCTCCTTGTAGGGTGGAGCCGAACTTCAAAAACATCGTGTACGGCTACGGCATGCGGCAAATAGGAAACGAAACAATTTGGCAGCGACTCTTCGACAGCTACATGGCCGAACCGATACAGGCGGAAAGGATCAAAATGATGACAGCGCTTGGCCAAGTCCAGGATGAAGCACTCATCCAGAGGTAAAGCACCAAGATGTTAACCTGTTCAAGGCGTCCAAGTTGAGAAATATAAAAGGAACAAAAAATTTCGCTGGATTCTTTGGCGTATTGCCAAACGAGTACGAAATGCGATAGCATTGCAGTAGATGAAGGACAGTGCCTGCACCGTGACCGTACATGACTTGCATTCGGCGCAACAGCAAATCTGACCATGGGTTGCCATGGGCCTTATGCAGAAACGCGGGTGTAGCCTGCATACGCGTAAACATTTGGCACGTTTCTTCGCACGCCGAATCCGCGAGCCACTTGCGTTCCTTATTTTCGCGCATCACGTTCGCATCTCCCGCAGCAATGGCGGCATATCTGCGTGCTCTATGCGTGCGCGAATGCTCCACAACACACCGCTTAAGCATGGTTCACACTAGTGCGCTCTGCTGCGTGCGCATGCGTGTGGGCGCTGGTTACCGTGGCAACAGTTACGTGCGCGACCTCCCGCAGCAGAACGCAAGGAGTTCGCCTGAGCTCAACTTTTTCCGACGCACGCAGCAGCCCGCAAGCGGAGAACGAATCGCGAGGCTGCCTTCCGAGCATGCGCAGTAGGTTTCTTTCTGCGAGACTGTTTTCAACATGGCCGGCCACCGGAGAGGAAATCCCGCTCGGCGCTCATTGGCTTACGGTTTGGTGACGCACGCATTCGGACGCAGGTATGTGAACAGCGGAACGGATTGCTTACAACGCACGCGTACGCACGCAGCAGAACGCACTAGTGTGAACACTGTAGCTCTGCGTAATCCGTGTTGCCGAAGGACACGGACGATATCACGCGAGACGCGTTGTGCGGACCGTGAGCGAGAGCGTCCTCCGCGCGTGGCGCGATGTAGGAGAGAAGAAGGGGGTTACGTCGCCAGAGTAACATGACCGAATTATCGGAGGAATCGCTTCCTTGAGAGTGAAGACAGCAAGGACAGTAGAGTAGCGGAGGGGGGGGGGGGGACAACAACACACGATGACGCAGACCCAACTGGCTTGTTTTATACTCCTTTTTTTTTCTGCACGAATATCCGCATACAAGGACAGCTCTCAGCTGCACGAGCTGTGAGTAAAATGTGCATCAACAGCTAAATTAGCATTGGTCTTTATGCGTACTCCGAAACTGTTTATATCTTTATCGTGACAGTATATGTGTTTGTATGCCGTATTTTCAGCTGAGAATTATCCTAATTTTATTACGTCAGTTATACATATATCGTTTTATGTACTATTTTGCAGCGGTGCTTTTTGCTAATTTTATTGTATCAGTTGTACTATGTGTGCGCCAACACCATGGCCCCCGTGGCTTTTCTTCGGCTAGAATAAACGTATTATTAATATTTAAAAAAAATATTTGCACTTTAGAGGACAAAGCAGATCTCCTCGGAGTTATCTACTGAATTTCTTTTATTGATTATCTCGTCGAAATGTCGTTTTGACATCACATATTTGTTGCTGAACTCTCAATTGCGAATTTCCCACTTGCGTGTACGCATTTGTACGCATTCATCCTGAGGATGATGTTATTCCCACTTTCGTGGATTCTGTTGCCCGCTTTGCCGTCTCAGGATGTCTTTCCCTCTTACAGGTACCTAAACTTTTCATTCGATGAAAGCAAAGTGCGTGGACAAGATATCACCATGGTGTTCTCGACGGTGGCGAACAATCCGATGGGACTGGAGATTGCCTGGACGTTTCTCCGAAAGAATTGGAAGGACATTGTTGATAAGTGAGTAGGGCAATACTGCTATAAATAGTTACATCATGCACTCTTAAAAATGAACTTCACCTCATAGCACGCTCCTAGCCAACCATTATCTCGAATGATATCGTTATCTGCCCTGATTTGTTGAAAACAGGGGCCGTACGCCATTTCTGTGACGCTTATGCTGTTCATAATTGTCACAGAAAAGGCGTACACCCCGTGTTTTCAACAAATCAGGGCAGATAACGATATCATTCGAGATAATGGTTGGCTAGGAGTGTGCTATGCGGTGAAGTTCATGTTTAAGAGTGTGCCTTGTTACAGAATTACATTCTGAAAGGAAAAAAAATTGAAACGGCGATAAGGACAATGCTCTGCGAATCATGGTCATTGTTGATGTCGATTGCGCTAATGCACGTATTAGGCCTAGCGGTCACCCAACCATCTCTATATTATTTTACTTTCTCGTGCCACAGTACACCTTCCTTCTCTTCTTCTGTCCTTCCCCTACATTCTGATTATTTATGGTCAAGCGTGAGTATGCGAAACTAAGAACTCTTGTAATATCCAAGTAGCAAACGGGGTTACCTCAGAAGCCTTTTCTATTTTTTTTTTCACCTTTGGGGGGAGGGTGGGTCTGTTCATGAGAGTAGCCGAATTAGTCGTGTGACGAATTCAACCTCTCCCTAGTATTTTTCTTCATCAACATCAACATCAACCTGAGAAGCCTCTAGCTATTCCTTTGCTTCTAGCCTTGGTCCTTATTTTCTTCTACAACCTACTTGATATACGAAAGTATAGTATAGGATATGACGCAAGCGAAATGTGATTTTGAGACAGGCAACATATCCTTGAGGGAAGCGTGGACGGGGTGACGTCATCTCTGACCCCTTCCGTCCTCGCCTATCTGTAAGTTGATAGCTCCTTGTGTTACAGATTCACGGCCAACTCTAGGATACCAGGCAAACTGATTAAGATTGTTTGCCGGAATTTCAACAGTGCACAGAAAAAACAAGAGGTAAGTAATTGGCACAAGCTTGGTTCTATGTGACACGGGTACCTATAGTTCGTAACACCGACTCTCACAAACTTAAACGAGGCACAAAACTCTTTGTGAGAACAGGGGACAACCGCTGATTGAGCTCTTTGTTTGTGTTTCGCCGATTAACCATGCAAATGTGTATTAAATGCCCCAAGTCGGTTCTGTGCATCTTTAAGAACTTTCACTGAGTAGGAATCGTCAGATTGTTTACTTACAGTTCACTGATTCAATTCTTGCTTTTGTTTGCTTTGCTTTGCTTTGCTTTACCTTACCTTACCTTGCTTCATTTTGCTTTACCTTTGCTTTGCTTTGCTTTACCTTACCTTGCTTTACTTTACTTTGCTTTAATTTACTTTAATTGCATATATGACGTGCAGCAAGGTCAACTCTGCTTCAAGCACTCTTCATGACGAGTCATTTCACAACTTTGTTGCGGGTCAAAAGGCTTTGTTACGAGTGCCAAGCTGCTGACCTGAATGGAGAACTAGAAATGTTGCATGCAATAAATTATAGTCAGTGACAACTTAAGTCCTACAACTGGGACCGCCCACTCATCCGTGGAAGGCTCCTGCGATTGGCTACCAGCCTTTGCACGACGCCCCCGCTTCGCGATGTAGTGGCAGCTCTCTCCCTCCAGTCCCCATTTGGCTGCGTCGCACTACATTCTCGCGCGCGGAGCGATTCTTGCATGGGGGCGGGGTCAAGTGTATGACTTATGTTGTAACTGACTGTAGAACGTATATTCCGCAAACTCTCTCCACGAAAACATGTGCACTGACGAGCGTTCTCGATGGAGCTCCTCTCTCATCTGGTCACAGCCTAGCGGCCCCTGAGTGAACTATTCTTGTAGCGCGCAAACGGACCGAGGAGTATGCAGCAGAATCACAAGACCGATCGTGGCGCTGTGCCGGTCGTGTGCTCTCATTCTGCTCGATCTGCGTACTCGGAGGGACAGTTTTCCGAGTTAAGCACGTAAAGCAGTAGGCAGACAGGTCCACGACCTACTGGAATATAACGACCATGTCATAATCGGCAACGACCATGTCATAATCGGCAACCCCTATGAAGAGCCCGTGCGCACGATCCGCTAGGGGCGCCACTCATCTGCCCGTAAGGCCTGCATCGTGATTGGACGATGGAAATTTGAATTTTGAACGCGTGGAAGCGGACGTACGACTACCGTAGCAGACGACAGCAACAGCTCCTATGAAAACGCGTAGAATGATGATGATGATCAACTTTAGAAAGGAGCATCTCTCGTGGGACATCCACCGCTTGTACAAAGACACTAAGATAAGTAGAAGTACAAAGTATTGTAGAAGTTGAGGAACCAATAAACCGGGCCGATAAGTAGCGCCACCGCTAGCTTCCAAATGCGGCGCTGGGAAGGGGTGCCTATGACATGGTCGTTATAGTCGAGTAGGTCGTGGACAGGTCATGTTGGCGGCGGCGTCCAACAGGTTGTTGCTTGTAAACCCAGCAGAACACGTTGTACGTGAGACAGGGAACGCAAGATATTTTTATTTTGCTAGTAAAATTGCGGTAAAACGGCTCTGGGCGACATCTGGTGGGAAATAATCCCAAATTTCTCAAGCAACAGTAATCCATGTTCCCAACTGAGTTGCTGCTCCTGACGGCTTGTAGCCGACCCGTAGCCGACCCGTAGCCGAACTCTCTTGTTTTAGACAGTGTTATGAGCATGCAATGTAGTTTTCCCTCCGTACTTGACGAACAATGCGCAGTTAGTTGCCCGTAATTTGGAATAGATAAATTTATTCGCAGATATATAGATACATAAATTGATGACGAGACTGCAGCTCCACTGACTTACAGTCCTTAAACCAGTCCGCATACGCATAAGAGGCCCAGTGCAAACGAAATGCGTATGACATGATGTGTGATAAATCCTCTGACTTCAGTTCCAGTTTGGCCATGTGCTTTGCAAAAGCTATTCTGCAGCTAAAGCAGTGCATGCAAGCGGTAGAGGCTGCGAGCATGAACTAGCAGCACACTCAATGGTGTACTCTCACTTTTCTTGGTTGGTTTTGAGGTATTACCATATATGCAACAAGGACGTTTTCTTTCATAGATGGAAGAATTCTTTGCTCAGAACCCGGATGCTGGAACGAGTAAACATCCTCGTGAAGAATCCTTGCAGAGTGTTCAAAATAACATCAAATGGATCTCAAAGTACGAATCAGACTTAGCCACATCTCTCCAAGCAGTTCTTCGTCGAAACAACTAAATGGTCACGCAAGAATTTGACGTCTTAAAAAACACAAAAGTCGCACAACAGAAATGTCCTCGACACCCAAATTTCTAGCGACTTCGCTTCCTCTCTTTTTTTTTCTCTTTTTTTTTGTACATACGTTGCAACTGTACATAAACGGTGTAAATTATCTGCATAGATCGATTTAAAAGATGGCGTCCTGTGAAAATGCGTATATTTTTTAAGCCTCAAAGTGCTTCAAGAACGGGTTCCTGCAGATAGGCACATCTTTAGGGTTCGAAAGTCGTCATTCCACGCGCCGTTGTGAAACTGCTGAAAGTATGACGGCTTTTTTTTCGCACAATTTTTATACAGCAATCGATTGATGTTTTTTTTTTATTTCCTATCCCGAAGCACCACATGTCACGTGAGCTTTTCAGTGTCATAAAAAATTTAATTGCACGAAAAGTATAATTGTCACGAAATTACATTCGGGGAGTGGCTTTTCTCGTCTGTAATGTTAACGTGCTCATTCTGGTTGCAATCAGGTATCCTACTCCGATGATAGCGGGTTCAAGTCACATAATTTCGTTACGTTAACTTTTGTTACATGACTCCGAACCACAGTACTTCAAATACAAGCGGAATTCCCCCCCTCCCGTCTCTCTTTCCTGCAGTTATATTACGCGTGTGCATTTATAGTATATTAAGTTATTATTAAATCCCGGAGCTTAAAGAGAGAGAGAGAGAAAAAAAACAAAAAACAACAACACAGTTTCAATCCGACAGAAGAGAAAATTGATTCGAGGGTTGAGCTAACGGATGGGATCGGTTTTAACCTAAAAAAGAAAAGAAAAAGGAAGAACGTAAAAAGAACACGCGTGCCAAAGCCCCATTCTTGTCCTTTGTACATTTTTTAGACAGACCGGAGATGTTGCGAATTATCGCGGTAGACGTTATACGTGCCTTCCAGGATAGCCGCACACTCTTAAAAATGAACTTCACCGCATAGCACGCTCCTAGCCAACCATTATCTCGAATGATATCGTTATCTGCCCTGATTTGTTGAAAACGGGAGGCGTACGCCTTTTCTGTGACAATTATGAACAGCATAAGTGTCACAGAAAAGGCGTACACCTCCCGTTTTCAACAAATCAGGGCAGATAACGATATCATTCGAGATAATGGTTGGCTAGGAGCGTGCTATGCGGTGAAGTTCATTTTTAAGAGTGCAGACACGAACTACTGAACGGTCTGTAACGTTATTCCTCGATGTGCATAGCTTGCGATAACGCTTGCGGATTTTGTGATACATCACACAAAACTATAAGCTTGCCTCATATGAATGCATGCTACAACATCCCACCATGAAGAATCCGCGCCTCGGTTGTGCCAAAAAGAAAAAAAAAAAAGAAAAGAAAAAGATATGAATGATGTTTGATTGCGTGCTGCAAAGGCTGCACGTCGTCTGTTTTTCCTCAACAGAGGCCATGGACATCATCATTACTGAGACACCTCTCAAAGAGGTGTCCTTGTAAATATATTTTCACGCGCTTATTGATCTATTGAAATGACTTGTAATAAAGTAATTTCCAAAGAAAATGGTGTGTGCGTGTTTCTTTTAACTAGATGGAGCAGATCGCCTATACGGCATACACTCTTAAAAATGAACTTCACCACATAGCACGCTCCTAGCCAACAATCATCCCGAGTGACATCGTTCTCTCCCCTGATTTGTTGAAAACGGGAGGCGTACGCCTTTTTGTGACACTTATGTAGAAATGTTAACTGTCACAAAAAGGCGGACGCCTCCCGTTTTCAACAAATCGGGGGAGCGAACGATGTCACTCGGGATGATGGTTGGCTAGGAGCGTGCTATGTGGTGAAGTTCATTTTTAAGAGTGTACACTCTAAAAACAGGACTTCACCGCATAGCACGCTGTGCGGCAACCATTGCCAGGAATGATGTGGTTATCGCTTCTGATTCGAAGAGAGAGGTGGGAGTACGCCTTTTTGTGGCAATTCGGATATGTGAAAATTGCCACATAAAAGGCGTACGCCCCATTTCTCTGCGAATCGGAAGCGGTATATAACCCTATCATTCTTGGCAATTGTTGGCGCACAGCGTGCTATGCGGTGAAGTTCTGTTTTTAGAGTAGTCAGCGGCGTTTACTTTGGAACCCATTTTTTGTGATGTCATGCAGTACAGTGGTTAAGGGTCGTGTCAACCGCAGCTGACTAAGGCTGTTCTGCTCTCTCGAATACCTCCCTTTCCCCCTCTCCACTTCTTTCCTCTGCTCCTCCTTGCAGTCGTGCGCATGCGTTGATAAATCTGCGCACGTGCCAGGTACGGCATATGTGAAAGGTCTGCATAGTCCTGGCGGATCACGTGCAGTGTAGCTGTATTTGTTTGAATGAATACTATATACTACATAGGATGTATTAAACGTGTATTTATATTGAAAATTGACTGTCATGGCCGTGAAACTCTGAATGCAGCTTCACGTCGATGCGAATTAACTGCCATTTATATTTTAATAAGTAAAACCTGGAATGGATCTCCCTCTCAAATCTGGTGCCAGGTACACTCTTAAAAATGAACTTCACCACATAGCACGCTCCTAGCCAACCATCACCCCGAATGACAACGTTCTCGCCCAAGATTTGTTGAAAACGGGAGGAGGAGCCTATTTTGTGTCATTATGCACGGCACAAAATAGGCTCCTCCTCCCGTTTTCAACAAATCAGGGGCGAGGACGTTGTCATTCGGGATGGTGGTTGGCTAGGAGCGTGCTATGTGGTGAAGTTCATTTTTAAGAGTGTACTTTCAGCATGCTGATAAATATGGTTTCCTTGCGACAGCATGTAACTTGGGCATTAGGTGCGCACAGAAGGTTCCTGGAATGACAAGACAAACCATATATTCAGTGATTGATTCATTGATTGATACTTGCTTCAAAATAAGATCGAGCCACACTCCAAAATCGCGATCCTCGACAAAGAATACGAGATCACATTTACGATGGCCTTACTTACTTTCGGTGTCTCGTCTGTCAAGCGGTCCATCTGGAACCAACATGACAAATATTTACGCTCCGCGGTGTAATGTATATGGCATTGCACAATCAAATTTATGCCTTGTTGTTCGGAGGTCTCTGTACCCCTTACGTAATGTCCTCGGGCTTGTAAGGAAGTAAATACAGAAAAGAAAAAAGTGAGCTGCCGCAGACGGCCGACACGATCCTCGTTCCTTTTTCTTTGTTTCTTCTCGGCTCACGCGTCGCTTATACGCGCTTCGACTTTGTGGCTGTACGTCACGAGTCACGTGGCCGGGGACCACTTGACGTCACTACGTTCCCTCCTCCTCCCGTACGCTGTTTTCGCGAGTGGATGGTCTTTATAGTCTCGTTCATCTTAAGAAGGAAAATGAATCGACTCCGTCGGGCTCTCAAAATATTACTGCGCCGCAGATAGGATGGCCGGACGCAGAGAGGTCACGCTCTCTCCCTGCGCCAGAATACTCACTCTGCCGCATGACTCTACACAGTTAAAACAGAACTTCACCACCATGCACGCTCCTAGCCAACCATCATTCCGAATAGTATCATTCTGTGTCAGGGGGAAGGCGCCAATCTGGGACAAGATAATCTGTCCCAGATAGACACCTCCTCCCATTTTCAACAAATCAATACACAGAATGATATCATTCGGACTGATGGTTGGCTACAAGCGTGCTATGTGGTGAAGTTCTGTTTTAACAGTGTACGCTGCAGCGGAAAGTGCGCTCCCCTAATAATGGCGCATGGTGGCGCTGCAGTATTTCTCCTGGCGCTCTATTCCGCCTCATTTCGTCCAACGGCGTGTGTCATGACGTCACGGCGCGACTCGTGACGTCGAAGGGCGTCGGGAGAGAGGGTGACAGAATCCGCCATCTTTGTAACTACGCTGTTAGAACAGAACTTCGCCACATAGCACGCTCCTAGCCAACCATCATTCCGATAATAATATCATTCTGTGTCCTGATTGGTTCAAAACAGGGGGAGGTGCCTATCTGGGACAAGATAATGTGTCCCACACGGCCGCTTCTGTGCATGGAGGAAGGAAACACAGGAGCGGCAGTTTCGAACAGATTTCCGTGGGGCCCCTCTGGCGGTCGCTCCTGTCAAAGCCGCCATTATTTCCTGTCCACCACGTGATCCTCTTCTGAAGCTTCGGTTTAGCAACGGCTTGTTGATCGCGCTGCTTTCCGTGCTTTTCCAAAGGGATTTACTCCTAAAATGTAAGCACCATTGCGGATCCAAAGTTTTGTTTACGTGTTCTTACTGCGGTTGGGGCTGTCGTTCAACAAAAAGCAGCTCTGTGACGGGAATAACGTTTCATTCGTAAGTACGTACTTTATCGGTTGTTTCGTACCCCTGTCTGTGAGAGAGTCATCTTGAATCGTTCGTTTGCAAGCTGGCGCTGTGCTACAGCTGCAGATTCATTTGATTTCCTCCATTGTTGTACAAGTTTGATTACTTGCATGCTTTACCACTCCAGCAACAAACACACAAAAAGTGACCACGTCGTCACGCAAGCGTCGCTCACGCGATATTTCTAGTCCTGCATGCTTGTCCGGCAGGCCATGACCAGTCTTGTAGTAGAAGGGTAAACCAAGAGTAGACCTCCGAACACACACAAATAAAACTGGACGCGCGGAGACCGAACAACATTGAATATCCTTTGGGTGTACGAATAATGTCCTGACGAATTCGTACGTCACATGGATATCCCTCAGATGTCCGTCGGACGTACGAATTCGTTAGGACATTATTCGTACATCCAGAGGATATTCGGTGTTGTTGGGGGGCCGTGATGTGTGTTAGCTGGTGTTCCCCGAAAGCTACTTGAAAGAAATTTGCAAGGTACCCACCTTTGTCAGGTATAGGTGTTTGGTAAGTGTGGATTGGGTCGGGCTAGTGGTCGCAGAATTCGATTTGCTACTACCAATTCGATTTGCTACTTCGGCCAATAGGACTGCGATTTCGTTCACTGGCTCCTTGGTGATGTGTTCGCCGAAGACGTCACAAACGGTCTCTGTGTACCGCATGTCCCCTGAAAGAACGATAGAAGTCGAGGTAGGATGGTCAGAAGGAATCTGTTGTGCTCGTGTTAGGGTTCTGTCCCACCGTAATTTATTTATTTACGTATTTCATTTGCCGTCGGGGCAGAAGCATTACAGACGGGAGCAGGATATTTCAAAAGAACAAAATACAACCCAAAGCCAGAAACAAAAAAATTATACATGAGTAACAGTTCGGACAGTGCATCTTTGTAAGTGCTGGATGTCGGTGATTGAGATGATGGAAGTGGGAAGCTGGTTTCATTCAATGGATGTTCGTGGCACAAATGATTTTGCAAATGTGTATGTTAAGTAACGACAGATGCCGACCTTCTGATTGTTGTCTAATCTTGGTGATATGTAACTCGGACTAAGGATGAGTGACGTTTTCAAAACAGGGTTATAATAATAAAACATACTTTACGGCACAGTGACAGTGGTGGCAGATGAAGGTTAGTTTTAGGTGTAGATCTTTAGGTGTAGATTTGCACGAAATTTCTTTTAATTTTCGTCTCTTCGGAACCTCGAAGTTTCTGAGAACACATAACTGCTAGAAAGCTCGCGCTGCCCATAAGATTCATTTTCAAATGACTGTATTCTACAGTCGACCCCGTTTATCCGGACGGTGCCGTTCCCGGCGAAATCGTCCGGATACCGGGCCATCCGGATAAATGAAACGACCGAATAGAAACGTCCTACAGAGCAAGGTTTAATTAAAACACAGAAATCTCGTCAATGACAGCTGTTACATAGTAGTGTAGGCACACGATTCCTGCAAACTTTTGCTAATTGCATAGAGTTGAGCCACGCTGTAGCGCTGCTCGAAGAATGTCAGTGCGGACGCAAAGTGTCAATGTCGGAGCCTTGTATATATATGTATACATATACTATATATGTATACATATATATATATATATATATATATATATATAATATTGAATATATATATATATATATATATATATATAGAACAAATAGGTTAATATATCAGACGGCTACGAAGTTGAATAAAAGTGAAATAATAAGACTTGGACTACAGATTACAGGAACGTTAACAAAAACTAATTTATTTAATGGGCAATTTAACACATAGATTAAAAAAAAAGAATGGTCGACGTTTCGACAGTGGCACTGTCTTCGTCAGGACAAAAAGTCCTGACGAAGACAGTGCCACTGTCGAAACGTCGACCATTCTTTTTTTTTAATCTATGTGTTAAATTGCCCATTAAATAAATTAGTTTTTGTTAACGTTCCTGTAATCTGTAGTCCAAGTCTTATTATTTCACTTTTATATATATATATATATATATAGTTGTAATAAATGGGAGACAGAAGACGAAAGTAGGGGAAGTAACAAAAAAGGGGTTTATTAAAACTTAAAAATTATAAAAGTTAGGCAGGATGTCTACGTTACGGCGGAAGCTCCGCCTTCTTCGGGACAAAAGAGCTAAATGTGCTAAATTTAGCTCTTTTGTCCCGAAGAAGGCGGAGCTTCCGCCGTAACGTAGACATCCTGCCTAACTTTTATAATTTTTAAGTTTTAATAAACCCATTTTTTGTTACTTCCCCTACTTTCGTCTTCTGTCTCCCATTTATTTCAACTATAATTACGCAGCCGTCCGATCCAACTCCAACTTTTCAAGATATATATATATATATATATATGTATGTATACGGCTATATATACCATTCACTAAAAGTAAAATAATAGGACGTGGACGACAGATTACAGGAAAGTAAAAAAAACTAATTTATTCAATGGGTAAATTAACACATAGATTATAAAAGAACGGTCGACGTTGGCACTGTCTTTGTCAGGACCATGTTCACTATATATATATAGATAGGGGAGAAAAGACACCAGAGACTGAAGTAGGGAGTGGGGGAAAGTAATTTATTAAGCTGGCAGTAATTTATTAAGCCGCCTTCTTCGCTGAAGAAGGCGGAGCTTCCGCCGAAACGTAGACTTCCCCAGACCCTTAGTTTAAATGCCAGCTTAATAAATTACTTTCCCCCACTCCCTACTTCAGCCTCTGGTGTCTTTTCTCCCCTATCTATATACAACATCCTGGTCGTTCGAACCTCCATTTTGTAGCGTATATATATGTATATATATCGAAGAGCTCCATAGAGCTCCTGCTAATTTTTTCCCCCTTATACACTTGACTGGCTTTGCACTGGGCTTTCAGATGTGTCTTATGACTGCCTGACGGGAGGACATCACGTTCCACGTGACCTTCCGACGCCACTCGCTCAAACGTCGCTCACCTACGCATTGCTGATGAAGGCCCAATAAGGCCGAAACAGCTGTCCAATGCTGGTGTGGCGACGTTTGGGACTTATAAACATATATATACAAAACATGGGTATATAGCGTGGTATACAAAAGTAGGGAAACTAACAAGAAAGGACTCATTTAAAATTAAAAATTTATAAAAGACAGGGGCGACGCCGAATTAACTGCGGAATTAAGCTCCGCCTTCGTTAGGAAAACCTCTTTTTTTTTTGTCCTGACGAAGGCGGAACTTCCGCCGTTACTTAGACATTGCCCCTAGCTTTTAAAACTTTTTAAAGTTTTAACAAACCCCTTTTTTGTTACTTACCTTACACTCTTAACAATAAACTTCACCGCATAGCACGCTCCTAGCCAACCATCATCTCGAATGCTATCGTTATCTGCCCTGATTTGTTGAAAACGGGAGGCGTACGCCCTTTCTGTGACAATTATGAACAGCATAAGTGTCACAAAAAAGGCGTACGCCTCCCGTTTTCAACAAATCAGCGCAGATAACGATATCATTCGTGATGATGGTTGGCTAGGAGCGTGCTATGCGGTGAAGTTCATTTTTAAGAGTGTACTTTTGGTCTTCTGTCTCCCATTTATCTATACGGTCTCAATTCGTATCACGCATGTCAATGTGAATCCTCACCTTTTCCAATCATACAGGTCGCCACGAGGACATCTGCGGTGTTAGGTATCTTGTGGGGGGCCTTGTCAGAGGGGGATCTATCGTCAGCGAGTGTGGATTCTTTTTTCTTCTCTGCAAGGTCTGCCTACAGTACAAAAACAGGTTAGCCGAGAAGCGAACTCTGCGCAGTGGAACTGTGGACTGCGGTACCATACACTCTTAAAAATGAACTTCACCACATAGCACGCTCCTAGCCAACCATCATCCCGGGTGATATCGTTCCCTTCCTTGATTTGTTGAAAACGGGAGGCGTACGCCTTTTTGTGACACTTATGCAGAAATGTTAATTGTCACAAAAAGGCGTACGCCTCCCGTTTTCCACAAATCATGTGAGAGAACGATGTCACTCGGGATGATGGTTGGCTTGGAGCGTGCTATGTGGCGAAGTTCATTTTTAAGAGTGTACGCTTTAAAAGAGAGAGAGAGAGAGCTAAATGGGCAGAATAACCGAACTGCTCTCGTCTTACTCTTCTCGCCTTTACTTTCTGGATAATCTTAACCAGGATTGCGGAGTTGCCAGTCCGGAGTTGGAATGATTCCGGAATCATTCCAGATTTATCAGAGCTCGGAATGGAATTGGAATGGAATGACGGAAACTGGCCTACACGCTAGAAACAGAACTTCACCGCATAGCACGCTGTGAGCCAACAATTACCACGAATGATAGGGTTATCGCTTCTGATTCGAAGAGAGAAGGGGACGTACGCCTTTTTGTGACAATTTGGATATATGAAAATTGCCGCAAAAAAGGCGTACGCCCCCGTCTCTCTTCGAATCAGAAGCGGTAACCCTATCATTCTTGGCAATGGTTGGCGCACAGCGTGCTATGCCGTGAAGTTCTGTTTTTAGAGTGTATGAATAGAATGGGAATGGAAGTAGGCAGTTTTTCGCAGGAACGGAATTGGAATGGAATGGTCTGGGCGCCCAGGTGGGTTTTCTTTTTATGGATTGCATTAACGCAATGGAAGGAAGTTGCCAAATCCATTCCAGGGGTGGGAATTGGCCGTACCTTTTGATTCCGAGGAATTGAAAGGAACGGAATTATGACAAATCTCCCATTCCTCGGAATTGAATTGGCGGCCCCATTCCGCGACCCTGATCTTAACCCGTCCTGTACTCGAGCTACTGCTTAAGATGGTCTTGCGCTTCATAAATTGACCCCGTCTGAAATCATGAAGATATCTATAGTGGCGATTTCCTGGGTAGCGGTGTAATTATGTGTAATCGTGGCCGCAATACACATTCCACCTTTCCATGCTGAACGAACTCCATACCGACCGAACTTACCTCAATGAAAAACAGTTTCGGTTTTCCGACAAGTTCCTCACAGTTCTTTCCAATGAATGGATCAACGATGTCATTCACTTGCATTGGTCTGTTGTGCGCGTGCAGTTGGACAACTTTGTTGTCTTCGGTTCGGCACGTCAAAAGCCAACAGACAAAACAATTGCTGTCGCGTAGTTCCTGTTTTTTGTCTTTGTCTGTAACGACAAGGCAATAGTAGCACCTAAAACTATGCAAGAGGGCACGTTCCACAGAATTACGCTGTAATTGTACAGCTCCAGTCAACCTTAATAATAACACTGAAAAAAAAAAAGTATTATTTCCGAGCGTGGTAACAGCCACCCTCGGGGGCTCTAGAGGAATGCCAAGTGAACAGAATCCTTGCGTTAAAGGAACATGACAATTTTGTTCTATTAATATTTCCTTATGGCCCCAGGGGTTGCTGTAATCACGCTCGAGAACGAGACCGTTTTTCCCCAATGTTATTATTAAGATTGACGTGACCTGTACATACGTCTAAACACGAGCGTACTGTTAAATCATTCGTATTCACCACGACCCACTCTATACTAGAGGCCTGGACAACAATGGCAACTGCCTATGGGAGAGCGGGGTTCTGGGTTAGTTACGCTAATGACCGTTGCAAGCGCCACATGTGCACTACTATCATCATTGCAGCCGTCGTTCATCCGCTACTGGGCTGTTGCTAAGCACGCGCTAGCATCTTCCGTACCTCTTCGTCGTTGTCAACACAGCCCATCGTATATTGCCGCGGTTTCGGCAAATCATGTGGTAACGAATAGTACTAACTAGCGCCAAATCCCATAGCGTAGCGGCAGTTGCCAGAACTACTACCCCAGTGTTGGGGCATTGCGGATGCCCAGGTCTTTGGTACTTCACAGCCAATTGTTCATGATCGAAGCCATGAGATCAGCCTGATGCGGGGCCCTTGAGGCATTGTAGCGGTATCGCCGATTGGTTGCCTTGTATCGTTGTAGAGCGCGCTCTGGTGAGATAATTTCTGTTGGATTGGTTCTAATTCGACACCAGCATGGGGCATTACGAGTCGTATATTGGACGAAATTGAAAAGCAGCCTTTGTTCTCCTGGGTCTCACCACGCTGTGACGTCCTCAAAGCCACGACCTACTAGATTATAACGACTGGGCACCCCTTCCCAGCGCCGCATTTTTGGAAGGTAGCGGTGGCGCTTCTCATCGTCCCAGTTATTGCTTCCTCAACCTTTACAATACTTTGTACTTCCGCTTACCATAGTATTTCTGTACAAGCGGAGGATATTCCACAGATGTTTCATTCTGAGGTTGATATTATCATCATCATTCTACGCGTTTTCACAGGAGCTATTGCTGTCGTCTGCTACGGTAGTTGTACGTACGCTTCTGCGCGTTCAGAATTCAAACTTCCATCCTCCAATCGTGACGCAGATCTCGCGTGCCGATGAGTAGCGCCCCTAGCGGATCGTGCGGACGGGCTCCCCATAGGGGTTGCTGATTACAACATGGTCGCCATAATCTAGAAGGTCCCGCTCAAGGCTATGACTGAAAATGACGCTGAACTATACCAAGCAGTCTGAGTCGGGAGAGCTGATGTATTTGCATTGAATGTACTACGCCTGCCTGGTGTGCCGCGCGAGAGTGATGGAAGGTGCAAAAACTTACACTCATTCAGCTTTTCTTTCATTTCTTCCCATGTCCGGCATTCGACATCTTCGCACTTGAAACCCATAGCTTCAAAAGTATTCTTTATGGTTTTTGCCTTTCTGTTGAAGAGGTCCTCTCGCCTGTCTTCCAGCTGTAGGCACGAGGCTATGCTGAAACGCTAAAGAGTGCCGGGAAAGAAGGCGCGGTGTTTAGCTCATAAATAAAGGACGGGTAGATGAACGCATACCAATACGTTGATGATGAGGCAGAAGCCCTGATTCTTCCGATCCATCCTGTATTCTCTCTCGAAGGGTTCCCAGCATTCCACGCCGGGGTCGTAACTGTCGGGCCTGAAATTTAGAATGTGTGCTTCATGGCTGGCGAATGATAGGTACACTTGGAAAGCAGGCGTGAAACTGCACTCTTAAAAATGAACTTCACCACATAGCACGCTCCTAGCCAACCATCATCCCGAGTGACAACGTTCTCGCTCCTGATTTGTTGAAAACGGGAGGCGGAGCCTATTCTGTGCCGTGCATAATGAGCACAAAATAGGCTCCTCCTCCCGTTTTCAACAAATCAGGGTCGAGAACGTTGTCACTCGTGATGATGGCTGGCTAGGAGCGTGCTATGTGGTGAAGTTCATTTTTAAGAGTGTGGGTAAGGATGTCATGTACTGATAACGAGACAGTGACGAAACCGAAACTTATCCTGGCCATCCCTCGACACGCAGTCAACCAGCGCCGCCTACACTGAACAAAGCGCCTGCACACTGTCTCATTTCCTTCCCTTGCTACGTGCACTTCAAAAGTGATGATGTCATCAGCACCAGCCGATCGCTCGAGACAATTTCAAACGCAGAAAACCTTTGCTAACCAATGGCCGTGCACCTGCTCGTCTTCATAAGCTACGGATGCCGAAAGAACGGTTATGATTTGCGGAGAGATTCTTTTGCGGCGTGTTCAGCGCGGCTCAATGGTTAGCGTGCTGGCCATGTGACGTGGACACCGGGAGGTATCCGGGTTCAAGTCCCGCTGCCGGCTGTGCTGTCTGAGGTTTTTTCTGGGTCTTCCTCAGATGATGCAGACATATTTTTGCACAGTTCCCTTAGAAGTCGGCCAAGGACGCACATTGTCCCCAGGGCGTCAGTCCTGACGTTGCCCACCTCTGTGAGGCCGACAACGGCAAGCCCTTTTACCAGCACATCTTTCAGAAGTACCACCGACACCTTATGCTTTGCTTATCCACATGGCGTTGGTACATATAGTACACGGTCAAATGGAAAGTTTCATAAAAGTGTGTAGACTGATTTTCACAGCACGTCATTCTTTTGGAGGTGGCGGTGGGGGTCTTTGTCCGCCTCACGGAGGTGGGTGACGTCACGACTACCGCTCTGGGGGCAACGTGCGTCCTGGGCTGACTTCTAGGGGAACTACGCTGACATATGTCTGAGGAAAAACCAGGTTACCTTGATATACTCAGAGCAAGTATCCACTCATCATTCTTGAAGACTAAGCCCTTCAAAGAAGGAGGAGAGAAAAAAAAAAGCAAAACTCCGGCACTTACACTGATGGCTGTGCATCTGCCTGGATTTCTGGAAGGAGAAGTATAGGTGTGTCGTGACTTTCGTTCGTTACAGCGGTCGCAGCATTTCACCTTGTATTTGCCTGAAATCTCCCAGGCATCCTCGACCATTTCCATAACTTTTCGACACGAACATATTTTGGATGAAGGTATTGTACATGGTCCCCGTCTTAATAATTCGCCATTTCGCATGGCTGGACCCTTTTTGGAAATGCGTCCCAGCACTCCATAGTAATATCCCGATGCATGTTCTCTGCGGTTTTAGTCACGGTGTCCGGGCCGGAATACTCGGGGTCTCGGGTATGTCGGAGGACTTGCCGCAATATTGGGATCGGAACCGGGACGTTCGAGCACACACCCTCGAATTTAGAACATGTGTGTGGAGGGTGACAAAAGGATGTTGAAATGAGGGCGGAATGAACGGTACAGCCTCGGTCAATCTTAATAATAACGCTGGAAAAAAATATTGTCTCGTTCCCGAGCGCCATTGCAGCTACCCTCAGGGCCATGAGGAAATCTTAATAATTAAGAAATCTTAATTGAACAAAATTACTCTGTTAATTTAACGCAATGATTTTGTTCACTTAACATTCCCCCAGTGCCCCAAGGGTGACTGCTATAGCGCTTGGAAATGAGACCCGAATTTTTTCCAGTGTTATTATTAAGGTTGACCAGAGCTGTACATCGTTGAAACTGTTGTGGGGTGTGGTACGTATGTGCAAAAATAATCCCGCACTCTTAAAAATGAACTTCACCGCATAGCATGCTCCTAGCCAACCATCATCCCGAATGACAAGGTTCTCGCCCCTAATTTGTTGAAAACGGGAGGCGGAGCCTATTCTGTGCCGTGCATAATGGGCACAAAATGGGCTCCGCCTACCGTTTTCAACCAATCTAGGGCGAGAACGTTATCGTTCGAGGTGATGGTTGGCTAGGAGCATGCTATGCGGTGAAGTTCATTTTTAAGAGTGTAGGTGTTCAAGAGCACTATATAGAATGGGATTGGTGTTGATGAACAATGCTAAGTAGTTACAGGTGTACTTAAAATACATTGCAGTAGTCAAAGAAGTAGTTTTAACTGCCTCCCCCGAAAAGTAGTTGGGCTACAGTTAAACTACTCCATCGCAAGTTAGTTAGCAGCATAGTTAAACTAAACTCTAAAAACAGAACTTCGCCGCAGAGCATGCTGTGCTCCAGCCATTTCCACGAATGATAGGGTTATCGCTTCTGATTCGAAGATAGGTGTACGCCTTTTTGTGGCGTACGAAAAGGAACGTACCAAAGAGAACCAGTCACCGGTCGGGACATTTACAGGGATTGGAAGCGTTGAACAAGAGAGAACTGATGTTCTGAGGTTGGAACAACATAGAAAGGACAAACACATACAGGGCCTTGTATGCGTTTGTCCTTTCTATGTTGTTCCACCCTCAGAACATCAGTTCTCTCTTGTTCAACAGTTGCCGCCTGCGTCGATCCCGTCGTATATGAATGCGTGTGTGAGTGAGCAAAAACGCAAGAGTGAAAGGAGGATGAGTGAGAGAGAGTGACTGGCTTGTCCCTTCAGATGACGCACCCTGGAAGTCGCTGAGAAGGCGTGTTAGCTAAGCTCAATTGGGACCGGCAATCCAGAAGATGTGGGTTCGAGTCCTGTAGCTGGCTAAGCTTTTCAGTGACTTTCATCTTTCATTGGAACTGTTACATTTTTTCTGTCCCGGTTTAACCGGTCCATGGGCAGTAATTTCGCTACAAGAAAGCGTGCCTACACTCAGCGTACGCGGTTGTAAGAGCAAGTTGTGAGATAACCGTTTCAGGTGAGTCAAAAAAAGGTCGGTCAGTAGTACAATTATTTCGCTTCTGAACCGGTTCCCGAAGCGGTAACCGTACGTTTTTTTTGTGTGTGTTCAGTTCCTGTGCGGTTCAGGACAAGCAAAAAAATTGTTCGGGTTCCGTTCGGTCGGGTTCGTCAGAAAATAACGTTTTTTTTTTTTCGGTTTTCAGTTCGGGTACAGTTCCGGTTCCGATGCCTGGCCTATAGGAATCCCAGTCGCTTGTTTCCAAGTCCGCACAATTCCCTGCTAGCGTGTCACTTTGAGGAAGGAATGCGCTGGAGCCCGTATAAACATTTGTCCAAACACTGCACAGCGATATATTCTATTGCACACGACTGAAATTCAACGAGAGCGGCACAATGAGAAGAAGGTCCCATAGTCTACGAGCACGCAGACCTTGGGACATGCTATGGAGTACTAAGCCTCAGTTAGAAAAATGTTTTCATAACGTACCTGAAGTGGACGCCATGGTTGCTCCTTTGTCTGTCTAAATCTTTTACCTGCAGCCACTTCCCTTGGCAACGCAACTACCTGCTTGCCTGGCGCACGTTATCGTGCTTATCAATCAGGCGCCATTGCTGCTCTACATGGAAACTCTTGGCAAGATTATTTCTTTTTTGTGAGATAACCGTTCCAGGAAGCGCCTACTGCTGCCTCGCCACGACCACTTGGTTTCACGAGACGAAGCGTTCTTAGGAAAACGCACGAAAGTTTTTGCATAGTTTCGGTTTCGCTCTCTGCCTCTTCGTTGCACGAGATGGTCATGGCCTCCGAAGGGAGTAGCAGACCTCTGATATTTTATCGTATTGCACTCCCGTGGTCGTCTGCAGAAAACTAAAAGCGAAGTGCTGAAAGCCTTTTGGCAGAACCCGGTCAGGGCCCTCATTTGTTCCGGCAAAACACAAAAAAACGGGCGATACAGTCACAAACGTTTACTCTCGTCTGGCATCGTACAAAAAATAAATAATAAGAAAAAGGCCGGTCGATAGTACAATTAGGTATTTCACTTCTGAACCAATTCGTGAACCTGTAACCGTATGAAATTTTTTCGGTTCAGTTCCAGTTCGATTCAGGATAGGCAACAAAAAAAAAAAGGAAAGAATGAAATGTTCGGGTTCGGTTCGGTACGGGTTAGATGGAAAATAACGTGTGTTTTTTTTTTTTTTTTGTTTTCGGTTCGGGCGTTGACAGCCTCATTTTGTACTGATAGTGGACGTTTTGTTTTTTCGTTTCGTTTTGACCCGCAGGCGCAGGTTGTCCCCAGAGGCAATTAACTGCAAGTGGACAAGTACAGAGCACAAGGATATCATCATTCAGTACATACGGCGCTTCATACTCACCTAGGTGATACCTACCATTATAATAGTTATAATAGCAGGCTGCTCAAGAGATTCATGGTTTGATTTGGTACATTCATTAAGAGGCTTGACGAAGCAGGCATTCATGACATGCTGTTTGTTGCTATGTCGAGTTATTTTGTAATTAAATGACCGCACCGATTGAATGTGCTCCGACTTTGCGCTAGCGAGCAGTGGGGATGCATCGACTGAAGGATGTTTTTTTTTTCTTCTTCTTTTTTTTTTATATCAGCTCATATAACTTGAAATATAAACTCGGGTATTTCCGAGTACCTATATAGTACATTCCCTCTTTTGCTCTTTTCTTTTCATTTTTTCTTTTTTTTTTTCTTTTCGTTTTTTCTTTCTTTTTTTTTTTCAACGTGCCCACCTCTACGTGCCCACTTATCGAACGTGGAATTCCAGAGGCTGAAAGCCTAAAAGATATTGCAGGAAAAATTTTCTACGCAACTTCTAGCATCGTTTGACAACGTGTGGTGCCTTCTCTGTGCTCTTGTAAACAAATCCCACTCAGTATTTTCAGAGTCCGGGAGTCATTGAGCTCAAAAATCGCCCCATCCGTATATTATAAATCTTGCAGCCCGTAATTGTCTCAAAATAAGGTCGTGCCTCATGTGTAACAAATTTTTATGGTATGCCGTGTGCTACTACACAGAATGTGTCACATATCTATAATGGTGGAAACAAATCGTTGAACATTGTTTCACGCAATAAAAATATGTAAACAACCGACACTGAAGATTTTTGTTTAAGTTTAATTTGTACAAGCTTTCGCGTGGAGGAACAAAATCTTCAGTGTCGGTTTCTGTATTTTGTTTATGTGATCTACAGGACTTGACTCCCCTCTTCGTATATGTTTCCAATAAAAATATGTTTGAGAGAAATATGGCAATATGGAATTTATTTGTCACACATTAAGTTGAAGAATTATGGATAGTGTGGATAAAATCGCAGTTCCACGGAGCACGCGCAAACATAAAATTGCCGGAGTGGAATGCGATCGAAAATAGCAAATAAAACTGAAACGTGAAATTGTTCCTGGTACAGAGCACAAAACACAAATTCCTTATAAATATGACTATCATTTCACAATCTTCGTCATTCTGAAAAAAATGAAAATTAAACACGACATTACATGAACATGACACGAAGAGACATGACATTATTCCAAAGATGCACATGAAAACTTGAATCTGCGCAAAGGGCGATTGTTCTGGTATTGACAGGATTTCTCTCCGCTAATAGCATCTAGGCAGCATACCATTAGAGGGAACTTTTGAAATCACAAACAATACCATCACCGATTCTGTAGCATGTCAATGTACCTCTGGTATTCGGTACCTGGTATTCTTTGTATTCTTCAGTACCTGGTACCTGGTATGTACCTGGTATTCGTTCCACTTTCAATCCCTTTTTTCAAGCAAGGTAACTAAATGTTCGAATACATTATTTACAATGCTCCCAACGGGGCCGTGTCTGCTTCCTAAACTTCCTTCCTTTATTTTTCTTTCTTCTCCAATCCAATCCAATCCAATCCTAACTTCCTTGCTTTCGTCATGAATACATGTCGAGTACAGAACTTGTTGTCATTTTTACTTCAACATTCCTTCGACAGAGAACGAAAGGGCCGTTTTGTGTAAGAATGTCCAACTGCATTTCTGTCGTTTTCATCAGGGATGACGGTTGTATACTCAAAAACAGACTGTCTTTTTTTTTTTTAATATAGATTTTTGATTAAAAAACTATAATGGCTATAGACGTGCTGTCTTCCCTTCGATCGTCTCTGGGTCGGTGGACGTTTTTGGCCATACGTTGCTCGACCGTCAAATGACTAATTACCTAAAAATCGCTAATTAATTTTTTTAATTATAAAAGTTATGAAGTTGTCCCAATGAGATCATCCAGGTCCTTTCGGTGTCCTGATATCGTAGCCGTTTTCAGAGCAAAAGTCCATTCGGTAGATCGTCCTCAAAAAATTCGTGGAGGAACACCTTTTTTTTTCTTTATTTTGTTAATTCGGACGATCTACCGAACGTATTTTTGTTCTGAAAACGGCTACGATATCAGGTCACCGAAAGGAACGTCTCATTGGGACAACTTCGTAGTTTTTATAATTAAAAAGTTAATTAACGATTTTTAGGTAATTAGTCGTTGGACGTTATCGTTATCGTAACGTAGTCGTTGGACGTTGGAGGTAATCAGTCGGTGAGTAACATATGGCCAAGGACGTCCGCCAGCCCAGAGATGACAAACATGAAAACAGCTTGTCTATATCCCTTAGTTTTCTTGTTTTTTTTTTTCATGAAAAATTTGTATCGAAAAAAACAAACAAAAAAAGACAGCCCGTATATTGAAGAACGGAATGGAGAGATGACCATTGAACTGGAGAAAACACAACATTCGCCACGGATATTGACTTGATTCGTCCTCACGACACGGCCAACAACACGTTGAAGGACTTTGATATTGCACAGTATAGTCACCTTCCACGCAGCTTTCATCCTCGTCACTCATTTTGAAACGCTATAGAAAGCTTTATGCCAAAACACTCTGATTCTGCGTGCAAGGCAATAGCAGCGCATCCACCCGGAGCACTAGGAGCAGTTCATGGAACAACCACATGGTGGCGACGCTGTTTGATCTCTCGACGAGTCGGAGAACACACAGTTTTTATACACGGTTGGATAGCGTCACGCGCAGAATGTCCTTTGCACTTCCTGCGTGCAAGTCTTGCATTCCACTCTGCAGCACCACACAAACTGGCAGTGGCACGCCACCTGGCGGCGTTCAATCTCATGCCTAACGGTGAGTCCACAGTCGTGACACAGATGACGACAGCTGTGTCGCTCGGCAAGGGTGACGTTCTCGCCTCTGCGCCTACACGCAAGGGAAAACGTTTAACAGGTTGAAATGTGCTTTCGGGTCTTTTCACCGCCCTTAAGACGGACTCAGTTCTTAAGAAAGCCTATAGGAAATATTTGTTCGCAGGGTTCCCGTAAATCTCGCCAAATTTCTACAAGAAACAAGTACAGGCGTGTTGTCCTCGAGTTGATCTAGGAAATGACACGCTTTTGAAGGCTTGACGCGATCCACTGATTTTTGGCGAATTAAAGTTTCTTAAATTTTCAGCAGATGGGAGTCTATAGGGATGCAAGAAAACCGCTTTTCTCGGCCCGTCCGCCCGTCATATTTGGGCCAAAATGATGTCATTCCCTGGAGTAGCAGTCTGGGAATTGATTGCAATGCACAAGTTCGACAAGCTTGCTGCAGTTTTCCAGTTCCCTGCGAATGAAAATAATGGCTTTGTCGTTTCCCAGCATGTTCTGCACGCTGACGCCGATTATATTACTTCCTTAGAGCGCGCGAGAAAGGCAAAGCGAAGAAAAAACAATTTTGGGAGGGTGCAGCCAACCCTCTCCAAAAGCGAACTTTAACTAGAGCCCGCCTTGCGTTTTCGAGAACTCCAATTTCAAAATGTGCACGAATGCACAGTTTCGGTCAACCTTAATAATAACACTGGAAAAGTTATGGTGTTGTCCCCGAGCGCGATTACAGCAACCTTTGGGGGACACGAGGAAATATTAATTGAACAAAATTATTCTGTTAGTTTAACGCAAGGATTTTGTTCACTTAACATTCCCCCAGTGCCCCAAGGATGGCTGTTATCGCGCTGGGAAATGACACCGATTTTTTTTTCAGTGCTATGATTAAGGTGGATCGGAGCTGTACCATAAGTAGAGGAACAGGGAAAACACTCATAAATACTAGTAGATACTTCTTATTAAACTCACCCGGAGCATTCCCTTCCTCTGGTACCGTTGATGCCAGCGGTGAGGTTGATGCGGCAATAATCCGGCGAGCGCACCACGTAAAGCAGCGCGTTCTTGCGGGCAGATCGGACCGCCTGTGTCGTCGCGCGGGTGTCTGGGTTGTACTCCACGTGGGCGGCCTCATCGTAAGCCGTCTTGAGTCTTCTTGCGATGACTGACATGTTGGACAGCTGCATGGTGCACGTAACAGTCGCACAGCTCCCCGAAGTGCCGTGACACTTGCATTGGCTTTGCATGGCTTTTTTGACAGCCTACAGGGGAATATGCGGTCGTCTAAGCGCGCTATTCAAGTATAATGTTCAATACTAAATCAATACATCGCTTACAAATACACATATGGTACTTATTATTGCACGTAATGTGTGTGCTGTAATGGAGTTCTTTCACTGACTGTCAACGCTCTAGAGGGCGCTAGCTTCAACGGAGGGAGACCACCGTCATGATATAGGTACAGATACGGCGAAGTTTAGTTTCGGTTTCAATTCGCTGCCCTATGTATAGCCCGCCATACCCTATGCCATTCAGAAGTCAGAATTGTGAACGTTTACATGCACATGGTTATCACGAACACCTGTATAAATAACGCTGCGGATGTCATGGAGGCGAGTGAGTTTAGTTTTGGTTTCCATTCGACGCCCGCTACTATTCAGAAGTCGAAGCTACAGTGACACTGTATAAATAACACAGTGTACAGGGACTCCAAATGAATGTGATGAAGGTGGGGGTCCTACATTGTGGCAGCAACTTGGCTAACAACTATATAGCGCTCGTTTGTGAGCGACGTCATGTGAATAAAACCTACACGTTCAGTAAACTCTTATTCCTCGCTGGGCTGTTCACACAAATAACCAGCGATGATGTTCGCAAATGACACTAAGAATAGGTCATTATCCGCGTATTCACATGAGCGACATTCCCCCAGAATCGGAAGATGCGAAAAGCGTCATAGCTTTCTGCTATCACGTGAGCGCGAATGCTCAACGTCGTGTCTTCACGTACACCGCTAACCGTGGGGAACATCCCGCTACCCAGCCACAAGATATTCCGTAGCAGACGACAGGAAAACGCGCTGACGGTGTCGTCTGCTAAGTGTCGTCTGCTAAATGCGCAGTACGCCACTCCCGATGTTTCGCCCCGTGTGAATGCTGAACATAAAACACGACGACGGAACTCCGGCTACGCGAGCAGTGGTTTCGCTTTTCTTCCACTAGAATATTCCGTGAGAATGTCGCTCGTGTGAATACACGGTATGCAGTGTACTGGAAAGGCACTTATATACGAACAAATAGACTTACTAGCCTTCCTGCGCGGTTGTTGTGCAGATTTACGAGCCCTTGCACGTCTCTCGCCGCCTCACGGGCATCCAGGAACTCCCGCGCCATTCGTGCGCCGAAGCGAACGTTGTCGTTGCATCCACCCCATGTCCAGTTGTGGGCTGCGGTAACACAACTTATTTTTCAAGCAGCTATCCGAAGCAACGGGCACAGACAAACATATTTCGACAATTTCCACAATAGTACAAAGCACTATTGGCATTTACAAGACGCCTTTTTTTTCTTTTTCCTCTCTGTTGTACAGTTAAAATCAACAATGACAACAACTTTGTTTGAATGATGATGCGTGGGCAAGTTTCGTCCCTCAAACAAACTCGTATTATGTATTCGTTTCATTGTGTCTCTTGCATTGGTGCACTATTGACGGCGTCACGTCCAAGTCACGTCTTTCAGTTTTCACGCACTGCTCACAATGGAAACACATGCAGACCAGGAATTATACGGCATCGCTTCAGGGATCAAAGATATGACCGTCTTTACATCAATTACATAGCGATTTTTAGTACAGTGAAAGAAATCTACGAAAGCGACACGATAAATGGAGTTATCACTAGATCCACGCTAAGCAATGTCATGTCACCCGCTTCGAAGAAACAGGGCGATTGCCTTATCGCGTTTTCGGAACCCTCTTATCACGAACACCTTCCGGTCTACGAAAACTCGCTATTTTGAGCAAAGATGCGCAGACAGTCTAGGGACAAGTTCTTAGTCTTAGTTCTGAGTGCGTGTGTTGCGTTACCTAGTGCAGTCTTGCGCGCCACCTCGCAGCTGCAGGAGTCGAAATGGCCGAGGCTGCAGTTTTTGGCCAGCGTGTACGTAATGCCTGCACTGACTATGGCGTGCACGAAAGCCATCTCACGGGTCACTGGAACGGAAAGTAATATATTCCCTTCAGGTTACTGAACACATTACTGGAAGCACATCGACTCCCACGAAAAGGTACGTGTACATTATAATAACTATAGAGCCTGACTTTTTAGGGTTATACCCGATTATGCCCGATATTTACCTCCCGATTCAAGTCCGGAAAGATAGGGGCTAACCCTCTGTTTCCCCGAAAACTGCTGGACCAGGGGAATCCGAAGTCATCACAACTGACACACAACTTTGAAAACTGTGTTGTAACTGCGTATATATGCTAATACAAACTGTCAAAACAGTTTGTATTAGCAGCTACCTCTGCCTGCTACCTCTTAGATGCATAGACTAAATATTGATGCGCTGTATCTGCTGGTGTGTGATGTGCATTATGCCGAGTAATCCAAAGATTTACGCCTGATCCAACCCGATTCAACCAGAATTAGGTTGTACCAGGTTCAGTTCAACCCGATTACACCCGAATTAGCGAAGAAAAATATAACACGCTATTTACCTCCCGATTTTCCTGGGAAATATAACCCGAAAAAGTCAGGCCCTAATTATAACGTCTATATGAGAAAAAAAAAAAAGAAAAACCGAGATGGCTTACCGAAAAAAACAGAACTTACCGGGTGGACTGGTCCGCCTAGAAAAAATGGCGAAGGCGTTCGAAGGACAATTCCACCTCTCCCACTTGAACTGTTCTTGACATTCGTCCAAGGCTCGCTGGACACCAATGGCTATACTTTCGGCCATTGGTAGTCCCACCTAGAAAAGAATTGTTCTTCTTATTTTCGAACAATGGTTTGCCAACCAAACATGCTGTTAATTGACTGGTAATCTGTGGTCGGAAATTTGATATGGAACCCCTCGTCCAGTAATGCTGCGAATGTTTGAGCTGGCTTTCGTGTCCCTTTAGAAAGCAGGCGTGCAAACGCCGTGCGTAGCAGTATGTGCAGCACGAGGATAATAAGGAGAGAGAGAGAAAAACACGTGTCTTGTGCATATTCTTGTAAACGTACTTGTGAGAATTTGCGTTAATTGACACAGAAACACCTACCACTTGTAACTGTCAACGAGTCCGGCAATATGATGTCATTCTAAATTACATTTACTTATGAGCTTTTTCTGATGCCGTAAAGTTCTGTTTCTAAACTCTACATACACAACCGAAAAGTAAAAAAAAAAAAGTACACACACACAGAACAGGACTTTACTGCGTAGGACGCTCTGCGCAAACCATTGCCGCCGAATGACAACACTTATCGCTTCTGATATTAGGAGAGAGCCGTTCTTCCGCTCCTTTGCGGCTGTTAACAGATATCCGTACTCACGCGTCAAAAAATATACGTATGAAATAAAGTAAAACGAGCAAGCGGACGACAAGCTCCTGAAAGACGACGGGTTCAGACCTCGATGAAGCTCTCCTTTTTAGTGTGTCGTGCGCAGGACGGCCGTGTTCCTCGACCACCTCGGCTGAGATTCCAGCGTCCTACTGATCGGACAAGCGTGTAATGACCCTTAGCGAAAGTGGAAACTCTGTGACATGCAATTCGCCGAAAAGGACGAAAAGTTCTCTGAAAACGACCGGTCCCTCGCAGAAAAAAAAAAATAAATAAAGAAAGAAAAGTTCACTCGCGCGAAAAGCGTGCGTTCTAACATCGGAAGTCTCTTCGAAGTAAGCGCTGTGTCGAGGAAAAGGGGGAATTGAAAAAAGCCACCCATTATCTCGGTTTCACGCACAGATTAACGCACCGCAAAGGCGTCCCTGCTGCTCGGATTAAGCGCCTTAATCCCTCTTTAGACCTCCCCGTCTTTAAACGGTATTTACCGGTCACTATAGAACGCACTCCCGCGCTATACAGAAGGACAAGTGGTGGAACTATAATGCCTTGAGTGTTCTAAGCCGTTACAAGATGTTTGCCAATTTGTGCTGATACCTGGTTTTGCGTCTCTTTTTATGCGATGTACTCGGAGCGCGAAAGCTTGTCAAGCGTTTGCCTACTGTTTGTATGCCACATTGCGTGTCTGAAGTGTTTCTGCTCAACTATGTGGGTGGGCTTTCGATGACTTTCATTTTTTTTTTTTTTTTTTGTAATGACATTCTGGTCTGGCTCAGAATTGGATTGGCGAACAAGAAGACAATGCAAAATTTTACGTGGGTCCTCGGGGAATACAACATGTACATCTTGCAACAAACGTTTATGGAACACGGCACTGGCGTATTTCTTCGTCGGAGCGGCTCCCTGCTAGCTATCAGGAAGAGATAGATTAAAAAGCGGGTAAACTATCCGTCTCCTCAGTATGCACGCGACCTACTAGATTATAATGACCATGTTATAATCGGTAGCCCCTATGAGGAGCCCGGTTCAGGTTCAGGTTCAGGTTCGCCTAATCCCTTTTACAACAGGGCAGACATCCATAAAAAGAGTCACAGGTACGCACGATCCCCGCACGATCCCCTAGGGGCGCTACTCATCGGTCCGCGAGATCTCCATCATGATTGGACAACAGAAATTTGAATTTTTTACGCGCAGAAGCGGACGTACGACTACCGCAGCAGACGACAGCAACAACTCTTATGAAAACGCGTAGAATGATGATGATAATCAACTTTAGGAAGTAGTATCTCACGTGGAACAACAACGCTTGTACAAAAATACTGAGCTAAGCTAAAGTACAAAGTTTGATCTTGATGCCTTGTTAACGCCGCGAAGCAACCGTGGCTATGAGCTGCGTACAGACGGGGACAGATGGAGAGAAGGCAGCGGGAAGGAGTGGGGGACAGGGGTGTTAGTAAGTGTCCTGGGCCGACTTCAGGGGGAACAGTGTCAACATTCGTCTGGTATAAGTCTTCGGAGAACCCAGGGTGCAAAGTATTGTAGAAATTAGGGAAGCAGTAGCCGGGCCGATGACTAGCGCCACCGCTAGCCTAAAAAATGCGGCGCTGGGAATAAGGGGTGCCTATGCACCCCTTGTTTGCACCCCTTGTTATGGTCGCTATAATCTAGTAGGTCGTGGTCTGTTCCCGCGTGTGATGCTAGCCTGTCGATCTAACGGAGAAACGCGACACCTCCGGTGTTGCGTTAACTTATGTCCCAAGCTGTGCCCACATTACTATAGCGATGAAACTCCCAAATCATCATAAGATAAGGTTGTTGAATTGTTGTTACAACATGAAAGACTTCCATACCACAAAGCAAAATGAATTTACATTCTGGTTAATGCGGAAAAATCTCGGTATCCGATAACTAAATTAAAATGCTGCTTAATAAATTTGAACACCACGCGAGGGCGTCGTACAATTGAAATAGCTTTCAGTAACAAACGACATAAGTCCTAATAATGTTCTTATCTTCTGATAGAAGTACACCACGAAATCCTCTGTAGGAAATTGGATGACAGGGACCTTTTGAAAGCCGGAAATTGCCCGTAAAGTCAACAGCATAGTTGACCTAACATTTCCATGCATTACGCGTTACCAACACGCCGCCATCCGGGTGTGCTTGGAAGGCTAATGAAATTTACCATAAACGGCTCAGTTAGGAAATTGAAAGGGCCTTACCTTAGTGCCAGCCATCATGAGGTTTGTAATCGACCTGCGATACAACAAAAGAAAAAAAAAAATGAATACGTCGTCGTGACCTGTTTTGTCCGTAAAGGTTCAAGGGTCTAGCCTTTTTCGTTGTTAGCGAACAAGTCAGTGAAACATTCTGGGGTAAACAAATTAACTGAATTGAGTCTACTGGTATATAGGAGTATATATGGCACCAATTCTTGCCTGCCATCAAATCGCCTCATTTAATAGAACACATCTACGGTCGGACTTCTTTATTTTTTTTCGCTTGAATATTGTTGGCAAATTCTGGTAAACAAACATTGTTTTGGTTAAATATTTTTAAGTACTATTTGACAAAACACTGGATGCACTGTCCGCCCTTGAGGTGATATCATTTCAAAGGTACATCTGATGTCAGGTCAGTGCCACTCAGTGGTTCATCAAGAATGCTAAGCACGGAGAGAGTTGAACAAAAATTGGGGTAGGGAGGTGTTCATTATTATTCAGTTACGTCATAACAGTTCAACTTATCATTACCGATTCGCATTACAGCTGAAGTGGCAAGGATCTCCTTTGTAGGGGATGCACAGGTAAGAAAGTTAAGGGGGTGTTGGGGGTTTCTCTAACATTTGGGGGCTGTTGGGGGGTGTAATGTGAGTCATTGCGGGGGGGGGGGGGCTGCTGGGCATGGTATTGTAAGCAGAGTTCGAGGTAACTCCGTTACTGTACCTAAATTCCTTTTGCTGGTAACTTGGAACTTAACTAGGTATACCGTGGTAACTTTCAGAGGAACTCGTTTCTTTTTGAGGTAACTTTGCCAAAGTAACTTAAGCTAAGTTCCAAGTTACTTTTAATTCGCTTTTCACTCACGTCCACATATTTTCTTGCTTTCTCTCCGGTTCTCTCAAGGCATTTTATGCCGTAAAACGTGATAATCAATGAATGACAGCATTGTATTAAGGAAGTAAGAACCGCTGCCATTGAAATGAAGCTGAACCATTGTGCGCCCACAGGGAGTAAGACACAAAGCGTTCGAATTGTTGGAGATAAACGTAAACGATCTAAGCGTGTTGCACTCCTGCGCAGGCAACTCCAGGTCTAACTCATCTGCTCGCGCGCGCTGCACCTGCAAGTATAGTGCTATCTTGTGTCCCAAGTAACGTAAAAGTAACTTGTTCTCCGTTAACTGCGACTAACATTTCAAAGTAACTCCGTAACTGCGAATTACATTTCAGGCCGAAGAACTTCGCTATTAACTTAGTGACATTTCTCACACGGTAACTTAACTCGTTAAGAGTTCTTTTTGACGGGCAACTTCTCTATCTATGATTCTAAGTGTGCTATGGTTGCAAACTTTGCAGGTCATTTCGGGGAAAAAGTGCGGTTTCCTCTCTGACTACAAGTATATATAACTTTGTGGTGGGGGAATCATTATGCAGAACGGGATTTTGCGCGACAATGTCTCAACCTATAAGAATACGAAAACCTTCACTGCTTTGATGCACCGCAGATGATGATTTTCCCGAAAAAGTTTCCCTATAAAACAGCAACAAGCACGACTTACCAGGCAGTTGTGCCGAGGACGAAATAAGCCAGAGCAGGAATCAACACTGTCGGATGTCGCATGGTTAAGAGCCTTCAATCCACGAAGCAACCCCCCGCACAGTTCAAAGTCTCGAGGCAAACTGTGTCCGTTCTAAAACGCTGGAAATTAAAAACTGCTTCCCTATTTGGGAGAGAAAGGATTTACGAGAAGTGGGAGAGGAGAGGCTAAAAAGGGTAGCGGAAACGGTCCTCCGGTGAGATCATGAAGGACACGCCGAAACGTCGCGGAGACGCAAAACAGCGAAAGGGTGTCGGAGGGAGACTCAGGTGGGAGGTCTTTGCAGAGAATGCGGCCAATGAGATGGGGAAATAGGGAAAAGCTGCGTCTGCGTATTTGTATGGACACATGAGAATGGGCCCAGTCGCCATTTCTTTTAAAGTTTGTATGACACGGTGGTAACGTGAAAATAAAAGTTCGATGCATCTTTGACCATTTTGCAAAGTTCGATTAAATGGGGTAGCTTTATGGGACAATCCTTGGCGGTAATCTTTTGGCAAAGCTCTTCTTGAAGTACTGTCAAATATTTATTGAAAGCCTCTTAATGTTCTGTAAAATTGCTTTTTTTGCTTTCTCTTTGTGTGTGTGTGTGTGTGTGTGCGTGTTGTCATTGTGGCAGTTACACAATGGACCCTTTTCACACTGTTGTCGTACACAAGCAGCTCTCCCGTGTACCACGAACACTCCGGTGATCACATGGTGTGACGTCACTGTTACGTGATAAAGCCACGGACGTATCACAAGAGGGGTTGGCGCCATAAAGTCATGGCATTAGCATACAGGGTTTTTTTTTTTTTGTTACAGAATTTATATATATATAAAAAAAGCCGTGAGAGGAGCATAGATGTCGTTGTTGCAGTTGAGTTCTGCGGTCGGGCTGACATCCTCTCGAAGAAAGTATGCAACAACTTAATGAACTCTATAATTGGGGAATTTCGGGCAAAAGCGGGAGGATCAGAATAAGAGACAATCCTAATTGAAAGCCATTCCACGTTTAAAAAATCCTGAAACACGCACGTGCGTGAAGATATCCATCCCCGAATGTGGATATGCAAATTAACCGAAACCGAAACCGTGGCGACCTGGAACGCAGGGGGTACATGCCTCATTTCACGTCAGAGGGCCACGTGATTTTGAGCTATGGAGATGATTGGAGTAGGTGCCGACCTGCGGGCCAGATAAACACCGCTTTCCCGCCCAGATAAGCCTCCGTCCTCCGTGAAGGTGTATATAAGCTTCTCAGGTGCGCTTTTTCAGTTTCTGCTCATTTGCATAGCAAAATTCGGGGATGTATGTCAAAGGACGGAGACAAAGAGCCCTGCTGGGGGGGTACCCCGAAATAAAGTGACCGAAATTTCAGCTGCAAAGTAAACTACTGGAAATAAACGTTATTTGACTGTAAAATGCACAGTCGCGCGTGGGGAACTACCAAGAGCGAACTTCCTGGACGTCAAAATGCAAACTCTAAGCTTGACCTAACCTAATAATAAACTGACCACCGTGCTGTTCCGTCGTGTCCGCCCTGCTAAGCATAACGGCCACCAAATTTGGCTTTCGTTCACTAAAACGACTTGAACAGACACCGAAAACCCGTGAATTTGAGTGGTTAAATAGCGATGTCATGTTTTCAAAACACGGCATGTACCCATCTTACGAAGCAATGGAGCATTCTCCTTGATTTTCCTTGTTTCGAGAACGGGAATTTCCGGATCGGGGATTTCGCAACCGGGAATATCGAGGTCCACCCATCCATCCCATAATCCTGTCTGAAATCTACAGGTGTTGCAAGAGAGTTGCTTCCCACTAAATAGACACGTATACGGCGTGCTATACCCAGTATACGTGTTTATCAGTCGAAACAAACAATATTGTAACGCCTAGAGACATCCAAGGCTGGATAAACCGCAATCTGTCCATTCCAGACAAGTACGTCGCAAGCTGTATTTTAGGTCATGAGTTCGAGTCCTGCAGTTGGCTAACCTTTTCAGTGACTTCCATCTTTCACTGTACTTTAGGTATTTGTCTTTTTGGCGTCCCAACAGCAGACCTCCATTCGGCGCCATAGTCCCGTGGGCCTGAAAAGTCAAGCCAGCCGTGTGATCGCATAGCCCGAGGTTGAAGACGACCTCCCAGCCCGTCCTCCGCGTCAAGGTCTCGGCTCGTTCCGACGTACCTGAGCAGCTAATGTGTGGGAGCTGCACAATGGGCATGGACGCTGCCGCTTCTTTCGTCTCGCCGCTTTAACATTTGACGTTGTTTATTCCTGAATGAAGCCAGCTCTCTCGCCTTCCTTGCAGCAGTCAGTCGGTCACACGTGGGAAAACTTTGCCATATGCTGTCTGGCGCCAGATTTGGCTGCTCTTACAATCATCTTAAGCAGTATGCTAAGTGCTACGCGGCGCCGCTTGTCTGTGGAACGGCGATGTCAGCTTGAATGCTATAATAAGCCGTTTAGTTACGTTACAGATGGGGAGTAACTCATTACATCTCGGTAGTGAATAATTCTAGCGCGTTGCCTCTTTTTTGGGGGGAGTAATGAGTAGTGTGACGTAATTTCGATTAATGACGTCACTCATTACTTGGGTTGAAGGCTCGCGCGTTGTCTAGTGGCACCTCCAACCTGGTTGTGAGTAAGAGAGAAACTGATGTTCTGAGGCTGGAACAACATAGAAGGGACAGATACAAACAAAGCCTCAAAAAAGCCTGGTTCTGAGTGACTACCCACCTTTGTGACTGTCGAGCTCACAAAGTCGAAGGACATAGCCCAAGTAGAGCCACAGGAGGAGTGTGATTGGATGAGGATGCGAGGTTTCCGGATGATTTCTCACCGGACATTTGCTGATCCCCCCCAACCCCGCAAAAAGTTCATGGCGGGCTAATGCTCACCACTGGTACCATCTGACTGTCTATCGTCAAAATCAAAGTGAATATGACCGGATTCGGTGGGAGTGTAAGTTCCACGGAAGCAGGAACTGCAAGGTCGCATCCCATTTCGGCTGTTCCTGTTTTCCCTAACGTGATCTTTAGGATGAAGAGGATCATGGGGATGTCTGCCATTAGGCGAAATGGAATTATATACCAACAAGTGGGCTTTACTATCACTGATTGATGTCAATAAGTAATGGCTTATATCCCCTGTGTGCAGTTTGCACACCTTACAAAGTTCTACTCAAGCGTCGCGAGGGAGGGTGTTCAGAAGGACAGAGCGATGCGGTTCTGCATCAGAGCTGAGCCCGCTATGCTTGTGGCTCGACAGCATATGAACTCTTCTTCAAACGACACATCAGGACTTATTGTCCTTTTCGCCGAGCCCTGTGAATGACACTGCAAACAGTATAACACTTTTCGTTATTTTCCGGCTCGACACTCTAAATCAAAGCGTTAAAATGTCACTTGTCTTCCCAGCCGTGTCAATTTTTTTTTCTCAGACTCGTGGAAGAAAAACACTGAAATAGTCTGGAAGTTGTGGCAACCCCCTTCTAGATACTTCAACTCGCGGGTCCAGGAAGAAATGTCCCCGGAAGAAATGTCCCCGGAAGAAATGTCCCCGGAAGAAATGTCCCCGGAAGAAATGCCCCCGGAAGAAATGCCCCCGGGAAAAATGTCCCCTGAGGAAAATTCACATTTGGTACGCGTGGACTGCTTGACTTCGGACGTTGACTTTTTACTAAGACGGTGTGAATATTTGGATTTTGGAGCACCGAAGCTAGTAATCGTGTATCCTGTTCCATTTCCGAATCAAATATGGAATTCATTGTTCGGATTCCAAATTGAATTGATGTTCTTTTCCGGGGGACATTTCTTCCGGGAACATTTTTTTCCGGGAACGTTTCTTCCGGGGTCCTTTTTTTTCCAGGAACATTTTTTCGGGTTCCCTCAACTCGCAACTTGGATTCTTCCGTTCGATTCCATTGGAAAGCTGAATGACTAAGCTGAGGCCATCGATGTTACCGAGCTGTGACCAAGATGAAGCTACACTCTTAAAAATGAGTTTCACCGCATAGCACGCTCCTAGCCAGCCATCATCTCGAATGATATTGTTATCTGCCCTGATTTGTTGAAAACGGGAGGCGTACGCCTTTTTTGTGACACTTATGCTGGTCATAATTGTCACAAAAAAGGCGTACGCCCCCCGTTTTCAGCGAATCAGGTCAGATAACGAAATCATTCGAAATAATGGTTGGCTAGGAGCGTGCTATGCGGTGAAGTTCATTTTTAAGAGTGTATGTTCATCTTCAGTTGTATTTGCTCGTAGACATTAACCAGCGAGCAAGGAGTGTCGTTCTTTACAACGCGTCGAGAAGGCAATGATCTTGAAGTTCCGTGATGGTACCACGAAGGAACTGTGGCAATGAGCGGCACATAGACGTGGGCAGATGGAGAGAGGACCGCAGGAAGGGGGCTAGTGTGCGTCCTGGGCCGACTTCAGAGGGACTGTGCTGACCAGCAGTTTAACTGAACGTTCTCGTGTAACTATATGCTCGTTATACCCTTTAAAAACGTGTTCATCTTCTTCTGGCCTCGTGCGTCGGGAGTGACAAGTTTGAATATAAAATAGAGCATCTAGTTGCTCAACGCGGCGAATGCGTTTTCGTGTTTCTAGGTGAGGTAGGCACGATAGGAATGCAGAGAAAAATAGGCATTTTGCTGAAAATGCGATCTTCAGTGTGCAACGAAAAAGGAGAACCTCCTTCCTTTCTTCACCTGACACGTATATGTATGCGCCTCAGTATAGGCGAAATGCGACTTCCTGGTACTTCCTTACGTGAACTGGGACCCCGTGCGGTTCCGGGGGAGGGAACATGGCGACGGATTGAGAGATATAATCTGATAAGAAGCATTAGGCGAAATGGGAATATAGGAGCCCTGGGAAGGAACGGTCCCGGCGTATCCGCCCCTAGCTGCAAGGCGGCCCGTGGCTTTGATTGGCTAAAACGACTTCGACAGATATCGAAAACTCGTGAAGCAGAGGAGTTAATTAGTGATATCGAATTTTTAAACGTGGTATATTATCTTACGAAACCATGGAGCATTTTCTTTGTTTTGACACCGTGAATTTCGAGATCGGAAACCTCGAGACCGGGAATATTCAGTCCTTCCCGTAACGGGCATACCCGCGAAAGTGAAGTTCGACGTGGCAATTCTTGTGAGAAATGCTTTAGCGTGCCCTTAAAAAAAAAGAAAGAAAAAATTTTCATTCGTGAAAATGAATGTTCACTTCACGTGAAAAATCACAATAAACATGACAAATATGACATGTGATAATGAAAGAAAGACAATAAATGTTTTCCTTTACTAACATTTCTATTTGTTTGAGCCATCTGACTGACAACGAATGTCACAGTATAAGCGCGCAAATGACTCAGTAGTAACAATTACAAGGGGGCTGGTTGTGAACGAAATATCTGAAACTTTTGTGCTGATCTATACAAGGCAGAAAGTTACTTGAACCCCTGTGCAATTTGTTTCAGTGTTTACACTCGATACAAAAGGTGCCAGATCAAGGCGAAAGACAACAACACCACAGGGTTTACCTCAAAATAAAGTGATCGAAATCCCCGTTGCAAAATAAACTTCTGCAAATAAATGTCGTCAGACTATAAAATGCACCATCACGTGCGGAAAACTGCCAACAGCGAACTTAGACTAACCTGGACAAATCAATGCAAACACGGAAAATTGGACTAACCTAATAATAAACTAACCAACCCTCCTCCCAACACTCTTAAAAGTGAGCTTCACAACATAGCAACTCGTCATCCCGAATGACAACGTTCTCGCCCCTGATTTGCTGAAACAGGAGGCGGAGCCTATTCTGTGCCGTGCATAATGTCACAAAATAGGCTCCGCCTCCCGTTTTCAACATATCAGGGGCGAGAACGTTGTCATTCGGGATGACGGGTTGGCTAGGAGCGTGCTATGCGGTGAAGCTCTGTGTGTTTAGAGTGTAGCGAGGTGATGCTTATATAAACCATTTGAAAATAGAACCTTGAAAAAGAAACACCTTAAAAAATGCATCTTCCAAAATATACTTTCGAGAATAAATCATGTAAATATCCACGGCGGCGCAATAAACTTGAAAAAATAAACTTCGTAAACTCAATCGTTCGAAATAAATCTTTCAAAATCCACCCTCTGTGATTGCAGCTCAGAATGATCCTTACTCTCGGAATAAACTTGAACTGTACCTTCTGGGAAAGTGATTCAGGTTTACAATTCAACGCATGCGCGCTATGCTTGTATTCATATGCGTCGTCCTCTGCATGTTCAAACTGAATATTTCGACTTCCTCAACTATTACTGGAAGAAACATTCTTGACATGCTTGCTATGAAGATATCGTGAATTTCGTTGAACAGAACACTCTTGGCTTAACTATGATTTATTTTGACGGTGTGTAAACTTAAATGCTTTATTTCAACGGGTGGACTTTCAAGCTTGGAATTTTAACGTTTTCATTCCAAGCATCTATTTCAGCATACATCCTCGACTAGCTTGCTTGATTTTTAAGCATTATGTAGTGAAATAAGTACTTCAAGAAGTAGCTGGCTACAGTTGTAGGTAATGTGCCATAAATGAGGTGAGCGATAGTCGACATATAGAGAAACAGACAATAACGCCACTCTGTATTTTAAGCAGTTTGTCTTAAATAAGGAGTCAACGAACAGTTCATTTTCATCAGTTTCTCTTGCAACGTGAATCTTGATCGGTTTGTAAGTAACTCAAAAATTGATGATAATGGAAGGAAAAATCTGTTTCGAAGAACATATAGAACAAAGAGGAAAACAAGCAAAACCAGCTGGTGCAGGCAAATAAACTTATTTATTTCGAGACCAGGTTAAGACCGTAATATAGGTTCCGCGAGCACTGAGGTCCCCTCGTTTAGAGGAATTTCTTCCTGAAGCCTGCACACTCTTAGAAATGAACTTGGAACTCTTAGAAACACCGCCATAGCATGCTCCTAGCCAACCGTAATCTCGAATGATATCGTTATTGTTAACGGGAGCCGTACGCCTTTCTTATGACGCTTAAGCTGTTCATAATTGTCACGAAAGTGGCGTACGCCTCCCGTTTTCAACAAATCAGGGCAGGTAACGATATCATTCCAGATGATGGTTGGCTACACTCTTAAAAATGAACTTCACCACATAGCACGCTCCTAGCCAACCACCATCCCGAATGACAACGTTCTCGCCCTAGATTTGTTGAAAACGGGAGGAGGAGCCTATTTTGTGCCATTATGCACGGCACAAAATAGGCTCCTCCTCCCGTTTTCAACAAATCAGGGGCGAGAACGTTGTCATTCGGGGTGATGGTTGGCTAGGAGCGTGCTATGTGGTGAAGTTCATTTTTAAGAGTGTACGAGCAGTGAAGTTCATTTTTAAGAGTGCACGCATCCGGCGCTACGCGCATGCGCAGCTCCATGCAGCTTCGTACAATTTGTCACCGAATGGCCATTTCACTTCGTTCTCTCCCGTCGCGGCTTACATACGGTGGCACCCTGGCATCGCTTCCCAGTAAGCCGGCCCGTCGCGCGACATTCCCCGCGGAGAGCATTCCCGGAATAGTTTATCGATTATGCTCGATTTCTGCTCGTGAATTTCTCTCATTCTCATCAACCACCCATACTCGCGGGAGCCAAAGTAGCGTCGGGGAGTTTCACTCAGGTGCTGTAAGCAGTGAAGTTCATCTTCTGTGAGCACCCTCAGTATGGCCAAGTTGTCGTCTTCGTTGCGCCGTGCGTCTCTTGAACGGCGTGTCAGAAGACGACGTAGGCTGGAAAATGGTTGACGCTCATCAGTGAGAGCACGAAAGAATGAGAAAAGGAGAGAGAAAACTAAGGGAGAGTGCGAGCACAAAGTACAAAACACATGGGGTGCAACGACAAATTTTCGTCACATGATGAAGAATCCTGGGAATATCCCAGACTGGTACCTCGGCCCCGCCCACGTTTTTTTTGTCTTTCTGTTTTCCCCAATGCAAAGAAAAGGCTGGAGACGAGTAGTGCGGACAGTGATACCTTCGACCCAGTTCGAAGCAGTCACACAATCATATTTATGACAAAAGTTTTTTTTTTTTTTTTAAATACAGAAACAAAACTCTGGCGTTGCTACAATTCCTTCCTGATACAACTCTCCTGGACAAGCTCCAACTTGGGATAAATTCCATGATAGGCTAGCCTGCGCCGACTTGGGTGACTTGGAAATCGGGAGCTGACAACCCGAGCAGTGAGTCAGCGAGACCCACCTAATCTCTTTTTCACTCCGTTTCTCTTTATTTATTTCTTTTTATTCAGTTATGAAGGAGTCTGTATATATTCTGTATATATATAGGAGTCTGTATAGCCAACCATCACCTCGAATGATACCGTTTTCTGCCCTGATTTGTTCAAAGCGGGAGGCGTACGCCTTTTTTGTGACACTTATGACGTTCATAATTGTCACAAAAAGGCGTACGCCTCCCCGCCTCCTCGAATCAAATGCAATAACCGTATCTTTCGCGACAATGATTGGGACACTTCGTGCTATGTGGTGAAGTTCTGTTTTTAGAGTGTACATTAAATGTGCGGAAACACTAAATACACTCTTCACTGCGTAGCACGCTGCTAGCCAACCGTCACCCCGAATGATATCGTTATCTGCCCAGACTTGCTGAAAACGGGAGGCGTACGCCTTTTTTGTGACAATTATGAACGTCATAAGTGTCACAAAAAAGGCGTACGCCTCCCGCTTTGAACAGATCAGGGCAGAAAACGGTATCATTCGATGTGATATGGTTGGCTAGGAGCGCGCTATGCGGTGAAGTTCATTTCTAAGAGTGTATGCGTTAAAGAAGAACATCGGGAACGTGTATCATTACCTGGGATGAGAATATATAAAGAAAGGCGCATCACGAAGCAGACCTCTCGGAAAATCATAGTCCATGTCTTCCTCCATTCTTTCTTCTCTGCGCACATTTTGGGGAGGGGCTGGTTGAGGGACAACCACTGGCTCCGGCTTTTTCTCGGGTAACTACAAATATTGGAATCATTTACAGCGTTCTGCGTTCAGTTCTGCGTTCGACACAGTTTTTACACATTTGCACAGTTCTGCGTTCGACAAAGGCTTCGTGACGTACAGTCGCCGAGTATAAGTTGCAATCCATAACTTAAAAATCCGAGACTAGGGGACAAAAAAAAAAACAAGAAAAGAAAACAACAGCACAGCACAGACAAGGTCTCAACAATGTCTTTCAAGTTTAATTAACTAATTAATTGATAAACTAGCGACACATACTGTATTATGCCACATTCGAAAAAGTAAAAAGAATAAAAAGAATATAACGTGAAATGATTAACCATTCTGAATAGCTGAAGCTACAAGAAACGACGCTCCACAATAGCCTGGCTACTGTCTGCGCATCAACTGAATTGAATTGAATTAATACAATTGATGCCCATACCATAGCCAAGCAAATGGTCTGGGCATCAATGTGAGAAGTAAACATAGCTTTCTACAGCGTCTGCCGGAAAGTTCTGGAGTTCTGGTGCGAGTTAAAAGAACTCAAAGCGGTCGAAATTATCCGCAGTCCCACTGAGTAGCACGTGCTCAGGATTTCTCCACACAAATATATGCGGGCTGCCTGTAAGAGCATGCGTGAGAACCTACTCGCAGTTCAATATATTTATGGTTTGGAAGCACGCTACATTCCTGCGGGTAAAATTTATAGCTGACACATAATTAATTACAAACGGGTGCGCCTCGAAATAAATCCCCGTTGCAAAATAAACTGCTCGAAATTGTTTCGCGGTGCCCCGATTGAAAATGAGCTGCCTAAAATGCACGGTCGCCTGCGGAAAAATGCCAACCGCCTACTTAGACTAGCCAGTGCAAAAATGCAAAGGCCGAACTTGCGGCGTGTAATGCTAAGCCTAACGGCCGCTAAAATGTGCTTTCGTTCGCTAAAATTATAGTTCAACAAGCATCAGAAACTCGTAAAACTGAGAAGTTAGTTAGTGCTTTTGGATTTTTAAACACTGCACATCATCTCACGAAGCAGTAGACATTTTATTTGTTTCGAGACGTTGAATTTCGCAAACAGTATAATATCGAGGCCCTCCCTTCTGTACGTGGGATCCTAAATGTTCTGCAAAAGCGTCCCCGAAATTGGACCTTTTTCACAACGCCTCTGCGCATGTGGTGTGCGACCCTGACGGCGCCGAAGACGGTTCCATACACATTCGATAGATGGCGCCAGTACGACTGCGGCTGAGCTTTGGCACGCGGCGATCGTGTTTCGCTGGACGGCCGATAGGGTACGACGCGAGTGTGAAACAGGTCCATTTGCAAATTATGTACTGACCTTTGTGAGGTATAGGTTTCTTGTGAGTGTGGACACGTAGGAGCTGGTGGTCATCGTGTCCTCATGGCGGCTCCGAATTTTGTTGGCTATTTTGTCTAGCATGACAGTGATCTCATTCACGGGCTCCGGGGTGCAGTGTTCTTTAAAAACGTCATGAAAGTTCTCTGCATATTGCATGTCGTAGCAATAATCTGAAACAACAATCAAAGGCAAGTTGGAAGGCATTCTTACATCTATTCATAGGGAGGGTGGGTTTTCTTCTATTTCTCTCTCTCTCTGTCTTTTTTTTTTTTTTCAGTGATGGCTGTATGAGGGAGCGTTTGTGGTGATCACGGCGTCGTGGTTATTAACATTTCGTGTCCATGTCGCTACAATGCAATGTCGCATTGTAGCGACACGAACTATCACCAACTCCCCATGTTCTATGATTATAATCATTTAATTCGGCGCGCCATTGCCACGTCGAGACTGGGACGAACCCGGGTTCGAATTACCGTGCCGGCTGTGCTGTCTGGGTTTTTTTTTTTTTTCTGGGTTTTCCTTAGAGGCTTTCAGACATAGTCGGCACAGCTCCCTTAGAAGTCGGCACAGGACGCACATTCCTCCGCGGCGTCAGTCGTGACGTTGCCCACCTCTGTGAGGCAGACAACGATCAGCCATATCAGCACACTACCCTTATTGCGCGCGGCCCGATATAGTTATCGCTGTCACTTCTTCGCACGTGGCTGCCAACAGGCGTGAATTCTTTTTTAAAACCTTTACAGACTTTTAACAAAAAAGCTATGACAGCAGCATTGATGTCGTTTTTGCAATTCAGTTACGGTCCAGGCGAACATCCTTCCGAAAGGAGCGTGTATAACTACTAAGTAATTAACTAAATAAATTAATTGATTAACTCTTTTAACTACGGAATTTCGGGCGAAAGCGAGGCAGCAAAACTGCAGATAATCCTCGTTGGAAGGAAGCTTATTTTACCTCTTAAAAATCACAAAACCGACGCGTGCCGTGAAATATCCATTGCCAAATGTCGCCATGCACATCAGCCGAAACCGCGCCGGTAGGGAGAGCACTGCGCTCATTCGACGTCAGAGGGTCACGTGCTTTGGACCGATGGAGATTATTGGAGTAGCTGTTCACCTGCTTGGTCATATCAATCGCTTTGAGGCCTAAATATTCCTCCGTCGGCGGAGGTGGTGCGCTCTTGAGGCGCGCTGTTTTGGTTTCGGCTCATTTGCATATACGAAATAGGCCTCTAGCGAAATAGCGAGAAACGTCATCATGATGTTGGTAGACAGACTGAAACCGAAACAAATTGGAATGAGAAGGCTGGGTTCCACGAATGGGCACTTGTTCGCTGCCTCCTATTGGAAGACACCGAAGGTCGCAACCCTTTCAGGGACCATCGTGATTCCCATCAGGACCATATGGCTTTCGGGCGCGACCTTCTTCGCCCCTATAGTTTCCAGCGTAGTTCAACTCTACCAAATTGGTGGCGCTGTCGAACACGATGGCGTCAACCGTTCAACAAGTCGTTTCCTGTTTCACGATGACGTCACTTGTTTACAAACAGGGAGAGGTCTATTCGCCGATGTAGATTTTACGACACGCTCTCGTTTCAGGATTTTTAGGAGACAAGATAGCTTTTTCGACGAGGATTTCTCCCATTCTATCGCTGTCTCACCTCCGCAGGAATTATGTAATTAAGGGGGTAATTAATAAACTTTAGGTTCAGGCCCCGACAAAAGTTTACAGAACACGCAAGCGATGTATTTCCAGCTCGGTGCGACACGCTACCGGCGAGCGGAAACGGGCTTGTTTGCTCGTTCAGAGGGGCGAGCGAGTGCGTTGGTAGGACAGATCACCGCGGTAGTTTCGGTATCGCTTGAATGTGTTCGAAACGCACCCCTTCACCCCTCTGAACGAGTGAGCATGCCCGCTTCAGCTTGCCGATAGGGTGTTGCATCGAGGGGGAAATACACAGTTTGCGCGTTCCGTAAACTTTTGTCGGGATAACAATTTTAATTAATTGATTTGATTAATTAATTCGGTCGTTAATTAGTCTACTCTCTTTGAGGGGATGTCCGCCTGTCCGTATAACTCGACAGCGAAAATGAGGTCTATATGCTGCTCTCATATAATTTATTTATAAAACAATATGTAAATGATATTAAAAAAAAAAAAAACACTGTTTATGGTCTTGTGTACTAGCTAACTCCATACATCTGATTTCTTGTCTTTTTTTTTTAATTTTTTGAAATTCTGCACTAGCACCGTGATTCAACTGTGAACGTGCACCGTGTACAGACATGACCAGGTGGAGAGAGGGAGCAACAGAAAGGCGAAAAGGACAGCGAAGGGTTATAATATGCTTCCTGGGCCGACTTCTGGGGAACTGTACTCACATTCTCCTGCACTCTCAAAGCAGAGCTTCACCACATAGCGCTCTCTTAGCCGACCATCATTCCCAAATGAAACGTACGCTCCCTCGACTTGATGAAAACGGGGGGGGGGGGCGTACGCCATTTTTTTTGGCAATTATGAACTGCATAATGCCACAACGCACTTCTGGTTTTCTGGCAAATCAGGGGAAAGAACGATGAAGAACAAGCGCGTGATGATGATGATGATGATGATGATGACATGGCTTGAACAGAAGAGTTGTATTCAGGCTAATCGAAACCATTAGCATTCACTGGAAGTATGGCATTTTACAGCGCACGTACAGGTTCATACAAATCTGCTGCACGTGAAAGTATCCTCACCTTTTTTCGGACACATGCAGGACGCCAATAGGAAGTCTGCGCTGATTGGTAACTTGTAGGCGGTGTCTCGGCGCCACCCGGATCTCATGTCAGCGAGCATGTGCTCTTCGTGCTTCTTCACGTAGTCTGCCTACAGCGAAAAAAAAAATAATAATAAATAAATAAAGATGATTAACGTAATGAATGCGTCGAAAATGCGCTAGCATTGAGCCGACCCACCTGCTGCCACTATCACCCTTATCCACCCAATCCACGCCTATTAGTAACTGTTAGTAACTAGTAGTTATAAGTGGATGGTGACATTGTCACCATCCGACTTACCTCGACGAAAAATAGTTTCGGTTTTCCGACAAGTTCCGGACAGTTGTTTCCCATGAATGGTTGGGTGATATCCTTCATTCTCATTGGTCTGTCGTACGCGTACAACCGGACGCCGTAGGTGTCTTCGCTCCGGCACGTCAGAAACCAACAGACGAAGCAGTTGCTGTCGAGCAGTTCCTGTTTCTTCTGTCTGTCTGTAACCGAAAGGCAAAAGTGGAACCTCGAAAATATGCGGGATAATAAGTTTCACATACTTGCACACTGCTTTTATACATACGTCTGAACAATGGGTTAATTAACGGCTGAACAACAGGTACAATTATTTGACTCTTGTTCGAAACCAATTGATTATAATCGAAGTTTTTGGGGAGCGCAGTCGTAGGGGATAGAGTTCATAAATAGGAAGCAGAATAGCGACACTGAGCCACGCCCGGCGAACGAGGGCGCCATCTTGGGTCCGGCGCGGCTGCGTCGCCTAGCAACGGGACGCAAATCTCCCCCTCCTCTGGTGGAGAAGAACGCGTAGTCGAGCCAGCTCGCAACCCAGGGATGCGGTTTTGCATGGAGGTGACTCAACATGAATGGCGAGTTCTTGAAAAGAGAAACCACGTGACACGAACGGCCCAATCGCGCACCGAGCGGACTCAACATGGACGGCGAGTTCTTGGAGAGGGGTACCACGTGACACGAACGGCCCAATCGAGCACCGAGCGGGCTCAACATGGACGGCGAGTTCTTAGAAAGCGATACCACGTGACACGAACGGCCAAATCGCACACCGAGCGGACTCAACATGGACGGCGAGTTCTTGGGGAGGGATACCACGTGACACGAACGGCCCAATCGAGCACTATCGCTTTTGATTCGACAAGAGAGGGGGCGTACGCCTTTTTGTCGCAATTTTCATATATCCAAATTGCCACAAAAAGGCGTACGCCCCCTTTCTCCTCGAATCGAAAGCGAAAACCCTATCATTCGTGGCAATGGTTGGCGCACAGCGTGCTATACGGTAAAGTTCTGTTTTTAGAGTGTACAGTTATCGCTCCTGATACGAAGAGAGAGGGGGGCGTACGCCTTTTTGTCGCAATTATCATACATCCAAATTGCCACAAAAGAGTGTACGCCTTCATGTCTCTTCGAATCAGAAGCGATAAACGTATCGTTCGTGGCAATGGTTCTAATTAAGTTCTAATTCTAAGTTCTAATTCAGTTCTAATTAAGAGCGTACAATCCATATGCAGTCATTGAAGCTAGCATCATGTTGTCGAATACTAGTCATAGACGACTGCCTACACTCTTAAAAATGAACTTCACCGCATAGCACGCTCCTAGCCAACCATAATCTCGAATGATATCGTTATCTGCCCTGATTTGTTGAAATCGGGAGGCGTACGCCTTTTTTGACAGTTATGAACAGCATAAGTGTCACAGAACAGGCGTGCGCCTCCCGTTTCCAACAAATCAGGGCAGATAACGGTATCATTCGAGGTGATGGTTGGCTAGGAGCGTGCTATGCGGTGAAGTTCATTTTTAAGAGTGTAGGGTGAAATGTGAAACGGGTTACGGCGGTGATTACTCCTGTGGAAACTTACACTCCTGCATCTTTTCTTTGATTTGCTTGATCATCGGTTGGTTGTAGACTTCGCACTTGAATCCCATAGCTTCAAAAGTCTTCTTAATCTGTTCTGCCTTCCTGTTGACAAGGTCCTCTCGCCTCTCTTCCGGCTGTACGCCCAACGTGGCGCTGACACGCTAAGGAACACCGAGACAGAAAAGTTCAGGAGGAATAAAAAGGTACAAGTAAAGGAAATAAGTAAGTAAATTTCAATTGGCTTCAGTATGAAAGAGGTTAGTCGATGATAAAGTCAAAATTGCGAGGAAATAAGCATGCAACGAGCTATTCCTACCAGCTTACTAACTTCAGCTCTGGAAAAGAGGCGGGCCTGAACAGTTCGCTGCGCGTGGGGAATCATTGGAATAATGAGGGAAAAAAATACGGTTGAGAACCACTGTAATAGAGAAGATCATGAATCGGGTATTCGTGCCGAAATGCTTGGGGCTCTTATAGGTCATGAAATGCCGCGTGAAGGTAAATGCCATATGTCGGAAAATGCACCATGGACACTACAGACATCATTCACACAACCACAGCATGGATCCTTCTACTGTGGCGAGTGATGGGCTGCGATAAGACGCGATGTCGAATGATGTCCTTATAATACGATGTGATAGTGAAGTTGACGTGGAATGATGGGTTTTGACGTTGAAAGTTTGTGATGCTGATGTCGACCGATTGATTATCGATCGATTATCACGTTGATGGGCCACGATATTAATGTGCTGTGACGCGCTGGTAGTAAAGCCCACCATGATATCCGATGCTGACTAAGCATCTGTGACCAGACATAATTAATTAATTACCTCATCCGGAAATAATGCAGGTGTGTTGCGCATCTATCGCGCAGTCGCATGGCAATGTTGAATGATTTCTGTACTTTCTCAAGCAAAGATTATCAAAGTGGGCTAAATGCTGAACGAACGCCTCATTTGACATTACCGACATGTTGATGATGAGGCAGAGGCCCGGAGTTTTCCTATCCATCCTGTATTCGCTCTGGATGGGTTCCGAGCAGTCCACACCTGGGTCTTGGAAGCTCGGCCTGAAATTTAGAATGTATAAGCTTGAATGGCAATTATGGACCGCACAAGTGTAAAAAAAAAAAAAAAAAGCCGTACGCCTCCAGTTTTCAACAAATCAGGGTTAGATAACGGTATCATTCGAGATGATGGTTGGCTAGGGGCACGCTGTGCAGTGAAGCTCATTTTTATGAGCGTATACAATCATGAAAATGAGTTTCACCACATAGCACGCTCCTAGCCAACCATCATTTCGAATGACAACAGGAGGCGGAGCCTATTTTGTAGTATTATGCACGTGCATAATCATACAAAATAGGCTCCGCCTCCCGTTGTCATTCGAGATGATGGTTGGTTAGGGGCACGCTATATAGTGAAGTTCATTTTTATGAGCGTGTACACTCATAAAAATAAGTTTCACCACACAGCACGCTCCTAGCGAACCATCATCCCGAATGCCAACGGGAGGCGGAGCCAATTTTGCAGCATTATGCACGTGCATAATGACACACAATAGGCTCCGCCTCACGTTTTCAACAAATCAGAGGGGCGAGAACGTTCTCATTCGGGATGATGGTTGGCTAGGGGCGTGCTACGTGGTGAAACTCGTTTTTAAGCGTGTACTACACAGTGTCCTCTATCATTATAACTACACTAGTCGTCGTTAAGATGAGCGACACCTGAACCTCCTAATGTACGGCCAAAACAGAATTCGTAAAGTGCACGGCGTAACAACAAGGGAGTTAGACGCGCCGTGCACGTATCCCTGGCGTGCACGCTGCTGTCATCTCGAATGACTAGGTAAGGAGGACGCAGCTTGCGATGTTTGTAGACGAGAATCGAACAAAAGGAACTGGGAAAGTTCTCCAAGTTACTTTGACAGAGTTACCTAAAAAATCAACGAGTTCCTCAAGAAGTTACTGAAGTTCGAAAGCAAAGAGCTAAGTCAAAAGTTACTGAAAAAAGTAGCTTAGAGTAATGAGTTACTTTGTAACAAGTTACCCTCGAGTAACGGTTACGGTTAACGAGTGCGGTTAATCTCGCAGTGCGAATAGTAACTGCTGTTGACAAAACCTCCAATGCGATGTTTTCTGGAAGACAAGTTCCACGAAAAAAAAAAGAAAAAGAAAGAAAAACCGAAAAATCCAACACTTACATTGATGGCAGCGCGTCCGCCTGGCATGCTGGAAGGAGAAGACGTGGGAGATCATATATGTTGCATGACTGTTCTTCATCACAGTGGCCGTAGCAGTATTTTTTCGGGTAAATCCATGCACCCATAACTTCTCAATGCGAATATATATTTTATATCAATATATATTGGCACTAACGGTTAATTTGGCGGTCTTAATGGCTGGACGTTCGGGAACTATTTCCCGGGACCTTATCATCCGCACTCCGCGGTCGTACCATGAAGGCTGGTGTGGAATACTGAAAATCTGAGGCTTCGCCAGGATTTTTGAATGATTCTGCGACATCTCCGTGAAGTCAATCGCCAACGTTTAAGCTCACATTCGAGAAGGAGCGCGTGACGACAATAAGATGTTAGGATATATGAGTGGCGGAATGAATTGTCGATCGTTGAAAATGTTGTAGCAAAAGCAGAACATCTTGACTCATTACTGGTTCGACATTGGAAATACTTGTCCAGTATTGGTTCAGTACAGTATTGCCAATAACCAGTACACTCTTAGAAATGAACTTCACCACATAGCACGCTCCTAGCCAACCATCATCCCGAATGACAACGTTCTCGCCCCTGATTTGTTGAAAACGGGAGGAGGAGCCTATTTTGTGCCGTGCATAATGGGCACAAAATAGGCTCCTCCTCCCGTTTTCAGCAAATCAGGGGCGAGAACGTTTTCATTCGGGATGATGGTTGGCTAGGAGCGTGCTATGTGGTGAAGTTCATTTCTAAGAGTGTACTGGTCCAATTTGGTTTAATTTGTAATTCGTCCAATATTTGTCTAGTACAGTATTGGCTGCGCAGAGAAGTTTGGGAGTCGCCCCCTCGTGTTCGCTGAACGAACCCTACCGTGAGGACATTCACGGACAGTATTCGCACATTGCATTCTGTATAAAGGCATTGCATGTGCATGGGAAATGCTGTCCTGCGTTGATTTTTCCTGATAGTGCGCGTGACGGAAATGACATATGTGTTCCAAGTAAGTCGCAAGTTCATTCCAATATGACGGATTTTACTGTAAGTATCAGAAACGAAACTGAAACAAGGATCCCCTCCGAAAGGCGGCACAGTGGCGGCGAGACAGTTTTGCCGATTGGAACAAGATACAGCGTTGGTTGGCAGTGTCCTGTAAACGTGGTCCGTTAATATAACCGTAGTTCTTGAAACAATTTCACTCAGCGTGTTGGTCCGACACCGTGAAGGTCATTCCTTGTAAACATACATTTTTAGGTACACTTCTCTGCTACTGTTATCAATATTTCGCGAACATAAAACGATCGTGAAATTCGCGAAAATTGCCCCTTTTGCGCATCACGGTACCAACAACCCGCCACGCACGAGATGGCTGTTATCTTTCCCGCCTCCTCCCTTATGGAACTCTTAACTCCCAGCTATATGATTAAAAGTGCTTAGGTTTATCACGTGATATGCGTCTACTCAGCAGCTATACAAGAACAGCTTCTTGTCGTGCGTCCCGTAAATGTGATTTACGAATTCTATGAAACGCACGCAACGTATATAACGATATCTTCTATCTATCACACACGACTGAAATTAAGCGAGAGGGGTACCCAAGGGGGGGTGGGGTACCCAAGCTATACGACAGCGTAAGTTTTGGTACACGCTAGAGTAGTTAGTCTCGGTTACAAAAATGTTTTCGTCACATACCTGAAGTGGACGCCATGCTTGCTTCTCCGTCTCTCTAATCTTTTCTCTGTATACGCCGTAGCCGCTTCCCTTGGCAACGCAGATATCTGCTCGCCGTTGGCGCACGTTATCATTCTTATCGACGCTGTTGCGGGCTCTACATGTAAACTCTTGACGGGCGTTACTCAGGTTGGATTCTTCCATACAGTCTTTGCCACCGAGGTGCGGCACGTTGTCGCGTGAAGAGAGAAGAGCGGAAGTACCCATGGGGGGGGGGGGGTCGCAGCATATGAACCTCTGCCCGAGAAACGTCATCATGACGTTGGTAGACAGACTGAAACCGAAACAAATCGGAAGGGGAGGGATGGGTTCCACGAATGGGCACTTGTTCGCTGCCTCCTATTGGAAGGATCGAATGTCCCATTCAGAGACCATCGTAATCCCCTCAAGACCGTGGCTTTCGGGCGCGACCTTGTCCGCCCCATAACTTCGAGCATATTTGAACTCTACCAAATTGGTGGCGCTGTCGAACACTATGACGTCATTTGTTTACAAATAGGGAGATGTCTATAGGGGAGTACGTTGTCATACTTTGCGCCTCATATTGATAGATAGACTTACTACGCATGAGAATAGCCCAGGAAGCTTTACCCATGAGGACATTTTCTACTACGTAAATAACGAGAAATTATCTAATTAGCGAGACGTTATAAATTAGCCAATTAGCAAGATCTTATAAATTATAAATTTTATAAAATCTCGTTGCTTATTACTCATGATGTCGCCCTGCCTCGTGTCTGAATGAGTGAGTGGGCGAGAAATATGTAAGAGAGGATGGGGGGACAGCGTTACTGGGGGTTCCCTTGTTCTTGAGGCACTCTATCTACAGAGAAAGTCCCGCTGTCGTGGTGTAGCTACAGCATCTCACCAGAAATCAGAATGTCCATGTTCGAATCCTGGCGTCAGCACTTTTTTTTCCTGACTTGCTCGATTTAAATGGTTTCTTTTAGACGTTTCACGTTGAATAGCGGACAAATACAGCGGAACAGTGAATACGCCGTTCGCTAATTTGTGGTATAGCTTTAACGTCCCGCTGCAGGTTGGTAAGGAGTTTGCGGATTTGAGTCTCACCAACTCATGCGGTTCATTCTTGGGAATACCTCACGCACTTTCCAGTACCGGGACGCCGGCTCAATTCTTCCTGAACTATTCCCAAGGCGCATTCGAACGAGCCTATCTCTCACACTCCTTCACGCTGTCCTCGAGAACGCATTAAACGAGTATTAAAGGACACCTCCATAAAGTTTTCGTCTTTTATACTGCGGTGCATTGCACAAGGAGGAGGATCACACCTCACCTGTGTGGCAGGCGAAAGGTGTTCGATCTGCACTCCATCATGTAACTCTTCCCCTCTTTCAGAGAGCATGTAAGGGAGTCAGTGATGCTGACGTCACTCTATAACAGTCCGCCGCGAGTAGCCCCGCCCCGCGGCCGTAGCAGGCGAAGCTTCAGTGGGAAGTAAGTTTTCTCGTATACTCGCTACGGTGATGTTACATCACAGGGGGACGACCTCCGAGATCACCGCTCGTAGCTGCTTTTTTCCAGGGCGTTTTTGTCCATATAATAACGCAGTATACGTAGGGCCTGACTTTTTCGGGTTAAATGCGTATCTCAAATTCGGGGGTAAAAATCGGGCGCTATTTTTAAATCTAATTCGGGGAGATAATTGTGCCTTCGGGTGTTATCGGGTGTTTTTGTTTCTCCTCTTGTCTATTAAGTCCTTTCCTAATCTTTTCTTTCTTTTTTTTTTTTGCGGGATCATGACATTCCAGCGGTAATCCCCGAAGGCATAGACAGTGTTTACACACATGGGTGTATTGCTGGAAACGTAAGGAGACCCATTCTTACTTGCGTTGCACGTGGCGACCTTTGTTCGTCTTCAGTGGAAACGTCACTTGAGGATTTCATAGTGACTGGAATTCGGGAAGAAATCGGGTTTAACCCGAATTGGTCCGAGGTCAGTTCGGGGGGAATAACCGTGCGCTATCGGGCTTAACCCGAAAAAATCATTCCCTACGTATACGGAGCGAAAATATTGCGCCTGCTGGCTCCTGACATACAGCCTGATGAAACGACCAGGTCTTGAAAGCAACGCTAAGATGTCAGTCTCTCGCTCGTTTACAAGTGTTACGCGTGGTGTATGTAACAACACGGGCTCAGTGTCATTTGCTGTGAGTTGATGGGTTCGCATCCTCCCACCAACTGTGACGTCTGAGGTTCCCCTGAGTTTCCGGCAGGCCCTTCAGACAGATGTCTGCGCTGTTCCTCCTAAAGTTGGTGGCTTAGGACGCATACTAACATCTGTGTCCTCGATTGTCATTCATCTGTCCTATTTGTCCTCCATCTATCCATGTCTGGACAGGGCTCGTAGTCACCATGGCTTCGCAGTGCTGACGCCGAACGAAAGACTCACTAGTGCCTGCTTCTATAGTTTGCCATACTATAAGACGATTTTGAAGCACTTTTTTCTTTGTAATTTTATATTTTTTCGTGGGTCATTTTAAGCCTTCTCAGGCTGTATTTTGAACAAGGACGAAGTTAGATTTCGCACGCGCTTTGCAGCATTTCCTGAAGGCGATTCCATTCCAAGCTGTTCAGTCGCATTAGTGGTCAACATGAAGACATGATGGTGTATGAGGCTCCAATAATTCCTCTCTTCGTATCCTTTGTGTATGAAATGGATTCATTGTGCACGACGAGGTACGTTGACTTTTATCACGTTTTTGCACGCTGCCAAGTGTCCCTTGAGGTTCTGTAGCTCAACTGACACCTGCCCTACAGGGGTCGTCCGGTACGTGAGGTTTCAAGGAAACTCGTGTTCGTTTGAGGACACTATCGTTGGGCTTTACTGATGTAAGACTATTGGGGGAGCAGTGGTAACATTGAAGCGAAGACGTAAGTCCAATTTCCCGTGTCTCTGCTAATGTCTGTCCGTCCCTTCCAAGCATTGTGCGCAGAACAGATTCGGCTTGGTGCACTAGACCCTCGGTGGGTCCCAAGGATGTAGGTTCGAACCCAGCTCCTAGTAAATTGGTGGCATGGTACAAGTCGCACAGGTCCAGCTCCGCAATCTTCATTAGTGCTGACACGTTAGAGAGCACGGCGTTTATTTTATTTAATCCATGAAAAGAAGGTGCCTCAAAGGTTCTATACGCGAAACTTCAATCTTGTTCACGAACCCTGTGCACTGCTGTCAATTTTTGAAGATCTGCTGAGCCTCCACAAGTTTCGATGACGCGAGGAGAGTGTGACGTAATCATAAGCCCACAAATTGCAATGATCTCATGTTCTGGGGAGGGCACTCGTCTTCTAGCAACGACGCCGGCGTCCGGGGAGGGTCACGTGGTGAAGTCACGTGACACTGATCGAAAAAGGGGAAAATGGGATAGATGAGTGCAAAGAGTGAGCCCCCCGGAAGATGCGAAGGGCAACCTAGGCGCTCTGTCAGAGCCTAACATGACGTCACCAGTTCTCAAAAATAAAATCATTTTCTCTAGCTTTCGCGCCACGTAGAGCCAGAATATTTTGCAGGAATGGGAAGTGAGACGATAAGATTTCAGTAACATAACTTTGGTAGGATTCTGAAGATACGAGATTTAGTCCGTAGTGGCACTTTAGTCGTAGCGTCGCTCATATGAGTCTTGCGACAGAAAGTTGTCACCAATTATCCTTGGTGCCTTGGAGAATATTAACCTTTGACTTGTACCTTTTAGAATCGTTTACGGTAAGCCATGTCAGCGCCGGAAGCTGTGTTCTCTCTCTCTTTTTTTTTTGTGAGTTCTTCCAACTTCGACTAATTGAGCTTTGGTGATCTACTTATCTTACAGGAATCACCAGCGGGTGCGAAGAAGCCTGTTTCACGCGCGTGTGAACCACATGGATCGCGTTTGCCTTGCGACATCCCGTTCTCTTAGCACATTATCTCTCTTATCTCTCTCTAACACTCTCTCTCTCAAATATTCTCAGGACTTGAATGTTCTGTTGTTGCCGTGTTACTATTCAACACACACTCTCTCAAATGGTCATCATACGTTTGGTTTTGTGGCGCTCAGACCCTCTAGTGAGGGTAAACGTTTGAAACCACCAGCAATACCGTGCTAGTCTCGTTGTGACCACTGTATACCATTGTTTATAGCGTACAAGAATAGTGTGGTCGATGTAGCTTCGATATCATTTTCCTCCTCAAACACTCTTTTCTTTTGTTAAGGGATCACGGTTCCTACGACACGAATGACCACTGCTGCCACGGCTCAGACAGCTCCTTCAACCACCACGACAGTTCCTAATACTATAGGTACCATGACGAACCCATTAGAATTCCTTAAACGTCAGCAAGTACAGGTCACGGCTTCTAGGGATCCGAAACACTCCGATGGTCCACTTGCCATACCTTGTGGATGACTTGCGCCTCCTGGTCCGTCTGTGATGAACCACCACACTCTTAGAAATGAACTTCACCGCATAGCACGTTCCTATCCAACCACCATCTCGAAGGATACCGTTATCTTCTCTGATTTGTGGAAAACGGTGACAGTTCGTTTGTGACAATTATGAACAGCATAAGTGTCACAAAAAAGGCGTACGCCTCCCATTTTCAAGAAGTCAGGGAACATAACGATATCATTCGAGATGATGGTTGGCATGGAGCGGGCTATGCGGTGAAGTTCATTTTTGAGAGTGCAGAATGCTATGATGAACCACACAGAATTATCCCGATAAAATTTCCGATATAGGGTTGGGAAATTTGGCTCTTCGAGACGGAACCCTCTGTAATGTTTTTCTTCTGCGTAACATTAAACATGTTGGTAACGGCCACAGTAGCAGTGGTGGATCCAAAGGGGGGAGTTTACTCTAAAAAGTGAGCTTCACCGCATAGCACGCTCTGCGCCAACCATTGCCACGAATGATAGCGTTATCGCTGGTGATTGGAAGACAGAGGGGGGCGTACGCCTCTTTGTGGCAATTTTCATATATCGAAAGTGCCACCAAAATGGCGTACGCCCCTCCCCCCCCCCCGAATCAGAAGCGAAAACCCTATCATATTCGTTGCAATGGTTGGCGCACAGCGTGCTATGCGGTGAAGTTCTGTTTTTAGAGTGTTGCAAGAAGGCCTCTACCAACACCACCTACACTCTTAAAAACGAACTTCACCGCATAGCATGCTCCTGGCCAACCGTCATGACGAATGATATGGTTATATTCCCTGATTTGTTGAAACGGGAAGCGTACGCCTTGTGACAATTATGAACAGCATAAGTGTCACAAAAGGCGTACGCCTTTTGTGTTTTTGTGTGTTTGCGAAATTCAACTGCTCAGTAAAATGACATGTTGCGCATAAACTCGTCCGGCTTGTGGCTTGCGAATGATGGGGTTATCAATTATTCCGAGGGAGAGGGAGGCGTACGCCTTTTTGTGTCAATTATCATATATCCAAATTGACACAAAAAGGCGTACGCCCCCTCTCTCTTCGAATCGGAAGCGATAACACGATCACATTCGTGGCAATGGTTGGCACAGAGTGTGCTATGTGGCTAAGTTCAATTTTTAGAGTGGGCGATTGCCCCCTAAAAAACCCGGTACACATTACCCCTCTCCCTTCCCCACATACGGGCTGTCGACAAAGAAAACGCACGCCCCACCCCCCTAAAGTGAGTGTTTGGGTCTGCCCCTGCCCAGGATCGTCACACCAGTGCATTCCTTAGGCCTTTCTGCAACATAGATAGGAACAATACGCACTTCGTCCTCAATTGAAACGGAAGATGGCAGGTGGCCCGTTCTGTGGGGAAGTTTTCTAGAATATTTCCCTTGTGTGACCTTCCCGCCAATACCGATCTCAGCCCTCGCCCCTTACCGGACAGCAGGATTAACCGTAATTTGCGTCATAAGCAGTTTTGTTCATGTGGAAGGTTTGTCGGAAAACCCAGGTAAAATCGTGCAGCACAACCGCTGTATCCGCTCCTGGTGCCATTTTGGCACACCCATTAAACAGTCAGCAGTCACAGGCATGTCGAACAGGAGGCCGGTATCCTGTTGGGCACTTGGCACAGGGCAGTCTTCGGACCTTACCTGATGTCACCAGCTGTCACCTGAGGTCACCGACATGTCTTCCTTCTGTGGCGTTCATTGCGCGTTCTTTAGCCGTGAAAAGCGCAATGAGTGGCATCATAGACCCCCATGGACCCCATGTCGGTCGTAACAAACTGTTACTCTTTCCTTGTCTGTACAGGGTTGCCCGAGCAACTACTCTTCTGTGTGGCCGACCGCGTCGTTGGCGGAATGCCTGACCACGTGTGCACTTTTCTGGTGCTTTCCACAACGGACACCATCTTTAACGACTGCCATCACAGCTCTTTCCAGCGACTGCTGTCGGACGCCGTGGGGGCTGCTAACACCATCTATGGTGTGAGCCTTAAAGATGCGTAAGTGGTCGCAGAAGCATCCGTGCAAATACTTTTGCATTTCTCGGTGACTCGTGAAGTGGTTTCCCTGTATCTTTGCCCTCATATATCACGTGTATGATCAGTACAAGGAAGACGACGAAACGATTGCCACACCTTGCCGCATGATGCCCGGAAGAATGTAGGTGCTTGTAAAAAGATTAGCGGTCTTCCGTAATTGCGCGTAACTACAATAGAACTACAGTAGAACTACAGTAGAACTACAGTAGAGCTGCAGTAGAGCTGCAGTAGAGCTGCAGTAGAGCTGCAGTAGAGCTGCAGTAGAGCTGCAGTAGAGCTGCAGTAGAGCTGCAGTAGAGCTGCAATAGAGCTGCAATAGGTTATGGTATTTATTTTGTGATTTAATTGGGATACTTTTAGCGCGCCGTCGGTAAGCTGTTTACATGCCGTTTTCAGCGCTTCCGGTTTGGTGCCAAGACGACATCCGGTTTCACAGTAAGCACACTCCGCGCCAACCACTGTTCCGTTTGATGCAGTTGTCGCTTCTGATACGACCTTGTTTTCAACAAATCAGGAAAGCGGAATATACAATCCTACATGGTTTCGTGTGTCCTTAGTCGCGGAAGGACCGGAAGTCTTCGTGGCACCGGAAGTTGTGGCGGGGGCTTGTTTACGTTTACCTGAGAATGTCATGTGCGATGCTACGGAGGCGTTGTGGGGCTCGGGGTGGGAAAATGAGATCCGAAGAACCGATTGCCATGCTGTTGCGCCGGCGACAGGCACCTCGAGTGAATAATCTCATCGAATATTTTAGCCGTGTATTTAGAGAGCCATTGATTTTAAATATCTGAAGCATTCACACGAAACCTGTGGGGATGACGGCAGGCCTACGCGGATTTACAGCAACGCGTAGACAACGGAAGTCCGAGAACGACCGTTTGTTGTTGTCGGCGGACACAACGACCGAGCAAGCCTCTGAAGCCTCGTTTGCAGCTGCCGCTAGGTAACGTTACCCAGCAAACACGCACGTGCTATATGCTTTATGCTTTACTCGGCACTTGAGGCAGAGGGGTCATGTTGAATAACCTGCCATAAACGCGGTTTCCGCGGCTATAGTCTGTGCTGAGTTTTTAGTACGACCCAAAGGAATTTCTGACGGATTAGGCCAAAGGGGTTACACAAATCCGCGACTACCCTCAAGAGGGTGCTTTTCGCAAAACTGCCATCTTGTCCTGGTCACGTCATGGGAAACGTCATTTTGCCCAATAATGCTCTCGCATTGATACAGCAAGGCAAGCAATACCGGTCTGCAAGGAATCTAAAACAGTCACTACGTGGAGAGAATTATCTGAGCTCTTGGGCACGGCTGCCAGCGTGCGCACCAGTCAGTGCTATTCAAGCAATCGTTTAGTTTTATCTTATTGCAGTTTCGTCTTCCTTTCAGGTCAGTTACAGCAGGCTTATACGTACTTCGAAACGAGCAGAAGTGTTTCAAGCACTTGTGGGACAATTCTATTCGCAGCTTCGGCACCTTGGAAATAATGCTTAGACCAGGCACCACTGCCCAGAGCCTAATCGATTACATATCTTTCATGAAGGTAATCTGCATTGAACCACCTCAGATCCAAATTGACTCATTTTACCAAATAGTGCATATTTCGCGTGACCATGACCAATGCTTCGATGGTTCGGGATTTGTCACGCTTTGCCCCCAAGTGAGCCCGTAAGTTTTACAGCAGATGACAATGAATGCGTAGAGAACCGTCACACAAAACTGACCCCTGCATGCTTTTCCTCAACGAGGCTGCCGCATCCGAGGTCACGTGCCTGCGAGAACCAATAGGAAGAGGCTCTGCCGGAGTCAGTCATAATCCGGAATGACATCATCCTCTCCCCTGATTTGTTGAAAACGGGATGCCCGCGCTTTCCACAAATCAAGAGAGAATCAATCAATCAAGATCAATCAATGTTTAAGTTTGTGGCGACATGCTCGACATCGTGCAGAAGTCTCGCCTCACCACATAACACTACCTGTGGCCTGGCCTCACCACGTGACACCACATGCGAACTTCAGAGGATCCAGTGATTGCGTTTTTAGAGCATGACTTCTATCCTTTTGTTTGTCCAACAGGGACTTTCCGAGCTCAGGAAAACCTACAAGGGAGCAGACGAGAAAGGCTACCTGTTTTTAGGTATAGCAGCTATATATGAGACAGGTGGGACGGACCCAACCATCACGTTCAAAGGTCACTTCGACAGGCTTATGTAAGTGACACAGCTAACTCTATATGATAAGACGCGCCATGTCAACCATCATCCCTGAAGCGTACTCCCTTTTGTGACGCTTTTACAGTCGCGTTAAAGGAGCATTAAAGTGGTGTCTAACATGGCCAAAAACTGCTGTCATCTTGTAAAGCAGTGTGTGAAAAGCATTCCGGCAAAATATTTCACCGCGGCGCAATTTGCAAAATCATTACCGCGGTGACAGGTCGGAGCGCTCCAACTGCAGACCACACCCACTCTCCTGTGACGTTTGTGGTAGAGAGCCACCTCATTGGTTGGTAGGAGAAGCCGTCTGCTACGGACATTGCGGGCTTTTTCTTGTTGACTTGTTATTCTTTTTATGATTTGTATCTCAATTACATTATCTTATATTATATTATATTATCTTAATTATATTCTCCATTATTATATTATATCTATAACTAATCATACTTTTATGATTAGTATTTGTATCCGTGGCTTCTGCGCACTCTAAAAACTCACAGCAGCAGAAAGCAAGCAATGACGGCGCTTTGTGGCGCCACCTGTTAGCCACTGAACCAATACTGTGCGATGAAAACGGTGAGACAGGCTGCACGCTATCGGGAAGCGCTGGGGTATCGCTGTACAACACAGAGTTAGAGTCGGACCGAACCCACTCGTTCTCCCCGTGGTGTTAGCGGTCCCCAAAAATCGAGGTCGTGTCGTTGACAGCCTTCAAATCCTCCGTTTCGGACATCACGCAGCCGGAGAACGCCTGGCATCTCCGAAGCGGTAGCAGGCGCTCGGGCCTGCGCAGTGTGGCTCACCTCGATCATGTGATCCCCAGGTCCAATGAGGAGCGTCCTTACCACACACGTCACATAGTGACGCGCATGGCGGCGCCCTTCACGCGTCTATTGTGAAGGCGAAGAAGGGTGTTTCCCGCACGGACGATTGCAGGAGTCCCAATTTCGCAGCGGTTGCACTAATTGTTGGAAAAAGCTCTTTTCGGCCGCCTAACATTGCATACCGACCAAAAACAAAGTTGTGCTCCTCTAGAATATTCCTTTCATTGTGGCAAAAAGGGACGCGCTGCAAACAAATTGTATCACTCTGTGGCACTAATGCCCTTCGACGTGCCGCCACGTCGTGTTCATGTGCAACGCAACGACGACATTCTAAACCGCAGGGAAACCAAGCCGGATATTTTGCTTTTCCGAACTACTGACACCAGGGCCCTACCCACTCAGGGTCGGAACTACTACACCGAGGGTCCGTCCGTATGGGCACACTCGGAGATTCAAGCGAATTTTGTAAGTGTCTACTTTCCGGGGCTAAATGTGAGAAATTCGTTTGGGGCCTCTAGAAGGCAAGCACAGTGTGTGCCAGTCGCTTTGCTAGTCGTGAAATGGCGCGAGTGCCACGTTCGGTAAAACTGGATGACTAAGCAAGTCCTCGCAGACGAGCCCTGTCGGCGCTGTCGTCTTCGCAGTGATGGCCAGGAGTTAACTACATGTAGTTAGACTACTAGTTAAGCTACCTGATTGTAGTTAAAAAGTAGTTATCAACTACTTGCAGAAATGTAGCGTTGAACTACTAGTTAAACTCCTATTTCGAGTAGTTAACTACAGTAGTCAGGTTACTGCAGACGCCGACTACTTCCGATTTTGCCGCAAGCTTTACGGCGTGATTGTGCTTCCGACTTTTACCTTGAGCTACTTGTTTGATGAGAACGGAGGCGCAGAGCAATTGTGCAGTGCATGTGTACTAAATCTTCACTTTTATCGCTGCTTGTGATTCATATTTAGGTGCCCAAGGACACTATAGAATGGGATTGGTGTTGATGGACAACGTTAAGTAGAGATGTAGTTAAAATACATTACCTCCCCTGCAAACTACTACTAGAAAACTACTACTGTAGAAGTAGTTAGTGGCCATCACTGCTGGCCCGTTCTGATTGTGTCAGCCTGTATCAGTTGTGGGAGGCTAAATGCTATTCGTTCTTCCTTTCTCCCATCTAGCACGACACACTGAAGCTCCGAGATTCAGTGACTGTACCTCCAGATACTAGGCAACTGTTGTCTCTCTCTGTTGCGGCATTCAAATTGACTTATTATCATGTATATAACGGTTATGATGGGATTGAAACACGAGAAGTCACCGCCGGCTCGAGGGTGGGCTTGAGCACCGTGGTGAGTTTTCTTGTGTCTTTCGTACCATGTAGCTGCTAAGTGATGAACAACACCGATCATCACGTGACACGCTCTATATAGCCAACAAACATTTTTGAATGCATTGTTTTCAATAAATCAGGGGAGGGGATGATGCTTGGCTATGATCGTGTTATATGTAGAGTTGAGTGCGGGTAAGCAAAGTTGGAGCCGCACCCGCGCAGTACCGGCGCGTGTGTGACCCGCACGCGCAGTGAAGTCTGTATAGCCGCATACCCGCATTGGGAAGTGTTCCTCGTCCACTTTACCGTTGTTTCTATTTTAAAACAATGGAAATTCTGAGTGTTGGCGACGTGTCCCGGACGGCTTCAATCGTACGCCTTCAATCGTACGCCAATAAAACTGCAATTCAACAGAGAGCCATATATGTCCGCATTAATAATCGAACTCCCCCGCCAGCACTTTGCCTGCTGCAGTCTGGCACATGGATTTATACGGCCAACGACATAGGGCGCTGCTGAGCTCGCGTGTGACAGAAAGGGATCATATAGTAGTTGGCCATGGTGTGCGGGTAAAATGCGGGCATACCCGCATTACCCGCGGTCACATTGCGGGTACACCCGCATTTTACCTACCTACCTGCTACCTGCAGCGCTACGCTACCTGCAGCGATCGCGAATTCCTACCCGCAAATTGTGACGATGTGCGGGTAGCCGCGGGTATACCCGCACTCGCGCTCAGCTCTAGTTATATTTACGTTGTTGCTCTAGTTAGTTTACGTCTCGCTGGCGCTGTGGGATATGTGCCATAACGCGGAGGAGACCCTGTGTGCCAAGCAGTATTTGAGACAATACTAACCCCCTTTCCCTCACGTCAAAACCTCGTTCCAGCTGTGTCGCCTAGGAGACAACTACGACGATTTCCACAAAGAACCAGGACATCAGGATAAGTCTAGAATACAATATATAAGGAAGGGATATGACGTGAAGGAGATGATGATACACGATACGGATTGGACACTCTCCATAAAGGTGAACGTATTGGTCTTCTCAATACGGACCTAAGATGGGCTAGACGCAGGCACTCCTCCTGTCGGAAGTAAAGCCCTGCCCGGTTAGCGTCTTGCCATCGAAACATCGAAATCCGCGCGCATAAAATCCACGGCGCACACTCTTAAAAATGAACTTCACCGCATAGCACCCTCCTAGCCAACCATAATCTCAAATGATATCGTTATCTGTCCTGATTTGTTGAAATCGGGAGGCGTACGCCTTTTTTGTGACAATTATGAACAGCATAAGTGTCACAAAAAAGGCGTACGCCTCCCGATTTCAACAAATCACGGCAGATAACGATATCATTTGAGATTATGGTTGGCTAGGAGCGTGCTATGCGGTGAAGTTCATTTTTAAGAGTGCAGGTAAATATTCGAAATCGCGCACCGTAGGAAAGGGAGAAAAGAATATCATCCGAATAAAAAAAAGAACGAAACGAATAAGTGTCATACGTCTCAAGTCACGCTATTTGTCGTCCATTCATATTGCTTCTTGTAACCACGTGATCTTTGCAATTGCGACCGCCTAGCTTTCCGAGATTGCATGTCACGATTTCGCAGCCCGATAAGTTCCGGTATTCACGAGTTGCCGATTTTCTACGACTTTTTTTTTTTTTACTTTTACTTATCATGCGTGTGCGTGGTTAAACGGCAAATATAGGCTCCCATATCTGTGCACATATTTATTTATGTATTGCGTATGTATGCGTATGTATTTATGTATGTGCACATGTATATAAATAAATATTTATTTATTTACTTATTTGTTTATACGTGTGCCCACTAACCACACATGCCTAGGCAGTAGTGCCTGGATGCGTGCCCATGCAATTTAAATGCGTGTAAATATGTGCGTATGCTCATGTGTGCACACTTAAACATGACTTGCCCAACTTATGTTACCACGGCTTAATAACGTGAGCTAAGCTGTTTAGCTGGGGACGACCCTAATCTGAGTCGGGGATTTTTTCTAATTTCAGATATGCAAATCTTCGAAGGAGCATAACTTCACCGGTGGGTTCGCCGTGTTCGACGTGGAGTTACCGCAAGAGTCGAAGGATGTGTGTCGTTCAAGCACCCATTATATGGACCTGCAAATAGTTAAACTAATCGACCACCTCATGACAAAATCTTGGAAAACATGCGACACCTTTGCATGAGACCGGAATCTGTTGGCTCTGCGAAGTAGGACTTGATGTAGGCTGTCCAATCTTGTATATAAAGCAATGCCCTATCCCAGCGCACGCATATTAGTATCAGCAGAGTGCCAGGGGCTCCAGTGCCAGTATGACCAGGGGCTCCACGTTGGAAACAGTTGACTTAAATACCTTCTCGTGGTTACATTGATAAGCCTTGATTGGCCTTCTTTTTGTTTGCCATATATAAGACGACTTTGGAGCACTTTTTTCGTTGTAATTTAATATTTTTTCATGGGTCATTTTAAACCTTCTCAGCACGTATTTTGAACAAGGACGAAGTTAGATTGTCGCACGCGCCTTGCAGCGTTTGGTGATGGCGATTTCACTCGAAGCTGTTCAGACGCGCTAGTGGTCATGTCAGCGCTCCAATAACTCCTCTCTGTGTAGGGATGGGGTACGATGGGGGTACTTGCACGATGGGGTACGTTAACTTTTATCATGTTTTTGTACGCTGCCAAGTGTCCCTTGAGTTGGTGCAGTTCAATTGAAGCCTGTCTTACATGGACCGCCCGGTACGTGAGATTTCAAGAAAACTAATGCTCCTCTGAGGACATTAGCCTTGGGCTTTACTGATATCGACGATTGGGTGCAGGGGTAACATTCAAGCGAAGGCGTCCGACGTAAGTCCAATTTCTCGTGTCTCTGGCAACGTCTTCCGTTCTGTGTCTCCCAAGCATTGTGTACACAACAGGTTCGACTTGGTGCTGTAGACCCTCAGTGGGTCCCAAGGATGTAGGTTCGAACCGGTACATTGGTGGCATGGTACAAGTCGTGCCGGTCCTGCTCCGCAATGTTCGTTAAAGGTGCCACGTTAGAGAACACTTAAATGGGCAAAGTAATTCCGGGCACCAACAGTCGTATGGCATCGCTCATGTGAGTCTCGCGACCTCGAATTATCCGTGGTGCCCTGGAGAATCGTCTGCGGGTAAGCCACATCAGCGCTGGAAGCTGCACTGTCTCTCTTACTACTACTACTGCTTACTACTACATGCTGTGTACTACTGCTGACCAACTGACCTTTGGTAATCTACTTTTTTCTTACAGAAATCACCCAGCGGTGCAAAGACGCCGGTTTCACGTCGCGTGTGTGAACCACTTGGATCGCGTCGATGCCTCGCAATATCCCGTTCTGTTACCATGTTATCTCTCTTATCTCTCTAACACATTCTCTCAAATTCTCATGACTTGACTGTTCTGTTGTTGCCGTGTTACTATTCAACACACACTCTCTCAAATGGTCATTATGCGTTTGGTTTTGTAGCGTTCAGGCCCTTTAGTAAGGATAAACTTTTTGACTTTTTGGGCGTACGCCCTTTCGTGGCAATCTGGGTATATGATAATTACGCACCCTTTTTCCTTGGAGTACAGGAATGTAACGATCAATGGTGATCAATGTAGCTTCGATGCATTTTCCTCCTCAAATACTCTTTGTTGTTAAGGGATCACGGTTCCTAAGACACGAATGACCCCTGCTGGAACCAGCATCGGAAGCACGGCTGCGACAGCTCCTTCAACCACTACCACCACGCCAGTTCCTAATACTATAGGTACCGTAACGAACACATTATAATTCCTGAAAAGCCAGCAAACACAGGTCACGGTTTTTAATTCTGTGGCGTTCATTGCGCGTTTTTTTTTTTTTTTTTAGCTGTGAAAAGTACAATAAGGTAGACCTCATGTCGGTCGTAACAAACTACTATTCTTTCCTTGTCTGTACAGGGTTGCCCCAGCAACTACTCTTCTGTGTAGCCGACCGCGTCATTGGCGGAATGCCTGACCACGTGTGCACTTTTCTGGTGCTTTCCACGACGGACACCATCTTTAACGACTGCCATCACAGCTCTTTCCAACGACTGCTGTCGGACGCCGTTGCTGCTGCTAACACCATCTATGGTGTGAGCCTTAAAGATGCGTAAGTGGTTGCAGAAGCACTCGCGCAAATATTTTTGCATTTCTCGGTGACTCGCGAAGTGGTTGCCCTGTATCTTTGCCCTCATATGTCACGTATATGATCAGTACAAGGAAGTAGATGTTATGCAGCAGAAAGACAGGGACATACATAGAGGAAGACACAACACGATGACTGCAAACTCACGACTGAAGATTTATATTTACAGAGGAGAACAACGTGAAAGGTTAGGGGAGGAGAGTAGGTTTAAGGGGAAAGAACGGGTCGCTCGGTTTTGAGGGTCAGCGTCCGCAGTGTCCCAAATACTCCAATTCGGAGACTGTCAGGGCAATGGACGGACAGCTAATGCAGCGTTCAATTCCAAGCTCTGTGTTCTTTTTTTCTTTTCGGCTTCTGGCCCGATGGGGTTCCGTTGGAGCCTGGTATTCAGGCATCTGCCCGTTTGCCCGACGTATTTCCTGCCGCACGACACTGGAATCGAGTAAACGACCTGTTCCTCACATTCTACAGCCTGGAACCTATGTTTGAACTTGCATTCAATTGGTTCCCGTGGTTTATTTACCCGCCGACACACGCGTCGCAGTTTGATCGGTGCTGAGATGACTACTGGGACTCCGTGTCTTCCCCCTACTTTTTTGATGTTATGCGAAAGCCTGTGTACATATGGAACGGAAACAGGCCTCCCTGGTAATCTTCCGCGTGTGTTTTTGTTGTTGCCTCTCAGCTTCCGTAGCAGTTTTTCGGCAACGTCTAAGAGAAGCACCGTGGGATATCCTGCCTCCTGCAATTTGTCAAGTCAATTCGCGATTGAAAACTGATTTGTACGAAATGCTCACAGGATCAGACCAGGGACATTTCTAAGGTATCCGAGGCAAAGCCTCTTTTCACGATCTTGGTGTGGGCAGAACGGTACGGCAAAACCCCTTTCTTGAATCTTGTGCTGTAGATCCAGCACGCGTGCGTAGGGGAGCTCCTGATGTTCAGGTCGAGGAATTGTAATGATCCGTTCTGAGGGAGTTCAAGCGTCAAGTTTAGTCCGTGGGAGGTGTCTCGAAAAACCTGTATCAGGCTATCCACTGCAGTTTCTGTACTGGGGTCACAGTCTTGAAAAACAAAAACAAGAAATCGTCAACATAGCGAAATATCCTGAACTTACAGGAACCCGCGTCGAGGGTTTGCTGAATGCGGATGTCAACTGCACCGAAAAAAATATCATACAGGGCAGGCCACACTTTGGATCCTATTGGGGTGCCAGTCTTTTGCAGATATATCTGTTTGTTATATGCGATTACAGTGGAGCTAAGATAAGCTCGTAGAAGCTCAATGAACTACGGAGCAGAGTGTATGTGGGAGGTTTTTCAGAGTGGGTATGGAGTAATACATTGGATGCCACCCCTGTGCATAACCCAATAATGCTAATGATGCATTATAATTATAATAATGCTGCATTATAATTATAATAATGCTGCATTATAATTATAATAATGCTGCATTATAATTATAATAATGCTAATGCAATAATGATGTCGCATTTGTACAGCACGACAAGCAATACTACACTGTTAAAACAACTTCACCACATAGCACGCTCCTAGCCAACAATCGATCCGAATGATATCATTATGTGGCCTTATTTGCTGGAAATGGGAGGAAGTGCCTACCTGGGCCACATTATGCATGTCCCAGATAGGCTCCTCCCCCTGTTTTGAACGAATCATGACACAGAATGATATTATTCGGAATGGTGGTTGACCAGGAGCGTGCTATGTGGTCAAGTTCTATTTTAACAGTGTACGTGGAGATAATTATCTGAATTCTTGGGCACGCACCGGTAAATGTTGTTCAAGCAATTGTTAAGTTTTATCTGATCTTATCTTATCGCAGTTTCATCTCCCTTTCAGGTCAGTTACAAGCAGCTTACACGTACTGCGAACTGCACAGAACTGTTTCAAGCACTTGTGGGAAAATTCTATTCGCAGCTTCGGCACTTTGGAAATAATGCTTAGACCAGGCACCACTGACCAGAGCCTAATCGATTACATATCTTTCATGGAGGTAGGAAATCTGCATTGAACAACCTCAGATTTAAATTGACTCAATTTTTTCCAAATACTGCATATTTCGCGTGATCATGAACGATGCTTCGATGGTCCGGGGTTTGTGAGGCTTTGCCCCCAAGTGAACCCGTAATCCGAGTTTTACAGCACAGGACCACGAATGCGTAGAGAATCGTCACACCAAACTCACCCGGCAGCCTTCTCCGCAACGCGGCTGCCGCATCCGAGGTCACGTGCCTGCGAGAACCAATAGGAAGGCGGATCTCCCTCAATCATAATTCGGAATGACATCATTCTCTCCCCTGATTTGTTGGAAACGGGAGGCCCGAGCTTTCCGCAAATCAAGAGCAGTCAATCAATCAACCAAAATCAATCAATATTTAAGGGTGTGGCGATAAGCTCGACATCATGCAGAAGTCTGCACTGTTAAAACAGAACTTCACCACATAGCACGCTCCGAGCCAACCACCATTCCGAATCATATCAATCTGTGTCCTGATTTGTTCAAAACAGGGGGGAGGCGCCTATCTGGGACAAGATAATGTGTTCCAGATATAGGCACCTCCTCCCATTTTCAATAAATCAATCAACACAGAATGATATCATTCGGAATGGTGGTTGGCTATGAGCGTGCTATGTGGTGAAGCTATGTTTTAACAGTGTGGCCTCACCACATTACACCACCTGGAGCCAACCATGCGAAATGCAAAGGATCCAATGATTGCGTTTCTAGAGCATGACTTCTATCCTTTTGTTTGTCCAACAGGAACTTTCCGAGCTCAGGAAAACCTACAAGGCAGCAGACGAGAAAGGCTACCTGTTTTTAGGTATAGCGGCTATATATGAGACAGGTGGGACGGACCCAACCACCACTTTCAAAGGTCACTTCGACAGGCTCATGTAAGTGACGCCCTTTTGTGACGCCTGTGCAGTTGCGTTAATTGTGACAAAAAGGGGCGCGCTTCAAACAAATCGTATCTAACTTAAAAAACCCGAGACTAGGGGACAAAAAAAACGACAAACACAGACCCGAGACTAGAAGTTATGGATCTATACCACGAGCTCGCTTGCTACCTCTCTATCCTCTCGAAATCGTATCACTCTGCGCCGACTAATGGCCTTCGACGTTTCACCACGTCATGTTCATGCGCAACGCAACGTCGACATTCTAAACCGCAGGGAAACCAAGCCGGATATTCTGCTTTTTCGAACTACCGACATCAGGGCCTTACCCACTCACGGTCAGAAGTTCTACACCGAGGGTCCGTCCGTATGGGCACACTCGGAGATTCAAGCGAATTTTGTAAGTGTCGACGTTTTGCGGCTTGCAGAAGCTGCCACGGTGAATGGCAGTTTGTTTGGCGACGCTGTTTTTTTAGAGGCCGTGCCAGCCGCTTGGCGTAGCCGTGAAATGGCGCGAGTGCCATGTTCGGGACAACCTGGATGACGCGTCCTAGCAGAGCAGAGCTCTGTCGGCGCTGGCGTCTTCGCAGGCCCGTCACTATAGCCCGTTCTGATTGTATCAGCCTGGATCAGTTGTGGGACGCTCAATACGATTCGTTCGTTCTTTCTTTCTTTCTCCCATCTAGCATGACGCGCTGAGGCTGCGAGCTTCAGTGACTGTACCTCCCGGTACGAGGGAACTGCTGTCTGTCTCTGTGGCGGCATTCAAATTGTCTTATTATTTCATATATAACGGTTATGATGGGATTGGTGCTAGAGATGTCAACGTCGGCTCGAGGGTCGGCTTGAGCACCGTTGTGAGTATTCTTGTGTCTTTCGTGCCATATAGTTGCTGAGTGAGGGAACTACACTGGTCATCACGTGACACGCTCTGTGGCCAATCACCATGATCGTGTTGTTTTTACGGAGTACCCAGGTGAACTTAGGCACGGTTTCAGCAACGCCGATTATCTGCAAAACCGAGATCTGGGGTACTCTTGTTTCCTAAAAAGTGTGTTGGGGTAATTCCAATTTGAAGAACGGTTTTGTATAGTAGTTCCACTCTACCAAGTTGTCGGCGCTGTCGTACCATCTGACGTCATTTGTTTCTAAACAGGGATAGGTCTATGAATATAGTCCAATTGCCGGGAGTAGACATCTTTACTAGTTTGAGCCGCACCGGCTTTCAACAAACATAACAAAGTTAACTGTATTTTGGTATGTTTGTTGAAAGCCGGTGCGGTTCAAACTAGTAAGGATAGGTCTATCTAGGACAATACCACACGTCACCGGAAGAGGCGAAGCAGGGAATGGGCGTTTCAACCGGAAGCTGTTTTTTTATGTTTTATGAGAAAAAGAAACTTCTTTTGTATTTTTTTTTTCAAAGGCATCTCTAAGTGGATTGACATTAACTTCAGAATCGGGATTCCTCGCGTACGCCACCTTTAAAGGGCGTCGTAGAGTAGAGTAGAGTTGTAACCGCTTCCAACGGTAGCATTAAACATATACTGCCCGAAGAGAACTATGAAATAATCGCATTATCCCATCCCATATTTTTTTGTTGAAAACAGGGCTTCCTGTGGAGATCCCGCTGTGGCGTCGCTCATGATCTCAGTTGTCTCGCGGCGTAAACACACAATTATTTTTTCCTGTCGAGATCGAAACTCGTGAACCATCAATTTTTCGCCTCATCAAAATGCGTCGTCCCTCTTCCACGTTCCATCTTCCACGTTCCATCTTCCTCTCGTGTTCCTCCTCCCTGTTATCAAATGGTCATCCCGAGAATTTCATATTGCCCCATTTGCTTCATCAGATAACGATGTCCAGCCGACAAATCGAGCACCTAGCCAACCAACCCGTGTAGTATAGCACTCTCACAAAAAAGGGTGGAGCCGTTACACCTTTCAGGAGGTAATAGTTGTCGCATATGTTGTGCCTAAAAGGTTGCAAAGTTCTACCTGCTACCTACGAATGATAGCAATTTGGATATATGATAATTGCTTTTACCACCTTTTACACCCTTTATCAGACGCTATGTTGACCTATAGGTGGTAACTATAGAAGTTACCACCTTTTGCAACGAAAGTATCGGGAAAACCGTGGCTCCCCCGCGAGATTAATGGCAATTTTCAGTCAAGTAAATCTTTTCGTACGGTTTTTAACGTGAAACACCCTATACAAATAGACATATGTGCCATCATTTATGCAAGAACTAGTCTCGGTTACCACACCTCACTCTAAGAAAAAAACAAAAAGTGTGAAAAGGTGGTAAATTGTATAGTTGTCACCGAGGTCAACATATAGCGTCTGATAAAGGGTATAAAAGGGTGGTAAAAGTAATTATCATATCCAAATTGCTACAAAAAGGCGTACGCCCCCCTCGCTCACCGAATCAGAAGCGGTAACCCATATCATTCGTAGGTAGCAGGTAGAACTGTGCAACTTTTAGGCACAACATATGCGACAACTATTACCTCCTAAAAGGGTGTAACTGTTCGAGCTTGGTGGGTGAGCGTGGGTGGCGGTACCCTTCCGAGCATGCGTTGCTGATGGAGTCTCGCTGACGCTCTGGGAGATATGAACGTGGAGGAGACGTACCCTATGTGCCAAGCAATATTTGAGACAATACTACCCCCCTTTCTCTCACATCAAAATCTCACGTTCCAGCTCTGTCGTGGAGGAGACAACTACGACGCTTTCCACAAAGAACCAGAACACCAGGACAAGTCTAGAATACAATATATGAGGAGAGCTTATTCCGTGAAGAGCATGGTAATACATGATACGGATTGGACACTCTCCATAAAGGTGAACGTATCGGTCTTCTCTCCTAATCTAAGGTGGCCTGGAAGTAGTAGTCCTAAGTAGTCCTGGAAGTAGTTCCTAAGTAATGTCCTGCCCGGTTAGCTTCTTGCCATCGAAACATTTAAATCCGCGCGCATCAAATCCACAGCGCAGAAAAATATTCGAAATGGCGCACCCAAGAGAGAAGTATATTATATATATATAAAAAATATATAAAAAAACGTGTCAGATGTCTGACGTCACACTCGTCCATTCGTATAGTGTTCTTGCCACCGCCTAACTTGCCGATATTGCAGGTCATGATTTCGCAGCCCGAGAAGTTCTGGTATTCGAGTGTCCGTCTCTCTACTTTTAATTCTTACTCAATTTACAACGATTTTCTACTACCCTGTGCGTTGTAGAATGGCAAGTGTGGGCTAAATATTTATTTATTTGTTTGTTTATTTATACATGCCCTCTAACAGCACATGCCTAGGCAGTGGTGTCTAGGTATGTGCACATGTAATGTAAATGCATGTAAATATGTGCACATATGTTTAAAACTTGCCCAGCTTACGTTAATATAGCTATATAACATGAGCTAAGCTGTTTAGCTTGGGACGACCCTAATCTGACTCGGGGTTTTTTTCTCATTTCAGATATGCAAGTCTTTGAAAGAGCATAACTTCACCGGTGGGTTCGCCGTGTTCGACGTGGAGTTACCGCAAGAGTCGAAGGAAATGTGTGATTCAAACCCCCATTATAAGGACCTGCAAACAGTTAAACTAATCGAGCTTCTCATGACAAAATCTTGGAAAACGTGTGATACCTTTGCGTGAGACCAGAATCTGGTTGTCTCTGCGAAGGAAGACCTAATGTAGGCTGTCCAGGCTTGTAATATAAAACAATGCCCTATCCCAGCGATAGGCATATAGTATCAGCAGAGTAGTCCGTGCACTATTTCTGCAGGGCTCTACGTTGGAAACAGTTGACTAAATACCCTCGCGTGGTTACATTAACGTCAGTACTCTTAACTGAAGTTAATTTAATGGTGCTGTGACTATTACCTAATATGTGACAAGGCATGGATATTCCTGGAGCTACTGCTTAACGGACCACAGGAAGCAACAGAGATACCAGGCCGTCTAAATGTGACGTCAGAGCTGCTGGAGCCTCGCTTTGTATGGCTGCCATGTTTTCTTATCTGTTGGCTCGTCCTTTATTCAGCGTTAAGACAATGGCTTCGTTATGGTAGTTGGTGATTTGAGCCGTAGATTTATGGGCACATGGTATCTTTTTCCTCGGAGGCTTGTTAGGGGACTGGAGGACGCTGCAAGGTCAAGCAGAGAATCCGTTTATACATTGGTTAGTTGGCACAAGGGATGGACAGTATTTAAATAAAGTTATTTATTCTTGTAAATCCTTTATAAATACTCCAAAATACAGTATACAGTATCGTCTTTGAACGGTCAAATGCGAGGCGACTTTGCCTAAGAAATTAGCGATGAAAGATGAAAGTCACTGAAAAGGTTAGCCAGCTGTAGGACTCGAACCCACATCTTCTGGTTTGCCAGTCACGCCTTCTCAGCGACTTCCAGTGTGCGTCATCTGAAGGGACAAGTCCTACTGCTGGCTAACCTTTTCAGTGACTTTCATCTTTAATTTCTTAGGCAAATTGATGCTTTGTATGTATTTGTCCCTTCTATGTTGTTCCAGCCTCAGAACATCAGTTCTTTCATGTTCAACAGTTGCCGCCTGCGTCGATCCCGTCGTATGAATGCGTGTACGAGTCACAAAAAATGTAAGAGTGACAGAAGGATGAGAGAGTGTGTGGCTGGTTTGTCCCCTCAGATGACGCACCCTGGAAGTCACTGAGAAGGCGTGTTAGCTTAGCTCAATTGGTAGAGCCCTGGACTGACAATCCCGAAGATGTTGGTTCGAGTCCTACAGCTGGCTAACCTTTTCAGTGACTTTCATCTTTAATTTCTTAGGCAAATTGATGCTTTGTATGTATTTGTCCCTTCTATGTTGTTCCAGCCTCAGAACATCAGTTCTTTCATGTTCATATCTTAAAGTCGCCTCGCACTTGACCTTTCGCTTTCGTGTTTGCGCTAGCATGCGCATGCGACAAAACATTTTAGATGTCAAGTCTCTCGCTGTTGTTGCGGACAACTGTCGCGACTACCCAATAGGCCATTTGCAAAAGTTTCAGGGAGCAGCGCGCGCCCGCGCAGGGCGTGCCGGGAATTTCGGACTTTCAAAATTCGGAATTTTCAAAGCCTATATTTTCAAAAAACGGAATTTCAACGACTCTTAACGTCGATAACAAAATAGCTCTAGCAGGCGGAAAGTTACTCAGTGATTCGATGGACCTCTTTCGTAGTCGAGTCGCAGCCTAGCGGTTCCTCGGCAAAGCAGTTCCTCTGGAATCGGATGCGAACACTACCTATCGCCGACGCTTGAACACTAACGCCATCTGTCAAGTGGAGATAGAACTCTCCATGCGCATGCGCATAGGATAATTATGAAGGAGCTTCTTGAAGAGCGCACCATCCCATTAAAACGACGACAACAAGGTATCTGCTAGACTGTCCAGTCCTGTCTGAAACTGGGCCTTCATTGTGCCATATTGGTATAGCGATTAGGTTATCGTCGCAAGCACTGAAGATTGATCGTTTCTCGATCAAGTTGTAATACATACTGACCCCTCTAACGAAGAGCAGCTTTCTCAGCGTTGATATATAGACCGGCACTGACCAGCCCTCGCTTGCAATTTTCTCGCAAACCTTGTCCAATAGGAACGTGATGTCATCCTCTCGGGTCCAGCAGGAGTCCATCAGCTGGCATACCGTTTCAGCGTACTTCGTATCGCTGCCATCTGAAAACAAGTGTTGGCCACATAAAACGATACTGCCGGACACCGTGAAACGTCTTGATATACCGGCCAATGATCGGCTCTATGACGGCAACTGCTCCGCGTGCGCGAAATAAAGCATGTGCCTAAATGTACCACTGGTCTGGTCTAGTTAGTGGATATAGCACATGCTCGTTGGTGGTAGTTGTAAGATGGTGCTGAAGACTGGAAGGTACCGGGTTCGAATTCCACCCTAAGCTGTGCTTCCGTGTAAGTTTTCCGGCACACTTGTCGTACGAATATATCTCTGCTCTCCGCGCGGTCGGCAAAAAAAAAAAAAAAAACGCATGCAAGCCATTGTATATTGCACCTTCCTGCTGTCTTGTCTAGGTCTACGCGTCGCTTGTAGACCCAGCCGCTTCGCGGTCTCTGCTTCAGTAATGTCTCCACGAGAGGTTCAGTGAAAACGCCTTACTTGTTGCGGGAGCCAGATACATTCCAAGCAGGACATCTGCGGATTCAGGAATCCTGTAGGGGTCCCGATTAGTCCCACGATTATCAGCAAGCGTTTTGTCTTCATGTGCAGCCAGGAAGTCAGTCTAGATGCATGAAACCTCATTAGTGGGGAACTTAGATGGACTCTCTTTGTTTCGCACATCTGATTTCCTGCGATCTCTGAATGATAACGCCGTCCCTATATAGCAGACATATCGCCATCGTGGTCAACAGCTATCGTCATTATTGTATTTCACGCAGCAGCCACAAAAGCTTTCTCACATGCTCTCTTACGATGTTCGGAGCAATTTCGATTATGAATTCGCATCCATATCGCTAACCACGTTTCATAGCAGCGGTTTGGGTGCATTCGTGTAGTCGACTGGAGAGGTAACTCGCGAGTCAATGGAACCTACTCTCGGCACGCTAGTGGTACTCGATTCTCCCCTTGATTCGGGTCGAGACTCTCTGGAGGATGGCGCACAGTGACTGATACGTCACAACTCCTCGCAGCTTCTTAAATGGTATTCAAGCGTTGAAGACACATTTTGTTTGTATATTTAGGCTCACATATTACCATTCTACAATCTCTTATTAGTCTAGCTGTTGGTAACAACAGAAGGACAGGACGTCTGTTGTCCTGTGTGCCATATCTACCGGATCCAGTCTATCTTGGTCATAACTCTCCTGCTGCGACCCTCTCCATAAGCAGTTGACAAAAACAACGAGCTGCTGTCGCACAATCAGCAAAACACTCACGTACATCAACGAAGAACAACTTCGGTTTTCCACAAAGGGCTGGGCAAGCATCTCCAAGAAATGGTCGCGTGATGTCTTTCAATGTTATTATCTTATTCAAAGCGTACAGGTGTTTCCCGTTCTTATCCTCTGTGCGCCCCGTCAGAAGCCAGCAGACGAAACAATTGGAGTCAGCCAGTTCTGGTTTCGCCTGGTCTGCAAATTAGATATCGCTGTTTTCTATAATGAGTCAACGCTGTTTTCTATAATGAGTCAATGCCGTTTCTTATAATGAGTCAGTGTTTTTATAATGAGTCAATGCTGTTTTCTATAATTAAGCGCACCCTCGTTCCCATGATGAGCATCAACTCCTGAAAATCACAATCAGTACAACCAACGTCACTTATAGATTCAGAAGCCCTGTCTCGCTCCTTCGTCACGATAAAAAAAAAATGTCGTGATGTCGCCCGCTTCAACCAATATCCGCAGATATGACTATACACACAAGCTTTCTTGGACTCGCCCTGCGCCAACCATTGTGCCTCTGTCTTTTGACGCGAGAGCGGGAAGTATATCCCGTTTCGTGGCAATTAATATGCGCACGACTGCTGAAGACTGCTGAAAGTGAAAATGAAAGAGCTGAAGACTGCTGAAAGTGAAAGTGAAAGGGCTGAAGACTGCTGAAAGTGAAAGTGAAAGTGCTGAAGACTAGAAGGTGGTGAGTTCGAATCCTATACCACCAGCTGTGCTGTCTGAGGTCTTCCCTGGGTTTTCCGAAGACTTTCCAGACGAATGTCGGCGCAGTTCCCCCTGAAGTCTGCCCAGGACGCATACTAATCCCCCTGTCCCCCACTCCTTTCTGCTGTCCTCTCTCCATCTGTCCACATCCGTACGCCGCTCATAGCCACTGTTGCTTCGCGGCGCTAACACGCAATAAAAAAAAATTATTATTCCTTGGAATCTGCACTGCTTGAAATTCGCGCGCAGGAAGACGTATTCGTGACGTCCATTGTGACGTCGTCGGCTTACTTCCCCTTAAGGACGGCAGGCAAAGTGCAGAAAGTAAACAAAAAGAAAACGGACCACACTTACACGTCTTCAGTGTGTGGATAATTTTATCGTAATCCTGGTTCTTGAGGACCTCGCACTGGAAACCAATTTTTGTGAAAGTCTTTTTGATACAGTCGGCCTTGTCCTTGAACTTTCGTTCTCTCGATTCCTGATGTGCTGTCTTGAAGCCCAGTACCCAGTTGAATTTCTGTAAAGATATGTCCCAACCGCCAATTAAAATAGCAACAAAAAAAATCCAGACGACAACTTTACGTGAACCTGATGTCTTGCGACGCTGTCGGAAGCGCAGTATGAGAGCGACATGCGAACTAATCACCATAGCAAAAGTGTAAGATGTAAGAGAATAAGGACAGCTTTTGAGCTGCTTCGCTTGTAACGTTACTACTTTTGTGAGGGCGAACATATCATATATATATAAACTGTAATTGATCGAAATGAGCATTTGTACGAAGTGAGCTTTTTGTCAAAATAAGCACTTCGTCTAAATGATACCGTAGCACTGTGACAAACTCGTAGATCAGTTTCACCAGAAAAAAAAAATAAATAAGACGTGAACCACTGGCCTAATACCAAAGCGGCGATATTGCAGCCGCATATGTCCTTGAAGGATGATAAACTGATTATATTCTTCGTTACCTCCATGACAATGATGAGGCAGAAGCCCTGCATCTTGCCAGTCGTCCTGTACACTTCGCCGCGTGGATCTTCACGGCATGAAGCACCCCTGTCTGCCGTGACAGATCTGTAATTAAGCAAAATCACGACTCGGACACAATGACGTGAAAAAGCTGACGTGAGCTAAGAGATGTCAGAGGAGATCATCTTAAGGGGGAATCACCTCTTCAGAAACCTATATGGGCCATTTTCGTTCGCACAAAGGCACGTGAACACTCTAAGCTATCATCTTAAGGTTGATACTGGCGTGTTCTCTTGGCTTCTCTCTAGTCAGTAATGTATTTTTTAGAGGACGAGGTTGAGCCGTTGACCTTTTTAATAAATTAAAGTTTGGTGCGTCTCGAACATGTGCTGTCATCTCGATAGAGTGTCGCGCACTAAAATAGTTGCGAATTCGGGCTCAATACAAATCAACGGATAGTCCCGGAATTCTACAAAATGTGTCATTGACACGGGTAAAGCAAGGAGGACACGCCAGGACATCTGTTTTGACGATAATTTACGCCGTTTCTGAGCGGTGTGCGAACAAACTTTCTTTACTGTCCTGCGCAGAAGCCAGGGCACGAAAAAAACTATTCGAAAACTGTCCGAACCGAAATCGGGACCGTACTTTTTTTTTCTGTGCATCACCGCGTGGTACGGAACTGCAAGCCGAAGATCGGGCCAAAACTTCCGTCCGTGCGAATACACGGTGTCCCTTTAAACAGCACGCAAAATCGTTAACCGTTTAAACCAGTTCGTTTTGTGTAACAGCTCAGCTGTCCAATTTCTCGTTTTAGAGTGAGCTTGAGATCAATAACTTGAAAGCCGTCTCCGTGCGTGTGACCTGTTGTGATCATTAAATATGCGTACCAATAAATATAACAAACATAATAACATAAATATATAATACAACTCGACGCGGCTGGTGCTAAGATCATTTTGATAGAAACTACAGTCATTTTGACTTACGTGACGGGGAGGGCGTCCGATTGCAAACCTAGAAATAAATGAAGAAATTCATAAATTCCGGAAGGCTGAATGACCTATTTAATATATTGGAGGGCAAACAGGCTCGGCAGCTTGCGAGCAACTGTGGTGAATCATCATGTGATAAGCGTGATGTGCGAAATGTGTATAGGACGAAAGTAATCACGGCAAAATGATCAATGAAATATGAGATGAAACTGAGAATGAAATATTCTATGGCAGAAGATTATGCCAATTCCGTAACGCTAAAATCATAGTCGTATGGTCTATGGTTTGAATGCAACATAAGCCTACCTGTTGCCATTGTTGAGAATCACTCGTATGGACTTTGTCTACTTAGCATCACGATAGAGTCTCTATCCGGGACGAGTACCTCTCTCTTGCGGTGAATATCGGCGCGTTCGAGAAAACCGCATTCTTTATTTTTCCGACTATGAACAGATCCATCGTTTAAGCCAGCATTAGAGGTAGGCCCACATCTTGTTCCCCGTTAGCTTTCTTTAGAGAGAAGTTCCACCGAAGTGAAAGCCAACTGAAGTGAAATACGAAACTGAGTACACTGTGTAATATAGAGTTTATTTACAGATCGTTGGCTAGAAGGTAGATTCGAAAAGGCGAGGCTGAGTCCACGGAAGTTTCGTGTCGGTCTGCGATCGCTGCCACAACCTATTCGGAAGGTTGCGATGAATATTTAGGCATTTGCCTATAAATGCCTAAATGTGCCCTAAACGCGACATTTTCCAGTTTGCCTGCCTTTTTTTTTTTTTCGATCTCATTTCATAATTGCCTCTTTTAATCTTGTAAGGCCCTATTTGTCTAGCTCTTCGAGGGCATATTTACGCACATAAAACTAAGAACGAGGGTGCGAACTACCGCTCTTTTCTTCTTCTTTTCTTTCTTCTCTCTTCTTTTTCTTTTCTCTCTCTCTCTCTTTGTTTCTTTATTTTTTTTGTGAGTGTGTGTGTGTGTCACACGGTTTACGCCGCCCGTGCAGCAAGGCGCGATTTTGGTAGAGCGTGGTGGAAGTGTCGTGCAAGTGTGCCATAATAGGTCCGTTCGCAATGATATGTATATTTATTATTATTATTATTATGCAAGGCGTTAAACTGTTTTCATTCCAGTAGATGGCGGCACGGACGCGACTGCCCCTGGTTTTGTTCAGTACTTAGCGCAGGAAGACATTCGGATAGAATTCAAATAAATTCAAATTCAAAAATATTTTATGCACACCATACATTAACACTGCTAAATATGGGACTGCTACGCCAGGCCTGCTAGAAGAGGGAATTAGGACACAAATCCTTTCTTAGCCGGTTTCCAAGCTTTCATGGCTGGCTGGAATACTGAAAACGTGGTTCCTTATAGTGTACCTTCAGCACAATGAGCGATGAAATATCAGCGTTAAAGGGGTGGTGCCATTCTGGGTTCGACCTCATGCGTGGAAGTATATTGGAGCTTGAATAGTATCATATTATTTAAACGAACGCCAAGCCCGTTTGTTTGTAAGCTCTATAGGAGAGAGGAAAAAAAATACGGACAACTGGAAAGTCGTCAAAGTAAATCATCTGTCGAGACTAGTCCAGAAAGGGTCAGTCTAGTTTATTCATTTATTAGTTTATAATAAACAGTGACGTTTATTCTGCAATGTCTGGTGCTGTGGTACGAGTAAGGATGTCACTATGCGGGCTAGAATTCCCATTCTAAATTGCCATAATATGACGTTCTGACAATGACGATGATAGTTCTTGTGCAATAACATCAGCCCGAAATATCTACCCAGTACAATGGAGACTTGTATTTACAGGTACGAAGGTATCATAACTATAATAATGACAACAACTTTATTCGAATGATGATGAATGAGAAGCTTCATCACCTGGGGCGATACTCTATACAGTGAACCCTCGTTATTATGACCATGGTCGTTCCCGAAAATGTTGGTCATAATGCGGAATTGTCATATTAACGGGGGGGATTTGCAGAGGTTTCACTGCATTGTTCCCCAGGAGTATGGTCGTAAAGTGCGTATGTCACATTATCGGGGGTCATATTAACGAGGGTTCACTGTAATCCATTGTTGGCGGTAGTGAGCTGAAATGGAATAGTGGGTCGTAATAATGAAAATTGTCCATAAATATAAAAATGTTAACAGCGCAGGAGCAACGAAACCTCGCGGCTATTGTGGCCACGTAAGAAACAGTTTCTTCGTTAAGGACGACTGGAAGCACAGCACTTGTTTCTTCTGGTCCCTGGACTCGTTCCTTGACTTGGATTCATACTCGAAGGCCATCTTCCGTGCCACAGCTATGAGCAAGGACACGAGGTCGCTGACGGCCGTCTGTGCTGTACACTGGCGGAGGACAAGGCACAGATACGTCACGAAGCAGGAGCCACTTACGTTGTTTCTGAAGGCGTAGTATCCTTTAAAAAAAAAGTGACACGGCACCTCATCAGTCAACACCACCTACCCAAGCAGCACAACATCTTGGCTCAATATTGGATCAATATTGGCAGAGTCGGCCGAATATTTGTGCGATATTCGACCAAGATTGGACCAGTATTATCAATATTCGACCAGGATTGAACCAATATTAAGCCAGTATTGTCAATACTGGTCCAGTATTGGACCAAGATTGGACTAATATTGTGCCAGTATTATCAATATTCGACCAAGATTCAACCAATGCTAAGCCATAATTGTAAATACTCGTCCAATATTTGACCAAGAATGAACCAATCTTGGGCCAGTATTATCAATATTCGACCAAGATTCAACCAATATTAAGCCAGTATTGTCAATACTGGTCCAATATTGGACCAAGATTGGACCAGTATTACACCAGTATTTTCAATACTGGCCCAATATTGGACCAAGATGTGACCAATCTTGGGCCAGTATTGCCAAGATTGGTCCAATATTGGGCCAAGATGTCGTGCTGCTTGGGTACAAACAAAATCTGATCGTTTAAACGACATGACATAACAACACCGGCAATTCTAGCTATGCTTTCCGTGGCCGTGACCACGGAGACAAGCCACATGAAGCCACTGGTAGTCAAAGGAAGCCTGCGTTTGAAATCGTCTGCGTCAATTGGTTCCCGTCCTGATTTCTTAGGTCTACATGCAAAAGAGCAACCAGCTCGCGTGGCTCAGTGGTTTGCGTGCTGGCCACGTCACGTCGAGACTGGGAGGTACCCGGGTTCGAATCCCGGTGCCGGCTGTGCTGTCTGGGGGTCTTTCCTGGTTTTTCCTCAGACGCTTTGAGACATATGTCGGCACAGTTCCCTTAGAAGTCGGCCCAGGACGCACACTCCCCGAGGGCGTTAGTCGTGACGTTGCAACTGCGAGGCCTTTCACCATTCACCACCACCACCAAACGAGCAAGAATCGAAGAGGGATTCCTCGACTCGGGATCACGGCGATTGCACGGGTGCCGGACATAAACACGTGCATCATGTGTGAGATCCAAGGTATCCTGTCCTCTTCTGGATCCTGAACATCAAATGCGCTCCTCCTGTGTTAGAAGCAGGTGTCCTACCCATTTCTCCAACCTGGAGATGTTTGAAAAAAAAACGCCGATAGGAAGAAAAAACGATTGCAACCAAAGCGTAGTCAAACGAAGGACAAACAAGAGGGGTTAAAAAAGTAAGACAGCCAGAGAGGGATTCCTGATTTCAGAGTCACGCCTATTCCAGGAGGAATCTCAAACACGCGTCTCCTGTGTGAGAGCCAGGTACCCTAGCCGCTACTCCAACCTGAAAACGTTCGGAAGAAATTATCGATAAAAAAAAGAGCAATTGATTGCAACCAAAGTGTAGTCAAAGGATGGACAACCTAGAGCTGAAATTCAGGTGTGAGACATCAAGCACGCGCCTCCTGGATGAGAGGCAGGTATTCAGGGCATTCTGTTTACCGCGCAAAATAAGTACCAGCATTTTGCCGTGATCTGCTACCCTGAGCACAGTTTCCTTTTCAGGTCATGCGTCTGCAACAATTGTCGAGGCGGACACTGGAGCACCTCCGTTCACAAAGAGATGTGCTTCGCAATTAGGAGTTCAGTGAACCCTCGTTATTATGACCATGGTCGTTCCCGAAAATTTTGGTCATAATGCGGAATTTTCATATTAAAGGGGGAGATTTGCAGATGTTTCACTGCATTGTTCCCCAGGAGTAAAGCGCGTATGTCAGATTATCGGGGGTCATATTAACGAGGGTTCACTGTACATGTACACGCACGCTAAGTCAGCCTGTACTTGTGTGACGACATGCTGCACACCCCCTATAGCCTTGTTGCTTAAGACGTACCTGGAGGAGCTGCAAACGCGAACAGGAAGTCTGGATAAGATGGAAGTCTGTAACTGAAGCCTTCGGTGACGGGTGTCGCCGTCTCTTCTCCAACAGCTTCTTTTCCAAACTCTCCATTGGTACATTTCTCTGGGAAGCTGACGCTCTGGGATTCTTTCGCCTGACAAGCCTGTAAAACGTTGAAGATGGGCCATTACTAGCGAGTTTTATTATAGGTCGGAACCAGATCACAATGGCACTTCCGAAAACGCATTAAGCCCATCGAGGTCGAAAGAAGTTACAATCATGTTTACAAGCGGTCCTACCGCTGATCACGGGCGCTGTCATGGTTATGGTCTCGAGGAGCGATCGAGGGGCCATGGTCTGGTCTACCGTATGTTGACTTTCGCTATAATCCTTTTCTAGGACGAGGCCAGAATTCAGTACGTTCGTCTGCCAAGCTGTCATATCTGGTTTGATGTATGGGTGGGCACCATTACGCACCGTCAGGTTCCAAGCTTCAGCACTGTCTGGTTGTAGGTAGCTTTCAGCCCTCAGTAATTCATGTAGGATTAAGTTACTAGGTACAGGTGTATGAGGGGAATTGCCTCAGCCGCCGATATTTCAAATAGACGCCGTTGTTCTTCTGAGCACCGTCCTCATCGCTGGCATTGTATTTAAAGGTTTAGGTATGACGTGTTAAAGGTTCATGCGAATTGTAGGTCAACAGCCCATAGGGAAAAAAGGTTCTGTTCAGGCGTTTACGGCAAAATTGAATGGCCGCTTTGTAGAGTGTGGAGGGGATTATGTGAATGAAGTCATCTTTGCTCCAGACCGGTTGAAGAAATGCGACGTGAACTTTGCATTCCTGTAACCAGCTGGGGCAAAGATGGCTTCATTCACATAGTCACATCCACACTCTAACAAAGCGGCCATTCGCTTAGGCCATAGAAGGCTGAACGTACCCTTGCTCCCTCTTGACTGCTGACCTCGCATGAACCTTTACCACGTCATAAGTAAACGCTTTAAATACATTGCCAATGATGAGGACGTGGTGAAGGACAGTCCCTGTTCGAAATATCAGCACCTCTCGCCCTGAGGCAATTCCCCTCATACTTTCTTACCGGTTCACTGGATTTCTACCCGTCTAGGTAGAGGTTTGTAAGGTAGCACAACGCAAGGGGGCAGTCCTTGTTCCGACTCCACAGCAGCGTCATTTTCTTATCGTGTGCGTTTGGCAATGACCTTTACTGTTTGTCCCGACTCCTGTAGCTGTGTATGCGCCCTCTCCTACAAACAGATAGTGGTTTCATATCTTCTTACCAGGTATCGCATGGGAGGCCAAGTCGCAGTTGCTAGTTCCAGCTCGTACTGTTCTGGTTTCCGTGTTTTATGCTCTTCCTTTTTTGAATGTGCACCGACTACGCAACTACAGCAACTCTTTTGCGGACGTGCTGTACGTAAGTACGATTTCGGTTCTATGTGGGGGGTCTTTCATGAATACGCATGCATGTTTAAAAGAGAGAACGCCCAAGCAGCATAATGTACTGAAAGTCGTGTGCAATGGGGGGTATGCGTCTTATCAATGTTCTTAGTTTCACAGGTCTGTTCAGGGCCTTTCACCTACCCAAGCAGCACAATGTACTGAAAGTCGAGTGCAATAGGGGTGGACGGGTAGGTGGAAGGCCTTGAACACACTCGTGACACCAAAGAACATTGATTAGAGACATACCGTCCACCCCTATTGCACTGGACTTTCAGTACATTGTGCTGCTTGGGCGGGAAGAATATTGATATGCATGTGTGCCATAGACAGTGTTGGCTGAAACGGAAGTCCTTTTAATTGCTCTGTAGTTTAGTATTCATTGGAGGACTAACTTCGACTTCGAAATACGGGGAAGATGTTAAACGTCATTCCCTTGGCAGAATGAGACGACACTATACGTTCGCGATATGATGAGATGACTATCGGCGAGTAACATCGTTATCTCATCCCACTTGCAGTATGCACAGCATGAAAGGGGGTTATGTGGTCGCGACTCCGCGCTGAAAGACTGTACGCGCTTTAGAAACATACGTTTTAAGTTAACTACAGTGGCGCGCAGAGTTGCCTCGAACAGCGGAGCGCGTGTCATCGGGCGCTGATAAGCTGGAAATGAGATTGGGATGGTCCACTATCCCGTTGAAGGGAGGGTCGGTACGCGCATCGGATGCGCTCGCCATACCGCACCGTTTATCAGACGCATCCGTTGTGCGTACCGACCCTCCCTTCAACGGGATAGTGGATCATCCCAATCTCGTTTTCAGCTTATCAGCGCCCGATGACACGCGCTCCGCTGTTCGAGGCTAATCTGCGCGCCACTGTACAACAGTGATGGGCAAAGTACCTCAAAACTCTACTTAAAGTAAAGTACCAAGTACATAGCACCTGTTATACTTAAAGTAAAGTACAAAGTCCTTGGCAAAGTACTTTAAAGTACTCATCAAGTACGTACATTACAAATTTAGATTGTATCGCTGGTCGTTGTAACGCCTGGTAGTGATAAAAGGTGAGGTAATTATGTTTCGACTGCTATCTTTAAAAAGCTTCTAACGAGCATGTTTGCCGAGTGCTAGCTACAAAAAATGGATAGCTTACAGCCGATTCATTAATATGAACTGAAAGAAGTCATTTTGCGACCAAGTTTTGCGTTTGTTTTGCCAATTGGATACTTGAGTACTTAAAATACAGTACAAAGTACACAAATTTAAATGTATTTTAAGTAAAGTACAAGTACTGAGAGATGTACTTAAAGTAGTACTTGAGTACTTGGTACTTCAAGTACTTCCCATTACAGACAACATGCCTGTTCTTTCTTCTGCTGTGTCAGAAAGCTTTCGCTATATCCTGCGATGCGAGAAGCATGCGTCTCACTAATATTCTATAATGTTTGAGCGAAGTTGCCACGTTCGTTTTGCTTTTGTTTACTTCTCATCTATTTATTTATGATACCCTCAGCTTTTTGGCACTTATTGCTATTGCGGTGCATTTCATTATTTTGTTTATTTCTCACAACTTACGTGAGAATGACGTGCCTATAACACAGTAATTCAAAATTTTATTGTCTGTGCACTCCAGTGACGAATCATTGAAGTGATTTCAATGTCGAAGATACCGCAAATATTGATTCGATTTGATTTTGAAAAAAAAAAAATAAGATGGAGATCTTGGAGATCTCGTCCTAGCGCCCCATTAGTAGTCTTGCGTATCGAATTGGCTGAAAACTTGGTGAGTATAGCCCCGTGGAGTTTTTTGAACCGCCAGTGCATACGATCTACCTGAACAAAGAAAATCTTGGGTTTCTTTTCGAGCGTGCTGTCAGCTGTGAAATGCTTGACGAAGTGCTTCAGTTCCAGTTCCCCGTCGGAGGTGTACACAGTTCCCATCTTTCCGTGAGACAATATCCAGCAGACGAAACAATCCGATTGGAGGTTCTCCGTTCGTCTGGATGCTGTGTTGAGAGCCACGCAAATAATGAACATTAGAAATCGTTACGAGAAGGAACCAAAGCGATGTTGACAGAAAGAAAAACCGGGGGAAAGCAACATAACGTTCTCTTCTTTGGTGTTCGTTTTTATTTTTATTTTTTTCCTGTCGCGTGTTGCTCCACAAATAACACGCGATCTTACACAAGAGCCATAATCCTTGCTGACGTCTAGAGATATATTTAGACGCATATATATATCTTGAAAAGTTGGAGTTGGATCGGACGGCTACGTAATTATAGTTGAAATAAATGGGAGACAGAAGACGAAAGTAGGGGAAGTAACACAAAAAGGGGTTTATTAAAACTTAAAAATTATAAAAGTTAGCGAGGAAGTCTACGTTACGGCGGAAGCTCCGCCTTCTTGTCGCTCTTTTGTCCCGAAGAAGGCGGAGCTTCCGCCGTAACGTAGACTTCCTCCCTAGCTTTTATAATTTTTAAGTTTTAATAAACCCCTTTTTGTGTTACTTCCCCTACTTTCGTCTTCTGTCTCCCATTTATTTCAACTATATATATATATAGACGTAGAGATATATTCCGTCTGTATGTACATCGGCTGGAACCACGTTCAGTCCTCCAAAGGCCCCGTAAGAGAAATGCAAAGCCGTTCATGGGGAGAGTTTGGCCATTCTGTGATCTCTTGCCTCCCGGAGATTGGTAGCCGCCGTGACGTCAGAGCCGTCACCCGCCCACTTGACCGTGATGACAGGCGAGCCGCCGCGGCGGCAGGGGGGGGGGGGGGGGGTGTACCTCTTCTCCAAAATGGCGGAATGAGAGATTTCAAGGTGGTAGCTCTGATCCAAAATTGTGCCACTTGCCTTGGCGCCGCCCATCGTGTGACGTAAAATGGCGCGCTTTGAGACAGGCTCCTCCCAATGGCCAAACTCTCCTAATAAATGGCTCTGGAGGAATGTTAAGAACGGCGCCACCCTGTGACGGTAGTGTGCAGTGCCCACAGTCCCCGAGCGCCGCTACCGTTCTTGTTTTATTCCGGCCTCCCACATGAAGAACATTGACACCGTCGTTGAGTGGAAGGTATATGTTTTTCTTTTTTTTTCAACCGAAGAAATTAAGAAGGAAGCAAAATGTCCTTCGATGTGAACCCAAAGCCTACTATACGACATTGATTTCTCAAGAGCTCAAACGTGCGAACGACAACGTTCACTATAGTCAGTAACTCGAGTTCGCTGTCCTTGGCCATCTTTGTCATCAAAAGCTATTGCGTTTGATGTGTCCTCCTCATCGAGAGTCGTGGGCGGAGGCTGTGTAGCTGGGACGGCGCGCATGCCAGCGGCAAGCCGCAGGCGGTTCCGCGCATCTCTATAATGCACGCGAGTAGCTACACTCTAAAAACAGAACTTCACCGCATATCACGCTGTGCGCAAACCATTGCCACGAATGATGCCACGAATGGAGTTACCGCTTGTGATTAGACGAGAGAGGGGGGCGTCCGCCTTTTTGGGGCAATTTCCATATATCCAAGTTGCCACAAAAAGGCGTGCGCTCACCCCTCTCTTCGAAATTGAAAGTAAACCCTGTCATTCGTGACAATGGTTTGCGCACAGCGTGCTATGCGGTGAAGTTCTGTTTTTAGAGTGTAGACCACGGCTCTTCGTTACGCTGATTCTACACTCTTAAAAATGAACTTCACCACATAACACGCTTCTAGCCAGCCATCATCCCGAATGACAACGTTCTCGCCCCTGATTGGCCCCAAAATAGGCTCCGCCTCCCTTTCTCAACAAATCAGAGGCGAGAACGTTGTCATTCGGGGTGATGGCTGGCTAGGAGCGTGCTATGTGGTGAAGTTCATTTTTAAGAGTGTACGCCATGCTGTGCTCGCTAAGTCACCGCAGCAGGTGGGGAGACGCCCTCAAGGTCACATCGTCTCCTGATTTTCCAGTAAATTGAATGCTTCTGATAAAGTACTTGGTCAGTTAAGCAGGTTTCGGAGAAGTCTTAAGTGTTATTTCGTTGGTCCTTTGAATCGGGTGGTTACCTTTGAACAGTGCGTCGTCGACGGTCGACGTCGTTGGATCTTGATGAAGCTGAACAACGAATCCGAGCATGCCGAACGTGTTTCGTATTTCATTGACGTCCACAGATGATCCGCTTCTGCTTGGCATTCCTTGGTTTCTTCCCGCGAAGTTCTGCGATTAAGGCCCGTCACTCGAAACAGATTCCAGAGTCCGCTTGTGCTCTCCATAATGTAAAAGCCGGAGACTACAGGCACACGCAGGGACGACACGACACTCAACTGTTTCTTACTCTCTCACTGTGTTCTCTTACCTCCACATTAAATATGATACATAACCCCCTTTGAGGATGGTTCATCTTGTAGTACAGGTTTCTCAGAGATAGTCCTCGCTTTTTTGAGATTCTAGAGGCGTCCTCCATGTCATCCGAAGTGTGAGCTGCCCGACTAACGGGAAGAAATTAAGGTGGATTAAGGTAAATATTATGATAAGGCGAAGGTGAAGACTATGACGAAGTAAGGATTCTGTAGCGAAACAATTACATTCAAGCGAACTAGAGCGACGGTCTCGTCCCAGACCAAATCTAAGCAAACGCTTTCTTATGACACGAAGAGTATCTAGAATACGTGCATGTTTAATTAATTAATTAATTAATTGTTTCGTCCTTCCAAGTCAGCCAACGATTGGAGATAAAACGTGTTGTGTATGGGTTTTACCATGTCACATAACGGTAATCAATCTGGGTCGCACGGCTTTGTGGCGGCTTACGTCACGGTTACGTCTGAGTAAAACCGAAACCAGATGTTAACGTGACCTTTCACTGTTTCTCTCTCTCTCTCAAAAACTGTACGACACTCTACTCTGCGAAATTTTGCGCTGGTCATCTTCGCTTTAACTTCGAATACAACCGTAATCTCTAATCTCAGAATCAGCGGCGAGCTCCAGGCTATCCTCCGTCAACAACAACGCATTTAATGATGATGATGATTGAGGAGTTCGTCAATTCGTTCTGACAACAATATCGCGAAAACATTTTTTTTTTCCTCGCAAAGACACACGTGTAAGATTTAAAACGGTCGGTGGTGGTGGTGGTGATAGGGCTTGCCGTTGTCGGCCTCACGTATGTGAGCAACGTCACGACTCACGCCCTGGGGGAATGTGCGTCCTGGGCCGACTTCTAAGGGAACTGTGCCGACATATGTCTGAAAGCGTCTGAGGAAAACCCAGGAAAAACCCCAGACAGCACAGCCGGCACCGGGATTCGAACCCGGGTACCTCCCAGTCTCGACGTGACATGGCCAGCACGCTAACCACTGAGCCACGGGAGGTGGCAGCACATAAAGAGGTAGAAACGGCAAAGCACGACCAATACGTTCCTACCTTTCGTCGTCTTCCATTTCCACCAGAAATTGGTTGCTATGACTGCTATAAAGGCCCTATAAGGTTGTTGCTAGCTGTTTTGAAGTCTGCGCGATCTTCTTCGAAAACAAATGCGGCATGTCTCCTGGTGCACGAGCGAGACATCGCCTGCGTGTTTAATGTGAAGCCCTAAGAAGTAGCGTCAGTGTTTGTTTAACGATAAGGGAAGATAACACGTACGTTTCACGTCCTGCCCGGTACGATTGTTGTCACGGTGACGTTACGGCGCCATCTTCTTAGTGGAGACACTGGAGTATTCGTCGCCCTCCCATGGACAGCAGGGCTGCGCGGTCGCGGCCGTTTGCGCATTTTGTATCAGCACATTTTTTTAGCAACTGGGAAATCTAGTGCAATAGCTGTCAGACATATTTCTCTCCAGCGGGCGTCTTGTTGCAACGCTACGCAGGAGCGTCCGACGCGTTCCCTATCATACGGGCAGTCTCCGGTTGTCATTGAGCTCAATTGCCAATTGCTCAATTGGCGCCATGTGCACGTTCAGTGGCCATTGATTTCAACGACCATTGAGGACTGCCAATGTAGCAGACCTATCATATTTTCCGAATACCATTTCCTTGAGGATCTTTGAGAATACCCCTTTTGGATGCGACTGAGCGATGTCACTGTCGTCAGTGGCTGTTGCACCCTTCATATTCCGCACCTTCTGGATGCGGGGATCGCGGAAAAGAGGAAAGCGTATCGGATTATGTGTAGTGCTTACGATGTAGCTCTTTCGTAACTTTGCTTATAGCTCTCCACCGATGTATAGTCTTGTCGAGCGAATGACCTGCTTCGTTATACCGACCATGTCATAACCTGCAGCTCCTATGCAAAGTCCCGTCCGAATGATGCCCTGGGGTCCCTACGCATTGGCCCGCTGCAGAGTTAAAGTGTAGCAGAGTCCCACTGGATCTCCATCATGACTGGACGGCTGAAACTCCAATTTGGAACAGCAGACGCCGGTACATTGCCGTAGCAGACGAAAGTAACCGGTGTAGTTCTTACCAGAGCATCGTAGTAGGGTGATCGTGCTGATTTTTGGCTTTCACAAGAATCTTGTGTGAGAACGCGCGCAGTGCTTGTACAACAATCCTAACAATGAGTCAGCCCCGTCCTGCTCTGTTTTGTTCCGAGTCGTCCTGGCTTCCTTTCCTACTCCTCGGCCTCAAGGAGATGCTCCCTTCCTTACGTAGCATATACTGGGTGTTCCAATTAAATCTCCGGGCTAAATAATTCGCGAACGGGTGCACCAAACGACGAACTTTCTTTTTTACAAGTATCTGTCCGATACCACCTACAAGCTGCGCACCGTGTGAATGGGTGAGAGGCGCTCATTATTTAAATAAAAATTCAAATGAGTTTCGTAAAGAAACATAGAACTTCTAAAGCAGGGTGCTGTCGGCATTAAACAGGGTGCTACCCCTTCTGTGACCTTAAGTAGACACCTTTTAGAGAAAAATTTGCCACCGAAGCGGGTCATTTGTTGCTGTGACTAATTGGTTTTGGTTTACATATTTTTGTTGCGGCTGGTCGCAGTGAAGCGCAAAAGGACGCTCTTCTACTCCCTTATCCACCAATGAATGATGTTCTTACACCAATGAATTACGTCCTCTTGCGCTTCACCGCTACCAGCCGCGATGAAATATGTAAACCGAAACCAATTAATTACAGCAACAAATGAACCCCTAGTAGTACTCGTGTAACGCGCATAAACATTAGTATTATGTATTATAATACCACAGAATCAAAATATTACATATTAGTGATATAATACTGACTTCTAGGAAGTACAAAACATTAGTATTACTGTCCACCCCTGGGTGCAAGGAATTACTGCATTCGATCCCGTGAATGTATACCAGATACACGCGTCGCTTTATTGCGAGTACCCAAAGCGTACAAGAGAGTGGGGCAAAGAAGTTTCTGCTAAAGGTAGCGGACAACATGCCCGAGGTACCACACTATATGATTCTCCTGCTTCCAGTTGACCTTTTAGAAAAGACCACCTTCTTAGTCAGGGTAGTAATGTAGCAGCACGTTTGCTTTTTCTCGTGAAGCTTTTCTTTGGTGGGAACGTAGGATTCGAATTTGAACGAGATGTATCGATTCACGCCAATCACCAGCGTTTCCAGATCAGGAGATGTGCCTTCGGCTGTGATGCTGTCATCCAATACCTTACACAGCGTTTGGATGAAGTAGGATCCAGTCCTTGGGTTCCTCCATGAATAGTAGCCTGAAAGATAGACGGAGGAAGACATGTACATGCTTGGATGTTGGAAGGCGCATGGTTTTTATAGGATTTTGTAACGCCTCTGTGATGTCAGTTGTGCTAAATACTGGAATAACCTCGGTGCTTCCAGGACTGCCCATGTGTCACGTGTACAGTAAAAATCGCTACGTTACGAAATGGACACTCGAGCGCTTGTCTTATTGTGGCTCGCTGAAGCCCACGGCCAAGATCACTTTTTGTTGCGTTGGAAGGCTTTTTCTGGAAAGGCAAGTCTAAAACCCGGAAAGTCTACCTGACGGATGTTTACCTCGGCAGTTTCTGGGAAACACTCCCCCCCCGCACACACACACGTGTGAAAGAAGTACTTCTAAAATAGAAGAATTTTTTTCGTAGGTTTCATATCGTTGCCGGTTAGTGTAGTATTTAAGACGCCCGCAGTAATTTATAATTTCTCAGTAGTATAGTCTCGTGACAAGCCATCTCCTAACAGGACAAGTCCGAGGTCCACAGATCTTACGTCTGTGACTGGCTTAGGCTGGTGCTTAAGTCAAAACGTATAGTGCACCTGCATTCTTCCAAAATCCAAACTGCCACTCTCTACCGTCATACTTGTACGCTCATGTTTCGGATGCGCTCGTGCGAGACGATGTACGTAGAACACGTCTGTCTGTTTCTGTCTGTTTGTCGGTCTTCCTGTCGGTCAGTCGATCTGTCTGTATGTTGGTCAGTCGTTCGGTCTCTGTCGGTCGGTCGATCTGTCTGTATGTTGGTCAGTCGTTCAGTCTCTGTCGGTCGGTCGGTCTCTCTGTCTTTCTGTCTGTGGGTCGGTCGTTTAATCGGTCTGCCTGTCGGTCTGTTGGTCGGCCTACGTCCGTCGGCCGGTTTAATTCTGTGTGAGCGCCGCGAAGCAACTGTGACAACATTTTCGTGTTCTATAAACAAACATTTAAAACAGTATCGTAAACGAGTCATTTGTTTAGGCTAGTTTCCCCGTTTGTCAGGCGCCCGCCATTTCCTCGTGCACCCCACTCACAATGTTCAGACTAATTATCTGGTGGCGGAGATAAAGCTGTAAGGGGCATATGTGTGTGTGGTCTGTGTATATATGAGGTGGTGAAACCTCACCGAGACAGAGGTACAACTGCACCTATAAAGGGGAGATAAGAGGGTAATGTGATTGGAGGTAAATGAACTGAAGTAGTTTAAGGTAATTAAGAGAAAGAGGTAAGAGTAATTAAAAGGAGTTAAAGGCAATTAAAGCAAGAAAGTTGAGCTTAAAGGTAATTAATCTAAGACACATGTAATTAAGAGAAAGTGAAATTACCGAAGGAAACAGCAGGCTAACGGAGGTAATTAAATATAATTGAAGGGAGTTAACATCAAAGGGAAATTGAGAGTAACTAAAGCAAGTAAACGTAATTAAAGGTACGTACATGAAATTGAAGATTACCTCAGGTAACCTGCGACTACATTCCGTAAAAGATAATTAAAGGGTAATTGAAAGTAATTGAGGCCAATTAAATCGACCAACATATAGTAATTGAAACTGTCAAACGGGAAGTCAAGTAAGACGGGAAGTGGACAACCGTAAGTCGGGTTAAGACCGGAAAAGGCACTTAATGCTAATGCATTTCTCTCTGATTTACCTCAAAATCACCACTGAATTTTTTATTTTTTTTTGACAACTATGAAGGAGGAGGAGGAGTGTCGTTGGGAGGAACCCGAGAGGTCTGCCTGCCTGATTAGGCGGCATGTTTCTCGGGAAGGGAAAGGTGGTGGAGAGGAGGAGAGGAAAGGGTGAAGTGGAAGACCGAGCGGAATCCGCTCGGGGGGAGGATAGCTGCGTCCATGGGCCGACTTCAGGGAAACTGTGCCGGCATACGCCTATTACACATCTGAGGGAAACCCAGGAAAAACCCTAGACGGCACAGCCGGCCCGCGGATTCGAACCGCGGACCTCCCAGTCTCCAAGCGCACGCGTTACCGCTGCGCCACCGGAGCTGGTGACAACTATGAAGACTTTACAGGTGTTGGCCTTTCCGAAGGAAACTCTAACGATATGGTTTGAGAGAGAAATCGCAACGATACCTGGCGGCGTGGAAAAGGCGAAAAATATATCAGGATGCGACGGTATATCGTAGCTCCATTCCCCGTCAATGGCTGCATTGTAATCTCCACCGACTTCTTGACACGCCTGCACGAGAAGCAGCGCACAATATGAACGAGTTGACGGCTACCACAAAATCCGTCCAGCGAGAAGCTGACCTGAACGAAAAATATCTTGGGCTTCCCCTGAAGATGCTTGGCCACCGATGAAGTGAAGGGTCGGCTCAGTGCCTGTAACTTGATGCAGTCGTCAGAGGCGTAAATCTTTCCCAACTGGCCATGACTTAGTACGAAACAGACGAAACAGTCCACTTCGGCTCCAGTGTTCTCCATTGCCTCTGCAAGGAATGAGTCATATCCGTGCTCAATGGCTTGAGAAAACTACACAATACGCAGATCGTTATTTGTCTCCTCTGCAAGTATTTTTGTAACGATAATGAGAAGAAAAGCACTTTGCAAGGCCCAATATACAAAGCGAAGGCTTTGGCAGCTTTTGGCGGTGCGTTTAGGAACGAGCTGACAGATAACGAAGATCAACGTTCTTAAAAGCGCGATACAAAGCTGCGGTAGAGGAAGCGTTGTTGTTGTTGTCCAGACTGTTAGGTACCTACAGCACAATGTTTATGCAAACGGGCTGGTCCCACGATACAGCGTATATACTCTAGTGCACAAGAGCACAAATTGCTCACCATCCCACAACATATCCTCCATGTCTCTTGCTTTGCGATTGGTATGGACTTCGACTTCGAATCCAAGTTGGTAAAACACGCGTTTGATCTCTCTCACGTCCACGTCTGTTCCTTCACGTTGGCCGGGAGCCTGGTGACCGTGGAAGCTCTTGAATACAGAAAATATGCGCCATTAGCCAATGCACCATTAAACTGAAGATTCTTCGTCATCATCATCATCATTGCCTCCATGCGGCGTTAAAGGGGCACTAAAGTACCCACCACGGGTTCACTTCAAATTTCTTTACACGCTATGCTAATTTCGCACTTGTCGTCGCAATTCAAAAGTTTGATTTCGTTATATGAAGTTACAATGAGAATTTTACCGGCCTCCTTCTTGTCTCAGCACTAACGCAGTGAAAGTCGCTTCAGCTCGTGCATCGGGTATACATAGGGTGTTTGCAGTCTGTGCTGCCCGTGTACGCGTGTGCCACACCGTGGGACACTTCCAGCGAAAAACTGCGACTTACGAAGCGGACTGGTGTCGCTGTCCGAAGGACGGGAAGATAATTGTTGTCACTATAAACATTTGTGTTTGACTGATTACTGTTGTGAGCTACAATTCACTAAATGGGTATCGAAAAAAAAATCAGTGTACTCTTTGGCAAACTGCCAAGAGCGTACGAAACGCGATAGCATTGCAGTAGACGAAGGACAACGCCTGCACCGTGACCGTACATGATTTGCGTGCAACAGCAAACTCGACCACAGGCTGCCCTGGGCCTCGTCCAGAGACACCGGAAACACGTTCACTTCTCGTGGAAGTCACTGTACTCCTTGGTGAGCATTCCTGAAGATAAAGTCGGGTGTAATTGCGGCACGCTTTGCCGCACGCGGCGCCGCGTGCCGCTTACGTTCCTCATTTTCGGTCACCCCATCTGCATTTCCTGGTGCAGCACACTCGGTACGTCTGCGAACTCTATACGTATTGCGCGAATGCACCGTCGCACACCACCTACGTTCAGAGCTGTATATCAAAAAAGAGACACTGGCCATTGGGAGGGGTCACAAACAGAGGCTCTACCTGTCAATCACAGTTTTGCTCCACTGATTGGTTTGCTTATATCAGTGGGGTCGCCATGACACGTCACTGCCACCCAATATGGCGACGAAAACAAACACAGTGAAGCGAGGATTTCGTGACAAAATTTTTTCACAGACTACTCTGACCGGTCCAATCACGCTTTTTGTCTTCGCAAGCTTATCTGATCGCAGCCATCAGTTACCGATAATCACCGACATCGGATGTTCTGTGCTGTTCCCTGTGTTGTCCTTTCCTCCTCCCCATATTTTAGGCGGGGCAACTTGAACGAGCGCGCCTTGCTGAGCGACGGTTTTTCGCGCAGTTTTTACATGTGTTCGGGTGTCAAATTTTTGTGGAAAGATCGTGAAAGATCCCGTAATTGTGACTGAAATGGGGTGTTGTGGCCACGGGCTTTCTAATTAGCACAAAAAAAAGTTACATTTCCTTGGGAATTTTTTTAGTTCAGTTAAGCTGATTAGACAAATTAATTAGGTACACTGATGGAAACTGCCTGTTTGGGCAGCAAAAACCTTCACAAGTATGATGCAGAAGGTTTCTAATTTTTATCTCAAGTACATTTCTTAATAATTAGGGCTCACTCTTGAGTGAAACAGCCTGTACACCACCAGCTCATTTGCTTCCACCAACAAACACGTTTTGGAGTAGTCATTCCTGAATGGGTCTGGACTAACAGCTCCATATTTTTCTTTCATTTCCAATCCAATCCAATCGTTTGCTTCCTAACTATTCCATCAGTATCGGACTTTCATTTGAGACCAAGTTGTTTTTGCATTTTATTGGCCCTTTAACTTGCTTTAGAACACAAACTATCCCATACCAGGAGGGAGCTAAGCAGGCAGTGGTCATCTGGCATTTGTCAAATACATAACGCGCTTGATTGCGTGCACCACACCTGCGAACAATTCAGCTCACCTCGAAGTTAAATATCAAGCAGCGGCCTCTGCGTGCGTGGTTCATCATGTACCTCATGGAATCCGGAATATGCATTGCATCAACTCGGTATGAAGATTCGCTGAAACGAAACGTTGCATGATAAACATAATATTATCTGCTATAATACTGTTACGGGTGATGATTACCTTCGCTGTGGCGGCGGCGGCCCACATCTGGAAGAACAAAAAAGAATGGTGGAACGAAATTGTACTGATTACGGTGAACAGTCGGTTTGTGTGTACTACTTAGCCCCTGCAACACCGAATATCCTCTGGATGTACAAATAAAGTCCTAACGAATTCGTACGTCCAATGGATATCCCTCAGATATCCGTCGGACGTACGAATCCGTTAGGACATTATTCGTACAATGTTTTTTATTATTTGTACAATTATTCCTACAATGTATTATTCGAATAATGTCCTAACTAATTCGTACGTCCGATGGATGTCCGTCGGATATCCGTCGAACGTTCGAATGCGTTAGGACATTATTCGTACAGTGTTATTTATTATTAGTCCAATTATTCGTACAATGTATTATTCGAATAATGTCCTAACTAATTCGTACGTCCGATGGATATCCGTCGGACGTACGAATGCGTTAGGACATTATTCGTACATCCAGAGGATATCCGGTCTTGTTGGCGGAACATTACCGCAGTTTCCGCTTCAGGCTCCCTCCCTATAGTTCTCTATGATTTTGTTTTGCTAATGCGGTGCACCCGTTATGCATACTACAGTTGTTCATGGGCACCATGAAAATAAAAACTGTGGTGCTACGAGCCACGCCAGATAAGGCTGGTGTGCCGGTCTTTTCTCTGACGCCGACAGCTATTACTATATTACTACTATACTACTATTACTATACTTAAATAACTATACTATACTACTATACTAACTATTACCATACTAACTATTAATAGTTGTAGACGAAAAGATTACGGATATCATAGTTGACGGAATTAACGAGGAACTTACGGATGACATTTTATATTTTTGTTCATCTGCGTAGTCAATACAATCATTGAAGTGTTTGGGGAATACTGATGTAGCTAATACTCAGGAGGAACAGACATGTACAAAATACCGGGCAAGTAAAAATATTTAAAAGAAGATACTAAATACGTACTCCACGTAAAAAGTATTTAAAATAACCTACAATATACTCAAAACTGAAAGTAATTTCAGTAGAGTACTAAATGCTGTGAAGGAAGTATTTTAGTATTAGCAGTAAGTGAAACGCGTATCCTGAACGTTGGTGAACTCAAGTAAGCTTCGGTGATATGTTCTGACCCAAATGTTCGTAATCTCTCTTGTATGTCAGCTCAGGTCTTTCAACCTCTGGCGCGTGTTGATTACTTTGGTGACCGAGGAAATAAATGTCCGGACACTCTTTTACCTAATCTCACTGGGATTCACCTGGCAGTGTGAATAGGAACCGTTTTCTGACGAAAGGCTGAGGCCTATTAGGAAGCAAGGCCAAGCATGGGACCAGCTTATTGTACAAGAGGAATTCGCGACAGGTAGAGCAAAGGACCTGTACGGAGGCGATGCCCCCTATAATCGAAGTATGGGAGCTGCTATGATCGATAAGGTGAATACGGCCACGGCCTTTCAACGCGTGAACGCCAGTCGGCTTCGGCATCCCTGGTATCCAATCCAATCCATGTCGTGATTTCTTCTGTGCCAAGTGCGTTTGTTTTGTCTTCTATCATCGTGTGTTGATTGCTTCCTGTTCCGTAAGGAACGGGTATTGTACTGCGTAAACCCTGTGCTGAGATGGGAGAGAATGGCGCATGGAGCTTGTAGGTGAGACACCGTTCGTAACATGTTAGGCCTACCGTATCCACCATGCCGGCTCACTCGTTGAGGTGCCCCTCATCGCTGGCTTCGTTTCAAGTTACTACGAGAATTCTATGTTTCCCTTCTTGCGAGTCCCATGACGAATCAGGATGTATTGTGTCACAGCCGAGTGTGACTTCCTTAGCTAGTCCCCATGTGTGAAACAGTAGCCTGTTCTTGCGGACTTACGGTCTGGCACCAGTCGTTGAAGTACCGTCCGAGTCTACGAGTGCTAAGTTCGGGAAGAAAATGAAGAGGTTATTCAGGGAGTGTTCCATTCACAACATCAGCATTGCACATAGCAGGCAGACAGAGGACAGTACAGAGCTCAAATTGGGGCGGAATTTCATGTAAGCAAATAAACATATTTGCCTTTTGTTAACTGGTGCGCTGCGGTGTTCTCTGGGGAAGCGGCTGTGGTCAGACAGGTCGGTGCGTAATTTTGAGGCGGAATTTACCGTACAGGTTCCAGTGCGGCTATAAAACCACCACGATAGAGAGAGAGAGCGCTTTCAGGTGTCACGCCGTGGGCGTCCCGCCGCCACGCACGCCGGCGCAAGCAGTCTTCGGCGCAGGAACTTCTCCAGTTCAAGCGTAAGCGTGTCAGTGTACGTGCCAGACTCCACACCAACGCAGAGCGCGTTTGTCCAAAATAGGACAGGCTAAGCGGGCGATGCAAGACAGATTCAAGACACAGACTGCAGCGAGCTATATGCAGCCCGCCTGCACATCTGAACCCCAACTCCATTAGAATGTGCTTACCAGCATCTACGTTAACTGTCCTCCCCTTCCCCTCCATCCCACTGCCCTCTCCCCTAGCAATATTCCGCCAGGCTAAGCAGAAGCAGGCAGACCGCTCGTCTGTCCACCGTTACCCCCCCCCTACCACCTTTAGCGGGCGAGAGTGTCTTACAAAAACGGTAAAGAGCATCAACTTCATCTGCGATACAATGGGGCGTCGCGCTATACAAACAAGAAAACAAACTACATAGTTTTTATATGTCTTCGTTTCTTAGCTCTCTCAAGAACCTCGTTGCTACTACCTCCTTATCAGCGCTTGAGTACACGCAAGTGGATTTTGACGTCTATTGCGCACATTTATGTGGTTTATATTGCGCTGATCCTGGCCAGTAGGACAACTTGGAACAACATAGCCCTTTTTCAACTGGACCTTCCTCCTCCTCCTCCTCTAAGTCACTCAACAGCCACACAGCCGTATTCACAGATGAATACACCTAAGCAGGACGACGGTTCCAATGAGTATCAATATGCGTTTCGCAGATATGAGGTCCATATAATATTTTAGAGGCCTCCGTCCGGCTTACGCCTTAACGCGTGGATGCTGTGTACAACATGAATAGTGGACTGTAAAGAGTTTTATATTTACATAACTCGTGTCACTTACCGTCTCGTTGGTCCGCCATAGTTGAAGCTTGCTCTTTGATATCTCCACTCGGCCTTTACCCGCCGCCACTTATCTGTTCCAAGGGTACGTACGTTATCATGCCTGTATTGTCGGAGCGCGTACAGGCAAGCTAGAGTCAATAAGTCAGGCTTACGCTAGTGTTACCCTGCAGTAGGCAATACATTATCATACATTTTTTTGTGTGTGTCGCGAAAGCGTACATGTGAGTCTACTGCGAGGCAATTTTTTTTCACGAAGACAACAGGTCGAGTTTTATGTACCGTTGCCCCTTACAAAAAGAAAAATGAAAAAAAAAGTCTATATTCTATACAAATGCTACACAACAATGTGGGCAGAGTGGGTTGAATTTCTAGACAAATTCTACGTAACTCTTAATTATTTTCAACATAATTCCTTTGAATATTTCGTGACCATTGTGTAACGGCAGCTGGTAGACAAAGCTATATATGTATACATATTGGGTAGGCTTCGATTAGAAAATGTGCAAAAAAAGGTCTTCCTAATTCCTTTTGTGAAATTTGCTAGGTCGTAGAGAAATTGTCTCCAGGGCTGTGTTTCACAAAAGAGAAAAAAAAGAATTTGTGGATTCCATAGAAAATAGTACACAGAAATACACGCAAAGTGGGCTGGATTTCTATACAAATGCTGTGCACTCCCTATCTGCGTTCAACATAATTCCTTTTAATAGTTGGTGACGAATATTATACGTGATTATACAGTTGTAAACTCTCTGCGTTATCGAGGGGCCCTCCTCAAATATATGTCGGAGGGGGGGGGGGAATTTATCGGCAGAAAAAAGAAAAAGAAGGGGGAAAGGTCAGCCATGCAGCGCCCCGGCTTGCTATTCCCTAAACACAAAAAAAGGGAAAGGAAAAATATAAACAAGAAAGAAAAAGAAGTAACAAAAAGACAATTAAATGATACTATCATTAGTGGATGTACGGTATAGAAAAGGGGAAAGCCACTTTCGTCCGTGTCTCAGCGAGGCATCGGTAACAGCGACACCTGTGGACGCTGCAGTGCAAGCCAGACGCTGTATATACAAAGGGAAAGCAGCCGAAGCTCTTTGACTGCAGGTGGAGTGTTTACGAGTATTCGATCGTGCACTCGGGAACTCAGGACCTTCGAGCGAGCCGAGAAACAGTACTTAATTCATCGAGGCTCGTACCCCACTCTCAATGAGTCCCCAACTGTGTGCGCAAAAGAAAGATTGAGGTTTTGGACGGTCGATATGGTGCCGTGAGCACTTCTGGAGAAGCGGGAGCGGAATGAACTGGAGGCCAAACACAGCTGTAACCTTCGTAATGCAACAAATTTACTTAATCAAAACAATTGTCAGATACTACAGAGGTATTCTATAAAACAACACTATATGAGTAGGAGTGTAATCGAGACAATAGGTAGAAGGGCAGTTATTCAATGGTCACTGAACTTTTAAACACGGAGTCATGGGTTGAGGGTATTATACATCAGATCTGTCAGAACAGGATTGAAATAGCTTAGCGGTGTCGGCGGTGGAGTCCAGAGTCCGAAGTAATGCGTCTCGGGCGGAGCCAGCTGACGAGGTGATGCTCGGTGTCGGGGATTAGCGGTGACCACATACACACAACACTTGGCACACTCGATCTTTGGTGACTGTCCTAGTCCCACACTCCGTCGACCCCATCTCGACACACAACAGTTCACTTGCACTGCTGCTTTCCAACTCCCCCGTTGTCTGTGATGTCCTCCCATACTTTTCCTTTTTCCCGCGTTTTTGCATTCTCAGAAGCATTGCCATCAATATATATACGGGCCGCTCGCTAAGAAGCGGAGCATCCCCAAAACCAATTAACGTGAGCGCCATAAACGACAGTCTGCGGTTACAGCTGCGCTGCGTTACTCTATGTCCGACTTTCGGCAGAGGCCAGACCTGTAAACGGGCATTGCTATCAAAAGAGAATCCAATTGCTCGGACCCAGCGTATTCGCGGTCCCCTCTTTTTAGTGTGAAGAACATATGAGCTTTGTGACACATACACACACCACCACCACCACCACCACCACCATCACCATCACCATCACCTCCTCCTTGTGTCCGCCACGGCGTCCGTGGACGCCCCCTGGTACAAGAGGTCATGTCTCCCAAATGCGATTCCCTTCAGAATTCTTGAGACAGTCCTCACACGCCACAGAGTACTGTCGTCTCAGTGAACGCTGTTGTGATGAGTTTTGCTGTGTTGGTTACTCTGTAATTAAACTCTGGTTACGCTTATTGTATTACGCGCTGTGTATGCGAGGGACACCTTAAGTACAGTAATTTTCCCGCAGCGTTGCGACTCTTCACCGAAATACACTTGTCAAACGAATGGCCTACTAGATTACGCTGACCATGTCATATGCAACGACTATGCAGGGTGTGGTCATCCATGTGGTCATCCGTGTGGTCAGCTAGAGCCGCTAAGCATTGGTTGGCCCCCAGGATTTACATCATGACCGGGCATTTCTACTTTTGTAAATTGTAAAACGTGCACATGGTTTGGAGTAAATCTAACATCTAGCATGTAAATCTACTCAAATTCTATCCGTCATTGTCGTCATCGTCGTAACGGAGTTCCTCAGAGTTAAGGAGATAATATACCGTCGCTGAATGATTTTTTGTTTTGTTTTTTTTTGCCGCCACTGTAATTCATAGCTGTCGCGTTACATGCCTCGTGACTATACTACTTGTATTCGTGGTATCACTAGCGTATGTCTTTATTACTCGTTAGTAAACGTTCTTGTATCCCGAAAAGATTTCGCATGCCGCGATTGAGCAGAGGAGACGTATGCGGATCAACATATTTATTCTTTACATCTCCACCTTTATTCTTTTACAAACCAGTCTATCAATTTTCTTACTGGTATCATTGCATAGAGTACACAAGAGCGGAACAATGAAAGTACAATGTCGCACCTGCACCCTTCCCTGGACTACGAGGACGTTCCAGATATATTGCTAGACTGTGGACGCTTCGGAAAAAACACCTTATTGGTCAAAGTAGAAAAGGTGCAGAGTACTTGTTTCTTCTTGTCGAGGCTTTTGTCGCTACACTTGCTTTCGAACTCGCGCGAGATGTCTCGGGCCACGCCATTCATCAGGGTTTCTAGATCAGGAGATGAGTCTTCAAACGTGATGCTGTTGTCGAAGATGTTGCACAGCGTTTGGATGTAGATGGATCCCTCTTTTGGCACCCGATATGAAAGAAAGCCTGGAGGTAGAGGAACGAAGACATGTTCGAGAGTGCAAGTTGAAAAGTACCCTGCACATGGGAGCTGTGACATCTCGCTTATCGGAATATGTGATGTGCACTCTTAGAAAAGGAAGAAAAAAAGAGGTTTGAAAAGGTAGTAACCGGCTCTCTTACCGCCCCGGCTGCAGGGTCCCCTTGGGTGGATCGGTCGCGAAATCCCCGATTTGGAAATTCCGTTCTCGAAACAAGGAAATCGAGGAGAACGCTCGATTGCTTCGTGAGATACCGTGTGTAAAAACACGGTATCACTATTTAACCACCAATCTCTCGCTTATCATGATATGTGATGTGCGTTACGCTGACGGCGACACAGCGTCTGTGCCTCCCAGGTGCGAGTCGAAATATAACGTTTTGAAATCCATGCGCACTAAATGCAGTGGCGGATCCAAGGGGGGAAGCGATCGCCCCCCCCGAAAAAAAATGTCAGTTTATACATTGGATTTCCCTCTCTCCCCTCCCCCACTGCGCGCTCAGGCAAAGAAACCGCCCCTACCAAACCGAGGGTCTGGATCCGCCCCTGATTAAATGCGGATAAAACCATGCTCCTCAGGGATCTGTTTTTTTTTTTTTTTTTTTTCGCCGGCGGTCTTATGGAGAAGCCATAATAGACGATTTCAGAAAATCCCAGTGCTCCTTCCACACGCGTTGCATCCTGGGAGATTACTGGAATTAACCGTCCTTCAAGTTTCGTTTTCGCTAACATTTCTTTCTTTCTGTTTTTTATTGCATTTTATCACATTTATCAAACAATCGACCGACAAAGAATGAACCGAAAGAGCTTGTCCCCCTTTGTTAACAGCAACTTCCGATAGTTCAAAGCGACCCTATAAGCTCTCTGGGAGTTTCTGCAGTCGTCCATTAGGGACACGCAGTAAACCCAAAATGGCGTCGAAATGTGTCATCCCTTGCACTGCTGTTCCTTTAACGGCTGTTATTGGACAACAGTGGCTGGTATAAAGCTCCTGAGAAAGTCTGTACGCTGAAAAGTAAAAACGTCCGTAACGTGACATTTTACCATCTTTTCATACAAATGTAATGACCGCGGGTGAGCGTACATCTTCAGTATCACGCGGATACATTTCAATCCAATACTTTCAATCTAATCCGGGCTCACTTCGATGGTCACTTAATTTGTAACAGCTTTATGTATCATCTCTTTGGATCATTAGTGACACGCGTCTAAACCTCAAGAACAAAGCCGCTATGTAGGGAATGCACAAGACAGAACCAAACATGTGAGTGGGATAGTGTTTGAGACATATCACTTGGCGCAGTAATTATTGAGTCGGTAACCTTAGACTTTTTCCGAAACCGAAAATCATCCTTGTGGAATTCGTTCTTCAAGTCTCATATGTCTATGGATTGATGCATTGATATTGATAAATGCAGTACATGTAGTCAAACTACCTGATTGTAGTTAAAAATTAATTATCAGCTACTTGCAGAAATGTAGTGTGCAACGACTAGTTAAACTACTATTTCGCGTAGCTAACTAGAGTAGTTAGGTTACTCGCAGGCACCAACTACTTCCGATTTTGCCGCAAGCTTTACGGCACGATTGTGCTTCCGACTTTTACCTTGAGCCACTTGTTTGATGACAACGGAGAGCAATCGTGCCGTGCATGTGTACTAAATGTTCACTTTTATTAATGCTTGTGATTCATATTTAAGTGTCCAGGAACACTATACAATGGGACAATTGGTGTTGATGGACAACGTTAAGTAGGCAGAGATGTAGTCGAAATACATTGCACACTCTAAGAAAAAAAGGTAGAATTTCCTACGCAAAGTTGCAGCAGGACAGTACTTCTACCATTCTTCTACCATACTTCTACCATACTTCTACCACGCGTGTATAAGCGGCGGCGGCCCTTTCCCTTCCCCCCTCTCTCACGTTTGCTGTAAGAGAAAATGGTAGAATTTCCTACCCAAGTTGGTAGAACGACAGTTTCTACCCTGTAGTTTGTATCTCTGCAGTTATACCCAAAAGGTAAAACTGGTTGGAGTAGAAATGTGGTTGCAATGCAGCTCTACCGAAATGGGTAGAAAATCATACTTTTTTTCTTAGAGTGGCAGTAGTAAAAGAAGTAATCCTAACTACCTCCCCCAAAAAGTAGTTGAACTACTAGTTAAACGACTCCATCGCGAAGTAGTTAGTAGTTATAGTTAAACTACTGTAAAAATAGTTAGTGGCCATCACTGTCTATGGGTCCTTCTGCAGTACTCGATCTGATACACTTTCAGAAAAAGAAACCAAACCTGGTGGTGTCGCAAAGGCGAAAAATAGCTCGGGATGCGAGCGGATACCGTAGCTCCACTCCACGGGGGTCTCAGCATTCTTCTCATCATTTCCGAGCACCTGACACGCCTGCACGGGACGCAGGAAAACATTAGCGATGACGAGCCGCCACAAAGAGCGACATCACCTGAACGAAGAATATCTTTGGCTTTTTGCGAAAGTGTGCAGCTTCCTCGGCCATGAAAGGGTCTACCAGTCCTCGCAACTTGATGGAGCCATCCTTTGTGCTGATCTCTCCCCGCTTCCCGTGACTTAGCACGAAACAGACGAAACAGTCGTCGTTGATTCTATTCCTGTCCGTGGCCACTGCAGTGAATGGTGTAGACGAGAGAGTCAGCTCTATGAGACCGAACGAATAAAAGCGGTCTCTTGGTTTACGTGGCATGACGTTCGATCACTCCACCGTATATATTTTCGTGCAAGGGGTACTAGCCTTATAGCACATCCGGTGCGTGCAGTCTGACATTTTATCTCCAGTTCCATGCTTTCCTATATTATGCAAGGATAGTTTGGCCGTGTTGCAAAGTTGTCGCTACAAAGTTACAAAGCTATATGCTATGAGCTAAAGCTACGAGTTAAAGCTCGTTACAAAGTTATGCGACAGCAACAACACTGCTCCGAATGGATCGCTCCTGTGGCGGTTTTTGGGGCCGTGCTATTCATGCTTAAAATGGGCTAGGAGATTGCTACTACACGTACATACATTGTATACGCACAGAAGTGCCTACCGCAAGTGGAACTGTTGTGACGTGGATGGAAGTCAGCCAAGCGGGGGTATTTCCAGGATTTTCGTCCCAGGGTATGTGGGCATCCCGTGGGGGGGACTCTTATATTTGCAGCTTTTCTGGACGTTCTGCACCATTTGGGGGCCGTCTTTGGGGGGTGACGGGGGGGGAGCGCTGGGAAAACCCCTTAGCCAAGGACAGTTGGGCGCAGCCTGGGAGCGTCCGCAAATAACGCCGCGTCCTGCCCTTAGGAGAGGCAACATGACACTCACATGACGAATTAAGCGCAATTTGAAGCAGTCTAAACTGTCACTTCATTGCTAGCTAAAGTAGTGTCCCTGTCCTGTGTTCCAGAGACCTCGACTATAGTTATACGGCGTTACACTCGGGTTTTACTTTGCAGTCATGCACCACCTCATCAGCACCATTTCGCTTTTGTCGGGGATAATTAAGCCAGGAACTATTGCTGTACAGACACACAGAGAGAGAGAGAGCGGTCTCGGATGTCACGATACAACAACAACAACAACAACAGATTAATTAATGATGATAAATGCGGGAATTCGCCTCAGCACGATACAGCTGTATATCGAAGTATGAAAAAGTATCACCTTCCTTCAACTTCATCTCCATCTGGCTTGCTTCGCGATCGTTTTCGACCTTGACATTGAATCCAAGGCGCTTGAACACATTTCTGATCCTATTCACGTCCAAGTCTGATCCTTCACGGTTGCGATCAGGGTCGTCTGGGAATTCCTTGAAAAAACAGATCCTCTGTGTTGACATCACACTGCATCTTTAAAATCATGAGGCCGAGGGGACCCACAATTCATGCAACCAGGCTCTCGCATCCCCATCAGATATTTGCCTGGCATAAAGGTCTAGAACTGAGGGACCTCAGTGAATAAGAGTGGACCTCATCACCTCAATCTATATTCTACTTTCCTTGATATTTGAACACGCTCGTGTGACAGTAATTTTACTCCTTCATTACTTGCTCCGTTTAACACGTTGACATTTCAATACATCTTCATTTTTCTTTTCGCCCGTGCGAGGGCGTCGAAAAGCTGGCGCTGGCTGGTTGGTAGAACAGTATAAAGGTGGGAATTAAGAGAATTTGAATTTACGATCTCGGCAGTGCAAATAAACGTTTTCTTTTCTTTGTTCACAAAGCTTCTGACATAATGAGTGAGGAGGAAGGGAGTGGGGGGAGGGCGTTTCACGTTTGTCCTGCCCTGGGCGCAAACTCGCCTCGCAACGGCTCTGCCTGCAGGTCTTCAATGCGCCACTTCATGCGCCATTAAACTTCAACTCGTCGTGACCACCACCTGTATCACTCAAGCGCCATATTTTTCACATATGAACGAACTACCCAAATGCGGCTTTCGAAACAAACGCAAAACCCTCGTGTACCAGGAGCAAATTAGGCAACAACAGTCTGGCCACTATTGCGTTCATCAAATATGCCATGCGTAATCACGTGCTAAAAACACCATACGATCGCTCACCTGACAGTTAAATATCAAGCAGAGTGGTTCATGTTCGTGGCCAATCTTGTACTTGATGTCTTCCGGTACCTCTACTGGTCCAACTTTAATATATTCGCCGTATTTGTACGAACTCTCCCTGAAACGAAACTCGAGTATTATAGCGTTCCATAACAAACCTAACAGTGCTTATATAATACTGTTACCGACGATGCTCACCTTCGCTTTTGTGGCAGCTCATCATTGGAACAAAATATGATTTGCATCTAAATTATCTCAACAGTCAATTCAATATCAATATCAACGGTTGGTTTGTGTGCACAGCATATAAGGTACGTAGCGTTAAAATTATTTAGAACAGGTAACGACACGCGTGCAAGTGCTTTTGTCTCATTCGCACTCAATATCATTGTCCATGTACACTCTAAGAAAAAAGGAGTAATTTTACTACTTTTGGGGACTAAATGCATTTCCACAAGAAATAGTCCCTTTCGGGAGTAAATGCACGGGAGTAAATGAATGTCACAGAGTGGAGACTGCATTTCACGCGCTGTTGTAAGAGTTCCAGGTACATAACTTCTGTGCATGCATGAAAATATTTTGAAGCAATTGTCAACCGTGATATCGAGTGATATAAAATCTTGCGCCATACATAGGCACAATTTGCGAAGAAACGGAAGCGCTAACTGTTTCTTACTCTGTGTGGCTAGAAAATTGCTACGTTTGCTGAGTTATACAGCCTTTTGCCATCAAATTGACCTAGGGCACATATCTACGTATAGACTGTTGCATTAGGAGACCATTCGCGAAGTTCAGTCACAATTTGCCGTCCTGGGGAGTAAATGTCGGGACTTAATGTCGGGGTACTAAAATGGGGAGTAATTGCAGTCTAGGGGAGTAGAACCTGCAATTACTCCCCGTTTACCACAGCCATGACCTAGAGGCTCGGCCGCGCGCCGTCAGACCTTCGTAATACCACATGCACTGGTGCGTCTACCAACCCCATCTGCGTGTGGACTGCTCCGTCTACATACCAGCGTCTACATTCCAGTGGGTAAGCAAGGTCTTGCAGCACGTGATGAGTGTGCAGTCGACCACAGCCCCTTTTACCCTCGGCTAGGTGCTGCGGGCCCGTGTTCCAGCCCCGCTCATATGTATAAGGGTCTCTCGTCGGGAGTTTCCGTCATCAACCGGTATCTCCGCCGTGCTTTGCTCACATGAACTGCCGTCTTCAACATCATCTTCCATTATCTGCGATTGTGTTGCACACAGCAGGGGAACGCAGGACCTTCGAGCGACCCGAGAAACGGTACTTAATTGTTCGAGGGTCGTACCCTACTCTCACTGAGTCCCAACGGTGTGTGCAAAAAAAAAAAAAAAAAGATTGAGGTTTTGGACGGTCGACTGGTGCCTTGAGCACTTCCGGAGAAGCGGGAGCGGAATGAACTGGAGGCCGACCACAGGTGTAACCTTCATAACACAGCAGATTTACTTAATCAAAACAATTGTCATATGCTATAGAGGTATTCAATTAAATATAGCACTGTTTTGGTAGGAGTGAAATCGGAACAATAGGTAGAAAGGCAGTTATTCCATGCTCACTGAACTTTTACACATGGAGATATGGGTTGAGGGTATTATACATCAGATCTGTCAGAACAGGATTGATATAGCTGTGTCGTCGGTGGAGTCGACAGAGTCCGAAGTAATGCGCCTCGGCCGGAGCCAGCTGATCAGGTCATGCTCGGTGTCGGGGATCAGCGGTGACGACACACGCGCAACGCTTGACACACTCGATCCTTGATGACTGCCCCCAAGTCCCAGACTTCGACGACCCGATCTCGACACACAACACTTCGCTTGCACTGCTACTTTCCAACTCCCCCGTTGTTTCTGAGCTCCTTTCATACTTTTCCTTTTCCCGCGTTTTTGCATTCTCAGAAGCATTGTCATAAAAATATATATATATACGGGCCGCTCGCTAAGAAGCGGAGCATCCCGAAAACCAATTAACGTGAGCGCCATAAACGACACTCTGTGGTTACAGCTGCGCTCCGTTGCTCTCTGTCCGACTTTCGGCAGAGGCCAGTCCCGTAAACGTGCATTGCTAACAAAAGAGAATCCAATTGCTCGGACCCAGCGTATCCGCGGTCCCATCTTTTTAGTGTTAAGAACATACGAGCTTTGTGACACATACACACACCATCACCACCACCTCCTCCTCCTTGTGTCCGCCACGGCGTCCGTGGACGCCCCCTGATACAAGAGGTCATGTCTCCCAAATGCGATTCTCTTCAGAATTCTTGAGACGGTCCTCATACGCCACAGAGTACTGTCGTCTCAGTGAACGCTGTTGTGATGAGTTTTGCTGTGTTGGTTACTCTGTAATTAAACTCTGGTTACGCTTATTGTATTACGCGCTGTGTATGCGAGGGACGCCTTAAGTAATTTTCCCGCAGCGTTGCGAATCTTCACCGTAATACGCTTGTCAAACGAGTGGCTTACTATATTACGCTGACCATGTCATACGCAACGACTATGCAGGGTCTCGTCGTCCGTGTGCTCAGCTAGAGCCGCTAAGCATTGGCCCCCAGGATTTATACCATGACTGTGGGCATTTCTAATTTGAATTTTCAACGGCAGAAGCGGAAACATTACCATTGCAGACGACAGTAACGGTAGAACTTCAATGAAATGCGTGGGGTTACGGTCGTGGTGCTCGTTGTGGTGGTGACGAGATCGGCTTGCCATTGTTGGCCTCACTCAGATTTAGTGCATCAGATTTAGGGTCTCTTAAATTTTATCGCTGAAAATATTCGCTATAATCACATTGCCACTACAATCGGGCAGGTCCCGGATCGAGCGCCAAAACCAAACCCACGTTTCATATTACTCAAGCACCAGTACGGGTTGTGAAGTTGTATGTAAAACGTGCACACGGTTTGGAGTAAATCTAACATCTAGTATGTAAATCTACTCAAATTCTATCCGCCATTTCGTCATCGTCGTCCCGGAACTCCTCAGAGTTAAGGAGATAATATACCGTCGCTGTATGATTTTTTTTTTTGCCGGGATTTATTTGTTTTTTTTGTTCGATACGATTTTTTCGTTTAGCGACCGGCTTAGCGGAGCAGACAGGACGGAACACCACGGTGGTTGGTTTATCATTAGGCTAGTCCAAGTTTGGTGTTTAAGACCGCTGTTTGCAGTTTCCCGCGCGCGACTGTGCATTTTATAGTCAAATGACGTTAATTTCCGGTTGTTTATTTCGCATCAGGGATTTCGATCACTTTATTTCGAGGCTTGCGGATAGGTGTAACGGGACTGTTTACCTCCTCGATTGCGGCGCCATCTTTTGGTTGACAACATACGCAGGGTGGTACCCCAGCTCATTTGCCACAGGGGGTACACACGTTTATTACATGCCACGACGATAATTTTACCAAGAAACAGCATCATCGTATTTGAGGAAACACAATCAGCAACACGGTTGTAGTTTAATCTGAAATGTTGTCACTTGTGGCGACAGACTTTCCGTTACTACGAGAAGAAAATCCTCCGAACCCTGACCACTTCCAAAGCCGCTTGTCAGACAAAGACAGTGGCGGTCCCACTAACTACTGCGGCGGTCTACTAACACATACCGAGATACATCTATTACAGGCACTTCGGCTGTTTTGATTCAGTCAGATTACTCGTATGAGAATGCGACTATGTGTGGATAGCACACTGCTAAGCCAGACCCCCCAGTCTAGGAAACCATAACCCACCATAATGCTTGGTTGACTTGACCTTGGTGAACACTGCGGACGATTCATTCAACTAAATTTCCACCGGAACAACACGCGCTGCTCGTACGACAACGACGGAAAATAACGAACCCGCTAAAGTCCGCTAATTTGCACATTATAGGACCAAAAATAGAAAAACACACCGTAAACCGCAACTGCTCGCTCGTACAAAGAACGAGATACCAAACGTTGCTAGACACGATTCGAAGTGGGAGTAGCAAAAAAAAAAAAAAAACACAAAAAAAAAACAAGATATCAAAACACGAAACGAAGCGTATTGATCCCTTCTCCTTGCGCGTGGAAGTTGCCCTTATCATTGGGTTCCAGTGCCAGGGAAATATGGGTACGAGGTCTGCACTGCCAGCCTTCGTAAATTTCAAGTTCTTCGCCGCGAGACAACTATATGATCCTGCATAAGCGTCGCCAGAGTGGTCGCTCTGAAGAATACTTTTGCCCACATGAGGGATATTTACGCCGGATTCTCAGCAAACAGTGCACCACCAACAACAACAACAACAACATAGATGAATGGATGATGATGATGTGGGATGTTTCCCTGCGTTGAGTGCAGGACCCTACCCCATTCCAAAAAGGTTCACATGAAAGGATGACGAGGGAAGGAAATCCCTACAGTTCGTGAAGGAGGCCGCTGGCCCTCAGAAAGGAAAGAAGAGCGCCAAGTGCACGGCACTGATGTCCAGTGCACCACCCATGGGCATTCCCAGGATTTTTTTCATTGTGTACACTACAAACAGATCATCTTCCTCCTTTACCTTGAAGACGTCGCATCGGACAGGTGACATGGAGGTACGTCTCTTGTATACATCCCGTCTTTCGATGGTTATGGGTAGTGGGTAATTGTGAAAACGTTCTTCCCTCCTGCCCATTAGCACCAAAAGCTCACGGAATCCGCTTCGGTGCGTATGGGGATTTGGAGGTTATGGGCATTGGGTGGCTATATAACCTGCTACCGTTTTACTTTCTACTTCCACAAAATAAACGAAGAAAAGAAGGTTAGGAACATTTTTCTGCCTTTATGCGTGAATAACTAGATGGAATGGAGTAACTAGAAAAGATATATACAGGGCGTCCGGTGGGAAAGTGTCATTCCGGAACTCTCTACACGCCGAAGATATTTCCGTCTTTGTCTCTTTTTCAAATTCTTCCACAATCCCCAATTGCACCCTAACTTCATACGACCTGCCTCATACATTTCCGCCAGAGTCGACCATAGTCACCCGAAGTCACCCGACTCCGGTGTAGATCCCTTCATCCCATGGACCATAACCGAATGGAACTCTCTTCCCCAGGCGCTGGTCACCATTACACATTTTGAATCCTTCAAGAATACACTTTCTCAATACCTGGGTTTGTAAACGTTGAGGTTCATTTTTTGTGATTTCTCATATTGTAGCACATTGCTCTCATTGTACTCACTGTAAATGTCTCGTTGCTTTGATGAGATTTTCTTATTTTTTTGCCTTCCCTCCCTCATGTAACGCCCGCAGGGCCTTTGAGGTACAACCATAAACCATAAATAAATAAATAAATTTCTAAAAATAGGTTTAACTTCAGAAAATTATGAAACTACTTGGAATACACACACACACACATACGCGTCACACATTAATTAAGCTAATTTTGCTAATTGAACTCGAAAATTAGCCAACAAAAGTTAATGTTTTCCATAATGAATTCGGAAGCCAATGGTCATAGCACACTATTCCAATCGAAATCTTTTTTTTTTTTTTTCTGAAGATTTGTACGTAAATTTGACAGCCGCAAAACCGTCCCCGTGCGAGGTGCGCTTGCTGATATTTACGTTTGCGGAACTTTTCGCTCCATCCAAATACCCTCCCTCCTATGCGAACAAGAACATAATCACGCCTTCCGCCATTATCAACGTGCATACCGCCAGTCCCCAGCCACTGATAACGTCGGTTACCGCGGTAATGCCCTCGATGGGGTGTGGCTGTCTCCACTTTGTCTCGATAAAGGCAGAGCCAGCATTTACGCAAACGCAAATTTAATGAAACACGCCTTGCCAAGTGACGTTTTTGGGGCTGCCAAATGTTTGTACAAATCTAACCTGTGATTTCAGTTAGTGTGCTATGGCCATTGGCTTCCGAATTCATCAAGAAAAAAGTTATCTTTTGTTGGCTAATTTTCGAGTTCAATTAGCGAAATTAGCTTAATTAATGTGTGACGCGAATGCAAACGCCCTGAACCTGTGGCAAAAGTATGTGTGTGTGTATTCCAAGTAATTTCATAATTTTCTGAAGTTAAACCTATCTTTAGAAATTTAATGACACTTTCTCACCGGACACTCTGTAGAATAGAATACATAGAATAACTTACGATGTGCCAGCCGCCGTCGGTGCGTCTGCGTGTTGTAGTGCTGGGTTAGAGGAGACAAGCAAGACGTATATTCAAAAACAGCATGCTACAGATACAGATACGATAATCATTACATGTTTCATCAGTAATGGTAGATATAGTATTTGTATAAGATAGCAGTGCCTACAAACAGGTCAAGCAGAGCGCAGGAAATTGGATGAGCGTCTTCTCCAAGTCTTCTCTATGCACTCTTTCTCAATGAATATGGACTTACCAACTCTGAAGAGGAGCCGTTTTTTTTTTCTTTTGCATTCATCAACATTTCGTTGTTGTTGTTGTTGTTGTCTTACTATTGAAGAAGTATTAAGCTTCTATTATCATTCACCAGAATCCAACCTTTGTCGAGTATAAGCGCGGAGTGATATGTTGTTCAAGATGTCTCTACATTGCGTCACACCGCAACTTCGCAAGTTATGTCAAAGGGGGCACATACGGGGAACCGGCCAACTTTCTCGCTGGACCCCCCCTCCCCTCAGACCCCCCTATCTGTCACACCCAAACTGACCCAACCACACCAGAGGCGAAATAACCCAGCCCAACGACCCTGCACCTTTTGCAAGATGGCAACCGCCGAGTCCGTTAGGCTTAGCATTGCCCTGTTTCTCCTGCGCTATAGAAGAAGTAAGGCATAAAAATAAACACCCTGTATAGCAGGGCAGCTTAATAGTTTTACCGTGTTCTTGCCGTGTCACCTTTCCGTCTTACGCCCGGTCGCTGCGGTTTCGGCTCATTTGCGTATCGAAATTCGGGGATGGAGATTTTAACTCACGTGCGTGTTTCAGCATTTGTTAAACGTTTCCACCTCTCATTACGCTATCTCGCTTTTGTCCGAACTCCCCAATTTAAAGAGGTAATTAATGAATTTTAGTCGTCTTGTAGTTTAGGTGATTAGTCGTCTCGTAGTTGTAAGGCACAAAAGTAAACGCCCCGTATACAGCAAGGTCGCTTAATAGTTCTATACCGTGTTCTTAACGTGACACTCTACCTTGATCTTGCGATGCCTCCTGTTGTACTTGTGACGGTTCAGATGTCGCCGGAATACCTTGACTCATTTCTCTTGTACGGTGTAGTTCAGCCTCCAATTCAATGGCCTTCTTGTAAAGTGTGTCTATATCAACGCCCTTCATATCGTCAAGTGGAGTGGCGATCTGTACTTCACGGAGTCCATTAATAAAAACGGAGCATATAACTTCATCGGGAATGCCCCCGTGACATGATGCAAGCGACATTAGCTCCTTGTAGAACTCCGAAATGCTCTCTTCTTCACGCTGTTTTCGGTTATGAAAATCACGGCGTATTTGGAGGTGCGTCTTTACGTCTGGCATCTGTCCTGTGGTAGCCATGGTGGTGTCCTATCCTCGTCGCCACGTTGTTGTGTACGCCACTGTACACAAGACTGTGTTGACGAGACAGCTACCTGCTTGGCAGAACTGCGACACAAACAGCAACGCCCAACAGGGAACCTGGGCACCCTTGCACCTGATTAAAGCGCGAGATAAGTGCGTCGTTTTCCCACTATAGATCAAGTGCGATGGCCAATCACAATGTTGTTCAGTTGAGTTTCCGTCCCATCGAAATGGTTTTTGCGTGCCTCCGCGTGACGTTTGAAGCGCGGCAACTTAACCATAGCCATACGCCCTTTCAAGTTCTTCTGTTCCGCGAATAATTCTAATTAATGGTCGCTCTGTTTAATTTTTCATGTTTTCTGTGGGTTTTTTTTCTTTCTTTTTTTTCTCTTTCCATTTCTTCTTTTTTTTTTCGGTAGGGGAAGATTCCTGCTGAGACATGCATCCACCGTCGCGTTTCTTGTTCCTTCATGGACCACGCTGATCAAAGTCACTTCTCTTCCCCGTGCAGCAAACGTTGATGCTGACCCCACACACCAGCTGCATTCTTTCACCCGTACCTTATTAGCTTTTTTTTATAAAGGGGTTAAGTACCTTGCTCTTCAAGTGCACACAAGGTCGGTTTTAACATTACTGCGAGTATTGCTTTTAAGTGGCATTTCATTGGTCTTACAGAACAGGACATCTTGGAACAGTATAGTAACTCGTTTCGAATAGTATCGTCCATCTCTAGGTCACTCAACGCCCAACGAGTATTTACGTGCGTTTCGCTGTTGTAAGGAACCTATACTTTGGGGTCTTCTATACAACTTACGTCTTAGGAAGGAAATACTCTGCAAGTTGAATGGCGCAGTTTTTTGATACCAGGTAATTATGCCACCTACTGGCCGGTCGGCCAGCCATGTTTGCAGCTACTTGAGGGCGATATCACGTAGGAGTAAGGCATTCCCTTTACTCGCCTCATCTTATCTGGGTCTATATACATATAGACAACCTTATCGATGCGTTCTGGATCTGCAGCGGCATACGTGGTAACGCAAAACACTCCAAGGAGGGCATAGTGCGCTTATCCCATAGGACGTCTTCCACGACAGCGGAACTGGTAGCTATACACCTTGCCGTGAGATACATATAGCCACGCACGCGCAACCTGCGCACTGGATTCTCTACAGCGACTCAAAAACTGGTCTGGAGGCCATGTTGGCCTTCGTGGGGAACAGTTGGACAGCTTCAACGGTGAAGGAGATCCTAACGGAATACAAGAGATGCATAATACAATGGATCCCGGGGCACATTGGCATCCGCGGTAACGAAACTGCAGACGAGCTAGCTCGAATTGCACACCTGGCTTCCACCAAATACGTCGTGATGTATACAGGGTCGGACATCAAACTTCTACTAAGGCCCATGACAGACGACATGCGCAAACGCAAATGGCTACAAGGGGATGGTGGGTCATCTCTTCTCAGCAGAATAGACCCGGAACTAAAATTCAGCATCCCTCCCTCGACTGCCAGAAGTATCGAAACATTTCTACATCGTGCACGCCTGAACGTCCCGTATGACTGGCATTTCCTGCATATGGTGGGCAAGGCGGATTCCCCAGATTGCCCAATGTGTGGGATGGAAGAAAACACTGAACATATTTTTATGGAGTGCACAAGACATCAGTCCCAACGCAAGATATTGCGGGCCGCACTAACTCGTCTGGACAACGGAGCTTTCTCCACAAAAAAGGTCTTGGGGACGTGGGACGCCAACCAGAGAGACGCCGCATTCAAGGCTCTCCTAGGCTTCATCTCAAGTTGTTCTCTTGATGCTCAGTACTAATTCATCTGTATGTGACGCCCTGGGTCCTGTGTGCCGCGATCCTCTGACGGTCATGTGACCGTGAACAGTGCGCCGTACAGCCCATCCTAGTCATCTCTCTTTCCTTGGTGTTGTTTTTCGTAGCTTTTTCACGGAGTAGCAGAACTTGTCAGGTGACAAGTTCAACCTCTCCGTATTATTTTTAGTCCGTCCAACTCCAACTTTTTTTTTTTCTTCCCCGAGCTCGTACGTGAGCGCCTACTGTGACGCAATGTTATGATGGAGACATTAGACAGCGAATATATTAAAGAAATCACACTTTTTTTTTCTGTTTCGGTGCGACGTATAGACTCAGGAAGTGACTTTTTTTTTAGTTAAACCCGATTCCGCCCGGTTGTCCCCCCCCCCCCCCCCAAACTGACCTCCGGCCAATTCGGGTTAAACTCGATTTTTCTCAGAATTCCAGTCACTATGAAATCCTCAAGTGACGTTGTCACTGAAGACGAACAAAGGTCGCCACGTGTAGCACATCCAAGAATGGGTCACTTACGTTCCCAGCAATACACCCATGTGTGTCAACACCGTCTATGCCTTCGGGGATTACAGATGGAAGGTCACGATCCCGCGAAAAGAAAAGAAAGATTAGGAAAGGGGAGAAACAAAAACACCTCGTGCAATACTCCTAGGACATTACTTAAGAATATAGACACGGTCTCTCAATTCTCTAGAGTATTGACGCACCACACTCACACACACACACAAACAGGGAGACAGAGACAGGCATGGAGAGAGACAGACGGGCAGAGACAGACATGCAGAGACAGACAGGCAGAGACAGACAGGCAGAGACAGACGGGCAGAGACAGACGGGCAGAGACAGACGGGCAGAGACAGACGGGCAGAGACAGACGGGCAGAGACAGACGGGCAGAGACAGACGGGCAGAGACAGACGGGCAGAGACAGACGGGCAGAGACAGACATGCAGAGACAGACAGGCAGAGACAAACAGGCAGAGGCAGGCAGGCAGTCAGAGGCAGGCAGACACATGCAGAGACAGACGGACAGACAGAGACAGGCACACAGACAGAGACAGACAGAGGTCCTCTCTTCCCCGAACCCAGGTACATGCACATCAGCTGACTTGCCTTATATTTCCTTCAAGACTAAGAAGGCGAGTAGGAAAAATTGCTGCGACATTTTGATGCACCTTCAGCCAAAGGACATGATTGATTGATTTGTAGACGAGGTGGTGTTCCGCTACACCAGTCCTGTCCGGCGATGATGGAATGTCCCAGCGGTAAGATGTGCGTGCCCTCAAGCTAGGACTGTGCCGGTAGAAGTGGCTGCCAGGCGCAGAGGCGCGCTGCAGCGGAGGCACGTCTTCATCGTAGTCCACATATCGCCACATCACTCCCCCCCCCCCCCACACACACACACAAAGACGTGGAGTGGTGTAGAACTAGCGCTTAAGGTTCACGTCGACACGCGAAGAGGAGAAAGAGGGGCGAAACAGTGACGGCTAGACTTGAGTCTTGCTCAGAAATGGGCAGCAGCGGAAGGAATGGCGCGGTCAAGCGCTGACCTAGGAGTCAAGCGGTCCTAGGAGTGTGCCGAAATGGCGTGGGTGAGAGGGCGACAGTGCCGCTACCGGTACTGGAGCGTGTGGCTCAGGAAGTGCCGCTGGTGGATGCCCGAGGAGTACCGTCCCGAAGCGTGAGACGGAGTGACGCTGTGGAGGTGACAGTGGCGTGTGGGGATTTCAGTGTGGCGTCGTGATATGCCAAGTCGTTGACTGCTGAGCGTGGAGCGTCACCGCCTAGCGAGTTCTCGGAGGAACTACTCACCGTACATTCAGCATGCCTCCAACGGCGCTGTTCCATGTGTTTCATCCAGGGTTGCAAAATGGGGTCGCCAGTTCCATTTTAATTCCATAACGAGGAATGGACGTTTGTGTGTGATAATTCCATTCCTTTCAAGTCTTCGGAATGTACATTAAATAAATATAGTCACTCACTGATCCACAAGGAACAGCCAAAGAAACAAGGAACAACAAGGTACATGGTTAAAAAAATGTGGGTGCTGGTCCTTGAGGGTGCATGGTCCTTCATATGGCAATCTAACAGAGTACTGGTAACACAGCACCGCTATCAATCCTTATTTTATTCAATAACAATTCTCAATGTACACGTATTTATTCGTGCCATTCAGGATCATAGAAAAAGCATGGTTGTCGCATGCTCGACGTCAAGGCAATGACACTGTATACTCAATACAGGCGAATCTATTATATCGATATTTAACGCATTGAGCCTTTGCAGATGGATTCCATATCTAGTTCAGGAAGAGCAGGGCTGCACACGTGTCGACGTCATCTATAAAAGCTCTGTTTCTGGCTTCCTTTCAGGGTTCCGTGCATGGTTGCCTCTTTCTTGGTCTCCTCAGTCCCTGGAACTCTCGTTGAGGATCCGGACTGTTCAGACACCCTGTGGAAGTACAACTGCCTCGTGAGGCTTGATATGTGGGAAGGCAACCGAATATCACTCCTGTCGACTGCAGCATTGAGAAGTTCCCTGTTGACTGCTTGGAGTAACGCTATAAACTCCTGTTGTTTCATGGTCTTGGCAGACTTGTCGAATACTTTGCAGAAATGTTCAATGAATGCGTCGGTAGACTCCTTGCCTTCTGCGAAACCAAAACAAATGTAATCTGAACTGCACTGGGATAGGCGATAGTGAAACCTTATCTGGTAATTGCATGTCAACAAAGTGTAGCAACTGGAGACACCATTTATCGAACGGTCATTTTAGGAGATTCTGACCTGTTTGCTGTCCCGAGATGCAGATGAAGAAATCACTCTCGACCGGCAATGTATTTCTCGACGTCGTGTCACTGAATCCGCTGCATACGCTCATTTCTCGGCTTCTCTTCGACGTCTACCAACAGACAGAATAACAATGGTCAGATTACTGTAGGAACACGCACGGTCACACTGGTACAAGAAACAAATACATAGTCATGACCCGTGCCAAGACTGCTCTTTCGTGGCAGCCTTGTGACGTAAGAAGTCCAGGGAAATATTCCGAACATAAGTCCGTGACAACAAGTCCTACAGTTGGGACCGCCCACTCATCCATGTAAGGCTCCTGCGATTGGCTACGAGCTTTTGCACGACGCCTCCGCTTTTCGATCTAGTGCCCTCTCTCTCGCTCTCTCTCCCCAGTCCCCCAGTTGGCTGCGCAACACTACATTCGCGCGCGCGGAGCGATTCTTGTGTGGGAGCCGGGTCAAGTGCAAGCACGACTTATGCTGTCCTTGACTATAGCTTCGGTGGTATACTCACGTGGATGAAGAAGAGCTTGGGTTTGCCCAAGAGGTTGGAAGCATTTGCTCCGTCAAAAGTTTCCGTGAGGTCTTTTTTGCTCACGGAGCCGTCCTGGGTGCACAGGTCACCTGTCATCGGGTGCACAAATGTCAGGAAACAACAGGCCACAATGTCCCAGTTGTCCTTCGCTTCTGAAAGCACAAGACGTTCTGTCCTGAGACTTCTATACACAGGGCGACAAAAGTTTACCGAACACGCGATCGGGTCGGAAGCGGGCGAGTTCACTCCTTCAGAGGGGTGGGCGAGTGCGCTTGTCGTTACACAGCGAGCTCAGATGTATACTAACTCCCCGCCCCCCCCCCTCAGTCTCCCACTCTTTCCTGCTGTCTTCTCTCCATCTGTCCACATCTATGCGCCGCTCATAGCCACAGTTGCTTCGCGGCGCTAACACGAAATAAAAAAAAATATGTGTGGCTAGCAGCTACCTACAAAGACACATGAGTTCATATATTTACGGGCAAGTCAACGGACGTACCTTTTTTCAGGATTTTAAACAACTCCTCTGTCGCAGGGTCAACATAAACTTTCACCTGGAATCCCCACTGCTCAAATGTCTTTTGCAGCTTGTCCACAAGTGAGCTGTCACGACGTTTTCCAATGGCTATCTGTCCTCTGCGAGACCCCGGTATCGTAACGGGTGTAGGGTTCTGGAAAAGGAGGAACCACAAGCATACATAAGTTACGATCATAAATTTGTGTCGTGGAACTTGGAATCGCAAGTTTAAGTGTCACGCTGACGCGTCTTCGCAAACCGTACGTGTGTGTCGTAGAAATACAGGGTGTTCAAAATTAAGCTTTCACGAGCGCTACGCAAACACAGCGATGACAGGAAACCGGATGATAACTTTACGCTACTTGTGTAAGAAACAGGTGCTGCTAATTATGTAACACCTGTTTCTTACTCAAGGAACAGAAAAAATAGCACCAGTTTTCTTTTGTTCGCCTATTTATAAAGTGCCAGTGAAAGCTTAATTTTGAACACCCTGTATAGTGCGTTGAGATAAGTTTCTGCCATGAAACCGCCAGGAATTTTTTAAAATGTATTTTACCGTTTCGGGTGTCTATAGCGATTCTCCGAATGGAACTCTTTAGTCGCCAACCTGCGGGTGTGACGTCACGAATACGGCGCATCTGCCGGGCTTTCACTGGCGCTGGCCGTCTTCCAACGTAGGGCGGAGAGCGAAGGTGGGAAGACGCTGTTGCTAGGGCACAGATATGTCAGAGTTCCCGGAGACGTCACGCGCCATTGAAGAATCCGAAACTATCCTGCTCTGTTATTTATTTGAAAAATTTGTAGAAGCACGTAATGAGCATTAGTATTTCGCGTAGTCTTTTAGAGAGGGTAATTTTTAACGGGATATAAAATATTATTTTTTTTAGTTTGTTGTAGCTCTTGCATTGTACACATGTTTCGGATGAAAAGCTTTGTCACGAGTTCTGTGCAGCGAAAGAATGGAATGTAAAGAAGTAGGGTATCGAAAGTCTGTGGACTCACTCTAACATCGATGATGATGCACACACCTCTATTCAGAGGGTAATCAGGGTCGTTTTTCCTTACAGCCCTGTGTCCTGCCGCCCCTTTGTCAGGCCCTGTGGTTTCCATGGCACGGCTGCATTGTGAAACATAACTGGTGGACGAAAGCACTGATACTCCATCATCTTTATAAGCAAGAATGAACTCTGGGTGGGTTAAGACATCTTTGGAGTAGTTTCGCTGGCAACATACAGGGCAACATGGCAACGGATGGCGCGAGTACAGTGTGGACAGTGACGCAAGTAGGGTACATGTTGTAACTGTCACTGATGTCTTGGGGATGCTCTTCCTTCTTCTTTGCTCTTTTTCCTTTTCTTTCCTTTTTTTTTGGGGGGGGGGTGTTAGAGACAAAAATATAGATACATTAAAACTACTCTTTATTGGTGTACAAGCTTTCATGCAGTTGTCTCCATTTCCTCGCCTGCCTGATGAGGTGAGAACCACTGCGTGATGCGATGTGATAAGATAAAGAAAAAAAATGGGGATGTGACGCACTGCATAAAAGCGTGTTCGATAATAAACATTGGTTTTGGAAGTGTTCTTATCGTGTTATCACACATGCTGACCGTATACTTTACTCAGTCTCGATCTCGTGGTCTCGCTATTTCCCGTTGCTCGGGTTAGGTTAGGGAGAATGAAGAGGAAGAAAACACTGCAGGTGCATTTAGCCCAGGTTGGTGTTTAGCTCAGAACGGGATTGTCTCGCGTACGACTGGAGTTGGAATTAAAAAGAAAAATATGAAGATAGTAGTATATAGCTCCCACCAAACACGGGGGCCGGCTACTCCAGAGCACTGGAAGGTAAAGAAAACCGGTAAGTCTAAAAAGTTAGAGGTGCCGCAATGTCCACAAGAAATGACATTAAAGCAGCTGTCGCGCGCTGTCTAAGATCCGTTGGCCGTTCTCCGACGATGAGCTTCCCTAGGTCTAGAGGACGGGGGTCCAGTCTTTCCGAGGCGTACGACTCTTCGGACCAAATGAAGCAGTTGTGCATCCATTGTTTATAAGCACTGCAAAGCAGCAGCAGCCATGCAATTTTATACTGCGAGCTCATACGACAGCCTGGACATGTAATACCCCTGTCACACGGGCATTTCGACCCTTCTCGAATCCGATCTGCATCGAACTTCCCGAGCACGCTCGAGTTTTGACGCTGCTACACGGCCACTTTCAATGCGCATTGAATGGTTGACTTGTGCAGATGAATAAACGGGACTCATTAATTTCGTGTTTCCTATATAAGAGCGATATTAGTGGTAATTTATCGTATACCGATGTAAGCATCATTTGTAGCTTCGCGCGCATGTCCGTCTTAAGTTATGACAGTTCACCGGGGTCGAGGATGCAAATGGCGGCCGTCGAGCCGTCTTGAAATTCTCAATCCTGTTATGGGAACTGTCTTGAGTCAAGCAGGATCAAAGTTCGATCCTGCTTGGAAGTGGCCGTGTAGCACCATCCGATCTGCATTGGGTTCAAGCAGGTTCGGTCGAGCAGGATCGAAAATGCCCGTGTGACAGGGGTATTACACTGCTGTTGCTCGACGAATAGGAGCATGTTTACCACCAGTCGTCGCCCTGCGTCTTTTCGCCGTAATTCCAGTCACGATTAAAAATATTTTGTGTTTCTTTTTTGTTTTTTTTTTGGCGCGGATAAGGTTTGCAGTGTGGGTGTCTTTCGGAAGAAACATTGAGGCATAAGCTTTGAAACGTCGCTGCCAATAATAACAGATTGCCTGCTGCCTTACAATATATACCTTTAATCTTCCTCTGGCTTTCTCTCCCTCTTTTCACACACCACCCAGCGGGAAATTGTGAGAAGAACAGTGTGACAGTTCACAAAAGGACAACGTTTCGCCGTTTTACCTAGTAATGCGTTCAACCGAAGTGTACAAACCACGTGATGTTGTCCATTCCGCCCTACTCCTGCATAAATACTTCAAGTCATCATGAAGTGCGAAACTAACATTTTGACGAACATAACAGTAAGAAAGTGACAATCAAACAAACTAACGTGACATAACACAAGCAATCCAACTACATAAGTGTATTGAAGGTCCAAACCTTTCGTTTGAGGAGGATCGAAAGGATCCGGGTTGGTGTTGTTGTCGGTATCGATGACAGAACATTAGTTCTCTACGCTCTTGAAAAAAGGGTGTACTTTAGCTCCTTTTTCTTTCCACATATGTCACTCCCTTCTTGGAGAGTACAGTTACTCTCAAAAAGAAAAAAAGAAATGGGCAATGACAGCCTTCTGGGGACTATATACCGGGTGTTTCTGTTAAAGCCCCACGCTAAAAAACAGGTGCACCAATCGACGAACTTTCTTTTTTACAAGTATCTGTCCGACACCGCCTATACAAGCGGCGCACTGTGTGAATGAGTGGGAGGCGCTTATTATTTAAATAAAAATTCGAATGTGTTGCGTAAAATAAAACAGCTTCTAAAGCAGAGCGCCATCGGCGTCCAAATGGGTATTACCCCTTTTTGGGACCTTCAGTGGACACATTTAAGAAAAAAAATTTGCCACCAAAGCAGGTCGTTTCTTGCTATAATTAATTGGTCTCGGTTTACATATTTTGTCGCGGCTGGTCTCGGTGAAGCGCAAAAGGACGTAATTCATTGGTGTAATTCGTTGGTGTAAGGACACATACTTCACTGGTGGATTAGGAAGCGGAAGAGCGTCCTTTTGCGCTTCACAATGTGACGTAAGTAAGAACTTCCTATATGAAACCCTCCATTGTCAAGTGTAGGACGGCAACACAGCACTTCTTCATAGCACTCTTTGAGAGATGTTGTCAATATACCTTATCTTGTCGGTTAGATGATATGGTACCAACGTTAGATGATAAATGAATTCTACATTTTAAAATGTACACCAGTTACAAAGTGTATTTACGCCGCTAGAACAGAGGTAAACGTCTTCACTGGAACTGCGGCAGGACGTGCTCAAAGATGCAAATGCCTTATCGGAGCGAGATAAGGTTCCTGACGCGACATTCGGTCGTCACCGTAGAGTTGCTTGAGTGGCAGAGCAACAACATAAATGATTATGGGATGAGGTGATTCACCGTTACAAAGGCGCATATATTCATATATCTTTACCTTGGACCACAACGCTGTCACTTACGAGTTTGTCCCCTTTTTTTGACACTCACTATGGAAATGGCATCCTTCTTTACTTTTTAGAAGTTTCACTTATCTTTTGCAGTTTCACTATCGTCAAAGCCATTTGTTCCGTTGGTGTTGGTGACTGTTCTTGTGAAGGGTGCCGCAACTGTGGGCCCTTACCTGATGCTGTCTCATTCGTCCGGTTCTTTTCCCGAGGAGGAGGGGAGGAGGAGGAGTGTCATTGGGAGGAACCGAGAGGTTCCGAGAGGTCTGCCTGCCTGATTAGGCGGCATGTTTCTAGGGAAGGGAAAGGTGGTGAAGAGGAGGAGAGGAAAGGGTGAAGTGGAAGACCGAGCGGAATCCGCTCGGGAAAGGGCAAAGGTGCGTACATAAATAAAACTATGTCATAAAATGCAAATTTTTGGCAATTCGTTACGTTTTCTCACTATTTGCCTGTGATTGCTGTCGTTACTAGGCCTAACAAGGGCGACAAAACATGTTGTTTTCAGGCAGACATTGACACTGGAGTAGGAAGGGAGTTGCCTGAGGACAGAAGCCGCCGATATTTCGAACAGAGACTGTTCTTCTTCTGGGCACCGTCCTCATCATTGGCATGGTATTTAAAGGGTGAGTGTGATGTGTTTAAAGGTTCATGCGAATTGTGGGTCAACAGCCCGGAGGGAAGAAAGGGTCCGTACAGGCTTCTACGGCCGAAGTGAATGGCCACCTTGTTAGGGTGTGGAGGGGATTATGTGAACGTAGTGATCTAGGCTCCAGACCGGTTACAGAAAGATGGGAGCTTCATGAACACGTGGACGAAACGGGACAACAGGCAAGAATTGGCAAGCATAGCGAAAGATAAGGAGGTTAGTGGTTACGTGGGGAAAATTCCGGAACGAGCAAAGGTTTTCTTTTGTTAAGTATTTGTAATACAAAGTTGTGGCATGCAATAAAGAAAGCAGAAAGCAGTGGCCATGCAGAACATAACTGATGATAATGGAGATAGAAGGGAAAAGCATATTTTATTTGTGAAGTGTTTCTGGGGTGCCTTGTGATTTGTTGATACCGGACGGGTGAAGAGCGTTGAACTTGCATATGATATATAGATAAATGAGATATCTCATATACAAGTTCAACGCTCTTCACCTGTCCGGTATCAACAAATCCCCGTTACCTGGACGTTCCTCGTGCACAGAGGACGCAAGAAATGTGAGGCCTGCCTTCCAATACCTTGGTTTCAACTGCACCGTGCATTCTAGTCCAACAGCAGCAACGATTCAGAAGATACTCACTGAAGGTACACTTTGAATACACTACCATATAACACGTCCAACCTGCCCTGTATCCAACAATACATCAGTAGATGGCACAGTCCAACGCTAATATTACGTTAAACTTGCCGCATCTACATGGCGTGACAACGCATGGTCCGACTGTTTTGTTTGTCTGCTCTTAACGCCTGACAAGAATGGAGACATGCTTGTCGAAGGCGACCAAAAGTTTACTATGAATATGCTCACAGGATATTTCGTGGCATCTTCCTGGAGAAGCCTCAAAGATAAGCCCAAGCTTTTCTTCGTCCAGGTAATGCTGTATCACTGTTGTCATTCAAAACCACTTCAACAGCACACTGTTATCGTTAATGGATTAAAATTACCTAGTTGAGAATTATCGTATCAACACCAACCCCACTTTATTTTATTGATTATGATTAGGGTGCTTCATACGGTGTGATAGCGGAATGGAACAATACTGACAACTCGTGACTACTATGATTCGAACGCCTCATGACGTCCATGTTTGTGAACAAGTATAGGACGCCAATACGTTTGTAACAAGTGTGTGTTTTCTACTACTCTCTCTCTAACACCGAATAGAAATGAATGTCTGCGGAAAAGGTAGGGGCTATTAACCGTTGCAATATGCTTAAACGACCTCTGCTTTCACAATTTAGGTACCACCACTTTGCTGTGGAGCAATAAAGTGTTCCTTTTGTGATATCTCACTGGGTCTAATTTTGTATTGGTCTTTGGTTTTAAGGCTCAGCTGAAATACACACAGTTTTAAAATTACTTTTTCGATTCATATACGCCGATAACTGCAGGGTAATCCGTTTCGGCGGTAAAATCGGCGAAAACCGCCAATTACACGAACATAAATAAAGGCCGAAAAACATACGACAAATCCGCCCGAAAACAAAAACTGAAAGTGTGGAACCCTACCTATATTCTACTAAGGTGCAGATTTCTACCCGTCTAAGTACAAAGCACAAGGAGGCGGGACTTGGCTTGTCCTGTGAACTTTTTGAGCTCCTCTTGTCTGTTACGTTTCGCACTTAGTCTTCCCGTCATGTGTTTCCATCGACTGGCCCACCATCTCTACGCTACTGTACGGCAATATTACGGTCAATTCAATATCAATATCAACGGTCGGTTTGTGTGCACAGCATATAAGGTACGTAGCATACATAGGTACGTAGCGTTAAAATTATTTAGAACCGTTAACAACAAGCGCGCAAGTGCTTTTCTCTCATTCGCACACAATATCCTTGTCCATGTACACTCTAAGAAAAAAGGAGTAATTTTACTACTTTTGGGGACTAAATGCATTGCCACAAAAAATAGTCCCTTTCGGGAGTAAATGCACGGAAGTAAATGAATGTCACAGAGTGGAGACTGCATTTCACGCGCTGTTGTAAGAGTCCCAGGTACATAATTCGTCTGCATGCATGAAAATATTTTGAAGCAACTGTCGCATTTTTTGCAAAATATTTGAAGCAACGTGATATATCGAGTGATATAAAATCTTGCGCCATACATATAGGGCACAATTTGCGAAGAAATGGAAGCGCTAACTGTTTATTACTCTGTGCGGCTGGAAAATTGCTACGTTTGCTGAGTTATACAGGCTTTTGCCATCAAATTGACCTAGAGCACATATCTACGTAGACTGTTGCATTAGGAGACCTTTTGCGAAGTTCAGTCACAATTTGCCGTCCTGGTGAGTAAATGTCGGGACTAAATGTCGGGGTACTAAGATGGGTAGTTATTGCAGTCTAGGGGAGTAGAAGCTGCAATTACTCCCCGTATTACTTTCTTTTTTTTTCTTAGAACGTAGCCGAGCAGGGTATCATAGAGACACGTTTCTACAAATTTTTCTGAATACGCGCTATTCACTCGTAAGCAAAATTTCTTCTATTGTCGTATGCGGGGCCGGCGAGAGAAATTACGAGGCCTCTCCTGACGTCTCGATAACACAGCCCAATTCCGCCATATCCGATATCCGCCGATATCCGCCATTGACGTCATCGTCGTCCCGGAACTCCTCAGAGCTAAAGAGATAATATACAGTCGCTGAATGATTTTTTTTTTTTTTGCCGCCACTGTAATTCATAGCTGTCGCGTTACATGCCTCGTGACTATACTATTTGTATTCGTGGTATCTCTAGCGTATCTCTTTATTACTCGTTAGTAAATGTTCTTGTATATCCCGAAAAGGTTCGCATGCCGCGATTGTGCAGAGGAGACATATCCGGATCAACATATTTATTCTTTACATCTCCACCTTTATTCTTTTACAATGATTTTATATGATTACGACAGGTCTTTGGTTCCGCGGGCCCCCCTAAAGTCGCCCGGGACCCCGGGCGCCATCCCCGGCTGCCTCACCGTCTTGCCGGTCCTGGTTGTGTGACCGCGTTTCATACCCCACTCACACGGCAAATTGAATGTCATTTCCACTGAACGACATTCGTTTCGTATCACACGGTGAAATGACACGGTGAAATCAAACGGCAATACATGCGAATGAGTTCGGGGATCTCACTCCTATAGAATGGCTCTTTAGAGGAAGCAGCAATGCCCTGCACTTAAAAAGCGACAGGGTGCGGAGAGGTTCGTAACATCACGACAGCGTCGATACACACCTACTTGCGATGATAAACTTCCTTTAAAATCCGGACACGTGAGCAACCTTGCTGATCAGAGACATCGTGCGTTCCAGTCCTCGAACATGAGGTGCTGGAAAGAGGTGGCTGATAGCCAACTGCGCTGCGAGGAAAAATATGGTTGACCGGAGAGAGCCTCCCTGTACTATTATTGTCGCAATGGAGGAGAATGGAAGCATTCCGAATATTGGACGATATATTATTTCGCTCTTGACCGTGCGCAGGTATGGTGCGTGTGTAAAGGACGCGATGGCAGAAATCATTTGGTTGAAATCGAAACCTACTGCCGTATTGCCAGCTGTAGGATGGGACAAGCGAAAGCTTGCCCACATCACCATTTCAAAAATAATACCGCCCTCGACGAAAAAAAACGAAGAGCAGGATCAACTAGTGCTACAGGCAGGCAGTCCCACGGAATTGCCAATGCCAACCATCCCTCAGAAGCCTTAATTGGGATCGCAATAACGCATTCACTGTCGCCTCCCCTAGACCTTCCGCTACACTACGCATCGTTTCCTCACCGCATGCGGTTGAACGATACGTTTACGAGAGTCATGAGCCAGAGGCTCGGTCGCGCGCCGTCAGACCTTCGTAATACCACACGCACTGGTGCGTCTACCAACCCCATCTGTGTGTGGACTGCTCCGTCTACATACCAGCGTCTACATACCAGTGGGTAAGCAAGGTCTTGCAGCACGTGATGAGTGTGCAGTCGACCACAGCCCCTTTTACCCTCGGCTAGGTGCTGCGGGCCCGTGTTCCAGCCCCGCTCATATGTATAAGGGTCTCTTTTCGGGAGTTTCCGTCATCAACCGGCATCTCCGCCGTGCTTTGCTCACCTGAACTGCCGTCTTCAACATCATCTTCCATTATGTGCGATCGTGTTGCACACAGCAGGGGGACGCAGGACCTTCGAGCGACCCGAGAAACGGTACTTAATTGTTGGAGGGTCGTGCCCTACTCTCACTGAGTCCCAACTGTGTGTGCAAAAAAAAGAAAAGAAAAAAAAGATTGAGGTTTTGGACGGTCGACTGGTGCCTTGAGCACTTCTGGAGAAGCGGGAGCAGAATGAACTGGAGACCGACCACAGGTGTAACCTTCATAACACAGCAGATTTACTTAATCAAAACAATTGTCATATACTATAGAGGTATTCAATTAAACAGCACTATTTTGGTAGGAGTGAAATCGGAACAATAGGTAGAAGGGCAGTCATTCCATGGTTACTGAACTTTAACACATGGAGATATGGGTTGAGGGTATTATACATCAGATCTGTCAGGACAGGATTGATATAGCTGTGTCGGTGGAGTCGCCAGAGTCCGAAGTAATGCGTCTCGGGCGGAGCCAGCTGATGAGGTGATGCTCGGTGTCGGGGATTAGCGGTGACCACATACACACAACACTTGGCACACTCGATCTTTGGTGACTGTCCTAGTCCCACACTCCGTCGACCCCATCTCGACACACAACAGTTCACTTGCACTGCTGCTTTCCAACTCCCCCATTGTCTGTGATGTCCTCCCATGCTTTTCCTTTTCCCGCGTTTTTGCATTCTCAGAAGCATTGCCATCAATATATATACGGGCCGCTCTCTAGGAAGCGGAGCATCCCCAAAACCAATTAACGTGAGCGCCATAAACGACAGTCTGCGGTTACAGCTGCGCTGCGTTACTCTATGTCCGACTTTCGGCAGAGGCCAGACCTGTAAACGGGCATTGCTATCAAAAGAGAATCCAATTGCTCGGACCCAGCGTATTCGCGGTCCCCTCTTTTTAGTGTGAAGAACATATGAGCTTTGTGACACATACACACACCACCACCACCACCACCACCATCACCATCACCTCCTCCTTGTGTCCGCCACGGCGTCCGTGGACGCCCCCTGGTACAAGAGGTCATGTCTCCCAAATGCGATTCCCTTCAGAATTCTTGAGACAGTCCTCACACGCCACAGAGTACTGTCGTCTCAGTGAACGCTGTTGTGATGAGTTTTGCTGTGTTGGTTACTCTGTAATTAAACTCTGGTTACGCTTATTGTATTACGCGCTGTGTATGCGAGGGACACCTTAAGTACAGTAATTTTCCCGCAGCGTTGCGACTCTTCACCGAAATACACTTGTCAAACGAATGGCCTACTAGATTACGCTGACCATGTCATATGCAACGACTATGCAGGGTGTGGTCATCCATGTGGTCATCCGTGTGGTCAGCTAGAGCCGCTAAGCATTGGTTGGCCCCCAGGATTTACATCATGACCGGGCATTTCTACTTTTGTAAATTGTAAAACGTGCACATGGTTTGGAGTAAATCTAACATCTAGCATGTAAATCTACTCAAATTCTATCCGTCATTGTCGTCATCGTCGTAACGGAGTTCCTCAGAGTTAAGGAGATAATATACCGTCGCTGAATGATTTTTTTTTTTTTTTTTTTGCCGCCACTGTAATTCATAGCTGTCGCGTTACATGCCTCGTGACTATACTACTTGTATTCGTGGTATCACTAGCGTATGTCTTTATTACTCGTTAGTAAACGTTCTTGTATCCCGAAAAGATTTCGCATGCCGCGATTGAGCAGAGGAGACGTATGCGGATCAACATATTTATTCTTTACATCTCCACCTTTATTCTTTTACAAACCAGTCTATCAATTTTCTTACTGGTATCATTGCATAGAGTACACAAGAGCGGAACAATGAAAGTACAATGTCGCACCTGCACCCTTCCCTGGACTACGAGGACGTTCCAGATATATTGCTAGACTGTGGACGCTTCGAAAAAAACACCTTATTGGTCAAAGTAGAAAAGGTGCAGGGTATTTGTTTCTTCTTGTCGAGGCTTTTGTCGCTACACTTGCTTTCGAACTCGCGCGAGATGTCTCGGGCCACGCCATTCATCATGGTTTCTAGATCAGGAGATGAGTCTTCAAACGTGATGCTGTTGTCGAACATGTTGCACAGCGTTTGGATGTAGATGGATCCCTCTTTTGGCACCCGATATGAAAGAAAGCCTGGAGGTAGAGGAACGAAGACATGTTCGAGAGTGCAAGTTGAAAAGTACCCTGCACATGGGAGCTGTGACATGTCGCTTATCGTAATATGTGATGTGCACTCTTAGAAAAGGAAGAAAAAAAGAGGTTTGAAAAGGTAGTAACCGGCTCTCTTACCGCCCCGGCTGCAGGGTCCCCTTGGGTGGATCGGTCGCGAAATCCCCGATTTGGAAATTCCCGTTCTCGAAACAAGGAAATCGAGGAGAACGCTCGATTGCTTCGTGAGATACCGTGTTTAAAAACACGGTATCACTATTTAACCACCAATCTCTCGCTTATCATGATATGTGATGTGCGTTACGCTGACGGCGACACAGCGTCTGTGCCTCCCAGGTGCGAGTCGAAATATAACGTTTTGAAATCCATGCGCACTAAATGCAGTGGCGGATCCAAGGGGGGAAGCGATGGCCCCCCCCCCCCGAAAAAAAATGTCAGTTTATACATTGGATTTCCCTCTCTCCCCTCCCCCACTACGCGCTCAGGCAAAGACACCGCCCCTACCAAACCGAGGGTCTGGATCCGCCCCTGATTAAATGCGGATAAAACCGTGCTCCTCAGGGATCTGTTTTTTTTTTTTTTCGCCGGCGGTCTTATGGAGAAGCCATAATAGACGATTTCAGAAAATCCCAGTGCTCCTTCCACACGCGTTGCATCCTGGGAGATTACTGGAATTAACCGTCCTTCAAGTTTCGTTTTCGCTAACATTTCTTTCTTTCTGTTTTTTATTGCATTTTATCACATTTATCAAACAATCGACCGACAAAGAAGGAACCGAAAGAGCTTGTCCCCCTTTGTTAACAGCAACTTCCGATAGTTCAAAGCGACCCTATAAGCTCTCTGGGAGTTTCTGCAGTCGTCCATTAGGGACACGCAGTAAACCCAAAATGGCGTCGAAATGTGTCATCCCTTGCACTGCTGTTCCTTTAACGGCTGTTATTGGACAACAGTGGCTGGTATAAAGCTCCTGAGAAAGTCTGTACGCTGAAAAGTAAAAACGTCCGTAACGTGAGATTTTACCATCTTTTCATACAAATGTAATGACCGCGGGTGAGCGTACATCTTCAGTATCACGCGGATACATTTCAATCCAATACTTTCAATCTAATCCGGGCTCACTTCGATGGTCACTTAATTTGTAACAGCTTTATGTATCATCTCTTTGGATCATTAGTGACACGCGTCTAAACCTCAAGAACAAAGCCGCTATGTAGGGAATGCACAAGACAGAACCAAACATGTGAGTGGGATAGTGTTTGAGACATATCACTTGGCGCAGTAATTATTGAGTCAGTAACCTTAGACTTTTTCCGAAACCGAAAATCATCCTTGTGGAATTCGTTCTTCAAGTCTCATATGTCTATGGATTGATGCATTGATATTGATAAATGCAGTACATGTAGTCAAACTACCTGATTGTAGTTAAAAATTAATTATCAGCTACTTGCAGAAATGTAGTGTGCAACGACTAGTTAAACTACTATTTCGCGTAGCTAACTAGAGTAGTTAGGTTACTCGCAGGCACCAACTACTTCCGATTTTGCCGCAAGCTTTACGGCACGATTGTGCTTCCGACTTTTACCTTGAGCCACTTGTTTGATGACAACTGAGAGCAATCGTGCCGTGCATGTGTACTAAATGTTCACTTTTATTAATGCTTGTGATTCATATTTAAGTGTCCAGGAACACTATACAATGGGACAATTGGTGTTGATGGACAACGTTAAGTAGGCAGAGATGTAGTCGAAATACATTGCACACTCTAAGAAAAAAAGGTAGAATTTCCTACGCAAAGTTGCAGCAGGACAGTACTTCTACCATTCTTCTACCATACTTCTACCATACTTCTACCACGCGTGTATAAGCGGCGGCGGCCCTTTCCCTTCCCCCCTCTCTCACGTTTGCTGTAAGAGAAAATGGTAGAATTTCCTACCCAAGTTGGTAGAACGACAGTTTCTACCCTGTAGTTTGTATCTCTGCAGTTATACCCAAAAGGTAAAACTGGTTGGAGTAGAAATGTGGTTGCAATGCAGCTCTACCGAAATGGGTAGAAAATCATACTTTTTTTCTTAGAGTGGCAGTAGTAAAAGAAGTAATCCTAACTACCTCCCCCAAAAAGTAGTTGAACTACTAGTTAAACGACTCCATCGCGAAGTAGTTAGTAGTTATAGTTAAACTACTGTAAAAATAGTTAGTGGCCATCACTGTCTATGGGTCCTTCTGCAGTACTCGATCTGATACACTTTCAGAAAAAGAAACCAAACCTGGTGGTGTCGCAAAGGCGAAAAATAGCTCGGGATGCGAGCGGATATCGTAGCTCCACTCCACGGGGGTCTCAGCATTCTTCTCATCATTTCCGATCACCTGACACGCCTGCACGGGACGCAGGAAAACATTAGCGATGACGAGCCGCCACAAAGAGCGACATCACCTGAACGAAGAATATCTTTGGCTTTTTGCGAAAGTGTGCAGCTTCCTCGGCCATGAAAGGGTCTACCAGTCCTCGCAACTTGATGGAGCCACCCCTTGTGCTGATCTCTCCCCGCTTCCCGTGACTTAGCACGAAACAGACCAAACAGTCGTCGTTGATTCTATTCCTGTCCGTGGCCACTGCAGTGAATGGTGTAGACGAGAGAGTCAGCTCTATGAGACCGAACGAATAAAAGCGGTCGCTTGATTTATGTGGCATGACGTTCGATCACTCCACCATATATATTTTCGTGCAAGGGGTACTAGCCTTATAGCACATCCGGTGCGTGCAGTCTGACATTTCATCTCCAGTTCCATGCTTTCCTATATTATGCAAGGATAGTTTGGCCGTGTTGCAAAGCTGTCGCTACAAAGTTACAAAGCTATATGCTATGAGCTAAAGCTACGAGTTAAAGCTCGTTACAAAGTTATGCGACAGCAACAACACTGCTCCGAATGGATCGCTCCTGTGGCGGTTTTCGGGCCGTGCTATTCATGCTTAAAATGGGCTAGGAGATTGCTACTACACGTACATACATTGTATACGCACAGAAGTGCCTACCGCAAGTGGAACTGTTGTGACGTGGATGGAAGTCAGCCAAGCGGGGGTATTTCCAGGATTTTCGTCCCAGGGTATGTGGGCATGCCGTGGGGGGGACTCTTATATTTGCAGCTTTTCTGGACGTTCTGCACCATTTGGGGGCCGTCTTTGGGGGGTGACGGGGGGGGGGAGCGCTGGGAAAACCCCTTAGCCAAGGACAGTTGGGCGCAGCCTGGGAGCGTCCGCAAATAACGCCGCGTCCTGCCCTTAGGAGAGGCAACATGACACTCACATGACGAATTAAGCGCAATTTGAAGCAGTCTAAACTGTCACTTCATTGCTAGCTAAAGTAGTATCCCTGTCCTATGTTCCAGGGACCTCGACTATAGTTGTACGGCGTTACAGTTTGGGCAGTGGCGACCGACAGCTAGCTTCCTTAGTCAGTCCTTGTTCTATGTGGCACACAAAACTACTTCTACTTGGCTACGTGAAAATTCGATAACCCGAAACAAGGAGTACAGACAAATTCTTTTCTGTTTCTCTCGAGTTTTACTTTGCAGTCATGCACCACCTCATCAGCACCATTTCGCTTTTGTCGGGGATAATTAAGCCAGGAACTATTGCTGTACAGACAGAGAAAGAGAGCGGTCTCGGATGTCAGGGTACAACAACAACAGATTAATTAATGATGATAAATGCGGAAATTCGCCACAGCACGATACAACTGTATATCGAAGTATGAAAAAGTATCACCGTTCTTTAACTCCATCTCCATCTGGCTTGCTTCGAGATCATCTTTGACCGTGACCTTGAATCCAAGGCGGCTGAACACATCTTTGATCTTAATCACGTCGAAGTGTGATCCTTTACGGTAGCGTTTAGGGAATTCCTTGAAAAAACAGATCCTCTGTGTTGACATCTGCATCTTTAAAATCATGAGGCCTAGGGGACCCACAATTCATGCAACCAGGCTCTCATCCCCATCAAATATTTGCCTGGCATAAAGGTCTAGAACTGAGGGACCTCAGTGAATAAGAGTGGACCTCATCACCTCAATCTATATTCTACTTTCCTTGATATTTGAACACGCTCGTGTGACAGTAATTTTACTCCTTCATTATTTGCTCTGTTTAACACGTTGACATTTCAATACATCGTCATGTCTTTCTTTTCGCCCGTGCGAGGGCGTCGAAAAGCTGGCGCTGGCTGGTTGGTAGAACAGTATAAAGGTGGGAATTAAGAGAATTTGAATTTGCGACCTCGGCAGTGCAAATAAACGTTTTCTTTTATTTGTTCACAAAGCTTCTGACACAATGAGTGAGGAGGAAGGAGTGGGGGGAGGGCGTTTCACGTTTGTCCTGCCCTGGGCGCAAACTCGCCTCGCAACGGCTCTGCCTGCAGGTCTTCCATGCGCCACTTCATGCGCCATTAAACTTCAACTCGTCGTGACCACCACCTGTATCACTCAAGCGCCATATTTTTCACATATGAACGAACTACCCAAATGCGGCTTTCGAAACAAACGCAAAACCCTCGTGTACCAGGAGCAAATTAGGCAACAACAGTCTGGCCACTATTGCGTTTATCAAATATGCCATGCGTAATCACGTGCTAAAAACACCATACGATCGCTCACCTCACAGTTAAGTATCAAGCAGAGTGATTTATGTTCGTGGCCAATCTTGTACGTGATGTCTTCCGGTACCTCTACTGGTCCAACTTTAATATATTCGCCGTATTTGTATGAACTCTTCCTGAAACGAAACTCGAGTATTATAGCGTTCCATAACAAACCTAACAGTGCTTATATAATACTGTTACCGACGATGCTCACCTTCGCTTTTGTGGCAGCTCATCATTGGAACAAAATATGATTTGCATCTAAATTATCTCAACAGTCAATTCAATATCAATATCAACGGTCGGTTTGTGTGCACAGCATATAAGGTACGTAGCGTTAAAATTATTTAGAACAGGTAACGACACGCGTGCAAGTGCTTTTGTCTCATTCGCACTCAATATCATTGTCCATGTACACTCTAAGAAAAAAGGAGTAATTTTACTACTTTTGGGGACTAAATGCATTTCCACAAAAAATAGTTCCTTTCGGGAGTAAATGCACGGGAGTAAATGAATGTCACAGAGTGGAGACTGCATTTCACGCGCTGTTGTAAGAGTTCCAGGTACATAACTTCTGTGCATGCATGAAAATATTTTGAAGCAATTGTCAACCGTGATATCGAGTGATATAAAATCTTGCGCCATACATAGGGCACAATTTGCGAAGAAACGGAAGCGCTAACTGTTTCTTACTCTGTGTTGCTGGAAAATTGCTACGTTTGCTGAGTTATACAGACTTTTGCCATCAAATTGACCTAGGGCACATATCTACGTATAGACTGTTGCATTAGGAGACCATTCGCGAAGTTCAGTCACAATTTGCCGTCCTGGGGAGTAAATGTCGGGACTTAATGTCGGGGTACTAAAATGGGGAGTAATTGCAGTCTAGGGGAGTAGAACCTGCAATTACTCCCCGTTTACCACAGCCATGACCTAGAGGCTCGGCCGCGCGCCATCAGGCCTTCGTAATACCACATGCACTGGTGCGTCTACCAACCCCATCTGCGTGTGGACTGCTCCGTCTACATACCAGCGTCTACATACCAGTGGGTAAGCAAGGTCTTGCAGCACGTGATGAGTGTGCAGTCGACCACAGCCCCTTTTACCCTCGGCTAGGTGCTGCGGGCCCGTGTTCCAGCCCCGCTCATATGTATAAGGGTCTCTCTTCGGGAGTTTCCGTCATCAACCGGTATCTCCGCCGTGCTTTGCTCACATGAACTGCCGTCTTCAACATCACCTTCCATTATCTGCGATTGTGTTGCACACATCAGGGGAACGCAGGACCTTCGAGCGACCCGAGAAACGGTACTTAATTGTTCGAGGGTCGTGCCCTACTCTCACTGAGTCCCAACGGTGTGTGCAAAAAAAAAAAAAAAAAAAAAAAGATTGAGGTTTTGGACGGTCGACTGGTGCCTTGAGCACTTCCGGAGAAGCGGGAGCGGAATGAACTGGAGACCGACCACAGGTGTAACCTTCATAACACAACAGATTGACTTAATCAAAACAATTGTCAGATACTATAGAGGTATTCAATTAAATATAGCACTGTTTTGGTAGGAGTGAAATCGGAACAATAGGTAGAAAGGCAGTTATTCCATGCTCACTGAACTTTTACACATGGAGATATGGGTTGAGGGTATTATACATCAGATCTGTCAGAACAGGATTGAAATAGCTGTGTCGTCGGTGGAGTCGACAGAGTCCGCAGTAATGCGCCTCGGCCGGAGCCAGCTGATCAGGTCATGCTCGGTGTCGGGGATCAGCGGTGACGACACACGCGCAACGCTTGACACACTCGATCCTTGATGACTGCCCCCAAGTCCCAGACTTCGACGACCCGATCTCGACACACAACACTTCGCTTGCACTGCTACTTTCCAACTCCCCCGTTGTTTCTGAGCTCCTTTGATACTTTTCCTTTTCCCGCGTTTTTGCATTCTCAGAAGCATTGTCATAAAAATATATATATATACGGGCCGCTCGCTAAGAAGCGGAGCATCCCGAAAACCAATTAACGTGAGCGCCATAAACGACACTCTGTGGTTACAGCTGCGCTCCGTTGCTCTCTGTCCGACTTTCGGCAGAGGCCAGTCTCGTAAACGGGCATTGCTAACAAAAGAGAATCCAATTGCTCGGACTCAACGTATCCGCGGTCCCCTCTTTTTAGTGTTAAGAACATACGAGCCTTGTGACACATACACACACCATCACCACCACCTCCTCCTTGTGTCCGCCACGGCGTCCGTGGACGCCCCCTGATACAAGAGGTCATGTCTCCCAAATGCGATTCTCTTCAGAATTCTTGAGACGGTCCTCATACGCCACAGAGTACTGTCGTCTCAGTGAACGCTGTTGCGATGAGTTTTGCTGTGTTGGTTACTCTGTAATTAAACTCTGGTTACGCTTATTGTATTACGCGCTGTGTATGCGAGGGACGCCTTAAGTAATTTTCCCGCAGCGTTGCGAATCTTCACCGTAATACGCTTGTCAAACGAGTGGCTTACTATATTACGCTGACCATGTCATACGCAACGACTATGCAGGGTCTCGTCGTCCGTGTGCTCAGCTAGAGCCGCTAAGCATTGGCCCCCAGGATTTATACCATGACTGTGGGCATTTCTAATTTGAATTTTCAACGGCAGAAGCGGAAACATTACCATTGCAGACGACAGTAACGGTAGAACTTCAATCAAATGCGTGGGTTTACGGTCCGCGGGCCGGCTGTGCCGTCTGGGGTTTTTCCTGGGTTTCCCTCAGATGTGTAATAGGCGTATGCCGGCACAGTTCCCCTGAAGCCGGCCCATGGACGCAGCTATCCTCCCCCCGAGCGGATTCCGCTCGGTCTTCCACTTCACCCTTTCCTCTCCTCCTCTCCACCACCTTTCCCTTCCCGAGAAACATGCCGCCAAATCAGGCAGGCAGACCTCTCGGGTTCCTCCCAACGACACTCCTCCTCCGGTGCTCGTTGTGGTGGTGACGAGATCGGCTTGCCATTGTTGGCCTCACTCAGATTTAGTGCATCAGATTTAGGGTCTCTTAAATTTTATCGCTGAAAATATTCGCTATAATCACATTGCCACTACAATCGGGCAGGTCCCGGATCGAGCGCCAAAACCAAACCCACGTTTCATATTACTCAAGCACCAGTACGGGTTGTGCAGTTGTATGTAAAACGTGCACACGGTTTGGAGTAAATCTAACATCTAGCATGTAAATCTACTGAAATTCTATCCGCCATTTCGTCATCGTCGTCCGGAACTCCTCAGAGTTAAGGAGATAATACACCGTCGCTGTATGATTATTTTTTTTTTGGCCGCGATTTATTTGTTTTTTTTTTTTTTTCGTTCGATACGATTTTTTCGTTTAGCGACCGGCTTAGCGGAGCAGACAGGACGGAACACCACGTTGGTTGGTTTATCATTAGGCTAGTCCAAGTTTGGTGTTTAAGACCGCTGTTTGCAGTTTCCCGCGCGCGACTGTGCATTTTATAGTCAAATGACGTTAATTTCCGGTAGTTTATTTCGCAGCGGGGATTTCGATCACTTTATTTCGACGCTTGCGGATAGGTGTAACGGGACTGTTTACCTCCTCGACTGCGGCGCCATCTTTTGGTTGACAACATAGGCAGGGTGGTACCCCAGCTCATTTGCCACCAGGGTACACAAGTTCATTACATGCCACGACGACAATTTTACCAAGAAACAGCATCATCGTATTTGAGGAAACACAATCAGCAACACGGTTGTAGTTTAATCTGAAATGTTGTCACTTGTGGCGACAGTCTTTCCGTCATAAGAAAATCCTCCGAACCCTGACCAGTTCCAAAGCCGCTTGTCAGACAAAGACAGTGGCGGTCCCACTAACTACTGCGGCGGTCTACTAACACATACCGAGATACATCTATTACAGGCACTTCGGCTGTTTTGATTCAGTCAGACTACTCGTATGAGAATGCGACTATGTGTGGATAGCACACTGCTAAGCCAGACCCCCCAGTCTAGGAAACCATAACCCACCATAATGCTTGGTTGACTTGACCTTGGTGAACACTGCGGACGATTCATTCAACTAAATTTCCACCGGAACAACACGCGCTGCTCGTACGACAACGACGGAAAATAACGAACCCGCTAAAGTCCGCTAATTTGCACATTATAGGACCAAAAATAGAAAAACACACCGTAAACCGCAACTGCTCGCTCGTACAAAGAACGAGATACCAAACGTTGCTAGACACCATTCAAAGTGGGAGTAGCAAAAAAAAAAAAAAAGAAGAAGAACACTCAACACGAAAGGAAGCGTATTGATCCCCTCTCCTTCTATGGCATGTAAGACGTGATCAGCGCTGAGATGAACATATATATCCAGACTTGTACGTAACGGGTAATTGCGTTACTAGTAATCAATTACTTTTTTGATCATTTCTAACGTAATCGATTACTTCTCTGGCAAAGTAATTTTTTTGAGGAATTCAATTACAATTTTCAGTAATCAATTATCAAGTAATCGATTGATTTCAGACTATAGAATCCACATTATTCGGGAAAACAAACCCCAACTGCCCTCGGCAAATCCCAAGAGAGCCGTCTTTTTCTTTTTTCGTTTTTTTTTTTTTTTTTTTAAGACGACGCTAAACGCATCCCTTCTTCGTTGCATTTACCCCATGAGGCAGCGGCTGTGCCGCACGCCGTCAGACCTTTGTACCACAATGCACTGGCGCACTGACTTACACCATCTACTTATGGACTGCCCCGTCTATACCAACGGGAACGCGATGTCTTTCAACATATGAGGCATGCGGTCGGCCACCAAACTTTTACCTTCGAAAAGAAAAGGCGCAGGGCCCCTGGTCCAGCAGTCCCACTCGTATGTATCGAGGCCGCAGTCACTTTTGGGAGGTACTGACGTCAACCTCCTCTCCAACATGCTTTGATCACCTGAACTGTCAACTCCACGGCACCGAGGCATCACCATTTCTTCGTGTGTGTGTGTGTGTGTGTGTGTGTGTGTGTGTGTGTGTGTGTGTGTGCGCGTGTGTGTGGGTGTGTGTCCTCGGATTTCTGAAATCTGGAAGTTGCCCTTATCACTGGGTTCCAGTATCCAGGTGCCAGGGAAATATGGATTCGAGGTCTGCACCGCCAGCCTTTGTAAATTTCCAGTTCTTCGCCGCGAGACAACTATATGATCCTGCATGAGCGTCGCCAGAGTGGCCGCTCTGAAGAATACTTTTGCCCACTTTAGGGATATTTACGCCGGATTCTCAGCAAACAGTGCACCATCCAGGATTTTTTTCATTGTGTGCACTACAAACAGATCATCTTCCTCCTTTCCCTTGAAGACGTCGCATCGGACAGGTGACATGGAGGTACGTCTCTTGTATACATCCCGTCTTTCGATGGTTATGGGTAGTGGTGGGTAATTGTGAAAACGTTCTTCCCTCCTGCCCATTAGCACCAAAAGCTCACAGAATCCGCTTCGGTGCGTATGGGGATTTGGAGGTTGTGGGCATTGGGTGGCTATATAACCTGCTACCGTTTTACTTTCTACTTCCACAAAATAAACGAAGAAAAGAAGGTTAGGAACATTTTGCTGCCTTTATGTGTGAATAACTAGATGGAATAGAGTAACTAGAAAAGATATATACAGGGTGTTCGGTGAGAAAGTGTCATTAAATGTCTAAAAGTAGGTTTAACTTCAGAAAATTATGAAACTACTTGGGCTGCACACACACATACTTTTGCCACAGATTCAGGCCGTTTGCATTCGCGTCAAGTAATTTCATAATTTTCTGCAAAAGTATGTGTGTGTGTATTCCAAGTAATTTCATAATTTTCTGAAGTTAAACCTATTTTTAGAAATTTAATGACACTTTCTCACCGGACACCCAGTAGAATAGAATAGAATAGAATAACTTACGAGGTGCCAGTCGCCGTCGGTGCGTCTGCGTGTTGTAGTGCTAAGTTAGAGGAGACAAGCAAGACGTATATTCAAAAACAGCATGCTGCAGATACAGATATGATAATCATTACATGTTTCATCAGTAATGGTAGATATAGTATTTGTATAAGATAGTAGTGCCTACAAACAGGTCAAGCAGAGCGCAGGAAATTAGATGAGCGTCTCCTCCAGGACTTCTCATGCACTCTTTTTTAATGAATATGGACTTACCAACTCTGAAGAGGAGCCTTTTTTTAGTATAGCATTCATTAACATTTCGTTGTTGTTGTTGTTCTTGTTGTTGTCTTTTTAGTATTGAAGAGGTGTTAAGCTTCTATTATCATTCACCAGAATCCAACCTTTGTCGAGTATAAGCACGGAGTGGTATGTTGTTCAAGATGTCTCTATCCTGCGTCACACTGCAACTTCGCAAGTTATGCCAAAGGGGCATATAGCATTTTCACCGAAGCGGTAACCGCATACGATTTCTCGGTGCGAAACCGGCCACCTTTCTCACCGAACGCTCTCCCCCCCCCCAGACCCCCCTATCTGTCACACCCAAACTGACCCAACCTCAAAGGAGGTGAAATAACCCAACCCAACGACCCTACACCTTTTGCAAGAGGCAACCGCCGTGTCCGTTATGCTTAGCATTGCCGTGTTTCTCCTGCGCTATAGAAAAAGTAAGGCATAAAAATTAACACCCAGTATAGCAGGATCGCTTAATAGTTTTACCGTGTTCTTGCCGTGTCACGTTGCCGTGTTACGCCCGGTCGCTGCGGTTTCGGCTCATTTGCGTATCGAAATTCGGGGATGGAGATTTTAACTCACGTGCGTGTTTCAGGATTTGTTAAACGTTTCAACCTCTCATTATGCTATCTCGCTTTTGTCCGAACTCCCCAATTTAAAGGGGTACCTAATAAATTTTAGTCGTCTTGTAGTTTAGGTAACCATAATCTTCTCGTAGTTGTAAGGCAAAAAAATAAACACCTCGTACAGCAAGGTCGCTTAATAGTTCTATACCGTGTTCTTAACGTGTCACTCTACCTTGCTCTTGCGATGCCTCCTGTTGTTCTTGTGACGGTTCAGGTGTCGCCGGAATACCTTGACTCATTTCTCTTCTACGGCGTGGTTCAGCCTCCAATTCAATGGCCTTCTTGTAAAATGTGTCTATATCACCGCCCTTCATATCCTCAAGTTCAATGGCGACCCATTCTTCACGGAGTCCATTAATGAAAGCGGAGCGTATAGCTCCATCGTGAATGTTCCCATGCAATGATGCAAGCGACATTAGCTCCTTGTAGAACTCCGAAATGCTCTCTTCTTCACGCTGTTCCCGGCTATGAAAATCACGGCGTATTTGGAGCTTCTTTCCGTAGAAGGCGTCTGGCATCTGTCTTGTGGTAGCCATGGAGCTGTCCTATCCTCGTCGCCACGTTGTCGTGTACGCCACTGTACACAAGACTGTGTTGGCGAGAGACCTATCTGCTTGGCAGAATTGCGACACAAACAGTAACAACACTCAAGAGGGAACTTGGGCACCGTTCTACCTGTGTAAAGCGCGAGATAAGTGCGTCGTTTTCTAACTGGATCAAGTGCGATGGCCAGTCACAGTGTTGTTCACTTGAGTTTCCGTCCCATCTAAATGGTTTTTGCGTGCCTCCGCGTGACGTTTGAAGCGCCGTTCTGTCTGTCATTGTTTTTGCTTTTCCTACTTTTTGCTTAGCAATTAAATACCACAATTTAAACTGAGGTTTGATCGTGCGTCGGTATTTCTTTGAAATATTAGTTCAAACCTGCCGGATAATGGCTGTTGTAGCTACTTCCATGTTCCTTTGTGGTTCGTGCTCGGTTCTCAACGTGATTGTTTTTGTTTTTGTGTGCTGCGTTGATAGTGTACAAAGAATGCCACGATCATCCACGAGTTGGACAAAAAAAAAAGGACTTTCAAAGGAAACAGGTTTGTCCAGAAGAAGCACAGCGAGAAGCAGGAACGGCGAACCTTCAATGTGGACGGCGCAGTCATGTCGGGCTATCGTCTAATTGATTTCGAGCTTTTACGTGCATGTCTACAGGACACCGCTGTCTGCAGCAGGTGCAAGAGAAGTAATTTATAAAGGGACGATGACATTCAAAAGCGAAGTGGGCTGGCTTGTACTATAAATGTGTCCTGCAGTGAGTGTGACTTCTCTAAGCTTTACCAAATGTCGAAAGCTACCGCACCCAACGTTTTTGAGGTGAACGAGAGGTTCTTCTACGCGCTTCGAACCTGTGGGAAGGGACTGACTACTGGCCGTGTTATATGCGCGATACTGAATATGCCCCAGTGATATTTTATAACATTACCCTAAGCAGAATGGACAAAGAGAGAGTAGGCTAGGCCGAGTTCCGGAGCTCTGCAGACAGCGAAGAACAACGCAGAAACAAGAGAAATCTTAAAGGCTTTGGGGAGGCCAGTAAAAAGGCCAGAAGTGAGCAGTACTCTGCTGGTGCATTTTAACTGTCCTTTGTGGATAACTGCACATAAAAATTCATTTTTCTCAAATTGGAAATTCTGTCATTTCCTCAACTTCAGTGTACCTTTTCTCTAGAGCTACTTATCTTAGGATAATGAAACTTTGCAGGATTGTAATATAGTCCTTCCCGAGTAAGCTGAACTAAAAATATATCACAGAATTGCTTGCTATCATATAAATGAACGGAAACGCCAGTACAGGCCACTTCTGCAGTTAGTCACAAGTAAACAAAATATTTTTTTCTGTCTAAACTCCAGATAAATTTTTACTTCTGTTTAGTTCAGAGTCAAAGTGATGTAGTTGAGAAGAAATCCCACAAATATCATCATGAAGTTCTTCGCCGTTGTTGAGAAAAGGTACATTACATTTTGAAACACACCTTAAACATTGGGCACTCCTAACTTCTGTCCTGGGCAAGCTGCCCAAGCCAAAACGCATGATAACAACCACAAGGACATCCTTCCTAAGCATGCAAAATTTCATAATCTTGTGTGCATGTGTTTCTGAAATATTACATTAAAACCAACACCTATCTTGGACCCTACCGTGCCCCCTTAACCATAGCCATACGCCCTTTCAAGTTCTTCTTTTCCGGAATAATTATATTATGGTGTATTATAATTAATGGTCGCTCTGTTTAATATTTCGTGTTTTCTGGTTTTTATTCTTTCTTTTTATTTTTTATTTTTCTTTATCTTTTTTTTTTTTTTCAGTAGGGGAAGATTCCTGCTAAGACATGCATCCACCGTCGCGTTTCTTGTTCCTTCATGTACCACGCTGATCAAAGTCACTTCTCTTCCCCGTGCAGCAAACGTTGATGCTGACCCCACACACCAACTGCATTCTTTCACCCGTACCTTATTAGCTTTTTTTTTTAAAGAGGTTAAGTACCTTACTCTTCAAGTGCATACAAGGTCGGTTTTAAACATTACTGCGAGCATTGCTTTTAAGTAGCATTTCATTGGTCTTACAGAACAGAACTTGAAACAGTATAGTAACTCGTTTTGAATAGTATCGTCCATCTCCAGGTCACTCAACGCCCAACGAATATTTACGTGCGTTTCGCTGTTGTAAGGAATCTATACTTTGGGGTCTTCTACACTGTAAACAGATACTGTGATTTCTACGGGCGTTTAATAGTATCTGACGACGGCGTGCTACCGTAATCACAAATACTGCGAAAACTACGTAAAACTGTGGCACCATCATCATGCGCCGGCCAAAAACTTCAATGCGGAGGCAAGGCCAAGCCAAGTACGGGTCCTGGCCGTCATTCACAAAAGCCGGACGCCGAATATGATGTCCGGCGTCCGGAATGTTATGAATGACGCCACCGTTTTACGTAGTTTTCGCAGTATTGCCACATCTACAGATTTGTATGGAGATCTACAGATTTCCGGCAACATCTACAGATCTACAGATTATATCTGAAATCTACAGATTTTTTGACTCCATGATGAAACAAACCTGAGAATGGGATACACAAAATACACAGAGATCGTTACCATGCTCGGGCTTGTTTCATTGATTTCATGCACCAGCCAGCCTGCATTTACGCTATGTTGCCAGATCTTCGGACGATAGTTAAAAGGGTTGTGACGAGAAACCCGATTCACGATGCTCCACTCTCGGGTAAAAAATAAAATAAAATAAACGAATTTTTAATTTGACGTTTGCTTCGTGGTGTGTATATGCCTGTTAGTACACAATCTTTGATATTTTGTATCACTCGTGGCACGGAGGCTGTTCGTGGGGTGTCAGGACCACAAAGAAGAGACAACTGACTCCAAGGAAGGTCGGGATGAGAATGAAGACGAGGATGAAGACGATGCGCTACAGGTGTCCCCCCGCCGTCAGATGCGACGGAGGCGCATCGATGGAGCTGGTCCCCAGGAAACGCGCTTGGGGTTAGGGGCAGGCGAAAAGTCGACGGTCTGGAGGGCAAGGGGAAAGTCTTCGTTCTCCACGAAGGCCGGCTTGACGCGGTCGACCGAAACTGTGTCCTGGCGGCCGCCTATGTCAAGCACCATGGTCTTCTCGGACCGGGAGATGACACGGTGGGGTCCTGTGTAGGGGGGCTCTAGGGACTTGCGAGGGGTTGCAGCCCGGAGGAAAACGTGTGTGGCATCGGCGACAGCGGCTGGAACGTAAGAGCTCCGGCCAGAAGGGAACCGTGGAGAAGCAGGCCTAAGGGTCTTGAACACGTCACGAAGGAGCGAGACGTACTCCGAGTGGCTTGTGGCTTGCGGCTGGTTTTCAGAGGAGATGGGAGGTTGTTGGGTGACGAGGTCGGCCGGAAGGCGTAGGGGTGTGCCGAAAACGAGCTCTGCGGCGGAGCAACCTAAGTCCGGTTTGAGGCATGCTCGTACGTGCAGCAGAATGAGTGGGAGAGCGCTGGTCCACTTTTCGGGATGGCGAAGGGCACGGAAGCAGCTTTTCATCTGCCGGTGAAAGCGTTCTACCAGACCATTGGCACAAGGATGGTAGGCAGTAGTGCGTGTGCGCGTCGTGCCAAGAAGACCGCAGAGCTCATGGAAGAGGGAAGACTCGAATTGAGCCCCGCGGTCGGTGACGATTTGGTCAGGGGACCCGTATCGGCAGATCCAGGCGTCGAGAAGAGCGCGGGCCACGGTTTCGGCACGCATGTCGATGATGGGCACCGCTTCTGGCCACCTGGTGAAACGGTCCACCATGGTGAGGATGTAGCGGAAACCCGATGAGTGAGGTAGAGGACCGACAAGGTCGATGTGGATGATCTGGAATCTGCGGTCCGGGGGAAGGAACTTGCCGGGCGGCGGGCGCGTGTGCCGGACGATCTTCGTTCGTTGGCAGGTCATACAGCGAGAGGTCCAGAGTTAGATGTCCTTGGCCATGCCCGGCCATACGTAGCGGTCACCGATCAAGCGTCTGGTTGCGCGAATACCAGGATGGGAAACGTCATGAAGGGCGTGGAAGGTTTGGCGGCGGAGACTGGATGGAACGAACGGCCGCTGAACGCCGGTTGACAGGTCGCATATGATGGTGGAGGCGGTGCCGGGAAGAGCGACCTCTTCCAATTGTAGCGATGTTTGCTGGGACGCTCGAAGCGCCCTGAGCTCTTCGTCGGCGCGCTGTTCAGATGCGAGACGTTCAAGCGAAAAGATTTCGGGCGGAAAGGCGTTGATACGGCTGAATGCGTCAGCGGGTACGTTAGCCTGGCCGCTGATGTGGGCGAACGTCACTTGGAATTCCGCCAGGAAGGCTAGCTGCCGGATTTCCCGGAGTGAGTGGCTTTGACGGCTAGCTCGAAAGGCGTGGACGAGTGGCTTATGGTCCGTGTAAAGTATAAAAGATCGGCCTTCCAGAAAGTAGCGGAAGTACTTGACGGCAGCGAACGCAGCGAGGAGTTCGCGACCGAAGGCGCTGTAGCGTTGTTGGGCCGGCGAGAGTTTTTCGGAAAAGAAGGAAATGGGTTGCCACTGCTGGTTGATGTGCTGCTGCAACACGGCTCCGATGGCTGAGCCGGACGCATCCACCGCTAGTGATGTGGGCGCATCATGCCGGGGGTAGATGAGCATGACGGCGTTGGCGACTGCCTCTTTGGCATCCAGGAAAGCGTCCTCGGCATCCGCCGTCCAAGCAAAACCGGCCGCATGGGGAGACTTCTTGGGAGAACGCAGGAGGGCCTCGAGCGGCGCCAACACAGAGGCGCAGTTCGGAATAAAGCGCCCGTAGAAATTGAGTAGCCCAAGGTAGCGTCGAAGCTGGCGCAGCGTAGCCGGTCTTGGAAATTCGCGGACAGCCTGTATCTTCGAAGGAAGCGGTCTGATGCCGTTGCAATCGAGGTGGTGGCCAAGGAATTCGAGGGACGCGGCTCCGAACTGGCACTTTTGCACATTGATTATGATGCCGTATTCTTCGAGGCGCGCGAAGAGCTGGCGTAAATGGAGGCGATGTTGTTCGGGGCTTTCGCTTGCGACGAGTAGATAATCCATATACGCAAACACGAAGGGTAGTCCCCTTACCACCGAATCAATAAAACGCTGAAATGTTTGGGCTGCGTTTTTCAATCCAAAAGGCATCCTAACGAACTCGAAGAGGCCGAATGGAGTCGTTACTGCTGTTTTATGGATGTCCTCTGGAGCCATGGGAATCTGATGGTACGCCTTTGTTAAATCAATTTTGGAGAAGGTGGTGGAGCCCTGGAGGTTAACGGCGAAGTCCTGAATGTTGGGGGGTGGATAGCGGTCAGGTAGTGTGGTAAGGTTTAGCGCGCGGTAATCACCACATGGTCTCCAGTCCCCGGTCTTCTTGGGAACCATGTGTAACGGTGAGGACCAGTTACTCGAGGACGGTCTCACCACCCCGATGTCCATCATGTGTTGGAATTCCGCCGTGGCAATTACCAGCTTCTCAGGGGATAAACGACGGAAACGAGACGAGACTGGTTGGCCGGAGGTTATGATGCGATGGACTACATCATGCTTTACGGGCGTGGACCAGTCGGTGGGCTGCGTGAGGGACGGGAAATCCTTCAGGAGCTCGGCATAAGGAGACTCGAGTGAGGAGAGAGTCTCGGCTTCAAAAAAGGGGGCTGAGTGAGCAGTAATCCCGTGCACCGCGAGGGAGGTAGTCGAGTCGACAAGTCGGTGCCGAGCGAGGTCCACTAAGAGGCCAAAGTGCTCCAAAAAGTCCGCGCCGAGGATGGACTGGCTGACGGAGGCGATGGTGAAGAGCCATTTGAACTGCCGCCGGAGGCCAAGATCGATGGTAAGAGATTTTTGTCCGAACACCGGTATGCCCGTGTTGTTCACCGCGGTCAGGAACCAGATGGGGTTCTGATGACGCTGGGCAGCCGTTGCGGGAAGAACGCTGACCGCAGCACCGGTGTCGACAAGCATCTTGAATTTGGAGTTCCGGCTGGTCATGTAGAAGAGGCGACTGGGTGAGGGCTTGGGGTTGTCGTGTGTCGCCGCTAACGACGCCCCGCGCCGTTTCCCGGCCACTGGCACGGCGGAGTGCACTTGCGAGCAGAGGCACCGAAGTTGTAGTGGTACCAGCAATATGGGCAGTCAGCGGGGGGTCGGACGGGCGCCTCGAGGCAGGGGATGGCGAGCGGGAGCGGCAAGGGCTCCTAAACCGAGGGCGGAAAGTTCGCTGAGCGGACGGGGGGCGAGGGCGAGGATCTTGGGAAACCCCACATGTGAGACGTTCTTCGATGAGGTGGCGCAGCTCTTGAACTTCCTCGCGAAGCTGTGTAACGGAATCCTGTCCCGAGGGGGGAACTTCCGGTACCACAGGGATGGGCGCAGGAGCAAGCGTAGAGGAAGTCGTAGTCGGAATATGAGCAATACTGTCTCGCGATACCTCGGTTATTCTGTCTGCGACATCAGCGAGGGCCTCGAGGGTAGAGTCGGGCAGGGCCGCGAGCACCATACGAGTCTGGGGAGGCAGCCGGTTAAGGAAAAGTTCCTTGAGGAGTGATTGATCAAAGGTTGGGAGCCGCGTGCCTAGAAGGCTCTGCATGTGGCGGAGCAATTGGCTAGGCTTGCGATCGCCCAGTTCTTCGGCCGAGAGCAGTCGTCGCAAACGCTCGCGCTCCGAGGCCATTATTCGGTCCGTGACAGCCTTACGAAGAACGTCGTATGGGATTGGGCGTGGGCGGAGCAGTCAAAATATCCATGACCTCGATCGCGATTTCTGGTGGCAGGTTGCTGACGATATGATGAAATTTGGTGGTGATCAGACGTTCTTATCAACGCTGCCAGAAGTAGTTCCGTGCCGTCTCCGCGTTTTGTGTGCACATTCATCTGTTCTTCCTCTGAAAAGATAAAACAGTGAATATAATATCCTTTCTCATTGCAGTGTTTTGATGCCAGAGCTGACTGATGGGTGCACATGGTTCCTTCGTATGTTCTTCCTTTGAAAAAATAAACGGTGAGTATAACTGCATGCCAATTGCCCTGCTCCCTGTAACAGTTTCCTTTCGCTTTGCAGGGTTTTGATGCCAGAGGTGATTGGCGGTGGTGATTTTCATCACTCTGTTTACAGAAAATAAATCCCAATGTGACAAACATCACAATGTGTTACGCGTGGTCATTACCTAAACTGCTCTCATTGCTACGACTATATGTAAAAAAAAGAGGGGCTCCAGGGATGGGCACTACACGATATGGGTACACGGCATATGGCAGTTAAAATTACTGGGGAAGATATGTGCAGATATGTGTCGGTATAGCAGCTATACTCACAAATACACATGAGCTCATATATTTACGGGCAAGTTAACGGACGTACCTTTTTTTCAGGATTTTAAACAACTCCTCTTTCGTAGGGTCAACATAAACTTTGACCTGGAATCCCCACTGCTTAAATGTCTTTTGCAGCTTGTCCGCAAGTGAGCTGTCACGACGTTCCCCTATAAGTATCGCTCCTCTGCGAGACTCCGGCATCGTAACGCGTGTAGGGTTCTGGAAAAGGAGGAACCACACAAGCATAGACAAGTAGCGATCATAAATTTGTGTTGTGGAACTCAGCGCAAGTTTTAAGTGCCACGCTGACACGTCTTCGCATACCGTACGTGTGTGTCGTAGAAATATAGTGCGTTGAGATGAGTTTCTAACACCATGCAACCGCCAGGAATATTTTAAAATGTATTTTACGGTTTTGGGTGTAGAAACTTCCAACGTAGGGCGGAGAGCGAAGGTGCGAAGACGCGGTTGCTAGGGCACAGACGTCAGAGTTCCTGGAGATGTCACGCGCCATTGCAGAATCCGAAACTATTCAGCTCTGTTATTTATTTGAAAAACTTGTAGAACCGCGTAATGAGCATAGTATTTCGCGTAGCCTTTTAAAGAGGTTAATTTTTAACGGGAGTCAAAATATTTTTTTTTCTTTTAGTCTATCGTAGCTTTTATATTGTACACAATGTTTCGGATGGAAAGCTTTGTCACGAGTTCTGTGCAGCGAAAGAATGGAATGTAAAGAAGTAGGGTATCGAAAGTCTATGGACTCACTCTATCGACGATGATGCACGCAGCTCCCCGAGGAGTATTCAGATCGTAATCAGTGTCGCTTTTCCTTACAGCTATGTGTCCTGACGCCTGTCTGTCAGGCCCTGGGGTTTCCATGGCACGCCTGCATTATGAAACATAACTGGTGGATGAAAGCACTGATACTCCATTATCTTTATAAGCAAGAATTCTGGGTGAGTTAAGACATCTTTGGAGTAGGGTCGCTGGCAACATGCAGGGCAACATGGCAACAGATGGCGCGAGTACAGTGTTGACAATGAAGCATGTAGGCAACATGTTGTAACTGTCACTGATGTCTTAGGAATGCTCCTTCTTCTTTTTGTTCTTTTTCCTTTTTTTTTTTAGGGGGTGTTAGAGACAAAAATATAGATACATTAAAACTACTTTTTATTGGAGTACAAGCTTTCATGCAGCCGTCTGCATTTCCTCGTGTCCCTGATGAGGTGAGAACCACTGCGTCATGTGATCTGATATCATAAAGAAAAAAAATGGGGATGTGACGAACTGTATAAAAGCGTGTTCGATAACAAACATTGGTTTTGGAAGTGTTCTTATCGTGTTACCACATGTGCTGACCGTATACTTTACTCAGTCTCGATCTCGTGGTCTCGCTACTTCCCGTTGCTCGGGTTAGGTTAGGGAAAACGAAGAGAGGAAGCACTGCAGTACACTTAGCCCAGGTGGGTGTTTAGCTCAGGACGGGATTGTCTCGTGCGTACGACAGGAGTTCAAGTTGGAATTACTGTAAAAAGAAAAATATGGAGATGGAGGCTCCTACAGAACACGGGGGCCGTCTACTCCAGGACACTTGAAAATAAAGAAAACCAGTAAGTATAAAAGTTAGAGGTGCCGCAATGTCCACAAGAAATGACATTAAAGCAGCTGTCGCACGCTGTCTAAGATCCGTCGGCCGTTCTCCGACGATGAGCTTCCCTAGGTCTAGAGGACGGGGGTCCAGTCTTTCCGAGGCGTACGACTCTTCGGACCAAATGAAGTAGTTGTACATCTATTGTTTATAAGCACTGCAAAGCAGCAGCAGGCGTGCAATTTTATACTGCGAGCTCATACGACAGCCTGGACATGTAACACTGCTGTTGCTCGACGAATAGGAGCTTGTTTACCACCAGGCGTCGCCCCGCGTCTTTTCACCGTAATTTCAGTCGTGATTAAAAATATCTAGTGTTTTTTTTGTTTTTTTTTTGTTTGTTTTTTTTGCAGATAAGGTTTGCAGTGTGGGTGTCGTTCGGAAGAAGCATTTAGCAGTGATGGCCACTAACTACTTCTACAGTAGTTTAACTACAACTACTAACTACTTCGCGATGGAGTAGTTTATGTAGTAGTTCAACTACTTTTGAGGGGAGGTAGTTAAAACTACTACCTTAACTACTGCAATGTATTTTAACTACATCTCTAACTACTTAACGTTGTCCATGAACACCAATCCCATACTATAGTGTTCTTGGACACACCTAAATATGAATCACAAGCAGTGATAAAAGTAAAGATTTAGTACACAAGCACGGCACAATTGCTCTGCACATCCGTTGTCATCAAACAAGTAGCTCAAGGTAAAAGTCGGAAGCACAATCGTGCCGTAAAGCTTGCGGCAAAATCGGAAGTAGTTGGCGCCTGCAGTAACCTAACTACTGTAGTTAACTACTCGAAATAGTAGTTTAACTAGTAGTTGCACACTACATTTCTGCAAGTAGTTGATACCTACTTTTTAACTACAAGCAGGTAGTTTAACTAGTAGTTTAACTACATGTAGTTAACTACTGGCCATCACTGGCATTTAGGCATAAGCTTTGAAACGTCACTGGCAATAATAACAGATTGCCTTCTGCCTTACAGTATATACCTTTAATCTTCCTCTGGCTCTCTCTCCCTCTTTTCACACGCCACTCAGCGGGAAATTGTGAGAAGAACGGTGTGACAGTTCACAAAAGGACAACGTTTTACTTTTCGATGTTTTACCTAGTAATGTGTTCCACCGAAGTGTACAAACCACGAGATATTGTCCATTTCGCCCCACTCCTGCCTAAATACTCTGTGGCGCAGGAAAGGACTGACAACCGTACCCGGTGACTGGCGGAGAACAACTAGTTTAATCGCGCTCTGCGCGCTCACGTTCAAACTGAGCTGCCATCATCCGATGGCACTAGTGCTGCTACAGGCCTCCCCCCCCTAGACCCTGGTGGTAACCAGGGGAGAATGCCAGGAAACATTGCGCAGAGGGACAGAGCGTGGGCGTTGAGGGCCTGCACAGTTGGGGGGAAGGTCGGGGAGATGCACAGGGGCGACGAGTGTCTCAAGATGAGCGGGCTTGACCCTGTCGAGGGAGATGGTTTCGCGGCGGCCATTAAGGTGGACTGTTACGGTCTTGTCGCTGCGGGCCAGTATCTTGTAAGGGCCAGCATATGCAGGGGTCAAGGGTGGCTTGGCATGATCCACCCGGACGAAGGCGTGAGAGGCATTGGCCAAATCCGGGTGCACGAAAATCTTCCTATGGGAAGGCTGACGAGGTAGGGCGGGTTTGACGGCCTGGAAATGCTGACGGAGTTGCGTTGCGAAGTCGTCACCGGCGAGGGGAGGCTTCGGGCTGGGATCGAGGAAGTCACCAGGCAAGCGCAAAGGGGAGCCGAAGACTAACTCCGCCGAGCTACACTTGAGATCCTGCTTTAGCGAGGAGCGTAGGCCGAGGAGCACCCATGGCAAATGGTCAACCCAGTTAGTGGGCTCAGGCTGGGAACAGAGAGCGGCTTTTAGCTGGCGGTGCAGCCGCTCCACCATCCCGTTTGCGGCGGGGTGGTAGGCCGTCGTCATCATGTGCTTGGCTCCGATAGCTTTCAGAAGAGACGTGAAGGAGCGGGATGTGAACTGGCGTCCCCTGTCGGTGGTCACAATGTCAGGGCACCCGAAACGGGCGACCCAACCGAGTAGAAACGCGCGGCCGACCGTGTCCGCCGTCGCGTCTGGGATGGGTACAGCCTCTGCCCAGCGCGTGAAGCGGTCCACGCAGGTGAAGAGATACCGGCAGCCGAGTGAAGAGGGAAGTGGGCCAACGAGGTCCAAATGAACGTGGCAGAACCGGCCTGCGGGCGTGGGGAACGCTTTGAGTGGCGTCTGGATGTGGCGTTCAACTTTGGTCCGCTGGCAAGCAAGACAGGCGCGGGTCCAGCTTCGGATGTCCTTATTGATATTTGGCCGGACGTAGCGGGTTGCAATGGCCTTCTGTGTAGCGCGCACGCCGGTGTGGGCGAGGCTGTGGTACTCGCTGAAGATCCGGCGGCGTAGCGGCTCGGGTACGAAGGGGCGAGGATGCGCAGTGGACACGTCGCAGAAAAGAGGGTCGACGCAACCAGGGAGGTGTATCTTTTGAAGGACGAGGGAGGATTCGCCAGCGAGGTAATCCTTGATCTCAGCGTCATTAGCCTGGGCGTTGAGGAGATCACTGACGCTCACCGGGGATGGCAAGTAGGGAACGGCATTGATGCGTGAAAGAGCGTCAGCTGCCGAGTTGTCAACGCCGGGGATATGGCGAACGTCGGTGCAAAACTCGGAGATAAAAGCAAGCTGCGGATCTCACGCTCACAGTAGCCGGAGTGGTTGCCAGAGAATGCATATGACAACGGCTTGTGGTCGGTCAGAATGTGGAAGTCACGCCCTTCCAGGTGATAGCGGAAGTGTCGCACGGCCGCGTTGAGTTGACGTCCCAACGCCAGCAACGTGTGTGTGCCAGCAACGGGGACAGTTTGCGGCGGAAGAGGTTCCATGAAACCAGACGAAGGTTTGCGTATGTCCAGGTTCGGGTCACCAAATGTGGCGCAGGAAAGGACTGACAACCGTACCCGGTGACTGGCGGAGAACAACTAGTTTAATCGCGCTCTGCGCGCTCACGTTCAAACTGAGCTGCCATCATCCGATGGCACTAGTGCTGCTACAACTCCAAGTCATCATGAAGTGCGAAACTAAGATTTTGACGAACATAACAATCAGAAAATGACAATAAATCAAACTAACGTGACATAGCACAAGCAACCCAACTACATAAGTCTATTGAGGGACTAATCCTTTTGTTCGAGGAGGACCGAAAGGGTCCCGAAAGGGTCCCGAAAGGGGACAGTGTTGTTGTCTGGATCGATGATAGAACATCAGTTTTCTAGACTCTTAAAAAAAGGGTGTACTTTAACTCCTTTTTTGCCCCATATATAACTCCCTTTTGGAGAAGCGTATACGAAGAGGGGAGTCAAGTCCTGTAGATCACATAAACGAAATACAGAAGCCGACACTGAAGATTTTTGTTTAAGTTTAATTTGTACAAGCTTTCGTTTGGAGGTCCACGCTTCCTCAGGTACCAACCCAAAGAACACATGCGGTCCTGAGGATGTCCCCAAAGTGTCATCGTGTCCTCGTCCTTCGATATGAATCCGCAGAGCGTCCTGAGGACGATACTCGCGGACTGTCCGCGAAGAGTATTCAAGTACGTCCTGCGCGTGTCCCTGTGGGCAACTGACTGGATGAGAAATATTTTGTATAGTTTACCTGCTAAGATTCCCCAAATACTGAGTGATACATTTGTTTTGTTTTTGGGTCGATCTCTGGGGCTGAATGGCATTTGTCGTAAACGAAGTGCGGTCCTCTGTAAGATTCCTCTTCCCAGAAAAATGTGACTGTCTACGACACATGGAGCATTAACCGCAAAAAAGACAGAAATGCGCGATTCTCTTGCACTGTTTTTGACCTCCCAAGGTCCCACCGAATGTCTCAAACCAAATGGAGTAAGAAACATAGGATTTGCATTGATGGGGAGTTAATACTCTAGCAATTCCTCGTTTGTTGTATTATTTGTTTGCATAATCGAATTAAACTTAGCAGCTCACCCTTCGTTTTTAATTCGGAAGTGACTAAGGCTCTCAAATTTACGATAGGACGCATAACAAGCAATAAATAGTATCTGTTTCTGTTTGGAGGGAAAGTCCAGTACCTTTCGAAGTGAGTTTCTCGGACATAGTGCTCCTGGAAATCTTTGATATTTCTTTCTGCTTGCTTTTTAAACCGCCGCGCTCTTTGTCCGTTATGAGAAATACGCTAAACAAATAAAAGGCAGCAAACGAAAAGCTGGTGACTAAGGTTGAGCAAGTGCCGGAAAGAGAAAAACGGCCTTGTACTCAAAATGGGCCCCATTTCGCTCATAAATAAATACATAAATCAACACAATGAGATATCCGGTTTTGCTCCTAAAGCCTTACTGGTGGTGTTTTTGGGACACTTCCTGAGGAGCTTCTGGGGATGGCCCGAGGCGTTGCTTAACGCTTTTCTGACAATCTGAGGACCATACGGGGATTTCCGAGGGATGTTATTCCTGTCCCAATAGAACATCCCTGGGATGACCTGAGAATATCATTGTGTTCTTGGGGAAGGAAGCGTGGACCTCCACGCGAAAGCTTGTACAAATTAAACTTAAACAAAAATCTTCAGTGTCGGCTTCTGTATTTTGTTTATCCCTTTTGGAGAGTACAATTATACTCAAAAAGGGAGTAGCATAACACCTTTCTCCCTGCCGGAGAGTAATCTTACTCTCAGAAGGCGTTATGCTACTCCCTTGAGGGAGTGAGGAGACTCCCTTTCTGAGAGTAATTGTACTATCCAAAAAGGAGTTATGTACGGGGCAAAAAAGGAGTTAAAGTACACCCTTTTTTTAAGACTGTAGTGTACTTGCGTTGACCTTTTGGTCTTCCTGAGACTCACCGTATGAATCTTTAGTTCACGTCGCACCAGCTGGCTTGCCTTGTTCTTCTTTCAGCTCTATACATAGGTGTTTGGGAACTAACATCCCCACTTATTTATCTTTCCAATCCGTCAATCAATTACGTAAATGACAAGCTCGCTTTTTTAAAGTGATGCTGGACCTCGGCGATGGCGGGAATGTGTAAGTAGACGAACCTCGGTATGGAATCCAATACGAGGTTGGTCCACGTCTGCTTTGGCGTACTCGCTATGTCCTCACATTCCATTGCGCACGTTGCGTGCAACCTGTCAAGCGATAATCTCGATGGGTTTACATAGTGCAATGATTAAGAGCTTCCTGGAGACACGTTTGATTGCCGAGAAAAGCAGTGAAAGCACGAAATGCTGAATGAACTGCACCATGTGCAGGCCATTGTCCGATGCGCAGTATTTATCACAAAGTATCCACGCGGCACGATTTCGAAGTCATCCATGCAGCTGGACGCTCTAAGAAAAAAATGGGCAATGACACCCTTCTGGGGACTATATACCGGGTGTTTCTGTTAAAGCTCCACGCTGAAAAAACAGGTGCACCAATCGACGAACTTTCTTTTTTACACGTATCTGTCCGACACCGCCTACAAGCTGCGCACCGTGTGAATGAGTGGGAGGCGTTCATTATTTAAATAAAAATTCGAATGAGTTTGCGTAAAATAAAACAGCTTCTAAAGCAGAGCGCCATCGGCATTAAAGTGGGTACTACCCCTTTTAGGACCTTCAGTGGACACATTTCTGGCGGCCCGTGGACGACGATGACAACGACGTGATATTTGGTGACCCGAACCACGAACACCATGTTCGCCATAATTCGGCCATGCAACATCCTAAATTTTTCGGCAAACCAGCAGCGAACCACCCTCTAGCAGGCAAGGCGCACCGGGACCACTGTTCTACCGGGGACCCGCAGGGAGACCACAGTACGCTGACTTTCCGGCCTCCACCTGCTTCACGATGGACCTCCCCGGCACTTCTCTGGCGGCAACCGGCATTCACGCTGTCGTACCGGTCGCGGTACTGTCGCCCACCCAGCAATCACTCAGCAAGCACTCAGCGCACTCAACAAAGGCTCAACACAATCAGCAACCACTCAAGCATCCAAGCACTCAACATTCACATCTCATCAATGGAACCCGCATGGATCGCAGCGCTCTTCTTCCCGCCATCCCGCTGCAGCTGCATCAACAGCCACAAGCACAAGCCGTGTGCCCAGTCGTCCACCATCTACGAGCTGTCATCATTCTCCTCTTCATGGTATCGACGCGGACCTCAACCGCATGCACCGCTCCGCGTCTGAGGGGGGGAGTGATGTGGCGGCCCGTGGACGACGATGACAACGACGTGCCTCTGCTGGCGCGCGCCACTGCACCTGGCAACTAGTTCTACCGGCACCCTCCTATCGTGAGGCCACGCACATCTGCTCGCTGGGACATTCCATCACCGCCGGTCAGGACTCATGTAAAGGAAGGTCATCGTCCTCTACACATTTCAGAGAAAAATCTGCCACCGAAGCGGGTCGTTTCTTGCTATAATTATTTTGTTTCGGTTTACATATTTTGTCGCGACTGGTCTCGGTGAAGCGCAAAAGCACGTAATTCATTGGTGTAATTCGTTGGTGTAAGGACACATACTTCATTGGTGGATAAGGAAGCAGAAGAGCGTCCTTTTGCGCTTCACTGCGACCAGCCGCGAGAAAAGTTTGTAAACCAAAACGAATGACGACTAAGACGCAATGATGACTAGCACGAAAAGTGACCGCCACTCAGAGGGGCTTACGAGCATACCACTTCACAATGTGACGTTAGTAAAAACTCCCTATATGAAAACTTCCGTCGTCAAGTGTAGGACTGCAACACAGCACTTCTTCATAGCACTCTTTGAGAGATGTTGTCAATATACCTTACCTTGTCGTACTCAGTCAACGTTAGATGATAAATCAATTCTACATTTAAAAATGTACACCAGTTTCAAAGTGTATTTACGCCGCTAGAACAGAGGTAAAAGTCCACTCTGACATAACCTGTGACACGACGCTCATCAAGACGCAAATGCCCTATCGGAGCGAGATAAGGTTCAACGCGCCCTCACGTGACATTCGGTGGTCACCGTAGAGTTGCTTGAGTGGCAGAGCACAACAACAGCAACAGCATAAATGATTATGGGTTGAGGTGATTCACCGCTACAAAGGCGCATATAATCATATATCTTTACCTTTGACCACAACGCTGTCACTTACGAGTTTGTCCCCTTTTTTGACACTTACTATGCAAACGGCATCCTCCTTTACTTTTTAGGAGTTTCACTTATCTTTTGCAGTTTCACTATCGCCAAAGCCATTTGTTCCGTTCGTGTTGGTGACTGCTCTTGTGAAGAGTGCCGCAATTGTGGTCCCTTACCCGTTGGTGTCCCATTCGTCCGGTTCTTTTCCCAGTTTCCTTTTCGTCACCATTTATCTTGCTTTTGAAGTAGTTTTACACAACCATTCATGCAGCCTTTTACCATAGCTTTGTGCACATTGGCTTGTACCTACGTCGAACGGGCGGGGGGAGTTCCCATTTAGTTGTAATTGACCTCTCCCTCCCCAACAACACAGAAACGTCCTGCGATAGTCCCCAGGATGTCAACCCCGGACGACGATGACATCCTCAGGAAGTTATCAACTGGTCCTCTCAGTTTTACCTCCGTGTTAAAGTGGGACTCCCGGTCATATCACCTGCACATCCTTAGGGTGTCAACCTGGAACACTCGCAGGACCTTGTGAGGACGACTTTACCTGCACCTACCTGTACCTCATTTTTCTGTGAACAATTTATACGAAACCAGGCGCCGTCCTGATAACTTCTCTTTTTCCATACATTTTAATTCCGCAATACAATCTCGCTGTTTGTTTCTAAAACAATTCATAACGGACAACGAGCACAGCGGTTTAGAGACAAAGCAAAGAGCAAAAAAAAAAAAAAAAAAAAAAATTTTCTTAGGGGCACGAACTCCGAGAAGCCCACTCCAACAGACATTAGATTTTACGAAAAATTTTCCCGAAAACAACACCGCAAGCGATACTATCCCGACGACCGTTTTACGGGCCGCGCATTCCAAGACACGGCCCATCCGGTGGCGGATCGCGTTATCAAGGGGTCCCCTCTCCAGTATATGAGGGACCGGCTCCCATTTGCCTCCCTCCACCGCTTATACGGACTTGAAGGGAGACCAGAATTCTCTTCCGAAGCCAAAACAGACACTGTTTATTGCTTGTAACACGCTCCTCCGTACATTCGAGAGTACTGCTCGCTTGTGACACAAAACGAAGGGTGAGCTATCCATGTTTGTTTCGATTATGCAAAGGAAGAATATTCAAAGTGAAAAATTGATTGAAGTGTTAGGTCCACATCAATGCAATGTCTATGTTTCTTATTCCTTTTGGTTTGAGACGTTCATTTAGGAGCTCTGAAAGTCAAAAGCAGTGCAACAGAATCGCGCGTTTCTCTCCATTCCACGAGTGATGCGCTCCATTTATCATAGACAACATATCATTCTGATATGTTGACTATGATATCCACATATCATAGTCAACCTTTTTAGATGCAGAGAGTTTTACCCTGGACCAGTCTTGGGTAAGTTACTTCTAAAAAGTAACTGAGTTGCAGTTACAGTTTATCCGCCAAAAAGAGTAACTAAGTTACACTTATAGTTGCTTTCTTGGTCGAGTAACTAGTTACAGTTACTGAGAGAAAGTAACTTAGTTACATTACAGTTACTTTTTATTAAAATGAACATGAGAGGGTGACACAATTGTTAAAACATACATTTATTTTCATTTACTGAAGTGCAATTTGTGCAAGTTGTCAAGAACTTAGCCAGAATCAGTATAAGTTAATACACGGTTATCCCACACATAAAAATACGACATGTCCATGCGACCTGGCGCAACGCGGTGAAAAAGAAGAGCACGGTGACAGGGACGCGTTTCGTATCGTGTAGAGAGAGAGACATACACAAGAACAAGGAACTCGCCTCAGATGCTTTTTTTCAGGTTTCAAGTTGACGTCCTGTTTGCCGGGTACGTCTTATTCCATAGCTTGGACTTTTACAGTTAAATTATTCTCATCCTTCCATGATAAAAACTCGAAGGTTGCTTCATTGAACGGCCACGGAAGCTCATGTGCGGAGCAGCATTAGCCATTACACTGGTCGGAGCGCAATGAGCTGAACAGAAAGTTTCACTTTGTGCATAATCATTCCCTTGTAGATATCCAAAGGAGGCAGGATCCCGTGCTAGGGCAGTGACACTATTACTCAGGTATGACTCACTCCGACCGTTGAGGCCTGGCCACTAACTTCAACTAATTTCTGTTCGCAAAGCTGGAATTCCCCGCTTGGTCAAGAGCCCAAGGCACGGGGCACATACCGATTACGGATAATAGGAAGGAAGACACTATCAGGGGGAAGTAGGGGAAGGTAGAGTAAAGAAAAAAAGAAACGACATTTATTTGAGTAACTAGTTACATTTTGCAGTGACTTTCACAGAAATAGTAAGTAGTTACAGTTAAAAGCTACTTCTCTGGAAATGTAACTAATTACCCCAAAAGTAACTTGTTACAGTTACAAGTTAAAAGTAACTTAGTTACTACCCAAGACTACCCTGGACCACCCTTTATTTCAGAAAAATGTCAATCAGGTCCTAGGAACGGCCCAAAAAGAAAACAAATATGTCTAGAAAGTCTGAACAGGTAATTAAACAAAGTAATATTTCTCGTCCCGCTAGTTACCCATAGTGACGGCCACACGACGTACCCGAATGACTACTCACGGACAGTCCGAGAGTGTTATACTCATGACGTCCTGAGGATAACATCGAAGGACGAGGACACGATGACACTGTGGGGACGTCCTGAGGACCGCGTGTGTTCTTTGGGCTGTTTGTGAACGGACGACGTCGTAGTGTTCGACAGCGCGACCGATTTGGTAGAGTTGAACTATGCTCGAAGCTGTGGTGCGAACAAGGTCGCGCTCGAAAACCATGGTCTTGAGGTGATTGCGATGGTCCCCTGAAAGGGACGCGACCTTCGATCCTACTTTTCTTTCAATAGGAGGCAGCGAACAAGTGCCCATTCACGGAACCCAGCTGTCCCCTTCCGATCTGTTTCGGTTTTATTCTGTCTACCAACGTCATGGTGACGTTACTCGGGTAGAGGTTTGTTCAACAAGGGTGTAGGCCCACCCATGAGTAACGTGTCAATCTGTCAAGGAACATTAGATCCAATGCTTCTTGAGGGATTGACAAGTTACTCGCTGTATGGCGCTGCACGCATGTTCTATGATCATTGAGACACCCCGTGTGACCCGCATGTTAGTTGCTTCTTCGCCAGCGAACACCAAATCATCAACGTGATCATGTTTTCCAGTTTTACTAACGATGACTATTCTAGCAGTGGTGCGAAGCTAATCCTCACGAGCGGAAAAGTGCGTCGAGGTTCACTGTTTCTAGCCTAGATCCAGTGTCGTGTATGCCAAAGGGAGTCTCGCCATTAATGGGACCTGTATGTACCTGGAGCTCTACCCACTTTTTGAGCTCTCTGGCCAATCACGAGGCAAAATGCAGTTCGCTATTAATCCCAGGCTATCCAAGCTATAAATTATCTGCATTCACTGGGTGCCGACATTTTCGAGAAACTGGATTGGATTGGATTGAATAGGATATTCCCTGAGATCCAAGCAACATAATGGATTTTGCGTCCACTTTTAACGGCGCCATCTGAATGGAAGGGCGCATGTCGGGAAGACGCAGAATAGCAGATGGCAGAAGCAGCAGAAGCAGAAGTGCATGCTAGCAGAACTGATTAGCCGGTAGAACCGCTAGTTGGAACAGACTGCCTCTATTACAATTATTTTAACTATACAACATCATTTGATTGAATCGAGAAAGGGCAAAGGTGCGTACATGAATAAAACTACGTCATAAAATGCAAATTTTTGGTAATCCCCTAGCGTTTTTCCCGCTATTTGCCTGTGATGGCTGTCGTTACTAGGCCTAATAAGGACGACAAAACATGTTATTTTCAGGTAAACATTGACACTGGAGTGCAATTTAAAGGTGATTTGCAAGATATATGCAACAGAGTCTGCACTTAGGGAATAAAATTGATGTAATTTGTGAAAAAAAATTGGTCATGAAATCCTCGCTTCGCCGTTGCAACCTACGCCGCCATTTTCGGGAAAATTCTGGTGTCATGGCGGCCCACATAGAAACCATCAGCCAATGCAGAACGCTCAATTTGATTGACAGGTCGAGCCTCTTTTTTAGGCTCCTCCTAATGGCCGGACTCCCTTTGGCATACACGGCACTGCATAGTTCTATTCATATATTATGTAACAGCATATGCTACATTATTCGGCGAAATTGCAAGCCGCTAAGATAAAACAAGCTTCTGCCAGAGAGGGCTGCGCAAAGCAAGCTGCACGGGATCCACGCTGACTTGGTATTACCAACTGTACGATGGGACAAGCGTAAGCTTGCCCACATCACGCTTCAAAAATAACTGGATCCACGGATTTAAAAATAACGGGATCCACGCTGACTTCATATGTATTGGCATCATCGTGGAAGACCAGCCATATTGGCTGGCTCCTTTTAACGCAACAAACGCACTAGTCTACAACCATCGCGACGCCAACACCCCAAGACGAGCTCACGGCAGGTATGGGATTGACGTACGTGCTAGATGCAACCTCGCAACAAACCAAAACTCACGGAGAGTTGCTCGTGGGACAGCAGCACGAAGGATATTAAAAGCGGATGACATACCTACCATTGCTTTCTTCGAAGAGGATCGCTGATGTTTGCCACCGCCTACCAAACTGGACGGCCCCCAGAACTGCTCTCTCCCTGTATAACACTATACGGATGCCCGCTCTGACCCTGTTCAGTACCTCAACGGCGGTGCGAGCACGGCCACCGTGCACAGCTATGCAGCGTGCTATCCAGACCTGGTAGTTTATTTCTACCGCCAGGAGTACAAACTGGCGTCTATCGCCGACCGGAACTGGGAGCGAGCTCAGTAACTGGACCGTGCCCCACCGAATGAACGGAATGCCGTAAAGCACCTCAGACTTGTGCCACAAAAAATCCGGGAGTAGACAGTTGCGAAAAGCGTGCTCCGACGTTTCAAAGGTAAAGCAGAAAGGGCAAAAAGGCCTGGTCAAACCAAAGCGGGACAACCTGTCCCTGAGAGGTAAAACGTCGTGCGCAAGAGGCCACTGCAAGCTTGCACGGCGCGCATTCAACCAGCCGGCCGTAATATGAAGCCACGCGATCGGGCGAGGCACAGCCGAGCTCGCCGTCGGAAGGAGCTCCAGAAGAGCGGCATAAAACTGCTTGACGGACCAGACAAAGAAATCCTCCGACGGGAATGATACGCGTAGGCGACGGACGTTCAAAACGTACTCTCTCAAGTGCGAGGCCACAAATCAGAGCGCGGTCTATTCTGCACAAGCGGGCGAAACAGACGTACGTCTGGACCTAAGCAGTATTGCAGGAGATCGTGGGCGGGGTGGCCAGGGTCACTAAGGCCGTCGAAAATTGCCTTTATCCCGAGCGCAAGACACTTGATTTTTACGTGCGGAACCCACAAACCGCAAACCTCTCTCGGCTGGTACATACGTGCACGGGATACCCACTCAGCTCCGTTGCCCCAGATCCACGCTGACTTCATTGATGACCGTTCAGATCGAGCATGCAGTAAACTACATTTTCTTCCCGCTTGTGCATATTTTTTACACAGCTCACACCCATTGAGTTTGTGAGGTTCGTTTTTCGTGGTGTTTACACGAGAAAGAAAAAGGATATTTAGGATAACCTTAAGGCAGACTCATGCGATCTAGTTAAAGTGCGTTTTCGAAGAGAGTTGGCTGCACAGTGGCAAAATTGTTTTCTTCGTTTTCCTTTCCTCGCGCGCTTTAAGGGAGTAATGTAACCGGCGCGAGCGTGCAGAGCATGCTAGAAACCCACAAAGCCAATATTTTCATTCGCAGGGAGCTGGAAAACTGCAGTAAAAGCTTGCGAATTTATTGATGGCAATCAACTCCAGAACTGTTACTGTAGGGAATGAAATTATTTTGTCCGAAATATCGCGGGCGGGCGGCCCGAGAGAAGCGATTTTGTTGCGTCTCCCATAGACTCCCATGTATTGAAAATTTGACAAACTTTAATTCACCAAAAATCAATGGATCGCGTTAGGCCTTCAAAAATATGTCATTCCCTAGGTAAACTAGAGGGGAACATGCCTGTACCTGTTCCGCGTAGAAATTTGTCAAGGTTTACGAGAACCCTGCGAACAGAAATCCCCCATAGACCTTCTTAAGAAGTGAGTCCACCTTAATAGACGAAAGAACGTCAGTTTTCCTTCTGTGGCAGACCACAGGTGCAGGTTTTAAAAGCGAAGGTGCACTCTCCTTTCTATGGGCTCCGATGATTCGGTAACCGTTGTGCACAATCCCCACAGCCCTCCATAACATACAGACATGGGTAATGTTCAGCGTGCAAGCTGCTTGACGCTAAACACAACTCTTGTTCTCAGTGTGCTCATGTAGCACGATGTTGTCGATCTCTGTGAGATCATTCTCGCTGCCTTTCGCACGATGTCCTGGAGTTCCACTGCCTGGTAAGGTGCGACGGTGTCTCGTAGCGGGGAGTCCACCGCTTGTATGAAGTTGCACTTGCGGCCGCTGTTGCTTCCCGTGGAAGGACATAAGAACAGAAAGAATAAAAAGGGCATATCTTCCACGCGAGGGAACATTTACTACAGACCACATTCCTGATCTCGAGGAGACGAATCTAGACATGCTGAAAGTCCTATTGTCGAGTAACTTCCCTTGAGGGGGGAGTACTCTGAAGGAAGGTGCGGTCAGCCTGTGTGGTAATCTCCTTTAAGTTGTAGAGCAGATGGTGGTATCCCTGTGCATGAGTCCTGATGGAATGTTCCGGCTATGTCAGAACGGGAATTGCCGGGTTTGTGGGGCTTCTCTATAGGAGGAGAGGAGGAGGAGGAGTGTCGTTGGGAGGAACCCGAAAGGTCTGCCTGCCTGATTAGGCGGCATGTTTCTCGGGAAGGGAAAGGTGGTGGAGAGGAGGAGAGGAAAGGGTAAAGTGGAAGACCGAGCGGAATCCGCTCGGGGGGAGGATAGCTGCGTCCATGGGCCGACTTCAGGGGAACTGTGCCGGCATACGCCTATTACACATCTGAGGGAAACCCAGGAAAAACCCCAGACGGCACAGCCGGCCCGCGGATTCGAACCGCGGACCTCCCAGTCTCCAAGCGCACGCGTTACCGCTGCGCCACCGGAGCTGGTGGCTTCTCTATACGAAATATAAGTTTCCAGCATCCAGTTGGTATGTGTTTTTATTAACTGGCTGACCACACCGAAATTGTACTTAAGGTGCCTTTAGTCGTTACTACTCAAGGTTAATATCGGCCGCACATCCTATTCAGGACTCAGGTTTAGTGGGTGCTATAATGTCCCCATACATTGTAAGGGCTAAGATAGCTGATAAGGAATGCACAAATTTTATCAGTTTATGTTTAAATCAAACATAAACTGAGTAAATTCAGTACTGTCTGGACCAAATATAGTTTGTCAATGCGACTGCCGTGGGAGAGTTCACGTCCCAGACAACCATCAACGTCCACAGGACAACCCCAGTTTGGTCATAACGTCCAGATCCATGATGGACGTCCACTGGACATCCCCTGGATGTACCAATATATCCATAAATATCCTGGATTCATCCAGTTATGACGTTGCAAGCTGGACGTCCCTTGGACGACCTGTGGATGTATATTATCGGATGTGTTGTGAAACAGCCAATTAGGCTTACAGCTTGCATAACAACGAAGGTGTAGTGCACTCTGGTCGCAACTAATAGCTACGTGCGTAAAATTACGTAGAGCAACATTTTGATGCGGGATCTTAGCAGCTATATTTTGATTGGCATCCTGTGAGTAATATTAGACCAGTTTCATTTAGTCAATAGCTCCATAAAATAACGTGCATAGAACTGCGACAGTACCAATCGTAATGCGAGCTAGATTCCCTGGGATCAAAAAGCAAGAAACGTTGCCCGCCGTTCCCTGCTGAGCGTCGGTTCATTAACTTGCACCACCGCGCAAAGGCAGAAAGCGCCATGAGCATCGACAATAGCGCACGTCATCATCATCATCATCATCATGATCCGCTCGCAGCTGTGACCATTCACATTCCGTTGTGCAGTTTTAAGTTTCATGGTGAGCCTATCAAATGTGCAGTGACACCGAAAGCTAAGGGTAAAAGATAAGTGTACATGAAAGATCGTCGGGCTGCAGTAAAAACTCTTTACGATTTCGGCTAACGCTCTGAGTACGCAACGCAATCAACACGAGTTTCGTGCGTCTTGATCCCAGGATCAAGATGAGGTCTTTAGTAAACATGTTGATTGAAAGTGATGAGAATTGTGAGTCCTCAGTAGTTCCTCCAATCACCCGCGTCGCATGGGAGGTTGAGGAAACTTATTGTTCAACGTCAGAGAGTGCTCCACAGTTTGAAACAAAAAGTACTCAACGTGATTTCCAAGACAGAAGAGAACCGCTCCCGGTTGTACATGGTCCGTTCACGAGCGATGTAATGCAGTAAGTAATAACGTAAGTGATGTAAAGCATACTGCTACCAGTGCCATCATCTCGAATGACATCGTTCACGCACATGAGATGTTGAACACGGGAGGCGTACGCCTTTTTTGTAACACTTATAAAATTCATAATGGGTACAAAAAAGGCAGCTCGGCATTGTTTTGGTAGGCGTCACCATTCCCCAAGTCGGCTTCACCTAGCGCACGGGTGCATTAGGTGAAGCCCACTTTACAAAACTACCAATGTGGCCAGACTGTACATAAGTTTCTGCCAGGAACGGCGAAATGTAGCAATTTGGCATCAGGTGAAGCCCACTTTACGGAGCCGCTTGTGTTGCTTCGATTTCTTTCTCTTTTTTGTTTTGGACCTTCGTTTTTGTCTTTTTCTCTTTCTTTTTGTCTTTTCTCTTGAATTTGTAGCGTGTAATGTAGTGGAACTTGCTCATATGGTGTGGGTTATTTATTTTTACTTATTTTACTTTGAAATACTGCAGGTTAATACACGCCCAAGCAGGAGTGAATGTTGAGATACATATACAGCAGAAGGATATGGCGTCATAATGGTGAAAACAAAGAAAGAAAAAGAAGTATAATTACAGCAATGATTTATCAAACTAACTATTTACAATGTTATCAAAGAAGGTATTTATTTACCTCGTGAACGCGACCTCGTCTCCGTGGGGTCAACGTCCACCAGCTACAGTCCACCGGTGACACCACGCTGTGGAGGTCCTCAAGGGAAGGAGCATGTGAGCGCTGGGTTCGGATCCGTGAAAGGTCGCAGCGATTAACAACAACAACAACAAAAATTCAGGAAGCAAAAGAAAAAAAGGAAAGCAAACAACAGTGCGACATGCGCCTGTACGTCATGATTGTCGGTCAGTTGCGATCACGCGGGGCCTGGTCGTTCTGTTTGTCCGTCTGTATGTTCCAGCCTCAAGACAGCTACTTTCCAGCAAGTCCGCCAGACTGTCCATGCATCACGAACGCTGTTGCAACCGGCAAGATGAAACTCCCCATTCCTCATCTTAAAAATAAAGCTGTTGTTGTTGTTGTTGCAACCGCCGGGATCTGCTGTGTCGATGGTGGCCCCTTATTGCGGATAGTGTTTCTCCACCAAGTCAATCAGGCGGTAGAAAGGGTCCTGGCAACGCTGATGGCCGTTCAGCGATTGCCACCACATCCAATCTAGGTGCCCCTGCAGCAGCGTTCTCGACGTCCCTTTGCCTTTCCGCATGATCTGTAGTTTGACCTTCGCCCAAATGCTTTCGATGCGCTGGGTGTTGGTGCCGGTCACGGGACACACAAAATTTACGCTGTGGTTTACTGTTGCGTGCTCCAAATTCATGTGTGTCCCGTTGACCTCGCGCAGGTACCGTATGCACCGGTAGGCCCGCCATTCGTCGGTCGCTACCTTTGTTCGCGGTGCAACATGCCGTCGAATGAGTGCTCCAAGAGTCCTTGAATCCCTTCGTTCAACGATTTTCATACGGAGTTCGCCGGTGCTCGAAGACACAATGCCCACAACCCATGGGCCACGGTCATCCCGGTCCCCGTAGTTCCTCGACCGAGGTAGGCTGTCGCCGCGCAGTGTCCTGCCCCTATTCGCCTTTCTCCTGCCACGAAGCAGAGTTTCGTCTATTTGTACTTCATCTCCTGGCCCTCCCATGCGTGGTCGTGTGGCCAGCTCGGAGCTGACCAGCTGCCGCACAAAGCAGGCCCAGTCTACGAGTGCTTCGCGGTGGAGGACCATCGTAGGGTACGCCAACTGCGCCATAGCCTTCAGGGCCATGCCTTTTGCCATTGCGTACAACAGCCAGAGAATGGCCTCCCTGGACAGTTTCACATTTGGCCTGTCTGAGTGGTCGACGTAACAAAAGAACGACCTTCTAGTCGTGTCTTGGTGTTGCGCCGACAAGGCAGCTGAGCTGTTCAGCTGTGAGAGCTGCAGAGAATACATTGGGGAATTTTTACTCCAGATGTTCACTGGTAGACGGCACAGACTTAAGTAGGGGCGTGCAGCTAGGGGATGAAATTACACCCCATGTTTTAGACAGGCAGATACGAAATGCTTCAGAATCATAGAAGGTCGATTCCCTCAATGATGCGACAACAACCAACTAATACCACTTGTGTCAGCGGGGAATTTCGGCAAACTCAAGGATCCGGTAATTGGCCCCAATCCCAACTATCAGGTGGTCTGGGACATTGTCCACCATCTTTTACATATTAAGCGCATATTGAACTTTGAAAGCTTCCGTGTCATTGACTTATGCGGCTTGTACTGTACTATTGTTTCTCAGGTCTGAATGAAACAGGCTTCCTATACATGCTATACACGTATGTGTATATGGGTATAGCTACGTACCTGTTTTCTACAGGTGCCGCACCGGAACTGAGGCCTCCCGCCTCTCATCATAGTGACAACGGTGCCTCCGCAGTTTGCCATCTGGGGATTAAATCCCAACTGGCCGCATGTGCCCCACACTGTCGAGGTAGGGGGACGTCGTCCAGTTCGTAGATCAGCGGCTACGTCCTGCGCTGGTGGCCTCGGTAGCAGACCATGCTCCCGGCAGAACCCGTCGAGCCTTTCCGGGTTGACGCATATCGCCGTGATTTCGAAAATACTTGGATCTACCCGGGTAGCCATCCCTATAATTAAATATATACATGGGACGGCATTCGCTCGAATAAATTCAGTTGACATGACAACGTGCGAGAAAAGTGGTAACCAGAACAGTGAAATCTCTTCCGACATAATTAAACCGAACTCGAGATCTCTGGTCTGACTGACGGAGACCACATTCGAGGAAGAACGAAACATGTGCGGGGTGAAGTTGCCGGTAAATATAAACTACGCGATGTCTAAGAGCATTTACATACCTCCCGTGCAGATAGATCACTTTCTTTGATGATCTACAATGGCGTGATTAAAACTCGATCCTGGTTCTGTGTAAGCGTAATAACAAGCGTGAGACAAAAAGAAGCGCGGTTTTCTTTTTGGCGCACTTTTCTGACACACAAAGTAATAATTAAAAAAAAACAGCCAATGACCTCTCAGATGAACGCGCGATCCGCGCGTGCGAGCTGTCCGTCACCGCACTCTCCTTGTATTTTCACCCTCTCCTGTTCACTGCGCGTCGCGAAAGACATGAGAATAGATGAGGAATACTACTAGGCGTTTTGCGGGCCAGCACCTCATTAGGATTGAGCACAAAATAACAAAAGAAATGTCACTGAATTTTGCACGTGTAACATACTTTGTACGTATCGCTGGGAGAAGGGACCAATATGAATGAGGTTATTTTGTCCAACCATGCACTTTGGGTGTTTCTGGATCTACCCATACTAGCCTCTGTAAGTCAGACCAGGGATGTCGAGTTCTGTTTAAATATGTCGGAAGGGGTTGCACTGTTCTGTTTTACCGTTTTCCTCCATGTTGTCATGTGAACTGAATTCGCGCAAGCGAATGCCATCCTATGACGCAGGTCTACCCAGGTAGACCCGAGTGTGTTCGAGATCTCGCCGGTATGCGTCAACCCAGAAAGGCTCGACTCGTTTTGTCGGAACCGTGACTTGTTGCCGAGACCACCAGCGCAGGACGTAGCCGCTGAGTTTTGAACAGCACGACGTCCACCTACATCGACAGTGTGTAGCATATGCGGCAAATTGGGTTTTACTATGAAAAAATGGCTAGGAAGCAAGCGAGCTGGTGAAGATGATGCATAATGTAAAAAGCCCCGAGACTAGGGTTGTGTGTCTGTCCCTTCGTGTTCCCTAGTCTCGGGTTTTTTTTACATTATGGGTTTTACTACCCAGAAGACAGACTACCGATGCACCGTCGTCACTGTGATGAGGGACGGGAGGTTCCGGTACGGCACCTGTAGAAAACAGGTATAGTTACACTCATATATGCATAGCATGTAGGAACAGGGAGGGGCAAGATCCCGGACCCGGGCGCCACTGCACAGTACCCCAGGTGACGAAGTTCTACAGCTTACTCTTTCGCAATAACTACGAGTACAATCAGTGACGTCAGTCATTAGAACGCTCCCGCTACTGTCTGTACCTCTTGCAACTTGTTGGTGCCTGAGATGTTGCTATTCGCCAAGACTTTTAGTTATCATTTTTAAAAACGCAGAGTCAAAAAAGAAAGAAAGGTCTGAGCAGGAGGGGAGGGAGGGGGATCTGAGATACAATAGTACAAGCCGCATAAGACAATGACACGGAAGTTCTCAAAGTTTAATATGGGCTTAATATGTACAAGATGGTGGACAGTGGTGGATAGTTAGGATTGTGGGCAATAATCGGTATCCTTGAGCTTGCCAAAATTCCCCAATGACATGGTCGTGGTTGGTTGGTTGCTGCTGAATCATTGAGGGGATCGACTTTCTATGATTATGAAGCATTTCATATCTGCCCGTCGAAAACCAGGAGGGGGGGTACAATCTCAACTCCTACCTGTACGCTCCTAGTTAAGCCCGTGCAGTGTACCAGTGAACTTCCGGAGTAAAATTTCCCTAATATATTTTGTGTAGCTCTCACAGCTGAACAGCTCAGCTGCCTTGTCGGCGCACCACCAGGATACATCCCAAGGTAGTTTTTTCTTTTTCTTCCTTCTTCTTTTTTTGTTTTTTTTTTGTGTTAAGTGGACCACAGCCCAAACGTGAAAATGTCCAGGGAGGCCATTTTCTGGCTATTGTATGCTACAGCCAAACGCATGGCCCTGCAGGGTATGGCAAAGAACTGTCTGCTTTGTGCAGCAGCAGCAGCTCAGCTCCGGGACCACGGAAGGGGGGGGGGGCAGGACAGGAAGTACAAGTAGACGAAACTTTGCTTCGTGGCAGGCGGAAAGCCAATAGTGGCAGCACACTGCGCGGCGACAGCCTGCCCCGGTCGAGAAACTACGGGGACCGGGATGGACCGTGGCCCATGGGTTGTCGGGATTGTGTCTTCAAGCACGGGCAAGCTTCGCATAACAATCGTATAGCGAAGGGACGTAAGGACACTTGGCCCACTCATTCGGCGGAATGTTGCACTGCGAACAAAAGTAGCGACAGACGAATGGCGGGCCTACAGGTGCATACGATACCTCCGCGAGGCAAACGGGGCACACACAAATTTGGAGCACACAACAGTGAACCACAGCGTGAATCTTGTGTGTCCCGTGACCGGCACCAACACACAGCGCATCGAAAGCCCCTGGGCGAAAGTGAAACTGGACGTCATACGGAAAAAAAAAGGGGCGACGCGAGCGCTCTTGCAGGGGCACCTGGATTGTATGCGGTGGCAGTCGCTGAACGGCCATCGGTGTTGCTAGGACCCCTTCCTCTGCATGAATAATCTGATGGAGAAACATTATCCACAATAAGGAGCCATCATCGACACGAGAGATCCCGGCGTACGCAACAACAGCTTTATTTTTAAGGTGAGGAATGGGGAGTTTCATCTTGCCGGTTGCAACAGCGTTCGTGATGCAAGCACAGTTTTACAGACTTGCTGGAAAGTAGCTGTCTTGAGGCTGGAACATACAGACGGACAAACAGAACGACCAGGCCCCGCGTGATCGCAACTGACCGACAATCATGACGTACAGGCGCATGTCGCACTGTTGTTTGCTTTCCTTTTTTTCTTTTGCTTCCTGAATTTTTGTTGTTGTTGTTGTTAATCGCTGCGACCTTTCACGGATCCGAACCCAGCGCTCACATGCTCCTTCCCTTGAGGACCTCCACAGCGTGGTGTCACCGGTGGACTGTAGCTGGTGGACGTTGACCCCACGGAGACGAGGTCGCGTTCACGAGGTAAATAAATACCTTCTTTGATGACATTGCAAATAGTTAGTTTAATAAATCATTGCTGTAATTATACTTCTTTTTTTTTTCACCATTATGAGGCCATATCCTTCTGCTGTATATGTATTTCAACATTCATTCCTGCTTGGGCGTGTGTTAGCCTGCAGTATTTCAAAGTAAAATAAGTAAAAATAAATAACCCACACCATATGAGCAAGTTCCACTAAATTACACGCTACAAATTCAAGAGAAAAGACAAAAAGAAAGAGAAAAAGACAAAAACGAAGGTCCGAAACAAAAAAGAGAAAGAAATCGTGCGAAATAAAAATGCAAATAACGTTACAAAAGATAGGAAGGGGAGAAAACGACACGAAGCAACACAAGCGGCTCCGTAAAGTGGGCTTCACCTGATGCCAAATTGCTACATTTCGCCGTTCCTGGCAGAAACTTATGTACAGTCTGGCCACATTGGTAGTTTTGTAAAGTGGGCTTCACCTAATGCACCCGTGCGCTAGGTGAAGCCGACTTGGGGAATGGTGACGCCTACCAAAACAATGCCGGCAGCTCCTCTGGTTTTCAACAAATCAGGGGCGAGAACCCTGTCATTCGGGATTGTGGTTGGCTAGGAGCGGGCTATCAGCTAAAGTTCGTTTTTAAGAAAAAAAATCTTCGTTAAAAGCTGCACAAGTTTGCCTAGAAGGAAATAAGAATACCAAGAGGTACCAAACACAAAATGAAACTTAACCCTGTGTTCGTTTCTACTGTGTGTTTTTTTTTTATTTGGTGTATTGTTACGTCTGCAGCATCTTCTGAACTTGTGAACTTCTGTCACATTTACAGACTGTAGTTCTTTTAGCTTAACTTATGCCTACTGTTTACTGTATTGTAAGTTCCCGACAAAAGTTCACGGAACACGCTAGCTGCATACTTTTTCTCTGGTGTGCCACCCAAACAGTCTTCCAGCCTGTGGCATGCGAGTGTTATTCTGTATGCTATATCAAACGAGAATAAACAGTGCCAGCTATTTAGGCATACGTCAGTCACTTTGAGAATGGAGGTAACACACCACACCAGCGGGAGGGAAGGGGGGCTACAGTATGGTCCGAATGGGCACACTTAAAAATGCCCCACGAACGTTCGGGGAAAGTCGTTCCCGTCCTGTTTGGGACACCCACCGACCATCGTAGGGTGTTGCAAATGCAGTCCCGGGGGCTGCCAACTGACCGTCTTTTGAACATTCGCGGATGTCCATACGACATACGAATATCCGGGTCATGATGTCATATAGACGTCCCCGGGACGCCTCTGTGTTGTCTGGGGTACTTACAAGTACCAATAGAAATTGCTTAGATCCTCTGACGTCAGAGCCCGACGCCGAAGTTTCTTCGAGGGTCTCTCATCCATCTCACCATCCATGACGTGTAGAAAAATTCCCTCATTTTCCTCAATACTTTGGCGTGCGGTAAGATGTGGACAGGCTTCGAAACGTGACAACCTATTCAATATTTTCTCCGTGTACGTTCTCCGGCACGTTTCGAAGCAACGTGTAACACGTCGAGTTATAGTCAGGTCCTCCGGCAGACACGTTACCAGGCATGTTACCATGCTGTGGTGTGCTGAAAGGGTGAACATGTCTTTGGCCTTTTGTGATTTTGTTCCAGATGCAAAGGTAATAGGTTGCCAACTGCAATGCACTTACGGTTGCTAACCTCATAACATATAAAGAAATCAAACTCCGTGGGAATCGTCATGTCATACACTGTAATGTCATCAGAAGAGGCTTCTTCCATGTCCTCATAGATCTAGAGAAATAAAACAATGGTATGTGTCTGAGCGAGAGAGAGAGTAGTAGAAACCACACACTTGTTACAAACGTATTGGCGTCCTATATTTGTTCACAAACATGGACGTTATGAGGCGTTCGAATCATAGTAGTCATTAGTTGTCAGTATTGTTCCATTCCGCTATCACATCGTATGAAGCACACTAATCATAATCAATAAAATAAAGTGGGGTTGGTGTTGATGCGATGATCCTTTCTAATCCCTTCTAATCCATTAACGATAACAGTGCGCTGTTGAAGTGGTTTTCAACGACAAGAGTGATACAGCATTGCCTGGATGAAGAAGAGCTTGGGATTGTCTTTGAGGCTTCTACAGGAAGCTGCCACGAAATATCTTGTGAGCATGTTCGTAGTAAACTTTTGGTCGCCTTCGACAAGCATGTCGCCATTCTTGCCAGGCGTTAAGAGCAGACAAACAAAACAGTCTCACCATGCGTTGTCACGAACTATAGATGCTGCAAGTTAACGTAATATTAGGGTTGGACTGTGCCATCTACTGATGCGTTGTTGGATACAGGGCAGGTTGGACGTCTTATATGGTAGTGTATTCAAAGTGTACCTTCAGTGAGTATCTTCTGAATCGTTGCGGCTGTTGGACTAGAATGCACGGTACAGTTGAATCGAAGGTACTGGAAGGCAGACCTCACATTTCTTGCGTCCTTTGTGCACGAGGAACGTCCAGGATTCTATAAGATAATGTACTGCATCCATTACAAATACTGTAACAAGTATCGATGCGACAACGAAACCAACATAAGAGAAAGATTACAAAGTACAAATTTCTACCCGTACACATTCTGCCGTACCCTATTCTACCCTATATTCTATACCCAATTTTGCAACTATTCCCGATATACAACTATTGATGTCAACCACGAATATCAGTATTGATAGTTGATCTTTTGATAATCTTGATATAGATACATCTGTAGATGATAGATATCAATATAGATACATACAACTATACCCCATTCTACCCTATTTAGGGTTCCGCGTTTTCGGTTTTAATTGTCTTACCAAGCATTCTCTGTGCTCAATTTCTTTTTGCAGGAAGGTCATCAGAGATGGAAGACTCGAACTTTCGTCGAGAGTTTGAGGGGAAAGCTCGAGAGTACCTTCACTGCAGTGATTTTATATTCGCTGATAACTGCAGGGTAATCCGTTACACGCCAGAAAAATCGGCGAAAACCGCCAATTTCACGAACATAAATAAACGCCGAAAAACATACGACAAATCCGCCCGAAAATAAAAACCGGAACCCTACCTATATTCTACTAAGGTACAGATTTCTAGATTTCTACCCGTCTAAGTACAAAGCACAAGGCTGTCCAGGTGGGACTTGGCTTGTTCTGTGAACTTTGTGAGCTCCTTGTGTCTGTTATGTTTCGCAGTAAGTCTTCTCATCATGTGTTTCTATTGACTGGCCCACCATCTCTACCATACTACACGGCAATATTATGGTCAACTCAATATCAATATCAACGGCGGTTTGTGTGCACAGCATATAAGGTGTGTAGCATTAAAATTATTTAGAACAGGTAACAACACTCGTGCAAGTGCTTTTTCTCATTCGCACACAATATCATTGTCCATCTACACTCTAAGAAAAAAGGAGTAATTTTACTACCTTTGGGGACTATATGCATTGCCACAAAAAATGGTCTCTTTCGGGTGTAAATGCACATGAGTAAATGAATGTCACAGAGCGGAGACTGCATTTCACGCGCTGTTGTAAGAGTCCCAGGTACATAATTCGTGTGCATGCATGAAAATATTTTGAAGCAACCGTCCACCGTGATATATCGAGTGATAAAAAAAATCTTGTGCCATACATAGGGCACAAGTTGCGACGAAACGGAAGCGCTAACTGTTTCTTCTTCTTACTGTGTGGCTGGAAAATTGCCACGTTTGCTGAGTTATACAGCCTTATGCCATCAAATTGACCTAGGGCACATATCTACGTAGACTGTTGCATCCAGGAGACCATTCCCGAAGTTCAGTCACAATTTGCAGTTCTGGGGAGTAAATGTCGGGTCTAAATGTCGGGTACTAAAATGGGGGGTAATTGCAGTCTAGAGGAGTAGAAGCTGCAATTACTCCCTGTTTTACTCCCTTTTTTTCTTAGAGTGTATCCGAGCAGCGTCTAATACAGACACGTTTCTACAAATTTTTCTGAATACACGCGATTCACTCGTAAGAAAAATTTCTTGTATTGTCGTGTGCGGGGCCGTCGAGAGAAATTATGGGGCCTCTCCTGACGTTTCGATCACACAGCCCAAGTATTCTTTTATATGATTACGACGGGTCTTGGGTTCCGCGGGCCCCTAAAGTCGCCCGGGAGCCCGGGAGCCATCCCCGGCTGCCCCACCCTCTCGCCGGTCCTGGCTTACCACGTTATATACCCCAATCACACGGCAAATTGAATGTAATTTCCACCGAATGGCGTTCGCACTGAACGACATTCGTTTCATATCACATGATGAAATCGGCAATACATGCGAATGCGTTCGGGGAACCCACTCGCTTTTCCCTCTCGCACCGACAACGTACCCTCGCAGTAGAGAGGTATCAAACGATAAATTGGTTGAAGAAATGGAAGACTAATGAAAACTTACACTCCAATATTTTATCACGAATTTGATAACTTTTGCTTTTAACTTTTGAAGGATTAACAACACTGTTTTTCGGAGAACTACCCTCGTTCCCAGTCGCCATGTTGCCAAGTGCGGTACAGATAGGCTTTTTAGTTAGCTTGGCTTGTGATACTTAGCCAAATAATGTTGTCCAAAACGCAACAATTTTATGAAATAATCTAATGTTTCGCTAGTTTCGACGAAGAAAGATAAAAAATATGACTAATGTACCTGTATAATGCTTCATATGTTATGCCCTAGTGTGTTAATTATCAACACTGACATCATTTGCGGATGACATTCTGTTTCTTCGTGTAGCTCCATGTAAGACAAACGAATGGCATTCGGTGCGATTGTCATTCGCTGGGAAGGGTATTCAATTTGCCGTGTGTCAGGGCTGTTATGTACTCTAAGCAGCGCTTAGGAAACAACCACAGTGCAGAAAATGGCGTCCACGCGCAACTCTATATAAGAGCAGTTTCATCATGGTAACGGAACAACAACAATAACAACAATAAATGGGAGGACGTGGTGATGAGATGGGATGTTCCCCCGTCGATAGGTACGGGACCCTACCCCACTTCACAGAGGTTAATATGCGAGGATGAATTAATGTTGACCGCGAAGCGCAGACAGGTCGAAGTTAGAGCTCTTCGTGGAGGCCATAGTAGCTTGCACAAAAGCAAAAAGTGAACGAAGAGCCCCGCGCTGCTGCGCAGGGGAGCTCCATGGGCTTAGTATGGCAACGAAAAACAGGAACGCAAATATCTGCGTAACGAAGAAGGAATTGATAGTTTCTCGTTGTCCTTCACAGATACCGCTCTCCAAGGAATATCAACATGTGTTCCACTGGTGTAATGAACACATAACATTGAGGATCATTTGTTCTACTTATGTCTTAAGGTCGAACTTACTTCACAAGATTAATGGTGCAGGTTTAAGAGTTCTTGAGATTAGATGTCTCACCTGTCATCGTCTTCATCCGTCATGGTTGCAGCTTGTCCTGTGAGAGAGCTACAGGCATTTGGACCTTGTGCCCCTTTATCTGTGGCTGCTATATGTAAGCATTATCGGCGCTGTTCCATATGTCTCATCCGGTGTAGCAAAAAATGGTGTCATCCCTTCCGCATTCCAATTCCATAATGAGGGAATTGAGATTCGTGATAATTCCATCCTTTTCAAGTCCTCGGAATGGAAAGGTGTGGTCAATTCCCACTCCTAAAATGGCTCGACAACCCCATTCCGTTCCATTCCTTTTATTCTACCGCTAAAAAGAAAGAAACAAGGAATGACTGAAGGAAGGAACGATAATCGTACTGGGCAGCCTAGTATTGTTACAGGCAGCAACATTGCCCTGCACTTAAAAAGCGACAGGGTGCGGAGAGGTTCGTAACGTTACAACAGCGTCGATACGTCGATGGTGCGTGTGTAAAGGACGCAATGGCAGAAGCCATTTGGTTGAAATCAAAACCTTTAGTCTTTCATTCACTGCCGTATTGCCAACTGTAGCATAGGACAAGCGAAAGCTTGCCCACATCACATTTCAAAAATAATACTGCCCTCGCCCCCCCCCCCCAAAAAAAAAAACGAAGCGCAGGATCAACTAGTGCTAGGCAGGCAGTGCCACGTAATTGCCAATGCCAACTATCCCTCAGAAGCCTTAATTGGGATCGCAATAACGCATTCACTGTCGCCTCCTCCTGACCATCCACTACACAAAGCATCCTTTCCTCACCGCATGCGGCTGAACGGTACGTTTACCACAGTCATGAGCAAGAGGCTCGGAGGCGCGCCGTCGGACCTTTGTATACCACATGCACTGGTGCGTTGACCACCCCATCTGCTTGTGGACTGCTCTGTATACATACCAGCGGGTAAGCGAGGTCTTGCAGCACGTGATGCGTGCAGTCGACCACAGCTCCTTTTAGCCTCGTCTAGGTGCTGCGGGCCCCTGTTCCAGTCCCGCTCATATGTATAAGGGTCTCTTTTACGGAGTGTCCGTCATCATCCGGCATCTCCGCCGTGCTTTGCTCACCTGAACTGCCGTCTTCAACATCATCTTCCATTATCTGCCATTGTGTCACACACAGCAGGGGAACGCAGGACCTTCGAGCGACCCGAGAAACGGTACCTAATTGTTCGAGGGTCGTACCCTACTCTCACGGAGTCCCAATGGCGTGTGCAAAAAAAAAAAGAAAGATTGAGATTTTTCGACGGTAGACTGGTGCCTTGAGCACTTTTGGAGAAGCGGGAGCGGAATGAACTGGAGATCGACTACAGGTGTAACCTTCATAACACAGCAGATTTACTTTAAACAATTGTCAGATACTATGGAAGTATTCAAATAAACAACACTATTTTACTAGGAGTGAAATTGGAACAATAGGTAGAAGGGCAGTTATTCCATGGTCACTGAACTTTTACACACAGAGTTATGGGTTGAGGGTGTATACATCAGATCCGTCAGAGCAGGATTGAAATAGCTGTGCCGTCGGTGGAGTCGCCAGAGTCTAAAGTAATGCGCCTCAGCCGGAGCCAGCTGATGAGGTGATGCTCGGTGTCGGGGATCTGCGGTGACCACACACGCAACACTTGACACACTCGATCCTTGGTGACTGCACCCAAGTCCCACACTTCGACGACCTGATCTCGACACACAACCGTTGGCTTGCACTTCTGCTTTCCAAGTCCCCCGTTGTCTCTGAAGTCCTCTCATACTTTTCCTTTTCCCGCGTTTTCGCATTCGCAGAAGCATTGTCATAAAAATATATATGTATACGAACCGCTCGCTAGAACACCCTTTATATTTTAGAGTCCTCAGTTCCGCTTACGCATTGGCGAGTGAATACCTTACATTATGAATGGTGCAGGTGGAAGAGTTTTGTATCTTCGTAACATATGTCACCTACCGTCTCGATGCCCTTCATAGTATGCGGTTCCAAACCATCCTCCGGAGGAGACGCTGACGGACGGCATACGGGACAGACTAGATAGATGTGGGTGCATTATTGCCATCTCGATTGGACTTCTTTTGGTGTAGTGGTCATGACTTTCCACAGTTGCTACTTGCTAAGTGCCTGTGCTGCTGTAGTTCTTGCTCAGTCCCTCTTTGTGCTGAGCTTTTTTCCTCATGAACTTCTACCGAGTGGCCCAGACCAATATGTTTTGTCACGTTTGACAGAGACACTTCAATCTGAAGAGGTGTGTATCAGTTGCAGCGTTTCTAACCTTTCATCACAAGGGCCTTCGCGAGCCTAGGCCCCCAAACCTGTCTAAAAATTCGTAAATTCTTCTAACCTCGCGAGCCAGCAGGATCGACTTCGAACATGGGGCTCGCAAAAAGTATGTGACATCGCTATCTAGAAATAGAAGCACTTCTCAATGAGACATGGACCCCAGGCAGCGCAATGTACTGAAATTCGAGTGCAATGGGGTGAACGGGTAGGTGGAAAACCTTGAAGAGACCCATGAAACTAAAGAACATTTATAAAACACATACCGTCCACCCCGATGGACCTTTTTCACATACGCATCGTGTCCTAGCTCCAATGAACCATGCTCGGCGCGGGTCAAAACAAATCCACGTGGGTAGCACAATGGACCAAAACCGGTCCGGAGTGGGGCCGACAAGCTCGCGCCATTTGTGTGTTCTCCCCACTGGTCCCCACATCTGTAGTCCCCATGGTGCGCCATCTAGTGAAGACTAAGATAATACTCTCCTGCGCCTCAAGGTCATACGCATGCGCATAAGCCATTGTGAAAAAGGTTCATTGCACTCGACTTTGTACATTGTCCTTCTTGGGACGCCTGTCATGTGCCTGTCCGTCCTTGTCTATCCTGTGCAGGTTCGGGGGGAGGAACAGCATCTTTCTTCAGGGAAAGAAGAGGGAAAACATAACGTGAAAACTACACTCTATCAATAAAAGGTTGAATTTCCTGCCCAGAGTTGCAGCGGGACGGTACTTCTACCATTTCGTGCCAATTCACACGCGACTTCTCCCCAGCGGGTATAAGCGGTGGCGTCCCTTTCCCTTTCTCCTCTCTCGCACGTTTGCTCTAAGAAAAAATCGTTGAATTTCCTACCCAAGCTGTTAGAACGACAGATTGTACTCTGTAGTTTGTTCCTACCCTCCATTTATACCCGAAAGGTAAAACTGGTTGGAGTAGAGAGTTTGCAATGCAGCTGTACCTAAATGGGTAAAAAATCATACCTTTTTTTTCTTAGAGTGTAATATTCTGAGGTGCGATCACCACTCCACACACACACACACACAGTCACAGTCACACACAGCGGGAGAACTCAGGACTTTCGAGCGACACGAGAAACAGTGGACAAACGCCGTATCGAGGGTCGTACCCTACTCTCGCTGAGTCACGATTGTGGGTGCAAAAGAAAGATTCAGGTTCTGGGCGGTCGACTGGTGCCGCGAGCAGTTCTGAACTGGAGGCCAAACACAGGTGTATCCTTCATAGCACAGCAGATTTACTTAATCAAAACAATTGTCAGATACTCTAGAAGTATTCCATTAATAAACACTATTTGTGTAGGAGTGAAATCGGAACAATAGGTAGAAGGGCAGTTATTCCATGGTCACTGAACTTTTACACATGGAGATATGGGTTGAGGGTATTATACATCAGATCTGTCAGAACAGGATTGACGAAGCTGAGCTGTGTCGGCGGTGGAGTCCAGAGTCCAAAGTCATGCGCCAGCTGATGAGGTCATGCTCGGTGTCGCTGATCAGCGGTGACCACACACACGCAACACTTGGCACACTCGACACTTGGTGAGTGTCCCCAAGGCCCACACTTCGACGACCCGATCTCGACCCACAACACTTCGCTTGCACTGCTGCCTTCCAACTCCCCTGTTGTATCTGAAGTCCTCCCATACTTTTCCTTTTCCCACGTTTTTGCATTCTCACAAGCATCGTCATAAATATATATATATATGGGCCACTCGCTAAGAAGCGGAGCATCCCGAAAACCAATTAACATGAGTGTCATAAACGACACTCTGCGGTTACAGCTGCATTCCGTTGCTCTCTGTCAGACTTTCGGCAGAGGCCAGAACCGCAAACGGGCATTCTTAGCAAAAGAAAACCCAATTGCTCGGACTGAACGCAGTTCCCTCTTTTTAGTGTGGAGAACATATGAGCTTTGTGACACATACACACACCACCACCATCACCATCACCTCCTCCTTGTGTCCGCCATGGCGTGCGTGGACGCCCCCTGGACACGCCCTGGTCTGTGGTCCCAAAAAATCGTGGTTGTGTCGTTGACTGTCTTCAAGCCCTCCGTTTCGGACATCACGTTGCCGGAGAATGCATGGCGTCCCCAAAGCGGTAGCAGACGCTCCGGGTGTTTTGCGCACGGGAGGTTCAGGGAGCTATTGCAGGCGTCCCAATTTCGCTACGGTTGCACTAATTGTGGGGAAAGTGTTTTCGGCCGCCTAACATTCCATACTGACCAAAAACAGAAACAAGGTTGTGGGCCTCTAGACTGCTTCTTTAAATTTTATGCCTCAAGAGATGTGCTATTGACATTGCCACTACAATCTGGCAGGTGGCCTGATCGAGCACCAAAGCCAACCCCACGTTTCATACTATTCAAGCGCCAGTAAAGGTTGTGAAGTTGTATGTAAAACTTGCACATTCCTCGGCGTAAATCTAATATTTAACATGTGTATCTACTTCAATTTGCTCTATCATCGTCATCGTCGTCGTCCCGGAACTCCTCAAAGTTAAGGAGATAATACACCGTCGCTATTGAAGCACTTCTGGCCTTTTGCTGAAGGATTTTTTTAGATTGGATTGGATTGGAAAAAAAAGTATGGAGAGGTTAGTTCCGACCCAGTCAGAACTGGGTACTCCAAAACGTGAAAAAAGATTAAATTTGTGGGTGAAAGAAAGATGAGCGAAGAAAAAGAGAACAAACAGCCAAAAACAGGAAACAGGAAAGGGGTAGAGTCGGTGTAGCAGGATAAAGCCTCTTTTAATCATTTAAATGCTTTTTTTTTAGCACCACTGTAATGCATAGCTGTCACGTTACATGCCTCGTGGCAATACCACTTGCACCGCGGTATCTCTAGTGTAAGTCTTTATTACCCATTACTAAATGTTCATGTATCCCGAAAAGGTTCCCGTGCCGCGATTGTACAGCCAAGTCATACATGGATCAACATATTTCTTTTAATGGAATAGGACCTACGGTGCACAAGAGTAGAACAGTGAAAGTACAAGCACCTGCACTCTTCTCTGGACTAGAGTCACTAAATGGGGAGCAGAGTAGCTACACTGAGCCACGCCGGCGAGCGAGCCCGCCGTATTGGGTCCGGCACGGCCGCGTTGCCTAGCAACGGGACGCCAATCCCCCCTTCTCCGCCGGAGAACAGCGTGCAGTCGAGCCAGCTCGCAACCCAGGAAACCGGTTTTGGACAGAGGGGACTCAACATGGACGGCGCGTTCTTTGAAGGAGAAACCACGTGACACGATCGGCCCAGTCGCGGATAGTAATGGCAAAAGGGCAAGGGTGCAGGCCAGCTGGTACATGGTGAAAAAATTTGGAACCCGAGAAAGGGACAGAGGAGGGACGACACGACACGTTCTACACAGTCGCGGACACCGAACGGCGGCTCTGGCACGGAAAAGGAATCCGATACTCTGTGCCCCAATTTAGTGACTCTACCCTGGTCTACGAAGACGTTCCAGGTAGATTGCTAGACTGTGAACATTTCGAAAAGACCACCTTGTCGGTCAAAGTAGAAAAGAAGCAGGGTGCTTGCTTTTTCTCATGGTATTTTCCTTCACCCTCAAAGTTGGTTTCGAACTCGCACGACAAACATCGGTGCACGGCATTCATCAGGGTTTCTAGATCAGGAGAGGAGTCTTCAGACGTGATGCTGTTCTCGAAGATGTTGCATATCGTTTGGATGTAGGGGGCTCCCTTTGTTTCCAGCCGATACGAATAAAAGCCTGGAGGTAGAGGAACGAAGTTATGTTCGTGAGTGGAAGTTGAAAAGTACCCTGCACATGAGGGACACTAGAAGGCTATGACATCTCGCTTGTCATGATATGCGATGTGCCTTGCGCTGACGCAAACTCGCAGAGTCTGTGCGAGTTTTCGATCGAAATATAACGTTTTGAAATCCTCGCGCCTTAAATGCGGATAAAACCGTACTCCTCAGGGATTTTTTTTTTCGCCGACGGCCCTATGGAGAAGCCATAATAGACGATTTCAGAAAATCCCAGTGCTCCTTGCACACGCGTTGCATCCTGGGAGATTACTGGAATTAACCGTCCTTCAAGTTTCGTTTTCGCTAACATTTTTCTCTTTCTGTTTTTTATTGCGTTTTATCACATTTATCAAACAATCGACCGACAAAGAAGGAACCGAAAGAGCTTCTCCTCCTTTGTTAACAGCAACTTCCCATAGTTCATGCGACCCTATAAGTAAAGATGAGTGCGGTGCGGGTATACCCGCGGAAAACGCGCAAGTTTGTTCTTTGCGGGTACACATTTCCGTGTCGTCGCGGGTAAAGTGCGGGTAGACCCGCACTACCTTCGCGGATTACGCGGGTATACCCGCAATACCCGCAGACGCAAAACCAACCCGTTGGATTTTGGTGTATGACCCGATTCATCGCGAACATTTGGCCCGAAATATTTTCCATGACGTTCCATATCTAATTCATCATCTCAAAATAAAATCGTTGTTGTTGTTTGCCACATAGGGTTAACTCTGGCTATCTTTCGACACCAAGACTGGTACACTTCGCATCAGTAAGCTGGCAACCATGTCAATAGTGGCCACAGCGTGCGCGTTGGAAAAGTGGCTCGCTAACGGACAGTGTCCTCAGCATCAATAAATCATTTTGTGCTGTCACGATCATGTGGCATAACTGAAACATCCGTACGCATTGGTATATCGGCGGGTATGCGGATAGGCGTCGGGGTGTGCGGGTGCGGATGTGGGTTGTGCCCCGGCAGGTGCGGCGCGGTGCGGTTGCGGGTACGAATTTTTATACCCGCACTCATCTCTACCTATAAGCTCTCTGGGAGTTTCTGCAGTCGTCCATTAGGGACGCGCAGTAAACCCAAAATGGCGTCGAAATGTGTCATTCCTTTCACTGCTGGTCTTTTAACCGCTATTATTGGACAACTGTGGCTGGTATAAACCTCTTGAGAAAGTCTGTACGCAAATGTTTGTAACGTGACATTTTCCCATCTTTTCATACAAATGTAATGACCGCGGGTGAGCGGATATGTTCAGTATCACGCGGATAGATTTGTTTCAGCTACTGTGATTGCTCGTGCGGAGCAACAAATGCGCAGATACTTTCAATCTAATCCGGGGTCCGGGCTCACTTCTACAGTCACTTAATTTGTAACAGCTTTATGTATCATCTCTTTGGATCATTCGTGACATACGTCTAAACCTCATGAGCAAAGCCGCAATGTAGGGGATGCACAGGACACAACCAAACATGTGGGGGGAATAGTGTTTCAGACATGTCACTTGGCGCAGTAATTATATAGTCAGTAACCTTAGACTTTTTCCGAAACTGAAATTCATCCTTGTGAAATTCGTTCTTCAAGTCTCACATGTCTATTATGCCTATGAGCAGTGACGGGCAGTAGTTAACTACATGTAGTTAAACTACCGGATTGTAGTTAGAAAGTGGTTATTAATTGCTTGCAGAAATGTAGTGTGCAACTACTAGTTAAACTACTATTTCGAATAGTTAACTACTGTAGCTAGGTTACACACACCGCCAACTACTTTCGATTTTGCCGCAAGCTTTACGGCACGATTATGCTTCCGACTTTTACCTCGAGCTACTTGTTTGATGACAACGGAGGTGCCGAGCAATCGTGCCGTGCACGTGTACTAAATATTCACTTTTATTACTGCTTGTGATTCATATTTAAGTGTCCAAGAACACTATACAACGGGATTGGTGTTGATGGACAACGTTAAGTAGGCAGAGACGTAGTCAAAATACATTGCAGTAGTAAATGAAGTAGTACTAACTACCTCCACCGAAAAGAGTTGAACTACTAGTTAAACTACTGTAGAAGTAGTTAGTGGCCATCACTGTCTATGAGTCCTTCTGCAGTACTCTGTCCGATACACTTTCAGAAAAAGAAACCAAACCTGGTTGTGTCGCAATGCCGAAATATAGCTCGGGATACGAGGCAATATCGTAGCTCCACTCCACGGGGGTCTCAGCGTTCTTCTCATCCTCTCCAATGTACTGACACGCCTGCACAGGACGCAGGAAAACATTAGCGATGACCGGTCGCCACAAAGAGCGACATTACCTGAACGAAGAATATCTTTGGCTTTCCGCGAAAGTGTGCTGCTTCCTCGGACATGAAGGGGTCTACCAGTTCTTGCAACTTGATGGAGCCATCCTTTGTGCTGATCTCTCCCCGCTTCCCGTGACTTAGCACGAAACAGAGGAAACAGTCGTCGTCGGTTCTATTCCTGTCCGTGGCCACTGCAGTGAATGGTGTAGATGAGACAGTCAGCTTTGAGACCCAAAGAACATAAGCGGTCTCCTGATTTAATGGCGTAAAGTTCGATCACTCCACTATATTTTCATACTAGCCAGTACTATAGTTCGGTACTAGCCTAGCACATCCGGTGCGTGCAGTCTGACATTTCATCTCCATTAAAGAACTGATGTTTTGAGGCTGGAACAACATAGAAGGGACAGATACATACCCCCCCCCCCCCCCCAAAGAAATACGTTCATCATTTCACCTCCACACTCTTGAAAATCGACTTCACCGCATAGCACGCTCCTATAGCTAACCATAATCTCGAATGACATCGTTACCTGCCTTGATTTGTTGAAAACGGGGGGCGTACGCCCTTTTTGTGACAATTATGAACAGCGTAGTTGTCACAAAAAAGGGTGTACGCCCCCCCTCCCCCCCGTTTTCAACAAATCAAGGCAGGTAACGATATCATTCGAGATTATGGTTAGCTATAGGAGTGTGCTATGCGGTGAAGTTGATTTTTGAGGGTGCACTTCTGTGCTTTCCTACATTATGCAAGGATAATTTGACCGTGTTGCAAAGCTCTCGCTACAAAGTTACAAAGCTATGCTATGAGATAAAGCTACGAGTTAAAGCCCGTTACAAAGTAATGCGACAGCAACAACACTGCTCCGAAATGGATCGCTCCTGATTTGAGCAGGGCCTACGCTCCCGTTATCCGGGTTCCAATCCCAGTGCCGGCTGTTCTGTATATAAGATCAGAGGAAAGGGGCGGCGCTCTCAGGCATATGTCGGCACATTTCCCTTAGAAGTCGGCCCAGGACGCACATTCCTCAGCGTTGGTCGTCACGTTGCCCAAACCTGTGAGGCTGACAACGGCAAGCTGTTTCATTACCACAGAGAGGTGTGTGTGTGGGGGGGGGGGGGTCCAAGCGGCTGGCGCTGTTGGCCGCACTCACGAATACCACAACCGTCATCATCACCACCACCACACACCCAGCAAGTCACAAAATGGCTTTAGGCCACATAGAGGGAACAGGGACAACATCTCCCTCCTCACACAAGCAATAGAATACAAACAGCGGGGAAACTCTGAGCCATACATCACATTCTTGGACCTGGACATGCTTGGACAATCTCTGATCGAAGCTCCACTAGTCTATACTTTAATGACGACACTAACATTGCTTAAAAATAAAACATGAATTCAGACTACCAGGCAGTTGGAGTACAACAGGATTATCCACTTGTGACAACCCTGTTTAATCTATACATGAACCACCTATACTAACAAGTATATGTAAAGGCGGATCAGGAATTGCTTCACATCCACCACAACAGCAGGAGAGAGGGAATACATAAAAATATCGAGCCTAGCTTTTTTGGATGACGTAGTTCTCTTGGTATCCACACGGGAATTCTGTTGGTCCCGAACTGGACGGAAGGAATTCGGGCGGTTTCCGGGCCATGCGATTCATGCTTAAAGTGGGCTAGCATGTTACTAAAGTGCTACACATACATACATTGCATACACACAGAAGTGCCTGCCCCAAGCGCAGCTGTTGTGACGTGGATGGAAGTCTGCCAAACGGGGGTATTTCCAGGATTTTCGTCCCAGGGGATATGGGCATCCTGTGTGGGGAGGGGGGTTGACTCTTATTTTTGAAGCTTCTCTTACCGTTCTGCACAATTTGGGGGGGGGGGGAGGACCGCAGGCAAAACCCCTTAGCCAAGGACTCTGATCACCGACGCTATATCCTGTTGGGCGCAGCCGGGGAGCGTCTGTAAATAACACCGCGTCCTGCCCGTAGATCAGGGGCGCATGACACTCACGTACATGACGAATTAAGCGCAATTTGAAGCAGTCTTAACTGTCACTTCATTGCTAGCCAAAGAAGTGTCCCTGTCCTACGTTCCAGAGCCCTCGAGTAGTTACACAAGTTTGGGCAGTGGTGACCGACAACTGCCTTCCTCAGTCAGTCCTTGTTCAATGTGGCACACAAGACTGCTTCTACTTGGCTACTTGAAAATTCAAAAACCCGAAACAAGGAGTGCAGACAAACTCTTTTCTGTTTCTCTCCGGTTTTACTTTGCAGTTATGCACCACCTCATCAGCACCATTTCGCTTTTGTCGGGGATAATTAAGCCAGGAACTATTGCTGTAAAGACAGAGCGAGAGAGCGGTCTCGGATGTCACGATACAACAACAGATTAATTAATGATGACGAATGTGGAAATTCACCACATCACGATACAGCTGTATATCGAAGTATGAAAAAGTATCACCTTTCTTCAACTCCATCTTCATCTCGCTTGCATTGAGATCTTTTATGACCTCGGCCTTTAATCCAAAGCCGCTGAACACTTCTTTGATCCTATGCGCGTCCTTGTATGATCCTTTACGGTAGAGTTCAGGCTTGCCTGGGAATTCCTTGAAAAAACAGATCCTCTGTGTTGACATCACACTGCATCTTTAAAATCATGAGGCCGAGGGGAGCCACAATTCATGCAACCAGGCTCTCACATCCCCATCAGATATTTGCCTGGCATAGAGGTCTAGAACTGAGGGACCTCAGTGAATAACAGTGGACCTCATCACCTCAATCTATATTCTACTTTCCTTGATATTTGAACACTCTCGTGTGACAGTAATTTTACTCCTTCATTCCTTGCTCTGTTTAACAAGTTGACATTTCAATACATCTTCATTTCTGGATCGTTTAGTGCTCAGCTTTCAGTGTCGTGGAGCAGGCAGATCCACACAGTTATTGACACAATCATCGTTCACAATCATTGACAGCAAGAAGTGCGGTGATTTTAATTTATAAAGCTCTAATCTGGCTCAGCATACTGCACCGAAAAACATGAAAGGGTCTTTTGAGGCGGTTTCTTTTGTCACCCTCTCTGCTAAACTCTGAGAAATATTGTTTGCTGTTTACGAGTTTATAAAGAGACGTTAGCCATAGCCGAGCTGGCTTGCTACTCTTGCTGGCAGACGCGACGTACACCAGTGTACAAGTTCAAAAATCCTTGTCGTTAATACAAACCGTTCTGTGTGTGCAGTCGGCGCTGAAATTGTATAACCACACAGTAATGATGCAAAGGGGTCAAACAATTTCGTTAAATATGCAAAGCCCTTCAATGAAACTGTTACATAAAAATGAGCTCCCTCCGCTAATTAAACCAACCGCATTCAGCCGGTTGATTCGTTGGTTTTAAGGAAAAAAATTAAATGGATATTTTGGCCTCACTAATGTGAGGCCCGCAACTCCACACCATTTGCACCAGTTACTTTGGTGGAAATCTCCTTGAATGATGATGCCAATGGAAGTGAGCAGGAGGATGGCGATGATACTGATGCTGCTGATGATGATTAGTGGTGGTGGTGGTGGTGGTGATTCCGACAGAAAGCAAGTACACACACACTGAGACGTCGCATAACGACATAACGCGCAACACGCAAACAGTCGAACAGCAAAACACACATAGGCTGAAAACTTGTTGTCTGCGTCAATGACCCGGAAAAATTTCACTATGCCGGAGAACGGCCGGTGTCTGACTGTGATTCCAGAGCCCAAGTACTTTTGAAACGCTGAGCGGACATTCAGCCGGGTCTTGCACAGTACCCAAAGATGCATACAATTTTTACCTCTGCACCCACCACTCTTGCTTCCTACGAATGCAGGCCGCTGCAGGATTACGATTGTATTTGTTATGTTATAGCCCGTAAATCCTTTACTAATTTCCAACTGTCGAATAAAACCAACGGCCTACTTGCTTAGCTAAAGGAGCAGGGAAGCAGCATGGAGAACGGGCAGGAAACGAGTCAGCCTCAGCGTCAGACATCAATTGCCATCATGTTTGCAGGAGACGTCTCCTGCAGGCAGAGCCGTAGCGATGGGGGGGGGGGGGGGGGCGTTGAACAGCAGGCGCTGGCAGGTTGGTGGAACAGCATAGAGGGGAAATGAAGAGAATTTGAATTTATTATCTCGGCAGTGCAAACGAACGGTTTCTTTTCTTTGTTCACAAAGCTTCTGACATACTGAGTGAGGGGGAAGGGGGTGGGGGTGCTTCACGTTTGTCCTGCCCTGGGCGCAGACTCGCCCCTCGACGGCTCCGCCTGCAGGTCCTCGGTGCACCACTTCATGCACCATTAAACTTCAACTCAGCATCATCACCAACTGTATCACTCAAGCGACATATAGTTTTACATATGAAGGAACTACCCAAATGCTGCATTCGAGGAAAACGCAAAACCTTCGTGATACCAGGAGCGAAGCAGGCAACGATAGTCTGGCCACTATTGCGTTTATCAAATAGCACCACATAGCACGCTCCTAGCCAACCATCATCCCGAATGACAACGTTCCCGCCCCTGATTTGTTGAAAATGGGAGGCGGAGCTTATTTTGTGTCATTATGCACTGCACAGAATAGGCTCCGCCTCCCGTTTTCAACCAATCGGGCGAGAACGTCGTCATTTCGGATGATGGTTTGCTAGGAGCGTGCTATGTGATGAAATGCTTTTTTTAAGAGTGTGCCATGCGCAGTTAAGTGCTAAAAACAAGTGCAATCGCTCACCACACAGTCAAGTATCAAGCACAGTGATCGACGTTCGTGGCCAATCTTGTACTTGATCACATCTGGTACCTCTACTTGACCAACTGTAATACCTTTGCCGAAGTTGTACGGACACTTCCTGAAACGAAACTCGAGTATTATAGCGTTCCATAATAAACGTAACAGTGCTTATATGATACTGTTACCGGCGGTGCTCACCTTCGCTTTCATCGCGAACAAAATATGATTTGCATCTGAATTATCTCAACGGTAAATTCAATATCAATATCAACGGTCGGTTTGTGAGCACAGCATATAACGTACGTAGCGTACATAGGTACGTACTGTTAAAATGATTTAGAACAGGTAACGAGACGCGTACAAGTGCTTTTGTCTCATTCGCACACAATATCATTGTCCATGTACACTGTAAGAAAAAATGAGTAATTTTACTACTTTTGGGGACTAAATGCATTGCCACAAAAAATAGTCCCTTTCGGGAGTAAATGCACGGGAGTAAATGAATGTCACAGAGTGGAGACTGCATTTCACGCGTTGTTGTAAGACCTCCCAGCTAAGATGTCTGGGCAAGATGGGATGCCTGCCACCCTGCTCCCCTGGCAGGAAGAGGTAAGATCTGCGTGTACCAGGTACATAACTCGTGTGCATGCATGAAAATATTTCGAAGCAACTGTCAACCGTGATATATTGAGTGATATAAAATCTTGCGCCATACATACGGCACAATTTGCGAAGAAACGGAAGCGCTAACTGTTTCTTACTCTGTGTTGCTGGAAAATTGCTACGTTTGCTGAGTTATACAGCCTTATGCCATCAAATTAACGTAGGACACATATCTACATAGACCGTTGCATTAGGAGACCATTCGCGAAGTTCAGTCACAATTTGCAGTCGTGGGGAGTAAATGTCGGGACTAAATGTCGGGACTAAATGTCGGGGTACTAAAATGGGGAGTAATTGCAGCCTAGGGGAGTAGAAGCTGCAATTACTCCCCGTATTACTTTCTTTCTTTTTTCTTAGAGTGTAGCCGAGCAGGGTATCATAGAGACACGTTTCTACAAATTTTTCTGAATACGCGCGATTCACTCGTAAGCAAAATTTCTTGTATTGTCGTGTGCGGGGCCGGCGAGAGAAATTACGGGGCCTCTCCTGACGTCTCGATAACACAGCCCAAGTATTCCTTTATATGATTACGACAGGTCTTGGGTTCCGCGGGCCCCTAAAGTCGCCAGGAACACCGGGCGCCATCCCCGGCTGCCCCACCGTCTTGCCGGTCCTGGTTGTGCAACCGCGTTTCACACCCCAGTCACACGGCAAATTGAATGTCATTTCAACCGAAAAGCATTCGCACTCAACGACATTCGTTTCGTGTCACACGGTGCAATCGAACGGCAATACATGCGAATGAGTTCGGGAAGCTCACTCCTAGAATGGCTCGTTAGAGGAAGCAGCAATGCCCTGCACTTAAAAAGCGACAGGGTGCGGAGAGGTTCGTCACACCACAACAGCGTCGATACACACCTACTTGCGATGATAAACTTCCTTTAAAATCCGGACACGTGAGCAACCTTGCTGATTAGAGACATCGTGCGTTCCGGTCCTCGAACATGAGGTGTTGGAAAGAGGTGACTGATAGCCAACTGCCCTGTGCTGTCATAATATGCGAAGCCGTGGAAAATATACGTTCTATACTTCTGGTAAAGCCACGAGGAAAAATGTGGTTGACCGGAGAGAACGTCCCTGTGCTATTATTGTCACAATGGAGGAGAACGGAAGCATGCCGAATATTGAACGATAGTATTTCGCTCTTGACCGTGCGCAGGTATGGTGCGTTTGTAAAGGGCGCGACGGCAGAAACCGTTTGGTTGAAATCGAAACCTTTAGTCTTTCCTTCACTGTCGTATTGCCAGCTGTAGGATGGGACACCCACAATAGGATGCCCACATCACATTTCAAAAATAATACTGTCCTCGCCCAAAAAAAAGAAAAAGAAAACGAAGAGTAGGATCAACTAGTGCTAGGCAGGCAGTCCTACGGATTTGCCAATGCCAACTATCCCTCAGAAGCCTTATTTGAGATCGCAGTAACGCATTCACTGTCGCCTCCTTCTGACCTTCTGCTACACTACGCATCCTTTCCTCACCGCATGCGGCTGAACGGTACGTTTACCACAGTCATGAGCCAGAGGCTCGGAGGCGCGCCGTCAGACCTTCGTAATACCACATGCACTGGTGCGTTGACCAACCCCATCTGCTTGTGGACTGCTCCATCTACATACCAGTGTCTACATACCAGTGGGTAAGCGACGTCTTGCAGCACGTGATGCGTGCAGTCGACTACAGCCCCTTTTACCCTCGGCTAGGTGCTGCGGGCCCATGTTCCAGTCCGCTCATGTGTATAAGGGTCTCTTTTCGGGAGTTTCTGTCATCAACCGGCATCTCCGCCGTGCTTTGCTCACCTGAACTGCTATCTTCAACATAATGTTCCATTATCTGCCATTGTGTCACACACAGCAGGGGAACGCAGGACCTTCGAGCGACCCGAGAAACGGTAGTTAATTGTTCGGGGGTCGTACCCTACTCTCTCTGAGTCCCAACGGTGTGTGCAAAAAAAAAGAAAAAGATTGAGGTTTTGGACGGTCGACTGGTGCCTTGAGCACTTCTGGAGAAGCGGGAGCGGAATGAAATGGAGGCCGACCACAGGTGTAACCTTCATAACGCAGCAGATTTACTTAAAACAATTGTCAGATACTATAGAAGTATTCAATTAAACAATATTTTAGTGGGAGTGAAATTGAAACAATAGGTAGAAAGGCAGTTATTCCGTGGTCACTGAACTTTTACACAAGGAGTTATGGGTTGAGAGTATATACACCAGATCCGTCAGAACAGGATTGAAATAGCTGTGTCGTCGGTGGAGTCGACATAGTCCGAAGTAATGCGCCTCGGCCTGAGCCAGCTGATGAGGTAATGCTCGGTGTCGGGGATCAGCGGTGACCACACACGCGCAGCGCTTGGCACCCTCGATCCTTGGTGACTGCCCCCAAGTCCCACACTTCGACGACTCAATCTCGACACAGAACACTTCGCTTGCACTGCTGCTTTCCAATTCCCCCGTTGTCTCTGAAGTCCTCCCATGCTTTTTCTTTTCCCGCGTTTTTGCATTCTCACAAGCATCGTCATAAAAATATATATATACGGGCCGCTCGCTAAGAAGCGGATCATCCCGAAAACTAATTAACGTGAGCGCCATAAACGACACTCTGTGGTTACAGCTGCGCTCCGTTGCTCTCTGTCCGACTTTCGGCAGAGGCCAGACCCATAAACAGGCACGCTAACAAAAGAGAATCCAATTGCTCGGACTCAACGTATCCGCGGTCCCCTCTTTTTAGTGTGAAGAACATATGAGCTTTGTGACACATACACACACCACCACCTCCTCGTTGTGTCCGCCACAGCGTCCGTGGACGCCTCCTGGTACAAGAGGTCATGTCTCCCAAATGCGATTCTCTTCAGAATTCTTGAGATGGTCCTCATACTCCACAGAATAGTGTCGTCTCAGTGAACGCTGTTGTGATGAGTTTTTCTGTGTTGGTTACTCTGTAATTAAACTCTGGTTACGCTTATTGTATTACGCGTTGTGTATGCGAGGGACGCCTTAAGTAATTTTCCCGCAGCGTTGTGACTCTTCACCGTAATACGCTTGTCAAACGAGTGGCTTACTATATTACGCTGACCATGTCATACGCAACGACTATGCAGGGTCTGGTCGTCCGTGTGGTCAGCTAGAGCCGCTAAGCATTGGCCCCCAGGATCTACATCATGACCGGGCATTTCTAATTTGAATTTTCAACGGCAGAAGCGGAAACATTACCACTGCAGACGACAGTAACGGTAGAACTTCAATCAAAGGCGTCGGTTTACGGTCGTGGTGCTCGTTGTGGTGGTGATGAGATCGGCTTGCCACAGTTGGCCTCACTCAGATTTACTGCATCAGATTTAGGGTCTCTTAAATTTTATCGCTGAAGAGATGCGCTATAATCACATTGCCGCTACAATCGGGCAGGTCCCGGATCGAGCGCCAAAACCAAACCCATGTTTTATACTACTCAAGCACCAGTACGGCTTGTGAAGTTTTACGTAAAACGTGCACATGGTTTGGAGTAAATCTAACATCTAGCATGTAAATCTACTCAAATTCTTGCCATTTGTCGCCATTGTCGTCATCGTCGTCCCGGAGTTCCTCAGAGTTTTTTTTTTTTTTTTTGCCGTTACTGTAATTTATAGCTGTCGCGTTACATGCCTCGTGACTATACTACTTGTATTGTACGTGGTATCCCTAGTGTATGTCTTTATTACTCGTTAGTAAATGTTCTTGTATCCCGAAAAGGTTCGCATGGAGCGATTGTGCAGAGGAGACGTATGCGGATCAACATATTTATTCTTTACATCTCCATCTTTTTCTTTTACAAATCAGCCAATCAATTCTCTTACTGGTATCATTGCATAGAGTACACAAGAGCAGAACAATGAAAGTACAATGTCGCACCTGCACCCTTCCCTGGACTACGAGAACGTTTCAGGTATATTGCTAGACTGTGGACGCTTCGAAAAGAACACCTTCTTGGTCAAAGAATGAATGTAGCAGGGTGCTTGTTTCTTCTTGTGGAGCCGTGATTTGTCCGTATAGTAGGTTTCGAACTCGCGCGAGATGTATTGGGCCACGCCCGTCATCAGGGTTTCTGGATCAGCAGGTGAGTCGTCAGACGTGATGCTGTTGTCGAAGATGTTGCACAGCGTTTGGAAGTGTAGATGGATTCCCGTTTTTCTAGCCGATATGAAACAAAGCCCAGAGGTAGGGGAACGAAGACATGTCCAACAGTGGAAGTTCAAAAGTACCCTGCACATGGGAGCTATGACATCTCGCTTATCGTGATATGTGATGTGCACTCGTAGAAAAAAAGAAAGAGGGGTTTCAAAAGGTAGTAACCGGCTCGTCTCAATTACGTTCGTTGGAACGAAAAGTCGTTGGTTCGTAAAGTAAAGATAAAAATGAGAGGATCAGTTCACCAGAAACAACGCGCAGTTTAATTAAGCCAACCTGCTCCCACGAGATCCCAACGTAGAAAAAAAAAATCAACGTTACAACGCAAAATCCTCCTCGTCTTCCTCCTCGCTTCTTCCTTCTCTTCGTTCCTTGACATCCAACGCGAAATCAAACACATTCCCTCCCAAAATGTCTAGACATTTTCATTCTCCTAACTCGAGAGGGTATAATAGTTGAATTGGTCTCTTCAAAGTGATACCACTCAGAAGCTTCAGCATGCACGATCTGACCTTCCCATCTCTTCCGACAAAACACTGTTCGACTCTTGCAATCTTCCACTGCTGCCGAGGTAGCATAGTCTCTTGCAGCAAAACGAGTTTTCCTTCCTCAATCGTTGCTTTCCGTCCTCTCGTTGACGGCCCTGTTTTCAACTCAGCAAGATAATCTTTGGACCATCTTTTCCAGAATGCTGCCAAAACTATTTGGCGATCCGACCACGATTTGCGCAGCTGAATGTGTGCTCTGTTAGTCACTTCAGGACCCGTTAAGTGCGGTAGCGTGGTCAGTCTTCTTCCTGCGATAAAGTAAGCGGGGCAAAGTGGCAACGGCTCCTGAGGTTTGTCATAGAGGTGGGTTAAAGGCCTTGAGTTCAAGACTGCCTCTATTTCGCACAGGTACGTTGTCAGCTGGTCCGCAGACAAAAACTTTGTCCCGATAGTTTTCTTCAACGCCAGCTTCGTGGATCCCATCAGACGCTCGTAGAACCCACCCCACCAAGGGGCTCTTTCCACGACGAATTTCCACTGTACCTTCTGTCTTGCGAAGTGATTTTGCACCGCGGGGTTCCGAATGGCGTTTAAAAGTTTTTTCAGGTGCTTCTTGGATCGCTTGAAAGTCAGAGCACTGTCAGTGGTGGTCCGTGGTACCCCTCGTCGTGAGACGAATCGTCTGAATGCTCGTAGAAACGTGTCTGTAGACATATCTTCAACATACTGTAGGTGAATTGCCCTAGTTACACCTATGTAAAAAGCGTGATGTATGACTTGTGGGTACTCCTCTTGCCTTTTACTAACAAAGGCCCACCAAAGTCGATTCCGGTGACTTCGAAAGGTAACGCCTCTGTCACTCGTTCCTTTGGTGGTAGTGGTACCGCTTCTTCCGCTCGTCTTGAATGGAATCGCTGACAGATGATGCACTGTTTGATGAGCTTCTTTATCAGTTGTCGTGCACCCATGATCCGGTGCCTTTCCCTTACTTGGACCAGTGTGTCTCGCACACCACTGTGAAGCACCTGTCAGTGACATCCTCGAGCTACCAAAGTTGCCAGATGGTGGGTCTTCAGCAGAACAATGGGATGCTGTTCATCGTACCCTTTCTCACTGAACTGCAGTCGGCCGTTGATTCTGAGCAGGCCCTCCTTGTCGATGAACAGAGTCACTGTGCGTAGGGGAGAATTTGCTGGTAGCTTCCGGTTCTCCAGGGTGCACTTAATCTCTGTCGCAAAACATTGTCCCTGTACATGTTTTGTCCAGTGCTTCTCTGCATCGGCTAATTCCGTAACTGTGATGGGACCCGTGGTTTGACTCCTTGGCCTCGAATTTCTCACGTAGCGCAGAATCCAGGCTGTCACTCTCAGGAGTCGGTGAAGACTGCTATACGACTCTACGTCTAGCAAAGCGTTGCTTGTCGTTTCAGCGACTTGCGTCTGAAGGACCCCAGTTTCCTTCAGCCTCCTCTTCACTACTCTGATAATGCACATCATCCATTTTTCCTCGAGGCCAGTTCTCCCTTGATTCCCTTATCCACTCCGGCCCGTTCCACCACAGGGTACTGGAAACCAGGTTCGTCGCGGATACTCCTCTCGTTACTAAGTCTCCAGGGTTCTCCTTCCCGGAACAATGTCGCCACTGAGTAGCGTCCGTGTGTCGTTGAACATCTTCCACACGGTTTCGTACGAAGGTTTTCCACCTCTTGGCTCGCTATTGATCTAATGGATAGCGATCGTCGAGCCTGACCAGAAGACCACTTCTTCTAGACGGACTTTCAGATGACGTTGCAAGTAGGAGTACAATCTCGCTGATAACACGCACGCCATTAGTTCCCGTCTTGCCAATATTAACGTTTTGACAGGAGCAATTCGGGATTTACTGATGAGAATCGTCGAAGTGGTATTATCATGCTCGTCGGTGCCACTCAAGTACGCAACAGTTCCGTAAGCAATGGGACTCGCATCCGCAAAGATGTGTAAGGTGAAGAAACAACTCTGGCTTGGTAGACTTTCGGTGTAACGGCGAGGAACTTGAATGTTCTGCAGCTTGTCAACTTCTGAGCACCACTTTTTCCATTCAGCATCGATGCCATCAGGTAATACGTCGTTCCAATCGACCTCCATGACCCATAGCTTCTGAAAAATATTCTCGGCGCGTACAAGAAATTGTGCTACCCATCCGTACACACTTGCCGTTGCTTTCAACATTGCTCTTTGTGTGTAGCTTTTCTTCATTGTAGCTCGGTACGATGTCTACGGTGTAGCCCAACTTGTCTTCGAAAGGGTTCCACGCTAGTCCCAGTACTTTCAGCACTCCTGCAACATAGCCGAGGTGCTTTGTGTCCCCCGCATCTGTCTCAAAACGTTCCCGAAGAAGTTTGCTGTTGGAAGCCCACTTGCGCAACTTCATGGATGCTTCTGTCATCATGTCGTTGGCATCTTCGTACAGCTTCAGCGCCGCTTCTTCATTTTCAGCCCCCGTGAGTAGGTCGTCTACATACATGCTTTCAGAAAGCGACTTCGAAGACATTGGAAACTTGTGCGCCATGTTCTCGAAGTGGTGCTTCAGCGTAGCTGCCAACAAAAAGGACTTGAAGTACTCCCAAACGGCACCCTCTTCATTCTGAATGTGACAATGTTTGGTGTGTCCTCCTGAGGCCGTGGTATGCGATCGTACCATAGAAAACGCAGGGCGTCTCTGTCGCTCCCCTTCACTTGAATCTGGAAGGACGCCTTTTCCATGTCTGCGACAAGCGCAGCTTTGTGCTGCCTGAAGTTCAGTAGGACGGCAACGAGATCTGCTGTCAAGTTCGGTCCGCTTTGTAAATTGTCGTTGAGAGACAATGACCCTGGAGCGTGTGACGACGCGTCAAACACTATGCATCCCTTCAAGTAGTCGAATTTGTCCACTTCCGTAGGATCCTCATTTCGATGTACGACGAGGTCAAACTGCTCCCAAAATTGCTGCCAGGTAGTCCTTTCTCCGTTGAACCTCATCAATTGCAGTTTGGGCAGCCGAACCTTCGCTCGATTCATTGAGGCTGCCGTTCCATTCGAAGGGTTCCTCCCCGACGAGTCACGTGCAGCCCGTTCCGAAGCCTCGAACGCTTCACGTCGATGTGCCAACTTCGCCAAACTCGTTACCAACTTGTCATTGTACTGAAATACTTGCTCGAACTCTGCCTCGTCCAGTTCATCTGCACGCTCTTGTTCGATTTTGTCGTCCACGGCGTTCAACTGCGGCTGCAATGCCTTTAGCCTATCTTCGAACACACGAACATCTTCTGTACCCGACCGTGTCAGGGCTTCTTGAGCTTCGTTGATCAGTCGTGTGACCTTGGATCATAGGGATTTTTGTTTCTTGGCAAGTAATTCCATCTCAGTTGGTTCCGATGCGTTGATGATTCCGTTCCTGGTCCTCTTCAGTTTTTCCCTTCTCCCGGGTTCCGGCACCAAATGTTTGTCTCAATTACGTTCGTTGGGGACCGGCGATAAAGTGAAGATAAAAATGGGAGGATCCGTTGACCAGAAACCAACCAGTTCTTCTTCTTCTTCCACCGCTAGGAACAGTGGCCACCAGCCACACAGGGCGATTGGCCAGGGTTTCGTGCGGAGTAATCTCTAGAGGCTCATGAGACCCACGGTGACATGTTAGTAGAAGGAAGCCATAGCAGAGGGGAGGGAGGAAGCGGGAGGTACAAGATGTTTCAGAAGCGGCCGCAGATGGTCAGAAAGGCGGCGGCTCTCGACGCTATTTCAAACCGCCATTTTTCGGTGTGGGAGGCTCCAAATGACAGGATGGCGTCCAGGGAGAGGGGAACCCCTTGTCTATAGCCAGCGGCTGGGCAAGGTAGCTAAGACGGGAGCGGTCGTAGAGGGGGCAGTGCAGGAGAAAGTGCTCCACAGTTTCCTCTTGGCCGCAGTGGACGCACGCAGGAGAGCGGCTGACACCCACGCGGTGCAGATAAAAGTTCAGTGGAAGGGCTAGACAGCGCAGTCGAGTCAGCAAAACTTCTACATGACGGGAGACGCAGCGGTCAGCCTGCCAAGCGTGGGAAAGATGGGCGTACCGGGCTGGCAGTGAGCGGAGAGCGGTCAGCTCCAGCAGCCTTCTATACCTGGCCCGCGTGATATGAGGGCAGGGGCGGAAGGACGTCAATTGTAGGGCCGGAGAGGGAAATTTTTGCAAGGTTGTCCGCCAACTCGTTGGGAGATAGGCCACAGTGACCAGGAATCCATGTCAGGACCACCTCCGAGATGTGGCTGGGACTCAGGGCCTGCAGGAGCTCGAGCCACTCGCTGGGGGGGCTGGCTAGGGCAGTGATGACCGACAGGGAGTCGGACAAAAGCAGGATCCTGGGAAATGTAAGGGGCACCATTCTGAGAGCCAGTATCATGGCGAGGAGTTCGCTCTCGAACACGGGAGTGTAGTCAGGGAGGCGGATGGGGCAATGACAGTCGAGCAGCCGGCACCCGCTAGCTGAGCCGAGACAGAGGCATCTGTCGCGACTACAACGTGAGACGGGAACTGGTTGATGTGCGCCGAGAGGAGGGCTTCAAGCCGGGGAGACGGAGCGTAGGCAAGGCCGGGCTGGAACGCGTCGACAACTCGCAGGGCCATGGACGAGACCGGACAGATGGGCGCAGGAAGGGCAGTCAGAGAAGTATTCAGCGAGGCTAGAAGGGATTCGACAAAGGCGAGCTGCGGGGTGTTGGATTTTCGCCACCTCCGGGCGATCCACTGGGTCCGATCCTTGAGAGACTGGTTCTGTCTGGTGGCTAATGGGCTCTGGCAGAGCGAGAGGAAGGTGTTCACAGTGAGTAGGCGGAACCGAGTCTTCAGAGGGGGAATGCGGGCTTCGGCATACAGCGCCTGGTTGGCCGTGTACTTGGGGAGGCCCATGCACAGGCGGAGGGCTCTTCTTTCTACGGCGAATAGCCTGCTCAGACGGTAGTCGGGGAGGTGGACAGGACAGGTGTACACTTGTACAGGAAGAGCAGGGTGCTCCTGCGCATACCACAGCGGGCGCTGGTGCTGCGGAGGATTGTGCCAATCAGGGTGTCGAACCGAAACCCGAACCCGAACCGAAAACCATACCCGAACCGTTATTTTTGCCGGAACCGAACCCGAACCCGAACCGAAATTTTCATAACACTGCTGAACCCGAACCGGAGCAGAACCATAAAAAATAATAGCGGTAACCGGTTCGCAACAAAACGGTTCGGACATAGAAGTCAGCACACATCGAACGAAGACACATCGGTATCGTCATCACGCGCCGATATCATGGATTTCAGAAATTTTCGCATAGCAGTCAGACGACGACTTATAGTAAGAATACTTTCAGCATCTTTTTAACATGTTGAAGCGCAGTTGTCCTTGTGAGCGGCGCTGCCGGCGCCCCGCGCACGCGGTGATGCGGCGTCTACTCTTTAGAGACGAAGTGCCACGCGAATGCAACAGGACGAATGCAACAGGAATGGAGTAGGCCAGTTATGTAGCTCTACACGACGAATATGTGATCAAATAAGCGCCCAAGATTTCCTTTTACACGTGAGCAGTAAAAATTAAACAAGTCAGAAACATGAGAAGTGGAGAGGGAGCGTACGCAGAACGGTGCCTGTTTGATTGGTCGTGGTTTGAAAAGTAAATGTGGTTCTGCTTATTGGTAGTGCAGTTGTGTCGTGATACATTGCCTTTGTGAGGTGGATTAACTAGTACACTGCTGTGAGCTCGGACAGAGTAAGGCTGGCAGGATTATTTTCGACATGCTTCAGTACAGTTTCGGATCGATTCACGCTGCGAAGGCACTGTGCCGGCAAGTACTGTCGTCTATCTTACGCTGTCCATCTTATTAGGCTTCCTTTAAGTTTATCGTGCTGGCACTGTGCGTGTGAAAAAGAGATTTTGGGAACAGAAAGTAGGCGGGACAACACCGCTTCATCAGCGTGGACTCTATTTGCAATAAATGTTCATCCATTTCTTATTTCTGTCGCTAAAGAGCTACCTCACCGCTAAAGACGTCAATGCAGACAACAGCAGTAAGCTGTTTCCACGCATTTCCTGATAAAAGCAGTTTTATGGAACATATAAAACGGAAGCGTTGAACCGGTTTGCGAACCGGTTCGGTTTTTGGCGTGGCCGAACCGGAACTGAACCGGAACGAAATCAAAACAACCCGAACCCGAACCGAACCCGTATTTTTTGCGGTTCGACACCCTGGTGCCAATTGCTTTCGAAGCCTTCTGGCTTATGACTTCCACATGATGGTCCCAGTGAAGCATGTGATCATACCAGGCGCCTAAGTAGCGCAGCAGGTTGGTCTGGCGAATGGTCTGGCCGGCACCATCCAGAATGATGGTCACAGCTCCTCCAGTCCAGTTGGTCTGGGGGAACACCAGGACTGCAGATTTCTGGACGTTCAACGTGAGGTGGACGGAACGCATCCAGGACGACAGCGCGAGGAGATATTCTTGCAGTTTCTCACGTAGCGTATGCAGAGATAGAGAGCAGGAGAAGAAGGCAATATCGTCCGCATAGGTCAGAGTGAGGATGTGCGGGTCGAGAGGTAGGGAACTCATCAAAATGTTAAACAGCAGTGGCGAGAGGACGGACCCCTGGGGGACGCCCCTCTGCTGCGGATGCGAAGATGAGACAAAGCGTCCATCCGAGCAAAAGAATGATCGTCCAGTAAGGAAGCGGCAAACCCATGAAACGATGTACGGGGGAATGTTGAGAGCTGCCATACAATGGAGGAGGACGTTGTGTTCCACGCTATCGTAGGCCTTCGCCACATCCAAGGTAACCAGGGCAGACATCTTCCCACACTCACGCGCAAGGCAAATCTGGCTTTCCAGGTTGGCGTGCCCCATCGAGATTGAGCAGCGGGGGCGAAAGCCGATCTGTCTATCATTAAGCGCTGAAGAGGCTTCCAAGAAAGAAGAGAGCCAGCGGTGCAGAATCCGCTCAATGGTCTTGCAGAGGACGGATGTCAGGGCAATCGGGCGAATGTTATCCATGGCCAGACCCCTCGAGGCGGTCTTCTTGACTATAACCACCTTAGACACCTTCCAGTCATCCGGTATCCACGTGTGCTCGATGGAGACGTTCGCAATGTTCAGGAGCTCCTCTGGATGGGCAGCCCACAGGGACCTCACCATTCTGCCTGAGACACCGTCCGGGCCGGGAGCCGAGCTTCGGAGAGCGCGCACCACTGAGTCAAGTTCCTCTGCAGAAACAGCAACGAAGCCGGACGACGACGTCACGGGAGGCTGCCGCGCGCAGGAAGTAGAGCGTTGGAAGCGGAGAGCCAGACCCCTGGCGATATCTTCCAGCTGGGCCCTCGCCGCGTCATCGGACATGACGAGAGAGTCAGGGGGGAACCCTGAGAAGAGAGACCTGCTGATATTGGAAACGTGCCTGTGTAGGGCTTCCCTGTTCTTCGGACCGGAGAGGAATGTGTTTCGTTCAGTGAAAAAGGCCCGCTTTGCCGCAGAGATGGTACGCCTGAACACGGCTTTATGGAATTGGGAATTTTTCCAATTCACGTAGCATGTATTTGCGAGCACCTGTTTCCAAGCGGCCTTGCGGCGCCGGTAGGCCCTTGTGCAATCAGCATTCCACCATGGCGCACAGCCTGACGGCGATCGCTTGTCGATGCGGAATGTGGATGACGCTATCGAGCGGGTCAGCGAGGAGGCAGCACTTATAGCACGGTTGACGGGCGGGAGCTCAGAGCTGCCCTCCAGGAGGCGGGCCAGGTTCTTGTCTTGCAGGGAGTAATTACAGAGGGAGCGCGAGGTAGTAGCGAGTCTAGACGGTATGACCACTACAAAGAAGACGGGAAGGTGGAAGCCCGAGGCCAGCGTGCGCCACGAAGATAGGCGGGCTGCAGGCGAATGCAACGTGAGATCGAGCACCGACCTTGCGGTGCCACGCAGAAACGTCGGGGATCCATCATTTGCAACACTGAGGTTATGACGACATATCCAGTCCCACAGCTCTCTGCCGCTAGAGTCAGTCTTGGAACCCCACGAAACATGATGGGAGTTGAAATCACCGGCGACGATGTACCGCTGAGACACATGAGAGAGTGCACCACTGAACGCCGAGGGTGACTGGAAGCCAGCCGGACAGTACACATTGAAGACATCCAGGGGGCCGAAGCGTGGGAGAGTGACCCGCACCGCGAGGGCTTCGCAAAGAGGGGACAGGGTTTGCCACACAACGCGGGCAGAATGCACTAGGCGAAGGGAGATATGAGCGTTAACAGACCTCCTCCCCGTCCCACGGGCCGGTCCAGGCGAAATACCTGGAAGCCCGGAAAAGAAAAGGACCGTCGGGGGGATAGCCACATTTCTTGAAGGAGAATGAGGTCAGGAGAGCAGTTCGAGACAAGCGTGTGGAGGTCGGGTAGAGCTGAAGAAATCGCGAGACAGTTCCACTGCAAGACGCGCAGGCTACTCATCACCCAGTAAGGATTGAGCGACTGCGGCAGCAAGGACGTCGTCACCACTATTCGGACGGCTACCCTTCTTTGACCGCTTGCCATGGGGCTTTTCGCAGGGGCTGCACCACATTAGCGCAGACGAGGCGTCACGCTTGGAGTTGGAGGAGGACGCATCCATGGCCTCGTGGGACGAGGCCGGACACACGCGGCCAGGCTGGGCGGAGGCCGATGAGCAGGAGGGAGAGCTGGGTTCACAGGGCTGATGAGAAGGATCAGCAGAAGGCACAGCGGCTACAGCCACTTGTTTGTTGCCGGAGATGGCGTTGACCGTCTCGGAAAGGGACGAAGAGAGGGACGCAACCATGGCGCAGAGAGAGTCAAGTTCCGCTCTAACCTTCGAGACTGCAGCCTCGACGGCGGCATCAATCATCTTCTGAAGCCTATCGCCAGGGAATGGGGACTGGACAGCTTGCTGGGTTCTGGCTGCGAAATCCGAACCACGCCTCTTCAAGGCAGCAGCCGCTTCCGCCCGTGAACAGTGGCGAGCATCCATGACCTCTAACAAGGAAGACTCTTGCTCACGGCAAGGGCATGATTGGTTGTCGGCAGAGTGCTTCCCGCCGCAGAGGCAACATTTCGGGGCGACACTAGCAGGGCACGTGGGCTCGTCATGGCCGTCGCCGCAGTGGCGGCAGCGGGGATCGGATCTGCAGTTTTTGGTGGTATGTCCGAATCGGAAGCATTGCTTGCACTGGAGCGGTCTTCGCTTGTAGGTGTCTACACAGAAGATGAGTGGCCAGGACTTGATTTCAGATGGGCAGGCGAGACCCGCAAAGGACACAACTGCGGACTGGGTCGGGATACGACGATCGTTGTCAAGCCTGCTGCAGCGGTACGCGTCGAGGGCACCAGCGTCAGAGAAGAGCTCGAGGACTTCAGTAGCGGGAAGAGAGACGTTGACGCCCCTCACCACCCCTCTGACACAGGCGAGATGGTGCGGGATGAATGCCTCCACCGGCTGCCTGCCGAAGGTGGAAGTTGACAGGAGCGAGCGGATGACGTTGACGTTGTCAGACTTGCAGATGATGCCATCTCTTCCATATTGGCGAACTTCGGCGATGTCCCGGAACTCAGAAGTAATGGCTTCCAGGCCTTGAAGCAGAGATTTCGGGTTCTTGGACCGGTTGACAGAGCCATCGGTAGGCTTGATTGCGACTGGGATGGTCGTGAGGCCGTTGGCCTGGAAGAGGCTCAGGGGGACTGAGCGAATGTCCACAGACGCCGACCAGTAAGGGTCGGGCCCGCTGCGAGCAGCGGTCGCCATCGCCGCGCGTCTCACCAACCGGCGAGGTAAGCGGCGTCGCAACCGAGGGAGAAGCAGAGGAGGCCAGACAGGCCTGAGCTTGCAGAGAGAGCAAGCAAGCCCCAACAACAAAAGAGATTGCCGCACCAGAGCAACAGAGGAACAGCCAAGCACCCTCAACCACACTTGGTGTGGCACACTTTTTCTTCCAGTTTAAGCCAACCTGCTCCCACGCACTGATCAGTGCTCCCACGAGATCCCAACGTAGAAAAAAAACAATCTTCTTCTTCTTCTTCGTCCCACGGAGAATAGCCATTAGCCACAAGCACGGGCCACAAGGGAGATCGGCCAGGGCTATGAGGATGTCTAACTGTACTATGACTTGACGGTGACAATTTGGGTGGAGAATGTGATGGTTGGTGGAGAATGTGATGGTTGCAGTGGTGGGGGAGCTGAAGCTCGCTTGTTTTGGCTCCATGGCACAAGGGCAAGCATCGTGCATGTCGTGGTTATTTGCATAATTCACATGTAGAGTCGTTTTAGATGTATGACTGTGTGTTTTACCGTAGCTTTCCATTGCAGGTAAGTAAGATCTCGCGGAGTTGGGTACACTACACTGAAAGTGTGGCAGATGCCATTGTAACCTTCGGCCACCCTTTTCAGACTTATGCTGCTTTTGACTCGCCTCGTGCGAGGGAGCCACCGGAATTTCTCAGTCCTAATGAGCTACTTCGGTGTGAGCGTGTTAACACTCAATGGGTGATTGTGGATGCAAAGGTGGGCTGATGCAAAGGCGGGCTAGAAGCGACGCGAGCGAGAAAGGAAATCCGCAAGCCCAACCGCTACCGATCTATCCCAGCTGGAACTGCTGGAGGCTCCAAACGAACGGAGGGCTGATAGGGACACGGGAACCACCAGTAGACGGAGAGGGAGACTTATATAGGCCTCTCGAAGTCTAGCGTAAAAGCTGCAGAGCATGAGGAAGTGCTCAACCGTCTCGTCCTGGCCACAGTGGGGACACGCGGGGGATGAAGAGCGGCCGGCTCGGTGGAGATAGAAGTTGAGGGGGAGGGCGAGGCAGCGAGCGCGCGTCAACGAGACCTCTGACTGCCGAGAAAGACAGGAATTCGGCTTCCGCGAGTAGCACAGATGGGCGTACGCAGGGCGTAAAATCGGGCCAGAGGATAGCCGTACAAACTGTTTGTATCTGGCAACACAAACATGTGCAAGGGGAGGCAGCAGGCCAATAACCACCCCAGAGAGGGACATTTTTGCGAGGGAGTCAGCGGTCCCGTTTACAGCAAGCCCACGGGGACCAGGGACCCACGTAATGATGATATCGCGTACATGCGAGGGAACGAGCGTTAGAAGAAGGGAGAGCAAGTTCTGGGAAGGGGTCGCCAAAGCGGAAACGACTTAGAGTGAGTCTGAAAGCAAGAGCACCCTTTCCCAGGAGGGCGGGACCCTTCTGAGATCTAGGACTATGGCGAGGAACTCGCTATGAAATGGAAGGGTGAAATCTGGGAGCCGCACCGGGAACTGGAAGTCCAGCTGAAGGAAGAAAAGGCCGACCCCGGAGCGCTCCTCGGAGACAGAGGCGTTAGTTGCGACCACAAGATGTAGCGGAATCTGATGAAGGTGATTCGTTAGCACTGTCTGCAGAGTACGCAAAGGAGCATGACGAACACTCGTGTGGAAGATGTCAATGACACTCACAGAAGGAGGGTCAAGCAGGGCCCCAAGTAGGAGGACATCCAAGAGCGAAACCTTTAATGGCAGAGGGAGTTGCTGGGCGAAAACTAATTGCGGAGTATTTCTACGCTGCCACTGCTGAGTTAACCACTGCCGGGCATCCATGACAGCAGCATTATTTAACAGCGCAAGGGGGTTCTGACGCTGAGACAGGAAGATGCTCACAGTAAGCAGCCGGAACCGAGCCTTGAGAGAAGGAAACCGGGCCTCAAGGGGAAGTGCATCATTAGCCGAATACCGGGGAAGGCCCAAGCAGAGACGGAGGGCCCGCCGCTCCAAAATGTACAGTTTGGCTAGTCGCCAGCCAGGCAGGGAGGAAAAAGGACTGCACCAAACTCCAAAATGGGTCGCACGTAAGAACGGTACACGGCGAGCAGGGCATCCCTACGCATGCCGACACGGGGGCTAGAGCACCGGTGGAAGACGCCGATTGCCTTCGTTGCCTTTACACACAAGTGATAGTAGTATACGGAGGGGATAGGACTACGACATTGCCACCAGGGCAGCGCCACCGTCGCGTCTGCGCCGACGTTTTTTCGCGATTTTTCCCCGCGCGCGGCAGGCGCCGCTCGGGTGGAGGCACTTACCGGTGGGCGGAGCGAGGTCGGAGGGCTGCGGGTGCGCTTACCCGCTCACATTTTTCCGCATGGGCCGACTTCTTTCATCATTTTTCAGTCTGTGTCGACTTCAATCGCAATTTTTTTCCCGCTACAACAGGTGTGCGGTAGGCGGTTTACATGCAAAGGATAGCCATACACAAAAGTACAAGTGAAGATATATTTATTAAAGTCAATTGTGTCAGGAATTATGTTGTGACTCAGTGTGAAGATGAAAAACCCAGCCAAAAATCTGATGCAATAGCATTGAAGGGGTTTCAAAATTTTTTATTAGTGATAATCACGCATGTTTTCAGTTAAGCAGAAGGAGTAGCATTTAGATATATTTAGATATATATATTTAGATATATAAAGAATATATTTTTAATCAATATGATTACAATCAAAATTAAAATTTAAAGTTTTATTATAAAAAGTCTAACATGACCACCTTAGCGGAGTTTTAATTACAAAGTTCTGACAGATGTACGTAACTTTATGCACAACAGCTAATATTCCATTATGACACATTTAATCAAGGAAGATATTTTTAATCAATATGATTACAATCAAAATTAAACGTTTTATTATAAAAAGTCTGACATTATTATACGTGACCACCATAGTGGAGCTTTAATTACAAGTGCCGATAGATGTATGTAGTTAATTGTGGACAGCAGAGAACCCGGAAGACCATGGGACACGAATGACACGAACACAAGAGGAAGTAAAATCTATAACACTACATTTAACCAAAGAAGATATTCTTAATCAAAACAACAGAGGAGGAGAATAATCTATCATTTTAACTATCATAAAATCATCCTCGTGACTTAATTTAGTCAGACCCCATACCATTTTCATTCTAAGAGACACTACAAACCTTACTTTGTTGTATGAATCCAACACAGAAAATATATTAAAATATGAACTTCACCTCATAGCACGCTCCTAGCAAACAACCAGCTCTAATAATATCTGCACTGATTTGTTGAAGACTGGAGGCGTACGCCTGTTTTGTCACAGTTATGAACATTTTCGAGCGCAACGGGAAGATAAGTTGATTATTCCAACATTACACAATTAATCAATTTCTTATTAAGTAAACAGCATAGATATACGGAAATAATGAGAAACAAGACGTTCAACAGCTAATAGAGAACCAAAACACATCACGTAAACAAGAGGTACACAAAGGATCAATAATTGAAAAAGAATCTATCGAAACGAGAAACATGCACGCACTTAACACTCAATAGCAACAACAACAACAACAATAAATGAAGAAGTGATGATGACATGGGATGTTTCCCCGTGGTAGCCACAGTTGGACGGACTAAAAATAATACGGAGAGGCTGAACTTGTCACCTAACAAGTTCTGCTACTCCGAGAAAAAGCTACGAAAAACAACACCACCAACAACAACAACAATAAATGAAGAAGTGATGATGACATGGGATGTTTCCCCGTGGTAGCCACAGGACACTACCCCATTTCACAGTGGTTAATATGAGAGGATGAATTATGGTGAGAATGAAGCAACGACAGGTCGGAGTTCTGTTTAGAGCTCTTCAAGGAGTCCAGTGGCCTGCATGAAAACAAAAAGGGAGCGAATAGCCCGGCACTGATGTTCAGGGGAGCTCCATGGGCCAAGTACTTTGGACAAGCTGAATGGTCTATGGTCGAGGAGTTCAAGTTGGCGTCGAAGTACCCGGCGTTCACACGTGTACCGCTCACAGTCCTCGATGATATGGGGGATCGTAGCTGGGGTGCGGCGAGCTAGGCACAGCGCCGTGTTACTGTAACCCAGCTTAGCACGGAACGCAGGGGTGAAGGCGACGTTGAGTCGTACACGCCGCAGGAGTGTCGTAAAGCTGCGAGGAAAGCCACCTGGCATCCTAAATGATAATGACGGGTCCACTGCATGGAGGAGCGACCATTGAGTGATGTCATGCAGCCATTGCTGGCGGGCCAAGGGTGACACCAACGCAGACAAGTAGGAGCGCCTATCCCCGTTGGAGAGGATAATGGGCAGGGCTCTGGAGATACGGTGGGCCGCAGCAGCCGCCAAATCTGCCTCTTCGTTGCCCTGAATGCCGGTGTGGCCGGAGACCCACTGTAGGGTCACCCGGTGTCCCTGTTCGCCTTGACCTTGAGAACCTTGAGCGCCGTCGGGATACTAACAACTACCGGGGCCAACGAGCCGCGGATGCCCATGGTTCCTACACATTGCAGGGCTGATTTTGAGTCGGTGTATATCACCCAGGAACGGGGAGGGTACTTTGAGACAGACTTTAGAGATAACAAGATGGCATACAGCTCCGCAGAGGTCGACGAAGTGCGATGTGACAGGCGGAACCCACATGATAGTGACTCCTCCGGTATGACAAAGGCAGCGGAGGAGCCATCCGACGTAGACGAACCATCTGTGAACACAGCCGTGCGGCCTCTGTAGTTTGTATCCATCATTTCCAAAGCAGACTGCTTGAGAACCGAAACTGGGATCTGGCTCTTTGGCCCCAGGAGGCCAGGGATGTGTGTCGAGAGGGATGGGCTCGGCAGTGTCCATGGTGCCACTGAAGGGGCGGTCGGGGCAACAGTGAAGCCAGGGATGTTTCCAGATGTTGCTGTAACACATAGCGAGAGTTTACTGTTCTTCCGCCTACGTAGCTTTTGAACCAGAGGATGACGCCGGTGGTGAGCGAGCAACCGTAGGTAGTGTCGGATGGTTTCTCTTCGGCGGAGGACATCGATGGGTATTTCCCCGGCGTCGGCGATCACCATCCGTGTCTCAGCGCTGCGCGGGACACCAAGGCACGTCCGCAGGCTGCGTGCCAGTGTACACCGAAGCTTGTGCTCAGACGTGGCTGATATACCGTGCAATACGGGCAAGCTGTATAGCAGGCAGCCGCGAACCAGAGTTTTGTGGAGCACAAGAAGATCCCGCTCAGTGCAGCCCCAGCGCACGCCGGCAAAGTGGCGAATCACATTCCCCCAGCGCTGAGCCTTTGAGATGATGAAGTCAATGTGTCTTCGCCACGACAGGTTGCGGTCCAGGATAACACCCAGGAACCTGTGAAACTTGACTTGTATGAGGGGGCAATCCCCAATCCGCAGTTGGAACCTCCGCATCTCTCTTCGAGTAAACGGAAGGACAGCGCTTTTTTCGGTGGAGATATCCATCCCCGCGTTCAAGAAGAAGTTGTTGATGGCATCCAGTGCTCTTTGCAACCGATGTTGAATTGCCGGCCGGGACTTTCCGACAGTCCAGATACACACATCGTCCGCATATACGGAGAGATTTACTCTCCTCGGTAGACATTCCTTGAGATCAACCATGACGATATTGAATAGTAACGGGCTTAGGACACTTCCTTGCGGGACACCCTGTGGAACAGCAGTCTTTTCTGTGTCACCCTCGCCTGTTCTGACAAAAATTTGCCTTTGGCTCAGGAAGTCGGAAAGCCATGCAAGCGCTTTCCCAGGCACTTGCGACCGAAGTAACGCATGCAGAACACCGGGGTGACTTACGGTGTCATACGCCCGCTTGACGTCCAGGAAGACAGCCATCACGATTTGCCTCCGGGCTTTCGCTTCCTCAACAATAGAGACCAAATCCATCACCGAATCCATTGAACTACGATGCCTACGGAAGCCTGACATTTCCTGGGGGAAAACACATCTCCTCTCAAGCCACCACTCGAGCCTGTGCAGCACCATGCGCTCCAGAACTTTGCCTAGGCAGCTGGTAAGGCTGACAGGCCGAAAAGACGCCAGGTCCAAGGGGTGTTTTCCAGGTTTCAGTATGGGAACTACTAGGGCCTCCTTCCACTGCATCCTGAATGATGGATCACACACGTTTTTGCGGAGGTCCTTCACTACGGACGTTCTGGACGTCTCCTTCTGCTCAAGAGATATCTATAGGAAGCTCCATTGGTACACGGACCTTGATGGCAGGGGAAGCGACCACGTGCCCATATACATCACGTATGATGGATATTCAACGAGAGCGGGATATAGAACGGCGACATTAACAGACTGGCGTTCGTTTCGTACAGCATGTGGAGATAGGGCCCACCCTTTGCTTTCTGTGGATCAGCTAGAGAATGTCATTGCCGATGCCCTTGCCTCGTCCTCTAAAACAGTCAACGTGTGTTCTGGTCACTTAGGGTTTAACCCTCGTGTGGAGCAACTACGTGCTGTCCGAAGGCGCGCTGAACGTATAGCTCGACGGACAGGAGATCTTTCTGATATACAGGAAGCAAGACGCGCGAGTAGGCTTGTCCAGAAAGAACTCCGAAACCTTGACCGTCAACGGTGGCAGCACTTCTGATGCTCCTTATCACCTTTTGAGAGCCCTGCTCGGATATGGAGAGTCGCAAGAAGTTTAAAGGAGAACCCTCCAGTTCGGAACCCACTTGGAGCTCTTGCGCTCCTAACATCTACGTCCGAGAAAGAGGTGGCCAGGGAATTCTGCCGTGTCATTACGAAGGGAGCCAATGTAACCAGCACCGAGGAGTACCTAACCCATACAGCCCATGTGACATCTATTCTCGAGCATGCCAACCCAGCAGCTGTCCCTGCCTTGGATATGGACTTCTCCGTGGCAGAACTTGCGTCAGCCATTTCAGCTGCATGCAAGAAGTCTTCTCCAGGCCCGGACGCCATTACATACACAGTGATTCGAAACCTTGACCCTACTTCCCTTCAGGCCCTGCTGAACATCTGCAATCACTCGTGGAGGCATGGACAGGTTCCTAGGCAGTGGAAAGTCGGCCAAGTGGTACCGTTGCTAAAACCAGGAAAACACCCATCCCAATTGGCATCATTTCGCCCGCTAACTCTGACCAGCTGCTTGGGGAAAGTTATGGAAAGAATGGTCTTGCGTAGAATTGAGTGGTGTCTCGAAAGCCGCGCCTTCTTCCCTCAAGAGCAAGCTGGGTTTCGACGGTAGACCCTGTCCTCGACTTGGTCACGTCGGTGGAAGAGGCACGACGAGGCAGGAAGATCTCGGCGGCGGTATTTCTTGATGTTAAGAGAGCATACGACACCGTTAGCCATCCATCAATCTTACATGCTCTATACAGCGCTGCGCTCTCACGTACAACGTTGCTTTGGATAGCCGATTTCCTCAGTCAACGAGGTATTTTCGTCCGGACAAGACGAGGCGACACAGAACAATTCCCCATCTCTCAGGGGGGTACCACAAGGAAGCGTCCTAAGTCCGCTCCTCTTTAATGCCGTTATGTCGGCATTGGAACCTGCATTCAGCGGAAAGTCAACTTGTCCCTGTATGCCGATGACATCTGTGTTTGGACTACAGGCACTTCCCGTCCAGCACTCCGTCAGCGTCTTCAGCATACGTTAGATGCCATTCGCCTCTACTTACTCCAGGCAGGAATGGAGATATCCGTAGAGAAAAGCGCGTTCTAGCCTTCACGCGCAAAGACATGCATAGATATCGCCTGTATATTGGTGGAAGCCCACTGGAGCAGGTGACACATCACAAGTTCCTAGGCGTGACTCTATCATGGAATTTGTCGTGGAAGCGCCACATAGACGTCATTGAACAGAAAGTCCAACGCTGGGTCAACGTGATTCGTCACTTCGCAGGTATGAGATGGGGGCGAGACGAGAAGGATCTCCTCATGCTGCACAATGCCCTGGTTCGTGGCTCAGTGATGTACAGCCTTTCCCGTCCTACACGGACTTCCTCAGACACTGATTCAAAGGATTCGAGCCATGCTTGCGCGCAGCCTTCGGGTATGTCTTGGGGTCCCACGAGGCGCTGAAACCCGTCTAGTAGTGGCTGAGGCCAGGGACATCCCCATTGAGGTTCTCCGTACTCGGGAAACTGCACGCCACTATCTGCGTCTACGTGCCCATCATAACCGTCACACTCTGATTCGCAAGCTTCACGCTAGACGGAACGCGACGGTTCATGCTGCTGTGACATCATTCAGACCTCATATCCCCAAATTCATAGTCGACCAGACGGCACCCAAAGTGCCTCCATGGACGTTGCCATCGCCGTCTGTCACTGTCTCCATCCCCGGTCTCAAGAACAACAAAAAGAACTATCCTGATTTTATTCTTAGGCAACTTACCCTTGACTTCGTCGAGGCTCAATACCGCAACAGTACCGCTGTATACACGGATGGATCGTCGACCAGGGACACTTCATCTTCAGCCTTTGCCATTCCATCACAGTCTGTTACACGTGGGTGTCGTCTATCTCACCGTACCTCATCGACATCCGCTGAACTTTATGCTATCTTGTTATTTTTGACATATGCGGAAGACTGTGAACTGCGGCACTGGGTAATTTACACAGACTCCAAAGCAGCTCTCCTGTGCATTAAAAACATGGGCATCCGCGGTTCCCTTGCCTCAGTGGTGATAGACATCCTGTGCGCCCTGAAGTCCCTACAAGATCGCTCCCACTACGTTGCCTTTCAGTGGGTTCCAGGGCATTGCGGAATAACTGGGAACCACGAGGCCGACGCTGCCGCTGCCGCTGCACACCAACAACGACCTTCTATGCCCATTATACTCTCGAGAGGAGACAGAAGATCCCTCCTCAGGCATTTGTCCGATTCCTGGTCTACCCTACAGTGGCAACACGACATTCCAACTATGTCCTCTTTGGGGAATGCAGACCCAACGCTGTCATACCGACTGCCTGCAAAGCTTCCTCGTCCTCTGAAGTCACTCATCCACAGGCTACGTCTGAATGTGGCCTTCACTCCGTCCTATCGATACCAGCTAGGCTGTGAGGCTAGCCCTATGTGCAACGAGTGTGGCGTACTTGCCAACGTTGAGCACATACTCCTCCGCTGCCGGACCTATGTCAACGAGAGGCGTACACTGCAGTCGCAGCTTGCCACCCTTGGCTGCCGCCCCTTCAACTTGTCGACCATCCTCGGCCCTTGGGACACCGCGGCCGACTCCAGGGCGGCCTTACGTCACGTGGTTGACTTCTTTGAGGCGACAGGCCTAAAGGACTCACTATGACCCTAGCAGCGCCCTCGGACACTCCTACCACCACGATCACGTCCAGCATCGTCATCGCCACTTCGATCATTCCCGTCATCTCTCATCGTCATCACTGATCATTGTCACCACTCATATTAGACCCCTAGCTATGGGGTAGCGTTCCACTCCTAGAGTGGAAAACCTCCCCACTTCATCATCACAATATATATGTTGTTGTTGTTGCTTCTGAAATGAGTAAGCAAGAAGCAAAGAGCAACAGTGAATAGGCTAGAATATTAAAAAACAGGCATTTGACTCTACGTGGCTGGTTTTAATGTGCACAGGCTGCATACGTATTAATATGTGTCTGTTATTTCACACAAGGCTAATATAAATCTTTATCTAGACAAAAGAAAAATGACAAGCCTTAAATATGTGACTTCCAGGTAGACACAGAGCATGTCCATGAGATGATAGCTTCATTAGTTCATGTGAATATGAAATAGTGATACATTACAATTCATGAAATGATTCATGCATGACCTTCCTTTTGTCGTTTCATTTTTATAAAAGTAGTGCACGAATTAACATTCGTGCACTGCTACACGATTTCTCACTTCACTTCACAACAGAACCGTAATCTTAACATGTCACCTCTTAGACCAGGACTCTCTGGGCAGTAACATCCTATTAGCGATGTTGTTGATGTTTTTCTTTTTTGGAATCCTTCGTGTAGCCACATAACATGACTGGAATGAAAAAGATAGCTACACATAACAATGTATTTAAATGTCTTCCTCTTGAGATGTTTATTCTAATCTGACATGCCTTTGGACACAGTATGGTGCACGAAGGCACATAAGCACAATATTGGTAGATGTTCGCTGTAAGCGACTCAAGGAGATCAATTCAAGCAAGCAAGCAAGGAGCAAGTACGCCGACTGGTGCTTCTATTTTTGAACAAATATGACGACACAATTTAACAAATGAAATATGGCTCACAATGACAAATGCTGCTGTACGGCGATGCATTATCGATATCTTAACATCTTAATCTCGAATAAATTTCTTGTTCCTAAACGCGCAACGAATTACAAACGGCGCAAATCTACTAACACATACCGAGCTACATCTATTGCAAGCACTTCGGCTGTTTTTTATTCAGTCAGATTACTCGTATGAGAATGCGACTATGTGTGGATAGCAAACTGCTAAGCCAGACCCCCCCCCCTCCCCCCTCCCGGTCTAGGAAACCATAACTCACCAGAATGCTTGGTTGATTTGGCCTTGGTCAACGATGCGGACGATTCATTCAACTAAATTTCCACCGGAACAACGCGCGCAGCTCGAACGACAACGACGGAAAATAACGAGCCCGCTAAAGCCCGCTAATTTGCACATTATATGACCAAAAATAGAAAAACACACCGTAAACCGCAACTGCTCGCTCGCACAAGGAACGAGATGCCAAACGTTGCTGGACGCCATTCGACGTGGGAGTAACAAGAAACAACAACAACAACAACGAAAAACAAGATATCAAAACACGGAAGGAAGCGTATTGATCCCCTCTCCTTCTATGGCATGCAAGACGTGATTAGCGCTGAGATGAACATATATGTCCAGAGTTGTACGTAACGGGTAATTGCGTTACTAGTAATCAACTACTTTTCTGATAATCTCTAACGTAATCGATTACTTCTCTGGCAAAGTAATTTTTTTGAGGAATTCAATTACAATTTTCGGTAGTCAATTACCAAGTAATCGATTGCTTTCAGACTATAGAATCCACATTATTCGGGAAAACAAACCCCAACTGTTCTCGGCAAATTCCAAGACAGACGTGGTTTTCTTTTTTTGTCTTTTTTTTTTTTTTTTTTTTGATTACGCTAAACGCATCCCTTCTTCGCCGCATGCGACTGAACGTTGCACCGAGGCATCACCATTTCTTCGTGTGTGTGTGTGTGTGTCCTCGGATTTCTGAAATCTGGAAGTTGCCCTCATCATTGGGTTCCATGCCAAGGAAATATGGGTTCGAGGTCTGCACTGCCTAGAGTCACTAAATAAGCTACGCTAAATGAAGCGTAGCTTATTTAGTGACTCTAGCACTGCCAGCCTTTGTAAATTTCAAGTTCTTCGCCGCGAGACAACTATATGATCCTGCATGAGCCGGTCGCCAGAGTGGTCGCTCTGAGGAATACTTTTGCCCACATGAGGGATATTTACGCCGGATTCTCAGCAAACAGTGCACCATCTATAGGCATTCCCAGGATTTTTTTTCATTGTGTGCACTACAAACAGATCATCTTCCTCCTTTCCCTTGAAGACGTCTCATCGGACAGGTGACATGGAGGTACGTCTCTTGTATACATCCCATGCCAAATTTTTCTACAAATCTTCAGAAAAAAAAAAGTGATTTCGGTTGGAATACTGTGCTATGGCCATTGGCTTCCGAATTCACCAAGAAAAACGTTAACTTCTGTTGGCTAATTTTCGAGTTCAATTAGCAAAATTAGCTTAATTAATATGTGACGCGAATGCAAAAGGCCTGAATTTGTGGCAAAAGTATGTCTGTGTGTATTCCAAGTAGTTTCATAATTTTCTGAAGTTAAACCTATTTTTAGAAATTTAATGACACTTTCTCACCGGACACCCTGTTGAATAGAATAGAATAACTTACGATATGCCAGCCGCCGTCCGTGCGTCTGCGTGTTGTAGTGCTAAGTTAGAGGAAACAAGCAAGACGTATATTCAAAAACAGCATGCTACAGATACAGACATGATAATCATTACATGTTTCATCAGTAATGGTAGATATAGTATTTGTATAAGATAGTAGTGCCAACAAACAGGTCAAGCAGAGCGCAGGAAATTGGATGAGCGTCTCCTCCAAGTCTTCTCTATGCACTCTTTTTCAATGAATGTGGACTTACCAACTCTGAAGAGGAGCCTTTTTTTAGCATAGCATTCATTAACATTTCGTTGTTGTTGTTGTTCTTGTTGTTGTCTTTTTAGTATTGAAGAGGTGTTAAGCTTCTGTTATCATTCACCAGAATCCAACCTTTGTCGAGTATAAGCACGGAGTGGTATGTTGTTCAAGATGTCTCTACCCTGCGTCACACTGCAACTTCGCAAGTTATGCCAAAGGGGCATATAGCATTTTCACCGAAGCGGTAACCGCATACGATTTCTCGGTGCGAAACCGGCCAACTTTCTCACCGAACGCTCTCCCCCCCCCCCCCCCAGACCCCCCTATCTGTCACACCCAAACTGACCCAACCTCAAAAGAGGTGAAATAACCCAACCCAACGACCCTACACCTTTTGCAAGAGGCAACCGCCGTGTCCGTTAGGCTTAGCATTGCCGTGTTTCTCCTGCGCTATAGAAGAAGTAAGGCATAAAAACAAACACCCTGTATAGCAGGATCGCTTAATAGTTTTACTGCGTTCTTGCCGTGTCACGTTGCCGTGTTACGCCCGGTCGCTGCGGTTTCGGCTCATTTGCGTATCGAAATTCGGGGATGGAGATTTTAACTCACGTGCGTGTTTCAGGATTTGTTAAACGTTTCAACCTCTCATTATGCTCGCTTTTGTCCGAACTCCCTCCCCAATTTAAAGAGGTAATTAATTAACTTTAATCGTCTTGTAGTTTAGGTAACTAGTCTTCTCGTAGTTGTAAGGCACAAAAATAAACGCCTCGTACAGCTAGGTGGCTTTAGAGGGGATGCGAGTGAGGCGGCATCTCCGATTCACGATTTTTTCGCTCGTAGATGGCGCCACACGAACATACGGGTCTCAGCCTGGAGGAAGCTGTAACCATTGCCCTTAGTACAAATAACTCACTCCTCCGCAGGATTGTGTAGTCCCAAAACCACGTGTGACCTCCTTGACTATTGAGATGCAGGGATCTCACGCCATGTTTGGGTTGCCAAGGTCAACTCAGCTACAAAGAAAGAAGGAGGTTCCGACGAAAGCCAATTCTTCCCTTTTGTCCCTTTGTGGACTGCATCTGGTGACTTCTTGATGTTATGCTATCTTAGCTTGTCTGACTTTCTGGGCGCAGCGCGGAGTCCAAATGTTATATTTTGTTGGCCCTCGCTTATTTATATTCACCTGCTGATTTTTCTTTGGCGCCGAGTTCTCACACTAGAACATTTTGCGGACGCATTTTGTATTTAACTGGGATAAACTGATGTTCTGAGGCTGGAACAACATAGAAGGGACAGATACAAACAAAGCCTCAAATTGCCTAAGAAATCAACGATGAAAGATTAAAGTCACTGAAAAGGTTAGCCATCGTTGATTTCTTAGGCAATTTGAGGCTTTGTTTGTATCTGTCCCTTCTATGTTGTTCCAGCCTCAGAACATCAGTTTATCTCTTGTTCAACAGGTGCCGCTTGCGTCGATTTCCGTCGTATGAATGTGTGTATGAGTGAGCAAACATGTAAGAGTGAAAGGAGGGTAAGTGAGAGTGAGTGGCTGGTTTGTCGTCCCTTCAGATGACGCACCCCGAAAGCCGCTGGAGAGGCGTGTTAGCTTAGCTCAATTGGTAGAGCCCTGGACCGGCAATCCAGAAGATGTGGGTTCGATCCCTACAGCTGGGCTAACCTTTTCAGTGACTTTCATCTTTCATCGTATTTAACTGACTATTCTGATTTAGTGTATTTACCTTGCGTCTGTGTGCAAGTGAATCTAAATTTATTTGTCGCTACAAACATTAGCCGAATAAGTCCTCCGAAACCTAGACAAGATAAGCCGTGGAGCAGACCTTTGCATTTTGTCTTCTGTATTTGTTTTTTTTTTTTTTTTTCTCGGACAGCGTGGATGTGCAGAGATCCAAGACTGCAGATGCATACTCTAGATGAGGGGAACTAATGTTTTGATTGTAGATGGGTAGAAATCCAGCGAACCGGTAGAGATGTAGGAAGGGAGTTGCCTGAGGACAGAAGCCGCCGATATTTCGAACAGAGACTGTTGAAGAAGAACAGTCTCTGTTCGAAATATCGGCGGCTTCTGTCCTGAGGCCACTCCCTTCCTAATGTTTTCATTGATTGATTTGTAAAAGAAAAAAATGGAGATGTTAGTCCCGAGCCACTCGGAACTAATGCTTTATATGCTGTTAATTTAATATGTTTTGTTGTACCATGGCAAAATTTCCTTCTTATAGTTTCCACAGACGAGCGGCTTTCGCACACATATGGATATCCGATTTCAGAACTTTCCCTTTAAATTTTCCTCCAGCAATGAGAAGGGTGCCCAGAAGAAGCACAGACTGTCGGCTGCTCCCAACGTCAGGCCATATTCTTCAATATGTGTAATTCGTCGGATTGTACCCACTTTTCTGTTCAGCTGTGTTGTTCGTAAATGTCGTCCCCTGAGGAAAATTCACTTTTGGTACGCGTGGACTGGTTGACTTCGGACGTTGACTTTTTACCATATAGGACGGTGTGAATGTTTGGATTTTTGAGCACCGAAGCGAGTAATCGTATATCCTATTCCATTTCCTAATCAAATATGGAATTCAATGTTCGAATTCCACATCGAATTGATGCTTCTACTAAACTGAATATATTTGAAGAGACCCGGCACATGGAGAACACACGCACACAAAAAAAGAGTAAGCGCTATACTTACGCATATATGTACCGTACATGTTTGTATTCCAATACACGTTGTATATGTATCCAATTACGGTTATTCAACGAGTCGCTTAATTTATTCGTATACAATTCCACTTTAAAATGACTATTCAGTATTCACACATAGCATTTCTTTGCCTAGGTAGTTGCTGTGCGTCAGTTTTGGTGAATTTACTTATTGTGTCTTGCAACAATGCGGCCTGTACAGTCATGGGGCTCCCGAGATGTGATACCGCTAGACATATTGAAATATATTTTTGTCCGTCAATTTTGTTGCTTTCGCCCCGCATTTTATTTTCCTCTTTACATATCACCGTGCACGTCCATCTGCACACTTCTAAAAAAGAACTTGACATGCTCCTGGTCAATCCGAATGACGTCTTCTCTCCTGATTTGTTGAAACTGGACGGCGTACTACTTTTTGTGACACTTCACATTTGTGCTAATTAGCAGAGAAAATGTTTTCGTGTTAGCGCTGCGAAGCAACTATTGCTGTACGCGATGTACAGGCGTGGACAGAGGACAGCAGGAGGGAGGGTGACAGGGAGTTAGTATGCGTCCTGGGCGACTTCAGGGCTAAGTGAGCCGACATTCATCAGGAAAGTCCGACGGAAAACCCAGGGAAAACCTCAGAGAGCACACCTGGTGACAGGATTCGAACCTGTGTCACGTTGTATCAACGAACGTGAAATTGATTGCGGTGTATTCCCTACGAGAAATCGCAAGTGAAAGTAGGTCGAGCTTTCAAAGTAAAAACCCTTAGTAGGTGGTTAGGAATTTTAGTATTTATTTTGAGCCGGAGGACATGAAGACCTGCAATATTGCAACCGGGGATTTCGCAAAAATTCCACGCGTACCAAGAGTGGATGTTTCTCGAGGAGACATTTTTTTCCGGGGGACATATTTTCCAGGGGACATTTCTTCCGGGAACATTTTTTCCGGGGACATTTCTTCCGGGGAAATTTTTTCCGGGAACTTTTTTTCCGGTTCCCTTACGACATACATGTATCCTTCGAAACCTAGACAAGATATCAGAAGGTCGAAACTTAAAAGGCCGAAAAATTAAAACATCGAACAATCAGAAGGCTCAAAATTCAGAAAACCGAACTATCAGCAGGCCGGAAAGCCAGAAAACCGAATTACCGTAAGGTCGAAAAGTAAGGAAGCCAAACTACGGAAATTGTTGTTCCAACTGCGATAAAAAATGAGCTCTACAAAGTAAGTAGGATAGAATTGTTGAGAATTAATACAGAGAATAAATCGTTTCATCAAACTTCCCTTTAGATAACGTACACTCTTAATCTAGTTCCCTCTAACGTTACTCTGATACGCACCTAACTTGTGAAATACAAGTTATTTGTGCTCGATGTAAAGGTTACAGCCCATTCAAAGGTTACATGCGGACGTGCGCTGCCCCCTTACAGGTTACATTGCGAGAGAAACAGTGGCGTTACCCCTAAGGACGGCGTTACGGTTTTGGAGAAGTTACCAGCGTTACTTATAAAAGCGAAGTGGTCCGCAGTTTCGCGAAAGTCGGCAGGTGGAGGTTGCACGTCAAGTGGCAGTTGGCAACAGCGTGTATCAGGAAAAAGCGGGAGGAGCGTTTCGCTTGCTGTGTGGTACAGGTCCCGACAAAAGTTTACGGAACACGCGAGCGGTGTATTTTCTCCTCGGTACGACACCCTAGCGGCAAGCGGAAGCTGGCAAAATCAGACCAGTTCACTGCCTCAGAGGGGTGGACGACTGCGCTCTTAGCGACACATAGCGGTAGTTTCGGTATGATTACTGTTGTGTGTGTCCGCGAAGTGAGCTGGGTTTAACTGTTGTGCTCGTCAACAGCTTGTGACTCAACGTCATCAATCAATCAATTATCAATGTCAGCGTCAATTGTTTATCAGCTCGTCACGCGTCGTCCATAATAAAGCAACTGTTCACAAGATACCTTTCTTTCTCTTGTCTACATATCACGGCTTTCCATTAAAAGCAGTACACCGTAAAGTGTTGCCACTATGATTCATCCTTGTTATCACGATGATAGCGGCGAGCTCCCTGTCTCAACAATCGTTGAATCACATGTTGTTGGCGAGCACAATAGTAGAATCCAACTCACTTTGCGGGCACATACAACAATAATCATACCGAAACTACCGCTGTGTGTCGCTAACAGCGCAGCCGTCCACCCCTCCGAGGCAGTGAATTGGTCTGATTTCGCAAGTTCCGCTTGCCGCTAGGGTGTCGTACCGAGGAGAATATACACGGCTCGCGTGTTCCGTAAACTTTTGTCGGGACCTGTACCTCGCCGCTTCGACATCCGTTGCATTGGAAACAACGGAATTCAAAGTCGCACAGTAAGTAACCTTCTGCATTTGCTATTACATTCCTGCGTAGTTCACTCTCATGTTAGTGCAATGTTGCATGGGCGAAGCTCGCAGGTGGATATATGATGTGACGGACGCACACAGACATTCGAGGTTTCACACAGGGACGTTGCACGGACGCCGGCTGTGACCGTGATGCATTTATTGGAGAAATGGATGAAAATGGACATGCACTGGAAGTAGCATGCTGTTATTGTCACCATGCACGAGCCAAGCATGCAGCACTGAGTGAAACAGGTTAGTAACACGAGGAACGCGCTTTATGCATGCGTTGAGCAAGTGATTGCGTTGCGTGAAACTTCTTGATGCTTTCGCTTTTAGTGATCCCAAAGACGCATCATACTTGCGACTGCTTCGTCCTCGCCCTGAATTAGACATTCGTTCTTTTCCTTCACTATTGTTTAAGTCGATTCCTAACCAGTTATTTTAACGGTCGCTTATGGTCTTTTTTTTTTCTTCTGTCATTGCACTGAAATGTCGGTTATCATCACTTGGTTGCCTGTGACTACATGATAGAATCCCGAAAAGGAGGATAAGCAAGCTGCGCGTTTCCACGTCAGACTTGTGTAACCGTTATCATTTGGCTCTTCGCAGGTTGTTTTGAACTTGAGACGTCATGAGCAGAGCATTTTTAACGTTACAGTTGCATTCGGCGCAATAGCACAGAAAGTGGTAGGGCTAAAAGCACCCGATATATTATGGCCTTGCAATTTGTGCAGAATATTGCAGTAAAAAAGATTGTTCTTCGCAGGTAACCCATAGCGCAGCTCCACTGGTTCCAAATTTGATGGACACAGCCATGAGTTACCTGGGTGTATTGTGGCAGAGGGTAAGTGAATAGTGTGGGTAATGGTTCCTGCACTCGTAAACTGTGGGGATACGTGTAAAAATGAAATAATCAGCGCGCCCCCTTTTGACGTTGCGGTTTATATTTAGGTATCTTGTGGCACAGAAGTACATACGAACAGTCCAGCAGAAATACAGCAGCAGCCCAATCCCAGTCTATAACTCTGCAGAGGCTCAGAGAGATAGCAGCAAACCAGGTCCTTCCCACAACTCTCCGCAAGCTCGGGATTCGTCGCAAACCCAGCCAGCCAGCCATGTACGAACCTATATTTGCCAACATTGTAGATTGTCGACTAGGTATTTCCAGTGCTTTTGTGACCACGTTGTTCAGTGTGTTGGGTGTGGCTTTCTCCCTTCTTGTGATACTTGTGGAACAACGTTTGAAACCATCTAAAGATACATACATCATTTGAATTTTTGTATTTAGTTAAGCACACGAGTACAGGATGACATAACATAACAGGATGAGCCAGCCAACACAATGTATAGGTGAGCTACTTGAGCAGATGGAAAGAACAGATCAAAGTTCGAAGAATAATCTGAAGAAGAAAAAAAGGCTATTTATGCCATAGCCCAGAGGGCCACCACATGTGCTCCAAGGTGGTTGTCGATTGCGTTGTAAGCAGCATAGAGGAATTGTTTCAGGAAATGGGTGTGCAGATTGACACCACTTTGGTAAAATCAGATCAGGTTCGGAAGTTGCATTATGAGGAACCCCTGATTTTTTGTAACGTACCTTAAGTGCAAAATGCGTTGGGGTTCTTTATCTCATTAAACTTTCATTTAGATAATTTTTCTACACGTCATGTGAAGATGACTACGAATTATCTATTTTGCTAAAGTCAAAAAGTGACTTGTCAACTCAGTTCCGTTATATGTACATTCAGTGCAAGGTGTTCTGCAGTTTAGTAATACTCATATTTCATATATGCCTTTTCTCTGCATGATCCTTCGGAGATATTTTGCTCCACTGAAGAAGAGACTTGTGAACTCGATTTTGACTTTCAGTGCAAAGTGTATTGCATCTTGAACTTTTAATATTACTCCTATTTAATATGTTACAATTCATTCTTTGAATGGTCTTTCCATGTGTCATATGAATATGATAAAGAATTTTACAGTATATTTTTCGAGTATTTTGCGTAGAATACTATGTAATATGAACCGTTGATAATAAAGTAACGCTGTGTTTGCAAAGGAAAGCTTCATATTTTCGTTTAGCATTTCCTGCGTTTTATTGGGCAAGGTGTCCTTGAGAACGTGTCACAACCTTTTAGTTAATGAAATACTTTACATAGCGGCATGCAGTGAACGATATTTAGTTCCGTGAGGTTTTTGGAAACTCGTGACATGCGTTTAATTTGTTTTCAGTGGTTCCATTCTTACTCGTTTTTTTTTTTTTTTTTTTGCAACTGAGCTCCACAATTTTTTTTTTGTATTGTGATTTTTTTTATTTTTCCAAAAAGAAGCGCGTGTCGAGCTTACTCTACTTCAGGTACAGGCAAATCGGCATCCGCGAGCGCATAGTTATGATTACCCAATACTGTTAGGACATATTTCTCTGTGGTGTGCTTCTTTTATTAGGAGTTCGTGCAATGTTCCCAGGGACTCCTCACCCCGCCTTCCTGTGTAGATGGCTTCACTGAATAACTTTAAGATAAAGGTTACAAACCTAGCAACGCAGTGGGTGGGTATAGGTTATACTTTAACCTCTGTGTAAGAGTTACATGGGCAGCAACGTGGAAAGTGACTACAGGTTATGCTTTAACCTGTGTTCAAGGGTTATTCAGAGTATAGGTAACATAGTTACCTCTAGAAATAGAGGTAAAAAGTTTGCAAGTTTTTTACTTCTATTTATGGGTTACGGACTTGAGAGTGTACTTTCGATCACTTAGGCAGAAAACAAAAAGTAAAAGTAGAGATGACTGTGTTATTGCAAGTGTTTATTGTACACGACGACAATCACGTTCGGGTTGCCAAATATATAGAGCGACACCAGCTCCTCTAAAATTCATTGAGTGGGTAGTACAAGTCATTCACTGGCAATCACCCACCAGGCACTTTCTTTTTGTAAACATGTCCCCAAGAGTCTAGGCAGCTAAGACGCTCAGACTTGCAAATGCAGGTTGCAGTACATCAGTGCAAATAGTGTTCCGTGAATTTTGGAAGCAAGCCTTTTTTTTTCAGAACTTGCCATTTTTTGAGTCAATATACCCAATAACCACCCTTCTTTTGGGTGTAATATGTGACACCCAGCCCGAGAACTGGGGAGACTGAACTATCAAAAGCCAGAGGGCCACCAAGAAAGGAAAAATATATATTCGAAAAGTTACATCTGCTACATCAGGTAGATCCACAGCGCTGTGCTCAGGACAGGTATTGGGAATTAATGTGCTAAATGCTTTTTATGCATTTAAAATAACTTTGTATGACTTTGTCCAGCGCATGCCACTTTTTGGCTGCATCCCTCGTGTACTGGGGTTGATCTTACAGCTGTGAATAGAGAAAGAGCTTCTTTTGAAAAAGTTCTGTTAAAAAGTGAATTTCTACGTGGAGTCTATTTCAACGTTTTATTCATAAATTATTTATTTCGCAGACATCCTCTTGGAATTCCTTATTTTTCGGCCTTTCCATAATCCAGTCTTTGACTGTTTGATATTACCTCATTAAAAAAAGAAAAAAAAACTGTCTTCTGTCAACACATCGGGAGAGCGAATGATAACACCGGAAGCCTATCAAAAGGCCGAAAATCATAACGCCGAACTATCATAAGGCCGAGAGTCAAAAGGTCGTAAAGTCAGAACGCCGAACTATCATAAGGCCGAAAGCCACAAGGCCGAAAAATCATAACGCGAAGTGTCAGAAGGCCGAAAGCCAAAAGGCCGAAAATAATAAGGCCGAGCAGTGAGAAGGCCGAAAGTCAAAAGGCCGAAAATCAGAACACTGAACCAAACACCGAAATAAAACGGCCAAAGAAACAGAAGACCTAGTGTAAGCATCCCTGTGAATGACCACTGAAAGGGAACTGCTCTTTTCATTAAAAAAAGCAATAAACTATAACCTCGTATTGCCAACCTAATCTAGGAATAATCTAAAACATGTTTACTACAAAAAGAAAGTGTGTGGTAGGTGAATGCCAGTGAATGACTTGTATCCCCCACTGAATGAATTGTAGAGGAGATGGTGTTTCTCTACATTTGGTAACCCGAACCTGATTGCCACCGTGTACAAACACACAATGACACAGTGGTTCATATCTCTACTTTTCCTTTTTGTTTTCCCCTGAGTTATCAAAAGTACTTTATTAATGCGATGTTCATTGAAACGATTTATTTGCTGTATTAATTCCCAACAAGTTTATTCTATTTAATCTGTAATTTTTTTAATCGCAGTTGGAATACCAGTTCTCGTATCCTGGGTTCCTCATTTGTCGGCGTTTCGATAATTCGGCCTTGTGATTTTTCGGTGTTTTGATTTTTCGGCCTTCTGGATTTCGGCCTTATGATTGTTCGATGTTTTGATTTTTCGGCCTTTTGAGTTTCGGTCTTTTGATAATTCGGCCTTGTGAGTTTCGGCCTTATGATTGCCACCCGATAACACCACTCGGTCTCACTGTGCCCTCACCTCCACTAACCCTACCGTTCTTTCTACGTGCATGCGATGCGAGACGAATATTGTGTGGCTGTGTAGCAAAGCTTTCCTGGTCTATGCCGCCTATTCTCCCTATTCTCACTCAAGGCCTTCCCATTATTTTGCGACGACCTACTCAACGTGGATCTCTTCAGACAGGTTTCACGACCTCAATTTCGCGCTTCCGCTGCCGGGGAAACCGCTTCTGGGATAGGGTGCCAGAACAGTGACTGCATTCCGCGGAACGATATGAAGTTCTCTTCAATCGCAATGTGGCGCCAATGTGTGGCGCAATGTGGCGCATTGGCGCCAATGTGGCGCCAATGGTGACCAGCAATGTGGCGCTACTGTACGATGGCAAGACGGGGCAGTTCACGGAGCCGTACATACCTTAAGTTTTTTCAATATTGTGAACAACTGGAGGCATGGACAGGCATGACATGGACACGTAAATATTCAAGAAAGAATTCCGCGTAAATGCTACTGATTACATTTCACATATGTGCTACAGTAAACGAGCTACGAACTTCCAAAAGCGAGAGACCGAACTTATAAATTTTTTGCAGCTTTCGTAAGGTTTTTAAAAACTTCTGAAAAAAAAAATTGCAAATGTCTCCAATGCGAATTTTTTGAAATTCTAAAATCTATCGAACAAGGCCATTTTGGTCCAAATCGGTTCAGTATTAGCTGCAAAAGATCGCATTGTTTCGCCCATAGAGAATACATGGGGCCGCCGGAGGTCGTATCCCCTCTTAATAACGTGACACTCTACCTTGATCTTGCGATGCCTCCTGTTGTACTTGTGACGGTTCAGATGTCGCCGGAATACCTTGACTCATTTCTCTTCCACGGTGTGATTCAGCCTCCAATTCAATGGCCTTCTTGTAAAATGTGTCTATACCACAGCCCTTCATATCGTCAAGTCGACCGGCGATCCGTTCGTCACGGAGTCCATTAATGAAAGTGGAACATATAGCTTCATCGGGAATGTTCCCGTGCGATGATGCAAGCGACATTAGCGCGTTGTAGAACTCCGAAATGCTCTCTCCTTCACGCTGTTTCCGATTATGAAAATCATGGCGTATTTTGAGCTTCACCTTTGCGTCTGGCATCTGTCCTGCGGTGGCCATGGTGCTGTCCTATCCTCGTCGCCACGTTGTTGTGTACGCCACTGCACACAAGACTGTGTTGGCGAGAGACCTCCCTGCTTGGCAGAATTGCGACACAAACAGTAACAACACTCAAGAGGGAACTTGGGCACCGTTCTACCTGTGTAAAGCGCAAGATAAGTGCGTCGTTTTCCAACTCAAGTGGATGGTCAATCACAATGTTGTTCACTTGAGTTTCCGTCCCATCGAAATGGTTTTTGCGTGCCTCCGCGGCAACTTAACCATAGCCATACGCCCTTCAAGTTCTTCTTTTCCACGAATAATTATAATTAATTGTCACTCTGTTTAATTTTTCATGTTTTCTGGTTTTTAATTTTTTTTTTTTTTTTTTCGGTAGGTGAAGATTCCAGCTAAGACATGCATCCACTGTCGCGTTTCTTGATCCTTCATGGACCACGCTGATCAAAGTCACTTCTCTTCCCCGTGCAGCAAACGTTGATGCTGACCCTACACACCAGCTGCATTCTTTCACCCGTACCTTATTATCTTTTTTTTTAAAGAGGTTAAGTACCTTACTCTTCAAGTGCACACAAGGTCTGTTTTAACATTACTGCGAGCATTGCTTTTAAGTAGCATTTCATTGGTCTTACAGAACAGAACAACTTGGAACAGTATAGTAACTCGTTTTGAATAGTATCGTCCATCTCTAGGTCGCTCAACGCCCAACGAATATTTAAGTGCGTTCCGCTGTTGTAAGGAACATATACTTTAGGGTAGAGCCCTGCGGATGGAAGCGGATATTCGCGGATAGCCGCAAGGTACTTGCGGATTCGGATGAAAATTTAGCACTATCTGCGGTGTGCGGATCGGATGCGGATGGCTCGAGGTCAGATGCGGTTTGGATGCGGCTGCGAATGCAGTAGATCGGTAGCGGATAAACGGATATACCGCGTGCTGTAATCTCTCCATATCGCGTTTGTTGAAAGGCTTGTTCAAAGGTCTTTGCTTGTCGTCGTGAGTCCTTCCGTGACAGCATGGACGCATCCGAAATTATACCAACATGCTTCCTGCGGTCTTTACGAGTCCTTCGAAACGTGCAGATTTTGCGGATCGGATGCGGATGTAAACTGTTGTGTATGCTGCGGATCGGATGCGGATGCGGGTCGGATGCCGATGCAAAAAACCTCATCTGCGCAGGGCTCTACTTTAGGGTCCCCTACTCAACTTGCGTCTTAGGGTCGGAATACTCTGCAAGGTGAATGGCGCAGGTTTTTGATACCAAGTATTTATGCCATCTACCAGCCGGTTGGCCAGCCATATTTGCAGTTACTTGAGGGCGATATCGCGTAGAAGTAAGGCAGAGTCACCTCATCTTACCTGGGTTAATATATGTAAACAACCTTATCAAAGCGTTCTACTTTTTTTTTCTTTTTTTGCCACGAACTCGTATGTGAGCGCCTATACTGCGACGCAATGCTATGATGGAGACATTGGATAGTTATGATGGAGCAAGGATATTAACGAAATTACACTTTTCTTTCTGTTTGGTGCGACGTATAGTTTAGGAAGTGAAATCTTCCTTGCTGCATTATTTTTCCATATTATTAAATGCGTAAACTGTCAAGCTGCACGTCCTCATGTCTTCCATTGAAGGCATTAACAGAAGGTGGTTGTAAGGCAGCCACCGTCTGCTCCTCAAGCTGATACTGTGAATAGCTAGGTGCAGAAAATTTGCAAGCATTGCGAGCATACGATTCTTGGTGCTGTCCATTGCCGATGAAAACTCGAGGACAGGGTCAACTGCACTCAGACTGTTTCTAAATCCTGTCATGCAGCTCGGTAACACATGGTTTGATTCGAGGAACCACAGTAACCGAGACTGTACGAGCCGTTCCATAAGCTTTGCGAGGCACGAGGTGAGCGATACCGGACGGTACGAGGTGTTTGTGGATGTTCGTCAAGCTTTCGACAAAGTCACCTGTACTGTTGCTGCCAACTGTCTCCAGGTTACAGGCGTCATCCCTGCTGAAAAAACCAGTATACTGGACAGACTGGAAACCAGTAACCAGTGTCACACCGGATTGTTAACCCAGTCTGAACACTGGTGTTACTGTAAAGTCCAGTATTACTGTCCTTACTGGACGGTCTAGGGTGGGTACTGGTCTTACTGGAATGTACAGTGTGGACACCGGTCTTGTTGGAGAGTCCAGTGTGGTCACATGGGTGCAGGCCCATCGGTTTTGCAAATCCTGTTCTGCATGCAGTGTCGTATCCTGAGAGGCACATAAGCAGTGCAGTCTGGCCCTAATCTGCATGCATCGTGGTGTAGACCGAGAAATGCATATCACTATTCCCAGATTTATTTTCTTTATTGTGTCAACTTTTCTGTTTTTGCCTTGCTGGGCAACATCTCCAAAACCAAAACTGCAAAGATTCACCTGACTAGTTCTAGCTTTGCTTCTCTTAGAAGGTCAGTCTGGTGACCCTCAATGTAAAGTGGCATGCCATCTGAAACGAAAATGTGGGAGATGTTCAGTAGTATATGCGATAATATTTCAAGCAGAATTGCAAATTGACTGTGGCTAGAATCTGAACGTTCGTTGAATGATAGAAAATAACTGCAGCATGATCTTACTTATGTAATGGAGTCCAGCTTCTCTGGTGTTGCCTGTGATGAGCGCATGAATGCCTGCTCTCTGGTACGGTTGCCCTGAAATGCAACTAGTCGCCGTTCCATCTTGTGTCCAGAAACGCTGCATCAAATCGTTGACTAACTTGTTGTTGATTGTGCCCCGCTGTATGCACATGAAGTTCTCAGGAACAAAACTGTCAACCCCAAGGTGAATCTGGAATTTGTACACATAGTGAGTATCAACGAAAGAAAATATAGGACACACAATCCTTCGTTGCTTTTGAATACGTTGCATGAAGTGCCCATAGACTCAGAGAACAGGCTGATGTAGCACGAGCTATTGCAATGCATACAATTTGCCAATTGGAATACAGTACACCATGTACTTCAGCCAAGGTACAAACAATGATTGCGTTTTGTTTGTATCCCATATTGTATTGTACATGTCTGTTGCCCGCCACAGACATGTACAGAGTACATGTACCCAGACGTTTTGGCTGCCAATGCTGGAGTCCGGCCAAACAGGGTAACTGAAGGCTCCACAAGTGCACCTAGTCTTTTTGACCCTCAGAAACCGAATGTGGACCGAGAAATATTGACATGATACGTTGCAGTGATCTGTGCCCCTCTGTTGGTGAAGGCAAGAAGGCAGGCACAGGCAGCTTACACGGGTACTCATGATATCGCAGGTTCAAAATTAATTTTTGGAATCCACAGTACAATGCGACATGCAAAGAGTGCCATCATACATGCCAGTTTGTTAAGCAATTATAAATGGCACATGACAAAAAAATACATATGGCAAGTGATTTTGACACACAGGAGCGGCTACAGCAAAACAATTACGGTTAACATGGTGACTTGATATCGACAGACCATGGTATATCCCTCATGGAGAAGGCAGTCAAATTTGGGTACTTTTTCGCCCCTCTCTAACAAGGCTAGTTTGAACTTTGGGGAGTTGGAGTAGGCACGAACAGAGATATGTTACTCAACGCCCTTCTTGTTATACAGGTGCTTATCTTGCCTGGTACGAGTCCGATGTCTTCGAGGGAAAACAGTTCACGTTCGTGGCTCGACAACTATCTGGATAACACGTGCTCCTTATCGTCGTCTGCTGCTTTTCAGGTCCCAAGGCACTACACATCACATGACCAGTTCCCACAACTTAAGTCAACCGTCGTCAACGCACCAGCGGGAGTTGTAGTAGGCACGAACAGCGATATGTTACTCAACGCCCTTCTTGTTATACAGGTCAGTACTATACTGCTGCCTTCCTTAAAGCCTCATTGGTTCTTGTACCTGCCTACTCCACCCCGATCGCGAAACAATTACAAGTCGCCAAATAAGAATGTAAATGTTCAGCACTTGCATTTTCTCACCGTTTTGTACTTATTACAATGTGAAATGTGCGTTTTCGATTTTCTGTTGTTATCGTTTGTAGCCACTGTTAAGACGGGTAATTATGATTGATGTATTGGTGCTTTCTTGTTTTTGCTATTGATTCTGTCTGGTGATATTGAGATGAACCCCGGCCCAAGTGATCAGGATCGCTTGGATAAGATACAGTCGTCAATAGAGTCATTGACCTCATCTGTTATAAAATACCAGAAAGAAAACTCTGTCAGACTTTGTGATATAGCCAAGGGCCGAACTGAATTGACCGACAGGGTAGCTAATATTGAATCTGACATGAAAAAAGTGTCCCAGCTTCAGACTGATCTTGACGCCCTAAAAGAGCAGGTGAATAGTGTCCAATTACACATTCCAGGAATTGAGAGAGAACTGAGGAATTACGTCGTTAGTGTTGATGATTTGGAGAATCGTATGCGAAGAAATAATCTCATCTTCAGGGGCATTCCTGAGCTTTCTAATGAAACCTGGGCTGATACTGAAAAGACTGTAAATGACTTTGTTAGCAAATATCTTGATGTATCACTTGGAGAGATTGAACGGGCACATATAGGCTTGGTCGCAAACGAGATGCACAGCATCACAGGCCAATTATTGTCAAGTTTGTGAACTTTAAGCAGAAAGATTTAATTCTAAGGAGTGCTTCCAAGCTGAAAGACGTTCGTGAAGTAAATGTTTATATACACGAAGATTTTTCATCACGACTAAGAACACATCGCAAATGTCTGTGGGAGTTCGGGAAACAGTTTCGAGTGGCCGGGAAGCGTGTCCAACTTTCATTTGACAAACTAAGAGTCGACAATCTGACATACGTCTTCGATGAAAATATGAGGAAAGTTGTAGAAGATAAACGTAGTTCTTCCCGTCTCACCAGTGCAGAGGGAAATGCTTCCCCCGCAAATACTGGTATATGACGAAATCAGACCTCGTATGCTTCTCGTTCTCCTTTTGTAGTGCTTGTTATTAACTTTCGTAGTTTTATGTCTGTTCAAGACTCAGTTTATGAGTTAACAGAAATGTGTAATGCCAGCGTTATCCTAGGCACCGAAACATGGCTTACAAGTGATATAGATGATTGTCATCTTTCCATGTGTTCAACTTTTACTATTCATAGGAAAGATAGACTGGGGAAACGGGGTGGTGTTGTAATGATCGCTGTTCACAAACGGCTAAATTCATTTTCTATTGATATCGAGACTGACCTTGAAGTACTGTTTGTAAAGATTGACAGTGGTTCGTCCAGTTTTATTGCCGGAGTAAGTTATCGGCCACCAGATGCTGCATCAGATTTTAATGACAAGCTTCATGCCTGTATTTCTACAATCTGTGCAAAATATCCAAATAAAATGCTGATGTTAGGCGGTGACTTCAACTACCCTGGTATAAACTGGAGTTTAGTTGAGGTAGCCCATGACAGTCGGAATAGAGCAGAGTTAGTCGGATTTCTTGATATTTGCAGCGAAGTTCTGTTACAGCAGGTAGTCATTTGTCCCACGCGTGGAAGTGCTATCTTAGATCTGTTGTTAACTAATAGACCTGAACGTGTCCTGCAGGTTGATTATCTTGACGAGATCAGTGATCATAAGGCGGTTTCGATTTCAATGGACATTAAGTATGTGTCAGAGTAAAACGGCTAAACGTATTTTTGATTATAAAAATGCGGACTTGTCTGGCATTCAGTCGTTTATGCAAAACTATGCTTCAGAGTTTGCATCTTCATGGTGTGACCGATCTGTAAATTCAAATTGGCTGTCGTTTAAAAATACGATCTTATGCTGCGCAGACATGTATGTCCCTTGTATCACAATCAATGATCGTTATAATTGTCCTTGGTACAGTTGCGAGCTGAGACGCTTGTCAAGAAAAAAGAAAAGACTTTACCGGCAGGCCCGAAATAGTAACGCACATGATGCGTGGGAACGTTATCATTTTCTTGCTTCAGAGTATAAACAGAAATTAAGAATCTCAAAAAAGAAATTCTACAGGGATGACCTGTCGGAAATGCTACGAAACAACCCTAAAAGATTTTGGAACACAGTTAGGTGCCAAGCTGGGCAAAATGTAAATAGACCCTTGTTTCACGATAATGAGGAAGTTATGTCCGACGAGGAGTGCTCTGTTGCCTTGAATAACTATTTTTCCTCTGTGTTTCTTCAAGAATCGGACATTCTCTCACGTGTACTGATGTTGGATGATGAAAATGTTACACATGTGAATACACTACGGACCAATTGTCTTTACAACTGAGGGCATCTCTAAAGTAATAGATTTCTTGCCTCTATCTAGTTTTCCTGGTTGTGACCACATTTGTTCTAAACTATTAGGAATTACTAAAAACTCGTCGTCAAAGATACTCCAGATAATATTTCAACAATCACTGGACTATGTAGAATTGCCCTCAGACTGGAAGCATGCTATTGTTACTCCTATTCCGAAAACTGAGAAACCCACTGACATCTCTCAATATAGGCCCATTTCGTTTACGTGTATTTATTGCAAAGTTATGGAGCGTATTACATGCTCACATGTCAGAAAGTTCTTAGACATAAATGAAATTCTGTTTAGAAATCAACACGGGTTTAGAAAATATCGTTCATGTGAATCACAGTTGTTTGAGTTCGTCACTGATGTCTTTGAATGTATGAGTAACGGGAAACAAGTTGACGCAGTTGTTATTGATTTTAAAAAAGTGTTCGACAGAGTCCCGCATAAACGACTTCTAAGTAAGATGAGACATCAGGGCATCGACAAAAATATCACAGAGTGGTTTTCACGTTTTCTAACTGATAGAACACAATGTGTTAAATGGAATGGTACACTATCCCCCGTCTCGAAGGTTTTGTCAGGTGTCCCACAGGGATCTGTCGTGGGTCCTCTTTTGTTTCTCATTTATGTCAATGACATTCAATTAAACATTCATAGTACTGTGCGGCTTTATGCTGACGACATGGTATTGTATCGGCAAATCACTTGTTTAGACGATTCTGTTATTCTTCAAAATGACTTGCTTTCTTTGTGCAATTGGTGCAACAGATGGCAAATGGAGATAAATGTATCTAAAACTAAATGAATGAGTCTTACAAGGTCAAAAAGAATCATAACAAGTGATTATACCATTGACGGTATACAGCTAGATCGGGTTATTGAGTATAAATACTTAGGTGTGCATGTATGTAATGATCTTTCTTGGAAATATCATATTGAACAGACTTGTTGTGCCGCCGTGAGGACGCTTGGTTTTTTGCGTTCCACACTATATCTTGCATCTTCCGAAGTCAAATTTTTGGCATATACCTCATTTGTACGATCAAAATTAGAGTATGCCTCGTCGATTTGGAGCCCATGGCAAAATTATCCCGTTCAAAAGTTGGAATCTGTGCAATAGAAGGCGGTCCGCTTTACATTTAATAAATACGATCGCGAACAGAGTTGTGCCTAACTCGTTACAAGTAACTCGTTACTTGGTAACGGTTACTTTTTTTGGTAACGAAGTAACGATTTCGTTACTTTTTAAAATAGGGTAATAGTAACGGAATCAGTTACAAAAATTGGTAACTCGTTACTGACGTTACTCGTTCCTTTTCTTCGGCGTGGGGGAGCACATTTCGGCACTCCGTGTGGCGCAATATGTGCAGATCTGACCTGCGTTACCCACGACCACGTGTGTCTCAAAGTATTATTGCAATCCCTCGCTGGATGTGTTGTTGTCTTTTCTTTTATTTTCGTAATCTCCGACCTTCACTCCTTCCCAAGAATGGGCACCGATTGTGCAATGGCTACAAAAAACGCGTTTCGACTTCTAGCCTTTTCTTGTCTTTGCTAAGCTTCTGAGCGCCCTAAATTATGACGCAGCCCCTCGTCTGTTTTTGGGAACCGTTGGTGATCGGTGGCACGAAAACCGGTGTCTTTTCTTGTGTTTTCACAGTCTCCGATCACCCCCACTTCGGAAAGAAGGGAGGGTCCAGGCAGGCTGACATAGACTCATGGTAAGGGGCCGAGAGACACGGAACACGAAGGTCGGACGACAAATTATCAGACTCAGCAAAAGGTTTATTACAATGACCCATACCCAAGACGCGACGCAGAGGGGCAACAAGACAAAACGAAGGGTCACTAATCACGTTGCCATGTATGGCGGCATGTTTGTTGGCTCCTCTAACTATGCGGCGGTAGCGTAAAAGTAACTCGTTACCTGCGAGTAACGAGAACTCGTTACTTTCGTATGTCGGTAACGAGTAACGTATTTAGTTACTTTTTTCTGAAGTAACGGGTAACGGTATTTAGTTCCTTTTTTTTTTTGGTAACGGGCACAAGTCTGATCGCGAATCCAGTATAACAGAGTTTAAACGACAAACAGAAATTCCCTTGCTAGCAAATAGGAGAAAGATTCACCGTCTACAAATAATTTACAATCTTTACGATAGAAATTCTGATTATCTTTCTGCGGCACCGCCCTATTCTGAATGTACACGCCATCCCCATACATTGTTTGTTCCCCTATCGTGGATGGAGTATCATAAAAACTCGCTCCTGTTGTCAGGTGTACGGGATTGGAACATGCTTCCGTCAGACGTTTTCCAAGGCGGCGGACAAACACGATTCGTTAACATGTGCGAGGAGCTGTATCTCTTTTAATGTATTTACGCATGTGCGTACAAATAAGTATGCTGTGTTATTTCTCGAAATGGGTTGTAAGTATGAAAGAATGGTCGATTTTTGTTCTCTTATTGATCTTTGTTACAGTGCAATTGCCCTCTTTTGGTGTAACCCTCCCCCCTTATTTAATGCCTTACAGCCCTTAACGTAATAAAACTAAACGAAAACTAAACTTTTTGCATAAGGTGCATAATAATTAGTTTCAGGGTTTAACCGGATTCTTCCGCCAATTCAAGGTGACCTTTTTACGGTGAAACCAGATTTTTACCCGTCAAATTGCCCTCACTGAGATGTCTGTAGGAATGCACACTAACTTGTTTGGCAGCAGTTACATAACCATTTGTACCGAACCAGTAGAGCTAGTCTTTGAGTAGCTGAGCCCAATTTCTCCCCGAATTGAGCATTCAACGTATTGGAAGTTTTCCCACTCGATTTCGCATGAATTTAGAGCCCATGTTTATTTACGAGTTTTTTCTTCAAAACTTCTTCGAGATCTTCGATCTTCGAGATCTTCGATATCAACACTTCAGGCTAATATTTATACAATTCCTGGTGTAAAGTAACGGCCCTAATGTCTTGTATCTCTCACATGCGGACACCTCTGTCTTGCGAAGTAAAGCGTTGGTCCCACGAGCGTCGGTACTAGGGAGGTTTCACTGCCTGTACAACATGATGAGCAAACAAGATTCATAAAACCTTACTGTCAACAACGGAACGCAATGCGTGTGATGGCATGTGGGGAGGCATGACAACCAGTGCAGGTTTTGAAATGGACCAGGGCACAATATAAGTGATAGAATGTGTGGTATGCACTTGTCCTTCCTTTGCGTATCTGAAATTGGCTGATTGTGTTGTGTAGTAATATAAATAGATCAAATAAGTACCAAATAACAGTGTCGGCCGACAAGCCTCTTCCACCAAAGGTGCTCTCCCTGCAAAGAAGAAACATGCTGTTTAAGAAACTATTATCTAACAAACATACAGTACTAATAATCAAACAGAACTAAAGAACAAAAAAGAGAACACACCGTATAAATAGACTTCCAAGTCTACTTTTTTTTTTGTAGTCTTCTGCGGAAGTTTCCTCTTGCTCCAGGTTTTCCGGTCAAACAGTTTGAGTGACATGCTCGTTCCCTGTGCGGCATCTTTCTGTTCAACCTCTGCAAGGCAAACATTTAAGTGTAAATAAGGGCACGAAAAATACAGAGACGAGGTGGCTGCCCTCGGCCTCATTACGTCCCTAATAATGACTTTTATCTAATAATAAATGCACTACTGTAACCATAACGGATACATGTTTTTGCAATGAATGTATATTGTACTCACCAATTTTGTCCAGCAATGATAGTGTCGTGCACCTGTTGTTCCCTTGAGCTTCGCTGCTTCATCAGGGTTGTAATCCATCCATCCATCGAGCAGCCTCTGTGGTGCAAGAAACTACGAGGAAGCCAGCAGTCCGTTGAACGCTGCTGCTGCTGATGATGATGATACTGTTTGCTACCCCTTCGTATCGGGTGGACAGCGCAGGCACCTGGATGCCTGCACGTCCTAGCCGTGGTAATTTAGTTCATTTAGTTAAGTTCGCATTTAACACTCGTCACTGTGAATTCGTCCAGTTCTGCTCCACCAGAATTCCAATCGTTGTTTGGTCGTAGTGACGTCCCCGTCGCCAAATCCGAGTGCCTCGATCAGAGAAGACGTCGCCGCCGCTGGTGATATCTGTCGGCACTTCAGCACAACATGTTGTTTGTTTGTTTGATAAGGGGTAAAGGGAAGGTTAGCCATCATAGGAGAGGCTTCAATCGTTTCGGGGTCCTCCCCACAGACGGCACACGTTGTCGGTGTCAAGTTCGACGGGTCCAATGATTGTCGGTTCTGTATTTTCGCCCACCACTCCCGAGGACTATTCTCGTGGTCCCAAGGAACGCGCGTCCCTAGGTTCACACAGAGCCGTTTATAGAGAGAGTTTGGCCATTGGGAGGAGCCTAACTTAAAGCGCGTCATGCGACGTCACGGCCGAACGACCTCCCTCGTCGTGCTCTATTGTTACACAGTCGTCAACCGGTCGCAGACGCCATATTGATGCTGATCGTTGTTTACAATCCAAGGAGAGAAGACACGTGCGCACTTCTTGCTTCGAAAGCCTTTCGTGCTTGAACTCTTTCTGTTCGGCAACAAAGCTCCCCTTATCACTTGCGCCAGAGGGTCATAAGCCGGTTATTCCTGTAGATTACATTCAACATGGCCACGAAGGTGTCGACCAGCTGGCGGACAGCATCAATATGGCGCGGACTAGATGGCTGATAAGCGGATTCCGCTCGGATTCAGGCTTTTTGGGCGGCGCAACGACGACTCTGACGTCAAAATAAGCTCCTCCCATGACGCGGCAAAAGATCAAAGAATGGCCAAACTCTCCCTATAAATGGCTCTGGGTTCACAGATCGAGCAGCGCCATCTCATCGCGAAAAGCACGTCTCCGTCTACGTTCGAACCTCTGCCCACAGATGGCAATGAAAGTCGACTCCGCCCACGCGTCCTCCCATTGGCGCGCTCCGGGTGGGCGGGGCGCGCGAGGGAAAGGGAAAATCCTAGGCCAGATCTCTAGAGATCTGGCCTAGGTTTTTCCCTCTCCCTCGCGCGGCATCGCGGGCAAACGCATCGCGGGCATCGCGGCTAGTGATGGGCAAGTCAGTTCATTTTTGTGAACTAATTCATTTAGTTCAGTTCACTCCACTGAACTGCCTAAAAGAATAGTTCATTCGTTCACCTGTTCGCAATTAAACACAATCAAGTAATATAGTCCCAAACTTTAAAGTGTCTCGACCAAGAGAGATACAACAAAATGATCTTGCAATTCAGTTTTCCAAAGGTTCGAGAACATCAACATAGCAAACGTAATCTTTTAGGTCGCTTTTTTATTTTGCTTTAATTTTCTACGTATATTTTTAACGAGAAAAGTAATGCACAGATCAATATGCAAGGTGCCGTCGTCGTTCAATGTTACAATCGTGTATTTCTGATCACTTACGTCTGCTTGCTGCGAATTTGAGAACACAGAAGTGTGATACCGCAGTTTCAACTCATTTCATTCAAATGGATGAGAGAGCTTGAAGAAAAGTACAACGTAGCGTTGTGGAGGAAAAATTGGGAAGCTTGCAGTGTATTGCCGCAAAAATAGCATGCCCGCTCCAGGGTGTGCCAGTCACACAAGCAGTCAGCCAGAAGTCAGAACATAACGGCGCCACTAGCAGTCCACAATTGCGAGAAGGAGCTCAGAGCGATCTCAGCGCAATCAGTTCTAAATGATTTACTCTTGTTCAGCGTTCGCCGTTCATATAGTTCACTTGCCCAGAGTACTTCAATCCATACGGCGTTCAAAGCCGCTCTGCTGGCTCTCCCTCCCCCGTGGACGAGTAACAGTTCTGACAGGCGCTGCGAGTACTTCCAAACGACCCGCGGCATCGTTTAGTTCTTTAGTTCATCCAGTTCTCTTCCTTCACACCTTCACACAGTCCACTCGAAGCTCTCCCTCCCAGCGCTTTTTCTTAAGCGCATGCGCTGTGGACTAGCACCTTCTCTGACAGGCCAACGGCAGACCCTGCCAGTGCTTCAAAACGACCCGCGGCATCGTTTAGTTCTTCAGTTCATCCAGTTCTCTTCCTTCACACCTTCACACAGTCCACTCGAAGCTCTCCCTCCCAGCGCTTTTTCTTAAGCGCATGCGCTGTGGACTAGCACCTTCTCTGACGGCCAACGGCAGACCCTGCGAGTGCTTCAAAACGTCCCGCGGCATCGTTTAGTTCTTCAGTTCGTCCAGTTCTCTTCCTTCACACCTTCACACAGTCCACTCGAAGCTCTCTCTCCCAGCGCTTTTTCTTAAGCGCATGCGCTGTGGACTAGCACCTTCTCTGACGGCCAACGGCAGACCCTGCGAGTGCTTCAAAACGTCCCGCGGCATCGTTTAGTTCTTTAGTTCATCCAGTTCTCTTCCTTCACACCTTCACTAAGTCCACTTGAAGCTCTGCCTCGCCGCACCGCCCGCGCTCTTCCTTAAGCGCATGCGCTGTGGACGAGCAGCAGTTCTGACAGGCAACGGCAGGCCCTGCGAGTCCTTCAAAACGACTCGCGACGTCGTTTAGTTCTTTAGTTCATCCAGTTCTCTTCCTTCACACAGTCCACTTCAGCGCAGCGTCACAGCCACTCAAGGCCACAGCGTATGCGCCGTGGTCTCCCGCCCTTCTTCATGCGCGCATGTGCTCTGTTAGCTTTTCAAAACGTTCGTTAGATGGCGCAGACGTCACACTTGGAAGCGTATCAAAGCGTATGCGTTGTGGATGTCGAGGCCCAATGAACTGAATTGAGGAACTAATGTTTTGGTTGTTGTTGAACTAGTTCGTTCAGTTCACCCGAATGACTAGTTCACTTTGAAGGGTTCGTCCACGAACGACACATCACTAATCGCGGCAAACGCGGGCATCGCTCAGAGACGCCGATCATGAAGCGTTTATTAAAAGCAAAAACAAGCCATCATAAAACGTTCATTAAAAGCAAAAACAAACAAACAAACAGACAAACGCGAGCATCGCTCAGACGCAGTACTTCGCCGACCATTTTCGTGGTCCCAAGGAACGCGCGTCCCTAGGTTCACATAGGGTGCCTGAATGCGCGCGCTCTCCTCCTTCGTCGTCGTTGACAGGGTGGAGACTTCCTAGTAACCGCCGAACGCCATTTTCGCTCACTGACTGCCGCTGTTTGTGTAGGAGCGAGGCGGGACTTCGTCATTGGAAGTGTGTTTTTGGCAGAAAATGGTTGAAAAAAAGTGGGAAAAAGCTTAGAAAGGCGAAATTTTCTATCAGAACACATAGCTGCAAGCGGCGCTTGTGAGTGAACATGGCGGCACCTCCGCCGTGTGTCCCCACCCTGTCAACGACGACGAAGGAGGGGAGCGCGCGCATTCAGGCACCCTAGGTTCACAGATCGAGCAGCGCCATCTCATCGCGAAAAGCACGTCTCCGTCTACGTTCGAACCTCTGCCCCCAGATGGCAATGAAAGTCGACTCCGCCCACGCGTCCTCCCATTGGCGTGCTCCGAGTGGGCGGGGCGCGCGAGGGAGAGGGAAAATCCTAGGCCAGATCTCTAGAGAATAGTCCCACTCTGGCCTCAAATGGTTCCAGAACTTACAGTGGGAGCCTCACAGGTACCATTTTGTTCCCACAATGGTCAATTGAACCACTTGAGATTCCAAGCTGGGCAGCTTCCCCCCTTTGAGATCCGTTAGGGGAAGAAGAGTCCACTCTTGCCATATACCCTTCTGTTTTTTTAGCCATTATTTTTATGTGTCTTAGCCTTGTTTTTTATCCGTCTACGTCTTCGATAAAATCACGGAGGAGAAGTAAGGAGAACGAACTCTTCCGAGCCGCCGTTGAGAAAGCGTGGTCTCAATTCCTCGAGTCTAATTGTGGCCGCGGCGCGGCGCTCGCGCTCCGTCAGGTACTTGCTCCGCTGAAATAAGGTTGCTGTAATGCACTCTTTCAGATGTACTTGTGTGTCCAGTGGAAGCAGAAAAAAATATTTTGATAAGTAAACACGCTTATCGTGTATCAAGGAACGATCTCTCCGTGAATTTTTCGCCTACAGTTTTTGTTAGTGCAAAGCGAGAAGCTTTTATTTTAGAATGCGGGGAAGCCGCCGTGAAGGGGGCTCCGCGTTGGCTGGACGGCTTGAATGTCTCCGTAAGCGTGGTGCTCTCGCAGCAGTCAATAAGCTATTCTCTTTTTTTCTTTTTTTATTTGCGATAAAACACGACACCCGAAGAAGCACAAAGGTTGTTATCCGACATCGTACAGGATGGTACGCGTATTTACATCACCGCCAACGCACGACCACGAGATGCACATTGATAATGGTTTGCATTGATCAGTGTTAGTTCCCGGAAACACCTCGCAGTGTAGGGTAATGATGTCATTGGGCTGGTTAATCCGCATTTGCATTCTAGCTGTTGCACGAGAGCTTTGTCGCGTATGCACAACGCTTTGGAAAACAGGAGCCTTTTGTCGTAATTGTGATGCATCCGCTGGGATAGAGAGTTACATACTTCGCATGCCACCATACACGAATTTAATACCAAGGTACCAGAACGCACTTCTGTCGCAGGTTTTGCACACGCGCGGTACAGGATTCAGTGCATGCACTTCCTAGCTGTTTCTCGAAGACGATTTTCATCTTGGTGTACCGGGGGGGGGGGGGGGGGTAAATCCCATATCTACTGGAATCAGGGCTTTTTAGCTTTTCTGGCAGGTATATATTGGTGGTGTTGCAGTATTGTTCCTTTTTTGTGTGTGGTGGTGGTAGTGGTAATATATCCGGTGCAACGCTTTGAGCAGCATGCTTGTACAGAAGTAACTTGAAACTGAACACCAAAGCGATAGTGTATAATGTAGAAGTAATGTGTTGTTCAAGATTTCAGTGTTCGTCAAGAGACTAGATCCCGACTTTATTTTGCGGTTCCCAAAAGCGAGCGATCGCCATGCATGACAAGATATAAGAAACTAAGTGCCAGAACCTTCGGAACCGCACCGTGTCCCATAATCAGAGCGTCCCGCCCCTCCTTGCACTCACACACACACACGTACGGAGATAAAACTTTCTCAGTCCCAGCTTATGCAACGACCCACATAACGCGCGATTCCAGAAAGATCGCATACGGCGACTTTCGATTACACAGCTCCTAACTTTCTTTCTTCCCTCCTGACTTTCTTTCCTCCATACCACTCAAATGTGGCTTTTCGGAAAAACGTTTGCTTCCTTCGGGGTATGTTAGCGTGTTAGCGCAGCGGTCAAAGTACGCGCGCACCACAGAGAGAGGGGCACGATACCCGAGACGGCCGGGGAGAAGCGACAGAGGATTCTGTCGGAGGCATTCCACACTACACCTTTGGCAATGTAAGACGTTTGTCTTACTTATTAAAGTTTCGTTTTTTTTTCTTCTTATTTCCGATTCCATTTTTATCGGACAGGTAGCTTCCATCTATGAGACAAAAACGAGGTAGCAGAAACCGAAAAAAAAAAGGAAAAGAAAAAATAATTGTAGCTGATCAGAAAATTTTAACTCGTTACTGGAGACACTGTTGTTTATGTTTATCAAGAAACATTCGTTTTGAACGCTTTTTAGTAGAGTATTCGAGCACAAACGGCGCATTGCCGTGCAGGCGATTTCGCGGAGCTAGTACCGGAGGGAACGCGAACGCCGCGCAGCGGCCAACAATTGACTCGATAAATTGGGACGTCGTTTTTCAGCGGAGTTCGGTCTCCTTACTTCTCCTCCGTGGATAAAATATATGCTTTAACTTCAATTCGTGCTCATATTCTCATCTAAAGGCAAATGTCATAAAAGGTACCAGCAAAATGCCAAAAGACACAATCAAATGACGACACACTCCGCCAAATAATTAGAAGAACTAAAGCAGATGCAATAATTATGAGGGCGCCCCGGTGCAGCGGGAGGCTTTCAATTCAAATTCGAACGGCTGGCCGCGTGAGCAGGCGGGAGGGCGAGAGGGAGCAGAGAGAGCGGCAGGCGTCAGTTGGAACTTAGCGCGTCGTTGCAAGATCGTTTTTTCTCTTCGGTTGCCGTGGCAGAGATCGGGCATCTCCTGTGCACTATTTACGTGGTTTTAGTGCGTTTTCTAAGACAACGTGGTGACAATGACATGTGAAACATATTGGCGATATCTCGGTGAAGTTTCGACGCTAGGAAGACACGGCGTCCGGAGAAGAACCGGACGATGAAACGCCAAACGGACTGCACAGAATGCTTCTTCCGATGTTAAGAGGTATAAGTGCTTACCGTGGTGCTTCGATTACTCCCTATTATATGTTTTATTTCAGGAGCTAGAGGAACTTGAGAAACATGGTTAAGACGAGTATAAAGATTAGGATCGTTTGGTGAAGAGGAAAAGGTTACATGTCGCGACATGGACGGAGGTGTCATCTTCTCTGAGAAAATACAGGTGTGAGCTGATCAACAAAACGCTGTTCCCTGTTGTCCGTGAGTGCATCGCAAATTCAACACAAGCACATGCCTCGTCTGGACGCAGTGAGTGATTACCCGTGTGCGACTTAGTACGTGAGAGATGTATCGATTATTTCTTTATTCTTAGTGTATGCTCATAGCAGAATAAACAATATTTACTTGAACAGTATGTGCTTTTCTACGCATTACTTTCGGTCATGGATTCAGTGGTCCCATCTGCTAAGTGGTCGGATCCGAGACCACTTAGCAGAGGGGACCACTGTATAAATTTCCATTGGTTCCACTTCAAGTGGCACCACCGTGAAACTGGTTCCACTTTTAACTGGTCCCAGCCAGTGAATGGTTGCACATTCCAAGTGGTTCCTGTCCAATAATCCACTTCGAAGTGGTCCCACTCCAGATTTTTGCCTGGGGTCGTTTCCCAATGCGCCGTTTTGTCCCGTATTTCCCGTCTTGTGATCAGAGTGTCGTCTGCCAGCGTCTTCTGCGCGATGCCAATCTCGTTCTTCAGGGTTCTCACTTTCTTTCTCCACGGGGTATTTATGTCCTTGTATATCATGGCCTTGTAAATTTTGTTGATAATCCATTGTTCTGGCGCCGTCCGAATTCTGTCCTCGAATCCAATTTTTGCTGCTGCTTCGCGAGCGCTGAAGCTGGACTAGCCCATGTCACCTTGGATTGCGGCACTCGGTGCCGACCTATGGGCTCGCAGTGCCGCGCGTCCCGTCTCTTTCTGCTTCCTGTCCAAGAATGTCGTGGTAGCTGACGTCATGCATGACACAGCGTTAGCGTACGTAAGGCCAGGTACGGCCACTGCCTTCCATAACTCACGCATGACTTGGAACCTATTAAAGGACCATATGGCCCGGGAACGGAGTATGCCAGTTGCTTTTGTTGCCTTAATTCTCAGTCGTCTCTCCTATTCCCGCAGGTAGTCCCGCTCCGCCCGTAATACAACCCCCAGATACTTCGTTTCATTAGTCTCTTGTACAGGTTTATTCTGTACCGTGAGTTCCAAGTTCCCACTGTCCTGTCCGCCCTTGGTGCCCCAATGCATGATGGCACTTTTCGATGCGCTGAATTTCAGTCCCAAGTCTTTCCCAGACTCTGAACATATGTCGATCAGTCCCTGCATTTCGTTGCGGCTATTTGCTAGGAGAAGGATATCGTCCGCATATATTGTCCCTGATATCCGTTGCTTGACAGGTTGTCCCATGTTGTTGTATGAAATGTCGAATCCCAGGTGCGTTTCTTCTAGTGTCCTTTCCATTTGTGCCAAATAACACATGAATAGTAGTGGGGACAGTGGGCATCCTTGCCTGAGTCCTCGGTTTACTAAAATTTCTTCTGTCCGGATTCCCCCCATTGGCCAATTATCTTGGTATCCTTGTAGATGCTCTGAAGCAGTTCCACCATATCACTGTCAATGTTAAGGCTCTTCAATTGCTGCCACAAGACTGTATGTATAACATTATCGTAAGCCTTCTCAATGTCTAGGAAGCACGCATAGAGATCTCTCTTTTCTTTGTCTGCTATTTCAATGCATTGTGTCAGTACGAATAGGTTGTCCTCGATTTGCCTGCCTCCCCTGAATCCGAATTGTAGATTTCCTAGTAGTCCTCCTTCCTCCACAAATGCTTGTAATCTCTGTTTTAGTATCCTCGTGAAGATCCTGTAGAGCACTGACGTTACTGATATTGGACGGTATGCAGCCAGATCACTCTTGTCACCTTTTCTTTTAAATATTACACACGTAACATGAAAAACGGTTAGGAGCAACTAATATTTATTCGAACAAGAACTTTCGTGCAAGAGACTGCACTTCTTCAGGTTACACAACTAAGTGCGACACGAGTATATATACCAAGTGAACAGATACAATAAAACAGGTTTCCAGAACTAAGTAAACACAAAACAACCAGACAGTAATACAATGCATCACGTGAGCAACCGTCACATAAGAATCAGGAAAGAGAAGGTGTACGGGTAAATGAGACATTCGGAGAATTGGGGTTCAAAAGATTTGGTGGTGAAAAAACGGGGGCACAGGTGGATGTCTAGCCGTGTACGAGGGGAATACAGCTTTTGTTGAACTGCGTGGGAAGGTACGGGTGACCTTATGGGCTGAAGGGAAAATGGAGCTAAGAATGCTAAGAACAGAAGGTGAATGGAGTAGCTTAGCTGGATGATGGGTTGAACAACTGCAGGGGACCGCCATGAACGTTTAGTCCCCGTGGTTTTAAAGAAGAAAATTTAGAAATGAAGAAGGACTCGCGATTTTTGCGTTTGCAATCCATTTTGACACAGCACATACCATATGCGCGATCAGAGAACACGCTACTTTGGAAAACTTAGCACTATCGCCACAAGTGTCGCTGACTGCCGTAATCAGGAGCGCCCTCTGGCCCAGCCCAACAACCCTATTGGTGGGCGAGCTACGAATGGCTTTGGTGATTTCCTCTGTAGTTATTGCCTGGCAGAGGCCAGACGGGGCTTGTGTCCCTGCGCTCACTGTCCTTAGATCACACTCTGGTGAGTCGTCCGCCACCTCTGCGTGTCTGCTACTGTATATAGATACTAAGTACTGCGTCACATGACAGCGTAGTTCCTGTGTAGTCAGCGGCCTCCCCTTTGTTGGGTGGAGGATCTCCTGTTTCTGCTTGGTTTGCTTCCCATTGTTTTTAATATGTTTCCAGAATTTCCTTGGGCCTTCCCTACCACTATGCCGAATTTCCAGGAGGAATCTGTCGTTAAATGCTTTCATTTTTCTCTGAATGATTACTGCTGTTTCTTGTTTTAGTCTTCGATAGAGTTCCCAAGCTTTTATAATTTCTTCTTTAGTTTCTTTCAGCGAGACGCATCGGCGGTGGGCTCTGCATGCTTCTTTTCTATTGTGTATGGCCTGCTTCACCTCCTGGTCCCACCAAGCTCTGTGGTGTGGCTTCGCTGGTTCTTTTTCATTCTTCTTCTTCTCAATGGTTTCCGCAGCCTTTCCCACCCAGTCTGTGTAGTCATGGAATGTTGTTTGCTCCTCCTCCCACTCCTTCATCAATTCCATCATTTCGGTATCTGATCGGTTCACTTTTTGCTGGATGTCTTTACATTTTATGGTAGAGTGTCCTCCAAGTGTCACAATAATTGTCCTGTGGTCGCTGCCAAGACTTGTATCTCCATCCATGTCGATGTAAAAGTTGTTAAATCGTTCTATTGCCCTTGCTGATAATAGGCAATAATCTATATTCGACTTTTTGTCCGCCTGGCACCACCAGAATCCATCTTCAATTGGGTCTATCAGATTTGTCACAGTCAGGCCATGGTAACCTACTACATTCCACAGTCTCCTTCCATTGTTGTCGATGCGGTTGTCCAATTCCTCGATGTGAGCGTTAAAATCGCCTAAAATTACTATGTCATGCGAATCTTTGAGGTCCTCAATATCATTTTGTAGACATCCTGCCATCCTGGTATTTTTGTCTTCCTGGTTACCTGTCCACCAGTATACACTGGGAATTGCTACTCTCCTTTTTCCAATTGTCGTTTCCATCCAGAGGTGCTCCTCGCACTCTTTCTTGATCCGCCGCCACACTAGTGATGCAGACCCAAGGAAGCTTATACCTACCTCCTCCCCGGCGTTCACCTTCTGTTCTGTTCAAACTTTCACAGATGTATCTGTCCATTACTGGGGGGGGGGGGGAGGTTTCAGCACCTCTCAGGTGTGTTTCTGCGAGCATAAACGCAGTTATCTGTGTTGATTTCATGATGTCTGCTATCTCTAGCCACTTTCTTTCTGAACGACCACCCTGCATGTTCAGAAAGGCGATTTTCATTTGTCCTTCCCCCCTCTTTTTCCTTCGTCCTTTGTTCTGCCTCCTCCTTTTCTGTTGATTACGCTTCCTCTCCTGCTTCTTGCTCTCTACCATTACCACCTCCTCTATGTTTGTTGCCGCCTCCACCTTTGGCTGCTCTGCAGTCCCTGGAGAACCTGTCCTAGCAGTTGGCACAGCTCGATTTGACCCCAGGGGGCTTCGTACCTTCTCTGTATGGGTCTCTTCCTTGGTGTGGTCTGTCTCAGCCCTAAAAAAGCTCCAGCTTTACGCGCCAGCCATTGGCCGAGCTTTTCACTGCCCTCCCTGGTGAGATGAATACCTTGAAAACCTCTCCCCTCACACTCCTGGAGGTGCCACCCTGGATCAATGTATCTCACTCTGTCTCCCAGGTCTTGGCACATTTCTCTGATTGATCCATTCAGTTGCCTGATTACACTTACAGTGTCCGTTGCATTAGAATCATCTACCACCATGGGGATGGCACACACCTCACAGATAACATTGGTGTACACCTGCATCCACCTTTTAAGGGTGTCTTTCATCACGTCGAGGGCTCTGTTCTGTGTCCCGTCCTTCAGAACATCTACCAAACCCACGTGGATGATTACAAGTGCCCTTGCATCACAGTTGTCGAGTCGTGCCTCAACCCGTTGAAGCAGCTGGCCTGTGTCTGCTCCTGGAATCCCCATGGCCTCAACCCTTGCATCGTAGTTGGCATTCCCAAGTGTGGGTGTTTTGGCTCTCTTAATATTTGAGTCGCCAGCAATGATGACATATCTCTCCGTTTGGTTATTCCACTTTTTAACTGAGTCTACACCATCAGCATCTGCACTGCTTTGATGTTCACTCTGTGGTTGCTGCAAGTTGGTCACCTTGCTTCTCTGTTTTGTTCGCCTGGACTGTATCAATTTCCAGCCCTCCTCCTGGACCTCTTGTCCCAGGAATTCCCCAAACTTTGCTTCTTCGGGGTTCGCTCTTGGTACGCTGGATGTCCCCATCGTATGACTGCTAGGCTTAGTCAGTGGTTCACTTACAGTGTTGTAGCGATGTACAGGTGATGATGGGCAACTCCTTGCGGTTCTCATTGGCTGTAGGTGTTTTTTTTAATGACCCCTTTATACCATGTTCCCCGACCACATCTTGTTCGGGTGACTTCTTTTGAGTAGCTTCATTTGTCGGTTGTCCTGTGTTTCCTGCACGGACCTGCAGATCATGGACTTTGTCTTCCAGGGCTATTCTTTTCTGTTGCTCTTCTGCCAGAGATTCAGTTAGTTTCTTCTCTGCCTCTCCGATAGCCTCCATCCATTTGGTTTCCTCTTCCCTGATCAGTTCTAGATGCCTCCTGTCGGCCTTCATACCAGCTTGTTGTTCAGTGACCGCTTGCAGATCAGCCTCTATTTGGCACCTCCTTTCTTTTTCTTCCTCCAGTCTCAGATTCCACTGTGCTACAGTCGATTCCATCTCGTCTTGTAGTGCCTTTCTCCTGTGTTGTTCTTCTTTGAGGGATTGTGTCCATTTTGTCTCCATTTCTCTTAGTAGGTTTATCTCCTCCCTGTCCGCCTGGTAATGGGCTTGTTCCTCACGCATTCTCTGGAGGTCAGCTTCAATTTGAATCATTTTTTCGCGCTCTTCTTCCATTCGTTGGCTCCATACAGCATTAAGAAACTCAATCTGAGCACAGAGCCTGCATTTGAATACTACACCGTCGGCCTCCGAAACCGTCTGGAAAGGAGTCTCTTCCAGATAGGCCCATCGGCTGCAGGACCCGCACTGCACCATATCACTGCCTGGCATCTCCTTCTGTTCTTTGCAGCTGTACGTTTCGTCTTGTCAGACATCATCTAAGGGGGGAACCGAAACCACGTGGTTATCCCGTCACTTCTTCCGCGGCTGTCGCGAGCCACAGGCGCACTCACGTCGTACAGGCACACACACTAAGTTTATGCCTCAAGGCTGTGATTGTACTCGCCCACAACAGACGCGTATTAACGTCAAAACAGTCAAACAACGTCAAACAGCAGCCGCCATCAACAGACAAGCGTGTGCTAGACGCAGCGGTTTGAAACCGAAACAAGCGACGGTCTGGTGACTTTAATGACTTAAACTTCCCACAGTGCTGGTTTTTATGTTATTGAGCCGACAAATTCCGTATGAGGACGTGAATAAGGAAAGATCACGAATGCCTTGAGTTTCGATAATCAAGCAAGTGTTTTCGTTTTGTTTTTTTGTTTTTTAATTGAGCGACGGTGGTGATGACGGTGAAAGAGCTCGCTGTTGTCGACTTCACAGAAGTGGGCAACGTCATGAATGACGCCGTGGCGAATATGCATTCTGGGCCGCATTCTATGTGAACTGTGCCGACATAAAATCGGAGCGAAGAAATGAGCTGGCGTTGATAAACTGACGTATCCCAGATTCATCTGGGATTCGTTTATCAACGCTGACGTCTCGACCGACGTCAACGATTCAGAAATCTACATAGCTTCCATATCAGGGCGACTTACTCGGATTGATTGCAACTAGCGCATAATTGATTAACCATGTAACATCATGTTTGAAGTAGCGCATTACCGGTAATGCGTTGCAAAAATGCGGCAGCGCGTAATTCATTATGTTTTCGAGACCCAAGTGTGCATACAGCGTGTAATGTACAATTGCATTATATTCTTGACGGCTAATGTAACTCTGTTAACAACTTGAAGACAATGTAATGACTAATACCCAGTAACTGCGTACTGTACAAAAGTAACGATTTAGCGTTATGCATTATAAAGAAGTGACGCGGCTAATTACTTTTTGAAGGTTATGAGTAAAACTAACACATCTCTGATCTCTATAGGACACTACTCCAGTGGGACTATGATCTGTAATCAGTATACACTGGATTACAGTATATCTAGCGAAAGTTTCACATGCCCCAGTGAAACTCCAGTGCGGTAGAAGTGTACCCCGTTAAAATCCAGTACAGTCAGTATCAGTGTACACTGGTTTCCAGTGTATCCAGTCAAGCTCCAGTACTGCCAGTGACCAGTGTACACTGATTTCCAGTGTATCCAGTAAAAATCCAGTATATCCAGTGACCAGTATCAACTGGTTTCCAGTATTGCCAGTCCGATTTCCAGTCTGACCAGCGGCATTTCCGGTCTGACCAGTAACATTTCCAGTTTAAGTCTTATTGGTTTTTTCAACAGGTTACTTGGCAAATTTCCGAGTTCAGTTCGCAAAGATTTACGTAATTAAACTTAGAGTGCATGGCATTCACATTAGGAGGTGGCAAAAACCTAATCAGAACAAATGCCGTTGACCGCATGATTCTAGGCAGCGTAGTATTTTTATTATAATTCTATGACACGTTTTCTGGGACACCCTGTATATACGAACACTGATCTTGACTCTTTATACTATTCGACATGGCCCTATCATTTCCTCACCGTTGGCTCTATACTGTTCGCTGATGTACGCAATCTATCGTATCACCACTGGCTGTAGCGATGCGGGTTGACAGACAGAATTCATTTCTTGCGTGCCCCCTCTGCTTGTAACCTTATATGTATACGTCCCTGTACCCCACAAAGAAGACTGTACTCTATACTGCACTGATACCATAATAGAGCAGGTTCAAGTTCAGGTTCAAGTTCAGGTTAATAGTGCATGTTCAAGAGTTTTTGAAACTAGATGTCTCACGTGTCATCCCGTTGGTCCGCCATGGTTGCAGCTCTTCTTTAATTCATTGCGCTGCTGGCACGTGGACCTTAAACTCGCCTCACCTTATCGGTGCTTCAAGCTATAAGCACTGTTGGGGCAGCTCTGTGTCTCATCCAGGGTTGCAAATGGTGTCATCCGTTCCATTCCAATTCCGTAATGAGGAAATTGAGATTTGAGATAATTCCATTCTTTTCAAGTCCTCGGAATGGAAAGGTGTGGTCAATTCCCACTCCTAGAATGGCTCGACAACCCCATTCCATTCATTTAATTCAATTCAATGCAATTCAATTCTTTATTTTCCAAACAAGTTGGTGGGGAGGTCATGCAAAAAGCTGCTAGTGCGCAGCTTGAAGCGGCCCGACCGCCTGTGTACATTTGGCAGCGCTACACACATCGTTGATGCAAGATGCATGATGTCCAACATCCATCTGCTAACAGTATAAAAAAAAAAGAAAACACACATACAAGAAAATGAAAACAGGAAATTCCACTCAAGCGGTACTTAAAGGGGTTGTGAATCCAAATCCAAATATTACACAAAACCGTGTTTGGAATGTAGATTTATGGGTGCTAAACATTTCCGTCGAAACCCTATCACCCTGCGCTCCCGCGCCACGGAGTTATGGCGCTTTGAATATGAGGAGATACCTTCACTCTTGGCTCGCCTCCTCCTCGCCCGATCTCGGCATGACGTAGTACCGAGCGCGCCACGGAAGTGCGGGGTTCCCGTCCTCATGACGACGCCTGTAAACAGGGACGCGGCGAGCGCTGGGACGCGACGCGGCGAAGTGAAATGAGCGGAAGAGCTATGACGTAGAGCCATAGAGCAACTGGTCAAGGCGTCACTTCCCGCCCACTTCATGGAGCTGCCCGGTACCGTTTGGCGCCATGGTCGCCGGGGGCCTCAAAAATGGGAGATTTTTGAAACTCTGTAGCATAAAAAGTAATAGGAGGTGGGAGGTGAGACTTTGGGTACGGAGTGCGTGGAGTAAGGCGTACATACTCTGCCAGAGACAAAGTTCTATCCGTGTGCTGTAGCACAACTCTTTTCAAAAGCATACAATCTCCTATACATGTGAACCTGAATAATCGAAACTTTATTCAGTGTATAATGCTCGTAATGGACGTAAACGAAAGAGAATCAGTGTGAATATTGTTCTGTACACATGAATTTATATGTCGGGGCAGCTTGTATGCGACAGACTGTAAACCAAAAATTAGTACGTGCTCGCGGGGTGAAATAAGGTTCGCCATGGCGCAAAGTACCGTTGGTCGATGTTATGGTTAGATGAGCTAGTCCTAGGAAAGTGCAACGTATTTTGTTTCACCGAAATAATATATGTGACTAATAACTGGTAATCATAAATGTGCATTATTTTGGGAATGTTAAACCTCCGGAAAAGAGGCCCGGTAGGATGCAAGAAAGGAACACCTGCTACATGACGAACCACTCTTTTCTGACAGCACTTCCACCACTAAAAAGAAAGAAAGAAAGAAGGAAGGAACGATAGGCTGTACTGGCCAGCCTAGTAATGTTAGAGGGAGCAGCATTGCCCTGCACTTAAAAAGCGACAGGGCGCGGAGGGGCTCGTAACATCAAAACAGCAACGCAACACAACATCACAACAACAACCTCATTGTGATTATAAACTTTCTTTATAAACTTTAAAAATCAATCAATCAATCAATCAACTTTCTTTTAAATTCGGACACGTGAGCAATCTTGCTGATCAGGGTTATAGTGTGTTCCGGTTCTCGAATATGAGGACAAGCCGGAAAGAGGTGCCTGATAACCAACTGCCCTTCTGTGCTGTCATAATATGCGAAGCCGTGGAAAATATACGTTCTGTACCTCTGCTGAAGCTGCGCGGAATTCGGTGTGACCGGAGGGAGCCTCCCTGTACTATTATTGTCGTAACAAAGGAGAAAGAGAGCATGCCGAATATTGGACGATATATTATTTCGCTCTTGACCGTGCGCAGGTACCCTGCGTGTGTAAGGGGCGCGACGGCAGAAACCATTTGGTTGAAATCAAAACTACCAGCATTAGCCTGTCATTCACTGACGCCTCCACCTGGCCTTCCGCGACACTACGAATCCTTTCTTCACCACATGCTGCTGAATGGTCCGTTTACCCTACAGTTATGGGGCAGCGGCTTAGCCGCGCGCCGTCAGTCCTTTGTACCACATACATGCACGAGAGTGCTGACCTAAAGTCACTGAATTTGGGAAAGTACCGCCATCCTCTGATTTCTGCCGCCACGTCCTTGGAACAACAATGGCAGCAGTAGCATTCCACAACATACAGTGGCCGCCATTGTTGTTCCAAGGTCGTGATGGGAAAAGGAAGGCATGCGCTACTTTCTTCAATCCAGTGACTTTACGTTGACATACCCCATCGCCATATGGGTTGCCCCGTCTACATACCCGCGGGAACGCGAGGTCTTGGAGCACATGATGCATGCAGTCGACCACCGGCCCTCTTACCTTCGGCCAGGTGCTGCGGGCCTCTGGTCCAGTCCCGCTCATATGTGTCATGGTCTCTTTTTGGGAGTTTCTGTCATTAAGCGGCCTGTCCACCATGCTTTGCTCACCTGAACTGACGTCTTCAACATCATCTTTCATTATCTGCGATTGGCACTGGGGCAGCTCCCAGCCTGCTTGCCAGTATCAGCCCCGTCTCATCATTTCTTTGTGTGTGTGTCCTCGCATTATTTTATTACTGGGGCGAGCTTCCCTGAGAGGTTGCCATTGCAAGCAATCATATCAAGTTGAAGGAATTCAATTTCTCCCCTTTTATGTTTCGCCAGGGCAACGTCATCATGTTCTTTTTGTTTGTTTTTTCGTCTTTTTGCCTTGTCTTACGCCCGATAGTCAACCTTACTGATCATTTGCTACCAATCACAGATTCTCATTACCAACTGTTCGCTAATTCATTTTATTATTTTTTATTCAAGCACTGTTAGCATCTTTACTAGCGCTTGTTGTTCATGGTAGAAGAAAAAAAAAATATGGAGATGAGAGTCGGCTTGTTGTGTCCTGCTGTTCATTGCTGTCCCCGTTGAATTTAATGTAATACGTGGGCTTTATTATTCTATTCATGTATAAGTTGTGATACTGTAACCTTGTTGCAGCAAGCATGGCGACTTGCTATTACGAAAATCAAAAGAAACATGCTCTACCCGCTAAGAGCGCCCTAAGCAACAACAACAAATAAGTTAATGATAATGAATGGGGAAATTCGCCACGTAAACGTATATGTACAATAAATATATATAGTCACCCACTGGTCCAAAAAGAATAGCGAAAGACAAGGAACGTTGAGGGTACATGGCATTGCAAGGTTGGCAAGGTCTGCATGGTCCTCCACATGGCAATCTCACAGGGTACTACCAGTGGTAACACAGCACCGCTATCAATCCTTATTTTATTCAATAACAATTCTCAATATAGACGTATTTATTCGTACCATACCATGGATTATCGAAAGAGCATGGTTGTCGCATGTTCGACGTCAAGTCAATGACACTGTATATCCAACATACGCGGATCTATTATATCGATAGTTTACGTATTGATCCTTTGCAGATGGATTCGATATCTGCTTCAGGAAGAGCAGGGCTGCTCCGGTGTCGACGACCCTGCTGAGGCCCTTCATGACGAAACCACGTTCTTCTCGAAGATAGATCTAGTTCGAGCATAATACAGGTACAAATTAGCCCTGAAGATATTCACTAAACAGCCACCATCACGCCATTTCGCCTATTTGAGGTTTTCTGCATGGGGAATAATCGACAGAGCGTATAGTGCAGCAATAAACACCATTTGCCGAAAAAATCTATGCACTTTTGACGATAATATGAATTTTTTAAAACTCCTACCATGACATGTAGGGAGTTTTGAAGCCAAGCCGTGTTTTCCTCATTTTCCAAAACGTTGCCAGCCGACGTAGCCAAGCCGGCTTGGCTTGGCTGATGAAACGACCGGGCGTAGTCATCTCTAAAAGTTCTTTCTGGCTTCCTTTCAGGGTTCCGTGCATGATTGCCTCTTTCTTGGTCTCCTCAGTCTCTGGAACTCTCGTTGAGGACCCAGACTGTTCAGACACCCTGTGGAAGTACAACTGCCTTGTGAGGCTTGATATGTGGGAAGGCAACCGAATATCACTCGTGTCGACTGCAGCATTGAGAAGTTCCCTGTTGACTTCTTGGAGTAACGCTGTAAAGTCCTGTTGTTCCATGGTCTTGGCAGACGTGTCGAATACTTTGCAGAAATGTTCAATGAATGCGTCGGTAGACTCCTTGCCTTCTGCGAAACCAAAACAAATGCAATCTGAACTGCATCTGCGATACGCGAGAGTACAACTTTATTTTGTAACTGCATGTGAACGAAGTGTGGCTACTGGAGACACCATTTAGCGAACGGTCATTTTAGGAAAGTTCTGACCTGTTTGCTGTCCCGAGGTGCAGATGAAGAAATCAGGCTCGCCCGGCAATGTATTTCTCGACGTCGTGTCACTGAATCCGCTGCATACGCTCATTTCTCGGCTTCTCTTCGACGTCTACCAACAGACAGAATAACAATGGTCAGACTACTGTAGAGACATGCACGGTCACACTAGTACAAGAAACAAATACATAGTCATGACCCGTGCAAAAGACTGCTCTTTCGTGGCAGCCTTGTGACGTAAGAAGTCCAGTGAAATATTCTGAACAGAAGTCCGTGACAACAAGTCCTACAGTTGGGACCGCCCACTCATCCATGTAAGGCTCCTGCGATTGGCTACGAGCCTTTGCACGACGCCTCCGCTTTGCGATCTAGTGCCCTCTCTCTCGCTCTCTCTCCCCAGTCCCCCAGTTGGCTGCGCAGCACTACATTCGCGCGCGCGGAGCGATTCTTGTGTGGGAGCCGGGTCAAGTGCAAGCACGACTTATGCTGTCCTTGACTATAGCTTCGGTGGTATACTCACGTGGATGAAGAAGAGCTTGGGTTTGCCCAAGAGGTTGGAAGCATTTGCTCCGTCAAAAGTTTCCGTGAGGTCTTTTATGCTCACGGAGCCGTTCTGGGTGCACAGGTCACCTGTCATCGGGTGCACAAATGTCAGGAAACAACAGGCCACAATGTCCCAGTTGTCCTTCGCTTCTGAAAGCACAAGACGTTCTGTCCTGAGACTTCTATACACAGGGCGACAAAAGTTTACCGAACACGCGATCGGGTCGGAAGCGGGCGAGTTCACTCCTTCAGAGGGGTGGGCGAGTGCGCTTGTCGCTACACAGCGAGCTCAGATGTATACTAACTCCCCGCCCCCCCCCCCTCGGTCTCCCACTCTTTCCTGCTGTCCTCTCTCCACCTGTCCACATCTATGCGCCGCTCATAGCCACAGTTGCTTCGCGGCGCTAACACGAAATAAAAAAATATGTGTGGCTAGCAGCTACCTACAAAGACACATGAGTTCATATATTTACGGGCAAGTCAACGGACGTACCTTTTTTCAGGATTTTAAACAACTCCTCTGTCGCAGGGTCAACATAAACTTTCACCTGGAATCCCCACTGCTCAAATGTCTTTTGCAGCTTGTCCACAAGTGAGCTGTCACGACGTTTTCCAATGGCTATCTGTCCTCTGCGAGACCCCGGTATCGTAACGGGTGTAGGGTTCTGGAAAAGGAGGAACCACAAGCATACATAAGTTACGATCATAAATTTGTGTCGTGGAACTTGGAAGCGCAAGTTTAAGTGCCACGCTGACGCGTCTTCGCAAACCGTACGTGTGTGTCGTAGAAATACAGGGTGTTCAAAATTAAGCTTTCACGAGCGCTACGCAAACACAGCGATGACAGGAAACCGGATGATAACTTTACGCTACTTGTGTAAGAAACAGGTGCTGCTAATTATGTAACACCTGTTTCTTACTCAAGGAACAGAAAAAATAGCACCAGTTTTCTTTTGTTCGCCTATTTATAAAGTGCTAGTGAAAGCTTAATTTTGAACACCCTGTATAGTGCGTTGAGATAAGTTTCTGCCATGAAACCGCCAGGAATATTTTAAAATGTATTTTACCGTTTCGGGTGTCTATAGCGATTCTCCGAATGGAACTCTTTAGTCGCCAACCTGCGGGTGTGACGTCACGAATACGGCGCATCTGCCGGGCTTTCACTGGCGCTGGCCGTCTTCCAACGTAGGGCGGAGAGCGAAGGTGGGAAGACGCTGTTGCTAGGGCACAGATATGTCAGAGTTCCCGGAGACGTCACGCGCCATTGAAGAATCCGAAACTATCCTGCTCTGTTATTTATTTGAAAAACTTGTAGAAGCACGTAATGAGCATTAGTATTTGGCGTAGTCTTTTAGAGAGGGTAATTTTTAACGGGATATAAAATATTATTTTTTTTTAGTTTGTTGTAGCTCTTGCATTGTACACATGTTTCGGATGAAAAGCTTTGTCACGAGTTCTGTGCAGCGAAAGAATGGAATGTAAAGAAGTAGGGTATCGAAAGTCTGTGGACTCACTCTAACATCGATGATGATGCACACACCTCTATTCAGAGGGTAATCAGGGTCGTTTTTCCTTACAGCCCTGTGTCCTGCCGCCCCTTTGTCAGGCCCTGTGGTTTCCATGGCACGGCTGCATTGTGAAACATAACTGGTGGACGAAAGCACTGATACTCCATCATCTTTATAAGCAAGCGTGAACTCTGGGTGGGTTAAGACATCTTTGGAGTAGTCTCGCTGGCAACATACAGGGCAACATGGCAACAGATGGCGCGAGTACAGTGTGGACAATGACGCAAGTAGGCTACATGTTGTAGCTGTCACTGATGTCTTAGGGATGCTCTTCCTTCTTCTTTGTTCTTTTTCCTTTTCTTTTCTTTTTTTTTGGGGGGGGGGTTAGAGACAAAAATATAGATACATTAAAACTACTCTTTATTGGTGTACAAGCTTTCATGCAGTTGTCTCCATTTCCTCGCCTGCCTGATGAGGTGAGAACCACTGCGTGATGCGATGTGATAAGATAAAGAAAAAAAATGGGGATGTGACGCACTGCATAAAAGCGTGTTCGATAATAAACATTGGTTTTGGAAGTGTTCTTATCGTGTTATCACACATGCTGACCGTATACTTTACTCAGTCTCGATCTCGTGGTCTCGCTATTTCCCGTTGCTCGGGTTAGGTTAGGGAGAACGAAGAGGAAGAAAACACTGCAGGTGCATTTAGCCCAGGTTGGTGTTTAGCTCAGAACGGGATTGTCTCGCGTACGACTGGAGTTGGAATTAAAAAGAAAAATATGAAGATAGTAGTATATAGCTCCCACCAAACACGGGGGCCGGCTACTCCAGAGCACTGGAAGGTAAAGAAAACCGATAAGTCTAAAAAGTTAGAGGTGCCGCAATGTCCACAAGAAATGACATTAAAGCAGCTGTCGCGCGCTGTCTAAGATCCGTCGGCCGTTCTCCGACGATGAGCTTCCCTAGGTCTAGAGGACGGGGGTCCAGTCTTTCCGAGGCGTACAACTCTTCGGACCAAATGAAGCAGTTGTACATCCATTGTTTATAAGCACTGCAAAGCAGCAGCAGCCATGCAGTTTTATACTGCGAGCTCATACGGCAGCCTGGACATGTAACACTGCTGTTGCTCGACGAATAGGAGCTTGTTTACCACCAGTCGTCGCCCTGCGTCTTTTCGCCGTAATTTCAGTCACGATTAAAAATATTTGGTGTTTTTTTTTGTCGCAGATAAGGTTTGCAGTGTGGGTGTCTTTCGGAAGAAGCACTGAGGCATAAGCTTTGAAACGTCGCTGCCAATAATAACAGATTGCCTGCTGCCTTACAATATATACCTCTAATCTTCCTCTGGCTTTCTCTCCCTCTTTTCACACACCACCCAGCGGGAAATTGTGAGAAGAACAGTGTGACAGTTCACAAAAGGACAACGTTTCGCCGTTTTACCCAGTAATGCGTTCAACCGAAGTGTACAAACCACGTGATATTGTCCATTCCGCCCTACTCCTCCTAAATACTTCAAGTCATCATGCAGTGCGAACTAACATTTTGACGAACATAACAGTAAGAAAGTGACAATCAAACAAACTAACGTGACATAACACAAGCAATCCAACTACATATGTGTATTGAAGGTCCAAACCTTTCGTTTGAGGAGGATCGAAAGGATCCGGGTTGGTGTTGTTGTCGGTATCGATGACAGAACATTAGTTCTCTACGCTCTTGAAAAAAGGGTGTACTTTAGCTCCTTTTTCTTTCCACATATGTCACTCCCTTTTTGGAGAGTACAGTTACTCTCAAAAAGAAAAAAGAAATGGGCAATGACAGCCTTCTGGGGACTATATACCGGGTGTTTCTGTTAAAGCAGGTCCCCCAAACTCCCCTCGGAAAAGCGTGCAACGAAGAAGGCCGCCACTAGATACCCCACTGTTGCCGTTTCGGATCACTTCAGCGCGCTAAGTTTAGCGGCAAAATGTTTTTGTTGTTTCTGCGAATGAATCTAGTCTTAATATGTCCAAATAAAACGCGTATAACAACTTTCTGTGTCGTGTTTCACGTTTTGGTCCCGTTTTTAAACGTGTTGAGCGATCAGAAGGATTTAGTGCACGGCTGCGTGCATCACATAGCGTACCTGTCGTACCAGGCGCCGCAGGCGCAGTCGTCCATTTCTCCTTCGGTGACTTGGCCTGGCTTGGATTGTGCTTCAACTGGATCTTTAGCGCGCTACAATCAAACGCAAGCCAACGTCTGGTAACAATGGGGTATCTAAGGGCGGCCTCCGGCATTGCACGCATCGGGATAGGAACAAATGCATGGCAAAATGGCGACCTTGGGGGACCTGTGTTAAAGCTCCACGCTAAAAAACAGGTGCACCAATCGACGAACTTTCTTTTTTACAAGTATCTGTCCGACACCGCCTATACAAGCGGCGCACTGTGTGAATGGGTGGGAGGCGCTTATTATTTAAATAAAAATTCGAATGAGTTGCGTAAAATAAAACAGCTTCTAAAGCAGAGCGCCATCGGCGTCCAAATGGGTATTACCCCTTTTTGGGACCTTCAGTGGACACATTTAAGAAAAAAAATTTGCCACCGAAGCAGGTCGTTTCTTGCTATAATTAATTGGTCTCGGTTTAGATATTTTGTCGCGGCTGGTCTCTGTGAAGCGCAAAAGGACGTAATTCATTGGTGTAATTCGTTGGTGTAAGGACACATACTTCACTGGTGGATTAGGAAGCGGAAGAGCGTCCTTTTGCGCTTCACAATGTGACGTAAGTAAGAACTTCCTATATGAAACCCTCCATTGTCAAGTGTAGGACGGCAACACAGCACTTCTTCATAGCACTCTTTGAGAGATGTTGTCAATATACCTTATCTTGTCGGTTAGATGATACGGTACCAACGTTAGATGATAAATGAATTCTACATTTTAAAATGTACACCAGTTACAAAGTGTATTTACGCCGCTAGAACAGATGTAAACGTCTTCACTGGAACTGCGGCAGGACGTGCTCAAAGATGCAAATGCCTTATCGGAGCGAGATAAGGTTCCTGACGCGACATTCGGTCGTCACCGTAGAGTTGCTTGAGTGGCAGAGCAACAACATAAATGATTATGGGATGAGGTGATTCACCGTTACAAAGGCGCATATATTCATATATCTTTACCTTGGACCACAACGCTGTCACTTACGAGTTTGTCCCCTTTTTTTGACACTCACTATGGAAACGGCATCCTTCTTTACTTTTTAGAAGTTTCACTTATCTTTTGCAGTTTCACTATCGTCAAAGCCATTTGTTCCGTTGGTGTTGGTGACTGTTCTTGTGAAGGGTGCCGCAACTGTGGGCCCTTACCTGATGCTGTCTCATTCGTCCGGTTCTTTTCCCGAGGAGGAGGGGAGGAGGAGGAGTGTCATTGGGAGGAACCGAGAGGTTCCGAGAGGTCTGCCTGCCTGATTAGGCGGCATGTTTCTAGGGAAGGGAAAGGTGGTGAAGAGGAGGAGAGGAAAGGGTGAAGTGGAAGACCGAGCGGAATCCGCTCGGGAAAGGGCAAAGGTGCGTACATAAATAAAACTATGTCATAAAATGCAAATTTTTGGCAATTCGTTACGTTTTCTCACTATTTGCCTGTGATTGCTGTCGTTACTAGGCCTAACAAGGGCGATAAAACATGTTGTTTTCAGGCAGACATTGACACTGGAGTAGGAAGGGAGTTGCCTGAGGACAGAAGCCGCCGATATTTCGAACAGAGACTGTTCTTCTTCTGGGCACCGTCCTCATCATTGGCATGGTATTTAAAGGGTGAGTGTGATGTGTTTAAAGGTTCATGCGAATTGTGGGTCAACAGCCCGGAGGGAAGAAAGGGTCTGTACAGGCTTCTACGGCCGAAGTGAATGGCCACCTTGTTAGGGTGTGGAGGGGATTATGTGAACGTAGTGATCTAGGCTCCAGACCGGTTACAGAAAGATGGGAGCTTCATGAACACGTGGACGAAACGGGACAACAGGCAAGAATTGGCAAGCATAGCGAAAGATAAGGAGGTTAGTGGTTACGTGGGGAAAATTCCGGAATGAGCAAAGGTTTTCTTTTGTTAAGTATTTGTAATACAAAGTTGTGGCATGCAATAAAGAAAGCAGAAAGCAGTGGCCATGCAGAACATAACTGATGATAATGGAGATAGAAGGGAAAAGCATATTTTATTTGTGAAGTGTTTCTGGGGTGCCTTGTGATTTGTTGATACCGGACGGGTGAAGAGCGTTGAACTTGCATATGATATATAGATAAATGAGATATCTCATATACAAGTTCAACGCTCTTCACCTGTCCGGTATCAACAAATCCCCGTTACCTGGACGTTCCTCGTGCACAGAGGACGCAAGAAATGTGAGGCCTGCCTTCCAATACCTTGGTTTCAACTGCACCGTGCATTCTAGTCCAACAGCAGCAACGATTCAGAAGATACTCACTGAAGGTACACTTTGAATACACTACCATATAACACGTCCAACCTGCCCTGTATCCAACAATACATCAGTAGATGGCACAGTCCAACGCTAATATTACGTTAAACTTGCCGCATCTACATGGCGTGACAACGCATGGTCAGACTGTTTTGTTTGTCTGCTCTTAACGCCTGACAAGAATGGAGACGTGCTTGTCGAAGGCGACCAAAAGTTTACTATGAATATGCTCACAGGATATTTCGTGGCATCTTCCTGTAGAAGCCTCAAAGATAAGCCCAAGCTTTTCTTCGTCCAGGTAATGCTGCATCACTCTTGTCGTTCAGAACCACTTCAACAGCACGCTGTTACCGTTAATGGTTTCAAATTACCTAGTTGAGGATTATCGTATCAACACCAACCCCACTTTATTTTATTGATTATGATTAGGGTGCTTCATACGCTGTGATAGCAGAATGGAACAATACTGACAACTCGTGACTACTATGATTCGAACGCCTCATGACGTCCATGTTTGTGAACAAATATAGGACGCCAATACGTTTGTAACAAGTGTGTGTTTTCTACTACTCTCTCTCTAACACCGAATAGAAATGAATGTCTGCGGAAAAGGTAGGGGCTATTAACCGTTGCAATATGCTTAAACGACCTCTGCTTTCACAATTTAGGTACCACCACTTTGCTGTGGAGCAATAAAGTGTTCCTTTTGTGATATCTCACTGGGTCAAATTTTGTATTGGGCTTTGGTTTTAAGGCTCCGCTGAAATACACACAGTTTTAAAATTACTTTTTCGATTCATATACGCCGATAACTGCAGGGTAATCCGTTTACACGCCAGAAAAATCGGCGAAAACCGCCAATTTCACGAACACAAATAAAGGCCGAAAAACATACGACAAATCCGCTCGAAAACAAAAACTGAAAGCGCGGAACCCTACCTATATTCTACTAAGGTGCAGATTTCTACCCGTCTAAGTACAAAGCACAAGGCTGTCCAGGCGGGACTTGGCTTGTCCTGTGAACTTTTTGAGCTCCCTTTTGTCTGTTACGTTTCGCACTAAGTCTTCTCGTCATGTGTTTCCATCGACTGGCCCACCATCTCTACGCTACTGTACGGCTATATTACGGTCAACTCAATATCAATATCAACGGCGGTTTGTGTGCACAGCATATAAGGTATACGTAGCGTACATAGGTAGGTAGCGTTAAAATGATTTAGAACAGGTAACGACACGCGTGCAAGTGCTTTTGTCTCATTCGCACACGATATCATTGTCCATGTACACTCTAAGAAAAAAGGAGTAATTTTACTACTTTTGGGGACTAAATGCATTGCCACAAAAAATATTCCCTTTCGGGAGTAAATGCACGGAAGTAAATGAATGTCACAGAGTGGAGACTGCATTTCACACGCTGTTGTAAGAGTCCCAGGTACATAATTCGTCTGCATGCATGAAAATATTTTGAAGCAACTGTCGCATTTTTTGCAAAATATTTGAAGCAACGTGATATATCGAGTGATATAAAATCTTGCGCCATACATATAGGGCACAATTTGCGAAGAAATGGAAGCGCTAACTGTTTATTACTCTGTGCGGCTGGAAAATTGCTACGTTTGCTGAGTTATACAGGCTTTTGCCATCAAATTGACCTAGAGCACATATCTACGTAGACTGTTGCATTAGGAGACCTTTTGCGAAGTTCAGTCACAATTTGCCGTCCTGGTGAGTGAATGTCGGGACTAAATGTCGGGGTACTAAAATGGGTAGTAATTGCAGTCTAGGGGAGTAGAAGCTGCAATTACTCCCCGTATTACTTTCTTTTTTTTTCTTAGAACGTAGCCGAGCAGGGTATCATAGAGACACGTTTCTACAAATTTTTCTGAATACGTGCTATTCACTCGTAAGCAAAAATTTCTTGTATTGTCGTATGCGGGGCCGGCGAGAGAAATTACGAGGCCTCTCCTGACGTCTCGATAACACAGCCCAATTCCGCCATATCCGATATCTGCCGATATCCGCCATTGTCGTCATCGTAGTCCCGGAACTCCTCAGAGTTAAAGAGATAATATACCGTCGCTGAATGATTTTTTTTTTTTGCCACCACTGTAATTCATAGCTGTCGCGTTACATGCCTCGTGACTATACTATTTGTATTCGTGGTATCTCTAGCGTATCTCTTTATTACTCGTTAGTAAATGTTCTTGTATATCCCGAAAGGGGTCGTGTGCCGCGATTGTGCAGCCAATGCATATACGGACCAACTTATTTATTCTCTTACTGGAATCAGTACCTACAGTGCACATCGCATGCCGCGATTGTGCAGAGGAGACATATCCGGATCAACATATTTATTCTTTCCATCTCCACCTTTATTCTTTTGCAATGATTTTATATGATTACGACAGGTCTTTGGTTCCGCGGGCCCCCCTAAAGTCGCCCGGGACCCCGGGCGCCATCCCCGGCTGCCCCACCGTCTTGCCGGTCCTGGTTGTGTGACCGCGTTTCATACCCCACTCACACGGCAAATTGAATGTCATTTCCACTGAACGACATTCGTTTCGTATCAGACGGTGAAATGACACGGTGAAATCAAACGGCAATACATGCGAATGAGTTCGGGGATCTCACTCCTATAGAATGGCTCTTTAGAGGAAGCAGCAATGCCCTGCTCTTAAAAAGCGACAGGGTGCGGAGAGGTTCGTAACATCACAACAGCGTCGATACACACCTACTTGCGATGATAAACTTCCTTTAAAATCCGGACACGTGAGCAACCTTGCTGATCAGAGACATCGTGCGTTCCAGTCCTCGAACATGAGGTGCTGGAAAGAGGTGGCTGATAGCCAACTGCGCTGCGAGGAAAAATGTGGTTGACCGGAGAGAGCCTCCCTGTACTATTATTGTCGCAATGGAGGAGAATGGAAGCATTCCGAATATTGGACAATATATTATTTCGCTCTTGACCGTGCGCAGGTATGGTGCATGTGTAAAGGACGCGATGGCAGAAATCATTTGGTTGAAATCGAAACCTACTGCCGTATTGCCAGCTGTAGGATGGGACAAGCGAAAGCTTGCCCACATCACCATTTCAAAAATAATACCGCCCTCGACGAAAAAAAACGAAGAGCAGGATCAACTAGTGCTACAGGCAGGCAGTCCCACGGAATTGCCAATGCCAACCATCCCTCAGAAGCCTTAATTGGGATCGCAATAACGCATTCACTGTCGCCTCCCCTAGACCTTCCGCTACACTACGCATCGTTTCCTCACCGCATGCGGTTGAACGATACGTTTACCAGAGTCATGAGCCAGAGGCTCGGCCGCGCGCCGTCAGACCTTCGTAATACCACATGCACTGGTGCGTCTACCAACCCCATCTGTGTGTGGACTGCTCCGTCTACATACCAGCGTCTACATACCAGTGGGTAAGCAAGGTCTTGCAGCACGTGATGAGTGTGCAGTCGACCACAGCCCCTTTTACCCTCGGCTAGGTGCTGCGGGCCCGTGTTCCAGCCCCGCTCATATGTATAAGGGTCTCTTTTCGGGAGTTTCCGTCATCAACCGGCATCTCCGCCGTGCTTTGCTCACCTGAACTGCCGTCTTCAACATCATCTTCCATTATCTGCGATTGTGTTGCACACAGCAGGGGGACGCAGGACCTTCGAGCGACCCGAGAAACGGTACTTAATTGTTGGAGGGTCGTGCCCTACTCTCACTGAGTCCCAACTGTGTGTGCAAAAAAAAGAAAAGAAAAAAAAGATTGAGGTTTTGGACGGTCGACTGGTGCCTTGAGCACTTCTGGAGAAGCGGGAGCGGAATGAACTGGAGACCGACCACAGGTGTAACCTTCATAACACAGCAGATTTACTTAATCAAAACAATTGTCATATACTATAGAGGTATTCAATTAAACAGCACTATTTTGGTAGGAGTGAAATCGGAACAATAGGTAGAAGGGCAGTCATTCCATGGTTACTGAACTTTAACACATGGAGATATGGGTTGAGGGTATTATACAGCAGATCTGTCAGAACAGGATTGAAATAGCTGTGTCGTCGGTGGAGACGACAGAGTCCGAAGTAATGCGCCTCGACCGGAGCCAGCTGATGAGGTGATGCTCGGTGTCGGGGATCAGCGGTGACCCACAACACTTGGCACACTCGATCCTTGGTGACTGCCCCCGAAGTCCAACACTTCGACGACCCGATCTCGGCACACAACACTTCGCTTGCAGTGCTACTTTCCAACACCCCTGTTGTCTCTGAACTCCTCCCATACTTTTCCTTTTCCTGCGTTTTTGCATTCTCAGAAGCATTGTCATAAAAATATATATATATATATATATATACGGGCCGCTCGCTAAGAAGCGGAGCATCCCGAAAACCACTTAACGTGAGCGCCATAAACCACATTCTGCTGTTACAGAGTCGCTCCGTTGCTCTCTGTCCGACTTTCGGCAGAGGCCAGACCCGTAAACGGGCATTGTTAGCAAAAGAAAATCCAATTGCTCGGACGCAACGTATCCGCGGTCCCCTCTTTTCAGTGTGAAGAACATATGAGCTTTGTGACACATACACCACCACCACCACCACCACCACCACCACCATCACCTCCACCACCACCATCACCTCCTCCTTGTGTCCGCCACATCGTCGGTGGACGCCCCCTGGTACAAGAGGTCATGTCTCCCAAATGCGATTCTCTTCAGAATTCTTGAGATGGTCCTCATATGCCACAGAGTACTGTCGTCTCAGTGAACGCTGCTGTGATGAGTTTTGCTGTGTTGGTTATTCTGTAATTAAACTCTGGTTACGCTTTTCGTATTACGCGGTGTGCATGCGATGGACGCCTTATGTAATTTTCACGCAGCCTTGCGACTCTTCACCGAAATACAGTTGTTAAACCAGTTGCCTACTAGATTACGCTGATCATGTCATATATGCAACTACTATGCAGACATGTGCAGGATGCTCAAAAATGTATTTAAGATGAGATAATCAATACTAATGTCAAAATGTAATAAAGATAGAGTACAAAATACTTGAAAACGTATTTTAAATACAATTGAGATACCCGAGTAGCTCTCGCAAATAATGCAGTCTCGGGTTTTAAGCGTACATTTTATTTGCCCGCAGTAGCAATCGCATTTCAAAACTTCTAGCCTTTTGCTGAAGGATTTTTTTGGGTTGGATTCGATTGGGAAAAAAATATGAAGAAGTTAGTTCCGACCCAGTCAGAACTGGCTACTCCAAAACGTAAAAAGGAGATGAAATTTGTGGGTGAAAAAAGATGAGCTAGGAAAAAGAGAAGAACAAACAAACAGCCAAAAACATGAAAGGGATAGAGTGGGTGTAGCACAGGAGGAGGAGGAGTGTCGTTGGGTGGAACCGAGAGGTCTGCCTGCCTGATTAGGCGGCATGTTTCTCAGGAAGGGAAAGGTGGTGGAGAGGAGGAGAGGAAAGGGTGAAGTGGAAGACCGAGTGGAATCCGCTCGGAGGGAGGATAGCTGCGTCCATGGGCCGACTTCAGGGGAACTGTGCCGGCATACGCCTATTACACATCTGAGGGAAACCCAGGAAAAACCCCAGACGGCACAGCCGGCCCACGGATTCGAACCGCGGACCTCCCAGTCTCCTAGCGCACGCGTTACCGCTGCGCCACCGGAGCTGGTGGATAAAGCATTTCTTAAGCATTTAAATAATTTTTTTTTACAACCACTGTAATTCATAGCTGTCACGTTACATGCCTCGTGACTATACTACTTGTATCCGTGGTATCTCTAGTGTAAGTCTTTATTACCTGTTACTAAATGTTCTTGTATCCCGAAAGGGGTCGTGTGCCGCGATTGTGCAGCCAATGCATATACGGACCAACTTATTTATTCTCTTACTGGAATCAGTACTTACAGTGCACAAGAGTAGAACAGTGAAAGTACAAGGTCGCACATGCACTGCACTCTGGACTACGAAGACGTTCCAGGTACATTGCTAGACTATGGATGTTTCGAAAAGACCACTTTCTTGGTCAAAGTAGAAAAGATGCAGGGTGCTTGCTTTTTCCTGTGGTAATTTGGTTCCCCCTTACAGTCGGTTTTGATCTCGCGCGAGACGTATCGGTTCACGGCATTCATCAGGGTTTCTAGATCAGGAGACGCGTCTTCAGACGTGATGCTGCTGTCGAAGATGTTGCACAGCGTTTGCATGTAGATGGTTCCCTCTCTTTCCAGCCGATATGAAACGAAGCCTGGAGGTAGAGGAACGAAGTCATGTTCGTGAGTGGAAGTTGAAAAGTATACCCTACACATGGGGGGCACTAGAAGGCTATGACATCTCGCTTATCATGATATGTGATGTGCGTTACGCTGACGACGACGCATTGTCTGTGCTTCCCAGGTTCGAGGCGAAATATAACGTTTTGAAATCCTCGCGCCTTAAATGCGAACAAAACCGTGCTCCTCAGGGATCTTTTTTGCCGACAGGCCTATGGAGAAGCCATAATAGACAATTTCAGAAAATCCCAGTGCTCCTTGCACACGCATTGCATCCTGGGAGATTGCTGAAATTAACCGTCCTTCAAGTGTCGTTTTCGCTAACATTTCTACCGCTAACACAATCGACCGACAAAGAAGGAACCGAAAGAGCTTCTCCCCCTTTGTTAACAGCAACTTCGCATAGTTCAAAGCCACCCTATAAGCTTTCTGGGAGTTTCTGCAGTCGTCCATTAGGGACACGCAGTAAACCCAGAATGGCGTCGAAATGTGTCATCCCTAGCGCTGCTGTTCCTGTAACTGCTGTTATAGGGCAACTGCGGCTGGTATAAAGCTCATGAGAAAGTCTGTACGCTGAAAAGTAAAAACGTCTGTAACGTGACATTTTACCATCTTTTCATACAGATTTAATGACCGCGGATGAGAAGACATCTTCAGTATCACGCGGATACATTTCAATCGGATACTTTCAATGTAATCCGGGCTCACTTCGATGGTTACTTAATTTATAACAGCTTTATGTATCATCCCTTTGGATCATTAGTGACACGCGTCTAAACCTCGAGAACGAAGTCACAATGTAGGGGATGCACAAGACACAACTAACATGTGGGGAGGGGGGTAGTGTTTGAGACAAATCACTTGGCGCAGTAATTATTGAGTCAGTAACCTTAGACTTTTTCCGAAACCGAAATTCATCCCCTTGTGGAATTCATTGTTCAAGTCTCATATGTCTATGGAGTGATGTCTATGGAGTGATGGACAGTAGTTAACTACATGTAGTTAAACTACCTGATTGTAGTTAAAAGGTAGTTATCAATTACTTCCAGAAATGTAGTGTGCAACTACTAGTTAAACTACTATTTCGAGTAGTTAACTACAGTAGTTAGGTTACACGCAGGCGCCAACTACTTCCGATTTTGCCGCAAGCTTTACGGCACGATTGTGGTTCCGACTTTTACATTGAGCCACTTGATTGATGACAACGGAGACCAATCGTGCTGTGCATGTGTACTAAATGTTCACTTTTATTACTGTTTGTGATTCATATTTAAGTGTCCAAGAACGCTATAGAACGGGATTGGTGTTGATGGACAACGTTAAGTAGATAGAGACGTAGTCAAAATACATTGCAGTGGTAAAAGAAGTAGTTCTAACTACCTCCACTGAAAAGTAGTTGAAATACTAGTTAAACTACTCCATCGCGAAGTAGTTAGTAGTTATAGTTAAACTACTGTAGAAGTAGTTAGTGGCCATCACTGTCTATGAGTCCTTCAGCGGTACTCGATCCGATACACTTTCAGAAAAAGAAACCAAACCTGGTGGTGGCGCAATGGCGAAAAGTAGCTCGGGATACGTGGGGATATCGTAGCTCCACTCCACGGGGTTCTCAGCGTTCTTCTCATCCTTTCCGATGTACTGACACTCCTGCACAGGACGCAGGAAAACATTAGCGTTGACGGGGCCGCCACAAAGAGCGACATCACCTGAACGAAGAATATCTTGGGCTTTCCGCGAAAGTGTGCAGCTTCCTCGGACATGAAGGGGTCTACCAGTCCTTGCAACTTGATGGAGCCACCCCATGTTTTGATCTCTCCCCGCTTCCCGTGACTTAGCACGAAACAGACGAAACAGTCGTCGTCGATTCTATTCCTGTCCGTGGCCACTGCAGTGAATGGTGTAGACGAGAGAGTCAGCTCAATGAGACCCAAATAATAAAAGCAGTCTCTTGATTTAATGGCGTAAACTTCGATCACTCCACTATATTTTCATGCAACGGGTACTAGCCTTATAGCACATCCGGTACGTGCAGTCTGACATTTCATCTCCACTTCCGTGCTTTCCTACATTATGCAAGGATAATTTGGCCGTGTTGCAAGGCTCTCGCTACAAAGTTACAAAGCTATATGCTATGAGCTAAAGCTACGAGTTAAAGCTCGTTACAAAGTTATGCGACAGCAACAACACTGGTCCGAATGGATAGCTCCTGTGGCGGTTTTCGGGCCGTCGATTCATGCTTAAAGTGGGCTAGGACATTACTAAACTACTACACATACATACACTGTATACGCACAGAAGTGCCTACCGTAAGCGGAACTGTTGTGACGTAGATGGAAGTCAGCCAAACGGGGGTATTTCCAGGATTTTCGTCCCAGGGAATGTGGGCATCCCGAGGGGGGGGGGTAGGGGGGGAATCTTATATTTGCAGCTTTTCTGGCCGTTCTGAACAATTTGGGGGGGGCGTCTTTGTGGGGGGAACGGGGGGAGAACTGGAAAAACCCCTTATCCAAGGACTCTCATAACCGACGCTGAATACAGCAGGGCGCAGCCCTGGAGCGTTCGCAAATAACGTCGGGTACTGCCCTTAGGAGAGGCACGTGACACTCACATGACAAATTAAGAGCAATTTGAAGCAGTCTAAACAGACACTTCTTTGCTAGCCAAAGTAGTGTCCCTGTCCTACGTTGGAGAGACCTCGACTAGTTATACAAATTTGGGCAGTGGCGACCGACAACTGCCTTCCTCAGTCAGTCTTTGTTCGATGTGGCACACGAAACTGCTTCTACTTGGCTACGTGAAAAATCAAAAACCCGAAACAAGGAGTACAGACAAATTCTTTTCTGTTTCTCTCGGGTTTTACTTTGCAGTCATGCACCACCTCATCAGCACCATTTCGCTTTTGTCGGGGATATAATTAAGCCAGGAACTATTGCTGTAAAGACAGAGAGAGAGCGGTCTCGGATGTCACAATACAACAACAACAAATAAATCGTGACTATGACCTGGGGTTACGATACAACAACAACTCATTAATTAATGATGATGAATGCGGAAATTCGCCGCAGCACGATACAGCTGTATATCGAAGTATGAAAAAGTATCACCTTTCTTCAACTCCATCTCCATCTCGCTTGCTTCGAGATCTCGTTTGACCGTGACCTCGCATCCAAGGCGGCTGAACACATCTTTGATCTTATCCACGTCCTTGTGTGATCCTTCAGGGTAGGGTTTAGGGTCGTGTGGGAATTTCTTGAAAAAACAGATCCTCTGTGTTGACATCACACTGCATCTTTAAAATCATGAGGCCGAGGGGACCCACAATTCATGCAACCAGGGTCTCGCATCCCCATCAGATATTTGCCTGGCATAAAGGTCTAGAACTGAGGGACCTCAGTGAATAAGAGTGGACCTCCATCACCTCAATCTATATTCTACTTTCCTTGATATTTGAACATTTGAACTGAAAACATGAAGGGGTCTTTTGAGACGGTTTCTTTTGTCACCCTCTCTGCTAAACTCTGAGAAATATTGTTTCCTGTTTACGAGTTTATAAAGAGAAGATAGCCATGGCCGAGCTGGCTTGCTACTCTTTCTGGCAGACGCAACGTACAGCAGTGAACAAGTTCAAAAATCCTTTGTCGTTAATACAAACCGTTGTGTGTGTGCAGTCGGCGCTGAAATTGTATAACCACACAGTAATGATGCAAGAAGGTCAAACGATTTCGTAGAATATGAAAAAAAAAACTTCAATAAAACTGTGATATTAAAAATACCTTCCCCCGAAAATTAAACCAACTGCATTCAGCCGGTCGTCGAACAGCAGGCATTGGCAGGTTGGTGGAACAGTATAAAGGGGAAATGAAGAGAATTTGAATTTACGATCTCGGCTGTGCAAATGAACGCTTTCTTTTTTTTGTTCACAAAGCTTCTGACATAATGAGTGAGGGCGAGGGGAGGGGGAGGGAGGACGCAAACTCGCCTCGCGACGGCTCTGCCCTTCATGCGCCACTTCATGCGCCACTTCATGCACCACTTCATGCACCACTTCATACACCATTAAACTTCAACTCGTCATCACCAGCACCTGTATCACTCAAGCGCCATAGTTTTCACATGTTGAGGAACTACCCAAATGCGGCATTCGAGACAAACGCAAAAGCCTCGTGTACCAGGAGCAAAGCAGGCAACAACAGTCTGGCCAGTATTGCGTTTATCGAATATGCACTCTTAAAAAATGGGGGGGGGGGGTCGAGGTAGCTTGCCGTTGTTGGCCGCACTCAAGTGGGCATCGTCACGACTATAGCCAAAAAAAAAGGAAAAGAATGTGGGAGAAAGGGGAGTTGAGGACTTCAAAGTGATGTAGAGGCAGGATGACCGGTACTGGTGGGACGGAAGCACACTGTAGGTGAGAGGTGCACTAGAGTGGTCTCTCCGCTAGGCTCGTTGCTTGAAGAAAGCGCACGAGGCCGCGAGTTTTTGAAAGTCGTTCCGCACAAGAACCTTCGGGGAAGAGGACGTCCGTCAGTATACCAGGCCTGGCGTGGGGAAGATGGGTTTCCCGCATGGCATGGTATGCACGACATTCTGTCAGGATATGCGCAATTGTCTCCGGATGATTACAGTGTCCGCAACTGGAGTCCTCCCTGGAGCCGATCTTGCACAGTTGCGAGTTCGTGAACGCAGATCCTGTGCGTAATCGATGGAGCATTGTCTGCATACCACGGGGAAGATCTTTCGTGGGAAGAGAGGGTCGGTGATTCTGCATGATGTCCTGTATGCCAGGGTGACGCACCTCAACTAGCTGTTTGACGACCATGAGCCTGTCAGTGTCGGCCGGGACTGCTAAGGATGGGCTGCAGCTGTTGTGTGCTGAGGAAGCTAGCTGGTCCGCTCGTTCGTTGCCTCTGATGCCGACATGAGATGGGATCCATTGGAGCGTAAGCTCACCTCCGGTTAGCCTATGCTGGGCACACGATCTCCTTATACATCGGGCCAGAATGCTACCACACATGGGGTTTATCACGTTGTTGAGAGCACTTCTGGAGTCCGTAAGCAAGACGGCCTTAGGTATTCCGGTGACTTGAACCGCAGCAGCTGCGTGTAGCAAGGCCAGGAGTTCGGCCGTCGTAGATGAGAGTGTGTAGCGAACTGATTTCCCTTGCCAGGCCTTGTTTATTGACGGGATGTAGTACGCACTGGTAGCACTTTTGGAACGGTGGTCAATGGAGCCATCCGTGAACACCAGGGTATGTGTGTGATAAACGTCGCTGATCAGGTTCTCAGCCGCCATCCTGGCCACTAGGGGGCTGGACTCGCTCTTCTTCCGTAGACCCGGGATGTGAAGCGTTGTTGCGGGCACGAACTCCCGCCACGGCGGCGTAGGTGGACTAGCTGGGAGCCGAGGAAGAGCGCCCCTGTTGGCTAGAGAGCTGGTGGCACTAGCCAGGCGTCCTAGGGATGTGTCTGTCCTCTGTTCGATGCCGGTGAAGAGGGAATGCTTGCTGATGGATGTTGATGCATCATCCAGAAACTGGAGTACTTTGAGCTCAGAGTGGACACTAACAGGCTTTTCCTTAGCTTCCAGGTACGTTTGGGTGACGCTAGAGAACGTTGGGAGACCAAGCGCAGTTCTTATGCCAGCGCGATGAAGGCGCTCAAGGGCCTGCCATTGTGTAGGCGCGAGGTCTACGTATGGCGCCACGTAGAGAATGCGTGACAGGATCAGGGCTTTGTGAAGGGTGAACAGTGACCGCGCATTGCAGCCCCATGATTTACCGCTGATTCTGCGTAGCAGGTTGAGCGTTTTCTTCCCCTTGCAGATAGTCTCGTTTACTTGCTTAGACCAGCGTAATGTGCTATCGATGGTGACACCAAGATATTTACATGACGCGCATCTTGGGATGGGAGTGTTGTTAATGCTGAGGCTTGGGAAGTCTTTGCCCACGTACTTTCCACGGGGAATGCAGACCATGCATTTTGACTTCTCTGGTGACGCTTCCAGCCCCCTCGCAAGCAGCACTGCATTGAGCCCGTTCAAGGCAATATCAGCTGTGTCACGAACTTTCTCCTTGTCCGTTCCCACAATGCGGAGGCAGATGTCGTCCGCGTAGATGGTGAGATGAAGGGCGTACGGTGTAGGGCGAATTCCTCGATGAATCCCTGCGATGATTAGGTTGAATAGTATAGGTGATAGAACACTGCCTTGTGGGACTCCTCGCTCAAACTTCTTCACAGAGCTGATACACCCGCGGACGGAGACGTCAAACGTTCTGTTGGACAGAAAGTCACACAGGTATCCTAGAAGGCGGCCAGTGACTCGAGCTGCTTCGAGCGCAGCGAGACATGCCGAGTGCGTTACCGAGTCGTATGCCTTCTTCACGTCAATGAAGAAAGCGAGAGCAAACTCATTGGACTCTCTCGCTTGCTTCAGGCTAGTAGCCACTTCAGCGATTGCGTCAGACGCGCTCCAGCCCTTCCGGGATGCCGTAATGTGATCTGGGAAGCAATCGCCTCGTTCCAAGACCCAAGCCAGCCTTTTGTGAATTATACGCTCCAATAATTTGCCAACGCACGAGGTTAGGGCAATGGGACGGTAGGAGGACAGTTGGCTCGGTGGCCTCCCCGGCTTTAGGACGGGTATTACTCGAGCATGTTTCCAATCAGATGGGATGCATCCAGAGGTCCAGACGTTGTTATATAGTTGGAGCAGAGCGTCGAGTTGGTCGTCGCCTAGGTTCTTGAGGGCCTGGTTTGGGATCCCGTCCGGGCCAACTGCACTGCGCCGCTTTAAACCTTGGATGGCGGACTTCAGCTCTGACATCGTGAGGTCGTCGTCCGCCGGGGAACCATTTGCTCCAGTGTGGCTAGGAAAAAGGCGTTGGGCACTGTAACTTGCGACGCGAGCTAGCTCACTGGCATAGTCTTCGGCTATGTTCTTGGGCTCCAGGTTTGACGCTACCGATAAAGTGACAAGCGGGTCGACAGGCTCGGGAAGGCTTTCGATCGCTCGCAGGGTATGCCAAACCTTCGTTGTTGGAGTGTGGGCATTGAGGGACTCGCTGAACTGTCTCCATTGGGTCCGCCTTAATTTCAAGGTATATCTTCTATGGGCAGCACAGACACGCCTGTAAGCGACCCAGTCGCCCTGAAGGCCGGTTCTCAGAGCTCGTCGCTGTGCTCGTCGTCGCGCAGCACGGAGGTTGAGGTATCGGAGGTCAGGGGCAGGCATACTGGCCAGGTAGGATACTGCTTTTGAGCTATAAGCCAATGACGCCTTTACAGAGTCGAGCAAGGTATCTGCCGTGGAGCCGACCAGTCCCTCCCTGAACTTCACCCAGTTGGTAATTGTCTTCGTTTTCCTGGGGCCGTTGCTGCAACTCGGAGGCGAAAGCAGGATGGGGAAATGATCTGAACCCCATGTGTCAGGCTCGGCTTCCCACTTTAGGGTGACGTCAGGAGAGACCAGAGTCAAATCGATGGCATTTAGGTAGCGCGGCGAACGCATATATGTAGGAGAGCCGGTGTTGAGCACCACGAGGTCGCTGGAGGAGAGGTAATTAACAATGGAATTACCACGTCTGCAGTTTCGTCGACCACCCCAGAGACTGTGGCTCGCATTGAAATCTCCGCACACAATTAGGGGACCTGGACAAACGAGCCGCAGAGCCTTGAGAGACTCGACGTTGGGCGGAGCATGACCCCACTGGTATACAGATATGACTGTGACTGACTTGGAGCCGGCCCTCGGTAGACACCCTACATATTCTTCAGTTGAAGAGCAAAGGTGGGATAGGTCAATTTCAGCCTGGGCAATGGACCGTTTGACAAATAGCGATGCCCGCGGGAGGCCGTCCGCATGGTGGCCTTTGGCACTGTAGGAGACAAACGGCGGGATCTTGAATGATGGTTGGGTAAGGCTCTCTTGTATCGCTAACACATCAAAGTCCACCTTCCGTAAAAGGAGTTTGAGGTCGGCCTGTTTATGAAACAAGCTTCTAGCATTCCATTGCAGGATGCGGGGAAGGAACGCTTTCTTGTTTCTATGTGCGGTCATAAATTGTCCGACATTACATTCAGGAACTGCCGAGACGATAGCCTTCAGTGCAGCAAAGAGAAGCTGGATGATGACCATGGGCAGATCTGCGCCTTCTGGACGGTCTAACACCTTACGGTAGGCTGGCTGGGAATGGAGTGGGAGCGGGGGGTCGCTTTTCTTTCCATGGGGTTGTGCCGGGGAGGCATCCTTATCCTCTGGACGGTCGACAGGGCCTAGAGGGGGGAAATCAGTTTCCGCCCAAACGATCTGTTGTTGCGACGCCTGGAGGCTTTTGGGAGCGGGTTGTACACCCCTGTGTGAAAGCTTCTCCTGAGACTTTCGTGTACCCATTGCCTTAGGTTTGTTGCGACGCTTTGTGAGCCGGAGTTTAGCCTTCGCCTCTCGGTAGCTGCTATTGGAGCGAGAGCGTTCCCTGGCGATGTGTCGTTGCAACTTTAGGGATGGGCAGTCCCTTGATGTGGCGACATGACGTCCTTTGCAGTTTATGCAGGTGGGTTCAGATTCAGGGCACATCGGGCTCTCGTGGGAGGACCCGCAGTTAGGGCATATTTTCCGTCGGCTATAGCATGCAGCTACATGACCGTAGCGAAGGCAGTTGTTGCACTGAACCGTGCGCGGTAGGTACTCACGAACTTGCATGGTGAGGAGGTGAAAGCTGACGCGCTTAGGAGGTTTCGGCCCAAGGAACGTTAGCCTCACCGCAAAAAATGGACTTCACCACAGAGCACGCTCCTAGCCAACCATCATCCCGAATGACAACGTTCTCATCCCTGATTTGTTGAAAACGGCAGGCGGAGCCGATTTTGTGCATATTATGCACGGCACAGAATAGGCTCCGCCTGCCGTTCTCAAGAAATCGGCCGAGAACGTCGTCATTTGGGATGATGGTTGGCTAGGAGCGCGCTATGTTGTGAAGTGCATTCTTTAAGAGTGTGCCACGCGTAATTACGTGCTTAAAACACGTGCGATCGCTCACCTCACAGTTAAATATCAAACAGAGTTGTTTACGAATCTTGTGCTCGACGTCTTCCGGTACCTCTGCTCGTCCAGCTTTAATATCTTTGCCGTATTTGTACGAACAGTTCCTGAAACGAAACTCGAGTATTATAGCGTTCCATAATAAACATAACAGTGTTTATATAATACTGTTACCGGCGATGCTCACCTTCGCTTTCATCGCGAACAAAATATGATTTAATAATAATAATAATATTTTTTTATTAGTGCCCAAGAACGGCCGCTAAGGCCATGGTGTTGGCGCACACAATACACATAACTCACAGTGGATTCAATACAGACATAAACGCACAAATAATTATGTACAGACATATATATATATATAATGCGTATACAGTGGGATACTAACAGAGGTACATTACAAACATAACAGGCATACGTACTTACATATTACAGACAAATATACCATGGAGTTTCGCGATAATACCCCCCCCCCCAATCAGCAACAAAACTACATAACACGCATACGTACTTACATATTTACAGACAAGTATACCACCCAGTACACGCAATGAAATATCAGCAACAAAACTACAATACATAGATTACGCGCAGCCCATAAGTTATAAGATGGAATGAGACGATATACTGTACAAAACAAAGGCAATAATATCACGATTGAAAATTCACTGATGAAGGAAAGAAATAACGTCGCGTTTAAGGGATGCGCTGGAGGCGTGGAAAATATCACATGTGGGGGGAAGCGTGTTCAGAAGAATTTGGCATCGGGTAATTGGATCGCTGGGGCAGAAGCGTTTAACGTAGAAGACTGGTGGATTACGAAAAGCCGCGCGAGGAATACAAAAGTTTAGGAGGCTCAGCAGGAGTGGGGAATCAACACGGGCATGGACACATTTGTACAGAAATAGGGCGTCGGCGATAGAGCGACGTGTGGCCACTGGGTGAAGGTGAAAATATTTCAATAGTGTGTCATAGTCATACAATAACTTTTTTCGTAAGAAGCCATTGTGGTAACGATGAAAGTTCTCTTGTTCTCTCTCTCTCTCCCATTGTGGTAGACATGGAGGTACGTCTCTTGTATACATCCCGTCCTTCGGGACAGCCGCAAAACCGTCCCCGTGCGAGGTGCGCTTGCTGATATTTACGTTTGCGGAACTTTTCGCTCCATCCGAATACCCTCCCTCCTATGCGAACAGGGACATAATCACGCCTTCCGCCCTTATCAACCTGCATACCGTCAGTCCCCAACCACTGATAACGTCGGCTACGGCGTTAATGCCCTCGATCGGGTGCGGCTGTTTCACTTTGTCTCTATAAAGGCAGAGCCAGCATCTGTGGCAAAAGTGTGGCCAGCAATCTGTGGCAAAAGTATGTGTGTGTGTATTCCAAGTAGTTTCATTATTTTCTGAAGTGAAACCTATTTAATGACACTTTCTCACCGGACACCCTGTAGAATAGAATAGATAGAATAACTTACGATGTGCCAGCCGCCGTCGGTGCGTCTGCGTGCTGTAGTGCTAAGTTAGAGGAGGCAAGCAAGACGTATATTCAAAAACAGCATGCCACAGATACAGATATGATAATCATTACATGTTTCATCAGTAATGGTAGATATAGTATTTGTATAAGATAGTAGTGCCTACAAAGAGGTCAAGCAGAGCGCAGGAAATTGGATGAGCGTCTCCTCCAAGTCTTCTCTATGCATTCTTTTTCAATGAATATGGACTTAGCAACTCTAAAGAGGAGCCTTTTTTTTCTTTTGCATTCATTAACATTTCGTTGTTGTTGTTGTTGTCTTAGTATTGAAGATGTATTAAGCTTCTATTATCATTCACCAGAATCAACCTTTGTCGAGTATAAGCACGGAGTGATATGTTGTTCAAGATGGGGGGGGGGGGGGTCTCTACCCTGCGTCACACCGCAACTTCGCAAGTTATGCCAAAGGGGGCACATAAGGGGAACCGGCCCACTTTCTCACTGGACCCCCCACCGCCCAGACCCCCTATATGTCACACCCAAACTGACCCAACCTCACTAGAGGTGAAATAGCCCAGCCCAACGACCCCACACCTTTTGCAAGATGGCAACCGCCGTGTCCGTTAGGCTTAGCATTGCCGTGTTTCTCCTGCGCTGTAGAAGAAGTAAGGCATAAAAATAAACACCCTGTTTAGCCGGGTAGCTTAATAGTTTTACCGTGTTCTTGCCGTGTCACCTTTCCGTGTTACTCCCGGTCGCTACGGTTTCGGCTCATTTGCGTATCAAAATTCGGGGATGGAGATTTGAACTCACGTGCGTGTTTCAGGATTTGTTCGACGTAGAATGGCCTTCAACGAGAATAGACTAATTATGCTATCTCGCTTTTGTCCGAATTCCCCAATTTAAAGGGATAATTAATGAATTTTAGTCGTCTCGTAGTTGAGGTAATTAGTCGTCTCGTAGTTGAGGTAATTAGTCGTCTCGTAGTTGAGGTAATTAGTCGTCTCGTAGTTGTAAGGCACAAAAATAAACACCCCGTACAGCTAGGTCTTAACGTGTCACTCTACCTTGCTCTTGCGATGCCTTCTGTTGTACTTGTGACGGTTCAGGTGTCGCAGGAATACATTGACTCATTTCTCTTCCACGGTGTGATTCAGCCTCCAATTCAATGGCCTTCTTGTAAAGTGTGTCTATATCAGGGCCCTTCATCTTCTCAAGTTCAATGTAGATCCATTCTTCACGGAGTCCCCGAATGAAAGTGGAGCATATAGCTTCATTAGAAATGTCCCCGTGCGATGATGCAAGCGACATTAGCTCCTTGTAGAACTCCGAAATGCTCTCTCCTTCACGCTGTTCCCGGTTGTGAAAATCACGGCGTATTTTGTGCTTCTTCTTTGCGTCTGCCATCTGTCCTGCGGTAGCCATGGTGCTGTCTTATCCTCGTCGCCACGTTGTTGTGTACGCCACTGTACACAAGACTGTCTTGGCGAGAGACTTGGCAGAATTGCGACACAAACAGTAACACTCAAGAGGGAACCTGGGCACCCCTCCACCTGATTAAAGCGCGAGATAAGTGCGTCGTTTTCCCACTATAGATGAAGTGCGATGGCCAATCACAATGTTGTTCACTTGAGTTTCCGTCCTATCGAAATGGTTTTTGCGTGCCTCCGCGTGACGTTTGAAGCGCGGCAACGTAACCATAGCCATACGCCCTTTCAAGTTCTTCTTTTCCGCGAATAATTATAATTAATGGTCGCTCTGTTTAATTTTTCATGTTTTCTGGTTTTTTATTCTTCCCTTTTTTTCTCTCTTTTCATTTCTTCTTCTTTTTTTCGGTAGGGGAAGATTCCTGCTAAGACATCCATCCACTGTCGCGTTTCTTGTTCCTTCATGGACCACGCTGATCAAAGTCACTTCTCTTCCCCGTGCAGCAAACGTTGATGCTGACCCCACACACCAGCTGCATTCTATCACCCGTACCTTATTAGCTTTTTTTTTTTAAGAGGTTAAGTACCTTACTCTACAAGTGCACACCCCCAAGGTCGGTTTTAACATTACTGCGTGCATTGCTTTTAAGTAGCATTTCATTGGTCTTACAGAACAGAGCACCTTGGAACAGTATAGTAACTCGTTTTGAATAGATCGTCCACCTCCAGGTCACTCAACGCCCAACGAATATTTACGTGCGTTTCGCTGTTGTAAGGAATCTATACTTTGGGGTCTTCTATATATACAACTTACGTCTTAGGGACGAAATACTCTGCAAGATGAATGGCACAGTTTTTTGATACCAGGTAATTATGCCACCTACCGGCAGGTTGGCCAGCCATGTTTGCAGCTACTTGAGGGCGATATCCCGTAGGAGCAACGCATTGCCTTTACTCGCCTCATCTTATCTTGGTCGATATATATATAGACAACCTTATCGATGCGTTCCGGATCTGCAGCGGCGTACGTGGTACCGCGGCACTCCAAGGAGGGCATAGTGCGGTTATCTCATAGGAGCTCTTCCACGACAGCAGAACTGGTAGCTATACACCTTGCCGTGAGATTCATAGCCACGCACACGCAACCTGCGCACTGGACAGCGACTCAAAAGCTGGTCTGGAGACCATGTTGGCTTTCGTGGGGAACAGTTGGACAGCTTCAACGGTGAAGGAGATCCTAACGAAATACAAGAGATGTACGGACCTGGGACATGATGTTACCTTCCAATGGATCCCGGGGCACATTGGCATCCGCGGTAACGAAACTGCAGACGAGCTAGACATCAAACTTCTACTAAGGTCCATGACAGACGACATGTGCAAACGCAAATGGCTACAAGGTGATGGTGGGTCATCTCTTCTCAGAAGAATAGACCCGGAACTAAAATTTAGCATCCCTCCCTCGGCTGCCAGAAGTATCGAAATATTTCTACATCGTGCACGCCTGAACGTCCCGTATGGCCGCCATTTCCTGCATATGGTGGGCAAGGCGGATTCGGTACGGGGTTACATTACATCCAACGAGCTGTTACATCCATTGTGTCGTTACATCCATCGGTGGACGTAATGGCACGATGGATGTAACATCTCGTTGGATGTATTGGCACGGTATGGATGTAACGGCATGATGGACGTAACGGTAAAAAAATCCGGGTCGCCTTGGGGGCGATGGGACATAAGAAGGTCGACAGGAGGAGAAGCCCGGACTAGGAATAGCAGGAATGAACCGGTGACCTGTCTGTGTTCAAGACGACTACAACCCGCAGGCGATTGTTTGTCAGTGGCGATGTGCATCCATCAATAATGCGTTTCGGTACCTGGCCAGTAGTGTTAGTTCCGCCCATCCCTTCTTTTCTCCCGGTCTCACATAGGCATGGGACGCGCGGACGTCTGTATCCCAGTTCGATGCGAAAACTTTATCAAATTGTGGCTTTCATTTCCATCTCATTCTTTCCCGAACAAACTTGAAACTTGAACCAGTGCAAACTAAGCGCAGACAGTCTCGAAAAAAATAGAAAAAGAAACCCCCACACAATAAAGCTTTTACAAGTACAAGGTGGCCCGTCACGACGGGAGCTCTACCCAAGCGCTATCTTGACCTGCCAGCCTCACGTCCACAACGTGTGGCTGCAACGTGTGGCAGACATTGCAAATAAAATACCAAAGGTATAGTAGTGACTTAACAGCAAAACATCACAGTTCTTGGAGCAGCGCGGCCATAATTGATAATAGCAAAGTGCACACTATATTTTAGTAGGTACAGCGCTTCATTCGCGGACTATAACATTATGTACAGGGCAAAATCCCGACGTCTATCTCGCGTTTCAGGAACGTTACGACGTCTTCATTTTGAACGGGAGCATACAAAAAATTGGGGCGAAATAGTTCCATCTCTTCGGCATGTCGGACTTTCCTCTCGCGGATTCGTGGCGCTTGTGGCTTGGGCAGCGCTGCAGGGTCTCACAGCAGAAGCCACAGGCGGTACTTTGCGGCGTGCTGCATCTTCTGGAAAAAATGCAAGCAGTTCCGCGTGACTCGGGTGCTGGTTCGGGAGTTGGTCATGGAGTTCATTGTGCCAACCCTCAACCACATTCGTGGTGCGTGCTCCGGAGTTGCCAAAGGGGTCCCATACGTCACGGACGGGAACGAGATGTCAGCCAAAATTGCGGAAGTAGGATATGAAGTGCTGCTCTGAAGAAGTGATACTTGCTGAGATGGATTGCAAATGAAATCCTCGCTGGACGGGAGACGGAAATGTTCGGGGAGGAAGGGAAGGTGCCTTACCACGCTGAACCACTCTCGTACTTCTTCATTGTCCTGCAGACGGTTCTCAAGCAAAGCTCGTCCCGCTTTTCATTTATCGCCTTCGCATAATGAAAGGCGCAGCCACTTATTTTTATCGGCTGATCCACACGGTCAGCGCTGAACACTGTCACTGCTGCATTCATTGCTGCAACTTCGAAGTGAAACATCCAGTGAGCTGAGCTTTGTAGTGTTACTAAGCGGCTGAAACGGTGTAGGAGTGCGTCACGAATTACACCAAAGATTTATTCATGAGCGGCTGTGTCACGTCGCATGGTCAGCGCTAACATCACAGGGAGACAATTCTCCTCGTATGGACACATGAAGGGTGAACAACTGCACGGGATTCATGAATTCTGGTGAGTTATACTTAAAGATTCCGCCGCCAAACACTTAGTCGGCCGACAAAAGCGCTTCAAAGTCGCTGTCTCCGCACAAGACAATCATTTCGCTGCCCGGGGCGGAGTCTCTCAATCGGAGGAATTCTTCTCTGTGAAATCGTCCAGGCAGCAACAATAACCCGTTTCTGGGTCAACCCGTGGTTTTTCCCGGATTCAGGTGACCCGGTGTGTGCACCTTCCCATCCCTGTCTGGTATTCACATGACGTGATTCACACACAGGACGCTACCTCGTTAGGTGAAGGAGGTCATTGGCAATATAGGGCAGTACAGCGACATTCGCATGGGGACCACTCACCTATACGCTCTCCTATTAAGTTTGAAAACAACTAAGGATATAACGACCTCAGCACTTGCAGAGAGAGAGAGAAATACATGATGACGATGATATAGGGATGACTTCCGCTCATTGAGCAGAATGCTACCCCATTGCTATTGGGGGAAAATGCAGACCACTTACGTAGGTGCGGCAATAAAGCACAGAACAGCGACGTTGGAATGGGCCCCTTTTGAGATGTTCGATGGAAGGAGCTGCGTAACAAGCACAGAACACCGATGAGAGCATTGACCGAGTGTTCTTGTCCGTGGATGTAATGGCTCGTTGGACATACTGGCCCGATGGATGAGATGACTCGTTGGATGTACTGGCTAGTTGGATGTAATGACCCGTGGGTGTAGTGGCCAAAAATGGATGTAAATTCTCGTTGGATGGGGGTAACGGCACAATGGTTGTAACAGCATGTTGGACGCAACGGCTCGTTTTTGGATGTAACGGCACGTTGGATGTAATGGCACGTTGGATATAGTGGCATGGGATCGGCGAATTCCCCGGATTGCCCAATGTGTGGGATGGAAGAAAATACTGAACATATTTTTATGGAGTGCAGAAGACATCAGTCCCAACGCAAGATATTGCGTGCCGAACTAACTCGTCTGGACAACAGAGCTTTCTCCATAAAGAAGGTCTCGGGGACGTGGGACGCCAACCAGAGAGACGCCGCATTCAAGGCTCTCGTAGGCTTCTTCTCAAGTTCTTCTGTTGATGCTCAGTACTAATTCATCTGTACGTGACGCCCTGGTTCCTGCGTGACGCGATCCTCTGACTGTCATGTGCCCGTGAACAGTGCGCCGTACAGCCTAGCCTAGTCATCTTCTTTCCTCGGTGTTGTTTTTCGTAGCTTGTTCTCGGAGTAGCAGAACTTGTCAGGTGGCAAGTTCAACCTCTCCGTATTATTTTTAGTCCGTCCAACTCCAACTTTTCTTTTTTCTTCTTCTTCCCCGAGCTCGTACGTGAGCGCCTACTGCGACGCAATGTTATGATGGAGACATTTGACAGCGAATATATTAAAGAAATCCCACTTTTTCGGTACGACGTATAGACTCAGGGAGTGACTTTTTTTGGGTTAAACCCGATTCCACCCGGTTGTTCCCCCCTCCCCCGAACTGACCTCCGACCAATTCGGGTTAAACCCGATTTTTCTCAGAATTCCAGTCACTATGAAATCCTCAAGTGATGTTATCGCTGAAGACGAACAAAGGTCGCCACGTGTAACACATGTAAGAATGGGTCAGTTATGTTCCCAGCAATATACTCTTGTGTGTCAACACTGTCTATGCCTTCGGGGATTCCAGCTGGAAGGTCACGATCCCGCAAAAAGAAAAGAAAGGTTAGGAAAGGGGAGAAACATAAACGCCCGGTAACAACCGAAGGCACAATTATCGCCCGATTTCTCCCCGAATTGCAGACTTAAAAATAGCGCCCGATTTCTACTCTCCGAATTCGAAAAAGCCACTCCCTACGTATAGTGTAGGAAGTGGAACCTTCTTTGCTGCAATATTATTATTATTATTATTTTTTAATCAAATGAAACACTTAAACTGTCGAGCTGCACGTCCTCGTGTTTTTCATGGACCGGCATTAACAGAAGGTGGTTGTAAGGCAGCCACCGTCTGCTCCTCAAGATTATACTGTGAATGGCTGTGCAGAAAATTTGAAATTACGGGAGAGAGCTTTAAGGTAGCAAGTCTGTGATCACATTGACCTACATGCAATACTCTTGCGCGTCCCTTGCCATGAAGTTCTGCGACGAAGGCACGTCATCACTCTCGATACAGGTGCACCATAAGGTGGCTTCATAATAAATTGATATACATCCCTTTTTTGAGGATGACACATCTCGTAGCATAGGCTGCTTTCACAGACAATCCTGGCTTTTCTGATATTTCAGCGAATCCCTCCCCTGTAGTCAGTCACACCAAGGCAGTTGCCAAGTTAATAGCGGGAAATGAAGATATACATCAAGGCAAATGTTAAGACAAGACAAGGACAAAGGTTGGAACACGGTAAAGGGTTACGCAATAAAACAATTAATAATCGCGCGCGCAATACTTCTAGGACATTACTGGAGAATATAGACACGGTCTCTCAATTCTCTAGAGTATTGACGCACCACACTCACACACACACAGACAGGGAGGCAGAGACAGGCATGGAGACAGACAGACGGGCAGAGACAGACAGGCAGAGACATACAGGCAGAGGCAGGCAGACACATGCAGAGACAGATGGACAGACAGAGACAGGCACACAGACAGAGATAGACATAGACAGACAGAGGTCCTATCTTCCTTGATCCCAGGTACATGCACATCAGCTGACTTGCCTTATATTTCTTTCCTTCAAGACTAAGAAGGCGACTAGGAAAAATTGCTGCGACATTTTGATGCACCTTCAGCCAAAGGACATGATTGATTGATTTGTAGAGGAGGTGGTGTTCCTCTACACCAGTCCTGTCCGGCAACGATGGAATGTCCCAGCGGTAAGATGTGCGTGCCCTCAAGCTAGGACTATGCCGGTAGAAGTGGCTGCCAGGCGCAGTGGCGCGCTGCAGCGGAGGCACGTCTTCATCGTAGTCCACATATCGCCACATCACTCCCCCCCCCCGCCACACACACACAGACGTGGAGCGGTGTAGAGCTAGCCCTTGAGGTCCACGTCGACACGCGAAGAGGAGAAAGAGGGGCGAAACAGGGACGGCTGGGCTTGAGTCTTGCTCAGAAATGCGTAGTAACAGCGGAAGGAATGGCGCGGTCAAGCGCTGACGGGAGGGTCCCAGGAGTGTGCCGAAGCGGCGTGGGTGAGAGGGCGACAGTGCCGCTACCGGTACGTGAGCGGTTAGGACCGTCATGAAGCACGAGGAGACCGTGAGACTCACCGTGGCCTCCGTGCGTGTCCCCGGAGGAACGGTGGTCCCCATGCACCTTGCCTGCCAGAAGGTGGTTGGCTGCTGGGTTCCCGAAGATAAGGACCGATGTCGGAAGGACAGGTCGGAAGATAGCACGGGCTGGGCTCCTGGACCGATAGCGTAGGAGATGCAGCTGGTGCGGTCGACAGCGGCGTACCGCGACCGGTACTGGAGCGTGTGGCTCAGGAAGTGCCGCTGGTGGATGCCCGAGGAGTACCGTCCCGAAGTGTGAGACGGAGTGATGCTGTGGAGGTGACAGTGGCGTGTGGGGATTTGAGTGTGGCGTCGTGATATGCGAGGTCGTTGACTGCTGAGCGTGGAGAGTCACCGCCTAGCGAGTTCTTGGAGGAACGGTAGAGGAGGTGGAGTTTCTCTACATGAGCCCCGACCGGCGATGATGGTATGCCACGGAGAGGCGATGACGGTGGCCTATCTCCATGGCCGCGCCGGTGGAACTGAGGCAGGTGCCCCAGGCGCGTGGCCATCTTCGTCGTTGTCCACGGCCCGCTACAGTGCTCCCCCCTCAGACGCGGAGCGGCGATAAGAAAGATAGAAGAATCACGTCTGTACCGGAGGGAAAGAGCAAGAGTGACCGTGGATGACGCGCACTGCTGGACATGTCCACGGGCGGCACAGCACACGTTGCAGGCAGAGGTCGATGAGTGGGGCGGGAGCGGCCGAGATGAGGTTTGCCAGAGATGAGCGTTGACGTCGTCGAAGGCGTGGTCTGGCGTTGGAGTCGTGGCCTGGGGTGCCGCAACCGGCACGGGAGCGAGAGCTCGTATGGTCCCAGGAAGTGAGGCTTCGTAGCCGTGAGGATTGCCGAGACGCCGGCTGATGCGTGCCGTGGCGTCGGCTGCCGCGACTGCCGAAACCGGCAGGCGAGCACGTTGCTCAGGTGTCGCGGCCGGCAGCGAGTGAGAGTTGAGATGCAGAAATGAAGAAGAGGGTGGTGAGTGTGCCGGGGGCCGTGGATAGCGGTCCCTGGAAGCCTTGAATCGATGGTCGGTGGGCGGATGCGATGATCAGTGAGCGGTCGGGTCGTTGCGGGTCTGTCGGTCGGTCGGTACGGGTCGGTCGGGTCGTTGCGAGTCGGGCGGTCGGTCGGTGCGGGTCGGTCGGATCGGTAGCGTGGACAGAAGCGGGACGGGAGCGGTCGGCGTGTTGATCGGCGAGCAGCGGTCGTGATGTCGTCATGATGAGGAATGGCGGTGGCTTCCAGGGAGAGCGTGCCGTGGTAGTGCTAGTCGATGGTGTTGTCAGAAATTTGGGATGGTCAAGGGCCGAATTGCTCCGAACTTGATGTTCATCGTCCGGGTCACCAAATGTAGAGGAGGTGGAGTTCCTCTACATGAGCCCCGACCGGCGATGATGGTATGCCACGGAGAGGCGATGACGGTGGCCTATCTCCATGGCCGCGCCGGTGGAACTGAGGCAGGTGCCCCAGGCGCGTGGCCATCTTCGTCGTTGTCCACGGCCCGCTACAGAACTACTAACCGTACAATAAGCATGCCTCCAACAGCGCTGTTCCATGTGTTTCATCCAGGATTGCAAAATGGGGTCGCCCGTTCCATTGTAATTCCATAACGAGGAATGTGATTTGTGATAATTTCATTCCTTTCAACTCTTCGGAATGTGCATTAAATAAATATAGTCACTCATTGGTCCACAAGGAACAGCGAAAGACAAGGAACTATTAGGTACATGGTAAAGAAATGGGTGCTGGACCTTGAAGGTGCATGGTGCTTCACATGGCAGTCTGACAGAGTACTGGTAACACAGCACCGCTATCAACCCTTATTTTATTCAATAACAATTCTCAATATACACGTATTTATTCGTGTCATTCAGGATCATCGAAAATGCACGGCTGTCGCATGTTCGTCGTCAAGTCAGTGACACTGTATACTCAACATACTTGACTCTGTTATATCGATATTTAACTTATTGATCCTTTGCAGATGGATTCCATATCTGGTTCAGGAAGAGCAGGGCTGCACCCGTGTCGACGTCATCACTAAAAGTTCTTTCTGACCTCCTTTCAGGATTCCGTGCATGGTTGTCTCTTTCTTGGTCTCCTCAGTCCCTGGAACTATCGTTGAAGATCCGGACTGTTCAGACACCCTGTGGAAGTACAACTGCCTTGTGATGCTTCATATGTGGCTGGGCAAACGAATATCACTCGTGTCGACTGCAGCATTGAGAAGTTTCCTCTTGACTGCTCGGAGTAATTCTGCAAGCTCCTGTTGTTTCATGGTCTTGGCAGACTTGTCGAATACTTTGCAGGAATATTCAATGAATGCGTCGGTAGACCCCTTGCCTTCTGCGAAATCAAAACAAATGTAGTTTGAGCTGCATCTGCGATAGGCGAGTGTACAACTTTATCTCGTAACTTCATGTGAACGAAGTGTGGATACTGGAGACACCATTTAGCGAACGGTCATTTTAGGAGAGTGCTCACCTCTTTGCTGTCCGGAGATGCAGATGACGAAATCAGACTGACGAGGCAACGTATATCTCGAAGTCGTGTCACTGAATCCTCTGCATACGCTTATTTCTTGGCTTCTCTGCGACGTCTACCAACAGACAGAATAACAATGATCAGATTACTGTAGAGACATGCACGGTCACACTGGTACAAGAAACAAATACATATTCATGACCTGTGCCAAAGACTGTTCTTTCGTGACAGCCTTATGACGTAACAAGTCCAGTGAAATACTCTGAACATAAGTCCGTCACAGCAAGTCATACTGTTGGGACCGCCCACTCATCCATGGAAGGCTCCTGCGATTGGCTACGAGCCTTTGCACGACGCCTCCGCTTTGCGATCTAGTGCCGTCTCTCTTTCTCTCTCTCTCTCTCGCCCCAGTCCCCCATTTGGCCGCGCCCCATATACTTAGCCAAATAATGTCGTCCAAAACGCAACAGTTTTATGAAATAATCTAATGTTTCGCTAGTTTCGACGAAAAATATAAAAAATATGACTAATGTACCTGTATAATGCTTCATATGTTCGGCCCTGGTGTCTTGATTATCGACACTGACATCATTTGCGGATGACATTCAGTTTCTCCGTGAAGCTCGATGGCAGACAAACGAATGGCATTCGGTGCGATTGTCATTCGGTAGGAAGGGCATTCAATTTGCCGTGTGTCAGGGGTGTTATGTACTCTAAGCAGCGCTTAGGCAATAACCACAGTGCACAAAGTGGCGTCCATGCGTAACTCCATAACAGCCGTTTCACCACGGTAACGGAACAACAACAATAAATGGGAGGTCATGGTCATGACATGGAATATTTCCTCGTCGTAGCCACAGGACCATACACCACTTCACAGAGGTTAATATGCGAGGATTAATTAATGGTGACCGCGAAGCGCAGACAGGTCGAAGTTCTGTTTAGAGCTCTTCGAGGAGGCCAGTAGCTTGTACGAAGGCAGAAAGGGAACGAAGAGCCGGGCGCTGCTGCGCAGGGGAGCAAAGTACGGTATGGGCTATGGGCTAAGTATGGGCTAAGTACGGTAACGGAAGCGAAATTGAAAGGCTGGTCTATCAGAACGGAAGACAGGAACGAAAATATCTGCGTAACGAAAAAGGAATCTATAGTTTTCCGTTGTCCTTCCCAGATGGCGCTTTCCAAGGAATATCAACGTGTGTTCCATTGGTGTAATGAATACATAACCTTGAGGGCCCTTTCCTCTGCTTCAGGTCGAAATAGTTCAGAAGATTAATGGTGCAGGTTCAAGAGTTTTTTTTTTTTTAAGTAGGTTTCTTACCTCTCACGCTGTTGGCCGCCATGATTTCAGCACTTCCTCAAAGTGAGCTACCGGCATGTGGACCTTAACCCGCCTCACCTTATCTGTGCTGCAAGGTATCAGCGAAGTATCGGCGCTTCTCCGTGTCCGTGCGTTTCATCCAGAGTTGCAAAATGGTGTCATCCGTTCAATGCCAATTCCGTAGTGAGGAAATTCAGATTTCTGATAATTCCATCCTTTTCAAGTCCTTGGAATGGAAAGGTGTGGTCAATTCCCACTCCTAGAATGGCTCGACAACCCCATTCCATTCCTTTTATTCTACCACTAAAAAGAAAGAAGGAAAGGAGGACGGAAGGAACAATAACTGTACTGGCTAACCTAGAGGTGTTAGAGGAGGCTGCGTTGCCCTGCACTTAAAAAGCGACAAGGTGCGGAGAGGTTCGTAACATCACAACAACGTCGATACACACCTACTTGTGATGATAAACTTTCTTTTAAATTCGGACACGTGAGCAATCTTGTTGATCAGGGGTATCGTGTGTTCCGGTTCTCGAACATGAGGTGCTGGAAAGAGGTGCCTGATAACCAACTGCCCTGTGCTGTCATAATATGCGAAGCCGTGGAATATATACGTTCTATATCTCTGCTGAAGCTGCGCGGAATTCTGGGTGACTGGGAGAGCCTCCCTGTACTATTATTGCCTAATAAATTAGATGGAAACCTGCCGAATATTGAACGATATTATTTCGTTCTTGACCGTGTGCGGGTACGTTGCGGGTGTAAAGGGCGTTACGGCAGAAACCAGTTGGTTGAAATTTAAACTGCCACCTTTAGCCTTTCATTCACTGTCGCTTCCTCCTGGCCAAACAACAGCCACTGCAGGAGCCTGGCCGCTTCCGCGGGACTTGTCCCGCTTATGGGAGTTTGTCAGACCGGAACCAACAGGGTGGGCAGATCAATGGACGTCGGGCTTGATGGGGTCTTCTTTCCCCGCCGGTCCTGTTGTGCTTGATCCTTGTGGTCTCGCTAGCCCCCTTCCTTCCCATACTCACTCCCCCATTTTCCTATCCTATCTATTGTTTTAATTTTTAGTGATATGGTCCCTGATATACCTCGTGTGGAACGGGGGCCTCTTCACTTACATTTCCCCTCTCTCTCCTTTCATTTATTTATATTCTTCAGGCACCTCGCGTCCCACTTGGCTTTCATTCATTCAAATACTCCCTTCCGCGACACTACGCATACTTTCTTCACCACATGTGGCTGAATGTTCCGTTTACCCCAGAGTAGTCTAGAAATGTAGTGTATCTAGCAGTGCCTATCTAGCAAAACAATTGCTAGATACGCTAGCTAGCGTATTTAGCATCAACAAACAAGACCGCCCCCGTCCCCGCCCCATCCCGCTCTTGCGAATGTTAATTAGGGCTAAACCAAGTGAGCGCCAGCCCACAGATACCGACCTTACTGTATCATCTGAGGAATTAACCACGTGGGCACCAGCCCACTTTCACGACTCCATCTGGTAAGCCATCCCTGCAACATGCCTTTCTTAATATTATAATTAGGTGCACGCCCTACTGCGTTGGAGTAAACCACGTCAGAGTGATACCGACCTCACTGTGTCATCTGAGGAATTAACCACGTGGGCACCAGCCCCCATATCGTAAGCCAGCCTCCAGCAAGTCCCTCGCACGCGCAACGCGCGCTTCTTATTATAATTAGTTTGCATGCACACCTACTATGTAAATAACTAAGACTGGGCACGCGCCTCAGTCTTATAAAAACGGTGCATGCAAACGGAGATTAGTCAGAACAATAAAAAATGGCAGACCAGTTCTACATCAATTTACTCTCAAACGCTTCCACCGATGTATTTCCTAATAACACGATGAGTAAGTTCAGAGTTAAACTTGCTCATCCCGTGCACTTAGATGGGAAGTGGGAAGTTGCCCTGACAGAGGTGAATGTCCCGTTTACAATTAAGAACGTCACGGACACTGTTAACGCTATATCTGAAACTAGTCTCTTTGCTCCTACACTCACAACAGAGCAAATTAAGTTTCGCGCAGGAGAAAACATTATCTTACCAATTCGACAATTCCTAACGAAACATTTAAAAAGCCAAGCAAGGATTCTACGTGTCACTGGACATTATGAGCTACAACTGCCACTCAATACCGGACTTGAGTTGAGCCTAGCTCTCTCTGCCGAGCTTGGTTTTCCTGAAAAGATTATTGGATGTTTGGAAGTGGATGAAGGTCAACCAGTAAAAGTATTGAAGTATCAAGAGGATACAGAAGAAAAAATTACTTTAATCATGTACCACTCACGTACAACAAAATATGAAATTCCAGAAGGGTATTACGAGTCGGGAAAGGACCAGTTGATGCAATAAATCATGCATACCGAACAAAGCTAGGGCTCCCAGGCAAAAATCTGGAGTGGGACCACTTCAAAGTGGTTTATTGGACAGGTCCCACTTTGAGTGTGGGACCACTTAGTGACTGGGACCAGTTGAAAGTGGAACCAGCTTCACGATGGTCCCACTTGAAGTGGAACCAGTGGAATTGACCCAGTGGTCCCCTCTGCTAAGTGGTCCGGGATCCGGTCACTTAGCAGCTGGGACCACTGAATGCATGACCGAAAATAATGCGTAGAAATGCACATATTGCTCAAGTAATTACCGTTTATTCTGCTAAAAGCATACACTGAGCAGAAAGAAATAATCAATACATCTCTACATTTACATACCACGTAGTATAAGTCTGATCACTCACTGTGTCTAGACAAAGCATATGCCTGACTGTGCGATGCACTCACGGACCACAGGGAGCTTTCGTTCGTTGGCCACCTCACATCTTGTATTTTCTTAGAGAAGATGACACAACACTCCTGTTTTCCATGCAGGTCGCGACATACACCCCATTCCTCTTCACCATACGTTCGGAATCTTCTTATCCTGTTTCTCTTCAAGTTCCTCCGAAGTTTCTAAAATGAAACATCTAATTAACAGTAATCAAAACATCACGGTCATCACTCATACCTGCAAACATTCGCGACGTGCAGTCCGATTGGCGTTTCACAGTGCGTTCTTGCCTCTACGTCGTTTACGTATTCTTGGCGTCAAAACTCTTCCGGGAAATCGACATTGTGTTGCACAGGAGCCATTGTCATCGCATTGTCTTACAAAGCGCACTGAAACACACGTAAATACTGCACAGGAGATACACCACCACCATCCTTGCGACTGTTACTGAAGACAAAACCAACTTGCCGCGACGCGTCGAAGTTCAAAGTTCTAACCGGTTCTAACTGCCACCTGCCACTCTCGCCCTCTCGCTCCGTCGCTCGCCTCTCGCTCTCTCCTCTCCCTCTCGGCTCTCGCCGTTTGAAGTTTGAATTGCCGTGGCGTCTTCACATTGCATCAGCCTCTGCAATTACATTTTCTTTTTTTGTTGTTGTCTTTCTTCTAATATTTAGCTTAATTTTTGTTGTTGTTGAGATGCATTTTTTTACATTTCCCTGGTACTTAATATGTTATGATATTCACCTCAGATGAGAATGTGCACGAATTGGAGTTACAACATTCGCAGACGCGCGCACCTGGATAAACAGCAATAAAAAGAGACCATGCCTGTGCTAAAATAGTTCAGAGTAATATATCAAACAAAACATGGCAAGTGTGGACAAGATGAAATCTCAAAGGGGGAAGCTGGGAAGCTGCCCAACTTGGAGTCTCAGCGACCATTCTGGGAACAAAATGGTACCTGTGAGGCTCCAGCTGGAACTTCTGGAACCATCTGAGACCAGAGTGGTACCACTGATGTCACCAAAGTGGAACCAGCCACCCCACTTGGGAATCCAGCTGGGACCATCCACATTCAACTGGAACCATTCCGGGACCACCAAACATCCAACTGGAACCAGTCCAGATTCAACTGGAACCATTCTGGGACCAGTCCAGATTTTCGCCTGGGCTACCAGAAAGTGCACGTGTTTTGTTTTATAATCCATACAATGGAGTTTGTCAGCTGGAAGGTCGTAGCGAGGGTTATGTCACATTTCATCCATATTTGGCTCTGATGCTTGGATTCGGAAAAAGGACAACCTTCTCAAGTTTTGCTGTAGCCCAGCGGGATGTCTGCCTTTTTCCAGCACAAAATTATATCTTTATTTACAGTGACATCATCGAGAATGAAGCTGTCGGTGATATCACGGCACCTCTTCTCCGTTTACTCCCTTTCAGAGTGCAGAGTCGGAATGAAGTGATTTCATATTCTTTCACTAATCTTTACTATAAATATGTGATAGCAAAAGAACTGACCACCATTCAAATCGAACTGGCAAACGAGATAGGTGATTTCATTCCATTCATTGCCGGCTCAGGACGTGTTGGAGTGACACTGCATTTTCGAAAATGTATATAACACAGGCACCCTGTTGCATAGCACATTATGGTATGGGCAAACGTGATCAACCACTGCCACATTATTCAGCTCCTCTTTATCAAGTCGGATCTGGTTATTTCTCTGATTTAGTGCAGCAGTTTATACCTATACTAACGAAGAAGGTAGCTCCCTACGTGAGTCGAAAGCTCCTCGACACTGGACGACACATAGCAGAGAAGTTAAGCAGGGATCAACGTTTAGAGAAGCTCTAAGGAAAGGAGTTGGTCGTACAATCCATTCAACACGTGACGAGTTGCTTCAGAGGCTCAGAGGAAAAGGAAGGAAAAGAAAACAATCTGTCAACAATAAAAGCAAACGTAAGAGGGTGGGTCGGTCAGTAAAATCCCTGAAGAAGCGAAGAAAGGTCGATTTTTTTACTACAGAAAATGTCTAGCATCGCAATAGTACATAAGAATTCCTGCCTCTGCACCACGAACATATTGGAACTGTTTTCTCTTCCTCCAACAAACTTTTCCTTGGAGAAGTCAGAATATGTGGAGTTTTTTCCAGTTTCTGCCCCTACAGCAAGTGGTGCAATCGAATACAGTCGGACTTCGTTTTATGAACCCTCGATATACGAATTCCCTCAACTTACGAACGGCTCCACAGGGAACCAAACTTTTTCCGTGCATTTTGACCTCGTTTTACGAACCCTCGATATCCGAACTATGAACTGATTATTAGGGAACGGACCCAAAGTAGCCAAGCCATTCTGACCTCGATATACGAACGAGCGTTATGAACGTACAGAGGACAGGCCAATGGACCGGAGGATAATGAAAGTTCCTCAGTACATGCTGCAGAGGTCAAACATACAATGTCCCAACGCCACTACGTTCCACAAACATGATTCACCATTTCCTGAAAGAATAATCCGGGCGTTTACAGCCGAACGGTTGTAAGTTTGGACTAGGTCTCCGAGATGGAAACATCTTGCCGTTCCAAGAGAAGGCGTTCAGTCCTGACAGCCGGTGACAAGCGTGATATTTGCCGTTGGACATTCTCAGTCTCAGACATTCTCTCAACAGTCTCATCCACGCGCGATACGGTACTTTGAGGACCCGGTGGATGAGTCAAGTGTCAGACATGTGTTATCTCTTCTAAACATGATAGACCCTGCAGAAAGTATGGTGCAAAGCACACTTACGCAATATTTTCAAAAATAAAACTTATTCAAATCAATTTTCCATGGTTTTGTGAGGTATTTGTGCACTGCACACCTCGGACCTCGATTTACGAATACCTCGATTTACGAACGATTTTCTGAGAAACGAAGGGTGTTCGTAAAGCGACGTTTGACTGTATAATGTTCCAGGTCTCGGAGGTGGATTCTTTGACTTGCAGTCTAGTTTTCTACACATTCAATGCAAAATTGTACGGAAAAATGGAGATACAGCATCAAGTACAGTTGGCAGTAGAGTGACACCAGATAGTGTGATACCTGTGCAAGCATTTGCATCCTCGCTCTTTCATCATGTCCACGTCTACCTTAATCCGACACTGGTTTCTAACTTCGAAAATTATGCATATCGTTCATACTTGGACATAATAACAAATGCTAATAATGTTACTCAAACTCACACCCTCTCTGCAATGCTCTACGAACCAGATCCAGTGGAAAATCTGAAAATTTTGCCGCTCCTGTTGAGGCAAAAGGAATTTTTGCACGCTACAAACGGACCAAAGGTTCGACACTCTGCGATCTTTATTCCCCTATCTTCAGTGATATATGTCAACAGGAAAAGTTTCTTCTCAATGGAGTCGACATAAGAGTTGTCCTTCGTCAGAACACAGATGATTTTCGACTTCTTGCACCTGCCAGCGAGACTGAAAAACACACTATAGAGTTTTCACGAATTGTGTTGTACCTGCGACGTGTGCAGGTTTCTCCAAGTGTACTCGTCGGCATCGAACGAAGACTTCAGACAACTCCAGCATCATACCTCCTTCGAGGATTAGAGATTAAGTACAGGACAATTGCTCCAAATCAATCTCAAGTGATTTTCGATGACCTTTACAGTGAACGAGTTCCCTCAAAGCTGACAGTATTGATGGTTAGAAGTGAAGCCTACCAGGGTAACAGACAAAGGAATCCATTTAAACTTGAAAATTTCAAGCTTAAGAGAGCTGTGCTTGATGTTGGTGGACAACAGTACACAGATGACTTTGACTTTCAACGATCGATCTACTCTAAAGGATATATGAATTTGCTTCACAAGCTGAAGCGGAAAGACATACCTCTAGCTCCGGCTGCATATGAGAAAGAAACGTTTATGCTCTACTACCATCTCACTCCAGATGTGGAAGTGCAGTCGCTGAGTCCTGTGGTACAAGCCAATGTTCGTCTCACCCTAACATTTGGTGGAAATCTTACAGAGGCTGTTACAGTTCTCTTTGTTTCAGAAACACCTCGTGTGCTAGAAATCAACAAAGACAGACGAGTCAAATTCGTATAGAAAAAAATGGAGGAATGGGAATTTTATGCAGCCTTTGCTTGAAATCACTGCACAAGGCCACTGTTTCGTGGAACATTTGCATGCAATGAAATTGCAAGTCAAAAGCTGAACCAGGGCTGTATGTTGTAAACACAGCTCCTAGATCCTCTTCTGGAGAGCACTGGACCTTATGTTACATCTCTAAGAACAACAGCATTTCTTATTTTGACAGCTACGGCATACGACCAGTTTGCAAAGAAATCTACCAGTTTATTCACCCAACATCTTCCTTTCACTACAATGCAAAACGACTTCAGGGATATGGATCTGCTACATGTGGACTGTACTGCTTGTATGTAGGTAGTCTTCTAGCCTGTGGTTTCTCTCTTCAAGAGTGCACTCAGAAGTTTTAACCAACCAACTTCAGACACAATGACAGATTGATAGAAACACTTGTTCGAAAAAATTTCCCAAGAAAAACAGAGGATATGTCATGCTGTAGTGTACTATGAGCATTCAATAAAATTTCAGTTTGCCTGAAAAGAGCTTTATTTGTCAACTTAATTTGCACACTATATAATGAATCATTGGTAATAAAAAAATCTCATCTGAGATAGGCTATTTACAAACAGTGACTTGCAAACAAAGACATTGTTGATGATTACATACATGCTATTAGAAATTGGTTATTTCATACACATACAGTCAAACTCCTTTATAGCAAACACCTTTTTAACGAAAATACCACTACAGCAAATTTTTTTGCGGTCCTGCTGGAGCCCTATAGGTCCAATAATGGACATCCTTTTTAACGAAAATACCTTTACTGCGAATTTTTTTTGCTGTCCCCTGAGTTTCGTTGTAAAGGAGTTTGACTGTATAATCAAAAAATTTTCTGACACTGATCATTTACAAACAGTGACTCTCATCTGAGACAGGCTATTTGCAAACACTGACTTGCAAACAAAGACATTGTTATAGATTACATACATGCTATTAGAAACTGGTTATCACATACTCTTATAATCAAATTCTTAGAAAACAGGTTATTTCACGCACATATAATCAAATTCGTCTGAGACGGTCCATTTACAAACAGTGACTTGCAGACAAAGTCAGTTGTTATTTCCATCGCAAATGCATGCAGCAATATGGGAAAGCAAACTGTCTCTTTCACTCACATCAAAGCGCTGCACATTACTTCAGGATGACATGAAATTCATCAGACCAGGTCTTAGCTTAGTCCTCACTCGTGGCTAACAAATATCCTCTAGCTCCTAACTCACAGTTGTAAGTAATCCCACACTGACAACCATAGATGTGGAATAATGCAATAGCTTTAGTTCATGGTTCTAACATGACATCGTTCTAATATATGACAAACCATAGCTATATGGATGTAACATCTTTATTACAATTTTTTTCTGTGGGACCAGGAATAGAAATGCAACATCTGTTGCGGGGGTGATAACAGATGAGTTCCCTCCTACTCCCGTATGCCAACTCTGTAATGAAACCTCGTGATGGTGCACACCCCAACACCATCGCTTCATTAGAGAGACCAATCCGTATACATTAAAAAATTCAACCATAGCCAAAAGGTAGCGTGTCAATTCCATCATCACAAATGAAGCGTTTCGTATCCAGTGGATTGAGGGCTATTTTTGTCACTGACACACTTTTGTTGACATTGTCCTTGTGCACAATGAGGTTCTGTTAACTTTATGCATTGTGCCCTGCTCGAGAGCATTCGTGTACATAGAGAAGTGGAGTTTTTGTGCTTCACATTGTTTAACACCCTTAGCGCGATTGTACTGCTATTTGCTGCACAGATCGAGGGCGTACAGCTTTGGCTTCAGACAACAGAAGCCAAGAATGTGATCACGAGGAAGCTCATTTTTAAACTTTCCTAGTACCATCCTGTTTTTTGTCGAATAGAGTGGGTGATCAGGGTCATATCCAGAGTTGTCTAGATGCTCGTCAGCTAGTTCGTGGAGTACTTTATCGTCACTCAGCATCACAATGTAAGAATCAGTGTCCATGTATAGCAGTCGTGTATCAGGGGCTACACGGAGAAGATGGTTATGATAAAAATCAAACATCTTCAGCTTAGACAATTCCAATATTGTGAAGCCCAGGTACAGCGGTTGCTTCATGCGAAGAACAGACTGACTAAATTGGAACAAGATGACGTGAGAGCTCAGAGGGCGGAACTGATTCAAGTTTGGTTTACGTAGAAGCTTCAACACTTGCTCATCTGTTACTGTGAGGCGACAATTTACGGATTTCCTGACTTGCATACATGTCCTGCCATATACACTATTAATCATTAGCTTTGATTGCTGTTTCTCAAATGCGTTTGTAGCTCGCTTCCAAAGTTCGTGATTGAAGTCGACATAGGATCGCAGAAAGGGCTTTTGATTGAACTTGAGAACCCTGTGAACTTTAGTGAGACGCAACCCCAATTGCAGATGCAGTTGCAAATTGCGATAGTGGAGAAAGTACCTCTCTTTATCAAATGATGTTAGCAACAGTTTTGCTTCGGTAGCTTTCTGTGGAAGATTGAACTTCTTCATGAGCGCCTTCTGATAGTTTGACAATAGCTCATAACGAACGGACATTTTCTCAGGGGCAACGGGGAGATCTCTGTGGCGTTCATGAGTTGCTCGGTCATACACTAGGTCTACCTCAAGAAAGTAACCCACAGGGGTATCATCTCGTATCTGAGCTATATCCAAGTTAACAATTTCCTCTTCAGTGAGCCACTCAAATCCTCCGTAAGGCAATGGTTCTCTCATGACTGCTCCATACAGGCCATTTACATCAATGTAGTTAATTATTTTTTTTTCTTTTTCGGGATCAAACTGTTCAGTTCCTGGCACATTCGCAGTTGCTTTTCTCAGGGAGCACTGTGTGACACCTCCTCGTAAGCCATTCTCGATGAGCAGGTACGCGTTGGGGTTGTTAATTAGTTCTAGTTCTACCTGACTCATTTTTAGTGCACAAGACATGCTTAGTCCTGGAAGGGATACAAAATGAAACGGTTTAATCTTGTGCACATCGAGTGTCCACTTTCGAAGTTCTGAAACACATCTGCTAAAAGCAGTGTGTCTGTCAGAAGGTATAAGTCCGAATACTCTCCAAGACTCTTGAGCCGAAATTTTTCATACACATTCTGCGCATGGTTGTAGTCCTGTTCACTTACTTCGGTTCCATTCAAAATGTTAAAGAACTTATCTCGAGGTGGTAGCGAAGGCTCATCATAGGCTTCAAAACTGGTGACAAAGTTATAACAGAAGACCCCCTTACGAACAACCAGCTGAAAGTGTTCCTCATTGGAAAAAACTGGCGAAGGCATTGAAAGTTGGATTCACCTTTATCACGTAGATTTTTCACCAGTGTTTCAAGGCTTGCGTTCAGAAAACTCAAACTGTCCAAGAATCGATAAGAGCCGATGTCAATTGCTTTAAATTTTTGACAGCTGTTGGCAATCACGTTGATGTCTGACTTCTTAAGCAGATATAAATGAGACAGGAGAAAACTCATGTCATAGTTAGCATTATGAGCAATGATTGGAATCTTGGGTGGCACTCTCAGTTTCAGGTTACACGTCTGACATAGTGTTTGTCGAAATTCTCCGCTTACATGGTCATGGTCTCGAACTTTTTGTCTTTTAGCAAAGGGTTCTTTGCAGATATTACAATGAGTGGCTGCTGTATGTTGACGCTCATTCTCTTCGGTCATTTCTAGAGGTGCAAAAGCATGTATCCATCCTAAATTTCGTCATGCAATTTCCGCAGCAGCTCCATAAATACTGTGACACAATTAGGACCACGGAAAAGATGCTTTTGCAACACGTGTGAGTCGGATGCACGTATAACCAAAAGGCAAAATGAGGAAGGACAGTGATCCTCATACACGTTTGTTTCCTCCAAACAAGGTGACAAAACACTTTCAAATCATATACACAGTAGAAAGGGACTTCCGACATGAGATGTTCCCCGGCAAATGCTACCGTCTCTCCCTTCTTAGGGTAAATTGTCTTAGCAACCTTCTGATGCAAACACATCTTTAAATGATCACTGAGGATTCTGTCTGATGAGAAGCCCATCATACACCTCTTGCAATGAAACCGTCCGCTAGGTTGAAATAATCCATTAAAATTTGTGATAAGCAGAAAATGAGAGTCGATTAGCAACAGATCCACATGTTTCTCACGCTCGTCATCGACAACCTTGATGGGGTACAGAGATTTGTCTTCCCTTTCGTAGGCGTACACATTGATACTGATACCATTATTTTTTTCGAATGCTTCAACCTCTTTTGGGAAAGCTACCGGGAATGTTTTCGGAAAAACATACTCAGAAATATATGGTCTGTATGAAGATGCCCTACGCCTGCGATAACCAGTAGCAGGATGCAGTGCAGCTATTACAGAGAAGGCAAAACACATGTTCTGCTCATCTTCATGCAAACCAAAGTCCACACACAACAGAGAACGAAACTTATGCTTCAATTCTTGCGGTAACTCAACTGGGCACATCCAATCAGTTGAGGCATCAAACGTCCAATGTTCATGATACAGGCATGAATGCGAAAGAGAAAAAAACCTGAACCTTCTACTTCGAGGTTTTCCAAATTTTGTGCTATTTCAGCAGTCACTTGAGTGATAGAAGGTTCTACATCTGCCTCTGACCATACTGTCACTACTTTGGAAGGCACGAAACTAATTTCGAGCTGTAACTCATCGTCTGGCGTGTGACGACCAAGTTCCACTTTAAGCAATACAAAATAGCGCAGTGGGAAACCAAAGTGTCGTAAGACATCAGCAATGTACTGTCTGTACTCGTGAAAAAAGGTTGTAACATCATGTCCGCTAACGTCCCTGTCGTGTAAATGTAGCTCGAACCGATTAGTATAGTTTCGCAGTGTGCACAAAGTCTCACAAAAAGGAATGCAGGGGGCTTGAAGATTGTGAACATTTGCCAAGTGAATCTGAAGACCTAATGCTGTTGCATAATACTGCCGTTCGTGCTGGGAGCATAAGTGACACGTCACCATATCTCATCACTTTCTCTTCGAATTGGTGAAGATAATATCTGGCGAAATGACTTTTTTACCATCTTTGGTAAACCGTTCTTTCTTCTCCATTTTGAGATTTGGAAGCAGTCGCATTTCCTCTAGCTCTTCCTCCGACAATTTTTTGAAGCGTCCAGGTAGATACACTTTCACTGGCTTGTCGTTTTCCATGCGGAGCTCCACGTATACTGCCTCGCCATACATAGTGTCAATTTTCTGAATGTCCAGCACTTCGAACTTTTCGTTTTTGGGTATGTTGCTCATTTTCTGAATTTCACCGTCACCACATTTTTTCAGTTTATCCAACTTTTCCATGACGGATGACATAGCTTACTTGTGTTATGGAGGCTTCGCTGTTATGATGACAATTTGCTTTCTCCTCTTGCTGTATAGAATGAACTGAAAGAGAAGAATAGATTTGTAAACTCTTACATCTTCCACAGGAATATGTAACACACCTCCTCAGTCTGACGTTCTGAATGAAGAACCACTCTCTATGTCCGCTCTTATATAGCGATTGCATGCAGCTCTCTAACATGTGTGCACAGCCTTGAACGTCTACATCCTTGCAACGTTATACGTGAAGACATGTTTCAGCGTGTCCTATCTAACTTCATTGGTCTGGTAACTAACATACCTGCGTGCACAACCTTGAATGTCTACAACCTTGAACGTGTGTACTTCGACTTTGGGCAAGCTTAGAGCACAGACTTGTCTTTGCTTTTTGTTGTAACCTTCCATTATGGAATGCTCCTGGTCTGATAACTAACACGGCTGTGCGCAACCTTGAATGTCTACAACCTTGAATGTCTGTATTTCAGTTTAGCCAATCTGAGAGTGATGTACAGGCTCGTCTTTGCTGTAACCTTCCTTTATGTAATGTTGTGATTTCATAGCATGCTTCATTCGTTTGCAAAAGATGGCTGAGGTTGGACCTTATAGGTTTACCACTCCGGTCTCAATGACCATATCAGGTCAAAGCCAGAGTGGAAAGACGACACTTGTTACACGTCTAATTAAACATAGAGCTGCTGTCTTCGACAAACCATTTGATCATATATTGTACATATACTTGTACAAACAACCAATCTTTGATAATTTTCCAGAGGTAACCTTCAGTCAGGATATTCCTACTAATCTTGATACTGTAAGAAATTCTTTAATTATATTTGATGATTGCTTAGCCGACAAACAAAGGCTCAAAGAAATCTGCAATTTTTATGTAGCTGGCTGTCACCACCTCAACTGTTCAGCTATTTTCATAACACAATATTTATTTATTAATGATCCTCTGTATAGATGCATTCAGTTTAACAGCAGTGCCTTAATTTTATGTCGTTCCGCCCGCACTGCGGACCAAATGCAAATACTTTCACGACAACTGTTTGGTCGAAAGAAAAGTGAACTACTGCCAAGTATATATAAAGATGCTTGCAAGAAACCATATTCATACCTTGTAATTGACCTATCCCAAAACTGTTCAGACCAATTTAGGGTGTGGACTAATATATTTCCAGACGACCAGCGACAAATAGTATATAAAACATGAAACGTGTCAAGAAGAATATTCATTTTCTTCAGTTGCTTGCTGATGCAAAGTTGCCGGAGCAACGTTATTTTCTCCTGGAACATGCTACGAGAGAGCAACTAACTGCTATTCGAGAGATTTGTATGAATCTTTGTAAAGGAAACATTAAGGTAGCTCCAAGAGTGAGAAATCAGTTGCAACCTTATGCAACACCTATCCGCTTTTTGGCAAAACGAGACACTACAGGAGTGAAGAAAGTTCGAAAGGTATTGCAACAATCTGGTGGTTTTCTACAGTTCCTTTTGCCACCTTTGCTGGGTCTCCTCTCGACTTTAGGTGGAAGGGCGATAGCAAAAGCAATCGGAGTGTAGTCGATGCAGAAATACGAGCTTGTGCCTTACCGGGAAACCCCCATCCCACAGATATTGAAGAAAGATGAACCAGACGATATCAAAGCAAAAGAGATAATCCAATATCTTCACTCCTTGCTACATCCCACTGTGAGTGAGAGCACACCTACACTGGGTTCAACAACAGCGAGAGAAGAGGAAACACAGACCGAGGAAAAAAGTAATACTGTCGTTGATTTCATGAGCAGTGGCTATAAAATCAGATCAGAAAACCTATTACGTCTTCTGGAACCAACGATCTCATGGGATAGGAAAACATTTCAGATAATTGTCGACGGTGAGCGAGTAGACAATACTAATATAATTGACCTCGTATACTATCTCGTGACGAAAGCAAGAAATGTTCAAAGACCACCCTATTTTGATCGGATTTTGCCGCTATTGGTCAAGCTAAACTTACCAGCACTTATTGTGCACCCATCTCGTCTTCAAAAACATACAGCAGAGAAAACTCTGGCCACTCCTTCACCTCATTCCGTAAGTGAAGCTTCCACACCTCGACGTGCGTCACCACCGCTCACACGAGCCGCGAAGCGCGCACGACAGCTCACATGGACACCGTACTGAACTCCGAGGAGAGAGGCTACTTCGAAGAAGAAAAAATACTGTCACACTTCCCTCCAAGACATCATAAAAAGGTATTAGCTATGCTTCAGCTGATGACAACGGTTCTGGCTTACGACGAGTACGGAAGAGTTATCTGTCACGGAAAGGTGGTGCCACACTCATCTATTGTTGAGCTTTTGAAGTACGAACTTCACAACAGGCAACCTCCCTGGATGAGAGGAGACGTTTCAGCTACAATCAACGCTTATCTATCACTCGATGCTCTTAGAGTTTGCAGTAGGAAGAAGTACTAATGGCAGCCTACTATGACCCGCAACATGTCGGCAGCTTTGGTGGAGTGCAGAGACTTGCTCGAGCCATTGGCGAAAAGAAGGACAAAGTCACTAAATTTCTGGAGACAAGTGATGTGTACAGTTTGCATAAGGAATACAAGCGACCCACGAAGTTTCGAAAAACCATTGCACTTGGACTTCGTGAACTATTCCAGGCTGACCTAAAGGATTTGCAAAGTCTAAAGAACCAGAACGATGGTTTTCGCTATTTGCTCTTTTGTATAGATGCTTTCTCTCGGCTTCTTGCCATTGTACCTATTCGTAATAAACGATCTCCCGAGGTTATTCGAGCTTTTAAACTTGCCTTTAAAAGAATTGGGACACCCAAGCTTTTGCACACAGATCGTGGAACAGAATTTACAAACAAGGTGGTACAACAGTTTCTGAAAGCAAGGGGGATCCGGCTCATCCATACAAATTCACCTATGAAGGCCTCTATCGCGAGCGATCTCAGCGAACAATTGTGACCACACTGTACCGTATCTTCACATTCCAGGGTCACAAGCGATATGTGAACATTTTACCTCAAGTAGTGAAAGCTTACAACAATCGCGTACACAGATCGCTTTCTGCCAGACCAGTGGACGTAAAGAAAGAAAACGAGCACATTTTCCGAGAGAGACTGTACCCCAGCCCGGTTGGACCACCAAAAAAGCCGCGCTACAGTGTTGGAGACGTAGTGAGAATTGCAAAATACAGACATCAGCTAATAAAACGTTATTTAGGGTCATTTACGTCAGAACTCTTCGTGGTGAGAGCGATCAAGTTAGGGTATCCTAACACGTACCTATTACGTGATCTTAAAAATGAAGACATCATTGGTGGGTTTTATGAGAGTGAAATTGTACGAGTGAGAGAGGTTCCAAAAGTAGAGAAGATCATAAAACGACGAGTTAGAAATGGGAAGCTTCAGTACTTGGTTCAGTTCACTGGCAGTCTGGACAAGAAGTGGATCGCAGAAAATTACCTTGGTTTGTAATGACCAGTCAAGACAAGTCAGCCGCCGATGACACAACATGGCCTGAGGTTGATCCTCGGCTTGATGGCGCATGGTCGTCATCATCAGACGCAGATGAAGAGCAGCCTGTGCTAGGTAGAGATGTGTGTGGCAGATGGAGAAGAGGTTACACACACGAATTTCGGATGCAGCCTGTGTGTCGTCTCAAACACGTCTCCTACAAGGAGATATTGGAATGTGGGTTAACACAAGTAGGCAAAACTTCGCTCGTGGAAGCTTTTAAAATTGTGACGGATATGGTGTTGTTTCAAGCGCTGCCAGATCAACCTCCTGACAGGGTTACTTGGAAAACTGCAAAAACAATGTATGCCAGAGTTCACACCGCCTGTACGTTTGCCTCGGAATCACCTTTCGCCTTACTTGCTGAATGGTCACGTCACGTGGACGAAATTTTGACATATGCTGACGAGGTTGACGCTATGCATCTTGCTGCCGAGAGTCTATGTTTCATGGAACAAGCCGAGTCTGAAGGTTGGCACTACTTAACAGGCTACATCAGCAAGCTAACACTTGACCTCTTCAAACATCGACTGGTGCACAATGGAGCATAAAAAAAAAATCACCGCTCGTGTATCAGGGAAATAAAAATGTACATTTGTACTAAGCCCTCTCATTTCATTGTGAGTGAACAGACATGGATAGATGTTTGTGTGTTCTCTTCTCCGTTGTGTGGCACACGTTTTTGCTTGTTGTGGTGATCATCGAGCTAACGAAGCTTCCATCCTCTTCCCTTCAGCTTCATCAGGGCAATTGCAGCAAAGAAGCTGAACTGGAAAAATATGTTTATGTACATTCGTGCCCTTCTGACTTGCTTGTGGTACGCATTTGGAGTGAAAACGGTAAACCGAAGCGTTCTGGTGTTACCCTAACACGAAACGAAACACGCCAGCTGCAAAAATGCTTAGAGACAGCCAATCTTACAAGGACCTATTACGATAACGAATGCTCAGATGTATGCTGTTTGTGCTTAGAACGTGAGTTAAAACTTCGCCGCTGCCCAGGCAACATTTACTCTCTTGGCAGAACAATTGGTCGACATCACTCTGGCTATGGAATCTCACTATCTAAAAGGGCTGTGATCTCACTGTCCTTGTATCTAAATAAAAAAAAATGTAACTGTTTGCAAACGTTTTCACTTCCTGTGATGGACTAGGAAAGCATTCCTTAAATCACAAAGACCTGCATGTCGCCACTGAAAGCGGGAGGCATGAAACCTTGTCGTTCCTCATATTTGCATTTCCATAAATGACTTGCATGTTCATAGAAAAGCATTATATATATATGTATTGCAAAAGAGGAGGGCAAATCCATGTACTTACCACAGTCTGTCTTTCCAGTCAAACACTCTCACGGAGAAAAAAATCTTCATCTGGAATCCCGAGTGGATTAACTTGAAAAAAAAAAGTTTTCCACCTCTTCTCCATTGTATAGCACACATTTTTGCCTTGTTGTCAAGGAAGATCTCAAACTCTTCCCTTCAACCTCCTCGGAGTAGTTACAGCAAAAGAAGGAAGATGAACTGGAAAATATGTTTTATGTCAAACCAAAATCAAACGATAAAAAAAAAACACCGTTTCGCTAAGTTTAAATGCAAAGAAACATGCAGTAACAAGACTGAACATTTCCTAAAGTAGGCTTTCCCCCAATGCACGTAGGAGTTGGGTGAAGACTAGCTACATCTCACAAATGAAGGTAGACACATTCCTTTCTTTCTGACCTGTTTGCCATTGACGTGCAGGTGAAGTGTTCTGTTGTTACCCGAACATGAAATGAAAAAGAGAAGCTAAAAAAATGCTTAGAAGAAGTCGATCTTACAAGCCCAAAATGTGAGATGACCCTTCAACCTCGTCGGAGTAGTTACAACAAAGACGATGAACTGGAAAATATGTTTTATGAAGAACCAAAGTCAAACAATTAAAAAAAACACCGTTCGCTGAATTGAAATGCAAAGAAACAAGCAATCCAGCAAGACTGAGCATTTCCTAACGTTGACTTCCCGCAACGCACGTAGAAGTTAGGTGAAGCCGACTTGTAAATTAGCAATGTCCTCCAAAACATACAACGCAATGCAATGTCCTAAATAAAAAATAATGTTGTACTGTTTGCAATCGTTTATTTTTCATTTCATCTACTGCGATGATCTAAGAAGGTGCACTTTAAAATCACAAAGATTGCATGTCGGCAGTGGGAAGGAATGAACCTCTTTTCTTTTTTTCTTTCACCTACATGCATTCCATAAATGGCTGTGACCTTGCACGCTCACAGGGGAAGAACTTATAACAAGAGAAAAGAAAAAAGCATGTACTCACCTTAGTCTGCTTTTCCAGTCAAACACCCGCACGGAAAAACCTGAGCTGGAATGTCAAGTGAATCCACCTGAAAACAATCAAGTGGCATTCACTTGGCGTTCCAGCTCAGTCCGGAAAGCGTTGCGGACGAACCGTCTTATATAGAAGTCGCTTCATTTGCCTATGAGACTGCAGCGTCGACCGTCTCGCCCCAAAGACGTGAGGAGGAAAGGGATATTATCGTTTATCCTTGAGAGGTAATTACGGCTTTACCCGGGTTGGCTCGCTCTGTTCAGAAATCAAAGCAGTCAGCATGGAGGTGGCTGTCATTAGTATACTGCGTCTTTTTTCTTCTTCTTTTTCCTGCGGCGCAACATGTATCGCATAGTAATTATTTTTCCTGTCTTCGAGTTGCAAAGGCGACACCGGCTAGAGTAAAAAGGTACGACCTTTATCCAACGAGTTGTCTTATATGCAAATGCTTGCTATTGCAATAACATCGTGTATCTTCGAGCGTTTATTCGACTTGCTCGTGTACTCATGCAAATCAGCAGAAGAGATATCACATTCTGAGTGAAAACAGCGTGACCTTCAGCCATCCCGTCGTCTAATATGCAAAGCGTCGCTAACACAACAACATCTTAATGGAATACGGAAAAGTGATCTTATCATTTCTCGAGAGTTAATCCGTGTCGTACACAAAAACGGATTAATGGGGAGAGGTAGCCTGGTCGACTGCAAGTCCAAGCATGTTTAATGAAATCTCTACAATGAATATCATGATGTTCCCCCATGATGCGTCGGATGTCGAATTTCGAAGCGGTAAGCCTTTTGTCGGTTACACGCCCTTAGCACCCTGTCCATAATCACTTCTCAATACTAGCTATGCCATATCCTTGCAATTCGCAACGATGTTGTGGCGGGGGCCGGTGCATTTTTATTTTTTTCGATCGGTTGTCGAAGGTCAGAGCTGTAGGCTCTAGCTGTTTTTGTTTGTTTTTTTTCGGTTACGCTCTTAGCGCTCTGAAGTTTAAGTATATACTGTCTCCTCGCACTTCGGAAGGAGTCGATTGGCTCATCAACCATTTCCATTAGGCAGACGATAGCGAGGTGTCCTACTTGTCGACTTTAAAACGTAATAAGAAAAAAAGAAATTTGAACAATGTCGTGCCATGTATGAATCGAGCTATCGTTTTATCCTTGCAGGGATCCAATAAACAAAATACAGAAGCCGACACTGAAGATTTTTGTTTAAGTTTAATTTGTACAAGCTTTCGCGTGGAGGTCCACGCTTCCTCTGTATTTGTTTATGGGATCTACAGGACTTGACTCCCCTCTTTGTATACGCTTTTGCAGGATCGAGTAAGAATTGTGCAACTATCCATAAAGAATTAATCTTCGTAATCTTATTATTATTATTTTTTTTTACTAAGATCCTTAGATGGATGAACGGTTATGGCACATTTCTGATTTCATAACTAAGCTAATTATTCATTGTTAACGTAGTTTTTTTAAAACAAGAGGTATATCATTCCGATGGAACTACACAATTAAGATGACATTCAGTGAGTGCATCCTACAGGCAAGCAAAGGGGTTGGTGCCCCCACGTGGTCAGCCACAACTGGTCAGGTTTAAAATCTGCGAGAGGGTGGAGGTAAACTTATTAAGAAGTATAACGACAGCTTCGTGGGCTGGTTCAACCTTCGTGAGATGATGGGGTGCTGCTGTAGTGGGACTGAGGGGTAGTTCAGTCATAATTAAAATACGATCTTGCAACTGTGCTTTTATGTAGTTCCTTCTAATCTACAGTAGGCATGCAACCTAATTATAATAAGAAGCGCGTGTTGCGCGTGCGAGGGACTTGCTGGAGGCTGGCTTACGATATGGGGGCTGGTGCCCACGTGGTTAATTCCTCAGATGACACAGTGAGGTCGGTATCACTCTGACGTGGTTTACTCCAACACAGTAGGGCGTGCACCTAATTATAATATTAAGAAAGGCATGTTGCAGGGATGGCTTACCAGATGGAGTCGTGAAAGTGGGCTGGTGCCCACGTGGTAAATTCCTCAGATGATACAGTGAGGTCGGTATCTGTGGGCTGGCGCTCACGTGGTTTAGCCCTAATTAACATTCGCAAGAGCGGGATGGGGCGGGGACGGGGGCGGTCTTGTTTGTTGATGCTAAATACGCTAGCTAGCGTATCTAGCAATTGTTTTGCTAGATAGGCACTGCTAGATACACTACATTTCTAGACTACTCCCCAGTTATGGGGCAGCGGCTTGGCCGCGCGCCGTCAGTCCTTTGTACCACATGCAAGGGTGCGCTGACCTAAGGTCACTCAATTTTGAAAGTACCGCCATCCTCTGATCTTTGCCGCCGCGTCCTTGGAACAACAATGGCGGCCGTAGCATTCCACAACATGCAGTGGCCGCCATTGTTATTCGAAGGTCAAGACGGGAAAAGGAAAGCCTGCGCTACTTTCCTCAATCCAGTGACTTTACGCTGACCTACCCCATCTTCTTATGGACTGCCCCGTCTACATACCCGCGGGAACGCGAGGTCTTGGAGCACATGTTGCGTGCAGTCGACCACCGGCCCTCTTATCCTCGGCAAGGTGCTGCGGGTCCCTGGTCCAGTCCCGCTCATATGTATCAAGGTGTCTTTTTGGGAGTTTCTGTCATCAAGCGGCCTCTTCACCATGCATTGCTAACCTGAACTGACGTCTTCAACATCATCTTTCATTATCTCCAATTGGCACTGGGGCGGCGCCCAGCCTGCTCAGTATCAGCCCAGTCTCATCCCCAGGGCGTCAGTCGTGACGTTGCCCACACACGTGAGGCCGACAACGGCAAGCCCTTTCACATCACCACCACCATCACCACCACCACCTCATCATTCCTTTGTGTGTGTATCCTCGCATTATTTTATTACTGGGGCGAGCTTCCCCGAGAGGTTGCCATTGTCACCGATCATGTTAAGGAATTCACTCTCTCCCCTTTATTTTATTTTTCCGCCAGGTCAGCATCATCAAGTTAAATTTTTCATTTTTGCCAGCATTACTGATTGTTTGGTGCCAATCACAGATTCTCATTACCATTGTTCTCTAATTTTTTTTTTTTTTTCTTCAAGCGCTTGTTGTTCGTGGTAGAAGAAAAAAAATATGGAGATGTAAGCCCGCTTGTTGTGTTCTGTTGTTCGGTGCTGTTCCCGTTGAATTTGATGTAATACGTGGGGGGGGGGATATGTTTATTAAGAAAAAAGGAAAGGAAAGGTTAGCCAGGCAAAGAGCCGGCTTGCTATTCCAAAAAAAAGGAAAAAGGGGAAGGGGAAAATGAAAAAGAGAAGGAAGGAGAAAGAAAAAACAAAAAGGGCAAACAACATTACGTATACTTTAATATTCTACTCACGTACAAGTTGTGATACTGTAACTTTGTTGTTTTCGTTTTTATCTTTTGTGTCAATTACGAATATCTGTGCTCATGCGCGGGGGGGGGGGGATATGTTTAATAGAAAGAAAAGAGAAGAGGAAATGTGAGCCATGCTGATGGCGACTTGCTATTACAAAAATCAAATGAAACCTGCTGTATGTAGCCACTCACTTGTGCAAGAGAAACAGCGAAAGACAAGGAACAATTAGGTACAAGGTAAAAAAAAAAAGATCCTTGCATATGGATCCCATATCTGCTTCAGGAAGAGCAGGGCTGCTCCGGTGTCGACGTCATCTGTAAAAGTTCTTTCTGACTTCCTTTCAGGGTTCCGTGCATGGTTGTCTTTTTCTTGATGTCCTCAGTTCCTGGAACTCTCGTTGAAGATCCAGACTGTTCAGACGCCTTGCGGAAGTACAACCGCCTTCTGAGAGTTGATATGTGGCTAGGCAATCGAATATCACTCTTGTCGACTGCAGCATTCAGAAGTTCCCTGTTGACTGCTCGGAGTAACTCTGTAAAGTCCTGTTGTTCCATGGTCTTGGCAGACTTGTCGAATACTTTGCAGAAATGTTCAATGAATGCGTCGGTAGACTCCTTGCCTTCTGCGAAACCAAAACAAATGCAATCTGAACTGCATCTGCGATACGCGAGAGTACAACTTTATTTTGTAACTGCATGTGAACGAAGTGTGGCTACTGGAGACACCATTTAGCGAACGGTCATTTTAGGAAAGTTCTGACCTGTTTGCTGTCCCGAGGTGCAGATGAAGAAATCAGGCTCGCCCGGCAATGTATTTCTCGACGTCGTGTCACTGAATCCGCTGCATACGCTCATTTCTCGGCTTGTCTTCGACGTCTACCAACAGACAGAATAACAATGATCAGATTACTGTAGACATGCGCGGTCGCACTGGTACAAGAAACAAGTACATAGTCATGACCCGTGCCAGCCTTATGATGCGTTCTTTCGTGACAGCCTTATGATGTAAGAAGTCCAGTGAAATACTCTGAACATAAGTCCGTGACAACAAGTCCTGCAGTTGGGACCGCCCACTCATCCATGGAAGGCTCCTGCAATTGGCTACGAGCCTTTGCACGACGCCTCCGCTTTGCGATCTAGTTCTGTCTCTCTTTCTCTCTCTCTCTCGCCCCAGTCCCCCATTTGGCCGCGCCGTACTACATTCGCGCGCGCGGAGCGATTCTTGTATGGGAGCGGGGTCAAGTGCATGCATGACTTATGCTGTCCCTGACTATAGTTTCGGTGGTATACTCACGTGGATGAAGAAGAGCTTGGGTTTGCCCAAGAGGTTGGAAGCATTTGCTCCGTCAAAAGTTTCCGTGAGGTCTTTTATGCTCACGGAGCCGTCCTGGGTGCACAGGTCATCTGTCAGCTGATGCACAAATGTCAGGAAACAACAGGCCACCATGTCCCAGTTGCCCTTCGCTTCTGAAAGCACAAGACGTTCTGTCCTGAGACTTCTATGCGCAGGGCGACAAAGGTTTACCGAACACGCGATCGGGGCGGAAGCGGGCGAGTTCACTCCTTCAGAGGGGTGGGCGAGTGCGCTTGTCGCTACACAGCGAGCTCAGATGTATACTAACTCCCCGCCGCCCCCCCCCCCTCGGTCTCCCACTCTTTCCTGCTGTCTTCTCTCCATCTGTCCACATCTATTCGCCGCTCATAGCCACAGTTGCTTCGCGGCGCTAACACGAAATAAAAAAAAATATGTGTGGCTAGCAGCTACTCACAAACACACATGAGTTCATACATTTACGGGCAAGTCAACGGACGTACCTTTCTCCAGGTTTTGAAACAACTCTTCCTTCGCAGGGTCAACATAAACTTTCACCCGGAATCCCCACTGCTCAAATGTATTTTGCAGCTTGTCCGCAAGTGAGCTGTCAGGACGTTTCCCTATAGGTATCGGTCCTATGCCAGACTTCGGCATCGTAACGCGTGGAGGGTTCTGGAAAAGGAGGAACCACACAAGCATACATAAGTTACGATCATAAATTTGTGTCGTGGAACTTGGAATCGCAAGTTTAAGTGCCACGCTGACGCGTCTTCGCAAACCGTACGTGTGTGTCGTAGAAATATAGTGTGTTGAGATAAGTTTCTGACGCCATGCAACCGCCAGGAATATTTTAAAATATATTTTACAGTTTTGGGTGTGTAGCGATTCTCCGAATGGACCTCTTTTGTCGTCAATTTGGGGGGTGACGTCACGAATACGCGCATCTACCGTGCTTTCACTGGCGCTGGCCGTCTTCCAACGTAGGGCGGAGAGCGAAGGTGGGAAGACACTGTTGCTAGGGCGCAGACGTCAGAGTTCCCGGAGACGTCACGCACCATTTGAGAATCCGAAACTATTCAGCTCTGTTATTTATTTGAAAAACTTGTAGAACCGCGTAATGAGCATAGTGTTTCACGTAGCCTTTTAAAGAGGGTAATTTTTAACAGGAGTCAAAATCTTATTTTTTAAGTGTATAGTAGCTCTTTATTGTACACAATGTTTCGGATGAAAAGCTTTGTCACGAGTTCCGTGCAGCGAAAGAATGGAAAGTAAAGAAGTATAGGGTATCGAAAGTCTGTGGACTCACTCTAACATCGATGATGATGCACGCACCTCCCCGAGGAGTATTCAGATAGTAATCATCAGGGTCGCTTTTCCCTACAGCTATGCGTCCTGCCGCCCCTTTTTCAGGCCCTGTGGTTTCCATGGCACGCCTGCATTGTGAAACATAACTGGTGGACGAAAGCACTGATACTCCATCATCTTTATAAGCAAGAATGGCTTCAATGGGTGAGTTAAGACATCTTTGGAGTAGGGTCGCTGGCAACATACAGGGCAACATCGCAACAGATGGCGCGAGTACAGTGTGGACAATCACGCAAGTAAGCTACATGTTGTAACTGTCACTGGTGTCTTAGGGATGCTCTTTCTTCGTCTTTGTTCTTTTTTTCTTTTCTTTTTTTCACACGACGGGATTGACGCAAGTGGCATCTGTTGAACATGAGAGAAGTGATGTTCTGAGGTTGGAACAACATAGAAGGGACAAATACAAACAAAGCCTCAAATTGCCTAAGAAATTAACGACGATGAAAGATGAAAGTGGCTGAAAAGGTTAGCCAGCTGTAGGACGCGAACCCACGTCTTCTGGATTACTGGTCCAGGGCTCTACCAATTGAGCTAAGCTAACACGCCTCCCCAGCGACTTTCGGGGTGCGTCATCTGAAGGGGCAAACCAGTCACTCACTCTCACTCATCCTCCTTTCACTCTTCCATTTTTGCTCACTCACACACACATTTATACGACGGGATCGACGCAGGCGGCAACTGTTGAACATGAAAGAACTGATGTTCTGAGGTTGGAAAAACATAGAAGGGACAAATACAAACAAAGCCTCAAATTGCCTAAGAAATTAACGACGATGAAAGATGAAAGTGGCTGAAAAGGTTAGCCAGCTGTAGGACGCGAACCCACGTCTTCTGGATTACTGGTCCAGGGCTCTACCAATTGAGCTAAGCTAACACGCCTCCCCAGCGACTTTCGGGGTGCGTCATCTGAAGGGGCAAACCAGTCACTCACTCTCACTCATCCTCCTTTCACTCTTCCATTTTTGCTCACTCACACACACATTTATACGACGGGATCGACGCAGGCGGCAACTGTTGAACATGAAAGAACTGATGTTCTGAGGTTGGAAAAACATAGAAGGGACAAATACAAACAAAGCCTCAAATTGCCTAAGAAATTAACGACGATGAAAGATGAAAGTGGCTGAAAAGGTTAGCCAGCTGTAGGACGCGAACCCACGTCTTCTGGATTACTGGTCCAGGGCTCTACCAATTGAGCTAAGCTAACACGCCTCCCCAGCGACTTTCGGGGTGCGTCATCTGAAGGGGCAAACCAGTCACTCACTCTCACTCATCCTCCTTTCACTCTTCCATTTTTGCTCACTCACACACACATTTATACGACGGGATCGACGCAGGCGGCAACTGTTGAACATGAAAGAACTGATGTTCTGAGGTTGGAAAAACATAGAAGGGACAAATACAAACAAAGCCTCAAATTGCCTAAGAAATTAACGACGATGAAAGATGAAAGTGGCTGAAAAGGTTAGCCAGCTGTAGGACGCGAACCCACGTCTTCTGGATTACTGGTCCAGGGCTCTACCAATTGAGCTAAGCTAACACGCCTCCCCAGCGACTTTCGGGGTGCGTCATCTGAAGGGACAAACCAGTCACTCACTCTCACTCATCCTCCTTTCACTCTTCCATTTTTGCTCACTCACACACACATTTATACGACGGGATCGACGCAGGCGGCAACTGTTGAACATGAAAGAACTGATGTTCTGAGGTTGGAAAAACATAGAAGGGACAAATACAAACAAAGCCTCAAATTGCCTAAGAAATTAACGACGATGAAAGATGAAAGTGGCTGAAAAGGTTAGCCAGCTGTAGGACGCGAACCCACGTCTTCTGGATTACTGGTCCAGGGCTCTACCAATTGAGCTAAGCTAACACGCCTCCCCAGCGACTTTCGGGGTGCGTCATCTGAAGGGACAAACCAGTCACTCACTCTCACTCATCCTCCTTTCACTCTTCCATTTTTGCTCACTCACACACACATTTATACGACGGGATCGACGCAGGCGGCAACTGTTGAACATGAAAGAACTGATGTTCTGAGGTTGGAAAAACATAGAAGGGACAAATACAAACAAAGCCTCAAATTGCCTAAGAAATTAACGACGATGAAAGATGAAAGTGGCTGAAAAGGTTAGCCAGCTGTAGGACGCGAACCCACGTCTTCTGGATTACTGGTCCAGGGCTCTACCAATTGAGCTAAGCTAACACGCCTCCCCAGCGACTTTCGGGGTGCGTCATCTGAAGGGACAAACCAGTCACTCACTCTCACTCATCCTCCTTTCACTCTTCCATTTTTGCTCACTCACACACACATTTATACGACGGGATCGACGCAGGCGGCAACTGTTGAACATGAAAGAACTGATGTTCTGAGGTTGGAAAAACATAGAAGGGACAAATACAAACAAAGCCTCAAATTGCCTAAGAAATTAACGACGATGAAAGATGAAAGTGGCTGAAAAGGTTAGCCAGCTGTAGGACGCGAACCCACGTCTTCTGGATTACTGGTCCAGGGCTCTACCAATTGAGCTAAGCTAACACGCCTCCCCAGCGACTTTCGGGGTGCGTCATCTGAAGGGACAAACCAGTCACTCACTCTCACTCATCCTCCTTTCACTCTTCCATTTTTGCTCACTCACACACACATTTATACGACGGGATCGACGCAGGCGGCAACTGTTGAACATGAAAGAACTGATGTTCTGAGGTTGGAAAAACATAGAAGGGACAAATACAAACAAAGCCTCAAATTGCCTAAGAAATTAACGACGATGAAAGATGAAAGTGGCTGAAAAGGTTAGCCAGCTGTAGGACGCGAACCCACGTCTTCTGGATTACTGGTCCAGGGCTCTACCAATTGAGCTAAGCTAACACGCCTCCCCAGCGACTTTCGGGGTGCGTCATCTGAAGGGACAAACCAGTCACTCACTCTCACTCATCCTCCTTTCACTCTTCCATTTTTGCTCACTCACACACACATTTATACGACGGGATCGACGCAGGCGGCAACTGTTGAACATGAAAGAACTGATGTTCTGAGGTTGGAAAAACATAGAAGGGACAAATACAAACAAAGCCTCAAATTGCCTAAGAAATTAACGACGATGAAAGATGAAAGTGGCTGAAAAGGTTAGCCAGCTGTAGGACGCGAACCCACGTCTTCTGGATTACTGGTCCAGGGCTCTACCAATTGAGCTAAGCTAACACGCCTCCCCAGCGACTTTCGGGGTGCGTCATCTGAAGGGACAAACCAGTCACTCACTCTCACTCATCCTCCTTTCACTCTTCCATTTTTGCTCACTCACACACACATTTATACGACGGGATCGACGCAGGCGGCAACTGTTGAACATGAAAGAACTGATGTTCTGAGGTTGGAAAAACATAGAAGGGACAAATACAAACAAAGCCTCAAATTGCCTAAGAAATTAACGACGATGAAAGATGAAAGTGGCTGAAAAGGTTAGCCAGCTGTAGGACGCGAACCCACGTCTTCTGGATTACTGGTCCAGGGCTCTACCAATTGAGCTAAGCTAACACGCCTCCCCAGCGACTTTCGGGGTGCGTCATCTGAAGGGACAAACCAGTCACTCACTCTCACTCATCCTCCTTTCACTCTTCCATTTTTGCTCACTCACACACACATTTATACGACGGGATCGACGCAGGCGGCAACTGTTGAACATGAAAGAACTGATGTTCTGAGGTTGGAAAAACATAGAAGGGACAAATACAAACAAAGCCTCAAATTGCCTAAGAAATTAACGACGATGAAAGATGAAAGTGGCTGAAAAGGTTAGCCAGCTGTAGGACGCGAACCCACGTCTTCTGGATTACTGGTCCAGGGCTCTACCAATTGAGCTAAGCTAACACGCCTCCCCAGCGACTTTCGGGGTGCGTCATCTGAAGGGACAAACCAGTCACTCACTCTCACTCATCCTCCTTTCACTCTTCCATTTTTGCTCACTCACACACACATTTATACGACGGGATCGACGCAGGCGGCAACTGTTGAACATGAAAGAACTGATGTTCTGAGGTTGGAAAAACATAGAAGGGACAAATACAAACAAAGCCTCAAATTGCCTAAGAAATTAACGACGATGAAAGATGAAAGTGGCTGAAAAGGTTAGCCAGCTGTAGGACGCGAACCCACGTCTTCTGGATTACTGGTCCAGGGCTCTACCAATTGAGCTAAGCTAACACGCCTCCCCAGCGACTTTCGGGGTGCGTCATCTGAAGGGACAAACCAGTCACTCACTCTCACTCATCCTCCTTTCACTCTTCCATTTTTGCTCACTCACACACACATTTATACGACGGGATCGACGCAGGCGGCAACTGTTGAACATGAAAGAACTGATGTTCTGAGGTTGGAAAAACATAGAAGGGACAAATACAAACAAAGCCTCAAATTGCCTAAGAAATTAACGACGATGAAAGATGAAAGTGGCTGAAAAGGTTAGCCAGCTGTAGGACGCGAACCCACGTCTTCTGGATTACTGGTCCAGGGCTCTACCAATTGAGCTAAGCTAACACGCCTCCCCAGCGACTTTCGGGGTGCGTCATCTGAAGGGACAAACCAGTCACTCACTCTCACTCATCCTCCTTTCACTCTTCCATTTTTGCTCACTCACACACACATTTATACGACGGGATCGACGCAGGCGGCAACTGTTGAACATGAAAGAACTGATGTTCTGAGGTTGGAAAAACATAGAAGGGACAAATACAAACAAAGCCTCAAATTGCCTAAGAAATTAACGACGATGAAAGATGAAAGTGGCTGAAAAGGTTAGCCAGCTGTAGGACGCGAACCCACGTCTTCTGGATTACTGGTCCAGGGCTCTACCAATTGAGCTAAGCTAACACGCCTCCCCAGCGACTTTCGGGGTGCGTCATCTGAAGGGACAAACCAGTCACTCACTCTCACTCATCCTCCTTTCACTCTTCCATTTTTGCTCACTCACACACACATTTATACGACGGGATCGACGCAGGCGGCAACTGTTGAACATGAAAGAACTGATGTTCTGAGGTTGGAAAAACATAGAAGGGACAAATACAAACAAAGCCTCAAATTGCCTAAGAAATTAACGACGATGAAAGATGAAAGTGGCTGAAAAGGTTAGCCAGCTGTAGGACGCGAACCCACGTCTTCTGGATTACTGGTCCAGGGCTCTACCAATTGAGCTAAGCTAACACGCCTCCCCAGCGACTTTCGGGGTGCGTCATCTGAAGGGACAAACCAGTCACTCACTCTCACTCATCCTCCTTTCACTCTTCCATTTTTGCTCACTCACACACACATTTATACGACGGGATCGACGCAGGCGGCAACTGTTGAACATGAAAGAACTGATGTTCTGAGGTTGGAAAAACATAGAAGGGACAAATACAAACAAAGCCTCAAATTGCCTAAGAAATTAACGACGATGAAAGATGAAAGTGGCTGAAAAGGTTAGCCAGCTGTAGGACGCGAACCCACGTCTTCTGGATTACTGGTCCAGGGCTCTACCAATTGAGCTAAGCTAACACGCCTCCCCAGCGACTTTCGGGGTGCGTCATCTGAAGGGACAAACCAGTCACTCACTCTCACTCATCCTCCTTTCACTCTTCCATTTTTGCTCACTCACACACACATTTATACGACGGGATCGACGCAGGCGGCAACTGTTGAACATGAAAGAACTGATGTTCTGAGGTTGGAAAAACATAGAAGGGACAAATACAAACAAAGCCTCAAATTGCCTAAGAAATTAACGACGATGAAAGATGAAAGTGGCTGAAAAGGTTAGCCAGCTGTAGGACGCGAACCCACGTCTTCTGGATTACTGGTCCAGGGCTCTACCAATTGAGCTAAGCTAACACGCCTCCCCAGCGACTTTCGGGGTGCGTCATCTGAAGGGACAAACCAGTCACTCACTCTCACTCATCCTCCTTTCACTCTTCCATTTTTGCTCACTCACACACACATTTATACGACGGGATCGACGCAGGCGGCAACTGTTGAACATGAAAGAACTGATGTTCTGAGGTTGGAAAAACATAGAAGGGACAAATACAAACAAAGCCTCAAATTGCCTAAGAAATTAACGACGATGAAAGATGAAAGTGGCTGAAAAGGTTAGCCAGCTGTAGGACGCGAACCCACGTCTTCTGGATTACTGGTCCAGGGCTCTACCAATTGAGCTAAGCTATCTTTTTTTTTTTTTTCACCTTTTATTAACAAAACACACAAGTGCACACTACAGGTACACTCTTAAAAATGAACTTCACCGCATAGCACGCTCTTAGCCAACCATCATCTCGAATGATATCGTTATCTGCCCTGATTTGATGGAAACGGGAGGCGTACGCCTTTTCTGTGACACTTATGCTGTTCATAATTGTCACAGAAAAGGCGTACGCCTCTCGTTTTCAACAAATCAGGACAGATAACGATATCATTCTCCACAATGGTTGGCTAGGAGCGGGCTATGCGGTGAAGTTCATTTTTAAGAGTGTACGTCACACGGTCGCAACGCCGTGGGCCATTACAAAACGTCTAAAGAGGAAACTGAAGACCTTTTGAATTTGTACATACGATTTTACAAGTACGTAAGGGCATCAGACAATATTTCTAACCAATCTGGCAGCTCTAAACATCGCATAAGGCACAGCTTAAGTTGAGATATTTCTATCTTAAGGTATTTCATAGGAGGCATTAACGGTTCTTCGTTCCTGTCAGCCATACGAAGTTTCCACAGACAGTACAAGGCTATAAACATGACAATATCGTACCTGACTGTTTCCCTCGGGTGTAATGGGAGAAACGGTATGGTGCGTGGGTTAAGCCGAAGTCGAGTTTTGAAAACTTTATACTGGAGATCGTCCCAGAAGAACGGGGCTTCTGTGCAGTCTAAGAAAAGGTGATCATGCGTTTCAGGAACTTTGCAGAACCTGCAGTCTGCCGACCAGGGCACGTATATGCCCTTCTGCGCGAGCCATGCCTTGACAGGTAGTGTTGACGTATGAAGTTTGTAAAAGAATGTCTTCATGTTTGGTTTGATTGGCATCCTTTGGACTCGAACCAAAACATCCCTGCCTGGCCAAGTGGGTGGAATATCTCGATAGACAGGCACAGGGAACAATGTATCGATCAAGTGGGCCGCCAGCGTTTTCTTGTTGACAGACAAGAGGTATTCAAGGGTAAACCTGGCTTTCAAAAACAGCATGCACTCAACGACCTCCTTGAAAAAGCCTGTTAACCGCATCGTTCCCTCTGTGAACGTGACAGCTAAGCTAACACGCCTCCCCAGCGACTTTCGGGGTGCGTCATCTGAAGGGACAAACCAGTCACTCACTCTCACTCATCCTCCTTTCACTCTTACATTTTTGCTCACTCGTACACACATTTATACGACGGGATCGACGCAGGCGGCAACTGTTGAACATGACAGAACTGATGTTCTGAGGTTGGAAAAACATAGAAGGGACAAATACAAACAAAGCCTCAAATTGCCTAAGAAATTAACGATGAAAGATGAAAGTGGCTGAAAAGGTTAGCCAGCTGTAGGACTCGAACCCACATCTTCTGGATTACCGGTCCAGGGCTCTACCAATTGAGCTAAGCTAACACGCCTCCCCAGCGACATTCGGGGTGTGTCAGCTGAAGGGACAAACCGGTAACATCTCATTACGGCCGAAAGTCTCATTACGGACGAAAATCCTTTAATCCCCAAGTGTCTCGTTGCGGCCAAAGTCTCAGTACGGCCGAAGGTAGTCTCATTACGGCCGAAGATGTCTCATAACGGCCAAAAAGAAAAAAGAAGCATCCACCATATTAGCTGTGTATATACTGTGTTTTATGCTTCCCAAAATGTGTCCGAGGCGGTGTGCCCCCACGGCTTGTGGTGTGTCACACACAATGGTTCATGCACACAATATTGCGACAGTGTTTCATGCATCCCTCGTGAAAAATGTTTTTATTGTCATATGTGTCACACGATATTCGTATGTGTTACGCCATTTACTCTCAGTATTCCAGCAACATCCTACTCGTTGGTTCTGTGAGCAAACTGTGTGTGTGTTCTGAAAAGTACTCCACAAGGGAGCCCACTGGGAGCTCCAGGAGCCACATGACCTATGACCATGATCTTCTCCCCCACTAGCTGCCTTCTACAATTTACGTCCACCTGAAATTTAAAAAAAAGTACGTAAAGCACTGAACAAAATGGCATATGTCATCAAACAAGAGCATATGCTGTCAAGCAGACTTTTTTCCATATATTCAAAACATATTCAAGAATTATAGACAACAATGACAATTACGTCATAATGATCATTATGACGTAATTGTCATTGTTGTATCTTTGTTGTATGTCATTGTTGTATGTTGCATCAGCGATGCAGCTGCATAGCCAGGAAAATATTTCAGGAGGTGTTTTATGAGACTTGACATGGGGTGGAGGAGTCCCCCTTGTCAGTGCTTTATCCAGACCCCCCACACACACACACACCCCGCTAACCTGTGCACCCCCTACAGGGGGTGCCCTTGCGATTTCAGCTTCAGATACGTCTGTAATGATATGTTAAGCTGTAATGACGTAACTATAATGATGACCTCCTCCCACAATTTTTTCCAACACCTCTCTCGTGCTTGGGATTCTGGATAAACTACTGCCCCTTGTTCATTTTCATGGGGCACTACATTAGAACTTATGCCACTGGACTGATGTCACAATGTTATAAGTGTGTGTCACTCTGGGCATTCGGAATTCCTCTAAGCTACAATATGTAAATTCAGAATATCCGAAGGGTAAGCATCAGATGTTACCTGCAGGCTTCATGCTGAAACGCGTGTACGCAAAACACTTCCGCCGTGGTGGGCGACGTCAGTGTAATCATACACGCAAGACAATTGCTGGCACATGGAGTAGTGGCAGCAACCTGAAAACGATACATTTTCTTGTTATATATGAGTAATCAAAAATATACATTTCCACATGTTTCGTTTTGTCGTTTGTAGGAAGCGCTAGTAAGGGAACAGCACTTGGTTGGTCACATGCAAGCCACAATGCGAGAGGTGCCGATATTTCGATTACGCGATCAAAAATTCTAGAACCAAAAAAAGTCTAGAACCATGCACATCTTCCCCATGCAACTACTTCCCCAGCATCGTGAGACATGACACCATGTATTCACGTATAGTGTAATGTGAAATGATATGCAGGAATGAAAAAGATGCCAACATACCTGTAATCCAGTGTCTCATAAGTTTGCTTCGTTTCCTGTAGCTACCATGAAGTGCAATGCGCAATTTAAAAGTTTCGTTTCGCCATGATGCTCACCACACATTGCTGCACATTTTCGCAAGCGTCACGCAATCCCACGTGACCTCTATTTGAGCAGTGAAAATAACTCGCGTCGTGGACATGCATGTTCATCTCAGCGCTAATCACGTTTTGCATGCTATAGAAGGAGGGGCGATCAATACTCTTCCTTTCGTGTTTTGATATATATCATATTACTCTCACTTCGGAAGTTCGGATGGTGTCTAGCAACGTTGACGCTGAACCCTCGTGGATCGCTGGCGCACGATGGCGGAATGGATGGCGGCGCGGTAAAGCGTGTTTTATAAAACGTGCTTGGATCGTTCCAAAAGTGAGAGCTTTCTGAAAGTGATACAGAGTGCACACTGTGAACAGAGTGAATACAGAGAACGACGGCGCAGTGAGGTAGCGTTGCGTTGTGGTATAGGAGACGAAGGGAGCCAAAGCGGGGAACCTAGACAGCATGGCTGCAGAAACCGAAACTGACGTGGTACAATGCGGTGCCTGCAACCGGTGGGCCTTCATAGGGGAAACCCCATTTAAGAACATGACAGAAGCGGAAGGAGCGACTTACAAATGTAATTTATGTGTCCAGATCGAAGTTGTTACAAAGGAGGTGAAGTTGATCGTGGAGGAAGAACAAAAGAGAAGGCAGCGCATAGAAGAAGAGATGAAGGTACTTACGACACAGCTAACACAATATGAGGAGTCGAGTGTAGCCGTGGCACAACTACAGGAAGCAGAGACAAAGTGGTCTTTGCTCCTACTGAAGGAGCAGGAAAAAAGGAGAGAGTTGGAAAAGGAAGTTAAGGAGATGCGGGCAGGTACCTGCAAATGCATGATATCAGCTCCAGTAAATGATGGAGACAAGGGGACCCCTCTTAAGACGGGAACTGAGATGGCACGAAGGCAAGATGAAGTCGACGGACAAGACATCCAGGCGCCCAATGGCAAAGATTAAGGAAAGCAGTCAAGTGCAAAACAGCCATCAAGCAGGCAGCTTGCCAATGATGGGTGTAAACCCGTACCAGAAGAGTCAGGAGCAATAGTGCACATGATCCGAAAATGGGGGAGTACTTGGGCAGGGAAGAAGAGAATGGCTCTTGGACAGTTGTGCAACACAGGAAACCGAGGAGACCAGCAGTAAACAACGAACAGCACAAGAGTCAAGAGACAAAAACTCAACGAAGTGCAAAGGGCGACCACATGCCCCTACAAAATTCAGAACAAGATTCAGAGCAGACAGCTAGAAGAGTCATTGTAGCAGGGGACTCCAATGTACAGAGAATAAAGGCTCCAACTCTGGCAAGAATGAACTATAATGCAAGGGTCGAGATCCTTGGCATTTCAGGAGCAACAACAATGCAAGTCATGGAGGAAATTGAGGAAAGACTGAAACAGGGAGAGCAGAGAACCCTGGTCATCATCCACGCGGGTCTGGTGGACATCCTCAATGGACAGAACCCGCAGCAAGTAGCCGACCAGCTCACTGCCACTTTTGAGCAGTGGAAAAAAAGGTTCCCTAATGTAATTTGTGAAATCTGTGCCGTACCATTGGTGGCAAACAACAACCATGCAGAAGTGTTGCCCATAATACGTGAACTGAATGAAGCCCTGAAACTAATGTGTGAGAATCTAGGGAACACAGTAAGCCTCCTGAACCCTGGATGGCACATGCAGAACTGCGTAAATGGTGGATTCCAGGGTGTCCACCTGACGCGGGAGGGAAGCTTCGCTCTTGGTGGATGGTTTGCTCGCAAGATCTGCATTTTTTTAGGGATGGAACATCAGAATTTTGGCAAGAGACAGAAGAGAAGCATCCACACAGGACCATACAGAGAAATATACCGCATGGTGGGCGAGGCCCTGAAACATATAACGAGAAGCAAACGGGAGTGGCCACGTATGATGTGGTAATAGATGGAAACCCCAGAGGTAGTGTTGAGGAAAAGCAATCAGAGAAGAAAAGGAAACGGCAGAATCGAAGACACAAACGGAAAAGTAAAGGACGAGAGCATTTGAAAATTGCCTACTTAAATATGCAGGGGGGCCGCCAAGAAAAAAAGTGGAAGGAAATGGCCGACCTACTGGTATCAGAACAGATAACAGCATTCCTGGTCACTGAGACACACTTACGGGGGCTGGAAAGTCCACCGCATGTGGAAGGCTATATATGGTAAGGCCAGAACAGAGAGGAAGGGGAACGAAGAGGAGTGGGCATAGGCTTTATTGGAAAATCCACAAGAGCGTGGCGACGGATTAAAGAAGAGTGCAAAGAGCACATGTGGGTAGAAACCACTCTGAGTAGGAGGAAATTGGCAATAGGAATAGTGTATTGGTGGACTGGTAATCAGGAGGTTGAGAATACCAGGATTGCCAGATGCTTAGAAGCTGACATAAGCGAGCTCAGAAAAACAGACACAGTCTTAATTATGGGGGATTTCAATGCCCATATAGATGAACTGGATGGACGAACAGATAACATTGGGCATAGACTCTTGGAGATTGTCGAAAACCAGGATCTCACCATAACAAACTTGCTTCAGTCAACAGCAGCCACCCACACGTGGACACAAAGGGATAAGAAAAGCAATATCGATTACTGTCTTTTATCCAACAAATCCATGAACATCTTCAGAGGGCTAGATATTGACGAAGATGGGGGAAACAGTATTGGGAGTGACCATAGAACACTGACAGTACGATTGGGCCATCACCAGCAGGACGAACAGAAAGGCAAAGACGGACACCAGAGAACAAATCTCTCAGAGGAAGAAATGGCTGAACTAATGCAGGCATGGGAAGAAGATCCCAAGAAGATGACAGATTACATGGAGTGGACCGATACAGCAACCAGCCTAATAGAGCAGAAGAAGAACTCCAAGGAACCACCGAGACCCCACCACAGAACATGGTGGGACGACGAAATCAAAGAAGCCATCAAAGCAAGAAAAAACGCAAGCAGAGAGCACCGTCACTGTATTTCCCGGGGAGTCCCCATGAAGGAGGTAATCCAATCATGGAACCACTACAGGGACCTCAAGCAGAAAGCAAGTGAAATGACACAAAGAAAACAAAAGATGTTCAATGCAAGATTGCTCAAGTCCATTCGAGAAAGTGGAAAAAACGGGCCACGAAAATTTTGGAAACACATAAAAGAATGTGAAAAACAAGAGAAAGCGAGAACAAATCTATTACATCCAGTAGGGGGAAGACCACTCAATATCAGAGAAACCCGACAACTAGTGACACAGCACCTTACAGCCATGTTTGCTGCTGATGATGCCAAATTGGAAGAACCATTAGCAAGCAATAACCATACCAACGAGGATGACCAAGGGATGCTGAGGACCACTGAAGGATGGGAACCCATTGCCACAGAAGAAGTACAGAGAGCAATCAGGAAGACCCCCACAAACACCGCAACAGGATTAGACGGAATTCCGGCAAGTGCCATGAATACACTAAGAAAACAAAGAATGGAAGAATTAAGATGCTATTTAAACAAAATGATGAAGGAAAAGAACATCCCAAAGGCCTGGAAGACAAGCCCAGTTTCATTAATATATAAGGGAAAAGGAAGCAAAAGTGACCTCACGGCATATAGACCGATCACAATAACATCTGTCGTATACAGGATATTTATGCGAATAATCAAGAGCAGACTGGAGGAACTCGTTGACGAAAGAGGCTTATTAAGGAACCTGCAATTTGGATTCAGAAGGGGCCGGCAAATTGAAGACAACCTATTCATCTTAACCCAGTGCATCGAAATGGCAGAAAGGGAGCGAAGGGACCTGTGGGCATGCTTTCTTGACATCAAAAAAGCCTACGACAGCGTTGTACACGAAGTTCTGTGGCAGACCTTAAAAGAGTTAAAGATCGAAAAGGACATAGTTGACCTTCTTCAAAACATCTACTCAGGGAACAATATCATTGGCTGCTGGGAAGGGATAAAAACAGAAGAAATTAGAGTCACCAAAGGGCTACGGCAGGGGTGTCCCCTATCTCCACTCCTGTTCATGCTATATATTTCACGTCTTGAAGCAAACCTTGAGGATTCACAACTGGGATTTGATATATCATACAAGAAATCAGGACAGATAGTACAACAAAATGTACCCGGCACGATTTATGCGGACGATATCGTCCTCCTGGCAAACACCAGAGAGGAGCTACAGAACCTTATGGATATCTGCGACAAAGGTGGCTAACAAATGGGGCTGAAATTTAGTGCTACGAAAAGCAAAGTTATGTGCTGGAGCTGGGAAAATGGGCAGGCACCCATAAATGATGAAATGGAAGAATGCAAAATGCAAGGGAAACCGGTGGCGAACACGATGCAAACAAAGTATTTGGGAGGGGTGGTGTCAGCAGGCCGGCAATACTTGATAGAGCTTGAGAAGCAATTACGAAGCAAGGCTACTAGGTATGTTGGAATGCTCAGGGCTAGAGCACTGTGGTCCTTTAACCGTTATGAAGTGACGCGTGAGCTGTGGAAGGCTGTGGCGGTGCCAGCTCTTACATATAACAACGCAGTGCTGTGTATGACATCACCCACGGTGCAACATCTCGATAGGAAACAGAGAGAGGCGGGAAGAGTGGCGTTGAGGGCACGCAAAACGGCAACAGGTGCAGCTATTCAGGGGGACATGGGTTGGTCGGAATTCGGGGCTCGTGAAGCGAAAGCGAAAATATCATACGAGGAGAGAATTAGAACCCTACCAGAATCGTGGATAGTGAAGAAATTGTACCTTAGCATGATATATAAAGACATTCACACCAGATGGAGAAGAAAGACGACAGGTTGGAAGAGAGAAATTGGAGTCACCGAAAAGACACTCGACGACGAAGCAATATATGACAGAAGGGAAATTCGCTAACCAGGCAACCTAACCAGGCTATTTCGCTAACCTAACCAGGCAATGGGAAACAAGAAAATGGCAAAACGGCGTACGCAAGAAAAAGGCTCTAACGATCTACGCGGAAGGGAAAACTGAGATCTCTGCGGAAAGATGTTATGACAACTCTGTTGGTAGCGCGCTTTTATTTGAAGCGAGGGCAGGAGTGCTAAGGACCAGGCAATGGTGGAAGAAAATACGGGACAAAACAGAAGACGAGCACTCGCCGGCAGTGTTGCCAAATCTCATTCGCAGGAAGTCGCTAGTGGCGCCCCGAAAAGTCATTAAAAGTCGCTAAAATTGAAAGTGAAAGTCGCTAAAAAAGTCGCTGCCGCTATTGTGCCCTTTTTGTTTGTTGCATGCTATGAAACAATATGGTGACAGCCCTACTAAGATGATTCGGCAAATGAGCGCAGTGGATGGCCAAGAGAGAACATGAAAAAATGGGCATGAGTGGATAAGAATGAGATAAAGTAAATGAAATTCAGCACTTTGAACATCTTCTGTAGATTTTTTTCTCGTTTTGTCACCGGAGGCACTGAACATTGTTTGTTTATTGCTTACAAAACGTTCCGACGCCTTCTCGTGCTTTTGCGACCTGCTTGTCGACAACCTTGCATAAACGGTGGTTAGAAGAACCGGTTAGAACGCACCCACAGTGCTGTAATGGCGACCGGGTGACGTCAGGCAAAATAGCTCCTCTCGAGGGAACTGCCGTAATGGTTGCAGCGCATATCAGTGGGCGCGGTCATGACGCCCCTACAGTGCTGTAATGGCAACCAGGTGACGCCAAGTAAGATGGCTGCCAGGAAACTGCCGTATACGTGCACAGCACCCTTGTGTCAGTCTTTGACTGAACGAAGCTATCCCTTGAATACTGGCAGCATCACCCAGCTCTTGCGGTATTTCTGATGTTACTTAAGAGGTTTTTGGAAAGTGCTTGCGTTTAGGCCACATGGCGCGTCAGAAATGGGGCAAACTGGAAACAGCTCAAATAAACTAGCGCTGCGAAGAACAACGAAACTGCACCACTACACGCTGCAGGGAGCACGCTGAGAGATCTCTGTTACAGGTGATTGGCCCTGATCAGTTAGGCCAGCAAAAAGTGGCGCGATTTCATATTATTCTTCGCCAGAGCTTGACGACCACTGAAATGTGACTTCATGAAGTATTTGTGTCGCTAAAAACTCGCTGAACATGTCAGAAAGTCACCAAAAAATCCGCTAATCCCAAATACAAAATTTTGTCGTTAAACAGACCCCGAAATCAGCTAAATTTAGCGACTTTTCTCCAAATTTGGCAACACTGCTCGCCGGAGACGATGAAAACAGTATGCGCCATCTGCGAGGAAACAGTGGAGACAACCGAGCACAATTGTGTTGAATTGCCAACGTATCCCTCCAAAGGCAGAGGCAGTTTCTTTGAAAGAGGCGCTGGGCTTTGGCACATATGCACATATTAATACAACCAAAAGAAGGCTGGAATATTGGTGGGGGGAAACGAACAAGGAGCACATATAAGGAACTTTAAACTGGCTAGGACACGCAGAGCTCACTGCCGTGACCACCCGTTACAAAGGGCGCAGCCAACAAGATCATCATCATTATCATCATCATCCAAATAGGCCCTGCCCCCAAACATCCATCCATCCATCCATGTGTTAAAGGGGCAATAAACAGGTATGCAAGGTGCCCTTTATTGTAATGCAGTGTGATTCGTTTCCTACAGTGACGTTTAGCAAAAAATTTTGCCGCAAAAAAGTAAATAATGACGCCAAACCAACCGAATATTCGCTGCACTCTTTCGCGCTCATGCCCCGCCCTGCGATGCCCTGGCGAAAATAGCCACACGTCATTTTGACGTTGCGCACCACCAACTATTCAAGATGCGAGGCGCCTATAAACTGATTTTGTTTTAATATCGGGCAGTGAGGTCAATTCTAAACATATTTACACTTGTCAAGCCCAAGGTAGTCAGATTAAAAGGTACCAAAAGCCCACAATATTCCATTTCATGTGCGCACTATCTTTTCAGCGCTGTATTGCTCCGCGAGGTCACAGCGGTGTTCTCACAACCGGTTCTCCACGCGCGCTGCTTTTTGTGTCAACGAGGCCCGTCATTGGCTAGGGGTCCGAAATCTCCCCCATATCCAGTGACTGGAATGCAGCTTTGCTACACATACGAGACGTGTGACGTTTGTGCTCTCCGAGTAGGAAGGAGAGACTCACGCGGGTTATGCTCTTTGAATGGCATCGTTTCGTGGTAAAGGCGCTCGCTAAAAGTAAATGAATTTCATAATTGGATATCGTGAGCCACGTTCTTTCATAGAGCATAATAACTGGAGAACATTCCCTGAGCTGTTTAGTGCCCCTTTAAGTTCCATTCATCCATGTGCTAGCGATCAGTTGTAGTTTACGACGCAATAATATTATCTATCGATTTGTAGTGCTGTAACGTGCAAATTAGCGGACTTAAGCGGCACTTTATTTTCCCTCGTTGTCTTTCGAGCAGCGCGTATTGTTCCGGTGAAAATTGAGTTGAATGAATCGTCATAGTCCCAAGGTATATCGCGCTGTGTTGACCAAGACCGAGAACAAAGAATTCTGGTGAGTTATGCTTTCGTAGGCAGTCTGGCTTAGCAGTGTGTTATCCACACATAGTCGCATTCTCATACGAGTAATTTGACTGAATCAAAACAGCCGAAGTGCGTGTAATAGATGTAGGTGGGTATGTGTTAGTAGATTTGCACCGTTTGTGGTTCGTTGCGCGTTTAGGAACAACAAATTCATTCGAAGTTAAGACACCGATAATGCCGCACCGTACAGCAGCATTTATCATTGTGAGCCATATTTCATTTGTTAAAATTTGTCGTCATATTTATTCAAAAATAAAAGCACAAGTCGGCATACTTGAATTGATCTCCTCGAATTGCTTACCACGAACATCTGCAAATGTTGCGCATGCTTTTGCACTGTACTAAGCGCAAAAGCATATCTGATTACAATAAATATTACATTGTTATTTATAGCTATTTTCCATTTCAGTCATGATGCGTGCGTTTTCTTATTCAACTCTGGCAACTCCGAGTTACTCTCAGTCGGCGAAAAATAGCCAGAGTAGCCAGATTAGCAGAAATGACGTCATAACTCTGCGGCGAAAATTAGCCAGAGTAGACAGGAGACGTCGACGATACGTTGTCTGCTACCAACCGTCCTGTTGACAGACAATTTCGGTAGTGTTCAATTTGTAAGTGTAGGACTGGTTAAAAACTGTCGAACATTTTCAAAATTTGCTAGAGTGCATGCATGTGCGGTAAGTTGTTAAACAGGCAGTATTCCACCACTTCCACATCGTCTCGCCCGTCAGGCTAGTCCACCATTTTGAGCGCAGAGTAACTCAAGCCGTTCGAAAATTACGGTCAAAGGTGGCTATATACTCTGGAGTCACGGCTCAGTCAAAGGCTCTGACGTCGTTACCCAACTCCTGGATACTCGGGTTGAATAAGAAAACGCACCCGTTATGTGGGTACGCGAAGGATTCCGAAAAAAAAACAACAACATGGCTAACAGGATGTTGCTGCCATGACCTACTACTATACTAGAGACCTGGACATCCGCAATGCTCCCAGCATCGGGGTAGTAGTTCTGGCAATCGCCGCTTGCCTATGGGATTTGGCGCTAGCTCGCACTATTCGTTACCACGTGACTTGTCGAAACCGCGGCGATGTATGGTAGGCTGTGTTGACAACGACGAAGCAGTATAAGAGATATAATAGCGCGTGCTTAGCAACAGCCTGTGTATCCCTGCGTAGCAGACTAAAGGCGGTGGCACTTGCAGCGGTCACTAACATAACTAACCCGTGACCCGTCTCTCTCATAGGGGATCGCCAGGTGTCCATGTCTCTAGTATAGAGTAGGTCGTGGTTGCTGCCCAGGGAGTATTGGCTGAAGAGGTGAGCTGTTAAGATTACCAATTGTATCATACGGTTCTGTTGTGAAGTGAAAAATTGTGTGTAGTAGTGCACGAGAGTTAATTCGTGCACTACTTTTATAAGAAGAAACGAGAAAAGGAAAGTCATGCATGCATCATTTCATGAATTGTAATGTATCACTATTTCATATTCACATGTTTTCATTAAAGGGGTTGCAACAGGTCATCCCACGCTATCACAGATAACCGTAAAAGACGTTCTTTGCATCGATGTGAACCTGCATTGAAAGTTTCATAGCGGAGAGGGTAATAGAAGCGGAGAAATATGCATTGTGTTTACCTGGAAGTCACATTTTTTTGTCTAGATGAAGGTTTATGTTAGCCTTGTATGAAATAACACACACATAGCTACATGTATGCAGCTTGTGCACATTAAAACCAGCCATGTAGAGTCAAATGCCTGTTTTTTTTAAATATTCTAGCCTATTCACGGTTGCTCTTTGCTTATTGCAGGTCTACTCATTCCAGAAGCAAGAATTGTACCATTGTAAAGCGAATGGAAATAAACTGACGTCGACTGAGATAGGTGTTCCTTCTTGGCCAATGACTGTAGGATGTTTCCAAAAAATGTCACAACAAAGCCGATGTTCATCTCTCCACAAGCAGCTAACTCCTCCTAGTAGCCTGCTGTTTCACAGCAACATCAACACTACCTTTGGGGTGTACACATTACACAATATGGTGCATTGTGCTGTGGTATGATAACATACTGATTGTCACACAATATGTTTATATATATGATAAGGGCCCTAAGGGCACACTGCATGGCTTATACCCTCTGGAATGTATATCCATACCTGGCAGCAACATTGCATGTCAATGCATGTTACAATACACATTTTGACTTTTGGCCGTTATGAGACATCTTCGGCCGTAATGAGACTACCTTCGGCCGTAATGAGACACTTGGGGATTAAAGGATTATCAGCCGTATTGAGACTTTCGGCCGTAATGAGACTTCGGCCGTGGCCGTAATGAGACTTTGGGACTGCCAAATTTTTGTACAAATCTTCAGAAAAAAACTGTTATTTCAGTTGGAATGGTGTGCTATGGCCGTTGGCTTCTGAATTCATCAAGAAAAAAGTTATCTTTTTTGGCTAATTTTAGAGTTCAGTTAGCGAAATTACCTTAATTAATGTGTGACGTGAATGCAAACGCCCTGAATCTGTGGCAAAAGTATGTGTGTGTGTATTCCAAGTAGTTTCATAATTTTCTGAAGTTAAACCTATTTTTAGAAATTTAATGACACTTTCTCACCGGACACCCTGTAGAATAGAATAGATAGAATAACTTACAATGTGCCAGCCGCCGTTGGTGCGTCTGCGTGCTGTAGTGCTAAGTTAGAGGAGACAAGCAAGACGTATATTCAAAAACAGCATGCTACAGATACAGATACGGTAATCATTACATGTTTCATCAGTAATGGTAGATATAGTATTTGTATAAGATAGTAGTGCCTACAAACAGGTCAAGCAGAGCGTAGGAAATTGGATGAGCGTCTCCTCCAAGTCTTCTCTATGCACTCTTTTTCAATGAATATGGACTTACCAACTCTGAAGAGGAGCCTTTTTTTTTTTTGCATTCATTAACATTTCGTTGTTGTTGTTGTTGTTGTTGTTTTTCTCTTAGTATTGAAGAGGTATTAAGCTTCTATTATCATTCACCAGAATCCAACCTTTGTCGAATATAAGCACGGAGTGATATGTTGTTCAAGATGTTTCTACCCTGCGTCACACCGCAACTTCGCAAGTTATGCAAAAGGGGGCACATAGCATTTTCACCGAAGCGGTATCCGCATCGACGATTTCTCGACAGGGAACCGGCCAACTTTCTCACCGAACCCCCCCCTCCCCCCCAGACCCCCTATTTGTCACACCCAAACTGACCCAACCTCACTAGAGGTGAAATAACCCAACCCAACAACCCTACACCTTTTGCTAGATGGCAACCGCCGAGTCCGTTAGGCTTAGCCGTGTTTCTCCTGCGCTATAGAAGAAGTAAGGCATAAAAATAAACACCCTGTATAGCAGGATAGTTTACCGTGTTCTTGCCGTGTTACGCCCGGTCGCTGCGGTTCCGGCTCATTTGCGTATCAAGATTCGGGGATGGAGATTTGGAGAACTCACGTGCGTGTTTCAGGATTTGTTAAACGTTTCAACCTCTCAATATGCTATCTCGCTTTTGTCCGAACTCCCCAATTTAAAGAGGTAGTTAATAAATTTTAGTCGTCTTGTAGTTTAGGTACTTAGTCGTCTCGTAGTTGTAAGGCACAAAAATAAACACCCCGTACAGCTAGGTCGTAACGTGTCACACTACCTTGCTCTTGCGATGCCTCCTGTTGTACTTGTGACGGTTCAGATGTCGCCGGAATACCTTGACTCATTTCTCTTCCACGGTGTGATTCAGCCTCCAATTCAATGGCCTTCTTGTAAAGTGTGTCTATATCAGGGCCCTTCATCTTCTCAAGTTCAATGGAGATCCATTCTTCGCGGAGTCCCCGAATGAAAGTGGAGCATATAGCTTCATTAGGAATGTCCCCGTGCGATGATGCAAGCGACATTAGCTCCTTGTAGAACTCCGAAATGCTCTCTCCTTCACGCTGTTCCCGGTTGTGAAAATCACGGCGTATTTTGTGCTTCTTCTTTGCGTATAAGTCGTCTGCCATCTGTGCTGTGGTAGCCATGTTGCTATCCTATCCTCTTCGCCGCGCCTTTTCAGTAAGCCACTGTACACAAGACTGTTGGCGAGAGACCTGATTAGCAGAATTGCGACACAAACAGTAACACTCAGGAGGAAACTTGGGCACTGTTGTACCTGTAAAGCGCGAGATAAGTGCGTCGTTTTCCCAATAGATCAAGTGCGATGGCTAATCAGAATGTCGTTCACTTGAGTTTTCGTCGAAATTGTTTTTTGCGTGCATCCGCGTAACGTTTGAAGCGCGGCAACTTAACCATAGCCATACGCCCTTCAAGTTCTTCTTTTCCGCGAATAATTATAATTAATGGTCGCTCTGTTTAATCTTTCATGTTTTCTGGTTTTTTATTCTTTCTTTTTATTTTCAACTTTTTTATTTTTTTTTTCGGTACACTCTTAAACCCGTACCTTTTATTGTAACTTTTAGAAACATGTAACTTCTATATAGACGTAGATTTCGAGATTTCTTATAGGTTACACCGCTGTAACGTATACTTAGAGGTTAAAAGCGACCAAAGTCATGTCTTTACAACACGAATACAAGTTACATCTCGGAAAAAACAAAAACAGCTTGTTGTAACTTATAAATGTACCCTCTACTCCGACACTGTAACTTCTAAGCGAAATTTCCAACGATAATTTCTTTGTTAGTTTCTTATCGTTTGTTTTCCTTCTGTTTTTCAGCATAATGCCGCGTTTCAGCCTCCCATTCGAGACGACAGTTGCGAATCTACGCTGTAATTTTTTTATCTGTTTCAGCGTCATCTATACGTTGACTACATGTTATCAATGCTGTATGAACACAGATTATAAGTTCGCAGTCTGGAATACTGATAGTATGTTTCTTTCTAAAGGGTGGAAAACTATTGTCTTAATGCCGCAACCACCAAGATTTCCGATTTCGCTGCGTAGCCGAGCCTGGTCTAGGTCTATCCACACTGAGAGCGGTTTCCTTGAAACGCTTAACGCTCGTCGTCCGTCCGTGAACAAGTGTAATCTCTTTTAATCAGTGGTTTTCCTCGCGTTTATCATAGTATCGTCAGGAACAACGGAAAAGCTAGATGTCGCTAGCAAACAAGGATATTTTCGATGTTCTCAGGGGAAAGTGTAGTGAGTCCAAAGATTGCAAAGAATATATAACCGAAAACGAACGTCACCACCACAGCCCTAATTCACACACTTCATACACTGGGTAAGTTGTGCATTTTGTGCTAGGTACGTGCGTTATTTTGATAGCAAGAGCTCTTAGCGCATGTTTGTTGTGATTATGGCAAGCGTTTTGCGGTCCTGCATATGAACGCAACTTACGCTTGCTACTTTTCTGCTCTTACTTGGTCGCCAAGTCAATACACCGGCGTGCATTTTGCGAGCTGCGGATATATGCATCGAGATATATAATTCGCAGCTTCCTACTTGTTGTATTCTTACGATATTCTAAGACTCAATCACGGAGTGAACGCCTTCCCGCATTTATGCTGCTTTGTACCTTGTGCTTTGTACGGATTTGAATGGTTCCGTAAATGTTACTCTCATTGCCCAAACTTTTGTTCCCAGGATCCCACATGCAGGTTCACATACCATCAGCAGCGCAATGCAGTACCTCACAAACTCGTCCCAGAGCGCCTCCAACACTGCTAACGCAGTAATGTAGTGTCTCCTGCGTTACTGTACACTCATATTCCTCAAGGTTGTGTGCGTTTTATGTAATACTGTATTGCCATTTGCGCTCGCCTCTGCAACACGAATGTGGAATAAATTTCTTTGTGCTGCAATTCTCCATTTCGTTGGGTCTGTTCAGCTTAGCAAACATAGGTCAGTTGTTTTGACTCGTTGGCTTCCTCGCACTTTTATGCATTGCTTCTCACTTAGAAGATAGTGCTTTTTTCACCATACATGGTAAAGCGACCATGGTTTATCCTCACATCAGAATCGCACTTGTGCACAATGTGTCACCTCTCGACAGACTTCTGTTTTTGTAATATACATATGTTCAAGATATCCTTTTCTGCTGGTTCATTTTGGTACCTTCGTGTGTTCTGTAAATGTCTGTCCATATCCCACGCACAGGGTGTTAGTTTTTATTCGCATCACACCAGCGCTCATTTTACAGGTGGGTTATGTTAATTTTCGCAAATTAACCCATCCGTAGTTACAAACATTTCCTGACGCATGTGTTTGTAACTACGGATCGATTAATTAGCAAAAATTCACATAACCCACCTGCCAAATGAGCGCTACTCTGTTGCGAATAAAAATGAACATCCTGTATAAAAAGCCGCAGGTTGCCGTAACCTCTACGGGCAGGTGCTTGATTGAAGGCCGTAACCTCTAATTAGTGGGTTTCATTGTAACTTTTATAAAAGGTACTGTTCAGAGGGTACCTGGTAGCTTCTGAAATATAGGGTAAAATATTGCGATTTTTTACCCTTTACTAAAGGGTACCGAGTTAAGAGTGTAGGGGAAGGTTCCTGCTAAGACATGCATCCACTGTCGCGTTTCTTGTTCCTTCATGGACCACGCTGATCAAAGTCACTTCTCTTCCCCGTGCACCAAACGTTGATGCTGACCCCACACACCAGCTGCATTCTATCACCCGTACCTTATTAGCTTTTTTTAAGAGATTAAGTACCTTACTCTTCAAGTGCACACAAGGTCGGTTTTAACATTACTGCGATCATTGCTTTTAAGTAGCATTTCATTGGTGTTACAGAACAGAACTTGGAACAGTATAGTAACTCGTTTTGAATAGTATCGTCCATCTGCAGGTCACTCAACGCCCAACGAATATTTACGTGCGTTTCGCTGTTGCAAGGAATCTATACTTTGGGCTCTTCTATATATACAACTTACGTCTTAGGGACGAAATACTCTGCAAGATGAATGGCGCAGTTTTTTTATACCAGGTAATTATGCCACCTTCCGGCCAGTTGGCCAGCCATGTTAGCAGCTATTTGAGGGCAATATCCCGTAGGAGTAAGGCATTGCCTCCACTCGCCTCATCTTATCTGGGTCAATATATATAGACAACCTTATCGATGCAATCCGGATCTGCTGCGGCATACGTGGTACCGCAACACTCCAAGGAGGGCATAGTGCGCTTATCCCATAGGACGTCTTCCACGACAGTGGAACTGGTAGCTATACACCTTGGGTCTAGGAATTTTCGGTACAGGTCATTTCGGTACAGGACCTCTCGGTACGGACATTTCGGTACACGGACCTTTCGGTACACGGACCTTTCGGTACACGGACCTTTCGGTACACGAACCTTTCGGTACGCGGACCTTTCGGTACACGGAGATTTCGGTCACGGCCACAGCGCTGGGAGGTGGTCTTCAGCTTCTTAGTCATAAAACGGTGACTATTTTTTTTTTCGAGTACCTAAAATTGCGAGTACCTAGACTATGCATTAATCATGAAATGCGTTGTTTCAGTATGTCATGAAAGGGAAATACTCGAAGCATCCCATGCACGATACATGTCTTTAGATGGTCGCCGCGAAAAGTATAATTTCCAGTGATTGCCTCTGCAGGGAGTGGCAGCCATCAGGCCGAAAAATCGAATCCCCGAACAAACGGAAAGTCAAAATTCAAGGCTAAGGTTAGGTTAAGTTTTCCTTATATGGTTAGTTCAAAATGAGTGTTTACAGTTTACACGCGCTTGGACGGACATTATGTTGAAATCTTGTACGAAAAAATTTAACAATGTCTCTTCGGCCTTCAGATAGGTCGCTGTTTTGATGTTTCGCCCTTCGTCTGTTGGCCGTTTTAATTTGTTGGCCTTTCGTGTTTTGACCTCTTGATGGGCTTCCCTCTGCAGGACACATAAGGGCTCTAGAATGGTAGTAAATGTGGCGACGGGAGTATAGATGTTCCCCTAAGATTGCCTGTATCTGCATGCTACAATGATCGCAAAGTAGCCTTTCTGCAGTGCCTTACGGGTGACAACCAAAAGGGCGTAGGAAAGAATAACCCCGGAGAAAACGCTCCCGGAAAAAAGTGCCCCCGGTATAGCAGGCGGGCATTTAAATATTTTGTAAATTATTATTATTAAATTATATTATATTTTGTTATGATTACTTATTTTGCCATTGGACTTATTTTGTCCTACTCTATTTCACAGAAGACATCCCAGATGCCCGTTGTTAATGTAGGTCGTCAAAAATGTTATGTTCGTAAAGAAAGAAATGAAGAGGTTGCCGGACTTTTCAGCAAACGTATTTTCGTTGAAAGCCGTTAAAAAAAGAAAAAGAAAGAAAGAAAGGTCATTGTAATTTTAATATACAGTGAACAACGCAACGGACAACGAACTGATGTTTTCGTACGCTCAGAACCCTGTAATGCCCTTCCTTATACAGGGTGTCTTTTTTTTATACAGATTTTTGATTAAAAATCTATAAGAGTCCCAGATATGCCGTTTGGGTGACAATAGCTGGCAAAGTATATCTGCCGTCCCAGAGATGTTAGAAGTGAAAACAGGACGTCTGTAGCTCATACATGTTTGATAAAAAATCTGTATTGAGAACAAAACACGTTGTCATAACCAATAAGCCAAATACTATATTCCAGCGGTATGGTCGTGTACCGAAATGTCCTTGTACCGAAAGATCCATGTACCGAGAGGTCCTGTACTGAAAGGTCCGTATCCCATACACCTTGCCGTGAGATACATAGCCACGCACGCGCAACCTGCGCACTGGACAGCGACTCAAAAGCTGGTCTGGAGGCCATGTTGGCTTTCGTGGGGAACAGTTGGACAGCTTCAACGGTGAAGGAGATCATAACGAAATAGAAGAGATGTACGGACCTGGGACATGATGTTACCTTCCAATGGATCCCGGGGCACATTGGCATCCGCGGTAACGAAACTGCAGACGAGCTAGACATCAAACTTCTACTAAGGTCCATGACAGACGACATGTGCAAACGCAAATGGCTACAAGGGGATGGTGGGTCATCTCTTCTCAGAAGAATAGACCCAGAACTAAAATTCAGCATCCCTCCCTCGGCTGCCAGAAGTATCGAAATATTTCTACATCGTGCACGCCTGAACGTCCCGTATGGGCGCCATTTCCTGCATATGGTGGGCAAGGCGGATTCGGTACGGGGCCATTACATCCAACGAGCTGTTACATCCATCGTGTCGTTACATCCATCGGTGGACGTAATGGCACGATGGATGTAACAGCTCATTGGATGTATTGGCACGGTATGGATGTAACGGCATGATGGACGTAACGGTAAAAAAATCCGGGTCGCCTTGGGGGCGATGGGAGGTAAGAAGGTCGACGGGAGGAGAAGCCCTGACTACACTCTTAAAAAGGAACTTCACCACATAGCACGCTCCTAGCCAACCATCATCCCGAATGACAACGTTCTCGCCCCTGATTTGTTGAAAACGGGAGGAGGAGCCTATTTTGTACCGTGGGCACAAAATAGGCTCCTCCTCCCGTTTTCAACAAATCTACATGCGTACATGAATAAAATATGTCATAAAATGCAAATTTTTGGCAATCCGTTGCGTTTTCTCACTATTTGCCTGTGATTGCTCTCGTTACTAGGCCTAACAAGGGCGACAAAACATGTTATTTTCAGGCAGACATTGACACTAGAGTAGGAAGGGAGCTTCCTGAGGACAGAAGCCGCCGATATTTCGAACAGAGACTGTTCTTCTTCTGGGCACCGTCCTCATCATTGGCATGGTATTTAAAGGGTGAGTGTGATGTGTTTAAAGGTTCATGCGAATTGTGGGTCAACAGCCCGGAGGGAAGAAAGGGTCCGTACGGGTCCAACAATACATCAGTAGATGGCACAGTCCAATGCTAATATTACGTTAAACTTGCAGCATCTACATGGCGTGACAACGCATGGTCAGACTGTTTTGTTTGTCTGCTCTTAACGCCTGACAAGAATGGAGACATGCTTGTCGAAGGCGACCAAAAGTTTACTACGAATATGCTCACAGGATATTTCGTGGCATCTTCCTGTAGAAGCCTCGAAGATAAGCCCAAGCTTTTCTTCGTCCAGGTAATGCTGTATCACTCTTGTTGTTCAAAACCAACCACTTCAACAGCACACTGTTATCGTTAATGGATTAAAATTACCTAGTTGAGGATTATCGTATCAACACCAACCCCACTTTATTTTATTGATTATGATTAGGGTGCTTCATACGCTGTGATAGCGGAATGGAACAATACTGACAACTCGTGACTACTATGATTCGAACGCCTCATGACGTCCATGTTTGTGAACAAATATAGGACGCCAATACGTTTGTAACAAGTGTGTGTTTTCTACTACTCTCTCTCTAACACCGAATAGAAATGAATGTCTGCGGAAAAGGTAGGGGCTATTAACCGTTGCAATATGCTTAAACGACCTCTGCTTTCACAATTTAGGTACCACCACTTTGCTGTGGAGCAATAAAGTGTTCCTTTTGTGATATCTCACTGGGTCTAATTTTGTATTGGTCTTTGGTTTTAAGGCTCCGCTGAAAAACACACAGTTTTAAAATTACTTTTTCGATTCATCTACGCCGATAACTGCAGGGTAATCCGTTTACACGCCAGACAAATCGGCGAAAACCGCCAATTTCACGAACATAAATAAAGGCCGAAAAACATGCGACAAATCCGCCCGAAAACAAAAACTGAAAGCGCGGAACCCTACCTATATTCTACTAAGGTGCAGATTTCTACCCGTCTAAGTACAAAGCACAAGGCTGTCCAGGCGGGACTTGGCTTGTCCTGTGAACTTTTTGAGCTCCCTTTTGTCTGTTACGTTTCGCACTAAGTCTTCTCGTCATGTGTTTCCATCGACTGGCCCACCATCTCTACGCTACTGTACGGCAATATTACGGTCAACTCAATATCAATATCAACGGCGGTTTGTGTGCACAGCATATAAGGTACGTAGCGTACATAGGTAGGTAGCGTTAAAATGATTTAGAACAGGTAACGACACGCGTGCAAGTGCTTTTGTCTCATTCGCACACGATATCATTGTCCATGTACACTCTAAGAAAAAAGGAGTAATTTTACTACATTTGGGGACTTAATGCATTGCCAGAAAACATAGTCGCTTTCGGGAGTAAATGCACAGAAGTAAGTGAATGTCACAGGGTGGAGACTGCATTTAACGCGCTGTTGCAAGAGTCCCAGGTACATAATTCGTGTGCATGCATGAAAATATTTTGAAGCAACCGTCAACCGTGATATATCGAGTGATATATAAAATCTTGCGCCATACATAGGGCACAATTTGCGAAGAAACGGAAGCGCTAACTGTTTCTTCTTCTTACTGTGTGGCGGGAAAATTGCTACGTTTGCTGAGTTATACAGCCTTATGCCATCAAATTGACCTAGGGCACATAGTTTAGTAGACTGTTGCATTCAGGAGACCATTCGCGAAGTTCAGTCACAATTTGCCGTCCTGGGGAGTAAATGTCGGGACTAAATGTCGGGGTACTAAAATGGGGAGTAATTGCAGTCTAGGGGAGTAGAAGCTGCAATTACTACCCGCTTTACTCCCTTTTTTTTTTCCTTGGAGTGTAGCCGAGCAGCGTGTCATACAGACACGTTTCTACAATTTTTTTTCTGAATACGCGCGATTCACTCGTAAGCAAAATTTCTTGTATTGTCGTGTGCGGGGCCGGCGAGAGAAATTACGGGGCCTCTCCTGGACGTCTCGATCACACAGCCCAAGTATTCCTTTATATGATTGCGACATGTCTTGGGTTCCGCGGGCCCCTAAAGTCGCCCGGGACCCCGGGCGCCATCCCCGGCTGCCCCACCGTCTTGCCGGTCCTGGTTGTGTGACCGCGTTTCATACCCAAGTCACACGGCAAATTGAATGTCATTTCCACCGAATGGCGTTCGCACTGAACGACATTCGTTTCGTATCACACGGTGAACTCAAAGGGCAATACATGCGAATGAGTTCGGGGAACCCACTCGCTTTTCCCTCTTGCAGCGACAGCGTACCCTCTCAGTAGAGAGGTATCAAACTGCTTGAAGAAACGGAAAACTAATGAAAAGTCACACTCCAATATTTTGTCACGAATTTGATAACTTTTGCCTTTAACTTTTGAAGGAAGGAAGGCTTAAAAACACTGTTTTTCGGAGAACTACCCTCGTTCCCAGTCGCCACGTTGCCAAGGGCGGTGCAGATAGGCTTCGTACTTATCTTGGCTTGTGATACTTAGCCAAATAATGTCGTCCAAAACGCAACAATTTTATGAAATAATCTAATGTTTCGATAGTTTCGACGAAAAAAAAAATATATCACTAATGTACCTGTATAATGCTTCATATGTTCGGCCCTGGTGTCTTAATTATCGACACTGACATCATTTGCGGATGACATTCTGTTTCTTCGTGTAGCTCCATGTAAGACAAACGAATGGCATTCGGTGCGATTGTCATTCGCTGGGAAGGGCATTCAATTTGCCGTGTGTCAGGGGTGTTATGTACTCTAAGCAGCGCTTAGGCAACAACCACGGTGCAGAAAGTGGCGTCCACGCGCAACTCTATATAAGAGCCGTTTCACCACGGTAACGGAACAACAACAACAACAATAAATGGGAGGACATGGTGATGACATGGGATGTTCCCCGTCGTAGGTACGGGACCCTACCCCACTTCACAGAGGTTAATATGCGAGGATGAATTAATGTTGACCGCGAAGCGCAGACAGGTCGAAGTTAGAGCTCTTCGAGGAGGCCATAGTAGCTTGCACGGGGGGCACAAAAAGGGAACGAAGAGCCCGGCGCTGCTGCGCAGGGGAGCTCCATGGGCTAAGTACGGTAACGAAAAACAGGAACGAAAATATCTGCGTAACGAAGAAGGAATCGATAGTTTTCCGTTGTCCTTCCCAGATGGCGCTTTCCAAGGAATATCAACGTGTGTTCCACTGGTGTAATGAATATATAACCTTGAGGGTCATTTGTTCTGCTTATGTCTTAAGGTCGAACTTACTTCACAAGATTAATGGTGCAGCTTCAAGAGTTCTTGAGATTAGATGTCTCACCTGTTATCATCTTCATCCGACATGGTTGCAGCTTGTCCTGTGATAGAGCTACCGGCATTTGGACCTTGTGCCCCTTTATCTGTGGCTGCTATATATAAGCATTATCGGCGCTGTTCCATATGTCCCATCCGGTGTAGCAAAAAATGGTGTCATCCCTTCCGCATTCCAATTCCATAATGAGGGAATTGAGATTCGTGATAATTCCATCCTTTTCAAGTCCTCGGAATGGAAAGGTGTGGTCAATTCCCACTCCTAGAATGGCTCGACAACCCCATTCCGTTCCATTCCTTTTATTCTACCGCTAAAAAGAAAGAAACAAAGAATGAAGGAAGGAACGATAGGCGTACCGGCTAGCCTAATAGTGTTAGAGGAGGCTGCATCGCCCTGCACTTGAAAAGCACAAAGACAATGTGCTGAGAAGTTCGTAACATCTCAACAACATCGATGCACACCAACTTGTGATGATAAACTTTCTTTTAAATTCGGACACGTGAGCAATCTTGCTGATCAGGGATATAGTGTGTTCCGGTTCTCGAACATGAGGACAAGCCGGAAAGATAAGCCTGATAACCAACTGCCCTGCTGTGCTGTCATAATATGCGAAGCCGTGGAATATACAGGGTGTTCAAAATTAAGCTTTCACTAGTGCTTTATAAATAGGCGAAGAAAAGCAAAACTGGTGCTATTTTTTGGTTCCTTGAGTAAGAAACATGTGGTACATAATTACCAGCACCTCTTTCTTACACAAGTAGCGTGAAGTTATCATCCGGTTTCCTGTCATCGCTGTGTTTGCGTAGCGCTCGTGAAAGCTTAATTTTGAACACCCTGTATACATTCTACACCTCTGCCGAAGCCGCGCCGAATTCTGGATGACCGGGAAGAGCCTCCCTGTACTATTATTGTAGTAACAAAGGAGAAAGGAAGCATGCCGAATATTGGACGATATATTATTTCGCTCTTGACCATGCACAGGTGTGGTGCTTCTGTAAAGGGCACGATGGCAGAAACCATTTGGCTGAAATCAAAACTACCAGCTTTAGTCTGTCATTCACTGTCGCCTCAGCCTGGCCTTCCGCGACACTACGCGTCCTTTCGTCACCACATGCGGCTGAATGGTCCGTTTACCCTGCAGTTATGAGCTGCGGCTGTTTGGCCGCGGGCCGTCAGTCCTTTTTACCACATATATGCATAAGAGGGCTGACCTAAAGTCACTAAATTGAGAAAGCACCGCCATCCTCTGATCTTTGCCGCCGCGTCCTTGGAACAACAATGGCGGCCGTAGCATTCCACAACATACAGTGGCCGCCATTGTTGTTCCAAGGCCATGACGGGAAAAGGAAGGCATGCGCTACTTTCCTCAATCCAGTGACTTTACGTTGACCTACCCCATCTGCTTATGGGTTGCCCCGTCTACATACCCGCGGGAACGCGAGGTCTTGCAGCACATGATGGATGCAGTGGACCACCGCACCTTTTATCCTCGGCATGGTGCTGCGGGTCCCTGGTCTAGTCCCGCTGATATGTACCAAGGTCTCTTTTTGGAAGTTTCTGTCATCAACCGGCCTGTCCACCATGCTTTGCTCACCTGAACTGACGTCTTCAACATCATCTTTCATTATCTGCGATTGGCACTGGGGCAGCTCCCAGCCTGCTTGCCAGTATCAGCCCCGTCTCATCATTTCTTTGTGTGTGTGTCCTCGCATTATTTTATTACTGGGGCGAGCTTCCCTGAGAGGTTGCCATTGCAAGCAATCATATCAAGCTGAAGGAATTCAATTTCTCCCCTTTTATGTTTCGCCAGGGCAACGTCATCATGTTCTTTTTTGTTTGTTTTTTCGTCTTTTTGCCTTGTCTTACGCCCGATAGTCAACCTTACTGATCATTTGCTACCAATCACAGATTCTCATTACCAACTGTTCGCTAATTAATTTTATTATTTTTTATTCAAGCACTGTTAGTATCTTTACTAGCGCTTGTTGTTCATGGTAGAAGAAAAAAAAATATGGAGATGAGAGTCGGCTTGTTGTGTCCTGCTGTTCATTGCTGTCCCCGTTGAATTTGATGTAATACGTGGGCTTTATTATTCTATTCATGTATAAGTTGTGATACTGTAACCTTGTTGCAGCAAGCATGGCGACTTGCTATTACGAAAATCAAAAGAAACATGCTCTACCCGCTAAGAGCGCCCTAAACAACAACAACAAATAAGTTAATGATAATGAATGGGGAAATTCGCCACGTAAACGTATATGTACAATAAATATATATAGTCACTCACTGGTCCAAAAAAAACAGCGAAAGACAGGGAACGTTGAGGGTACATGGCATTGCAAGGTTGGCAAGGTCTGCATGGTCCTCCACATGGCAATCTCACAGAGTACTACCCGTGGTAACATAACACCGCTATCAATCCTTATTTTATTCAATAACAATTCTCAATATAGACGTATTTATTCGTACCATACCATGGATTATCGAAAGAGCATGGTTGTCGCATGTTCGACGTCAAGTCAATGACACTGTATATCCAACATACGCGGATCTATTATATCGATAGTTTACGTATTGATCGTTTGCAAATGGATTCCATATCTGCTTCAGGAAGAGCAGGGCTGCTCCGGTGTCGACGACCCTGCTGAGGCCCTTCATGACGAAACCACGTTCTTCTCGAAGATAGATCTAGTTCGAGCATAATACAGGTACAAATTAGCCCTGAAGATATTCACTAAACAGCCACCATCACGCCATTTCGCCTATTTGAGGTTTTCTGCATGGGGAATAATCGACAGAGCGTATAGTGCAGCAATAAACACCATTTGCCGAAAAAATCTATGCACTTTTGACGATAATATGAATTTTTTTAAAACTCCTACCATGACATGTAGGGAGTTTTGAAGCCAAGCCGTGTTTTCCACATTTTCCAAAACGTTGCCAGCCGACGTAGCCAAGCCGGCTTGGCTTGGCTGATGAAACGACCGGGCGTAGTCATCTCTAAAAGTTCTTTCTGGCTTCCTTTCAGGGTTCCGTGCATGATTGCCTCTTTCTTGGTCTCCTCAGTCTCTGGAACTCTCGTTGAGGACCCAGACTGTTCAGACACCCTGTGGAAGTACAACTGCCTTGTGAGGCTTGATATGTGGGAAGGCAACCGAATATCACTCGTGTCGACTGCAGCATTGATAAGTTCCCTGTTGACTTCTTTGAGTAACGCTGTAAAGTCCTGTTGTTCCATGGTCTTGGCAGACTTGTCGAATACTTTGCAGAAATGTTCAATGAATGCGTCGGTAGACTCCTTGCCTTCTGCGAAACCAAAACAAATGCAATCTGAACTGCATCTGCGATACGCGAGAGTACAACTTTATTTTGTAACTGCATGTGAACGAAGTGTGGCTACTGGAGACACCATTTAGCGAACGGTCATTTTAGGAAAGTTCTGACCTGTTTGCTGTCCCGAGGTGCAGATGAAGAAATCAGGCTCGCCCGGCAATGTATTTCTCGACGTCGTGTCACTGAATCCGCTGCATACGCTCATTTCTCGGCTTCTCTTCGACGTCTACCAACAGACAGTATAACAATGGTCAGATTACTGTAGGAACACGCACGGTCACACTGGTACAAGAAACAAATACATAGTCATGACCCGTGCCAAGACTGCTCTTTCGTGGCAGCCTTGTGACGTAAGAAGTCCAGGGAAATATTCCGAACATAAGTCCGTGACAACAAGTCCTACAGTTGGGACCGCCCACTCATCCATGTAAGGCTCCTGCGATTGGCTACGAGCTTTTGCACAACGCCTCCGCTTTTCGATCTAGTGCCCTCTCTCTCGCTCTCTCTCCCCAGTCCCCCAGTTGGCTGCGCAGCACTACATTCGCGCGCGCGGAGCGATTCTTGTGTGGGAGCCGGGTCAAGTGCAAGCACGACTTATGCTGTCCTTGACTATAGCGTCGGTGGTATACTCACGTGGATGAAGAAGAGCTTGGGTTTGCCCAAGAGGTTGGAAGCATTTGCTCCGTCAAAAGTTTCCGTGAGGTCTTTTTTGCTCACGGAGCCGTCCTGGGTGCACAGGTCACCTGTCATCGGGTGCACAAATGTCAGGAAACAACAGGCCACAATGGCCCAGTTGTCCTTCGCTTCTGAAAGCACAAGACGTTCTGTCCTGAGACTTCTATACACAGGGCGACAAAAGTTTACCGAACACGCGATCGGGTCGGAAGCGGGCGAGTTCACTCCTTCAGAGGGGTGGGCGAGTGCGCTTGTCGCTACACAGCGAGCTCAGATGTATACTAACTCCCCGCCCCCCCCCCTCGGTCTCCCACTCTTTCCTGCTGTCCTCTCTCCATCTGTCCACATCTATGCGCCGCTCATAGCCACAGTTGCTTCGCGGCGCTAACACGAAATAAAAAAAATATGTGTGGCTAGCAGCTACCTACAAAGACACATGAGTTCATATATTTACGGGCAAGTCAACGGACGTACCTTTTTTCAGGATTTTAAACAACTCCTCTGTCGCAGGGTCAACATAAACTTTCACCTGGAATCCCCACTGCTCAAATGTCTTTTGCAGCTTGTCCACAAGTGAGCTGTCACGACGTTTTCCAATGGCTATCTGTCCTCTGCGAGACCCCGGTATCGTAACGGGTGTAGGGTTCTGGAAAAGGAGGAACCACAAGCATACATAAGTTACGATCATAAATTTGTGTCGTGGAACTTGGAATCGCAAGTTTAAGTGTCACGCTGACGCGTCTTCGCAAACCGTACGTGTGTGTCGTAGAAATACAGGGTGTTCAAAATTAAGCTTTCACGAGCGCTACGCAAACACAGCGATGACAGGAGACCGGATGATAACTTTACGCTACTTGTGTAAGAAACAGGTGCTGCTAATTATGTAACACCTGTTTCTTACTCAAGGAACAGAAAAAATAGCACCAGTTTTCTTTTGTTCGCCTATTTATAAAGTGCTAGTGAAAGCTTAATTTTGAACACCCTGTATAGTGCGTTGAGATAAGTTTCTGCCATGAAACCGCCAGGAATATTTTAAAATGTATTTTACCGTTTCGGGTGTCTATAGCGATTCTCCGAATGGAACTCTTTAGTCGCCAACCTGAGGGTGTGACGTCACGAATACGGCGCATCTGCTGGGCTTTCACTGGTGCTGGCCGTCTTCCAACGTAGGGCGGAGAGCGAAGGTGGGAAGACGCTGTTGCTAGGGCACAGATATGTCAGAGTTCCCGGAGACGTCACGCGCCATTGAAGAATCCGAAACTATCCTGCTCTGTTATTTATTTGAAAAACTTGTAGAAGCACGTAATGAGCATTAGTATTTCGCGTAGTCTTTTAGAGAGGGTAATTTTTAACGGGATATAAAATATTATTATTTTTAGTTTGTTGTAGCTCTTGCATTGTACACATGTTTCGGATGAAAAGCTTTGTCACGAGTTCTGTGCAGCGAAAGAATGGAATGTAAAGAAGTAGGGTATCGAAAGTCTGTGGACTCACTCTAACATCGATGATGATGCACACACCTCCCTGAGGAGTATTCACAGGGTAGGTTTCTCTTACAGCTATGTGTCCTGCCGCCCCTTTGTCAGGCCCTGTGGTTTCCATGGCACGGCTGCATTGTGAAACATAACTGGTGGACGAAAGCACTGATACTCCATCATCTTTATAAGCAAGAATGAACTCTGGGTGGGTTAAGACATCTTTGGAGTAGTTTCGCTGGCAACATACAGGGCAACATAGCAACAGATGGCGCGAGTACAGTGTGGACAATGACGCAAGTAGGCTACATGTTGTAACTGTCACTGATGTCTTGGGGATGCTCTTCCTTCTTCTTTGTTCTTTTTCTTTTTCTTTTCTTTTTTTTTGGGGGGGGGTGTTAGAGACAAAAATATAGATACATTAAAACTACTCTTTATTGGTGTACAAGCTTTCATGCAGTTGTCTCCATTTCCTCGCCTGCCTGATGAGGTGAGAACCACTGCGTGATGCGATGTGATAAGATAAAGAAAAAAAATGGGGATGTGACGCACTGCATAAAAGCGTGTTCGATAATAAACATTGCCCAAGCAGCACAGTGTACTGAAAGTCAAGTGCAATAGGGGTGGACGGTGTGTGTCTTATCAATGTTCTTTAAGTTGGACAAGCCTGTTCAAGGCTTTCCACCTACCCGTCCACCCCTATTGCACTTGACTTTCAGTACATTGTGCTGCTTGGGTGGTTTTGGAAGTGTTCTTATCGTGTTATCACACATGCTGACCGTATACTTTACTCAGTCTCGATCTCGTGGTCTCGCTATTTCCCGTTGCTCGGGTTAGGTTAGGGAGAATGAAGAGGAAGAAAACACTGCAGGTGCATTTAGCCCAGGTTGGTGTTTAGCTCAGAACGGGATTGTCTCGCGTACGACTGGAGTTGGAATTAAAAAGAAAAATATGAAGATAGTAGTATATAGCTCCCACCAAACACGGGGGCGGGCTACTCCAGAGCACTGGAAGGTAAAGAAAACCGGTAAGTCTAAAAAGTTAGAGGTGCCGCAATGTCCACAAGAAATGACATTAAAGCAGCTGTCGCGCGCTGTCTAAGATCCGTCGGCCGTTCTCCGACGATGAGCTTCCCTAGGTCTAGAGGACGGGGGTCCAGTCTTTCCGAGGCGTACGACTCTTCGGACCAAATGAAGCAGTTGTGCATCCATTGTTTATAAGCACTGCAAAGCAGCAGCAGCCATGCAATTTTATACTGCGAGCTCATACGACAGCCTGGACATGTAACACTGCTGTTGTTCGACGAATAGGAGCTTGTTTACCACCAGTCGTCGCCCTGCGTCTTTTCGCCGTAATTTTAGTCACGATTAAAAATATTTGGTGTTTTTTTTTTTGTCGCAGATAAGGTTTGCAGTGTGGGTGTCTTTCGGAAGAAGCACTGAGGCATAAGCTTTGAAACGTCGCTGCCAATAATAACAGATTGCCTGCTGCCTTACAATATATACCTCTAATCTTCCTCTGGCTTTCTCTCCCTCTTTTCACACACCACCCAGCGGGAAATTGTGAGAAGAACAGTGTGACAGTTCACAAAAGGACAACGTTTCGCCGTTTTACCCAGTAATGCGTTCAACCGAAGTGTACAAACCACGTGATATTGTCCATTCCGCCCTACTCCTGCCTAAATACTTCAAGTCATCATGCAGTGCGAAACTAACATTTTGACGAACATAACAGTAAGAAAGTGACAATCAAACAAACTAACGTGACATAACACAAGCAATCCAACTACATAAGTCTATTGAAGGTCCAAACCTTTCGTTTGAGGAGGATCGAAAGGATCCCGGTTGGTGTTGTTGTCGGTATCGATGACAGAACATTAGTTCTCTACGCTCTTGAAAAAAGGGTGTACTTTAGCTCCTTTTTCTTTCCACATATGTCACTCCCTTTTTGGAGAGTACAGTTACTCTCAAAAAGAAAAAAGAAATGGGCAATGACAGCCTTCTGGGGACTATATACCGGGTGTTTCTGTTAAAGCAGGTCCCCCAAACTCCCCTCGGAAAAGCGTGCAACGAAGAAGGCCGCCACTAGATACCCCACTGTTGCCGTTTCGGATCACTTCAGCGCGCTAAGATTAGCGGCAAAATGTTTTTGTTGTTTCTGCGAATGAATCTAGTCTTAATATGTCCAAATAAAACGCGTATAACAACTTTCTGTGTCGTGTTTCACGTTTTGGTCCCGTTTTTAAACGTGTTGAGCGATCGGAAGGATCTAGTGCACGGCTGCGTGCATCACATAGCGTACCTGTCGTACCAGGCGCCGCAGGCGCAGTCGTCCATTTCTCCTTCGGTGACTTGGCCTGGCTTGGATTGTGCTTCAACTGGATCTTTAGCGCGCTACAATCAAACGCAAGCCAACGTCTGGTAACAATGGGGTATCTAAGGGCGGCCTCCGGCACTGCACGCATCGGGATAGGAACAAATGCATGGCAAAATGGCGACCTTGGGGGACCTGTGTTAAAGCTCCACGCTAAAAAACAGGTGCACCAATCGACGAACTTTCTTTTTTACAAGTCTCTGTCCGACACCGCCTATACAAGCGGCGCACTGTGTGAATGAGTGGGAGGCGCTTATTATTTAAATAAAAATTCGAATGAGTTGCGTAAAATAAAATAGCTTCTAAAGCAGAGCGCCATCGGCGTCCAAATGGGTATTACCCCTTTTTGGGACCTTCAGTGGACACATTTAAGAAAAAAAACTTGCCACCGAAGCAGGTCGTTTCTTGCTATAATTAATTGGTCTCGGTTTAGATATTTTGTCGCGGCTGGTCTCGGTGAAGCGCAAAAGGACGTAATTCATTGGTGTAATTCGTTGGTGTAAGGACACATACTTCACTGGTGGATTAGGAAGCGGAAGAGCGTCCTTTTGCGCTTCACAATGTGACGTAAGTAAGAACTCCCTATATGAAACCCTCCATTGTCAAGTGTAGGACGGCAACACAGCACTTCTTCATAGCACTCTTTGAGAGATGTTGTCAATATACCTTACCTTGTCGGTTAGATGATACGGTACCAACGTTAGATGATAAATGAATTCTACATTTTAAAATGTACACCAGTTACAAAGTGTATTTACGCCGCTAGAACAGAGGTAAACGTCTTCACTGGAACTGCGGCAGGACGTGCTCAAAGATGCAAATGCCTTATCGGAGCGAGATAAGGTTCCTGACGCGACATTCGGTCGTCACCGTAGAGTTGCTTGAGTGGCAGAGCAACAACATAAATGATTATGGGATGAGGTGATTCACCGTTACAAAGGCGCATATAATCATATATCTTTACCTTTGACCACAACGCTGTCACTTACGAGTTTGTCCCCTTTTTTGACACTCAGTGTGCAAACGGCATCCTTCTTTACTTTTTAAGAGTTTCACTTATCTTTTGCAGTTTCACTATCGTCAAAGCCATTTGTTCCGTTGGTGTTGGTGACTGCTCTTGTGAAGGGTGCCGCAACTGTGGGCCCTTACGTGTTGGTGTCTCCTTAGTCCGGTTCTTTTCCCAGTTTTCTGTTCATCTGCATTTACCTTGCTTTTGAAGCAGTTTTACACAACCATTCACGCAGCCTTTTACCATAGCTTTGTGCACATTGGCTTGTACTTACGTCGCAGCGGGGCGGGGGGTTCCCATTTAGTTGTAATAGTCCTCTCCCTATTTGTGAACAGATGACGTCGTAGTGTTCAACAGCGGGACCGATCTGGTAGGGTTGAACTATGCTCGAAGCTATGGTGCGAACAAGGTCTCGCTCGAAAACCATGCTCTTGAGGGGATTGCGATGGTCCCCTGAAAGGGACGCGACCTTCGATCCTACTTTTCTTTCAATAGTAGGCAGGGAACGAGTGCACATTCACGAAACCCAGATCTCTCCTTCCTATCTCTTTTGGTTTCATTCTGTCTACCAACGTCATGATGACGTTACTCGGGTAGAGGTTTGTTCAACACGGGTGTAGCCCCAACCAACGAGTAAGATGTCAATCTCTGAAGGAGCATTAGATCCAATGCTCCTTGTGGGATTGACAAGTTACTCGCTGGGTGGCGCTGCGCGCATGTTCTATGATCATTGAGACACCCCGTGTGACCCGCATGTTAGTTGCTTCTTCGCCAGCGAACACCAAATCATCAATGTGGTCATGTTTTCCAGTTTTACTAACGATGACTATTCTAGCAGTGGTGCGAAGCTAATCCTCACGAGCGCAAAAGTGCGTCCAGGTTCACTGTTTCTAGCCTAGATCCAGTGCCGTGTATGCCAAAGGGAGTCTGGCCATTAATGGGACCCCTGTATATACCTGGAGCTCCACCCACTTTTTGAGCTCTCTGGCCAATCACGAGGCAAAATACAGTTCGCTATTAATCCCAGGCTAACCGAGGAGGAGTGTCGTTGGGAGGAACCCGAGAGGTCTGCCTGCCTGATTAGGCGACATGTTTCTCGGGAAGGGAAAGGTGGTGGAGAGGAAAGGGTGAAGTGGAAGACCGAGCGGAATCCGCTCGGGGGGAGGATAGCTGCGTCCATGGGCCGACTTCAGGGGAACTGTGCCGGCATACGCCTATTACACATCTGAGGGAAACCCAGGAAAAACCCCAGACGGCACAGCCGGCCCGCGGATTCGAACCGCGGACCTCCCAGTCTCCAAGCGCACGCGTTACCGCTGCGCCACCGGAGCTGGTTCCCCAGGCTAACCAAGCTATAAATTATCTGCATTCACTGGGTGCCGACATTTTCGAGAAACTGGATTGGATTGGATTGAATAGGATATTCCCTGACAACCAAGCAACATAATGGATTTCGCGTCCACTTTTAACGGCGCCATCTGGATGGAGAGGGGAAAATAAGATTGCCACCAGCCCCGGAACCATTCTACAAAGGAGACCGAGCCAGTGGACTCCTGTTTCAGGCTCGGACAGGATTGCTTCTGACCAGGAAAAGATTGTCTGAATTGTTTGGGAGGGACCCCCCAATGCGTCCACTATGCGACACCGATGAAATTGAAGATCTCGAACATGTCCTAAGATCATGCCCTGCATTACATGTACCACCACTGCAAAAACTGTTACCTCCGCCCTCGGATTCGACAACGCAGACAAGGACACCATCAATGAAACAAAACGACGCCTACTAGCATGGGATAAGGCCACACAAATACAATCCAGGAGCCCTAACACAAAAAGTCATGCCTCAGCCACGGCCAGCGATTGAGGCACTGCGCCTCAGCGGACATTCTCTGAAAATTAGAAACCGAAAGTAAACTCGACCATTGTACACTAAAAAAGTCAACACCGAATCCCGAGGCCAAGACAATCGAGGACAACAGGATCCCAGTGACTACAGTGACTACAGTGACGGTGTATGTGCAACTGTGCAGCGACACTAGTGACACCCCACGAACTTTCTTTTTTCTAGACAATTTGTCTAGATCCTCGCTTGTGGTATCTCCTTTTGGGCAGATACCTGCCCAGTTTCGAAAGGGATTAAGTGAACCTGAATCTGAACCTGAACCTGTCGGGAAGACGCAGAATAGCAGAGGGCAGAAGTAGCAGAAGCAGAAGTGCATGCTAGCAGAACTGATTGGCCGGTAGAACCGCTAGTTGGAACAGAATGCCTGTATTACGCGTATTTTAACTATAAAACATCACTTGATTGAATCGAGAAAGGGCAAAGGTCCATACATAAATAAAACTATGTCATAAAATGCAAATTTTTGGCAATTCGTTACGTTTTCTCACTATTTGCCTGTGATTGCTGTCGTTACTAGGCCTAACAAGGGCGACAAAACATGTTATTTTCAGGCAGACATTGACACTGGAGTAGGAAGGGAGTTGCCTGAGGACAGAAGCTGCCGATATTTCGAACAGAGTCTGTTCTTCTTCTGGGCACCGTCCTCATCATTGGCATGGTATTTAAAGGGTGAGTGTGATGTGTTTAAAGGTTCATGCGAATTGTGGGTCAACAGCCCGGAGGGAAGAAAGGGTCCGTACAGGCTTCTACGGCCGAAGTGAATGGCCACTTTGTTAGGGTGTGGAGGGGATTATGTGAACGTAGTGATCTAGGCTCCAGACCGGTTACAGAAAGATGGGAGCTTCACGAACACGTGGACGAAACGGGACAACAGGCAAGAATTGGCAAGCATAGCGAAAGATAAGGAGGTTAGTGGTTACGTGGGGAAAATTCCGGAACGAGCAAAGGTTTTCTTTTGTTAAGTATTTGTAATACAAAGTTGTGGCATGCAATAAAGAAAGCAGAAAGCAGTGGCCATGCAGAACATAACTGATGATAATGGAGATAGAAGGGAAAAGCATATTTTATTTGTGAAGTGTTTCTGGGGTGCCTTGTGATTTGTTGATACCGGACGGGTGAAGAGCGTTGAACTTGCATATGATATATAGATAAATGAGATATCTCGTATACAAGTTCAACGCTCTTCACCTGTCCGGTATCAACAAATCCCCGTTACCTGGACGTTCCTCGTGCACAGAGGACGCAAGAAATGTGAGGCCTGCCTTCCAATACCTTGGTTTCAACTGCACCGTGCATTCTAGTCCAACAGCAGCAACGATTCAGAAGATACTCACTGAAGGTACACTTTGAATACACTACCATATAACACGTCCAACCTGCCCTGTATCCAACAATACATCAGTAGATGGCACAGTCCAACGCTAATATTACGTTAAACTTGCCGCATCTACATGGCGTGACAACGCATGGCCAGACTGTTTTGTTTGTCTGCTCTTAACGCCTGACAAGAATGGAGACATGCTTGTCGAAGGCGACCAAAAGTTTACTATGAATATGCTCACAGGATATTTCGTGGCATCTTCCTGTAGAAGCCTCAAAGATAAGCCCAAGCTTTTCTTCGTCCAGGTAATGCTGTATCACTGTTGTCGTTCAAAACCACTTCAACAGCACACTCTTATCGTTAATGGATTAAAATTACCTAGTTGAGGATTATCGTATCAACACCAACCCCACTTTATTTTATTGATTATGATTAGGGTGCTTCATACGCTGTAATAGCGGAATGGAACAATACTGACAACTCGTGACTACTATGATTCGAACGCCTCATGACGTCCATGTTTGTGAACAAGTATAGGACGCCAATACGTTTGTAACAAGTGTGTGTTTTCTACTACTCTCTCTCTAACACCGAATAGAAATGAATGTCTGCGGAAAAGGTAGGGGCTATTAACCGTTGCAATATGCTTAAACGACCTCTGCTTTCACAATTTAGGTACCACCACTTTGCTGTGGAGCAATAAAGTGTTCCTTTTGTGATATCTCACTGGGTCTAATTTTGTACTGGTCTTTGGTTTTAAGGCTCCGCTGAAATACACACAGTTTTAAAATTACTTTTTCGATTCATATACGCCGATAACTGCAGGGTAATCCGTTTCGGCGGTAAAATCGGCGAAAACCGCCAATTACACGAACATAAATAAAGGCCGAAAAACATACGACAAATCCGCCCGAAAACAAAAACTGAAAGCGCGGAACCCTACCTATATTCTACTAAGGTGCAGATTTCTACCCGTCTAAGTACAAAGCACAAGGCTGTCCAGGCGGGACTTGGCTTGTCCTGTGAACTTTTTGAGCTCCCTTTTGTCTGTTACGTTTCGCACTAAGTCTTCTCGTCATGTGTTTCCATCGACTGGCCCACCATCTCTACGCTACTGTACGGCAATATTACGGTCAACTCAATATCAATATCAACGGCGGTTTGTGTGCACAGCATATAAGGTACGTAGCGTACATAGGTACGTAGCGTTAAAATTATTTAGAACCGTTAACAACACGCGCGCAAGTGCTTTTCTCTCATTCGCACACAATATCCTTGTCCATGTACACTCTAAGAAAAAAGGGGTAATTTTACTACATTTGGGGACTAAATGTATTGCCAGAAAAAATAGTCGCTTTCGGGAGTAATGCACAGAAGTAAGTGAATGTCACAGAGTGGAGACTGCATTTCACGCGCTGTTGCAAGAGTCCCAGGTACATAATTCGTGTGCATGCATGAAAATATTTTGAAGCAACCGTCAACCGTGATATATCGAGTGATATATAAAATCTTGCGCCATACATAGGGCACAATTTGCGAAGAAACGGAAGCGCTAACTGTTTCTTCTTCTTACTGTGTGGCTGGAAAATTGCTACGTTTGCTGAGTTATACAGCCTTTTGCCATCAAATTGACCTAGGGCACATATCTACGTAGACTGTTGCATTAGGAGACCATTCGCGAAGTTCAGTCACAATTTGCCGTCCTGGGGAGTAAATGTCGGGACTAAATGTCGGGGTACTAAAATGGGGAGTAATTGCAGTCTAGGGGAGTAGAAGCTGCAATTACTACCCGCTTTACTCCCTTTTTTTTTTCCTTGGAGTGTAGCCGAGCAGCGTGTCATACAGACACGTTTCTACAATTTTTTTTCTGAATACGCGCGATTCACTCGTAAGCAAAATTTCTTGTATTGTCGTGTGCGGGGCCGGCGAGAGAAATTACGGGGCCTCTCCTGGACGTCTCGATCACACAGCCCAAGTATTCCTTTATATGATTGCGACATGTCTTGGGTTCCGCGGGCCCCTAAAGTCGCCCGGGACCCCGGGCGCCATCACCGGCTGCCCCACCGTCTTGCCGGTCCTGGTTGTGTGACCGCGTTTCATACCCAAGTCACACGGCAAATTGAATGTCATTTCCACCGAATGGCGTTCGCACTGAACGACATTCGTTTCGTATCACACGGTGAACTCAAAGGGCAATACATGCGAATGAGTTCGGGGAACCCACTCGCTTTTCCCTCTTGCAGCGACAGCGTACCCTCTCAGTGGAGAGGTATCAAACTGCTTGAAGAAACGGAAAACTAATGAAAAGTAGTTACACTCCAATATTTTATCACGAATTTGATAACTTTTGCCTTTAACTTTTGAAGGAAGGAAGGCTTAAAAACACTGTTTTTCGGAGAACTACTCTCGTTCCCAGTCGCCATGTTGCCAAGTGCGGTGCAGATAGGCTTCGTACTTATCTTGGCTTGTGATACTTAGCCAAATAATGTCGTCCAAAACGTAACAATTTTATGAAATAATCTAATGTTTCAATAGTTTCGACGAAAAAAAAAATAAAAAATATGACTAATGTACCTGTATAATGCTTCATATGTTCGGCCCAGGTGTCTAAATTATCGACACTCACATCGTTTGCGGATGACATTCTGTTTCTTCGTGTAGCTCCATGTAAGACAAACGAATGGCATTCGGTGCGATTGTCATTCGCTGGGAAGGGCATTCAATTTGCCATGTGTCAGGGGTGTTATGTACTCTAAGCAGCGCTTAGGCAACAACCACGGTGCAGAAAGTGGCGCTCACGCGCAACTCTATATAAGAGCCGTTTCACCACGGTAACGGAACAACAACAACAACAACAATAAATGGGAGGACATGCTGATGACATGGGATGTTCCCCGTCGTAGGTACGGGATCCTACCCCACTTCACAGAGGTTAATATGCGAGGATGAATTAATGTTGACCGCGAAGCGCAGACAGGTCGAAGTTAGAGCTCTTCGTGGAGGCCACAGTAGCTTGCACGAAAGCAAAAAGGGAACGAAGAGCCCGGCGCTGCTGCGCAGGGGAGCTCCATGGGCTAAGTACGGCAACGAAAAACAGGAACGAAAATATGTGCGTAACGAAGAAGGAATCGATAGTTTTCCGTTGTCCTTCCCAGATGGCGCTTTCCAATGAACATCAACTGGTGTAACGAATATATAACCTTGAGGGTCATTTGTTCTGATTATGTCTTAAGGTCGAACTTACTTCACAAGATTAATGGTGCAGCTTCAAGAGTTCGTGAGATTAGATGTCTCACCTGTTATCATCTTCATCCGGCATGGTTGCAGCTTGTCCTGTTTACCGGCAGCTACCGGCATTTGGACCTTGCGCCCCTTTATCTGTGGCTGCTATATGTAAGCATTATCTGCGCTGTTCCGTGTGTCTCATCCGGTGTTGCATGGTGTCATCCGTTCCACTGCAATTCAGTAATGAGGAAATTGAAATTCGCGATAATTCCATCCTTTTCAAGTCCTCGGAATGGAAAGGTGTGGTCAATTTCCACTCCTAGAATGGCTCGACAACCCCATTCCGTTCCATTCCTTTTATTCTACCGCTAAAAAGAAAGAAACAAAGAATGAAGGAAGGAAGGAACGATAGGCGTACCGGCTAGCCTAATAGTGTTAGAGGAGGCTGCATCGCCCTGCACTTGAAAAGCACAAAGACAATGTGCTGAGAAGTTCGTAACATTGTGGCGGCCCGTGTGTGATGACGAAGACGTGCCTCTGCTGCCACGCGCAACGGCGCTGGCACGGCAGTTCTACCGGCACCGTCCTAGCGTGAGGCCACGACCATCTGCCCGCTAGGACATTCCATCATCGCCGGCCAGGACTCATGTAGAGGGACACCACCTCCTCTACATTTGGTGACCCGAACAGCGAACACCATGTTCGGCATAATTCGGCCAAGCACCATCCCAAATTACTGCAAGCCCACCTCCGAAGGTACGGTGCAACGTTCTACCGAGGAACCGCTAGGCGACGACGTCAATTCACCGCGGCTCCACTCATCGCAACGCCCGGCCGCGCAACACCATGGTTCTACCCAGCTCGCTCATCTACTCAGCTCACATCGCCATGGTCTCGCACTCTGCGTCACGTCGCCACACGCTTCACGATTGCACTCATCGGGCTACCACCAGCGGCACCTTCCCGAGCATCACGCTCCTGTACCGGTCGCGGTACGCCGCTGTCGACCGCGCCACCCGCATCTGCTATGCAGGCGGTCAAGAAACCCTGCCCGCCTCGCCTTCCCACCTGGCTTTTGTGCAACATAGTGGCAGTCCAGTCCATCCAATTGCGGTCAAGGGGCACCGGGACCAACGTTCCACCGGGGTCACGCACGGAGGCCACAGTGAGTTTTACTCCCGGTCTCCACGTGGGTCACGATGGTCCTCCCCGGCACTCTCCGTGGTGACAACACTACGAGCTCAACGCTCACGAACCGGTCGCGGTTCTGTCGCCCCACTCTCTTATCACTTCGGCCTACATGCATGCTCTCCGCTTTGGCCCGCCCCTGGAACCCTCCCGGCCAGCTCTTGTCCGCACCGTTCAGCCCGCCACTTCTGCCCACTCATCACAAGACGCAAGACCAGCCGTCCTTGTACTGCGTGTATCGACGCCTCTTCGACGCTTATCGACGCCTCTTCCTGTATCGACGCGGAATCTCAACCGCCAGCTCTACACCGCTCCGCGTCTGAGGGGGGGAGTGATGTGGCGGCCCGTGTGTGATGACGAAGACGTGCCTCTGCTGCCACGCGCAACGGCGCTGGCACGGCAGTTCTACCGGCACCGTCCTAGCGTGAGGCCACGTCCATCTGCCCGCTGGGACATTCCATCATCGCCGGTCAGGACTCATGTAGAGGGACACCACCTCCTCTACAACATCTCAACAATATCGATACACACCAACTTGTGATGATAAACTTTCTTTTAAATTCTGACACGTGAGCAATCTTGCTGATCAGGGATATAGTGTGTTCCGGTTCTCGAACATGAGGACAAGCCGTGGAATATACAGGGTGTTCAAAATTAAGCTTTCACTAGCGCTTTATAAATAGCCGAACAAAAGCAAAACTGGTGCTATTTTTCTGTTCCTTGAGTAAGAACCAGGTGCTACATAATTACCAGCACCTGTTTCCTACACAAGTAGCGTGAAGTTATCATCCGGTTTCCTGTCATCGCTGTGTTTGCGTAGCGCTCGTGAAAGCTTAATTTTGAACAACCTGTATACATTCTATACCTCTGCCGAAGCCGCGCCGAATTCTGGATGACCGGGGAGAGCCTCCCTGTACTATTATTGTAGTAACAAAGGAGAAAGGAAGCATGCCGAATATTGGACGATATATTATTTCGCCCTTGACCGTGCGCAGGTATGGTGCCTCAGAGCCGTATATTAAAAGGGAGTCTGGCCATTAATGGGTCATGCCTATACCTGAAGCTCCACCCACTTTTTCAGCTTTCCGACCAATAAAGTCTTGATATATGAAGCACTATCAATCTTCCTATCTCCACTAAATGCCCCCTTATCCAATATGGGCAGCGCCATTTTGGGTGGCAAGTGGATTGGATGGGATTGACATGGATACCTCTCGTAATCTGCAAAGGTAGTGGATTGTTGGTGCAAATTTGATGAGCGCCACCTAGGGAGCGTAAGGCACGTCGGGAATTGTCGTCTGCTTCCGTCGTTGTACCGCTGCCGGCAGCTGGGACACATTTTGTTGTCGGTATGATTTTTAAACAAATCCACATGAATAGTTGGAATATAAGAGGCAAGAATGTTTATATCCATGAAATCGGCAATTAAATATAAGATTGTACAGCACAGCACCGTTTTTAGTTATGGTTTCGTTGTGATCGCCGTGTTCACTAGGCCTAACACCGGCGACAAAACGTATTATTTTCAGTTAGATATCGATGGATGAGCATAAGTTGAAACTGATTTTCGAGAAACTTATATTAGGATGTATATTTGCAGCGTAAAATCAGGTTAGTCTGTGAAAATTTTTTGTCACGAAATCCCCGCTTCACTGTGTTTGTTTTCGTCGCCATTTTGGGTGGCAGTATGGTGTCATGGCGAGCCCCTTGGTAAAAAGCAAACCAATCAGAGGAGCGAAACTGTGATTGACAGGTCGAGCCCCTTTTTGTGACTCCTCCCAATGGCCAAACTCCCTTTTAATATATGGCTCTGTGGTGCCTGTGTAAAGGGCGCGATGGCAGAAACCAGTTGGCTGAAATCAAAACTACCACCTTCAGTCTGTCATTCACTGTCGCCTCCGCCTGGCCTTCCGCGACACTACGCATCCTTTCATCACCACATGCGGCTGAATGGTCCGTTTACCCTGCAGTTATGGGACAGCGGCTTGGCCGCGCGCCGTCAGTCCTTTGTACCACATATATGCACGAGAGGGCTGACCTAAAGTCACTGAATTGGGAAAGTACCGCCATCCTCTGCTCTTTGCCGCCGCGTCCTTGGAACAACAATGGCGGCCGTAGCATTCCAAACCATGCAGTGGCCGCCATTGTTGTTCCCAGGTCGAGTCGGGAATAGGAAAGCATGCGCAACTTTCCTCAGTCCAGTGATTTTACGCTGACCTACCCCATCTTCTTATGGGTTGCTTCGTCTACATATCCGCGGGAACGCGAGGTCTTGCAGCACATGATGGATGCAGTGGGCCACCCTCCTTTTATCCTCGGCAAGGTGCTGCGGGTCCCTGGTCTAGTCCCGCTGATATGTACCAAGGTCTCTTTTTGGAAGTTTCTGTCATCAACCGGCCTCTCCACCATGCTTTGCTCACCTGAACTGACGTCTTCAACATCATTTTTCATTATCTGCAATTGGCACTGGGGCAACGCCCAGCCTGCTGGCCAGTATCAGCCCCGTCTCATCATTTCTTTGTGTGTGTGTGTCCTCGCATTGTTTTATTACTGGGACGAGCTTCCCCGAGAGGTTGCCACTGTCACCGATCATGTCAAGTTTAAGGAATTGAATTTCTCCCTTTCATTTTATTTTTTCGCCAGATCAACATCATCAAGCTTAACTTTTCATTTTTGCCTCGTCTTACACCTCGTAGTCAACATTGCTGATCGTTTGCTACCAATCACAGATTCTCATTACTATTGTTCTCTAATTTATTTATTTTTTTCTTCGAGCACTGTTAGTATCTTTACTAGCGCTTGTTGTTGATGGTAGAAGAGAAAAACAATTGGAGATGAGAGTCCGCTTGTTGTGTCCTGTTGTTCATTGCTGTTCCCGTTGAATTTGATGTAATACGTGGGCTTTATTATTCTACTCATGTACAAGTTGTGGTGCTGTAACTTTGTTGTTTTTGTTTTTATCTTTTGTGTCAACTACGAATATTTGTGCTCATGAGCGGTGTGTGTGTGTGGGGGGGGGGGTATATGTTTAATAGAAAGAAACAAGAAGGAGGAAATGTGAGCCATGCTGATGGCGACTTGCCATTACAAAAAAACAAAAGAAACATGCTGTACCCGCTAAGAGCGCCCTAAACAACAACAACAACAAATAAGTTAATGATAATGAATGGGGAAATTCGCCACGTAAACGTATATGTAGAATAAATATATATAGTCACTCACTGGTCCAAAAGGAAGAGCGAAAGACAAGGAACGTTGAGGGTACATGGCATTGCAAGGTTGGCAAGGTCTGCATGGTCCTCCACATGGCAATGTCACAGAGTACTACCAGTGGTAACACAGCACAACTATCAATCCTTATTTTATTCAATAACAATTTTCAATATAGACGTATTTATTCGTACCCTATCATGGATTATCGAAAGAGCATGGTTGTCGCATGCTCGACGTGAAGTCAATGACACTGTATATTCAACATACGCGAATCTATTATATCGATAGTTAACGTATTGATCCTTTGCAGATGGATTCCATATCTGCTTCAGGAAGAGCGTGGCTGCTCCGGTGTCGACGTCATCTCTAAAAGTTCTTTCTGACTTCCTTTCAGGGTTCCGTGCATGGTTGTCTTTTTCTTGATGTCCTCAGTTCCTGGAACTTTCGTTGAAGATCCGGACTGTTCAGACGCCTTGCGGAAGTACAACCGCCTTGTGAGAGTTGATATGTGGGAAGGCAATCGAATATCACTCTTGTCGACTGCAGCATTCAGAAGTTCTCTGTTCACTTCTCGGAGTAACGCGGTAAACTCCTGTTGTTCCTTGGTCTTTGCAGACTTGTCGAATACTTTGCAGAAATGATCAATGAATGCGTCGGTAGACCCCTTGCCTTCTGCGAAACCAAAGGAAATGTAGCCTGAGCGGCACTGGGATAGGCGATAGTGAAACTTTATCTGGTAATTGCATGTCAACGAAGTGTAGCAACTGGAGACACCATTTATCGAACGGTCATTTTAGGAGAGTGCTCGCCTGTTTGCTGTCCCGAGATGCAGACGAAGAAATCACGCTGATCCGGCCACCCATATCCCGACGTCGTGTCACTCAATGTTCTGGATACGGTTATTTCTTGGCTTGTCTTCGACGTCTACCAACAGACAGAATAACAATGATCAGATTACTGTAGACATGCGCGGTCGCACTGCTAGAAGAAACAAGTACATAGTCATGACCCGTGCCAGCCTTATGATGCGTTCTTTCGTGACAGCCTCATGATGTAAGAAGTCCAGTGAAATACTCTGAACATAAGTCCGTGACAACAAGTCCTACAGTTGGGACCGCCCAGTCATCCATGGAAGGCTCCTGCAATTGGCTACGAGCCTTTGCACGACGCCTCCGCTTTGCGATCTAGTGTTGTCTCTCTTTCTCTTTCTCTCTCTCTCTCGCCCCAGTCCCCCATTTGGCCGCGCCGTACTACATTCGCGCGCGCGGAGCGATTCTTGTATGGGAGCGGGGTCAAGTGCATGCATGACTTATGCTGTCCCTGACTATAGTTTCGGTGGTATACTCACGTGGATGAAGAACAGCTTGGGTTTGCCCAAGAGTTTAGAAGCATTTGCCCCGTTAAAAGTTTCCGTGAGGTCTTTGGTGCTCACGGAGTCGTCCTTGGTGCACAGTTCATCTGTCAGCGGGTGCACAAATGTCAGGAAACAACAGGCCACCACGTCCCAGTTGTCTTTCGCCTCTGAAAGTACAAGACGTTCTGTCCTGAGACCACTGTGCGCAGGGGGACAAACGTTTACCGAACACGCGAGTGGGGGCGGAAGCGGGCGAGTTCACTCCGTCAGAGGGGTGGGCGACTGCGCTGGTTGCGACACAGCGAGCTGGTTTCGGTATCGCTTGAATGTGCTCGCGAAGTGGTTTGGATTGTTGTCGCTACCGGCGTACTCCCCCCCCCCCTTCCCCCTGAACGAGTGTTGTCAACGAGTGTAGTCAAGCCGGTCAAGCTTGACGTTATGTTGACATATAGGCGGTGACTATAGAGGTCACCTCCTTTCCACGCGCTTTTTTCTTAGAGTGGCATGCATGGCCAAACTAACTTTTGTGTTCGTGTGGCGGGTGGCCTCTATTTATAAGTGACCTGTGTAACGTTTCCAGAAGTGAACATATTCGACACAAGTGTGTCTGGTTGGGTGAGAACTATGGTAGTAACGAAAATCTTCAACAAAGGTACAGGACGGGGATACCCGACGTTTCGGAGCCAGTTCGGCTCCTTCCTCAGGGGTGACTGTAGTGGCCGTTGGCAGCAGCGTTCTTGCCGTGGTTCGAATTTCGTGATTCGTCGGATTGTTTTTCAGTCACGTGACGGAGGCCGCTGACGTATACGCTGGGTAACGCTCCAACAGATCGGTTAAGGTTTCCAAGTGTGGATTGTATATGCCAGGACTCTACAGACATTCTTTTGATCTGATTACCCTCAAGGTCGATGATGCAGGCGTTTTGAAAGTTGATAGGATGGTCTCGAACTTGACAATGTTCAGCGAGAGCGCTTCGTTCGACGTCCGACTTCCGTACATCATTCTTATGTTGCCGTAGCCTCTCGGGGAAGTTCCTTGTCTCGCCGATATATGACGCGCTGCATTTGGTGTATGGAATTGGTGCATGCAGGTTACAGCTAGAAGGCAGATAGAGGGCCTTTACTAGACGGTACGGTGTCGCGCCGAGGAGAATATATACCACTCGTGCGTTCCGTGAATGTACCGCACCACGCTGTTCAGTGCACAGCGGTACAGTGACTGCACACGGCGTGTAGCGCCCCTCGCGAGAAAGTACCAACACATACCAGCTACCTCTAGTTGTTGCCGTCGCCACTGACTGAGGGCCAGTTCTCACTTGGCAACGCCCGGCGCGGCGGCGTGAGCGGGCGGCGGAAACAGACGCGCATTTCTGTAGTCGGGAGAGGAGAGACGTCGAGCCAAAAAAACTGCCATGCCGGCCTTCTTTCACGACGTCGGCGAGAGCTGCCGACCAATTAGGTGACACAGAAAGGCCACGCCTCGTGATTTTTCGTCTGCTTTGGACGACGGAATGCCACTGTGGTGGGAACATGAATAATCGTGCGCGCTGACGGGGCGGCGGCTTCTACTTCCGCCGCCCGCACACGACGCCGCGTCGGGCGTCGCCAAGTGAGAACTGGCCCTGACTCACTTCTTCACTGACTCAAAGTCTGCACTGCAAGCTATTGAAAGTTCTGGCGTACGAGGCTCATCCGCGCCCATAGTCACGGGTGTGTTGATGGCTTACCACCCTGTGTACGAAGCAGGTCACAGGCTGGTTCTCCAGTGGGTTCCAGCCCGCTGTGGTGTCGTGGGGAATGAGCAGGCCGCAGAAACAGCTCTCTCGTATCGGAAGCGGACCAGTATTGCACTGCTGAGAGGAGACCGTCGTTCCATTCTACGACGCCTCGTGACACCCCTGGCTTCCCGCCAATGGACGAGTGACATTCTCCCCCCATCTACGCTGAGAGGAGTTTATCCAACGCTCGCTTTCCGCATGCCACGACACACCTCTCGTCAAGAATGCTGTATTAATTCATCGAATGCGACTGGATGCGGCATTACCGCTTGAGGCAAGTTGACTCTCCCAGATGCTGTCACTGCGGTGCTCTAGAGGTTCTGGAGCACATTCTTCTTCATTGCCCACACTATCAACCTTCCCTTCTTTCTATCAAAAGTGATTGGTCCCTGGACGAATCCAGCCCTCCAAACGCTCTGCGCTCAAAGCTGTTTTGACCTTCCTGGACATAATCGGACTTCGATCCTTCTTGTGAAGGGGCTTATTATTTAATTCCTCACATCACCACCAGCAATGGGCTAGAGTATCGCTTCTGGCTACTGCCATCGTCGGCCAAGTTCAAACTCGACGCGATATACTGGACAGTCGCTCCACTTCACACTTCGGAACATCGCTTCCACTATGTTCCCCTCGTCACACCTCTTTTCTCCCCATTACTGATGCTGTTATCGTTATAACGTTACCTTCAGTGCGATACAATGTGATTTCATATTTACAGCCCACTGCTCAATGGCGTTTGACTCCGATGACGAAAAAAAAAAAAGAAAGTTCGCAGAAGGTTGATCTTCTTCCGCAAATAATCTCACAAACCTTTCCAGCAGGATGTCTGAGCAGTTACTGTTGAAGTCGGCCCAGGACGTATACTAACCCCCCCTCTGTCTCCCACTCTTTCCCCTGCTGTCTTCTCTCCATCTGTCCACATCTATGCGCCGCTGATAGCCACAGTTGCTTCGCGGCGCTAACACGAAATTAAAAAATATATGTTTCGCTAGCAGCTACTCACAAATAGTCACTAAACAGGGAACAGAGTAGCGACACTGAGCCACACCGGCGAGCGAGTCCGCCATCTTGGGTCCGGCGCGGCTGCGTCGCCTAGCAACAGGAGGGCAATCTCCCCCTTCTCCGCCGGAGAACTTTGCGCAGTCGAGCCAGCTCGCAACCGAGGAAACCGGTTTTGTTATGGAGGCGACCCAACATGGACGGCGCGTTCTTGGAAGGAGAAACCACGTGACACGGTCGGCCCAATCGCGGACACCGAACGGCGGCTCCAGTGCGGAAATGGAATGCGATACTCTGTACCAGGGTTGCGGAGTTGCCACTCCGGAGTTGAAATGATTCCGGATTTATTACAGCTCGGAATGGAATTGGAATGGAATGGCGGAAACTGTCCTACAAGTGGAATGGGAATCGAAGTTGGCAGTTTTTCGCAGGAATGGAATTGGAATGGAATGGTCTGGGCGCCACGGTGGCTGCTGGACTGGCCAGTACGGTTACCGGACACTTCTCTTTTATTGATGGAATTAACGGAATGGAATGGGGTTTCCAAGCCCATTCCAGGAGTGGGAATTGGCCATACCTTTTCATTCCGAGGAATTGAAAGGAATGGAATTATCGCAAATCTTCATTCCTCGGAATGGAATTGGAATGGAATGGCGGAAACTGTCCTACAAGTGGAATGGGAATCGAAGTTGGCAGTTTTTCGCAGGAATGGAATTGGAATGGAATGGTCTGGGCGCCACGGTGGCTGCTGGACTGGCCAGTACGGTTACCGGACACTTCTCTTTTATTGATGGAATTAACGGAATGGAATGGGGTTTCCAAGCCCATTCCAGGAGTGGGAATTGGCCATACCTTTTCATTCCGAGGAATTGAAAGGAATGGAATTATCGCAAATCTTCATTCCTCGGAATGGAATTGGAATGGAATGGCGGAAACTGTCCTACAAGTGGAATGGGAATCGAAGTTGGCAGTTTTTCGCAGGAATGGAATTGGAATGGAATGGTCTGGGCGCCACGGTGGCTGCTGGACTGGCCAGTACGGTTACCGGACACTTCTCTTTTATTGATGGAATTAACGGAATGGAATGGGGTTTCCAAGCCCATTCCAGGAGTGGGAATTGGCCATACCTTTTCATTCCGAGGAATTGAAAGGAATGGAATTATCGCAAATCTTCATTCCTCGGAATGGAATTGGAATGGAATTGGTGGCCCCATTCCGGAACCCTGCTCTGTGCCCCTATTGAGTGTCTCTACTCATGAACACACGTGAGCTCATATATTTACGGGCAAGTTAGCGGGCGTACCTTCTTTCAGGATTTGAAACAACTCCTCTTTAGCAGGGTCAACATAAACTTTGACCTGGAATCCGCACTGCTCAAATGTCTTTTGCAGTTTGTCCGCAAGTGAGCTGTCAGGACGTTTCCCTATAGGTATCGGTCCTCTGCGAGAGTCCGGCATCGTAACGCGTGCAGGGTTCTGGAAAAGGAGGAACCACACAAGCATACATAAGTTGCGATCATAAATTCGTATCGTGGATCTCAGCACAGTTTTAAAGTACCACGCTGCATGACACGTCTTCGTATATACCATATGCGTGTGTCGTATAGAAAGGGCATTGAGATAAGTTTCTGACACCATGCAACCGGCAAGAATATTTTAAAATGTATTTTGCGGTTTTGGGTGTCTAGCGATTCTCCGAATGGTGCTCTTTTGTCGTCAATCTGCGGGTGTGACGTCACGAATATGGCGCATCTGCCGTGCTTTCATTCGCGCCCTGCAGAAAATACGCAACCTGCGTTGTGGTGATTGGGAAACCATAAGTGTAGCGAATCATATGCTTCGATTGTAATGACGCATTCGCATCTCCTTCTTTTCTATTTTCTTTTTTTTTTTTTTTTTTACGACGAATACTATGCGTATTTGCACATCGGACACGCAGCCAGCCTACGCGTCTTGCAACATTGGTCCTCCTAACGTCAGTTTCCGTCTTCTCACCACAGCTGCTGGCCGTCTTCCAACGTAGGGCGGAGAGCCAAGGTGGGAAGACGCTGTTGCTAGGACACAGACGTCAGAGTTCCCAGAGGCGTCATGTACTCTTGGAGAATCCGAAACTATTTAGTTTTGTTGGTTATTTGAGAAATTTGTAGAAGCACGTAATGGAGCATTAGTATTTTGCATAGTCTTTTTAGAGAGGTTAATTTTTAACAGGAGATAAAATATTATTTTTTTAGTCTCTAGTAGCTCTTATATCGTACACCAATGTTTCGGATTAAAGCTTTGTCACGAGTTCTGTGTAGCGAAATAATGGAAAGTAAAGAAGTAGGGTATCGAAAGTCTGTAGACTCACTCTAACATCGATGATGATGCACACACCTCCCTGAGGAGTATTCAGAGCGTAATCACGGTCGTTTTTCCCTACAGCTGTGTGTCCTGACGCCCCTTTAGTAGGCCCTGTGGTTTCCATGGCACGCCTGCATTGTGAAACATAACTGGTGGACGAAAGCACTGATATTCCATCATCTTTATAAGCAAGAATGGCTGCTGCGTGAGTTAAGACATTTTTGCAGTAGGGTGGTTGGCAACATGCGGGGCAACATGGCAACAGATGGCGCGAGTAGAGTGTGGACAATGAAGCATGAAGACAACATGTTGTCACTGTCACTGGTGTCTTAGGGCGTGCTCTTTCTTTTTCTCTCTCTTTTCCTCTCTCTCTTTCCTTCTTTTTCTTTCCTTTCTTTTTTTATTGTTGTTGGGGTTAGAAACAAAAATATAGATACATTAAGACTACTCCTTATTAGCGTACAAGCTTTCATGCAGTGGTCTGCATTTCCTCACGTGCTTGATGAGGTGAGAACCACTGCATAAAAGCGATAATAAACAGTAGTTTTTGCAATGTTCTTATCGTGTTGTCACTTGTGTTGACCGTACTTCACTCAGTCTCGATATCTCCCGTTGCTCAGGTTAGGTTAGGGAGAATGAAGAGAGTAAACACTGCAGTACATTTAGCCCAGGGGGGGTGTTTAGCTCAGGACGGGGTTGTCTCCTGCGTATGACTCTTCGGACCAAATGAAGCAGTTGTATATCTTTTGTTTAAAAGTGCTGTAAAGCAGCAGGCATGCAATTTTATACTGCGGGCTCACTTGACAGCCTGAGCGGTGAGTAGTATACAAACGCCACAAATTTCGTTAAAATCCGTCTCGTAGTTTTTTCTTTAGAAAATGTACATTTAATATTACGGGCAACCGTGTGTCTAAGGCTCGACACGAACTCCGCAGTTCCCGCCATGTAGGGCGGCGACCAGAAACGAGCCAATAACAATGGGAGCGTACAGCGACATCTGTGGACCGCTACCATCACCACGTTGGCTCGTCGGACGTGGTGCATCTTTGCGTAGGTGACTCTCTTGGTGATAATGCTGACATTTATTACTCATTTCCACGATGTACCAATGTTGTTGCATTTGGAGAGAATATACGTCAGGAACTATCTCGTTTGAGTAAACTTTTCGAGGGAAGTTCATGTAGCTGGCTACTTAGCCCATGACTTAGCCGACAGAGGGCTTGGGACAGGTAACACTGTTGCTCGACGAATAGGCTATTTTTATCACCAGGCGTCGCCTCGCGTCTTTTCATCGCAGTTTTAGTCGTGATTAAAAATATTTAGAGTTTTCTGTTGCACATAAAGCTTGCAATGCGGATTTCTTTCGGAATAAGCTTTCAAATGTCTTTACAGTATGCCTTTAATCTCCCTTCTGGCTTTCTCTCCCTCTTTTCTCACGCCACCCAGCGGGAAATTGAGAGAATAATAGTGTGACAGTTCACAAATGAACAACTTTTCAGCGTGTTACCTAACAATATGTTCAAAGGAAGTATATAAAGCACGCGATATTGTCCATTCCGCCCCACTTCTGCCTATATACTTCGAGTCATCACGAAACTAACATTTTGACGAACTTAGCAGTCAGAAACATAGCAATGAAACAAACTAACGTGACATAACACAAGAAAGCCAAGTACATAGGTGTACTGAAGATTCATGCCTTGCGTTTGAGGAGGACCGAAAGGATCTGAGTTAGTGTAGTTGTGTTGTCCTTTCAGTCCTCCTGACACTCAAGGTATGAATCTTCATTTCACGACACACCAGCTGGCCGTACTTTCTTCTACATAATCTACATAAGTGTTTTCCGGACTAACATTTTAACTTATTTCTTTTTCCAATCAATTAATCAACTACATAAGCGCCCCTGTGGCCGGCCTTCCATTTGATGCCAATACACTCTCTCATAAGCGACAGGCTGGCTTTTTTAAAGTCATGCTGGACACGGTGATGGCGGGAATGTGTAAGTAGTACACGAAGCTCGGTACGGAATCCAATTCAAGGTTCTTGCACATGTCCTTGAGCGTATTCGCTCCGTCCTCGTATTCCATTGCGCACATTGTGGGCAACCTGTCAAGCGATGATCTCGATGGGTTTACAAAGTGCAATGAGGGAGAGCTTCCTGGAAAAAGGAAATTGTATGACGCGAGCGATTACCGAGAAAAGCTGTGAAAGCACGAAATGCTGAATGAACTGCACCATACCTGGGTAAATTACTTCTAATATGTTATTAAATTACATTACCCACTACTCCAGTTAGAATGTAATTAAATTACATTACCCATTACTGCAATTACATTGTAGTTACATTACAATTACTACGAAAAAGTAATGACATTACAAAGTCGTTACTGCGAGCTCTCTCACACTCCTTTATTTGTCTCTTCTGCATGTCGGGTTATAGTGTGCCACGTATGACGTATCGTTCCACAATGTAGAGACGAAGATGGTACAATGTTTCACGACAACGGCGAGATTGTCCGTAGGATGGGGCCCCTAAACAATGATTCTCCAATGCCACAAACCGTTGGCCTGGACACTCGATTCTTTTGTAAAAAGTAATGAGTGATGTCATTAAACTTACTGCCCAAATGTACTTAAATTACATAACAAACTACATAATGCAGAAAGTAATGCACTACATTACAAATTACAAGAAAAAGTAATGTATGGAACTGCACCATGTACAGTCCATTATCCGATGCGCAGTATTTATCACAAAGTATCCATGTGACACGATTTCGGAATCATCCATGCAGCTGGATGCTCTAAGAAAAAATGGGCAATGACACACCCCTTCTGGGAACTATATACCGGGTGTTTCAGTTAAATCCCCGGGCTGAAAAATTCGTGATCCGGTGCACTAATCGACGAATTTTCCTTTTTTACAAGTATCTGCCCGATACCGATTACAAGCTGAGCACCCTGTGAATGAGTGGGAGGCGCTCGTTATGTAAATAAAAATTCGTATGAGTTGCGTAAACACACATAACTTCTAAAACAGGGCGCTATCGGTATTAAAATGGGTACTTCCCCTTTTGGGGCCTTCAGTGGACAACTTTCAGAGCAAAATCTGCCACCGAAGCGGGTCATTTGTTGCTGTAATTAATTGGTTTCGGTTTACATATTTTATCGCGGCTCGTCGCGGTGAAGCGCAAAAGGACGTAATTCATTGGTGTAAGGACATAATTCATTGGTGGATAAGGGAGTGGAAGAGCGTCCTTTTGCGCTTCACCGCGACCAGCCGCGAGAAAAATATGTCAACCGAAACCAATGAGACTAAGACGCCATAACGACTGGCACGAAAAGTGACCGCCGCTGGGGGGAGCTTACGAGCTTGCTACGTCACTGAAATCCATTGAATCCATGCTGTAGGAAAACATCCATTGTCAAGTGTAGGACGGCCACACAGCAGCACTCTTTGAGAGATGTTGTCAATATACCTTACCTTGTCGTACTCCCGTCAACGTTAGATAATAAATCAACTCTACATTTAAAAATGTACACCAGTATAAAAGTATATTTACGCCGCTAGAAGAGGTAAACTTCCACTCTGGAGCATTGACACAACGTCCGTAAAGACGCAAATGCGTTATCGGAGCGAGATAAGATACAAGGTACCTCTCCATATTTTTCTTTTCCAATCCAATCCAATCCAAGGTACAAGGTTCACTTTGTGATGCTCTTTGTTTTTTGTGCATTGAGATTTCGCAAGCGGATTCTTCTACACTGTTGCTTTTGGTGCCAAGTTTTGTGGTGATGTTTTCGTCCATTCCGTTTCAAAGTTTATAGATTTGTGTAGTTTCCCTTTCTTTTCTGAACAACGCGTCCTGGAGCAGCCAGCCCGGAGTGGCTCGAGACTAACATATACATTCTTTTTTTTTTTTTTTTTGCAATTCAATCAAGGTTTAACGCGCCCTCACGCGACATTCGATTGTCACTATAGAGTTGCTTGAGTGGCAGGAAGGAGCATATAATTATATATCCCTACCTTTGACCCCCAATACCTTTTAGGTGGTTACCAGCTGGAGCTTCCGATGATGCTAACGCTGACACTTCCGAGTTTGTCCCCTTCTTTGACACCTACTATTTGTTTCATTTACGCTATTCTGAATTGTTTTTGCAGTTTCACAATCGATACCGCCATTTGTTCCGTTGGCGTCGGTGACTGCTTTTGTGGATGTAACAGTGCCGCAGTTGTGCGCCCTTACCTGTTGGTGTCTCATCCATTCGCTTGTTTTCCCCAATTTCCTTTTCATCAGCAATTATTTGTTGTTTCATCAAGGTTGCTTTTGAAGCAGTTTTACACATCTCTTCACGCAGCCATTTTACCATAGCTTTGCGCACATTGGCCTGTGCCTACGTCACACGGGGAGATCTCGTTTAATTTAATTTTTAATTTTTATTATTCGTTTAATTTTAATTAATTGAATATGCATGTAGCCCCACCCAACGAGCAACGTGTCAATCTCTCAAGGGGCATTAGATCCAGTGCTCCTTGAAAGATTCACACGTTGCCCGCTAGGTGGCGCTACGTGCGTTTCCAATGGCCATTGGTTTCGATGACCATTGACACACTCTGTGTGACCTTGATGTTAGTTGCTTCTTCGCCACCGAACGCCAAATCATCAACGTGGTCATGTTTTTCAGTTTTACTAGCGATGGCTATATTCTAGCGGTAGAGCGAAGCTAATCGGAACAAGCGGAAAAGTGCGTCTATTTTTACTTTTTCTTGCTCACTATACCCATACATTATGTTACAGTATACTGCTACATTATTCGGGGAAATTGAAAGCCGCTAAGATGAAACAAGCTTCTGCCAGAGAGGGCTGCACAAAGCAACAACAACATAGGTGAATGGATGATGGTGATGGTGTGGGATGTTTCCGTGCGTTGAGTGCAGGGCCCTACCCCATTCCAAAAAGGTTAACATGAGACGATGACTAGGGAAGGAAATCCCTAGAGTTTTTGAAGCGGGTTGGTGGCCCTCAGAAAGGAAAGAAAAACGCGAAGTGCACGGCACTGATCGTCGTGTTTACACGAGAAAGGAAAAGGAAATTTAGGATAACCTTAATAGACGAAAGAACGTCAGTTTTCCTTCTGTGGCGGACCACAGGTGTTTTGAAAGCACGGTGCACTTCTTTTCCATGGGCTGCGATGATTCAGTAACCATTATGTACAACCCCACAGCCCTCCGTATATATATATGTATTGGCATCAGCCCTCCGTAACATATACAGGGATGTGTAATGTTCAGCGTGCCAGCTGCTTGACGCTGAACACGACTCTTCTTCTCAGCGTGCTCATGTAACACGATGTTGTCGGTGTCTGTGAGATCATTCTCGCTGCCTTTCGGATGATGTCCTGGAGTTCCACCGCCTGGTAAGGTGCGACGGTGTCTCGTAGCAAGGAGTCCACCGCTTGTATGAGGTTGGACTTGCGGACTCTGTTGCTTCCTCTGGAAGAACATAAGAACAGAAAGAATAAAAAGAGCATATCTTCCCCGAGAGGGAACATGTACTACAGGCCACCGATTCCTGATCTCGAGGAGACGAATCTAGACATGCTGAAAGTCCTATATTTGAGTAACTCTGGGAGTACTCTGAAGGAAGAGGCGGTCAGCCTGCGTGGTAATTTCCTTTAAGTTGTATAGCAAGTGGCGGTATCCCTCCACATGAGTCCTGATGGAATGTTCCGGCTATGTCAGAACGGGGATTGCCGGGTGTTGTGGGGCTTCTCTATACGAAATCTAAGTTTCCAGCATCTAGATGGTATTTGTTTTTATTAACTGGCTGACCACACCGAAATGGTACTTAGCATGTCTTTAGTCGTTAGTACTCAAGGTTAATATCGGCCACACATCCTATTCAGGACTCAGGTTTAGGGGGTGCTATAGTGTCCCCATACATTGTAAGGGCTAAGATACCTGATAAGGAATGCACAAATTTTATCAGTTTATGTTTGATTTGCGTTCAGTACTGTCTGGACCACGTGCTTACAAGAACCAATAGAAATTGTTTAGACCCTTTGACGTCAGTACTCGACGCCGAAGTTTCCTCGAGGGTTTCTATATCTGGCCATCCATGACACGTAGAAAAATAATTTTTCCCCCAACACTTTGGCGTGCGGTACAATGTGGATGGGATATATAACGACACTCTTCAAAACGTGACAACCTATTGAATGTTTTCTCCGTGTAAGAGCACGTTTCAAAGCAACATGTAACGTGTCAAGTTAGTGAAGTCCTCCGGCAGACACGTTACCAAGCATGTTACCATGCTGTCATGTGCTGAAAGAGCGAACATGTCTTTGCACTTTTGTGATTTTCTTCGTGATGCAAGGGTAGTAGGTTGACAACAGTAATGCACTTACGTTTGCTAACGACATAACATAGAACGAAATCAAACTCTGCGGGAATCGTCATGTAATACACTGCACTGTCCTCAGAAGCGGCTTCTTCCATGTCCTCATAGATCTAGAGAAATAAAATAATTGTATGTGCGTGAGCGAAAGAGAGAGAGAGAGTAGTAGAAAACACACACTTGTTACAAACGTATTGGCGTCCTATATTTGTTCACAAACATGGACGTTATGAGGCGTTCGAATCATAGTAGTCATTAGTTGTCAGTATTGTTCCATTCCGCTATCACATCGTATGAAGCACACTAATCATAATCAATAAAATAAAGTGGGGTCTGTGTTGATGCGATTATCCTTAACTAGAGAAACAAGGGAAAGGGTGCAGGCTAGCTGGTATAGATCCATGAAGAAGACCGAGAGACACGGACACAGAAGACGACACACGTAAGTTCTCAGACACAGCAATAATTTATTGGTTTATCTCAACTTAAAAGCTAAAAATCTTTGAAGGGGTGCGAGAGGGATAAAAGACGCATTGCTAACTACGTTTCCCCTGGTGGCAATCTCCAAGGATTCCCGAAACAACCTTCGGTGTGCGTAGCGTTCCCACGCAAGCACTGTAGCGTCCTTGAAGCAAGGCTGGCAACCTTTACAATCCCGTAAATGATCTACCAGTTCCGAAGACCCGACCATTCTTTCGACGTTTGCTGCATGTTCCCTAATCCGGTCATTGAGTCACCGGCGCGTCTGGCCAACGTAAACAAAGCCACACTCAAGGGGAATAGAATACACAACGTTCTGCTTGCAAGGAACAAAAGGCTTCCTGTGCCTCACGCCACAAGATTCAGATTTAGAGCCGAAGGGGGTCAACTGACTTAATTTAAAGGCATTGGAAAAAACAACTTTGATATTATAGTATTTAGCGACAGCAAGAATGTTGTGAGCGACAGCATTGAAATAGGGAATTACAACAACATTACGAGAGTTTCCATCATTCCATGGTCTACACTGTGAACTTTCAAGCGATTTCATGGCCCTCTTAGCAATCAATTGGCTGTCATACCCGGCCTGCATGAGTCTTTCACATTGCTTCCGCAAACTACTCCAAACAAAATGAAAACAGCTTTTCTTCGTTGCAGCATTCAAGAGGGATGTACAAACACCGAGCTTAACAAGTTTAGAATGTGCGCTTGAGTAGGGCAGGACCGGCTTGCAGTTTTCTTTTCCATATGACCAACAAAAACCGGGGTTACAATGAAATGTGAGGTTCAGGAACTTCAGCATCCCATGAGAGGGTTGCTCGGCATAAAGCTTTAACTCGAGTGCTACTGCACTAACAAACTGTAAGGTAGAATCCACACAAATAGAACCAGCATCAGAGATAACAATGATGTCATCGACAAACCGACGAATCAAAACACACTTTTGACTCCCATAACTCGTAAGCTTGCCCAGCTTAATGTCCAAGGTATTTAGATAAGTTTCTGATAAGACAGGAGCAACCGCGGAGCCAATGCATACACAATTTTTCTGAACGAACAAACAATTGTCAACAGAGATAACAGTAGATTTCAAATAAAACTCTAGAATACTGAGAAAATCGTCACAGGAAAGACCAACTTCAGACTGAAAAACAACCAACTGATCTTCAATCCTAAAATGTTTGACTGTCCTGAGAAGAACCTTTACGTTCAGGGAGTAATACAAATCTTTTATATCAAGGGAAAACATGGTTACCAGAGCACCGTGGAAGGGCTGGAAGCGCGTGGAAAGGAATCGATAGTTTTCCGTTGTCCTTCCCAGATGGCGCTTTCCAAGGAATGTCAACGTGTGTTCCACTGGTGTAATGAATATATAACCTCGAGGGTCATTTGTTCTGCTTATGTCTTAAGGTCGAACTTACTTCACAAGATTAATGGTGCAGCTTCAAGAGTTCGTGAGATTAGATGTCTCACCTGTTATCATCTTCATCCGACATGGTTGCAGCTTATCCTGTGAGAGAGCTACCGGCATTTGGACCTTGTGCCCCTTTATCTGTGCTGCTATATATAAGCATTATCGGCGCTGTTCCGTGTGTCTCATCCGGTGTTGCATGGTGTCATCCGTTCCAGTGCAATTCCATAATGAGGAAATTGAAATTCATGTTAATTCCATCTTTTCAAGTCCTCGGAATGGAAAGGTGTGGTCAATTCCCGCTCCTAGATTGGCTCGACAACCCCATTCCGTATTCCTTTAATTCTACCACTAAAAAGAAAGAAACCAATAATGAAGGAAGGAACGATAAGGCGTACTGGCCAGCCTAGTATTGTTAGAGGAAGCAGCATTGCCCTGCACTTGAAAAGCACAAAGACAAGGTGCGGAGATGTTCGTAACATCTCAACAACATCGATGCACACCAACTTGTGATGATAAACTTTCTTTTAAATTCGGACACGTGAGCAATCTTGCTGATCCGGGTTATAGTGTGTTCCGGTTCTCGACCATGAGGACAAGCCGGAAAGAGGTGCCTGATAACCAACTGCCCTGCTGTGCTGTCATAATATGCGAAGCCGTGGAAAATATACGTTCTATACCTCTGCTGAAGCTGCGCGGAATTCTGGGTGACCGGAGAGAGCCTCCCTGTACTATTATTGTCGTAATGAAGGAGAAAGGAAGCATGCCGAATATTGGACTATATATTATTTCGCTCTTCACCGTGTGCGGGTACGTTGCGTGTGTAAAGGGCACGATGGCAGAAACCAGTTGGCTGAAATCAAAACTACCGGCTTTAGCCTGTCATTCATTGTCGCCTCCGCCTGGCCTTCCGCGACACTACGCATCCTTTCTTCACCACATGCTGCTGAATGGTCCGTTTACCCTACAGTTATGGGGCAGCGGCTTGGCCGCGCGCCGTCAGTCCTTTGTACCACATACATGCACGAGGGCGCTGACCTAAAGTCACTGAATTGGGAAAGTACCGCAATCCTCTTATCTTTGCCGCCGCGTCCTTGGAACAACAATGGCGGCCGTAGCATTCCACAACATGCAGTGGCCGCCATTGTTGTTCCAAGGCCATGACGGGAAAAGGAAGGCATGCGCTACTTTCCTCAATCCAGTGACTTTACATTGACCTACCCCATCTGCTTATGGGTTGCCCCGTCTACATACCCGCGGGAACGCGAGGTCTTGCAGCACATGATGGATGCACTGGGCCACCGCTCCTTTTATCCTCGGCAAGGTGCTGCGGGTCCCTAGTCCAGTCCCGCTCATATGTATCAAGGTCTCTTTTTGGGAGTTTCTGTCATCAACCGGCCTCTTCACCATGCTTTGCTCACCTGAACTGGCGTCTTCAACATCATCTTTCATTATCTGCAATTGGCACTGGTGCAGCGCCCAGCCTGTATGGCCAGTATCAGCCCTGTCTCATCATTTCTTTGTGTGTGTGTCCTCGCATTATTCTTTTACTGGGACGAGCTTCCCCGAGAGGTTGCCATTGTCACCGATCGTGTTAAGGAATGCAATCTCTCCCTTTTATTTTTTTCGCCAGGTCAACATCATCAAGTTTTATTGTTTTCATTTTTGCCTCGTCTTACACCCGATAGTCAATATTGCTGATCGTTTGCTACCAATCACAGATTCTGATTACTATTGATCTCTAATTTATTTATTAGCACTGTTAGTATCTTTACTAGCGCTTGTTGTTCATGATAGAAGAAAAAAAAGAAAACTTGGAGATGAGAGTCCGCTTGTTTTGTCCTGTTGTTCATTGCTGTTCCCGTTGAATTTGATGTAATACGTGGGCTTTATCATTCTACTCATGTACAAGTTGTGATACTGTAACTTTGTTGTTTTTATCTTTTGTGTCAACTACGAATATTTGTGCTCATGAGCGGTGTGGGGGGGGGGATATGTTTAATAGAAAGAAAGAAGAAGGAGGAAATGTGAGCCATGCTGACTTAGTATTACAAAAATCAAAAGAAACATGCTGTACCCGCTAAGAGCACCCTAAACGTATATGTACAATAAATATATATAGTCACTCACTGGTCCAAAAGGAACAGCGAAAGACAAGGAACGTTGAGGGTACATGGCATTGCAAGGTTGGCAAGGTCTGCATGGTCCTCCACATGGCAATCTCACAGAGTACTACCAGTGGTAACATAGTACCGCTATCAATCCTTATTTTATTCAATAACAATTCTCAATATAGACGTATTTATTCGTACCATATCATGGATTATCGAAAGAGCATGGTTGTCGCATGTTCGACGTCAAGTCAATGACACTGTATATTCAACATACGCGAATCTATTATATCGATAGTTAACGTATTGATCCTTTGCAGATGGATTCCATATCTGCGTCAGGAAGAGCAGGGCTGCTCCGGTGTCGACGTCATCTCTAAAAGTTCTTTCTGACTTCCTTTCAGGGTTCCGTGCATGGTTGTCTTTTTCTTGATGTCCTCAGTTCCTGGAACTTTCGTTGAAGATCCGGACTGCTCAGACGCCTTGCGGAAGTACAACCGCCTTGTGAGGCTTGATATGTGGGAAGGCAACCGAATATCACTCTTGTCGACTGCAGCATGCAGAAGTTCTCTGTTCACTTCTCGGAGTAACGCTGTAAACTCCTGTTGTTCCTTGGACTTGGCAGACTTGTCGATTACTTCGCAGAAATGTTCGATGAATGCATCGGTAGCCCCTTTGCCTTCTGCGAAACCAAAAGAACTGTAGTTTGAACTGCACTGGGATATGCGATAGTTCAACTTTATCTCGTAACTGCATGTGAACGAAGTGTGGCTATTGGAGACACCATTTAGGGAACGGTCATTTTAGGAGAGCGCTCACCTGTTTGCTGTCCCGAGACGCAGATGAAGAAATCAGACTGAACGGGCAACGTATATCTCGACGACGTGTCACTGAATGTTCTGCATACGCTTATTTCTTGGCTTCTCTTCGACGTCTACCAATAGACAGAATAACAATGGTCAGACTACTGTAGAGGCATGCACGGTCACACTGGCACAAGAAACAAATACGTAGTCGTGAGCCCGTGTCAAAGACGGTTCTTTGAGACAGCCTTTGATGTAAGAAGTGCAGTGAAATTCAGTCAGTGGTCTTCCAGAAGACGTGAACCACTGCCACCATTTTCGTTAAAGCTGCTTGGGGGAATGCACCAGGAAGATAAATCTACTCGAATGTCGACCCGTCCCTGTTACGCACTGTTCGCAGGGCAGGGCTGTTCCAGAGACACTATTGGCCCTATCCTTAAAACCGGCGTATGGGGAAAGTACAATAAACAAATAGTCACCAGATAAGCCGCACAGGTGGACCGCAGTGCGCCTGCGAGAAAAGAAAAGCGCACATAAGGAACGGCTAACACGCGTGAAGTTACGGTATTCATGAACCCTAGTCAAAGACTGTTCTTTCATGACAGCCTTATGAGGTAAGAAGTCCAGTGAAATGCTCTGAACATATAGCCAGTGACAACTTAGTCCTACAGTTGGGACCGCCCGCCCATACGTGGAAGGCTCTTGCGATTGGCTACCAGCCTTTTGCACGATGCCTCCGCTTTGCGATGTAGTGCCAACTCTCTTTCTCTCGCCCCAGTCCCGATTTGGCCGCTCCGTACTACATTCGCGCGCGCGAAGCAATCCTTGTGTGGAGGCGGGGTCAAGTGTATGACTTACCTAGTCCTTGACTATAGTTTCGGTGGTGTACTCACGTGGACGAGAAACAGCTTGGGTTTGCCCAGGAGGTTTGAAGCGTTTGCCCCATTAAAAGTTTCCGTGAGGTCTTTGATGCTCACGGAGTCGTCCTTGGTGCACAGGTCATCATTCAGCGGATGCACAAATGTCAGGAAACAACAGATCACCGCGTCCCAGTTGTCCTTCGCCTCTGAAAGTACAAGACGTTCTGTCCTGAGACCACTGTGCGCAGGTGGACAAAAGTTTACCGAACACGCGAGTGGGGACGAAGTGGACGAGTTCACTCCTTCAGAGGGCGGGCGAGTGCGCTGGTTGCGACACAGCGAGCTAGTTTCGGTATCGCTTGAATGTGCTCGCGAAGTGGTTTGGATTGGTGTCCCTACCGACGTACTCTCCCCCCCCCCCCTTGAACGAGTGTAGTCAAGCAAGTCAGGCTTGACGTTATGTGGACATATAGGCGGTGACTATGGAGGTAACCAGATTTTCACGCCCTTTTTTCTTAGAGTGGCATGCCTGGCCAAACTAACTTTTGTGTTCGTGTGGCGGGTGGCCTCTATTTATGAGTGATCTATGTAACGTTTTCAGAAGGTATTGTCCATAGGTTACAGCTATAAGGCATATGGTGAGTCTTTATATAGGGGAATATATTTAGGAATATACACCTCTCACGCGTTCCGTGAATGTACCGCGCCACGCTGTTCAGTGCACTGCGGTACAGTGACTGCACACGGCGTGTAGCGCCCTCTCGCGAGAAAGTACCAACACATACCTGCTACTTCAAGTTGCTGCACAATTCCTGGAGCACACAATCCAGTTAAACTTATCTATATCTATATATCCTGGAGCACATTCTTCTTCGTTGCCCACACTACCAACTTTCCAGAACCGCACTCTCCGGGTCTCTGAGTCAGCTGGACTCTCGCCCCTTCTCCCTATCGAAATTGATTGGTCCCTGGCCCAATCCAGCCCACCAACGCTCTGCGCTCAAAGCTGTTTTGACCTTCCTGGGCACATTGGACTTCAATCCTTATTGTGGAGGGGGTCACGATTTCATTCCCCACATCACCACCAGCAATGGACTAGAGTATCGTTTCTGGCGACGGAACTCCCCATGCGTCGTCTTAAAATAAAGTTCTTGTCGCCACTGCCATCGTCGGCAGAGTTCGAACTCTACGCGATATACTGGACAATAGCTCCACCTCACACATCGGAACGTCGCTTCCACTATGTTCCCCTCGTTACACCTCTTTTATCCCCATTAATTGATGCTGTTACCGTTATAACGTTACCCTCAGTGCTATACAATGCGATTTCATATTTACAGCTCAATGGCGTTTGACTCCGATGACGAAAAAAAAAAAAAGAAAGTTCGCAGAAGATTAATCTTTTTCCGCAAATAATCTCGCAAACCTATCCAGAAGAATGTCTGAGCAGTTACTCATGAAGTCGGCCCAGGACATATACTAACCGCCCCACACACTCTGTCTCCCACTCTTTCCTGATGTCTTCTCTCCATCTGTCCACATCTATGCGCTGCTCATAGCCACAGTTGCTTCGCGGCGCTAACACGAAATTTAAAAAATATATGTGTCGCTAGCAGCTACTCACCAAAAGAGTAACTAAATAGGGAACAGAGTAGCGACAATGAGCCACGCCGGCGAGCGAGACCGCCATCTTGGGTCCGGCGAGGCTGCGTCGCCTAGCAACAGGACGCCCATCTCCCCCTTCTCCGCCGGAGAACTTTGCGCAGTCGAGCCAGCTCGCAACCGAGGAAATCGGTTTTGGTATGGAGGGGACCCAACATGGACGGCGCGTTCTTGGAAGGAGAAACCACGTGACACGATCGGCCCAATCGCGGACACCGAACGGCGGCTCCAGCGCGGAAAAGGAATGCGGTACTCTGTACCAGGGCTGCGGAGTTGCCACTCCGCAGTTGCCACTCCGGAGTTGGAATGATTCCGGAATGATTCCAGATTTATCACAGCTCGGAATGGAATTGGAATGGAATGGCGGAAACTGTTCTAGAAATGGAATGGGAATGGAATGGTCTGGGCGCCCCGGTGGCTGCTGGGCTAGCCAGTACGGTTACCGGTCCCTTTTCTTTTTTTCTTTTTTTTTTTTGATGGAATTAACGGAATGGAATGGGGTTGCCAAGCCCATTCCAGGAGTGGGAATTGGCCATACCTTTTCATTCCGAGGAATTGAAAGGAATGGAATTGGAATGGAATTGATGGCCCCATTCCGGAACCCTGCTCTGTGCCCCTATTTAGTGACTCTACTCACAAATACACATGAACTCAATTTATGGGCAAGTTAACGAACGTACCTTCTTTCAGAATTTTAAACAACTCCTCTTTCGCTGGGTCAACATGAACTTTGACCTGGAATGACAACTGCTCAAATGTACGTTGCAGCTTGTCCGCAAGTGAGCTGTCAGGACGTTTCCCTATGGGTATCGGTCCTTTGCGAGAGTCCGGCATCGTAACGTGTGTAGGGTTCTGGAAAAGGAGGAACCACACAAGCATACATAAGTTGCGACCATAAATTCGTATCGTGGATCTCAGCACAGTTTTAAAGTGCCACGCTGACACGTCTTCGTATATACCATATGCGTGTGTCGTATAGAAAGGGCATTAAGATAAGTTTCTGACGCCGTGCAACCGCCAGGGATATTTTAAAATGTATTTTACGGTTTGGGGTGTCTATAGCGATTCTCTGAATGGGACTCTTTTGTCGTCAATCTGCGGGTGTGACGTCACGAATATGGCGCATCTGCCGTGCTTTCATTCGCGCCCTGCAGAAAATACGCAACCTGCCTTGTGGTGATTGGGAAACCATAAGTGTAGCGAATCATATACTTCGATTGTAATGACGCGTTTCGTTCACCGTTTTGCTCAATGGTGAACTAGTTTTTTTCTTTATAACTTCGTCTTACTCGGGTGAATCCACCGTGTATTCACACGAGCGACATTCCCCCAGAAGCGGAAGATGCGCAAGGCGTCATAGCTTTCTGCTGTCACGTGAGCGAAAGCGCTCAACGCCGTGTCTTCACGTACACTGCTAACCGTGGGGAATATACTCTGCTACACAGCCACAAGATATTCCGTAGCAGACGACGGGAAAACACGCTGACGGTGTCGTCTGATAAGTGTCGTCTGCTAAATGCGCAGTACGCCACTCCCGATATTCCGCACCGTGTGAATGCTCAACATAACACGGGACGGAGTTTCGGCTCTGTGAGCAGTGTTCTCGCTTTTCCTTCCACTAGAATATTCCGCGAGGATGTCGCTCGTGTGAACACAGGGTCAGGCGTGTACTACGCCATAAAGTTGCTAGCGTTGTCGGTTCGGTTCGAGCTCGAAGCCTAGCGTTCTGTAAACAGGCGTGGTAACCAAATTAGTTCACAGGAGCCTGGGAAAAAAATCCATAAGTTTCATTCGTATCTCCTTCTTTTCTTTCTTTATCTCTTTTCTTTTTACGACGAATACCAGGAGTATTTGCCCATCGGACACGCAGCCAGCATACGCGTCTTGCAACATTGGTCCTCCTAAGGTCAGTTTCCGTCTTCTCACCACAGCTGCTGGCCGTCTTCCAACGTAGGGCGGACAGCGAAGATGGGAAGACGCTGTTGCTAGGACACTGACGTCAGAGTTCCCAGAGGCGTCATGTACTCTTGGAGAATCCGAAACTATTTAGTTTTCTTGGTTATTTGAGAAATTTGTAGAAGCACGTAATGGAGCATTAGTATTTTGCATAGTCTTTTTAGAGAGGTAAATTTTTAACAGGAGATAAAATATTATTTTTTTAGTCTCTAGTAGCTCTTATATCGTACACCAATGTTTCGGATGAAAGTGGAAAATAATGGAAAGTAAAGAAGTAGGGTATCGAAAGTCTGCGGACTCACTCTAACATCGATGATGATGCACACAGCTCCTCGAGGAGTATTCAGAACGTAATCAGGGTCGTTTTTCCCTACAGCTATGTGTCCTGACGCCCCTTTGTCAAGTCCCGAGGTTTCCCTGGTTGTAGGAGTACGCCTGCATTGTGAAACATAACTGGTGGACGAAAGCACTGATATTCCATCATCTTTATAAGCAAGAATGGATGCTGGGTGAGTTAAGACATCTTTGCAGTAGGGTGGTTGGCAACATGCGGGGCAACATGGCAACAGATGGCGCGAGTACAGAGTGGACAACGAAGCATGTAGGCAACATGTTGTCACTGTCACTGGTGTCTTGGGGCGTGCTCTTTCTTTTTTCTCTCTCTTTTCTTCTTTTTTCTTTGTTTTCTTTTTCTTTATTGTTGTTGGGGTTAGAAACAAAAATATAGATACATTAAAACTACTCCTTATTAGCGTACGAGCTTTCATGCAGTGGTCTACATTTCCTCACGTGCCTGATGAAGTGAGAACCACTGCATAAAAGCGTTAATAAACAGTAGTTTTTGCAATGTTCTTATCGTGTTGTCACTTGTGTTGACCGTACTTTACTCAGTCTCGATATTTCCCGTTGCTCAGGTTAGGTTAGGGAGAATGAAGAGAGGAAACACTGCAGTACATTTAGCCCAGGGGGGTGTTTAGCTCAGGACGGGGTTGTCTCCTGCGTATGACTCTTCGGACCAAATGAAGCAGTTGTATATATATTGTTTAAAAGTACTGTAAAGCAGCAGGCGTGCAATTTTATACTGCGGGCTCACTTAACTGCCTGGGTGCTCAGTATACAAGCGTCACAAATTTCGTTCAAATCCGTCACGTAGTTTTGTTTAGAAAATTTAGATATAATGTTACGGGCAACCGTGTGTCTAGGACTCGACACGAACTCCGCAGTTCCCACAATGTAGGGCGACGGCCATAAACGAGCCAATAACAATGGGAGCGTACAGCGACACCTGTGGACCGTTACCATCACCACGTCGGCTCGCCGGACGTGGTGCATCTTTGCGTAGGTGACTCTCGAGGTGATAATGCTGACCGTTTATTATTCATTTCCACGATATACCAATGCTCTTGAGTTTTGAGAGAATATACGTCAGGAACAATCTCGTTTGGGCAACCTTTTCAAGGGAAGTTCGTGAAGCCGGCTACTTAGCCCATGACTTAGCCGACAGAGGGCTTGGGACATATAACACTGTTGCTCGACGAATAGGCGATTTTTACCACCAGGCGTCGCCCCATGTCTTTTCACCGCAATTTCAGTCGTGATTAAAAATATTTAATGTTTTCTGTTGCACATAAAGTTTGCAGTGTGGGTTTCTTTCGGAATAAGCTTTCAAATGTCTTTACAGTATGCCTTTAATCTCCTTCTAGCTTTCTCTCCCAGTTTTCACACGCCACCTAGCGGGAAATTGAGAGAAGAATGGTCTGACAGTTCACAAAAGTGCAGCTTTTCAGCCTAGCAATGTGTTTAACCTAACAATGTGTTCAACCGAAGTGTATAAACCACGCGGTATTGTCCATTCCACCCCACTTCTGCCTTAAATATCCCAAGTCATCATGAAGCGCGAAACTAACATATTGAGGAACTTAGCAATGAGAAACATAGCAATGAAACAAACTAACCTGACATAACACAAGCAAGCCAACCACATAAGTGTACTGAACATTCATACCTTGAGTTTAAGGAGGACCGAAAGGATCTGAGTTAGTGTAGTTGTGTTGTCATTTCGGTCCTCCTCAAATTCAAGGTATGAATCTTCAGTTCACGTCACACCAGCTGGCCTTGACTTTCTTCTCCTTTCAAGTCTGCACAAGTGTTTCGGAAACGTATTTCTTTTTCCAATCAATTAATCAACTACGTAAGCGACAGGCTCGCTTTTTTATAGTGACGCTGGACACGGCGATGGCGGGAATATGTAAGTAGTACACGAACCTCGGTACGGAATCCAATTCAAGGTTCTTGCCCATTTCCTTGAGCGTATTCGCTCCGTCCTCGTATTCCATTGCGCACATTGTGGGCAACCTGTGAAGCGATAATCTCGACAGGTTTACGAAGGGCAATGATGAAGAGCTCCCTGGAAAGAAGGAACTTGTGTGACACATGTGATTGCCGAGACAAGCAGTGAAAGCACGAAATGCTGAATGAACTGCACCATACCTAGGTAAATTATTTCTAAAATGTTATTAAATTACATTACTCATTACTCCAGTTAGAATGTAATTAAATTACATTACCCATTACTGCAATTAAAATGTAATTACATTAAAATGACTACGAAAAAGTAATGACATTACAAAGTCGTTACTGCGTCACACTCTTCTATTTGTCTCTTCTGCATGTCTGGCTATAGTGTGCCACATATGACGTATCGTTCCACAATGTAGAGACGAAGATAACACGATGTATCACGACAACAGCGCGATTGTCCGTAGGATGGGGCCCCTAAACAATGATTCTCCAATGCCACAAACCGTTGACCTGGACACTCGATTCTTTTGCAAAAGTAATCAGTGATGTCATTGAACTTACTGCCCAAATGTAGTTAAATTACGTAACAAACTACATAATGTAGAAAGTAATGCACTACATTACAAATTACAAGAAAAAGTAATGTATTACTGACATAACTACCCAGGTATGGAACTGCACCATGTACAGCCCATTATCCCATGTGCAGTATTTATCACAAAGTATCCATGTGGCACGATTGGTTTCGTTTTACATATTTTGTCGTGGCTGGTCGCGGTGAAGCGCAAAAGGACGTAATTCATGGGAGTAAGGACATAATTCATTGGTGGATAAGGGAGTGGAAGAGCGTCCTTTTGCGCTTCACCGCGACCAGCCGCGAGAAAAATATGTAAACCGAAACCTATGAGTCTAAGACGCCATGACGACTAGCACGAAAAGTGACCGCCACTGGGAGCGACCACTTACGAGCATGCCACTTCACTGATATCCATTGAATCCATAAACACATAATCAATCAATCAATCAATTGAATCCATGCTATACGAAAACATCCATTGTTAAGTGTAGGACGGCCACACAGTCTTCCTTAGCAGCACTCTTTGAGAGATGTTGTCAATATACCTTACCTTGTCGTACTGCCGTCGTTAGATAATACATCAACTCTACACTTAAAACTGTACACCAGTATAAAAGTATATTTACGCCGCTAGAAGAGGTAAACTTCCAATCTGGAGCATTGACACAACGTCCGCAAAGACGCAAATGCGTTATCGGAGCGAGACAAGGTACAAGGTTCACTTTGTGACGCTCTTTGTGTTTTTGTGCATTGAGATTTCGCAAGTGGATTCTCCTACACTGTTGCTTTTGGTGCCAAGTTTTGCGGTGATGTCTTCATCCATTCCGTTTCAAAGTTTATAGATTTGTGTAGTTTCCCATTATTTTCTGAATAACGCGTCATGGAGTAGCCAGCCCCGAGTGGCTCGAGTTTAACATCTCCTTTTTTTTGCAATTCAATCAAGGTTCAACGCGCCCTCACGCGACATTCGATTGTCACTATAGAGTTGCTTGAGTGGCAGAAAGGAGCGTATAATCATATATCCCTACCTTTGACCCCCAGTACCTTTTAGGTGGTTACCAGGTGGAGCTTCCGATGATGCTAACGCTGACAATTCCGAGTTTGTCCCTTTCTTTGACACCTACTATTTGTTTCATTTACGCTATTCTGAATTGTTTTTGCACTTTCACAATCGATACCGCCATTTGTTCCATTGGCGTCGGTGACTGCTTTTGTGGATGTAACAGTGCCGCAGTTGTGCGCCCTTACCTGTCGGTATCTCATCCATTCGGTTATTTTCCCCAATTTCCTTCTCATCAGCAATTATTTGTTGTTTCATCAAGGTTGCTTTTGAAGCAGTTTTACACATCTCTTCACGCAGCCTTTTACTATAGCTTTGCGCACATGGGCCTGTGCCTACGTCACACGGGGGGATCTCGTTTAATGGCAATTGAACATGCATGTGGCCCCACCCAACGAGAAACGTGTCAATCTCTCAAGGAGCATTAGATCCAGTGCTCCTTGAAAGATTCACACGTTACCCGCTAGGTGGCGCTACGTGCGTTTCGAATGGTCATTGGTTTCGATGACCATTGACACACTCTGTGTGACTTTGATGTTAGTTGCTTCTTCGCCACCGAACGCCAAATCATCAACGTGGTCATGTTTTTCAGTTTTACTAGCGATGGCTATACAGTCAACCCTCGATTTATGAACCTTCGATTTATGAATTTCCTCGTTTTATGAACACGAGCACCGGGAACCAAACTTTTTCCATTCATTTTTCCCTCGTTTTATGAACCTCGATATTCGAATAATGAACGGAATTTCTGGGAACCAACTAGGAGTTGCCCAGCGTTTTTGTCCTCAATTTATGAACGGATCGTTCCGAAGTCAACAGAAACCTTCAAAGGGATAATTCCGTGGTCTTATGAATGACGCCTGAATGGACAAAACGTTTTCCAGGTATTGCTCCCTCGGTTCTTAACCCCTCGAAATCCGAACAACGGGTTTTCCGGGGTCGCACAAGGTGCGACCAAGTGTTCGTGACCTCAGTTGATGAATAAGGTGGTCGCTGTCACCCGGAGATTAATAAACGGAGGTTAAAAATCCCGGAAGAAATCCGAGACCAGTCCAGTGCGAATGTGGTGACATATCTTATTTCCAAGATTGACACAACGGAAGGCATGGTCCAAAGCAATATTAAACAATTTAGTATTGCAACAGAGTGTGAATGCGCTAACGTCTGTTCTTTGTGAGATTGATGCAGCAGAAGGCATGGTCAAATCAAAATTACGCAATATATGGCATTATAAACACAATCCCAACTCGGAAATACTGTTGCACTTGCTCGATAGTACTCAGTTAACTGAATTTTCGATTTATGAATCCCTCGATTTATGAACGATTTTTCGGGGAACCGAGGGTGTTCATAAATCGAGGGTTGACTGTAATCTAGCGGTAGAGCGAAGCTAATCGGAACAAGCGGAAAAGTGCGTCTATTTTTACTTTGTCTTGCTCACTATACCCATACATTATGTTACAGTATACTGCTACATTATTCGGGGAAATTGAAAGCCGCTAAGATGAAACAAGCTTCTGCCAGAGAGGGCTGCACAAAGCAAGCTGCACGGGATCCACGCTGACTTGGTACTACCAACTGTAGGATGGGACAAGCGTAAGCTTGCCCGCATCACCCTTCAAAAATAACCGGATCCACGGATTGGCCTCTGATCCAGCAGTTCAAGCTGACATTTAAAGGCCCGTCGCTCGCATACGTACTGGCTACAGTCTTCTATAATGTGTCGGATTGTTGCCGGGAAACCACAAGTTGTACATAGCGCGGAGTGCAAAGCAAACTGCACGGGATCCACGCTGATTCCATTGATGACGGTTCAGATCGAGCACGCAGTAAACTGCTTTGTCTTCCCGCGTGTGCACATTTCTACACAGCTCACACCCACAGAATTTGTCTGTTCGTTTTTCGTCGAGTTTACACGAGAAAGAAAAAGGAAATTTAGGATAACCTCAATAGACGAAAGAACGTCAGTTTTCCTTCTGTGGCGGACCACAAGTGTTTTGAAAGCATCACGGTGCACTCTCTTTTCCGTGGGCTCCGATGATTCAGTAACCATTATGTACAGCCCCACAGCCCCCCGTAACATATACAGGGATGTGCAATGTTCAGCGTGCAAGCTGCTTGACGCTGAACACAACTCTTCTTCTCAGCGTGCTCATGTAACACGATGTTGTCGATGCCTGTGAGACCATTCTCGCTGCCTTTCGCACGATGTCCTGGAGTTCCACCGCCTGGTAAGGTGCAACAGTGTCTCGTAGCAAGGAGTCCACCGCTTGTATGAGGTTGGACTTGCGGCCGCTGTTGCTTCCTGTAGAAGGACATAAGAACAGAAAGAATAAAAAGAGCATATCTTCCCCGCGAGGGAACATTTACTACAGACCACATTCATGATCTCGAGGAGACGAATCTAGACATGCTGAAAGTCCTATTGTCGAGTAACTTCCCTTAAGGGGGGAGTACTCGGAAGGAAGGTGCGGTCAGCCTGCGTGGTAATTTACTTTAAGTTGTATAGCAGGTGGCGGTATCCCTCCACATCAGTCCTGATGGAATGTTCCGGCAATGTCAGAACACGAATTGCCGTGTGTTGTAGGGCTTCTCTATACGAGGAGGAGGAGGAGTGTCGTTGGGAGGAACCCGAGAGGTCTGCCTGCTTGATTAGGCGGCATGTTTCTCGGGAAGGGAAAGGTGGTGGAGAGGAGGAGAGGAAAGGGTGAAGTGGAAGACCGAGCGGAATCCGCTCGGGGGGAGGATAGCTGCGTCCATGGGCCGACTTCAGGGGAACTGTGCCGGCATACGCCTATTACACATCTGAGGGAAACCCAGGTAAAACCCCAGACGGCACAGCCGGCCCGCGGATTCGAACCGCGGACCTCCCAGTCTCCAAGCGCACGCGTTACCGCTGCGCCACCGGAGCTGGTGGCTTCTCTATACCAAATCGAAGTTTCCAGCATCTAGTTGGTATTTGTTTTTATTAACTGGCTGACCACACCGAAATGGTACTTAACGTGTCGTTAGTCGTTACTACTCAAGGTTAATATCGGCTGCACATCGTATTCAGGACTCAGGTTTAGTGGGTGCTAGTGTCCCACACATTGTAAGGGCTAAGATAGCTGATAAGGAATGCACAAATTTTATCAGTTTGTGTTTGACTTGTGTTCAGCACTGTCTGGACCAAGTATAGTTTGTCAATGAGACGGCTGTGGGAGAGCTCACGTGCTTACAGGAACCAATAGAAATTGTTTAGACCCTCTGACGTCAGCACTCGACGCCGAAGTCTCCTCGAGGGTTTCTATATCTGACCATCCATGACGTGTAGAAAAATAATTTTTCCCCAAACACTTTGACGTGCGGTACAATGTGGACGTGATATATAACGACAGGCTTCAAAACGTGACAACCTATTCAATGTTTTCTCGGTGTAGGAGCATGTTTCAAAGCAACATGTAACGTGTCAAGTTAGTGCAGTCCTCCGGCAGACACGTTACCAAGCATGTTACCATGCTGTCGTGTGCTGAAAGAGTGAACATGTCTTTGTACTTTGTGATTTTGTTCGTGATGCAAAGTTACTAGGTTGACAACAGCAATGCACTTACGTTTGCTGACGTCATAACATAGAAAGAAATCAAACTCTGCGGGAATCGTCATGTCATACACTGCAATGTCGTCAGAAGCGACTTCTTCCATGTCCTCATAGATCTAGAGAAATAAAATAAGTGTATGTGCGTGAGCTAAAGAGAGAGAGAGTAGTAGAAAATACACACTTGTTACAAACGTATTGGCGTCCTATATTTGTTCACATACATGACGTTATGAGGCGTTCGAATCGTTGTGGTCATTAGTTGTTGTTTTTAAATGCTGAGAGAGGTCAGCCAATGTTTGGCTTGCTCCTCTTCGAAAAGACAAAGAAAAGGTTCACATGGACAAAAAATAAAAGAAAAAAAATAAATCACATTCATTAGTTGTCAGTATTGTTCCATTCCACTATAACATCGTATGAAGCACCCTAATCACAATCAATAAAATAAAGTGGGGTTGGTGTTGATGCGATGATCCTCAACTAATTTTAATCCATTAATGATAACAGTGCGCAGTTGAAGAGGTTTTGAACGACAAGAGTGATACAGCATTACCTGGACGAAGAAGAGCTTGGGCTTGTCTTTGAGGCTTCTACAGGAAGATGCCACGAAATATTTTGTGAGCATATCCGTAGTGAACTTTTGGTCGCCTTCGACAAGCATGTCGCCATTCTTGCCAGGTGTTAAGAGCAGACAGACAAAACAATCTGACCAAGCGTTGTCACGCCACGTAGACGCTGCAGGTTTAATATAATATTAGCGTTGGACTGCGCCATCTACTGATGCTTTGTTGGATACAGGGCAGGTTGGACGTGTTATATGGTAGTGTTCAAAGTGTACCTTCAGTGAGTATCTTCTGAATCGTTGCGGCTGTTGGAGTAGAATGCACGGTGCAGTTGAAGCCAAGGTATTGGAAGGCAGACCTTACATTTCTTGCGTCCTTTGTGCACGAGGAACGTCCAGGATTCTATGAGATAATGTGGTGGTGGTGGTGTGATGTTATAAGGAAGAGCTATAAGAGTTATAAGGAAGGTGTGTTATGTACCGCATCCATGCAAATGCTATGACAACAAGTATTAGCGCGACAATGAAAGAAGAAGCAGTACAAAGTACACGCCTGTCCTGACGGGACTTGGCTTGGCTTGTCCGGACATGCTTGTCCTGAACTTTGAACTAGTGAGCTTTGAACTTGTGAACTTTGTGAGCTCCTTGTGTCTGTTTCACACTAAGTCTTCTTGTCGTGTGTTTCCACCGACGCGCCCGCCATCTCTACGCTACTATTATATACAGGGTGTCCACGCTAAGTGTGAACAGATTTTTTAAAAATATATATAACACTTTTTCCAAGATGAAATCAATTGCAATATAGCGTATGCTAAAGGGCACTCCCTAGCACGGCATTAGCAAAGTCCAAAGGCAATGTCTTAATTAACTTTCATTAATTAACTTTTTAATTACAAAAGCTACAAAGTTGTCCCAATGAGAACATCTGTTCCTTTCGGTCACCTGATATCGTAGCTGTTTTCAGAACAAAAATCCGTTCGATAGATATCCCGCAAAAAATTCGTGAAGGAACGCCATTTTTTTCTTTATTTTGTTCATTGCGCTTCTTAGAAGACGCGTCTTTCTTTCACCCCAATGTGAGAGGGAGAAAGAGCACACTATCGCCTCTCGCGTCCTGGAAAAAGATTAAAAGGCAACAGAAAATGCAACCCAAGATAAGGCCAGTTCCGATAGAGTCACCCGATACATTTGCTTTTGTTTTGTTTCCGCAAGTTAAAGCTCATCTTCGACGCATGAGGCGGCACTGTGCTCCTTCCCCTTCTCCCGTTGGGGATGAAGGAAATACGCGTCTTCTAAGAAGCGCAATGAACAAAATAAAGAAGAAAATGGCGTTCCTTCACGAATTTTTTCCGGGGATCTATCGGACGGATTTTTGTTCTGAAAACGGCTACGATATCAGGTGACCGAAAGGAACAGATGTTCTCATTGGGACAACTTTGTAGCTTTTATAATTAAAAAGTTAATGAATGAAAGTTAATTAAGACATTGCCTTTGGACTTTGCTAATACCCTGCTAGGGAGTGCCCTTCAGCATATGCTATATTGCAATTGATTTCATCTTGGAAAAAGTGTTATATATTTTTTTTTTAAATCTGTTCACACTTAGCGTGGACACCCTGTATATATGCCAACGTTGTAGTGTTGTCTGCGTGCGCTGGGAACCATTTCCAACAGCAGGAACATGCAATTGCAAGTTAATACAGGGAGACCCGCGGCTGGATAGCTTCTCGACACTGAACACAGAGGATGCAGCTTGATCTGTCGTGAATTTAAATTGAAACGTGAAAAATTGATCTCTCGTAACAGCAATTTTCATGTCACTTTAACTCTCGGCAACTATGAGGCCCGTTGGCGAATTTTGCGACTGTTCCTACCATATCACTCTGAACTCACAGAACGTCGGACTCACACACAAAGCGACTCTCAGTTGCCCGTCTCGAAGGTACGAAGTGTAAATAACCATTTACTTTTTTTTTACTAATTTACTAACTAACTAACTAGTGAACCCTATCTTAACATCTCTGCAAACATTTGGTCTTACGGCGCGTTCCACTAACATCAATGTTAACCGTACTCTGTAGAATAGTTATGTGCAACAATTCTGGGTTCGAAACCGGCCGAGCACGCCAGCAACTTGGTGGCTGGGTACAGGTCAGAGCCGTATATTAAAAGGGAGTCTGGCCAAAAGGGTCACAAAAAGAGGCTCGACCTGTCAATCACAGTTTCGGTCCTCTGATTGGTTTGCTTTCTACCAAGGGGGTCGCCATGACACCTTACCGCCACCCAAAATGGCGACGAAAACAAACGCAGTGAAGCAGGGATTTCGTGACAAAAAATTTTCACAGACTACTCTGATTTTACGCTGCAAACGCACATCCTCATATACGTTTCTCGTAAATCAGATTCAGCTTATACTCATCCACTGATATCTAACTGAAACTTATACGTTTGGTCGCCGGTGTTAGGCCTAGTGAACACGGCGATCATAATGAAATCATAACAAAAACGGCACTGTGCTGTACAATCTTATATTTAATTGCTGGATTTCATGGATATAAACATTCTTGTCTTTTATATTCCCGCCATTGATGTAGATCTGTTTAAAAATCGTACCAACAACAGAATGTGCCCCAGCAGGTGGTTCTACCGGCAGCGGTACAACGACGGAAGCAGACGACAATTCCCGACGTGCCTTACGCTCCCTAGGTGGCGTTCATCACATTTGCACCAAAAATCCACTAATCTTGCAGATTGCGAGAGGTATCCATTTCAATCCCATCCAATCCACTTGCCACCCAAAATGGCGCTGCCCATGTTGGATACGGGGACAAATAGTGAGGATAGGTTTATCGATAGCTCCCCATATTTCAAGACTTAATGGAAGGAGAGCTGAGAAAGTGGGTGGAGCTTCAGGTTCAGACATTACCCATTAATGGCCAGACTCGCTTTTAAGATACGGCTCTGGGTACAGGTTGCTTAGATGCGCCGCCTTCCGCGAGGGACGTTAAACACCGTGTGCTGTGTGCTGAGACTGCAGTGCACGATAAAGAACCCCCAGATGAGCAAACTTCCATCCACAGACCGACCCAGCGTCGCTCATGATCACAGCTGTCCCGCAACATAAGGCCACGAATTGTGTATATGTTCAACAATTCCTTCTCACCTGTACATCAAGGATGACACACAGACCTCTTTTGGGATTCTTCATGTTATAGGAAAGTTCCAAGCCTCCACTCCCGCTGCCTCTTGAGCTCATGCTTGTTTTTTTTTTCGTGTCATCCGATGTCGTCATCAGCGTGCATTCCGTTATGCATACGACGCCATGCCCCACGAAGTTCTGTCTCCGATCTATACGGACGCCCCATGAAGCCTATTGTAGATCCGCTATGAGTTACCAGGCCAGCTGCTTATCTACCTCAAACAAAGATAACCACCGGTGCTGCTCTTGACGGTGTCGCCCTCCCAAAGGCAACTTCGTAGAGTTTTCGCTCGTCTCGCTTTTACTGTCGCGATTTTTTTTTTTTTTTTTTTTTTTGGAACTAGGATGTGGAAGGGAGGGATAAGGAGGTTGAGGTTCAGAGCAACTGCGAGGAACTGAGGTACAGAGGACGAACTTTAAAAAAAAATAGCGTCGCACTTTAAACGGAAAAAATGTACCAGGTTACCATGTTTACGTACCAGGTTCCCCACAGGAGGAGCCGTGTGCCTTGTATTTTTTGAATTTCGGAGGTTATTTATTTATTTATTTTTATTCCGTGTTAGCGCAACTGTGACTATGAGTGGCGGACAGATGTGGACAGATGAAGAGAGGACAGCAAGAATGAGTGGGGGACAGGGGGGTTAGTATGCGTCCTGGGCCGACTTCAGGGGGAACTGCGCCGACATATATTCGCCTGGAAAGAGGAAGACCTCAGAAAGCACACCCGATGGTAGGATTCGAGCCCACAACCTCCCAGTCTTCAGCACGACCATTTATTTATTTATTTATTTATTGATGAGGTTATTTACAAGACGTTGTCGCAAAATTTATTAAGTGTTCTGAAAATTTCATAGTCCTTTTAAGGGAAGGGTACCGTAAAGCAGAAGAGGTGCTCCTGAAAAATTATCTATTCGGTAGCCTGGGCCCTTTATACTATTACGTCACAATTTTCGTCGCAGTTGTACTCCATGTTCTTTTTTTTTTTAATTAAGATTGAAAACTATGGGCAACAGTGTCTGGCAGTCACCACCAGCGGCGCATTGCTGGCCAACTATGTATACGGCGTCAAAACTGCATTGCGTGTGCATAACACTGTGTCTAAACCAAAAGAAGTCGACTACGTGTCGGCTACGTAGTCACCATGAGCAGCAAGCCAGTCGGGAACATAGATCACTGTTGCTAGACAAATTGCGGATTATTTCCCAACAGACGTCGCCCCGAGCCGTTTTACCGCAATTTTACTAGCACATTAAAAATATTCCATAGCATTCCCTGTCTCCTGTATAACTTGTGCTGGGTTTACAAGCAACAAGCTGTTAAACTAACTATATACGCCGCCGACGTAACCTGTCTGTCTTGTCTGTACAGTTGAGTAAAGCCTACTCAACGGTATTACTTTGAGTTGCGCCAAAATGGAAACGCTACCATTGAAACGCTACCATTAAATTGCGGGTGTACCCTGCCGAGTTCGAACCTGCAACCAAGGGATCACTGAGGACCTTTCCCTTTTCTTCTTTTTTTTTTTTTTTTTTTACCGATTACTTGCATTTACAGCAATCACAAAACTAGGTGTTACATGACATGACATGCACCGTGACCGCATTCATCAAACGGGTTGTTTTCAAGTTGAGAAATGGCGCTACGCATGCTGGGTCTTCGAACTTCCGGTTCTAACTTCTGGTTCGAAATTTCGCTCATTTGGAGCAAAGCAAAACTTCGTAAACTCTGGCTTTAACTACAACGAAGACGAGTTCGCCTGGGAACGCCTGCCCCGCAAAGAAGCAAGGTACTTTAACAAATACTTCACACGTACTTTTCTTATGACGAAGATAAGATTTCGTGACACATCGTGCACGTTTCGGCTTCGTTTGACTTTCGCTTTTAAATCGCGATCTTTTGCTGTGCAAAACGTTCTGTTACAATGCGGTCAATTTGACGCTTCGGATAACAAGCAACATTTCAGATATGGCACAAGAAAATGTACAGGCAGTATTTTATCTAGCAATCTTCTGCACTCTCAGGATAGTACGCATGTAATCGTTTCCTTTTATCTTGGGACGAAGCTGTGACTTTAGTGATATTCTTTTCGTATTACGAGTTGATAATGTTATCACAGCCACGCACAATTCAACGTAATAAGTACATAGCACGGCATTTGGTGACAAGTGCCTACATCCATTAGTTGGATTTTCGTTTACGCTGGCAATATTTTTTCAAAGGCACAGGATTCCAGGGTGCGCGATACAGTTTGTGTCCTTCTTCCGCATAATTAGTGCAGTTAAACGCTGAACATCCGTTTATTTTTACGTTGTAATCACGCTGACGCTGTACGACTCCAGCAGAACTTGGAACCGGAAGCACAAAAATTCACGTGACATTGCAACTTCGTTTACGTCATTTTGACAGGAAGTAGTGAACCACCTATAGGCATTAGTCCACCTAGAAGGCAGCAGGAATTTGAGCTCAAAATAACCAAATGACATTTGATAGCTTTTTCTCTGAGAGGCCCCTACCACGAACAGCCCCTTCCTATACACGTCATGTATTCCTCGGAGAACAAGATAACTTCATCAAACGCACTAGGAAGCAGGTACTTGTGCACTTCCAAGAGCGAATGAAGTTACCCCTAATAGTACCCCATAGTCGGCAGTGGCCTCACTTGGTTCCTGTCCATCAAACTTCCGAAGTAACAACCCATTAGTCATGACAGTGAGGACGGAATGTTCCTTACAGAGGCACGTCCCTGGCAGAAGCTTCCGCGTGATTTGTCCGCGTGTTGCGGATGAATGGCTGGAGACGTGAAGGGCGATGACCGACGTGGTAAGTCGCAGGCCAACGAAGCTGTTCACACATACGTTTTTCTAACGTGTCTGTGTGTCCGTTCCGCAAAAACTCGGCGCATGTCTTCGTTTTGTTCTCGTTTGTCCACAAGGTCAGGTTACAGTAAGTCCCTTCAGTTTGAGAATGCTATACTTGGTCCTTGGGCCAACTTATCGTTGCCGCGTTTGATCATCGAAGCTCTTCGACATTTTCTTAGGGACACGTGACTAGCCTCTTATCATTAATCGTGTCACAAGGTCGTGTCAATGCCGGTACAGTGCACGTGCGTGTGTCACCCGTGATATCGTTGTTGTTGTTGGTTGGTTAAATAAATAACAAGGGGAGGTTGACTTCGCGCAAGCGAATTCTGCTACCCCCAAAAAAAGAAACGGTGCACTCTTAAAAATGAACTTCACCGCATAGCACGCTCCTAGCCAACCATAATCTCGAATGATATCGTTATCTGTCCTGATTTGTTGAAAACGGGAGGCGTACGCCTTTTTTTGTGACAATTATGAACAGCATAAGTGTCACAAAAAGGCGTACGCCTCCCGTTTTCAACAAATCGGGGCAGATATTGATATCATTCCAGATGATAGTTGGCTAGGTGTGTGCTATGCGGTGAAGTTCATTTTTAAGAGTGTACGGTCGCACCACAGAAGGTGCGAGCGCACCGCAAAAGTTCACCGGGGCGAGCGTCACGACCGCGACGTGATACCGTCACCCGTGATATCATTTCGGCAGACTTGGCTTCGTGGCTGCAGCCAGCAACTCATGAGTTCACACTATCAGGGTCCATTTTTTTTGTGTGACCGACCTCGTGCATAATCTTTATTTACGTACTCCCCCTCTCCCCTCCTCCTTTTTATTCTTCTCTCTCTTTCCGGGCAAGAATTGCAGCAGGTCAGATTCACACAAACGTTTCACGCGAAACACACTCTAAGAAAAAAAAAGAGTAAAATGGGGAGTAATTGCAGGTTCTAGTCCCCTAGACTGCAGTTACTCCCCATATTTTGGTCCCCTAACCCCGACATTTACTCCCCAGGACTGCATATTGTCACTGAACTTCACAAATGGTCTTCCGAATGCAACAGTCTACGTAAATATGTGCTCTTGGTCAATTTGACGGCATAAAGGCTGTATTACTCAGCCAACTTAGCAATTTTCCACCCCCCACAGAGTAAGAAACAGTTAGCGCTTCTTTCCTCGCAAATTGTGCCTTATGTATGTCGTAAGATTTTTTATCACTCGACATATCACTGTTGACTGTTTGATTCGAAGTATTTTCATTAATGCACACTAATTTTGTTCCTGGGACTCTTAGAACAGAGCGTGAAATGCAGTCTCCACCCTGTGACATTCATTTACTCCCGAAAGTAACTATTTTTTGTGACAATGCATTTACTCCCCAAAAGGAGTAAAATTACTCTTCTTTTTTTTTCTTAGAGTGCAGCATATGCGCACACACGAGAGCGTATGGCGTTGATCATACGCCTCTGTTCTCTGCACATGTTTTGTACGCGAGAAACATCAGCACTCTGAACAGACGTCGTTCGAGGAATTGTCCGAGCTCTCGACACGCCGTGCAATCGTAAACATTCGTTAGAATTGCGTTACAGTCTGGCCTGACTGCGAACATTTCGCGCATCTCGACCTACACAACCTTCAAAGGAGGTCACCTCAGCCACCCTTTCCGTTCACTCTGCTGACCCACTGTGGCTCCCTCGTACTACAGATTTCCGATTCATTACGACATTGGACTCGCGGCATTAGACGTTATCTTCCCGCTACTGACATTGATCCTGTAAGACAAGGCAGAATCTTATGACTGCAAGCACGGAAATTAAAGGGCGCCACGGAAGACGCAACGTATGGACACATGTTGCAATTCACCGTGCATCCGATTGCCCATTTAGCAAGACTATAGGGTACTGCGGGACTGCGGGACGCACAGCGTGCTTCTTAGCGAGCGCGACAGACTACACTCTTAAAAATGAACTTCACCGCATAGCACGCTCTTAGCCAACCATCATCTCAAATGATATCGTTATCTGCCCTGATTTGTTGAAAACGGGAGGCGTACGCCTTTTTCGTGACACTTATGCTGTTCGTAATTGTCACAGAAAAGGGCGTACGCCTCTCGTTTTCAACAAATCATGGCAGATAACGATATCATTTGGGATGAAGGTTGGCTAAGAGCGAGTTATGCGGTGAAGTTCATTTTTAAGAGTGTAGGGTTCCGTGTTTTCGGTTTTAATCGAAAAACACCGAAAAACATACGCCGGGTAAATTTTCCCTGATTCGGTTTTAATCGAAACACACCGAATGCAAAGGGACTTTCCAGGGACGATGACAGAGATGAATTACTGCACATGCCCAGCAAGTTGTTGATGCAGATCAGAAAACCATACAGAAATACGATGGTTGTGAAAAAATGTCCGTTTTCGTTTTCGTTAGCCGGAAAACGCCATCGTAACGCCTAACGCCCCGTATAATTATTAAGTAAAGATTAAGCCCCGCATACGCTCCTCAACAAAACTGAATATGCCCTGGATGTACGAATAATGTTCTAAAGAATTCGTACGTCCGATGGATATCCCTCAGATATCCGTCGGACGTACGAAAGCGCTAGGACATTATTCGTAAGTCCGATGGATTCGTACGTCCGATGGATATCCCTCGGATATCCGTCGGACGTACGAATCCGTTAGGACATTTTTTGTACGTCCAGAGGATATTCGGTGTTATTGGGACTTGGATATTCATATATTGCCTCTGTGCAGAGTTGATGGTATTGAAACAGACGGCAACTGGAGGAGACGCAATGACCGCTGCTTCATTGCTCTATCCCGCGTCCCTGTCATTGAACGTGACGACCTGTATGTTGTTGTTGCGTGTCACATGCCGCTGTGAAGAGGTCGCTTGCATTAGTAACGCCGTTGACCTGAGTTACGTAATGTAGTCCTTTCGTCAGGCACGCAAATACGATGGTGGTGGACACCACGCGCGTTAATTTCTAGCTATACGGACATGATTTTAAGTAGGGATTAGCCAACCGAATCCACGAATCCTGAAATCCTCGAATCCTAGGCAGGTATTCGAGATTCGGGAATCCCAGTGCCCAAAACTGCGAATCGAATCTTTCCAATCCGCCAATCACGTTTGTTTGTTTCATGAACTTCACCGCATAGCACGCTCCTAGCCAACCATCATCTCGAATGATATCGTTATCTGATTTGTTGAAAACGGGAGGACGCTTGTGACAATTATGAACAGCATATAGGTATCACATAAAAAGGCGTACGCAGCAGTTACGATTGATGGAAAGAAAAAAAATAAGTAAAAGATCACTACTCAGTTAAGGCTACGATGGTGTATGATTTCGTACAGTATAAATTTACTGGAACGAGCTCATTATCTCATACACCGCAACTTTGCTTGAAATATGGGAGGATAGAAAATCCAGCGGACCGAGTTCTTCTGAGTGAACGGTGAGAACAACAGAACAGTCTCTGTTCGACTCATTTGCATGAAACAGTTTGTTCCTGCATTGCATATGTCTGCTTCGGTGCAGTAAAAGAAAATACTGGCGGTATAGCTCCAATGCGATGTGGCTCCGATGACTTGGAGGTGGTGGGTTCGAATCTTACCACCGGTGTATACTGTTTCGGGTTTTTCTTGGTGTTCCGGTGCGCTTTCCCGACGGATATGCCAAAAAATTCCTCGTACTTCCTGATACTTCATTTTCACCAGTAAATATTTTTGCAGTTTTCGCGAAAAGCATATAGATGAAGCATGAAAAAAAAGCCGGTTATTGCTGTAAGACAGTAATAACTCCTGGCTTTACGCCGCGAGACAACTATGATGTACTGTTGTAAGAATTCGCATGCAAACAAGCAGTCCAGGGTAAGATACTACAAAAAATGTAAGCAAGTTACAGTAACAGTTATCCCGCAAAAAAAATAACTGAGTTACAGTTAAAGTTACTCTTTTTGAAACGTAGCTAGTTACAACTACAGTTACCACGTTTTAAAGTAACTTATACTTACCTTACAGTTACCTTCTAAGGAATAAAAAAAAGTCGAATAAATGTAACCCTCAAAAACTTCATTTCTTCATTTGTACTGACCTAGCATACTTATACCGTGTTATAAACAGATAATATCCCATGAGCCGTACGCTCTTAAAAATGAACTTCACCTCATAGCACGCTCCTAGCCAACCCGCACACCGAATGACAACTTTCTTGCCCCTGATTTGTTGAAAACGGGAGGAGGAGCCTATTTTGTGCCGTGCATAATGAGCACAAAATAGGCTCCACCTCCCGTTTTCATTAAATCAGGGGCGAGAACGTTGTCATTCGGGATGATGGTTGGCTACGAGCGTGCTATGTGGTGAAGTTCATTTTTAAGAGTGTACGCTCTTAAAAATGAACTTGACTTCATAGCACGCTCCTATAGCAAACCATCATGTCTAATGATATCGTTATCTCACCTGATTTGTGGAAAACGGGAGGTGGAGCCTATTTTGTGCTCATTATGGACGGCACAAAATAGGCTCCTCCTCCCGTTTTCAACAAATCAGGGCAGATAACGATATCATTCGAGATGATGGTTGGCTACGATCGTGCAATGGGTTGAAGTTCATTTTTAAGAGTGTACACTGTTAAAACAGAACTTCACCACATAGCACGCTCCTAACCAACCATCATACCGAATGATATCATTCCGTGTCATGATTTGTTCAAAACAGGCGGGAGGCGCCTATCTGGGACAGATTATCTTGTCCCAGATAGGCGCCTCCCCCCTGTTTTGAACAAATCATGACACAGAATGATATCATTCAGTATGATGGTTGGTTAGGAGCGTGCTATGTGGTGAAGTTCTGTTTTAACAGTGTAAGAGCACGGTGGGATTTCAGTCTGGGTCATCCTGGCTGTTTATAAGATGGCAAAATTCGTGAAATTCCTGGTTAGGAAAAACGGCATGGTATTTGTAGTCGCTACAAAGTGACGCGCAAGGGAGCTGATACATGGAAAATATTGCAATAGCTCAGTAACTTAGCTGCGGTTACATTTGGCAGTTACTTTAACCAAAAGCGATAACTAGTTACAGTTAGACGTTACTTTTCTATAGAAATGAAACTAGTAACTGCAAAAAGTCCTAAAAAGTAAGTAAAGTACTTACTTTAACCAAAAGCGGTAACTAATTAGCGTTAGAAGTTACTTTTCTATGGAGAAGTAACTAGTTACTGCAAAGAGTATCTAGTTACAGTTACAAGTTACTTGTACCTCCGTTACTACCCAAGACTGTAAGCAAGTAATCGAATTTCTTCCGTACTTTCTCTTTCTCATTTGTTTTCTCGGCGCCCTTTCATTCTTTCTTTTCTCGTCCATTTCGTCCTCTTTCTGTTCTGTGCTGCGCAGACAGTTGAGGACACCTCATTTATTGTGGGAGCTACTTAACTCATTTCCACTTTATTCCCGTGCCAGTCATCCTTGTCTCACCTGTGTAGTGAGGTACAGCATCCCAGCGATGAAACACTTTCGATTGTTTCACTTTCGATGATTCTTCCGCACTCATGTCGGTGGCATTATCCTTTCTCTCATTCGCGCGTCGGGGGAATATTCCACCTTCCGCCGGACGTAAGCAGGAGAGCGGAACCGCTCTATCTCTTTTGCTGCGCGCTTTGACTGATGTGTTACTATTCACAGGATCCCTTGAGGGGGAATGTCATCCTTCTCTCTCTTTCTTTCTTTCTCTCTCTCTCATAACGAAGTAAAAACACATTGGTTTCACTGCAGAGGGGCAGCGACTATGTTTCCTACATTGTTATCGGAAGGAAAAGGCATTTGACGGCTATCTGTTTCGTATATTTTATTTACCTGGTACTCATATCGACAGCGCTTTTTTTTCCCCGTTGTCTTTCCTTTTGAGTCCAGAAGAGAGCCATGCAATGTGTCATGATGCGTTATAACGCCCGGGTTTATGATGCGTTTCTCCCAGGTAGGGCCTACTTTCCGTCTAAACCCTCTATATCTCAGTCAGATAAGAATGTAAACTTGCTCGCCGTTCGTTACCCGTCCTCGTCGAGTCATCCGTGAAAGACGGCCACGATCTTCGATAAGACGTCAAAATGCAAAGACGAGCTTCGTCTTAGCAGTTTGAAATGCAAGCTGATTAACCATGATGGTAAGCTATATGTGCACGGAAGGAACTTATTGATGTGCAACCCAAGCAGCACAATATCTTGGCATAATAATGGACCAATATTGGCAATACTCGCCCAATATTGGTTCAATTATCGGTCCAATATTGGCAGTACTCGCCCAATATTAGTTCAATATCGGTCCAATATTGGCAATACTCGCCCAATATTGGTCCAATATTGGTCCAAGATGATGTGCTGCTTGGGAAAGTCTTGAACGAGGAGGAAGGGGAGGAGAAGGAGGAGGGGAAGGTGGTTTCGTCTTGTGCGAGCTCCGACGCTCGAGTTTCATAGCCTTTCGGTTAAGTCGGTTTCACACTGTACCGTAGTTGTCGTCCGTTTGCTTAAAAAATAGCACCTCAAGGCAATCAAGCTCCGTTAGGTTCCAATGGTCCCGTGTCGGGCGCTTTAAAAACACAGCGCCTCCAACGTCGTCATGCTACTACATATCCAGCTTCGCATTGCGCACAATCGTGATTTCCACTGCGTGCGGACAACGCAGACACACCAAAATATCTTATACCTCGCGAGCGCTATAGAGCAGAAAAAAAAAATTAAATATAGACAAATAGTTTCCACGGAGATCTGGGACTGTTACTATGCTAGTAGTGTTCTGGTTAGTTGGGCTGGCATTGCGTCTATTCCCAATCCCACAGTTGGCAGAACAAAATTAGTCCTTATCGTTTTTTTTACTTTTATTTTTACTTGTTATTACTTTTACTATTACTTATTTACTTATTATTGTACATTACTGCGCAGTTATTATAAAATTATATTAATATATACTTCGTGTATATAGTAAAAAATCTACCATGTTTTACATATGTTCAAATAAAACACGTGTGAGCGTATGTGTCGTTGCTCCGCCTCAATGTGGCTCTCACCCCACAATTCAAGTGCATGATCAGTTTCTGTGACACAAGTCTCTGTTCCACCTGCGATGTCATGGCGAACACCCAGCACAGCACATTCTTATGGAATGTGCACTCTACTGCCCGCAAAGGCGGATACTAGGTGATGAGCTTGCCCGTATCAGCAAGAGGTCGCTCACATTAGCTGCACTCATTGGCCCCTATGAAGATCCTGTGCTCCATCGTCGGGTTCTTCACCTGTTCATAGACTTCCTGTCGTCCACTAGATTGCTCCAGACGCTTTAATTCGTTTTCGTATTTTCATTCTTCCTTCATCATCTTCATATAATGTTCTACGTGCAATGGGGTAGGGTACCGCTCCACCGCGGTAAAACACCCCATCTCATCGTCATTATCTAGTGTTGTTATTGTATTGTTACTCTATTTCTATGCCTGCACCATGCGTGCCGGTTCAAACCTGGTACCACCTGTACCACCAGGTACAAACCTGGTGTATATAGGGTGCATGAATACCTATATGTGTAGGATGGAGTCACCCTTTGTAGAAGCGAACGCCGCAAAGTCGCCATGATGACGCCCACGCTTACCATGCGTGAATGCTGTGTGCCGATTTCATTAACTTTTTCAAACCTCCGCTGCTACGTATTTCGTGCGCGCATCGCGAGCTGTGCATGGGAATCAAGATGGCGGAAATTGATAGCAGACGACGCGGTTGTCTCAACCCTCGTCTTGAACGCAAGACGTTCTTGTGAAAGCGAAACGCGGCCCGACACATGACGCTCTTTCGTCGGAGCGGTGACTCCACCGCAATGACCAATAGGAGGAAGCAGTGCGCGTGCTTTTCTCTAAGGGGGGGGGGGGGGGGGGGGGGCGTAAAAACACACCGTTATTCACGTGCGCCACACACGTGACCCGACGCGCACGGGTTATTCACTTATAGCGAATTCGGGTGGTCATTTCGTAGCAACACTGCCGAGCGCTCGGAAATTGCTCGGTCGGCGACCGAGCTGCATCACGTGACCGTTGCCACCCGAACATGATTGCCAGGAATCTAGCGGTTTTAGGCACTTGGATCACGCTAGGGGCGTCGCGATCGCCTGTCTTCGAGTTCTGTCGTCTGCTAAACCACGTGATTTCAACATGCCAACGGGCCAATGAGGGCACTCGCCACCGTTGCAGTGCGGATGTGACGATACTGGATACAGTTGAGCAATCTGCTGCTCGATCGTTTTGAGATCGAGAAAAAAAAAAGTGCTAGCTGGCAAATTCCGAGCGCTCGGAAAGCGCCACGCAAACATGCGAGATTGCTGCATTTTGACCAAGCGAACATGACTGCTCGAGATCTGGCAAAAAAAGTTGCTACGAAATGACCACCCGAATTCGCCATTAGGAAATGTCGGAAACGTTCAAAAATGCATTTTAAACTATTCTCGTAGTTGAACTCGAAGAAAAAAAAACGAAAAAGAGGTACCGTTTCCAACTTTGACACCTTTATACTGCAGCGTTCGCGTAAAACGTGACGCCTAAAAAAATAAGCGCCACTAAAATGTACACTGATCCAATTTTCTGCTTGATATCACACGCACGGAGTAGACAGGATCGCAGCTAAAATGCACGATTTCCCGGTTTATGATGAAAACAAACCGAAGCTGCAAATAGGTCTCGCCAAAGGCCGAAGGTGCTATTATAGTCTGTTATTTCTGGGATGGGGATGGCATTTAGACGATGCACGCGGTTGCAGACATACATTGAATGTTGAAATAGAGTTTACGATGCGTTTAATCGGGACATGCCATCCTGACCATTAGCCGCGTTGGTCTGCAATGTGATGATCGTATCTTCGAGCTCTATAAATGCGATCGGAGGTATCGGGATCACGAGATGATAAGGATAGGATCATAAAATGCTCGATAAATCTGAATGGTGACTCTAAATACAGGCAACGTGTTTGTTTGTTTGCTTGTATAGCATGTGGTTTTATTAGTTTGAGATGTTCCACGAAAAACCACATGGACTGAAAGAAAAAACGAAACACTTTCTTTTGTTTGTGCTTTGTAGCTTCGTGGGATTGTGGGTCAACTCTTCGGCGTCGGCGATGTTTTCGGTATCTTGATTACGCCCACAGGTTGTACCAGTAAATGCCATCAGCACCACTGAGTGAGTGAGCTAGCACAAGTCAGTGAGTACCAGTTCTGATCGAACGCAGCTCTTGGGATGTGTTTTTTTAAGCACACCAAAGCGAAACGGAAACCACTTCGTGAGACAACTATATATGACCACTAGCCACATCTATGTCACTATATTGCAACCAGTGTATTTGAAGACTTTGTGACACTTGGGTGGATGTGATTCCTGTGCGATCTACGTTTTCATTTGTTTTCTTTCTATTTCTATTCTGTTCTATTCTGCTTACAGGTCTGTCTGCCTCAGTATACGGTATAAGGATGCTCCGTACTTAAACATCCGCACTAGCCGAATATAGCGGAAGCCCCCAGGTGCATGCAGGAGCAGTGAAAGAGTTACCGTACTACAAGTTAGGGCCTGTTGTCACGTGCAGCGCTTTGCTCCACAGCGCTAGAAAACAGCGCTGTTTTTTCCTCCTCGCACTGCTATGAACCGCTGGAATACAGCGCTTGTCAGAGTTGAGCTCCTGTCAACCTTATTCAGTGTTCATTTCGAGCGCTGGTTTGTGATGGCCAATTAAGAGTCCACTTTACCCATGGCGTCGCGGAAGCTCTGGGATCCTTCTGCTCTCTGGTTTTGTAGTGCTGTGTTGGTGTCGTGCTGAGCCGAAGTGAACATGAAGGGGCGAACGAATTTTTCGTTTGCCCAGCTAATTGAGATTGTGCGTCCGCATAACTTACGGTAATCTAGAATCTAGAAGCCACACAAGACGAAACGGCGCTGCTACACGTTGCCAATCAGGGTTCACGAGACTGAAGATGCGCGTGCTGTGCGCTCCGCTTTGTAACTGACAACATGAAGGTAGAAAACAGCGCTTGGTGTCCAAGCTGTCTCAAGCTGTCTCAGCTGCATGTGACAACGGGCCCTTACCCTTCGAAGAGGTTGTAAGAAGAAAATACCGATAACTACAAGCCAGGACCACCAGACACGCCCCATGTCACGTCTGCGCACCGCAAAACCGCACCACAACGCGCTAAGAATTGTTTCAAGAGCGCAGCTCACGGAACACCCTTTCCGGTGGATCAAAAGAGGGTGACCGCCGGTTGTTCGGAAAGAGAAAGGTGCTACTCGGAAAAAGTGTGTCGACCAACTACGAAGGGAGGGAGCGGATGCATAAAAGGCTCTCATGCGCCTTGATCCCTGTTGAACACTTCGCTCTCTACGCAATGGCGCCGCATCGTCTCCTGGTACTCGTGCTGTGGATTATCTGTGCCCTCCGCGCGAACGCCTCCCGCGATTTCTTGCCCGATGAAGCTAACGAGACGGTCATCGAGGAAGCCAGGAGAGTGTGGCAGGAACAGACGGACAACGTGCAGGGTGCGGTGGAGAACTTTATGAAGAGACTGTTTCCGATGCTCATCCGGATGGGATCCGAGTCGGAGATATCGACCGAGTGTCAGGGTGCTTACCTGAAGATGTTTGTCGCCATACGACAGTTGAAGACCTGGGCGGTGAAAAGTAAGGCGACTGGTTTTTTTATCACTTTTGCTTCTTGGTTCATTTTTTGGTCCTTTTCTTCTTTTTTTTTTTTTTTTTTTTCTCACTAGTGAAAGGTCTCGATTATTTTAGTTTGGTCACTTAATATTTCGAAAATTGCGGTGCTTTTGTTTTCCGTTTTATTTTACTTCTTTTTCTTCTTCTTCTTTTTTTTTCAGCCTCACTGTGAAATTTCTATTATTTTTCTAGCATGATTGCTGTCTGCACATTATATGCCAGCACATAAAACAGCGCATGTGCTGTCTGCACATTATAAACCAAGATACGCAGTCTTCCGCGTGGGACGTTAAATACGGGGTGCCGTGTGGTGAGCTTTCATCGCACGTTAAAGAACCCTCAGGTGGGCAAAAGCAATGCACAGACCGACCGCTGTGGCGTCGCTCATGATCTCAGTTGTGTCGCGACGTAAAGCCCCCAATAATAATAATAGTTATTATTATTATTATTATTATTGTTACATAATAAAGCGATTCTCTGTTTGTAATCTGCGTTTTTTACACTGAAGTGATTATAACGCGACGCATCGCATGGTCTACCAATTAACCTAATTAATTAATCGGTTTATAGCGCAGTCTCGCGCGCCTGAGTGTTCTTCAACGTACGCTCACATCTCAGTAGAGAACTTTCGTGTTCAGTGTTTAACGTAGGATGCAGCAGAAATTCCACACCGTGAGCGGCTTTTTTGCGTTGTCCTTCCGCTAGAATATTCCGTGCGGATGTCGTGCGTGTGAGTATCCACCGATTGCATGCTTTCCCGATCCAGACTCCGCATCCTGTCTAGAAGAGGAAGAAGTAAATTTATGTTCATTACTATAATTATACCCGGGCAGAAGACACTCTTGAAATGACATTTCTTCACCCATATAACCCCTTCACTCTCTCTTACACGACCTACCGATACCCCGCTGCGCGAGATCAGATATGTCCAATATGTATCGAACAATCACTTACTATCCCGTCGTGCTTTAAAAGGAATGTCGTGACTTAAAACTCGGCGCAACCACCTGCGATGACGTTTAAATTGTGACACTCGAGGAAGAGGCGATATGGCAGGAAATTTTGTTGATTGTCACTCGTCACTGTTAATACTTCCCTGAAAAGACTGACAGTGAATCTCGTTATGAAGAATTTCCTCTAAGCTATATAATGCTGCAGGCGAGGAGAGGTGGTATAGGAATTGGAGGTATATAGGGAATATAAGGCCTATATAAGTATTCCGAGTCTTCGAATACCGAGAATATAAGTGCACTATATATTCGATCCCATTTTGGGACCTGATATGGAATTCTATATTCGAATTTCGGATCCAAGCAATACTTCTTCCAAACGGAATATATTCGAATAGTTTCGAGTAGCCAGTCCCGAGTGACTCGAGACTAACATCTCCATTTTTTTTTCTTTTAAAAATCAATCAATCAATCAGTTTCGAAGCTGCGCTCGTAAGCCCCAAAATGCCAGTATAGAGCGTGCGCTAAGCAAACTAAGTGTTGCTTCATGTACAAAGATTCGCATTTATATTTGTGTAACGCATACGTATAATAACATATATAATGCATATATTAATGAATTTTCGTATATGTGCTATACTGTTCCGATTAGTTATGCGCTGTTCGCTTCGCATTCAATTCGGTTACACCGTTTTCTTTATTTTGTATTTGTTTCGAGTAGTGTAACTATTCGCTTCGTATTCGATTTTACTAATTACTATTATTACGATTACTATTCGCACAGCCTTAGGCTAATGAACGTTATTTCACATTACGTGCGAGGAGGGGGGAAAGGAGGTGGTGGTTTCTTCGGGTGAAGAATCAATTTCTCTCTCGTTTTCTCGTAATGTTCAAATCAAGTCACATCACCCTATATACGAGCAACACCACCGCGTGCCATATAACTGTAAAGTGATTCTGGCAAAGTGGCTACAATCAGTCAGGTAATGTAATGCCACTAAAACGTCCGCTGGGGCATGTTGGTGTGAGACATGCATTCTATACTAAAAGGGCTAAAAACACGAACAATGCACCTCTTCCCACACTCTTAAAAATGAACTTCACCGCATAGCACGCTCCTAGCCAACCATCATCTTGAATGATATCGCTATCTGCCCTGATTTGTTGAAAACGGGAGGCGTACGCCATTTCTGTGACACTTATGCTGTTCATAATTGTCACAGAAAAGGCGTACGCCCCCCGTTTTCAACAAATCAGGGCAGATAACGATATCATTCGAGATAATGGTTGGCCAGGAGCGTGCTATGCGGTGAAGTTCATTTTTAAGAGTGCACAGTATGGCCTTCAAACGTAGATTTTTTTGCAGTCAGGACACTCCCACGAAATTGGGTCTCTTCTCCAGCTCAGGAATTATTTTCGCGTTTCCTCGCGTCTTGTGCAGCTTTTTCGTGAGAGCCGCCATTGCTAGCCAAAACGTAGGGCGGAGCCTATTCTTGTGACACTTATGCTGTTCATAATTGTCACAAGATAGGCTTCGCCCTACGTTTTCAACAAATCAGGGGCGAGAACGTTGTCATTTGGAATGTTGGTTGGCTACACTCTTAGAAATGAACTTCACCGCATAGCACGCTCCTAGCCAACCATTATCTCGAATGATATCGTTATCTGCCCTGATTTGCTGAAAACGGGAGGCGTACGCCTTTTTTGTGACACTTATACTGTTCATAATTGTCACAAAAAAAGGCGTACGCCTCCCGTTTTCAGCAAATCAGGGCAGATAACGATATCATTCGAGATGATGGTTGGCTAGGAGCGTGCTATGCGGTGAAGTTCATTTTTAAGATTGCAGGAACTAAAAGGTTCTTGTTGTCTTCTGGGGCTCTGAAATACAAGCTTATCCATCGACTATAGCTTTCCTTTTAATGTCAATGCCTGTGGATCTGTAGCGATAAACGAACACGTGACCTGACACGCGACATATAAAAGCATAACGCACACAACACGTCGATACATAAGACTCATCAATGTTCCCGAGCTTGTTCCTGGTCGAACTCTAGGTCGCACCTATGCCGTTCAGTCTTGCAGAAGAACAGAAACGCCACACGAAGCGCTCAATCATTTAAAGAGAGACAAGACAAGATGAATCGTGTCTGTGCCTATACCAAAAATACGATACTTCCATCCTGAAGGGCTGCTTTTCAATTTTACACCGTTTCGTTCACGGACAGGCTTCCGCGCGTGGCTAGTTAGCGAGAAGACAGTCGGTCAGGGGGTCTTCGCTGCGGTGGCTTGTCAGATGAAATTAAGAGGCGCACTCCTCGGATGATGAGGTTGGACAGGGCTCGTGGATTGTAATCAGGATGGTATATAAAGATGTGGGGCGCGTGATTGGGAGAGCAGCGTCAGAAGCGAGAAAAATGATCGGGCTAGCTAGAACGGGTTTCTATTTTCTGTCCGGTAGACAAAGCGTAGGTGCGCTCAGGGATGAATGAATAAACGTTGGTGTATCCGGGCTTCCAATGTGCAGGGTTTCTCCAAGCACTGCGTTGCAGCAATACCCTCCCTCGCTGCAAAAAAGAAAAAAAAAGTATAACACTAGTATGGCAAACGTCGAAGCGGTTAGCACTGAGGTGTCAAGTGTTGGAAAGTTATGTCCAAAACCCTAGGGAGGGGGGGATATGTAAAGTTAAAACACGCGGTTAAAATTTTAGGTCTGTGTTAATAATTTTAAAATTTAAGAGAATACGAAGCGAACAGTCATATACAGCCGAACCGAACAGACATCAATTGGATCTAGGAGGGGAGATAAGTCCTGACCCCCTCAATCTATATACGTAGAGTTTCAAGCTTACGTAGTGTAGTAGTACGCCGTCCAAGGCAGGACCCTCAACCCCATCAGAAAAATGTTTAAGAATTGTAACCAAGAAGCAAAACAGGCATCGTAACAAATTTCACGCTGCAGCGAATCTAGTCAAACTTGCATTCACATAAGGAAAGTGGTAAATGTTAAGAGGTTAGGTTAGGTTAGGTTGGGTTAGGTTAGACTACGTTACGCTACAAGGCATTCCTTCCAAATCACCCGTCTTATATACGTGTCCCACTGTCTACGATTCATGCATATTGTGTGCAAGAGTTTCAGAATACTGAACCTTTCTACCTAACCTACTAACCTTTACTAATACTAGCTACTACTAATACTAACCTTTCTGCACTTCGCAGGGGCGTATGCAAAGCACCCACTCAAAACCGCACTTACTTCGCGATGCCAGCCCGGACACGTGTCTGCCGTAGGAACGGCATGATTGATAAGCTTGAGGGTAAACAAGGCTGATGTCTTCGAGCTAAGCTTTATATATACTTCATCGTGAACGATCTTTTCCTCGCGCGCATCGATCAAGAAAATGAATTAAGTTATATACGTACATCATGACATGGGATAAGATAAGATTGAAACAATGACGATGTGTCCGTAAGAGCGAGTCACGCCGCTGCAGGAACTACGCGACGAAGGCTCGCAGAAATGCATGGCTCGCAGAACTCGCAGGCTCGCATGGCTCGCAGAAGGCTCGCAGAACATCCCGAAAATCGAAAGAGGAGGAAAATACAATTACAAGTCACGATACACAAATGACGTAAGCACTCGTGAGAAGCGCGTTCTTAAAACAAAGCTTCCTACGCCGAGACTCGGAGGTGACAAGCGGGTTCGAATCCTGTTACCGGCTGTGCTGTCTGAGGTTTTCCCTGGGTTTTCCGAAGACTTTCCAAACGAATGTCGGCACAGTTTCCCCCCGAAGTCGGCCCAGGACGCATACTAACCCCCCCCCCCCGTCCCTTCCTGCTGTCCTCTCACCATATGTCCTGTACTGTACGCGGCTCATACCACAGTTGCTTGGCGGCGCAAACACTAAAAAAAATTAAAACAGAGCTTCACCACATAGCACGCTGAAGGCCAACCGTTGTACAGTGCGATACCTCTAACGCTCTTTCTTGATTTGTGAAAAGCGCGGGTCATACGCCTTTTTGTGACAATTAATATTAATTAATTAAAATTATTATCGCGAAGTTGGAATGACAAAGCCAAAAATAAATTTGTTGTTGTGACAATTAACATTTCTGCATGAGTGTCACAAAACGGCGTACGCCTCCCGTTTTCAACGAATCAGAGGAAAGAACGATGTCACCGGGAATGAAGGTTCTCAAGCAGCACAAATCTTGGCACAGTATACTGAACCAATACCGGCAATACTGGCCTAATATTTGTTCAATATCGGCAATATTGGTCTAATATCGACAATATTGGTCTAATATCGGCAATATTGGTCTAATATCGGCAATACTGGCCAAATGTTGGTCCAATATCTGCAATACTGGCCAAATATTGGTCCAATATCGGCAATACCGGCCAAATATTGGTCTAATATTTGTCCAATATTGGGCGAAGATGCTGTGCTGCTTGGGTTGGCTAGTAGCGTGCTACGTGGTACAGTTCATTTTTAGGAGTGACTTTTCCGCAGCACGGTTACAAAATACCGCCCCTCCATTGTACGTGGAACCGAGGACATATACTAGATGTGTCTTCCAATAACGAACCACTTTTCACAGAACCCGTGCAAGGAGGCAACGTACGGCGTTGCGGGTCGGGAATTTCCCTTCGTTGCTCCGACCTAAAACTTTGGAGCAACATCTCGCAAATCTGTCATGGTTGTCTGCACGAAAGACTCGTCTACGTCCCGCTGCGGGCGAATGGTGGACAATGCTCTTCACTTCGAGTGTCGCGTCGGCTGACATGTGGGGCTCTTTAAAATCGAGAACGCTGCTTTATTGAACATCGACCGGAAGCAAGACTGGTCTTCCGTTAAACATTTTTGAAGTATGGGCGTTAGAAAGCTTGAAGACGCAGTAACAATGGCGCTCCATCAGATTGACTGACGCCTGCACTCGTGGCGATGGCCGCGTCACTTGACAGCCACTTAATCGTGCAGGCAAAGAAAAAGCCGTTATGCTTTCCTTCTTTATGTGTAATAAACTAATAATATTGACGTGAGAACGATAAAAAGGACTGCTAGGTACACAAAAACACGAGTTAAAACCGGAACTAGTGTACCCAAAAGGGGAAACAAGTGGGAGGACGATAATTAGGGTACTTGACGTTTCGAGCGGACGCTCTTGGAAGAGCGTCGAAGAGCCCTTGGAAGAGCCCTTGGAAGAGCGTCCGCTCGAAACGTCAAGTACCCTAATTATCGTCCTCCCACTTCTTTCCCCTTCTGGGTACACTAGTCTCGGTTTTTACTCTAATATTGATGTGAGATAACCATGATCATTATGGTAATCATAATTCCCACCTTTACAACGATGACCATGAGCTTAGGGTGAGACACTGTACCCTGACATCAAGTTGCTGGCGTCGTCGGCCGGAATTGATACCCCATCCTTGTAATCATAAAACGTCATAAAAATTAACGTAGGCAAAGTGCTACGAAGAAAGGATCAATAACATATTCTAGAACTCAATAATTTCAAGGCAAGAAAACGTTTTAAACTTCCTTAGACACACAATACTAGACGCACTCTTACATAAGAACTTGAGCATGTCATATTGCTAATCCCATAACGTTAGCGTATAGGTCATTGACATCCTACACAAAGACGTGAATCGCTGGCAATTGATGTCGACAAATCGAAATGTCGTAACCACAAACATAATGTAATACCTCTATGGTTATCTCTTACGCTCTTACGTCATTTCTTCTCTTCAACCGTTCTTCGAAGTACGGTGTGTCTTCCTTCCGCAAACTTCCGACTGTCATAATGGATCCATCCATCTTGCCAGTCACTAAAGCCCACTCAGCGTCCATTGTTGATTGACAACTCATGAAAACACAGCGAATTGCACGAGGCGACACGTGCGACCGGAATGATGTCAATCAGGGGATTCCTATATCCGCTACCGGAAGGAAGCAGACGGAGTCTCCGTTTTCCCAAAAGGTCGGTGACGAGGAATGTCACTTTCGAGCTCAGGTTGAAGAGGGCACCGATGAAATATTATATTGGGCTTCCGGCACTTCGGTAATTGTTAGAAGGAAGACAGCGCGCGGTACAGGTACAAAGGTATATATGCGCGCCTGCAGGTGTCTCCGGAATATTCCCAGTAGCACACATAAATTCGGGATGCAGATAATGTCACGAGGCTCGTTTCCAGGGCGACCCGCGGAAAGCAAGAAGGCAAGGAACGGGAGAAAGGCAATTGCTGCTCAATTACTGTCATCCTTTATTATGAATGTCACGTTATAGTGTGTTCTGTCTGAGGAGCAACGAAGGGTAAAGTGGAACACCGTTCATTCATGAATGTCACGCAAACAGCGCGATGCCCGTGTCATGCATACGAGATAGGGGAGCGAGAGTGACATGGTGGAGAAACAAAGGGTAACGCACACCACCAGTTGCACACAAAGATGAACTGGATTGGATTGGATTGGATTCAAAATACAGACTAATGAGGCAAAATCATGCGAAGTTAATTATGGGCGCCGCCATTCTCGTGGTCACGTGTGTGCGGCAACGCTTGTAATGTCGAGCGGCCAGGACCTCTCAGAATGCGTTGCGTTCGCCCGGCACGCTGTACGCTATGGACGGATATTTGCGTAGGGTACCTCAGTAACAGAGACAGGCCTTAATGCAGTTGCGTGTACGAAAATAAATGGAAAGGTTGCATGTATGAATCGCATAAGAAGAGCCTATTGTGCTTCTGAAAATATCCTGCACGTGTCCCAAGACGACGTCCTCAGGAGCCACATCACAGTCCACCTACGGACGTCCCACTTTGACACTTTGAGGACAAACCCAGGGATGTCCTGCAATGATGTCCGAAGGGTGACATTTCTTTCCTTTCCTTCGGTGATATCCTCAGGATAATCGAGGGATGTCAACGTGTTCTCGGGGTCGTGTAAATCTCAGCGATCGCGCGCTGCCACGGAGAATTCGTTTCGTGTAACCGTATATGGGTCAAGCAGATACGGTCCTTTTTGTGTTTGCACGATAAGTAGACGTCTTTACGCGGTAAAACACGCGAAAGTAAACACAGCGGAAGCGAGCACGGTTGCTTCTGCGGCGCGCGCAGAAAGCGACAGTGACCTCCGGGCTTGCATAACCGGCCTGAGGCGTGAGTTTGGAGCGGCTACTCGGTCACCGAAGAGGCGAACGTACTCTTTGACGCAACCGACCGAGCGAACGTCCTTGGCCGCACTGTGCTACTTCGGCCGGAAACTGGGAGCCGATCGGGGAGGGTTTTCTGGAACGTCTGATACGCCCCGAATGAGGCACGTCAAAGCAAATTACATTGGAAATCTTTACATGTTGTTCCAATAAGTGTCTTTGGCGTCAAAAACTTTTATTGTACAGCGCTCGACAACCAGGGTTGCCGCCTTTCGTAGTGAAAAATACCGGCTGAGGGAGAGGAGGTAGAATAACGGGAAAGGGATAGATAAAATGAAAGGGATGACAATAATAATGAATAACTAAGAGAAGGACTGGGTGACTACGGAGTTGGGTCTGTGCTCCATATTTGTTCAAGCTGTAGTGGAATGTTGAAAGGAAAACCCCGTAAAAGCCCCAATGAAAGGTGTTGAGCCACAAATACCGGCAAGGCAAAAGGCTGCCGGTATCACCTTCCTATACCGGCAGAGCGAGCAAATAACCGGCCTGGTGGCAACCCTATCGACAACAGTTTGCGGACGCAGGAGAGCGACGTCCTTTGAAGTCCTCCGATTATATTCCCATCCGATTAAGGTCATCATGAAGGACTTTAAATGGTCCAGCTCTATGAACTAGTCCCGTCTGCTTCAAGGGTGGCGACAAGAGAGAGAATGACAGCACTTGTACTAGCGCCCCCTTTTAGCTCCACGTAATAATTGGATAATGCGTGTAATTCTGGATGTCACTCCGCGAGACAGCTATGACCATGAGTGACACCACGATGACCGCTACCTGAATTATTTTCGCGAAATTCAGCGTGATATTAACGCGTACTGAAACATCAGCACACACTCTTACACGTGACGTTTCTGGTAAAGGACTACATGCCTACACTCTTAAAAATGAACTTCACCGCATAGCACGCTCCTAGCCAACCATCGCCTCGAATGATATCGTTATCTGCCCCGATTTGTTGAAAACGAGAGGCGTACGCCTTTTTGTGACACTTATGCTGTTCATAATTGTCACAGAAAAGGCGTACGCCCCCCGTTTTCAACAAATCAGGGGGCTTAATCGCTTCATCGTCGTTACGGTCGTTACAAGCTAACGAGTGGCGGGAAATTAAAAAAGGTGGGCACATGACACATTGCGCGTGACGTGTACCACGGCCTTCACGTATCGCGCGAAGAGCGCCGTGCACGTGTTTTATCACGTGCCCGCCTTTTTGAATTTCCCGCCACTCGTTAGCTTGTAGCGACCGCAACGACGATGAAGCGATTAAGCCCCCAGGGCAGATAACGATATCATTCGAGACGATGGTTGGCTAGGAACGTGCTATGCGGTGAAGTTCATTTTTAAGAGTGTAGGCAACTGCCGTTCGCGTGCTGCCTGGTTCATTTATGTTTTATTTTGCGAGGCAACTCTTAGCACTGGCATGGGGGGGGGGAGCGACTATCGCAGGGGAAGTGGGCATCGTGCGTCCTGGGTCGACTTCACGGACCAAGGAAGAACACCCAGACAAGCACAGCGAACGGTCGGATTCGAACCAAGGTCATCTCCCAGTCTGGGCGTGGAATGCTATCATCGTAGTCACTAGGCCACGAAAGCTACTACACCATGGATACCTGAAATGGCCATGTAAGGTGGTGATGGTGGGTTGTGAAAGGGTGGTTGTCGGCCTCACAGATGTGGGCAACGTTACGACTGACGCCCTGGGAATGTGCGTCCTGGGCCGACTTCTAAGGGAATTGTGCCGACATATGTCTGAAAGCGTCTGGTGAAAACCACGGAAAAACTCCTGACAGCACAGCCGGCACCGGGATTCGAACCCGGGTACCTCCCAGTCTCGACCCCCTCCCCCCCCCCCCCCCCGAAATCACCATGGTGGTGGTGTTACTCGTACGCGGACCAATTGGCGCCTCGTATGAAGTGACATCACAAAGGGTCGTGCTAGCATGCAACCAATAGTGCGTCTTGTGACCATGACAGAGAGCGGCGTACTGATGGAGAATTTTTTTAGAAGATCAGAAGGTGACACGGTAAGCCAATCACACTGTTCCGTTTAAGTGGCGGACGTATACGTCACATTGTTGACCTTGGGTTTGAGAGCTTCCTTCTTGATTCTGTTTGTGCTGATGGTTGCAATCTCATAAAACCCGTTAATGGAGTACCACACGTATTCTGCACGAAATATCTTCTTGAGTGCCTTTCCTGGTGTTCCAAGCACCCGATTTTTGCCCCCTTGGTGATTCAACGCGACTCTCCATGTAATGTCCGTAACGCGGCCATCTCGTACCCTTTAAATGCGTACCGCGGCCTCGAAAAGCACCGATGGCCCAGTCGGTGGCGTGTTCGCCTACCGATCCCAAGGAAGCGGGTTCGAACCTGGCAGAAGACGCCAGCAAACTCGGTGGCAGGGTTCGAATTGGCTTCGACGCGCCATCTTTCGCTACGGGCGTTATAAATTTAGTGCTTAGTAGTAAATAATAACTAATGAAAGAAATAAGTGTCGTGCGTTGAGATTTCAGCGCACGTTAAAGAACCCTCGGAGGCAAAATTAATCACAGATTGTTATTACTACATATTATCATGACCACAAATCATTGTGAATTTTAAATGAGTGGAAAGGCACTGGGCGGGCAGTTTGAAGCGAACTTTGCTCCACTAACACTTTATTTTTGGTGACAGCGCGTTTTTCTTTTGTCTCTTTTTATTTTCGTTACATATATTTTTAGACTAGCATAGACGTCGTTTTTGCAGTGGAGTTTTCTACTTTTCCTCAGTACTTTCTCTATTTTTATTGCATTTGTGTTGTAGAGTAATGCGTGGGTTTGACTTGAGACATTATTTTGGAAACCGCTAGAAGGATAGACTGGTGCTTAGCCGCATATGTGAATGCCTCCCTTAATCTTGTATTCGCGGCGCGGTCTGTTCTTTGCACGCGTTTTTGTCCGCACCCCAAAGGAATGTCACGACTGCTTTACGTTGCATCTCGGTATAGGATAGGTCATACACCAACAGCTCCAGAGTCTGGTATAGGATAGGTCATACGCCAACAGCTCCAGATTCTGCATCTTATTAGAATTAAGTTAGTAAAAAAACAGGGCGTCGTCTGCTGCTGGGTAGATGTGTGCCCTGCTGCGTCAGGCCATTCCGCAAGCGGCAAACCAGTCTGCCTGCTTTGTATAAGGCTACAAAGCGCGTGAAAGAGCGCCCTTCATATAAAACGGTGACAACGCGTTTCAGACACATATTCTTAACTTGTCTCTGCAGTGCATTTTGTCCCATTGTTTCGGGCTTACTTTACGGTCCTTCTTCTGGTGCTCCCAGACAGGACCAGACTGCGTCGCACCAAGAGCGTTTCCTCTTTTAGCGATGCCGCAGACTCGCGTGTGATAGATGTTCCCGCGGCTGTCTCTGTTGGCCATCATAAATTAGACTCAAGTGGGTGGAGAAACCGTACCACATCCAACGTCCTGCAGAAAAAAGAAAAAGAAAAAAAAAGACAGCCGGAGAAAGAACATATATCATCACGATTCGACGCGGTCTTGGGCAAAATATTACGCACTCTATTTCACTTGTAGTTCTTATCGAATGAGGCCACATCTGCATCCGGAATATACGAACGGGACGGTACCATAAATATAGTTTTACAACGTCAGCTGTTTGGATACCAAAAACAACGATATATTCTAGGAGCAGTTATAAGGAAAGATAAACAACGACGTAAACAGCCTGGGCGATGAGAATGACCAGTGAAGAACCAGAGAAAGGCCATTCGGCAGGTCTTGCCCGCTTCAATAGGACGCCAGCTTCCTGGAACGAAACCGAACAGCATTCGTTTCATTCGACAAGATGTGCTGGCATACGTATGCAAGGAAGCGTGCGACATTGCAGATTCGCTCCCGTGGCATCGGTCACCTATAGTAGCCGATGACGTCATTGTCGTTACGCTGAGAGGGCATTCCCCGAACCAGGTCAGACCATGACTAGTTCTTTCAAGGTATTGCTACAGACACTGGAGTAGGAGTGACCGTGCGGGGAGTTGTCGGGGGACGGAATGGTACCCACTAAGCCAGAGTTGCACTCTTAGAAATGAACTTCACCGCATAGCACGCTCCTAGCCAACCATCATCTCGAATTTGCCCTCATTTCTTGAAAACATGAGGGGTACGCCTTTTTTTGTGGCAGTTATGAACAGCACAAGTGTCACAGAAAGGCGTACGCCTGCAGTTTTCAACAAATCAGGGCAGATAACGATACCATTCGAGATTATGGTTGGCTAGGAGCGTGCTACGCGGCGAAGTCCATGCGGTGTCGATCCTGCCATTACTCCCCCCCCCCCCATTTAAGAGTGTGTACACTCTTAGAAATGAACTTCAGCGCATAGCACGCTCCTAGCCAACCATCATCTCGAATGATATCCTTATGTGCCCTGATTCGCTGAAAACGGGAGGCGTACGCCATTTTTGTGACAATTATGAACCGCATAAGTGTCACAGAAAAGGCGTACGCCTACCGTTTTGAACAAATCAGGGCACATAGCGATGTCATTCGAGATAATGGTTGGCTAAAAGCGTGCTATGCGGTGAAGTTCATTTTTAAGAGTGTACGTAACGCCGTTACCGTAATCGGTACTTTTTTGCAATATCGAAGTGCGAAGCGCGGCTTCATTTTTTTTTTTTTTTAGATCCGTACCAGAAAAGTATTTCCGTTACAAATCTATGGAAACGCAATCTCTCTATCGTTACCGATACGTTTATAGTGCCTCCCACCCTTTCTTCGCCGATCATATATTGATTACATTTATTCATTGTCGCAGGATCGCCTGGCGCGGACCAGTATGACGAGGGCAGCCTTCTGAAAGTGTACCGTGTGTTCAAAATAGGGAACACAGCAGTTCCCCCTCTAGTGCTTCAGCGGAGAGTCTGTTCAGTATCTGTGCAGACACGCGCGAGAATACTTGATGCAGCTTCTTCGTACCTTCAAGAAAAGTATCGCGTAACTTTCTTTTAGTAGTGGTATAGCGCCGGTACTCCGTTACCTTAAAAGAAAGAGGTATCGATATTGATATTTCGCTACTTTTTTACATACTTCATACTTATATACCCTTTTGCATATTTCAGTAACGAGTACAACACTGCCACTAACGTTGTTCAGTGGCTCCTAGCTCTTGCAAGCAGTATCAGGGTGAATGTGTTGATTGAAAATAGGAATGATCGTTTAGCGTAACATCATGACTGTATAGCGAGACCATCTAAGTACCTCAAGCTTGAGAACAAGCTTACAAACTGAAACGGTGGAACACAAACTTCTACTGTGACAGGGTCAGGTGGGCCCTGCTTCCATCAATAAGGCGCAGAACGCATATTTTACGGAGGGAGTACAGTGGGTTTGGCTTACGTTACTTGCAGGTTTTCGCAGCGAGTATGTTACCGTCTAGGTATTTTTTATGTGATGAGATAATGATAACAATTTAACGAGCAACATGTTGCGCAAGAGCCGTTTATTGGCAGTGTATGTCTCTAAAACGTGTTGAAATCAACTCAATACAAAGCAATGGGGTAACGCCTGCAGGGTTGAAATGAGGTTGTCTATCGCAACCTCAGCGAGGGCAGCGCGTTTTGCAAGAGTTCTATTTGCCGCTTAGAAAATTCGCGTATGACACAATACTTTCGCTCTCTTGCTATTATTATCAAGCAGAGTCGGCTGTTCACTACTGAAAGCATGCCGGAGTCTTACAAAATATGTTCACACTGTTAGAAGAAAGAAGGCGTTTGGGCTTTGTCAAAAGCGTTTGTAACCATTTTATATATTAGAAGCATTTATACCTTCTCTGAACGTGTAATAGTGTTTTAATAGTGAATAGTGTAATAGTTACTGGTATAAAGGTATATCTATCCAGTACGAATACTAGTGCCGTTCCTACAAATGTAGTATAGCAAAGTACATGGTTTGGTTGGCGTTCCGTACGAATTTTGTTTTCACTACGTAAAATCCGTGTCCTCGTAGTGGTGGACTCCTCGGGAAAGTTCCCCAACGGTGCTCTGTCGGGCACCATGGTTTCCCTGGGCCATTTCGACGAATGCCTTGACATCGTCGTCGACGGCTTCGATATTCGAGGACAGTACTGCAATCTGCAACTCTGGCTGAGAGACTTGCCTAGGCCCACCCGAAACGTCTCACTGGTTGTACCTGATCAGGAGTCGGTAAGTTTGCTCACGCTTGCTACACAGCAGTCATTACTATAGGCTCGGAAAGCAAAGGCGTTCGTGCGGCCTTAAGGTGTCGGCGTATGCAGGCGATGTAAGGTGTTCCAGTGACCCCTGCACGGTCCGTGTATTCACACCAGCGACATTCCCCGCAGAAGCGGAGGACGCGAGAAACGTCATAGTTTTCTGAGCGCGATTGCTCAACGTCCAGTGTTCACGGAATCTGCAACGCAGTCACAAGATACTCTGTAGCAGACGACAAGAACGGCGCTGACGGTGTCGTCTGCTAAGTGTCGTCTGCTAAGTGCGCAGAACGCCACCCCCAATATTCCGCACCGTGTGAATGCTCACATAACACGGGACGGAACAGCTCGATCAGCGCTTGCAGAAAATATCAGCTACCTTCTACCGACAGTAGTTTTATTTATTTATTTTTTCTTCTTCTCTTTGAATTGTGACGTGTATGAAGTATGCATTCTGACATTCATTCACAGGTAATGAGCCTGTTCTACGACAACGGCTATTGGTTGCGCTTGCTTCCTGGTCACGTGGGTCTATGCATTCCGTCCTCCTGCAGCAAGGAAGACCTGGAGAAGATGGCTACACATGGTCAGTTGATGACATCCTCAAAGTAGACGCCATACGCACTACCTGGGACGAGTTCCAGTTAAGGTTCCGCTGAAAAAGACAGATTTTGTAGCACATAACACCGCTTCTGACACTCTCTGGATTTGTGACAGTTTGATGTTCATCAAACTTTCTGGGCGGCCATCAGCTTTAACGATGGCAGGTTCTTCTTGTTGATGCCCCGTCGTCCACAAGCGGGGTTGGCACATGTCACCCTTCTTTGTTTGCAGGCGGACGTGAGTTGAAGTTGAGGGCTACCGTTTCTTCTTGTCAGACCAAAGAACCGATCAAGCTTGACCTAGATCAAGTCATCATCCTGTAAGTGCACTGTAACCACATCACATTCGAAAACTTTCCACGGTTGTCTTTTAAGAGTGAAGAGAATCTGTCAGAGAACATTCGTGGTAATCGCGACCAGGAACGCCTTATATAACATCAGCGTTCTGAGGCTTAATGGCTTACTCGCTTGTATGCGGGGGTCCACAACTGTGGGTCCTCGCTTGGAAATGCTCGATGATCACGCTTTTGTATTCATCAGTGTTCGATGTGCTTCGTTTGAATTAACGAATAGGCAGACTTGTGCCCGTTACTCCTAAAAAGTAATTGATTACCGTTACTCTTCTTGCAAAAGTACTTGATTACCGTGACAAATTACTCGACTCAAAATGTAACTGAGTAGCGTGTGTAAAAGTAACGCGTTACTCGGGCCGTTACTTTCAATTCATGCAAAAATTTCCGGCCCCAGTGTGCTTCGAAAAAAAGCTGAAATACCGCGAAACATTCGCGCGTGAGACGTAGCAATAATTTTTTTTTTCGCTTACTACAATAGAATAGCCCAATAAAAGACACAGGAAATTTGTCACAGAGCATTGTTGTTTTGAGTCAGGCTCTGCTTAAAAAGTAATTGATTACTCAAAATTGTATTTGGATTACTTGGATTACGAAATTACTTGTTCAAGAATGTAATTGATTACTCGAAAAATTTATTACAAGTAATGCAATTATTTGTGACGCATTACTTACAATTCTGTGGGCGGTTGATGAGACGGCCTGGTTGTGCGAGCAGTAGGATCAACGTCCTACCGAACCCAAACCGCCTTTTGCGTGCACGCAACAGGACAGAAGTCCATCGTATTTGGCGGTACAAACTGCACCATAATGCAGGTCGAACGACGACAACGCAGTCGGCAAAATGGCGTCTCGAGACCAGGGTCTTCTGCGGGTAATTGGCTCTAGTAATGAAACTAACGCCCTCGTGGAACGCTTGCTTTTCCCAGGTCAGTCTTAGGGGCCATATTACTGTTGGTCATCCTCGGAACGGCCTTAGATATCGCCTCGACGAACGCGTCCAAGATCTCACCTCTCCACAAGAACGGTAAGACATAAACCTCAACCTATTCACTGATTAGGTTATCTAATCGACACCGAGTAATCAATGTGGGTGCTATGTTCGATGTTATATGTCCTTTTTCGTGTCTGAACAGCGTTGTAAGTTTCTTTCAGACAATAGAGGGTTTTAGAGAGTTTAGTTTTAGCAAACCATTGGAAGCGTGGTTTGCGTAGAACCGTATCAACCGGAGCCAATCAATGGATAAGATTCGGAGTCACGCACGGCTGCAATTGGTTCCGATAGGCACGTCGATAATCTTACCAGAGGTTTGCTAAAGCTGCGTAATGTGTTTCATGTGTCTCATGCAATGTTTGATCAACGAACGCGGCCTTTTCCTGATGTGTCATCTTATATGCTGTTTCCTCTCCTGCACGCTTTTGTTGAAGATGAACCATCAATTTTCCCTTGGTTGCTGTTGTGAAGCGAAGACTGCTGTATCTCCTGTTTCGTGTTAGCGTGTGCAATGTCTATTACACAAATTGATGGCCGGATCCTGTAAGGGATTTTCTTTTGTTCCTTATTTCGGCAAGCCAAAAGGCAAATTGCTTACATTGTCATTGAGCCAATCAAAACGTGAGCCATTTATCAAATTTTGTCACCACCAAACTGTGACAAGTCGTAGTATGCGAACTAACGTTGCAATGTCGAAGAGGGAAAATACGGAGCAAAAAACAAAGAGAGCTGGACTAAGTTAACGAAGAGGCGCAACACACACCCTTTTTTTTTTGTTCCTTTCGCTTTTTCTTTTTTTTTCTTTTTTGCAGTTGCACATACATTGCAAGTTTTCCCTCTTCGAAATGTATCAACTTGTCTGATCTGCCCTATACCTCAGCAGCAACATACTTGACAAGCAATTTAAGGTACATTTCCCAGAATACTGCACTTCAGTGTACGTATATTTAAAATGTGGTACCTTGTACTGTACTTTACTTGAAGTACCGTTGACACCAGGTACATCGTGCTTTACTTTAAGTACAATTTTGGGTACTTTGTTCATCACTGAATATGGCGCATATATGCACTGTCGTAACATGCCCTTGTTTCCCGCAGCCTCATTCGAAGAAATCGTAAGGCAAAGAAATATGGCGTCTGTTTTATTGCTCACTTTTCGTTATATTTCAGCCCTTCCGATCCATATCCTAGTCAATTTCTCCGTGGTGAAAAACACTCGAGAGCTGTTCCGTGAATCGAAGAGGGGAGCCCTGGACTGCCTGGACGGGATCCGAGTCCTGTCGTGCATCTGGATAGTCTTAGGACACATCTACTTTCTAACGGACATCTCAGCGTACATCCGTTATGGTAAGTCAACGTGATTCCTGTAGCTAACATGTAGCACGGTCATGCATGGATAGCTTATGCGCGTAATGCACACTGCTTATTAAATATACTCAACCAAGAGTAGAGTTCGCGCACCTTGAGTGAGTTTGTTTCGAATTGCAGGGTCTCTAACGAAGTTACAAGATCTCTTCTCAAACTTCCTCTTCACAATCGTCGAAAACTTCTCGCTCCCGGTGGACACTTTCTTCTTTGCCACGTAAGTTAACATCAATGCGAACACGAAGTCAGGCACTAAGGGGATCGTAAAACGATCCTTCTTGTTTTAGAGAAATCATGGCGGGGATACGGTGATCTGACTTCCGAGTATGCCAAACAAAGTCCAATGCCGATGTGATCCTGCGTTCGGAAGTTGTTTCACTACGACAGACGCGCCTTCGCTCTCTTCCTCAGTCCTCACAACTATAACGCGATCCCGAAATCTGTGGAACGTTTTCTCAGCGGCAAAATCGCGCGAACGCCATGGCCCTGCGCGCGCGCGGCGAAGAAACGCCCGCGAGACGACCACTCGAAACGCATGAGACGCGTACAAAGCGAGTGATGCGCGTCAATCTTGCCATATTCGTCGACCGCAAGGGTCTGTTGGAATCTGCTGATGCTGCTGTCTTCTACGGTTTCTCCGTTCATTCGTCGCAGATATCGTTGAGATGTAAAAGTAAATTTATTGTGGTAGAGATTGTCCCAAAGATGTGTGCAAGTTACTGATACGCAACTGTATCTGCCGCAGGGCGGCCATCACTCTTTCCACTGCTCGGAAAATGTGCCCGGACGGGCGCGGATATGTGTAGTCGGCAGATTCCGGCGTGTCACTCTCCACGAGTCGTGAAATCGTCGAGAAAAACGCTCCATTCGGTTCAGCATAAGACGACGCGCGCGCGTTTATGGAGAGGTCGGGTTCATAATTGTCACAAAAAAGGCGTACGCCTACCGTTTTCAACAAATCAGGGCAAATAACGATATCATTCGAGATTATGGTTAACTAGGAGCGTGCTATGCGGTGAAGTTCATTTTTAAGAGTGTAGGGAGCGCAACCACGTGCGCTGCGTAACGAAGGGCTAGACTGTGGGACAGAAAATGGTGGGGGGGTCAGCTACGCCGGCGCTATATACCGACGAGATCCGTGGGAGGGCAGCATTTCCGCAAAGTATAGGTCTGGGCAGTGTGGTCCTGATTGAATTTCATCGTTCCAGGGGATTGCTGCTCGTCTATACTCAAGTCAAAAAGCGAGCAACTGAGGACACTTCCTTCTGTGGTTTATGCTACACGTTTGTCCATAGGTACTGGAGGTAAGCAAAGCGTACTGCGTTAAAAAAAAAAAAAATGTGGTGTGTTCTACACTCAAAACGTTGTAGACAACTTTGTGGAGGGGCCCCCTTTATAAATTTCTCATTTTAGTCTATTATTTGGAGTGTTATTTATGCAACAAGTAAGATGCGCCCTTTCACAAGAACCGTTGTAGCACACCCCTAGCGCGCGAGAGAGAGAGGTCATTGATCAGCATACCCACTAGAAACCCCCTCCCATCCTTCAGAGAACCTGTAAGTGAATGAGTGACGCTGGCGTTACCCTGTGACGTATTGAGCACGCGGCACGCCGTGTCTGTAGCAGACGAATTTCCTGTATAGGAGACCGGACTCCGCGGCCGCTCGTTACGGTGATGCTACGTCACAGGGACCTGATTACGTCACGCTAGGAGATTTGGCCGGGCCTCCAAGATCATACCGTACCGCTCATAGCTGCTTCTGTTAATTGGTTAATTGTTTAGTTAATTGCGCAGTGACGGGACACCACGCAGCGAAAATATTGTGCATGGTAGTCCTTGAACTGCTTGATGAATGAGGCAGGACTTCCAACAACAAAAAACGTGCCTTTCTTGCTCCTTTAAGCCGTACTTTTTTTATGCCACGAAAACCATTCTCATTATCTTTATTGCTACAAGGTCGTACGTGGCACCTGACTGGCATGAGTGAGTTCTTATTCCTTCATAAAATACATTACAACGAGGGATTTTTTTCAGCACCCCGGCCACGTAACAACCTGAAAAAGCATTTCACTGTCGCCCTTTTCCCCGAAGTTTCATATACGAATATATTTCCCACGAATATTCAGTACATTGGCCAGCTGAGACGGGTATTACCCCTTCCTCCGCCATGAAAGACCCCGGATGAAAATATCATGCGCAATTCGCTGATTTGGGCATGTACTAGCTAAACGAACGTTCCCCCTTTCTCTCTCCGCTGAAATTCTAATTCTGTATCCTTCCAAGAAAGAAACGTAGAGGATCAACACTTCGCACGTTGCCACTGATAGAGCGTAATACTCTCGAAGCACGTCTGCCACTAAGCATTAGCCGAAGCAGTATGCAGAAGCACGAACGCGAGAATGAAGCCAACTTCCCAAAGGAGAGCACCGTCCAGCGGTACCAAGAGTGCAAGATCCACCTTGAAGGTCGCTGGGACATTCTGGGTTATTATGATGGAATTTCGACTGTTCCGGGGCTGGAACGTACAATACAAGCCTCAGTAGAGAGTTTTAGTACGTCGTACGCTACCGCCTTTGCGTACGTAAGGGATAGCGTTGATGGGTCTGCGCACGCTCATAACAGAAAGAGAGCTTCGCGCAGTGCGCAGAACCAGCAACGCTATCTGTTACGTACGCTATTGCCCTTACGTATACGACGTACTAAAACTCTCTAATGTTCCTAGGAAGGAATTTCTTCGATATAGTGTATAGCCGACGTCTAGGATATAACCCACAATGAAAGATAGAAATATGGCACTGGTCGAAAGAAAGCTAGACATTGGCGGGCAACCGAACGCGCACCTCTTGATTACTCGTCGCAATAACCGATTACGCCACGCTGGCACAACTTACCGGTCCTTTGCCACGAGTCACCGACCAGAGGCATGGCTGTTAAGGCTCGTTGGTGGTAGCCAAGTTGGTGCTGAAGACTCGGAGGTAGTGGGTTCGAATCCTATACCACCGGCTGCGCTGTTTAAGGTTTTCCCTGGGTTTTCCGAAGACTTTCCAGACGAATGTCAGTTCCTCCTGAAGTTGGCCCAGGACGCATACTAACCCCCTTGTCCCCCCACTCCTTCCTGCTGTCCTGTCTCCAGCTGCCCACATATGTACGCTGCTTATATAGTCACAGTTGCCTCGCGGTGCCAGAACGGGCTATCATAGACGTCGGCTACACTTGCAGAAATTTCAACCGCACAAAGCCATGGGGGGGAGGTGATTCTGAGAAGCAATGAGGGAGAGAGAAAGAAAGAAAAACCTGTGGAACGACAGCTACTGTTTTCTTGTCAAAGAGACAATAAGCATCTAACAATTATACGTCGTATATGTAATAGAAATCCGAATCGTATCGAGGCCAGTACTATATTTTACGTCAGTAAAAAGGTCCCATTCATTGAATTTTGACAACGGACTCAACCGTCATTACCACGTCAATATTAAATTAGAGTACAACAAACTATGCCGGAAACAACGTCACCGAAATATTACTGTCGCTAGCCGTATCAAGAATTTATATGACCATCCTTTCCTTTTTGAGCATATTCCTCTTCAGAGTAAGATATCAGGCGACGACAAGTGTGCTGTGCACTTTTTCATGTTGACGAATGATGATGAAATGAGTGACCTGAGGAAGCTTCCGTGTCTTGTCTATAAAAAAAACCGAACGAGGAGCCCTCATGCTCCCTGACTCTGGTATTTTGTACCCTGGTACCCTATTTTGACTCTGGTACCCGGACGGTAACCGTGTGGTCTCACGAGTCGCGAGACACTCGCTTGTGACGAACCCTCCTCCTGTAACCAAGCATGAATAATCGATACCAGTCATAATGTGAGATAATTTGTTCCTTTTCTCAAAGAATGACTCCCGCATTTGCTCTGGCGACGGCTCTCTTCATTTTGATGCCCCTGGTCGGAAGCGGTCCACTTTGGCGAGACGTTCTCGACCCGGTGTGCAACAGCTGCAAACAAAACTGGTGGACCAATCTGGTCTACATCAGTAATTACATGCCCTACGGTAAAATGGTAAGCAATTTCCGAAAAGCGTGTATTCTGTCCGGCGCCTGCCGCATATAATCGTGACGTGACATAACGCGACTGTTTTACGGCGCTGCTAATACTGTAGCATGATGGTGGTGGTGGTGGTGGTGGTGGTGGTGGTGGTGCTAATCGAAGAGCTCGCCGTTGTCGGCCTTACAGAGGGGGCCAACGTCACGACTAACGATCTGGGGGAATGTGCGTCCTGGGCCGACTTCTAAGTGAACTGTGCCGACATATGCCTAAAAGGGTCTAAGGAGATCCCAGGAAAAACCCCAGACAGCACAGTCGGCACCGAGATTCGAACCCCGTATGACCCCCGTATGACCCCCATATGACCCCCGTATGAGCATATAGACGGGCACAAGAAAAATACAAATAAAATAAATAAATAAAAATAGAGATTGACATAAGGACACTTCCCCATAGCGAACTCCTTAAAAACGACTTCTCCATGCAACGAACAACGTAGGGACGATTTCCCATACAACGAGCAACATAAGGACAATTTTCCCCATATTACGAACAAGTATCCTTTATAGCGAACGACATGAGAAGCACATTCCCCATACCAAGAACGACACTGGAGCGATTTCAACACACAGAGGTGGACTTAAGGACAATTTCCCCGTGTAGCGAACTATATACATAAGAACGACTTCCCCATAGAACGAACAACGTAAGGACGATTTCCCCACGACGAAAAACGAAAGCGCGGTTTCCCATTTTGCGAACTGCATCGGAACGATTTTCCAGTATAACGGACATAAAAGCGAATAGCATGAGAAACTACTTCGTCCTCATATAGCGGACATAATGACGATGTTACACGGAGAGTGAGACGTAAAGTTTGCTCTTTTGATATTTATCTTTACGCAACCCGTTTCGTTTACAGTGCATGCTTCACTCCTGGTTTTTGGCTCTCAACATGCAATATTACATCATCGGCGTTCCTATTGTGCTGATACTGTTGAGGTTAGACGCTTTGCTTAACTATCCACATGCAGACGCAAAGAATGTTCCTCATGACTGTCACGCTCTTCGTTTCAGGAAACCGAAACCAACATGCGTGATGTTGGCAGTGCTGACGGTTGTGAGCACGGTGGCTACAGCCGCTGTGGCGTATCTGAACCGCACACCGCCTGCCATGCTGATGATGACGTCAGAATGGAAGTACGGCCCTTCTCTTTATCTCTTGAGTGACATTGCGCTGAGAGGAAAATTGCTGTTTCAGAAAAGCGACGCAGCACCTGAATCTGGTCTACTACCAGCCATTCACGCATTTTGGCCCTTTCGCCATTGGATTGGGTCTCGGATACATCTTGTCTAAGAAGAAGATCCCGTTGTTTAAGACGGTTAGTGTTCTTCCTGTTTCCTCAGGCTTCAAATTTACCGATGCTTTTAGAGCATAGAAATCTTACGGAGACAGGCTAGAAGAAAAGCTGAGAGAGTGTGTGTGTGTAATGGGAGAGAGCAAAGGATTTGTTTGAAGGCCATATACCTCCTCCCAGCGTCAGAGTCTGGGAACCGCCATGATCGATACGGTGGATACGGCCACGGACTTGCAACGCGTGAACGCCACCCCTCTTCGGCATCCCTAGTATCCAATCCAATCCAATCCAATCCTATTTATTCATTCGTGCGCGAAGTTCGTCTGGTATCATTGTGTATGTGTACTTGGATTGCTTCCTATTCCGTAAGGAACGAGTATTGTATTGTTTAAATCTGAGAACGGCGTACGGAGCTTTATATTTACCCCTCGGTACACGGCACTTTCGGTATTACTTTATATTTGTACCTTCTCTGAGTTCGTTGTGGGCGTTATTGCCGTGCGAAATGACAAAGCCACGGACCAGTCGCAGTGTCGTTGCATCGCTGTACATCGCTCGTAAATGCTGGACATTGTTGTTTTTGTTTCTTGCAGACAACATTGGTGTTTGGTTGGATAATGACCCTTGCCTTCTGCTCTTTCGCCGTGTTCGCTGTATACCCGTTCCGTCGCGGCGACTATTTCAGTCCCGCCTTCTCAGCCGCGTACGCTGCCTGCCATCGAACCCTGTGGACAGTTGGCGTCGCCTGGATCACTGTCCTCTGCAGTTCTGGACAAGCAGGTAAGCCACCATGTGTTTGTTTCTGGGTCAGGCTAGCGGTCGACGACACAAGTGTGAGATACTTTCGTTTTAAAGTGAAACATATCTTGATATCTATATATTTTTCCTCTTGAGGTATCTTGGGCGAACTGCTCTCATCGAGCGTGATGCGACCCCTGAGTAAGCTGAGCTACCTCATCTACCTCCTGCATCCCATCCCCATCTACATTCATGTGGCTGCTACGAGGGAGGCGTACCAGCTCGACCACTACTACATGGTATGCCACTTTCTTTTCGAATATATATCTAGGGTTTGTGGTTTTCGGCATTTATTTTCAACCCAATTCGGGGGGTGTTTATCGGCATTTATATTGGGGACTATAAATCGGATTTTTTTGGCATCTATATTCCGCCCAAAAAATAAATGCCCGAATACGGGCACCTATTTATTTCGCATGAGGAGAGCCTATTTTGCGGGCGAAGTAACAACGAACCGAAAAGAAGTGAATTGATTCATCGTTTCATTAACAATGTCTTTTATTGCCTGTGCCAAACCAGCAAACAATGAGACTACCTCTTGTTGCAATAGATGCAAGCGTACATCATCATGCTCGCATCTCTCATAGCGGCTCGCTCCTTGCGATTAATAACACGCAGTTTAGAGAACGCGCGCTCAACATTAGCGTTAGAATCAGGAATAGCCAGTATGCTTAAGGCGCACTGCGATAACAAAGGCCATATGCTGGAACGGGTCGTCCAAAACTGAATAGGAGATATATCCACCTGAGGGGCAGGGCATGCAGCATATTCGAAAAACTCCCGCTTTATATCATCCATACGAGATTCATCAACAGAGCTGAGGTCATCCTCCTATAAGCGCTTACGCACAACGAAACAAGGGCACAGCCCGAAGATAATGCCACGCTCGAGAAATAGTCGACAAAGGGAGATTCCAAGAGGATTTCCCTTTGCGGTTCCAGGTATGGCAGCTATCAGGATACGGGAAATTCGTATTTTTTCGGAATATTCCGAATCTGAAAAAAATCATCCGGGGGTTGTTTTCCGGCATTTTTCGGAAAATGCCGGAAACCACGAACCCTATAATATCCAATGGACACGCCGTTTATTGCTCCGCGAATGAAGGTTACAGCCTTCCTTTTATGTCCAATCATACTTTCAGGAACTGTAACGAACCCCCACCATTACCCTAAAGTCATATCTCGTCATTAAAGTCATGTAAAGTCATTACCCTAAAGTCATTCCCTAATGTCATGTCGCGTCACATAGACTTCGTACGAGAAGTCGCTAGAATACCCCAACAACATTGAATATCCTCTGGATGTACGAATTATGTCCTAACGAATAAACCTCTACCCGAGTAACGTCATCATGACGTTGGTAGACAGACTGAAACCGAAACAATTCGGAAGGGGAGGGCTGGGTTCCACGAATGGACACCTGTTCGCTGCCTCCTATTGAAAGACAAGTAGGACCGAAGGCCGCGTCTCTTTCGGGGACCATCGTAATCCCCTCAAGACCGTGGCTTTCGGGCGCGACCTTGCTCGCCCCCTTGCTTCGAGCATAGTTCAATTCTACCAAACTGGTGGCGCTGTCGAACACTATGACGTCATTTGTATACAAACAGGGAGAGGTCTATTCGTACGTCAGACGGATGTCCCCCAGACATCCGTCGAACGTACGAATCCGTTAGGACATTATTCGTTCATCCAGAGGATATTCGGTGGGTATCCATTCAGCGAGGCATAAAAATGCGCGCGTTATGTCCCTTGAGACTCTCTGACAAACACGCAAGTATACGGCGCATCAATGTTGACACTATTTCTAGACCATCTTCTTCTTTGGAGTCCTCCTTGCCTCCGTCCTGATGGCCTACCTTGCCTACATCATGGTGGAACTGCCTCTGGGTTCCTTGGAGAACTTGCTGAAGTTCATGACCGCCACCGCGGCCGTCAAAGACATCCCCAGAGACGAAGATAAAAAGGGGCTCTCGTACCCGAGCTTCACGGTCAACGGTCTACCACAGAGTCACCCGAAGGCACCAGAATCCAGTCATCTCTAGGCCTTATTCCAGTTCCGTCCAGAATGAAGTTCGAAACTGTCGCGACACAAGATGAACAGCGACGTTGCGACCCGCCAAAAGACTAATGTGGCATTCACTTTCAGGCAGGTCTAGCGCAGATGCGGCACGCAAGGACCTGTGCATCTCCCATCGATGTCGACAAAAATCCGGTACAGATTTGCGCAGGCTTCTTGCATCCATTGCTTGTGTCGCTAGTTTCGCTAGCAGAAAGTAGATATTGTACATAAGTGTGTTATGTTGCTATTACACCTACTCTGTATATTTGTAGAAAGTGAACCATGTATCTTCAAAATAGGAGGAAAGTAAAAAAAAAACTAAACAAACGCCTCTGTCGGTGGCTGCTGAAGTCTACGTAGTGCATGAACTTTAGGAAAGAACTGGTTGTGGTGCTATGGTACAGGTGTATACGGCCTATATTCGGCTTTGACTTTTAGCATTATTTGCATGACGTCGAATTATGTTCAATGCTGGCGACATCGAAAAGTCTAAAAGCTGCCGATCCAGCGTCCCTGTGGCATTAAAATCACCACAAATAGATATGCGGGAGGAAATCTGGTGGTCTACTTGCGGTCCACGATGACGCCGTAAAGTGGGACGAGGACACAGGCTACAGCAACACCTTCAGACACATGCCATACCATCATCCATCATGCCATATACCATCATCCAGTGACGCGTAATAAAACTCACTTCGAGATATTTTTCCCCACAAAGAGCACTGCTTTATTGTGTCTTTTTGATTTTCAATTAAGTGACACAATTTCAAAGTGTAATATTGGTTTCCACGCGGCTCACTTAGAGGAAGCGAGAGGCGTGCGACTGAAAACAAAATTCCGGTGGCTTTCTGGCTTGCTTTGTAGGCCATCGTGTGCTTGTCTATAAACATTTAGTAGACATCGCGTTTTCCCTGCACTGAACGCTGTTTGACGAACGAACGGCTATTCAAACGCGTCTGTTGTGCGATGGATGTCAAGACCTCTCGAAGTTTCATTGCTGATTGTGTCGTTGTCAAGCTCTTCCCAGAGCAAGAGGGACTGCACACTCCTCTCCCTCTCCTGCACCACCATCGTCTTCCCCTCCTCTTTCATCCCTCTCTTTTCCCCTCGGTGCACCCAGCTGTGCCAACATATAGACCAGGCTAACCGCACTTTCCCCACTCAAACGTTGCTTACCCAGGGCAGGCAGAATTGCATGCCCCATATCTGCGACGTACTTGACGTAAAAGAGTTCACCGGGAAAGGCGACTGCTATGCCGTGCCACGTCCAACATCAGGGCTTTTGGGCGTGATGTGTATCAATCCCCATTGTCATAGTCGTGAGCTGCAGAAATTCTGTTCGCTTTGCGTTTCCCTGTTGAGGGATACATCTTTATTGGACTGGATAGAGCAAGACCACAGGGTTACTTGTTGCTTGCCACGCTTAATAATACGCTTAATCACGAATTATTGGTAAGAAGAGGCGGCAAGCCGTAAGACTGTGCAGTTGGGGTGCTCATCCTCCTTTGACACGAAAGGATCGTGTGGATCATATAAGTTCATAACCAGCAAGCTACGCGTGTATGAGCACGCATTTCGCATTAGCCCACTTCTAAGCGTTCTGCTAACGCACATTCAGCACGTCGTCTCTTGCAGTGTACTTGGATGTAGTGCGGAATGCTGAACGTGCACATTAATTGAATAAACATAATATCTGTACGGAATAACTAGTGAACCATGAATAATGAATGTGAACTACCTTTTTTTTTTCTGCTCCCGGTGTCCGTTTTTGGATATGTATCCCTTGTAATGCAGCAGGTGGGTCCTCAATGAACGTTAAATGTAACAGGCATTATTTATCTTTTTTTTTCTCTCGTTTCTAGCAAACTAATCATACAAGAGGTCTTCTTCTATGCAGTACCCTATGCAACAGGTACTAATCTTCATCCGGCTGGGGCGTCATCCGAAGGTATCTCTTTCCAGAAGGGACGTTGTACACAGTGACTCCTTTAGGGAAGAGCAAAGGAATTTCCTCGTCCTTTACTGCAGGTATCACCATGCATGGACCACCAGGCTGAAAATGTACATAGAAAATATGTTCTAAAAAAGATCGGTTCAGTCTTCGCGCGTTACGTGCCAAACGCGTTTCATTACAGAGACTATGGCACAGATACAGGTCACCTGAGTGACAAATGTGAAAGGCCTATGTCTGGCCACAACTATATAGAGGGAAAAACTTTTGAGTGGTTTCTTTGCGGCAGCTGTACAGGGCCATCGTTGGCAGCAAATTCTTGACGTACCGCGAACACAGTCTGGTGATCACGTGGCATTGACCATGTCGTGGAGGCCACGTCGCAGTATACTGTCACGTGGCACGTCACTGACGGACCTATACGCGTGATTGGCTCAAAAAAAGCTGTCGCTTCGTAATATTATGGCGGGCATAGTAATATGAGTAATAATAATAAGTAAGTAATATGAAGTAATATGGCGGGCATAGTAATATGAAGACTGGATTACCTGCCAGTTTGCGGGAGTTGCCACTTTCTTTGTCACCGTCAGCTGCAGAGATTTTACTGCCCTGAGGATTTCGCTACAAAATGAGAAATTAGCACTCAGTGAAGATATCTCAGGAAGGTTCAAGTGATGATAATGATGACAATGATGATTTTCCGATGACGTCTGAGCACAACGAACACAGCCAACGTGCTGGCATCAGTGTTTGCTCACACGAATGTTATGTTTATGTGTTCGCGTGTGCGTAAGAACAAATGGAAAGGTATATCTGCTAGCATATGACACGATGTCCACAAGAAATTGCACCAGGGCTATTAACGTTTGTCACTTTAGCACAGTCCTCTGGTATCTTTGTCTAATGAACGGCCGCTAGTTGGTCCTGCTTGTGCACGTCATTTTACGTCGTTCCTTGCTTGTGCGACTTCTATATATTTAATTGGGAAAGTTTGCCGTCTGTCATCACGGGCAACATCAGCGAAGGACGAACGCTGTATATGGCCGCATCCAACAAAAACTTCTCCATCGTTTTGGCGATAGTTGGCGCACGATGAAATTGCCCTCGAGGAGACCCACCTAAAGTCCCGTCCTGTAGTGGCGGGATACAGCATCGACAGCATGAGTTTCTTCTCAGGTCCCACTATGAATACCTGCTAGGCAGAAGAAGCGTTGTCAAGCAAATTGGTCTTAAAACTTTCAGCCTTTTCGCTCAGTGACTACAAGAATGCTCATATTCTATTAATGCTCTGATAGGAGGTGACGCGGCAATCCTTTCATCCCTTATGCCTATTAACGAAGAAAGAAATCAGGCGTAACAAAGACTAGTGGCGTCAGTAGGGGAGTGGTAGGTGTACAGCCCGCACCGAGTGACGCAACAGAATCAGGTGACGCGCCGCACCAATACCACCGCTCCCTCTACCTCTCTGCGGCGCGATGACACCAAACTGTTGACACCAGACTGCGAGCAAGTGATTTGTCGTCTGCGTGTCGTATGATATTGCTATTTATCGTGTCTCCCCTGGTATGGAAAGGAATAGACCTCTCCCTATCTGTAAACAAATCACGTCATAATGTTCGACAGCGCCACCAATTTGGTAGAGTTGAACTACGCTCGAAGCTATGGGTGAACAAGGTCACGCCCGAAAGCCACGGTCTTGAGGGGATCACGATGGTCCCTGAAAGGGACGCGACCTTCGGTCCTACTTTTCTTTCAATAGGAGGCAGCGAACAAGTGTCCATTCGTGGAACCCAGCCCTCCCCTTCCGGTTTGTTTCGGCTTCAGTCTGTCTACCAACGTCATGATGACGTTTCTCGGGTAGAGGTCTATTGATTATTGAAGGGGTGTTTAAAAGGAGCTCCTGCACCGGATAACGCATGCCCTATAGTGACGCCACTGATAAAGAGTGACCGTGCAGCCTGGCAAGGACGCAATCCAGGGATCCAGTGACCGCATGTAGAATGAAAACCTTTAAGCTAGAAGCCGCCCTTATGTCGAACATTCCAACGACGACTTCCTGTTCGAAATGTCTGCGGGTCCTAGCGCTAGCTGGCTATACTTCAGGAACTAAAGACCCTTCGTAAGGATACTCGCCGCTCTGCAGGTGAGAGGTATCCCTTCGCTGTCCTTGTCCACGGGGTCCACCATGCCCAGCTTGACGGCCAGTTCTCGAGACTCGTCCGCAATCATTGGAAATGGGAAGTCTCCTTTCAGACCGTGGAAGGCTTGGATGTCCTAGCGGTATAGTCAAGAGGTTCACCTTGAGCAAGTTAGCTGGGTTCCGTAGGTACTCGCACTCTTGTTTAACAAAAACAAAGATTCAACATGCCTTTATCCATCCGAAGTGCGATTCGAGGGAACTGCAAGACAGTCCCGCGACCTTGACGTTGGCCTTTTCGAAGTCGGGCATCATTTTGGCCATCGTACCCAGCTCTGTAGTGCAGACAGGGGTGAAGTCTGACGGATGGGAGAACAGGATGCCCCACCTGGATGCGCAGTATGGTCAGCGTATTCAGCTTACTTTGTCTTAAAACGTGGCGTATGTTGTGCAACGTACGTGCGACTAATTTTACGTCGTGGAACAACCGCATGGTCATGAGCGAGGCTACAGTGCTGAGGTGGTGTAGGTTAATTTTGTCCACCTGACGGAGGGGAGTATTCTTTAGCGTACTGTTGAAATGGTTACACACAGTATGTATGCCCCACCTGGAGGACGATGTATACCCAAGCACCTGCACCTCTACCACCACTCAGTTATACTGGCGTATCAGCAGGAAGTCATGTCACTAACTGGTCCACCGAGACCATTTATGCGGAACCTACCATCTCAGTGCTAGAGAGAAAGTGAAAAACCCCAAGGTAGCGGGTTCGAACCTGGCCGAGGACGCCAGCCACTTGGCGGCAAGGTATGCATCTTGACACGCCGTCTTGCGCAAGCGTCGCAAGACAGAAGGCGATTTTAATTAAATAAGGATGAGCAGGCGAGCGAGCTGGTGAAGGTTCCATGACGGTAGCATACCTTGAGCTTGAGGGAACGAGAGGACGCACAAAGAAGTAGACCGGACGAGCCTAATCCTGTCTGCTACTTTGTGCATCCTCTCGTTCCCTCAAGCTCAAGCTATGCCACCGTCGTCGGACGATTTTTAAAAGATGCGCGTGCCACCAATCGCGCCGCGCAAAGCAGCATGGGAACTTTGACGAACTCTGCGCTGGTATGGTTTACTCAGTGTAGGTTTACCTTTTGTCTTTCCTTTCCCCCTTTTTTTTCTTTTTCTGCCAACTTTTTCGTTTCTTTTTCTGCTGCTTTTCGACGCGCGCGTCTTTTTAAGATTGTAGGGAGACTTCGGAACGATATTGGGGGAAAAAAACCGTTGCACGACGCTTCTGATGCCGTGTGTTGAGATTTCAGCGGTGCGCTGGGCAAAAGTAATCCACAGGCCGGCCACTGTGACTTCGCTCATGATCACAGTTCTCTCGAAAGCTACGAATTATTAATTATTAAACGTGAAAATAAACTTACGACTTGCCAAAGTATGCATGAAGATCCAACTTCCCTTTGGTCGTATTCACTTCAAAGTTTGGAAATTCATCGCCTAGATTCACCATCCTTCTCAGGACATCCAACTGATGTCAACGCGGTTATTTCTGCATTTATATATACACGTTCTGAACAAATCAATCGGCCAATGGCCCGTAACTCTGTCGTAATGATCTCTGAACTTCGCTGGCCCAATATTTTTATCTATCATACGTGAACATTACACTCCGTCGCATTAATCTTTCTATATACAAACATTAGGCGTCCTGTGCAGTACAGGAGAAATGAGACGTGACGGTTTCTTTTACGACTCGGTTCGTTATCTGTTTGTTTGCTTTGTCCGTTGTTACACGATTCTTTCACCGGCTCGACATGTTTGTAGAAGTTTAATGGACAACCACAGAATGGTCACAAGTTGGATAGAGGTTCGATTCCTCTGTCTGCGCATCAATATCCCTTCCATACAAGCGCCTGGTAATGTCGTTCCCGAATAGCGTCTTCAATCCCACGTGACTGACGCGACAGGTCGAAAGATGCTCTTTGTTTAATTACTGTGTATGTGAGATATGATAAATTTTCGCACTAGGTAATCCTGGATCCGCCCCTGGTCAGAATGCATTTCACTGCACCCACTCAATAAAAGAAATCGGCAACGCATTCAGCATAGTTCGGAGGGCGTTATGCTTAACACATAGCATGATATAATCAGAATCGTTATTAGTAAAACAAATAAAATAAACATAGTATAATACAAAGAAATAACATATAAAACAAAGTAATAAGAAGAAGTAAGAATTAGGCGTGAGTTTTAAGTTTGGGAAACTAAAGGATCACCTCCCTTCATGTTCATACATAGAATGTAATATAATATCTTTCGGTTTGAAATTATCCTCCTGGAGGAACAAACGAAAGAAGAACAAAAAGTCTCTCCAGGAGGTACTAGCTTCGAAAAGGCACATAACTGGCACATAGCGGGGAGGTGATCTCGGTTATCCGCATCGCCACCTGTATCAATGTTTTTGTTTGGAGTCGGCGTGGTAGCCGGGGCCGAAATTTGAGTTTTGAAGTTTAGATTGCACTTTTTTTTAACTTTTTTATTCTTCCCGTTGTTGTAGTACATGCACTCGTATATCTAAGGTAACTGAGGAATCGATTAGAATGAGGCCTCTTGAGATATTTGTTCTGGAGCATGCGTTGAAGTACCAGATGGGAAACGCCGTCAAAGGTGGGATACAAAGTTGAATACTTTATGACTACAGTCTACACATACCTTCGTACAGAAAAGACTACATCTAGCAGATCTTAATTGGTACTCTTTTGTGACATAAGGGTTCCATTTCCACGACGTTACACTGCATTAACACCGTCGTGTAGTGACATGCACTGATTCTGCACAAGGTGCTCGGTGTGCAGTATATATTACTATTCCTGACTTTGTTTCTTTGTATACAATATGGAACAAAGTATACAGGATGACAAGACACTTACTAAAACCGATCGAACCGAAAACCCATCAATAGGAAGGGAAAATATGTAGTTGCATAGAGATAATTGCTCAACCAATGAATGGTTGATACAGTAAGTATCCTTGTCAGCAGCTAAAACGGCATACTCGCAGGCAAGCTGGTGGATCATGTCCATGTCCAGGAAAGCCAGAGCTTTGGCACACGTGAGGATGAAGGTTTCTGTTAAGCGAGTTAATTTTCAAACAGACCGCTGCTGCGTGAAGATATTGGAATGTTATAAATTTGTGTCTGCTTCCAGAGTACTGCAGGTAATCTGCAAGAAATACACAGAGCAATTGTATAACGAAGTCTGTCACGACATTCCTTCCAGCACTCCGTGGGCGTGGCCACAAGCAGACCGTCGTGCACAATCTGAGCTCGCCGTACATATGCCTCATGTATCTCATCCACGTCTTCAGTGGCTACCTGACGTCCACGTACAAGACCATTTCTTCCTGGGATCCTGCGGTCTTGAAGATCCTCCTTGATGTGTTTCAAGACATGTACGCCAGGGAGAAGTTCACCTCAGAGAAATTCCTGGTCCCCTTGATTCTCAGGACTAGGCTTTTGGTAAGTCAGAGTTTTGTTACAAAAGAATACACTGTTTTCTACGCTACAGGACTTACGGTCATTTGAAACTTGATACCCAACGTTGTTTTAACCATCAGTCTTCAACACGTCGATTACATATCTGTTCCAAGATGTACTATGACCGTGTTCAACTTAAGAAGGAAAAGAAATGTAGTCCGTCGGCACTCAAAGTAGTACTGCGCCGCAGATGGGGTGGCGGGACACAGACAGGTCACGCTCAATCTTGCGGAAGATAATGTAGTCCGTCATACTTCCTCTGCTTCTGTATTGGCTGTTAAGACTGGTCGCATGCCTCTCCGCTGTCGCAGAAAGTTCCCTCCGCTACTAACGGCGCATGGTGGTGCTGCAGTACTTCTCCCGGCATGCTATTGCGTCCCCTTATCTCCGACGGCGTGTGTCGTTGACAGACTAGATTTCGTCTCCTTCTTAAGTTGAACGTGACAACGGTTGGAATGCAATAAGGCACACGATATTAATTCATGGCTTCGTAGCCGTAATGTGCTTCAGTTGAACTTGACTCTACAGGTTTTCCCGGCGATTTTAATCCAAGTGCCAGCTAAATTAACCCACGTGCCATGCAAACTTTATGGGGCATAGATTAATTTAGCTGGCACTTGGATTAAAATTGCCGGGAAAACCTGTAGTTGAACCATCATGCACCTTAAACTTTGCAGCTAAAGCAGACAAGGGATAAATTGATGTGCAAGCTGGTGTAGCTGAAAATGTTTTATCTGTGCAGGAAATCATCATCTACGCGGAGAAGTCGTTGCCTCCCGGGTTTGTCCTCGAGAAGCTAGATGTCTATTTCCCGCAGCCCGTTGAGACTTCCTATCAGGACTTTGCGGAGAAATATTCTCTCAAAGTAAGAACACATCGTGTGTGCATATTTTGTCGCAGCCAAAACCATGGTAAAGAGGGTAAGGTATCGGGCTGTTTGGTCTGACGTTACACTAAAATTGATAAAATACAAGTGCAAGGAACTAAAAAAACAAAACAGTTAAAAAGAAAACATTGCTGCGTGTTGTCCGTTTCTCTTAGTTCCTCTCCACCGAGGTTTAATTGATTTTGTTGTAAGCAAAAGTTAAGGACTATGCAGGTGAGCTGGTGTATCTGAAATCTGTTCACCAGAAATGCAAGAAGCGATCTCGCCCCAAAAATTTTCTTCTCAGTCCGATATCCCCGAATTTGACATTATTTTACAGCTCTTCAAACAAAATCAGGCATTTGCTTCCCCAATTTCCAAGAAGGCTTTATGTATACTTGGCATTTCAAACACGTCCCTCAGATCTGTGCCACATTAAACATCACTTCCTAGCTCCCTTAATGGCGTTCAATATTTCAGGGTAAGTCGGTAACTTGGCTGCAAGACACGTGCAAGAAATCACGTCAGTACATCATGAACATGGTGATCAAAAAGAAAAAGATGGAGGGGGACTCCAAGGACCTGGAAGGATTTGTCGAGACAGTCAAGAAACTCCTGGACCAAGTGGCCGTCGACCTTTCCAAGACGATTCCGTCCACTGGGCTCGAGAGGGTATACTTTCACTTTACTCTTGTCTTCTACGTTTTCTTCCTATCATTGTTCACAGCACCGGTAAGTGCGGAAACATTGTCAGCTTGACAAACAGCGATAGGGTAAACGTCTGTTGATTTCATCTCACATCCGATGACAAGTGGCATCTCCATGACATCTGACGACGAGAATTTAGTATTAAGTATATTTATACTTAATTAAGTATTAATTAATTAATAATTAATTAAAAGTATGAATAATATTTAGTATTGAGTATTAGTATAGAATAATTCTGCCCAAATTAGGCAGAATTATTCGCTGATCAAATTAAATAGAATGGTGTGCACATCTTGCAGTCGAAGCAAAGCCTCCACTTTGAGGTGGTCGGTGACATGACACAGGGTGGATCAGCTGCAGAGGAAGTAGAACTGGACAGTAAATCTTTTTTAGTTCATCTGTATCTCAAGATCGATTGATGATATATCGGTTACTTACAACGACATGAATGATTGCTGCATCATCGGGACGTCATATTGCTGCTCACCACACAGAGAAAGGGCTTCGAAACGCCATTTTTGTGTCACTCTTACCATTTTTAAGGTACGGTGCGATATAAGTTCACCACTGACTGATGCGATTTTCTGTATGCTACTGCGCGATTTTTGTGATGAAACCCTCACATGAAACGCCTGCGGTATTTTCTTGATAACATTGCAGGTTGTACATAGCTCAAATACTCTGCTCAGGTTAACCTATCTTAAATACCTTCGGCAAGAGTTAGCTTGTAAACAATTCCATTCCTTTCTTGGCGTGAGTTAATAACGCACCTTTGTTACTTGTGATGACTTGAACGCGTTTGAGAGACTGTGTGCACGTACATATATTTATAACTAAAAAGCCGCGATTTTTAGGCTCAAAAAAGTTTCAGAATAGGCAGTAAAGAGAGAAACTAGGCACCTTCTGCTGAGGATGTAGATGGTCTTTCTTGCAAAGCTTTTCACAATATGAGATGCTGGTGCCTGCGCTTGTTTAAATATTATGGTACTCTGCAGGCTTCAACTCCTCGTACAAAAATATACTGTAAACATATTTTTAATCGCGATGTACTAATTTTTGCAAATTTTGCCACTACTAACAAATTGCGAAAAATTGTATTCACGAATAACGAGGCATAGTATTGGCAGAGCAAACTCTGTCAGTTAAGTCGCCACAAAGTAAGAAATGTACTAAGGATGCGTATTCCGTTATATTCACGTTTTGCCACCGTTCTTGGAGCCATACCTGCTTGGCACAAAGCCTGAATAGCAAAGCAGCAGCGAAGCAATGACATAGTTGTGGTTTCGAAAGGTCGCAGAAGGAAGAAGCAATCGTTGTGACTGACGTAGTCCGTATGTACCAGATGACAAAAGTTCCCCCGTCACCTAGATCTTCAACTACAACTGACCTTTGGTTGGCTTGTAGCTTACCGAAACTACACAGAATTTTCTCCTGATCCCTATGTAGTTACCTGGTGACTTCATCAGTCTCCCTGGTCCACTATTCTCACCCGTCAGAAAACTGCTGTTGAGGTTACAGACACGTAACACACACATGTAGAAAGCACTTTTTGAGATTGACAGAAAAGCACCCCGAAAACACGTTTCGGCTGGACGCCTGACACAGCTTTGCGTTAATCCCGCGAAAGGAAAGTGCCCCGGAATTGCGAAATTAAATGCGTGCAAATAACTTTACGAATGACCGAATGAGCAATTCACGAAAATTAATACATAGTCATACCTGCCAACTCTCCCGATTGTACGGACGCGCCCTCCAATCTCCCAGAAAATTGGGACATTGAGCCTTTCTTCTCTCATTTTCCTTTAAAAGCTGCATAAATGCTTGCCCAAAGAATTAGAGAGTATGCAGCACGTGTTTCGCGGCATGGTCATCCATGGCTGGAGGTCGCGACAGGTCGTGTGTTTTTTATTGTGTCCGTGTTTCTCGTGAAGACATGCTATCGTCCCGTCGTCGGTCCAGTCTCGTACGATGGTTACGTCTTCTCCTACGACGCTCTCCACACAGAAGAAGTACCTACACGCGTTCCTCATACGTGCCAAGTGCCGTTTCACGTGTTTTCTGGTTGACCACAACCACCCGTGGAGCGTAAGCAACCACGGGTCACCGGTGTTCCGGATGTTGTTCCCAAAATGTAACGAAGTGAGGTGCCACTGGTGTGTATGGATGAAGACCACTGCCATCATCGGTAAAATGGCTGCGGCCATGCAAAATGCAATGTTGGAGAGCCTGAGACAACACGTCTTCGCAATTGCGGAAGCAATGATAGTGAGTCGCAGCCCCACCCGATAGCGGCTACTTAAGTTATGACGTAGAGGAATCGCAATACAGTGGCAATGCTATTTCGAGTGCACAACTTTGACATTTATTTTCATGAAAGTACCTATAATGAATCATGTTTTCAGTATTCTAGCCAACCTTGAGGTCCGGAAATGCCAAGAATGGCTGCGTGTCTTAATCCCTTCTTCTAGATAACGAAGTGCCTCTAGCTACTGGTATGAAAACGACCTACGGTCATGAATAGAATAACAAGAGAAAATATATCATAGCACAGGGACCTAATATGGCGCTGCTGCACGATGCTGTAGCTTAGTTACAGCAACGAGTTGCCCCCCGACACTGGTACAAAGTACACGATTTGAAATGTATGTAAAGTGTAGTATAAGTACCCCAAAATGTACTTAAAGTAGTGCTTGAGTACTTGGCACGTCAAGTACTTCCCATCAATGCCAGCAGTACATTTACTTTGATATTGTTACAAGCATTCATTTCTGCGTTCTCGTCCATGCATGTTGAGAACGCAGCCTCCTCTCAAGTTGGACTTTGAGTCCGCAGTTACGCCGGAGTGCCACAGACTTTTAGCCTCGGATAATAAAAACTATGATTCAGTTAAGAAGAAGTTTGTTTTCACCAAAAGAGGCTTTCTTGACGCGTGATATGTCCACATCCCGCCCACCACTTTGTTGTGTGGGCATTACATCATGTTCTCGTAACCTTATGCCAACTATTTTTCTTCTTGTTGCTTTGAACATTCTTCCAAGCTGAAGCTAGCACAAAAATGTGCCAACACAATACTTTATAAACAATATATGTACATTATTATTTGCTTATTATACTTCTTAGATATTTCTCATTACGTTATGCGTTCTCGCATTTTTTGTCCTGTCGTGCCCCTCTTAGCGCAATACTTTCTTATTATATTTGTGCCTACAGAATATCTGCTTCTGTGACGTGCGACAACCCAACATCCCCCATAACCTTTCCACACGCATCACAAACAGTGTGCCAATTCCGACTGCTGTCAGCAAATTTTTCAGAGAAAATCATGCTCGCCCGGGAAATAGTGAATAACAAACGATGTGGCAGCAGATTTATTCAGGCATTCTCATATTACACATCCGGCAGTATATTATATCGCGCCTCCTCGTGTGTGCCATTCTTTATTTGCTAACCTAATAGGGTGTCTACCAACTTAGAAGACCTGAAAAACCTGGAATTGTTGGGGCATTTTGATGCAACTGGAAATTAGTGAAAATTCAGAGAAGTTTCCAAAAGACAGCTGAAGTCGGGGAAAATCACGGACAAGTGTCATGGCGACACACAGCAAATTGCGAGCGCTGATCAGTTGCGGTTGAGGGGCCACACCGACAGCAATGTTGCCTCAAGTAACAGTTCGTCAAAATGGCAGCCTCACTAATAGTGACCTTTAACAAAAAAAAAAAAAAAAAGATAAGGGACGTAAATGGGGCACAGCATGAGGTCTCCCTGTCGCTGGGAAAAAAAGATTGGTTCTCTTAAATGGCAACAAGAAACGCGTATTTGTATTCTGTTTGTTTGAAGTCATTAAATGATCCATTTTGCAAGTGATCTGAAAGTAGGAGCAGACACCAAGTTCCCTTTTGTTGATTTGTTTTGTTTTTGTTGTTGTTTGTATTGATTTGTTACCTTTGTGTTTTTTTATGTTGTTTCGAAGTTGTTTTGATCAGGGAACTTGCTTGAAATAGTCAGTGAGAAACTGGAAAAGTCGGGGAATGAAAGAATGGCTAAGAAGCAAGCGAGCTGGTAAAGATGATGCATAATGTAAAACCCCTGAGACTAGGGAACACGAAGGGACAGACACAACACGAAGTCTTCGTCTTGTGTCTGTCCCTTCGTGTTCCCTAGCCTCAGGGTTTTACATTATACAAGTTGGGTAAATTGAAGGCTACGATTTGGTAGATACCCTGCAGGAAATTCAAGTTTTGTTTTGTTTTTTTCTTTGGCATTCAAAGGTTATTTTCATTCCTTTTAACATTCACGATGTCACAACCCATCCTTTCCGCCCCACGGTATCCCCGTCGACAGATCTTAGCGGGAGAGAAACTGCAGCTGGACCCGGACACGGAGCAGATAATACAGACGGTGACGAGCAAGGGCAGTGCCATCTCGGAGAAGCAGCTCCTGCAGCTGCTGGAACTGCAGGAGTCCATGGAACACCCCGTGGAACTGAAGTCCCTTCTGGACACGCCATAGGTCCACGAAGCCTGCAGAAAGCAAACTTGTATCACATTGTCATTAACATCATCAGTTGATCATCATTCATTCAGTACATTGTCACTGACTCATTCGAGCATACGTGTACCTGTACACTTGGCCTCTCCAACAATGACCCAACAATGTTTAACTGGGCCACTAGCGATCCATTAATTAGGGATGTGCCGACCAAATCCACGAATCCTAGGCAGGGATTCGGGAATTCGGGAACTAGGATTCGGGAATCCGAATCCCAGTGCCCAAAACGGCGAATCGAATCTGTAGCAGACGACACAGATGTCCCTGCGCACGGCGCACGCCATCTGTGTGTCGTCTGCTACAAATCTTTCGAATCCACCAACCACGTTTGTTTGTTTCTTTTTAAAATTGCCGCCTCCGGAGTCCGCCGAAAGCCTCATTGGCTGACATGTGTTTCCTTATTTGTTTGTTTACATTGCTCTGGACTGCAAGAGTTCAGGCAGGAACTGTTACATTACAAGTTTAAAAATAACCTGGTTTCGCTTTTGATCGTTGTTTAGTTTTATGAAAGTATAATTCAGACTCGAGAATTTATGTATTTCTTGTAGTCGATGAACAACACGTTAAATAAGTTACCTTTAAGAAGAGCTGTATGGGTATATGGGAAGCATTATTGAATTTGTTTTTCAGTAGAAGAGTCTCTGTTTGAAATACAATGCATTCACATGGGCGATATCCCGACGGAATGTTCTAGCAAAAAAAAAAAATGTTCACGAGGTGGAAGTGATGCTACGTCTAATGTCGAGCATTCGCACGGCGCCAGAATATAGGAAGCGGCGTACTGGGCACATAGCAGACGACAGAATCGGACCTGTCGTCTGCTGCGGAATATCTTGCGGCTGTCCTGCCCACGTAGTCCTGCCACAAGATATAGTTCCCCATGGTTAGAAGAGCACGACAAGGCTACGCTTAACGCTCCCGCACACGTGACAGCAGGAAGCTGTGACATTTTGTGTATCTTCCGCTGAAGTATTCTGGGGAATGCCACTGGTCTGAATACACGGACATGGGCAATTGCGAAATCCCCGATCTCCAAATCCCCGATCTCCAAATTCACGTTCTCGAAACAAGGAAAATCAAGGAGAATGCTCCGTTGCATCGTAAGATGATATGCCATGTTTAAAAACAACGACATCGCTATTACACCACTCAAGTTCGCGGTGTTTTCGATGCCTGTTCAAGTCGTTTTAGCGAACGAAAGCCCAGCGGACGCGACAGCACTGCACGTTGGTTAGTTTATTATTAGGTTTGTTCAAGTTCGGTGTTTACATCCTGTCCAAGTAAGTTCGCTGTTCGCAGTTTCCCGCGCGCGACTGTGCATTTTATAGTCAAATAACATTCATTTACGTATTTCACTTCTAAGTCGCGAGAAATTGAACTTTTTGATTTGAAGTCCCAAATTAGCCTAGCCAAGCTGACGCTCTCTTGCCAGAAGTAAAAAGCCCGTGTTGGATTTACCCCATGCCATTACAAAATACACTCCCGCTATGGTAATGGCTGAACAAAGAAAGAAAGAATAGGTAAACTGGTAGCGTTCTGTCTAAGGCTACCGCCATCTTTGATGGAAACGAAAAAAAGAAACAAAGAAAAACCGTCAACGTCGAAGCGCGCTCAAATTGTGCGCCGAGCCTCTTCCTGTTTCCTTCATTCATTTACGGTAGTTCATTTTGCAACGGGGATTCCGATCAGTTTAGTCCGAGGTACACCCGTGTTATATATTCGTACGTAAAACGCATGTGGGGCCTAAAAGATATGAGATCGGAATGATTTCGTGAGCAGGAATAAAAACGGCACGCTGCCCAAGGCCGGAAATTCCGGGGCCTCAAACGCGCACCGCAACCGTCAGTCAGCATCACTCTTGGCGTGTGCCCTGTGTTAGGAGAAACAACGGTTATAATGTAACAAGCTCGAGTTATGGCAGCCCTCGAAGACACCAGGCAGCGTTGAGAATCAAACGACGCACATCTCGATTGCCTGTCGACTGCGCTGACCAGTACGCTACGATGGCAACGGTCACTCTCTTCGCCTTCTCTCCTACATGTTTTATCTCTCTTTCACACACACACACACAGACATACAACACAGAAAGAGTCAGCGGCGTCTCATGAACATGATGGAAAGTAACTATCCTGACTTCTGAGGCTGGAACACGAGCCTCAAGGTACTTAAGAACATGAAAGATAATCAAGATCATCATCAGCAAGTGTTTCATATTCTCAGGCACCTTGAGGCTTCTGTTGTGTTCGTCCGTTTGTGCTTCAGCCTCAGAACAAGCTTGTACTGAAGAATTCGTGGACATTTGTCCAGGATCGGCGCTACAAGGGTCAGCACTTGTCCAGCATCCGCATTCCAGTAATCATTTCAGCATTTAATTCGCTTTCTTTTACAGTAATTTGCCCATTTATTGCCATAAGGCCATAGGAACCGGAACTGCTCAGTGCATGCAGATGATCCACGACACCAAGCATAGAAATACACATGTCCACACAATAGCTCCTGAAGTCAGCCCTGTACGCGTACTAACCCCGCTGCCACCTACTCTTCCCTGTTGGCCCATGGCCATCTGTCCACATGGGGCCCCACATGGGACCCCTCCATCCTCTTTCATCACTTCAGGACTATACAACCTGCATGTCCCATCGAAGTTGATCGTTCTGTCTTCCTGGGGAGTTCAGTAACTCTCGGATGCAAAGACCTCCCTCACCCAATGGAATATCCCATTTCTTCGCGGGGGGCCCTCCTTCCCTCCCCCGTGCGGTGAAATGGGAACGTACCCCCAACATCTGTGGAAGGGGATGCCTGCTTGCTTCCGATGCGGAAGTCAGCGAGCGTCCCTGTTGCCGTTCAAGGCAACAAGAGACGAACGACCGGTGGAGCGAAAGTGGTCGATGCCCCTCCTGCGAGTGCTTCCCGGTTCACTGCGCCCGGCTGGCATTGAACTACTTTGTTGGGAAGCACTTTCACCCGTTCCTCTATTCAAGGACGTGAGCTTCGGCGGCTGGATGTGTGGCCTTTGGAAGTGTCCTTGGTGATCGGAAAAGGGGTTCCGCGTGAGGTTGTGTGTGGAGGCCACGGTGCAGGAGGGTTGTGACGTGGCTATGCAAGCTGCAAGGAGGTTATTATCTCCAGGAGATAGAGAGAGAGAAGGAACCTGATCGCGTTCTTTGCCGTCACTTTCAAGTGACAGCTCCAGTTGGGGAGCGACTGATGTTGACGCTTTTCAAGACTTCCATTAGTCAAGAGCAAATGATCTTGGGATCCATGCAGAAAAAGACACTATACATTTTCTAGGCAGGACATATTAGCAATGCAGTTTGAACTAATGAAGATATGCTCGCTGCCTCGTAACCGTCCGTCACTGCGTTGAATTATAATTCGTAAAATGGCGATGTCATCTGCAACGACTAATCACGGCAGAGAAGCCTGTGACAGTTGGTTGGCTTCTTGTTGTCGAAAGAAGTAGTAGTTATGAACTGAGAATTGAAAGATGGGTGTGTTGCTATGGGTCAGGGGCGGGTCCAGACCAGACCCTCGTTTTTTTTTTTTTTTGCTTTTTTTTATTATTATTATTATGAAGTTATGAACACCAACTGAGGCAAATTGAAGGAAAAATCAAATGTCGGGGACCGTCGATGTTTTGAACAGATTCTGTTCTGGTAAATTAATTATCGTGAATAGCTTTACGTAATATGCGTAGATCTGCAGGCTTATTGCATTTAATAACATAACTGTGGTCCACCACCTCAGAAGTGCTTCCCAACGCGTAAGCTTCGGCTGTTGTATCTCTGCAGCGAGAAAGAGTTTGAACATCCGGAGTAGCTGAACAGTCACAGTGCGAAGTATTTTGCTTCGATGCATGACAGACCATGAGAGAACACCCGATTGAAACGTATATTTTCCGATTTCTGAAGCAACCAAGCCGGCTGCGTTGCGAAAAATTGTATCGCTATATGCCCTAGAGGATAAGTGCGCAATCAGACGACTGCTGAGGAGATAACGCTGATATAATCCGCGCACGCACACACACAAAAAAGGAGAGATATAGAGATACGTTGAAACTAAATCTCTTGAAAATCCAACTTTAAAAAAAATGTATACATATCATGTACCGATAAAAATAGAAATAATAAAATAAAAACCAAAAATTAATAATAATGAATAAATAAATAAATTCGGCGGATTGGTTCTCCTTTTTGGCAGCTGTCCCCACGCCTCCAGGAACACTTACACTGTACTGAAGTTTGAATTATAGAAAGCTAAAGGGGCGTCGGCCAAGAACCATTCGTCGTGCCCAGAATCATCACTAATTATGAGAAAGGCCAACGAAAATATTATGTGCCTAAATTTTTTAACTCTTTGCCTTCTGATATGTTCTTTCCCTGACCACGCAGTCAGAGAAATTAAGCTTTTCTTGAATGACTTGTTGTACTAGTGCATGTGCCTTACTGGGTGGTGAAATTTTCTTCTTTTAATTGTGTATATTGTTCAGTCTGTTAATTACATAGTCCGTCACTCTCTAGCCGTCTCGAGCCCACAAGCCCCCTGAGACTTAGGCCGGTCGATATGTACAGTATGCCCTGCACCTTCAATGAAAAGAAAGAAAGAAAGAAAGAGCGGAAAATGAAGAAGCGCCCTTCTTCGGGGGCTCTCTTCACACAAACTCGTTTGATTTTTTCCAGCATTGACTAGAAAGTCAATCCACTGGAGCAATATTAGTACGTCCACTTTCGCCTGCTGGACTAAGCAAGTAGCCCTCGTACCAAACGTCGCTAGCCTCCCCGATATGCCGTGGCCAGGAACACGGTCATGAGGACATAGCACACCGTAAGCTCGGTCACACGGCCGTTGGAGCAACCGCGAAAAAAAAAAAAAGGATGTGCTCCCATATGGGGGCTACTAGTTCAATGTCAGTAGGGCTTTCGCTTTCTGCTCCATATGCGGTGGCCAAGACAATGCGGGTTATTGGTACGGAAGAGGGCGGCCCTGCACTCGACCGGCCGCCCTACATCGCCATCGGGACGACCTCGCCTGCCCCATATACCTGGATGGACGGCCCTCGTCTCTTCCCTCGACCTGGCTCCAATGATATGCACTGCTTACTGGGGGACCACTTGGCTTGTACCGCGGACATGCATTGTTTTCTTTCTTTATTCCGTCGTAGCACCTTGGAGGAGCTGTGGGCCATGCCCGGTGTACAGACGATGGAGAGAGAACGGTATGGAGAAGAGACAGGGGGCTTCCTGGGCCGACTTCAACGGGAACAGTGAGGCCATGAAACGTGGAAGGACGAACACTTTATGCAAAGAAAAAGGGTAGCATTTACTTGAGACTCAGGGAGAACATGTACACATGACGAGCCTTGTCATGACATGGAATATCTATCGTGTCTTGTGTATGTTCCGTCTTGTGTCTCTCTTTTTCCCTTGGTCTCAAGGAAATGTTACTTTCCTCGAAACCTCGAATTAGTATCGAGGGAACCTGGCCCATCGTTGAACAAACATCTCATTGCATGCAACACAGGGAGACAACCCCCGTGGTTGTCCTCGTCCCACAACGGTACTTGACAGCTTCTATTTCGCCTTCCGACTCTATGAAACGACCTTCAAACAAAACAAAACAGAAAGAAAAGAAAGTGTTTTGACACTATAGTAGGCAAACCTGAGCTTGGGGGAACTCTAAAAAACAACACACCTTGACAGCTCCATCTTTTATATATATATATATATATATATATATGTTGGTCCAATGCTGGTGTGGCGACGTTTGGGACTTATAAACATATGTTCAACGTGCAGCCAAAGAGCGTATGCTATTTTTCTTCATTTAATACTTTACTGGCTTCGCACTGGGCTTTCAGAAGTGAGTTACTCACCCTGACGGGAGGACATAACGTTCCACGTGACCTTCCGACGCCACTCGCTCAAACGTCGCCCACCTACGCATTGCTGATGAAGGCCCAATAAGGCCGAAACAGCTGTCCAATGCTGGTGTGGCGACGTTTGGGACTTATAAACATATATATGTATAACTGTCCATGTATGTTGTTTCTTCGTGTTCGCCCATACTTAGGTTTTGTCTACCGGAGAGTTTATCCACCAGCTTGCCCGTATTTATACCACGTTATCATTGACATATCGGCACCTACGTATACCTCTGCTACGTAGGGCACTAGAGCGACACACCGAAGAACATGTACCCTTTCGTGCGCACTCTTTCCTGCGACCTCCCGTCGAAAGTGAAAGCTCCCCCCCCCCCCCCCCTCAACCGGCCTTGACCGTTCACGGCCATGCATCTCCTTCCGTTCCAAAAACACCCCCAAGTGGGACACGTTCGTATTCGGCCAGGCCATGGTCAGAAGAGCGCGAAATCGGGCTGCACGGCAGCGACTCCGAGGACGGCCAGACATTTTCGGGTCGATCTCCGTTCTGCCAAGGCCCATTCTGGGTCGTGGAGGACGCGTCCCAGACCTCGCGTCGCCCCTTTTCAACGTTTTCATTGCGGGGGACCCTCCCCGCGTGGGTCAACTCCTTTTGTTTGCTTTGAGAACCGCGCGTAACTGGGGCGTTCTCGTTCAGATATGTTCTCTTTCCGGGGTTTCACCTGTTTTGAATTGTCTCCCTCGTGGTGGCATTGATCCGTGTCTTTGGGGTCGGGGCGGGCGAGGGCGGAGAAGAAATCGGGGTCGGAACCTCGTCTAGGCGCTGTTACGCCGTCTTGGAAGGAGGCTTTTGCATTTTGGATTGAAGCCCTACAAAGAACGTTGGCGAGCCGAACCAAGGGGTGGGAACTGGGGCGGATGGCAGGTTCTGAGAAGGTATCTGGAGGGGAGGGTTCGTGGCAAACGCGCCCGTTGTCGCCTCGTGTTGCTTGATGTTCGAAAAAAAAAGAGAACAGAACAAGGTCGGTGATGGGAAAAAGCTGACCCTGGGGGTTTTGCGGTGGCAGTAAAAAAAAAAAATAATAATAATAATAAAAAAATCGACATGTCTGAACGTTATGGGGTCGACGCTATTTGCCTCGGGGGGATATTTTGTCATTACTTCTGAGCGCCTTTATCAAATTTAATTCGCGCGGAACTAAATTTTTCTAATTGATCTGCGAAATTTGTCGAGCCAACCTCGCATGTTTTTTTTTTTTTTCATCTTCTTATTTTATTTTTTTACAGAAACAGAAAGGCCGATGGCGAAAGAAAGATGTTTTTTTTAACGCGTTAGGTCAGGTGAAATACCATGAAGAAGAACGCTGTCCCCGTTAACTTTACGACTTCACCACAGAAGATACGTGTGTATGAAAAGTTACTTCGCATTTAATTACGCATGGCATCCGTACTAGCAAAAAATAATAAATAAATAAATAAAATGAAAGTGTGAACGTTATTACGCAGAGTGAAGACAACGAGCCTTTCATATTGTTCTTACGTTCACATTATCCACACCAGGATTTATTTCGGACATCCTAAATGTGGTTTTTTAACCTCCGCACGTTTCTTCTGCATTTGATGCGCCCAAGAGTCGGAGAGTCCGTCCGTCCTCCGCGGTGCCGTACCAGCGGGGGGTCTCTCGAGCAGAGGGGGCAGAATATCCCCGTTGCAGGTACAAGCTTATCTGTGGGGGAGCACCACAGTGAGTGACCATGGCATCTTGAAAGGACGTCCTAAATTTCTCAGAGCAAGGAAAGGGAAGATACCATTGTGAAAGAGAGGGGGGAGATCGTCCCATGGCATTACACGATGTCCTCCCCCTCGCGTGGCAGTAGGTATGGCCCAGATGAGAACTTTCGCTGCTTCGATACGAGGAAAGACTCTCTCCCACGACTTTTGTTGAAGGAGACGCAGAGGTCTTGTTGTTTTCTCTTCCGCGTGTATTTTAAACGTGAGAGAACTGATGTTCTGAGGCTGGAACAACATAGAAAGGACAAACACATACAAAGCCTCAATTGCCTTTGCAGCGACTTCCATCTTTAGTCGATATTTGAAACGTTCGGCGTGTGGAGGCGCTGTTGCCTTTTGTCCTTGCATGTGTTCCTTTGTGTAAGTGCACAAATAAATTCGTAAATTCGTCCAATAACGTGACCCGCGTATCGAACACGAGATACAGTTTCGGTTTCGATGGGGTAGATGACGTCATCATGCGCCTCAATGCGTCATCAGCGTCAATGTTGCCATTTCTCTACATAACTCACGCGTATATATACATCGATATATATACATATATCGTGAGAGACGTGGATTTACACGTGCGCTTGTTTGCTCTAAATCTTACTTCAGCACAATGATAAACTATGATAAGCACGTTTCATGTTGCAACATGTGGTACTTGTGACTACATTGCGGGGAGTGCATGTTTGAGTAATATCTGTTAGTCGTGGGCGGCTCGCCCGCTGAACAGAAAGAAAAGAACAAATGGTAACAGCAGGATGTGTAAAAAGCACCCATTTTCACCCCCATTCCTCAAACTCGGACTCTGCTCATATGGCTCTTCTTTTTCACACTGGCACGATGTAACACTTTTTAAAATTGGTTTAAAGTGGGACTCCGCAACAAAATCACCACAATGATTGATGACACCACTAGCAGTAACCCTTGCAGTCTCAGGAATATACGTACGAAATATTGCTTTCCCAAAGTGTGCAGATTTTATTCGAACGAATTATTACGAAGTGAGCGCTTCGCCTCTGTGAAGCAAGAGGGCGCCGAAAGCAACACTGCCGACATCATCCTGCATGGAAGAATGCAAGCTTCGTAGCAGACGACAATGCCGGGTGACGTCACAGTATCTTCCTCGGGGCGAACCACTGTGCGCTTTGCATGTTGGTTTCAGTTCAGTATTGTCATCATTTACGAATTAATTACTCGCACAAAATGAATGCTAATGTTGTATTCGGTATCAAGAGAGGGGTCCGTGTTCGGTATGATGCTCACCTATTTTTTTTCGAATCCTTCCGAGGTCCCCCTTTAAACCAGACATGCTACCCGCAAAAGTCTGCTTTTTTTTTTAACAGGTGATTGCCAAGGGAGACAATAACGATTTAGTCTATTATTTATTTTCTCACCAATATGGCTATAATAAAGCATTCCATTAAAACGCTCGAGAAAAAGCGTCCTAGCTGTTCTTCTCGGACTGCTCATTCTTCATGCCTCCCAAGCAAGGCGGAGATTTCACACTTGGACCGCCGCTCCAGCGTAAAGGTTTCAGAGTCTGTAAAACATATTGCATTTTTTACCACCGTTGTCTACTCCACTACATTGTTGCATCCAAAAAGTATATTATCAACCTGCTACCACAGATATGACATCAAGTATTATGTTCCGACAGAGCCAGTAGAATCTATTTATGGATGAATGGATAGTGGTGTCTATTGTAGAGAGCAGCAGGTCCCAGACTTATTCTGCACACTGTACCATACTGTATCAGACCATTAGTACGCTAAATGGTATTATTTGAAACACATTAAAAATGTGCATATATTACCTACCTCAATTGCTAGTGCACGAATCTTATCCTTCATTTCCTCTTCTAAAGCCTTATAAACGAGTCTGTGTTGCTGTGGACAACCGTAAGATTGCAATGAGTGTACCACAAGTAAGTGCTTGTCAAGGACAAGATCTCGTTGGCATAAAACAGTGAACACCTATGGATGTACAGCTCGAAGCACAGTTAACTTGAATGCACCTCTGACCTGCACAACGGGAAGAGAGCTACCCGGACGGCGCTTACGAGATAAACTGAGAGAGCATTTCGACTGTCCCACTTGTGCTGCGGGGGTGTCCGCCTTGTCATGGGCTGTTGACTCGGCATCGCATTACCATTCTATCCTTGCCGACACCCCCCTCAACCATATAATTTTAAAACCACAAACTTATGTACACCATACGTGCACACAAAAAGATTTTCGTGAGAACAACAACTGCCATCTAAACGCTGGTCGGCTGTAACACTAGAGCTGAAAAATAATTTGACTGTTAAAGTGCTTCTACTGGTTCTGGAAAATACATATTATTATATATGTAACAATTAAAACCACGGGTCTTTCTTTGCTAATACAACTGATTACCTCAACAAGCTTCTTTCCTTCGAAGGCATCGGACTCTATGGTCACCCTAAAGTGGGTCTCGGAGCCTGCAAAAGGTTTAATATAGTTGCAAGTGTACACACACTGTACGATCGCAGTCTTCCGCTTTTGCGTCACCTACCCTTTGGCACATTATGGGCGATGCTTTCATTTTCAACGCTGAGATGAGTGGGCTAAAAGGCAAAAAGATTAAGCGTATAAGATTTGAGGGTCTAACGACGTCCGCGTCGAGTATTTGCGGTGGTAATCTTCTTACGTGCAATGCCGCAGTAAGCTTTTCTTCTATTATCTGCTGTACTGGTCCAACCTATTAGATGAAAAAAATTGCTTCATTTCGTGATGTCTGACTCCAATGAATTTCAAACTCACTTTATGTATCCTGCTGTATGCTCTGTAACACAACTGAACATTTCGAAATGACGTCGTCGTGTGTGAAGCGAGCATACTTTTTCAGCATTTAGCAAAGTCGATTGTACTTCTCAACTCTCTGTGGCTTTCAGGCGTTAGTCTTACTTCATTTTAAAAATTTCTTAGACGTTAGAAGTTACCATGGGTAGAGAAAATTGAATTTCAGGACCCCACTAGCCGCTCTTCCGTACTTCGAACAGTTTCGGAATGGACGCCGCCATCGCGTGATAGCGATGGCGACGCCAAAATTTAGCGACCTCTTGAGTGAAATGTTATTATGTGAAATGTGATGATGGAAAATTTAATTTTTTGTCTTGCAAAGTGTTTTCTGGTTGAGGTGTTGACGAAGAAAGCTCGCGAGCGCGAGGTCTTGTAAGGTTCTTGTGCTAGTTTAGTTTATCGTCTGTTTCGTTCTCGGACCCTGTTCGTAGGCGTTATGGCGGATATCTTTGGGAATGATCGTGTTCTCTACGTGTGTACCTGTGGCTCCCGGCGTCCTATCACCAGAATTTACTTTTGTAGGCATTGCTCGAAATTAAGATGCAGCGACTGCGTATCACACGAGGTATGTATGCATGTCAGTGTTTCGGGAAAATACACCACATGGATTGCCAGAACGTTCACAATGTAAATGTGTCTGGTCTGTAATTATTTTGGATAAGTTGTGATACCGGCCGAAATCCACTCCTTTATGGCGTACGGCCGGCGTCCACGGTGGGAGAAGGGGGGGTGCAAATTTTCACACTTGTGCCCCCACCCTGAGGCGAAAAGTAGACGCCGCCCTGTATTTGGTATTCACCAAGAACACATTCTCTTACACAACAGACGTCATGTGTGGCAGTTTTCGACGAAAGTATATAATCCGCGTGTGGTTTCGCAGGTGGATTCCCAGTACTGCTCAAACTGCCTAGAGTACATGCCTTCGGCTGAAGCACGCATGAAAAAGAGCAAGTAAGTGCCATTCCATGTGTTTGTCTGGCATTAAAACTACAGTCTGATCCAAACATTTCAGATGCACGAGTTGCTTCGACTGTCCGAGTTGCATGCACACACTCTCTGTGAGGGCAACGAGCGTCCAGGTGCCGAGCACCGAAGACCCGAATAAGAACGTGCCGAAGAAAGTGTACTACCTTGCGTGCGGCTTTTGCAGATGGACATCGCGGGACGTGGGCATGCCTGATCAACACGTTGGTATGGAACTCTATGGGTAGACGCATGCAGATGTGGTATGATGCGCAATCCAACATTTTTGTGCTCCTCCCTTCCAGCAAGCGGTGGATGGCACGAGCACGAGTCTCCCTGGGGAAAGCGGGTGAGTTCATTCGGATGGGTCTGTTCCAGCGGCTGAACAGCGGCTACATAGTTCACGCAGCTGTAGCTTGCCGGCCATTCGCTTTGGAATGCTTCGAGAGATTTCCGATTTTTCTGACAATGCTGCGTTACTACAGAATCAGCAGGGATGCAATGTTTAGCGTGACCCAAAGACCTGTTTCGTTCATCTAGAAGCCTAACAGTGGGCATCACAGGCTCGAGCTCGGCCGAAGACTGGCAATGTACGGGCCTGGCACGGCGCATTCCCTCATTCCTATGTTCCCTCATTCACTTGCACATCCGTTGCAAAAGTGTGGGGTTCCGAGAGGGAGTGCAGATCAGGAATCTCTCTTGTGCAGTACCATAGATCGAGAAGTTACCTGTCAGAAAGAGCTCGTTACGAGTTAAGTTACCGTGTGAAAAATGTAACTAAGTTAATGACGAAGTTCTTCAACCTGAAATGTAACTCGCAGTTACAGAGTTACATAGAAAAAAAGAACGAGTTACTTCCAAGTTACTTCGGACACAAAATAGCACTACACAGGTGCAGCGCGCGTGAGCAAGTTGAGTTACACATCGAGTTGCCTGCGGAGGAGTGCAACACGCTTAGATCGCGTCTTACTCCCTGTGGGCGCACAATGGTTCAGCTTCATTTCAATGGTAGCGGTTCTTACCTCCTGAACATAATACTGGCATTGATTGAATATCACGTTTTACGGCAAAAAGTGTCATGAAAGAACCGGAGGGAAAAAACAAGAAAATATGTTGACGTGAGCGAAAAGTGAACTAAAAGTAACTTGGAACTTAGCTTAAGTTACTTTTGCAAAGTTACGTGAAAAAGAAACGAGTTCCCTTGAAAAATTACCGCGGCGCAAAAGTACCGAGTCAACAGTTGTTAGTTACAATAACGAGTTACCTCAAACTCTGTGCAGTACAGGCCATCTCAGCTCTCCTCTTCCCCCTCTCCCCTTTCTCAGATCAACACTCTGTTTGAGCACTACCGTATGGTGGCCCAGAAAGACAAGATGGAGAAAGACAGAAAGAAGTCGACGTCGTACCGCACCAGCTACCTCCACTTTTCCGTGAGTTGTTAAAATCACTCAATGCCAGCGCTGTTGCCACGTTCAAGTAAATGCTCCGGGGTATACGAGCACGTTTAAAAGTTCCGCTGCTCCAAGGCAAGGAATACGTACCGTCAAGCTGACGGTACGCTGTGTTTATGCAACAACATAATGGGAGAGATTTCTCTGGTTGGGCCTGTGTCATTCCAAAACCGAAGCAAATGGGTTTTGTTTCGCTCAGGGGATTCTCTTGAAAGTCTGTGAAAACATGGAAAAGTCGGGGAACTTGAAGGCTGCAGTAAGGTAGACACCCATGTACCAACCATTTTCGGTCATTTCGTTCCTAGTCAAGTTTTCGGGAAATATTTTTGTTCTAAATTCGGGGGGTAAAAATTGGGGGAAATGAACGTGTGCTCTAAATTCAAACAAATCCAGGTGAAAAAACTTCCGGTATGTTACATTTGCTGCTAAACAAGTTAGTGTGCATTCCTACAGACGTCTCAGTGAGGGCAATTTCCCGGGTAAAAATCGGGTTGCACCCTAAAGAGGCAACCTCCAATTCGGGATGCCAATTCGGGGAAGGGTCGGGTTAAACCCGAAGACATCAGGCTCGTGTACGAGCACTTGCCAGGGCCGTTGGACTACACCAGTGATCTAAGTAACAGAAGTTTGCCATATTTTCCATAATGATACACTGAGCTGTCTGCACTCTGTTTGTACCTGACCCAGGATCGATATGGTGTGTCCGCTGCAGTGGCCAAGAAGTTTGCCGGACTCACGTCTACTGGGTACGTCCTCATCCCTATCCCTGTAGCATACATTATATAAGGATAAGTCTAAGGACAGCGTGGTGAATGTGTTGGAGGAAGGAACATTTTTCGTACAGGACAAAAGAGGACACTCCGAAGTTGAGCGAAGATTTGGCACCCGCTCAACCGTCAGCGGAGGTCGAGGGACTGCCGGCGAGCATCTTTACCGAGCCTGTCAATGTTGCCAAGTGTAGGTTCGACACTTTATTAAGCGTCGCAGTGCCAGGGTTGCTCGACTAACGGGACTGACGGTTACAGTCACCACCATAACGCAGCGCCACCTGCAGCCCGACTTCCAGCCGGTCAACGCTTCCCAACTGTACCCGAGGCACAAGCAGCTGCAGATCAAGAGGTCGCAGCGCTGCAGGGTATGGGTCGTAGAAATCGTCGGGAGAGGGAGAAGGTGTGAGAGAGAGAGGGGGGTGGATTCGGGAGAGGGAAACGCAGGGTTTTCGTGAGCAAGCAATGCCCTCTAGCACAGTTCAAGTTTGCATAAATGTTTGACCGCAGGGCTGCGATCACAACCTGAGCAAGCCAGAATTCAATCCTTCGAGCATCAAGTTCAAGATCCAGTTGTCTGCATAGTGAGTTGCATTTCATGCATGTTCCAGAACTGTGCCTCTGGACAAGAACATGGTGCAGAAAGCTTTGTAGCAGCCATATATACTTTCTTTTTTGTGTGTGTTACAGAGGCTCACTAAAATTTGTTTTTCGATATGGTTTCTTGCCGTTTCCTTTTCTGAAAGGAGTGATGCCCTGTAAGAACCATCACGAGGGTCATATTTGTAATTCTTATAAAGGTTGAGTGCATCAACTTTCCTTATTTCATAAGTTCCAAATTCAGATATTTTTTTTAGTTGATGTTAGTGTCTTTTCCGTACACAGAACAAACAATGGCACGTGTGACTTATTAAGGTAATAATACGGTGCATTAATGTTTTCAGCCACCACATTCCGGAGCTTAAAATCAAGTCTGTGACTGATTTTAAGGATGGTGAGGTAAGGCGTAGTAATGCGCATCTAAGCTGTGTGCAAGTTCTCCCCATCAAAGGCTGACAAAAGAGTGTTTTCTTTTTTTCTTGTTTTTTTTTTTTTCTTTTTACGTAGGAATGCTTCGTAGAACTCACGGTGCGGAATCCAACACCCCATACGACACACGTCTCTTTTCTGCCCCTGGAAGAATCTCTGGAAGAACTCACCTGCCAGGTAAACGGGCGCCATTTTAAAATCCGTGATCAGTCGTAAGATCGGGTGCCGCTGATACATTTGAGTACTGAAGCGCTTATAGTAGTATGGTACAGTTAACAGTGATGGCCACTAACTACTTCTACAGCAGTTTAACTACGACTACTGACTACTTCGTGGTGGAGCAGTTTAGCTAGTAGTTCAACTATTTTTCAGGGGAGGTAGGTAAAACTACTACTTTAACTACTGCGACGTATTTTAACTGCATTTATAACTACTTAACGTTGTCCATCAACACCAACCCTGCTGTATAGCGTTCTTGGACACCTAAATATGAATTGCAAGCAGTGATAAAGTTAAGATTTTGTACACATGCACGACACAGTTGCTCTGCACCTCGGTTTTCACCAAACTAGTAGCTAACTACTCAAAATACTAGTTTAACTAGTAGTTGCCACTACATTTCTGCAAGTAGTTGATAACTACTTTTTAACTATAATCAGGTAGTTCAACAAGTAGTTTAACTACTGGCCATCACTGGTATACTAGTACTACAGTTGAGTATCAGTTTTTGTTTCTTGCTGTGCTTCTTGCTGTCCAGCACACAGCTTGCAGTCAACGTTGCATGTATGAGTACGTCTTTCTCACAAATTATAGTCACAATCTCCACATGTCGTAACATGACCGTGCTTTGCATAATTTATTGTTACGCTCAAATGATATTTACATGTACAGATTACTATTAAATAGTGTACGTGACATGTGATACAACGTGGTACGTGATTTCAATCCTGGAAGAAATCAGTCCTGAACTGGTGCAACACTGATTGGAGGGGGGGGGGGGGAATAATGGGGTTTAAATGGGGGTTTAACCCCCGAAAGAAGTCAGGACCTAAGCGTCTCCAATTGCATTGCAGGCTGTCCTTCCAGAAAGCGACTTTACCTTGCCCCCGAGAGACGATACGGCTGAGTATGATGATTCTACAGAGTCGACTCAGTACAAGGATGACCCCAAGTAAGAGCACGTGTATTGTGCAGATTACACCAATGATTACACCGCCTTTGGATCCAACCATCAAACGATGTTTCTGTCATGGTGGTAAGCCAGGTATAACTTGTTAATTTTTTTTTTTTTTTTTTTTTTCAGCGTTGTGACATTCCGCAAAGCCAATAAGTTGGGGTTCTACATTCGCGTAATTCCAGTTGAGGAGCAAGACGACATTATTGTGAGTACTTCTGCTTTGGTCGGTATTCGCTGCTTTTACGCTTTGGCTGAGCTTTCTGTCATTACTGTGGTCGAATGATCTTCAGGACTCTGCAGTGACAGGGAAAAGGGGTCTGAACAATAGAGCTGTCTGAACTATCCGACGATTACTAACTGAAACTTTATTTCACCTCATCTACACTGAAGTTTGTAATTGTATCCTGCTGCATGTTGCACCTGTGTGTGATGATATCCGCTTGCACTGCATTGGCGGCCCAACTCCCAAAAGCGTCGGTGTGCCGACACCGAAAGCTAGCTGTACAATTTGGAAGTTTTAGAGCAGTCTCACCCGGGATTCAAATTAACAATCGTATCCAAGCCAAGCGCACAACCCAAAATGGCAGTTACGAAGGTGCCGCAGTAGTGCCAAAAAAAAATTAAAAAAAATAGTGGTATTGGTACTTCTCTGCAAGCATTTTAGTCAGAAAAATCGCACCTTTGGACTTCGGTCTGTCTGGAAGAATGCTGGTAAAAATGTATTAACCTGTAAAATCAGTTGGCCACTGTAATGTTCATTCAGTTTACTTGTATTTCATAGTGAAAAACGAGTTTGCATTCCACAGGTCGGTTTCCAGTTAAGGCATGACTTCACCAACATGGTGGTCCAGCTGCAGGCGGATCACAGGGAGCCCCAAGTTATCTGGATGACGCACGTCGTGATTGTGAACTTGGGTCCCAAGACGTACCCTTCATCCTAGGAATCTCCGTTGCGACCGTACAAGGGCCACCTCCGGTATTGCTGCCGCAGCTCACCAGATGTACTGGAATTTGTTTCAAAATAACTTATAGCGTTCGTAACTTATTTCGAAATACATTGTAGCATTGCGACTTGGAAGCTTCTAAGTGTAAGGCTGCTTCCCCAATCAGCACAATATGTCGACCCGATATTGGTCCAAGACTGGACCAATATGGGGCCAACGTGTTGTGCTGCTTGGGTCACAAGTGGCCACATTGTGATCGAACGCAACAACGGTTATTAAGCGAAGCTGCTAAATCGGTGAGAGCTGCAAAGCCTACCGTGAGCTGCAGTGGCGGCAACAGCGTTCCAGTAATTCGACAATATTTCGTTTCCTTCAACAAAGTTATCATTTTGCCCGACCCCGAGCAGCAACACTGGTATAACCTGCCTCCCTGTACACATAAGCGTAGGTTTAACTTCGTTCTTGTTTTTCCGTCGACGTACGTCTCATTAGTGGCGTCTTCTGAAGGCGTTGCCCAAGTGCGTGTGAATCCCCAGAAGTCCTCTCCGTTTACCACCTATGTGTTTGTTGATCCCGAGAAGTCCTCTCGGTTCATCACCTATACGTTTGCTTATCCCCAGCAGTCCTCTCCTCTCGTCACCCGCACGCTTGCTGATCCCCAGAAGCCCTCTCCTCTTATCACCCGCACGTTTACTAATCCCCAGCAGTCCCCCTTTTTCGTCACCTATGCGCTTGCTAATCCCCAGAAGTCCTCTCCTCTTATCACCCGCACGTTTACTAATGCCCAGCAGTCCCCCTTTTTCGTCACCTATGCGCTTGCTAATCCCCAGCAGTCCTCTCCTTTCGTGGCCTATGCGCCTGCCGATCCCCAGAAGTCCCCTCCGTTCGGCGCCGTCTCCCAGCCTCACGTTCCAGTTGGCCGGATTGACCAGGGCCAAGGACCCTCTCACCAGGTCGGACACGGCGACCAGAGCGTTGTTGGTCGCCAGCTGGAACCCGTCGTACGCGTTCACCAGGTCGTGCGACGCGCGCGACATGGACGACGAGTTCGAGTTCGCAGATATCGAGAAGGACGCGTTGCGCAGGTTCTGCGAGAGGGACTGGACGAAGTCTCTCATTGGCCGAACGCCGTGGACCCCCTGGGACGTCATCCTCCGCATCACCTCCGGAAAGCTTCGCGTCAGGTTCCGGACGAGCGTCGTGAAGTTTGTCGCCGTCATTTCGAACAGGTGCCTGGGGTCAGTTCGCGGCAGCGTCTTGGTGACGTTCTGCAAGTTCTTCAGGTCGTCTTGAAGCCGCTTCATCAACTGGTTGGCGTGGGTCACGGGTTGCATGGCGGCGTTACCGGCGTGTGCGAGGCTTCCGAGCGCTTGGAGCGTGGAGTTGAGGTTCTGAAATACGTTCTGTACGTTTGTCTGGGCTTGCGGAGGGATCACGGCATTGGACATGTTTTGGAACGCTTGGTTTGCGGCCAGGAGGGAGCGGTGGAAGAGGGTGTTTTCCACGTTTGGGATTCTCAGTTTGCGGAGGTTCTGGTGGACGGCGTCGAGTTGACGGGCGATGTTCCGGTTGAGGTTCCGAAGAGCCGTCAGGTTGCGGAACGCCGACCCGAGGTCGTTGATGTTTCGGACGTGGAACTGGTTGGTGACGTTGGTCTGGAGACGGGAGTACAGGTCTGATGCACACTGAAAATAAAAAAAATGTGCATTCTTGTCACGGGCAAGAAAGAAAGGAATGTTCTTCGAGGGCAAAATTTGTCGTGATGCAAAAGATTAGGCATGCCTTCTCTGGTTGTCATCTGCTGCAGTTGCAGATAAAATGGCCCAAACATATGTAGACCTAGAACACTGACTTTGTGCAGTAGCGTGTCGTTTATGTGACTCACAATTAGGAAATTTTGTGAAATATTCCAGCGTTGAGGTTCGTGGTATGGATAAATGCATGGAATTAGTGTAATTTTTATTTGATTGATTAGTTGTGAACCTCTACAATGGTGATAGCACGAGTCTCAATACGCGAATCCGTACTCACCTCATTGAAGGTGTTGATAGGCACTGACTGATTCCCCTGGAAAATGGAAGATCTGAGTGTTGTAATACATATCACACTATATATATTGGCTGCCCTTGCCCTCGGGCAAGTACTGATGTTCCTTAGAAGAATCCCACCTGTTCATGGTGTAGCACACCCTTGTGCTGAACCCTTTTGTGACATCCAACACACAAGCCACCTGTTTTGAGATTGGTCTTATACCCCTGTCACACGGGCATTTTCGATCCTGCTCGACCGAACCTGCTTGAACCCAATGCAGATCGGATGGTGCTACACGGCCGCTTCCAAGCAGGATCGAACTTTGGTCCTGCTTGACTCAAGACAGTTCCCATAACAGGATTGAGAATTTCAAGACGGCTCGACGGCCGCCATTTGCATCCTCGACCCCGGTGAACTGTCATAACTTAAGACGGACATGCACGCGAAGCTACAAATGATGCTTACATCGGTATACGATAAATTACCACTAATATCGCTGTTATATAGGAAACGCGAAATTAATGAGTTCCGTTTATTCATTTGCACAGGTCAACCATTCAATGCGCATTGAAAGTGGCCGTGTAGCAGCGTCAAAACTCGAGCGTGCTCGGGAAGTTCAATGCAGATCGGATTCGAGAAGGATCGAAATGCCCGTGTGACAGGGGTATTACTGTTGGCGACCCTAGACTATCACTAGTTATGTCTTAGGTGCTATATGAACCTTCGCAAGCACTAAGACGGACCTACTGTAAAATCCTTTTATGTCGCGAGCCCGTAATTTTCGCGAATTTCGCAAGTCGAGGAAATTCGTGAGCTTTATGGGCACGCGAATATTTCAAAACTGAGGAGGAGAAGCTCGCGAAATTTAGTTGCCACGAATATACAGCTGAAAGCTACACGTCCCACGCAGGGATTTCCCTACACTACTGAGGTTTTTCGCAGCACCTCTTCCCCTGAAGTTTTTGGGAGTGCCCAATACAGCTAGTCCACCAATGCCTCCCCCCCCCCCCCCCCCCACATCCCTGGAAGCCTGGTATCCCCAGAGGCACATTTCCTGGGAATTTGCTGGTCCCACATATTCTCGAAAAGTCACCTTTGTTTCATTGAAAAATAATTTCGTTAGGAAAGAATAATTTCTCTTAAAAAGTTTTAAAAAGCGATGTACATCGCTGCTTTTTAGCAATGCGTGGTGTGTTGCTTCCACTGAGCAACATTGTTGCTCTATGAGTGCCTGTACTTGCAGAATATAGAGCAGCACCTTGTACGTAACTTTACACAAGTTGTCAGTACTCAAATGCTTTTGCAAGTGACTTGATATCTTGTAAATACTTTTAAAATGCCAGTAGTCGATTGCTTGAATACTTTTTGGCATAGCTTAATTCAGTTGTACTGATTTCTCAAGTTACTTCAAAATACTCTTATCTTTCTTTTTTTTTTTTGCAAGATTGTGATAGATTTTCATCTGTGATATCTTGGAGTACCCTCGTCCACCTTCAGCCTAGCCTGCAAAAGCGGGTGGCGCGCCCTAGAATTAGTGGAACGTGGGGCATGCAGAATCCTAGGGCATGTTCCTAGTCATTTCGTAGCTTCGCGAGCTCGCCGTCGTTGCTCCGCCTTCGCCACGTGCGACGTTGTTGCGTGGTCAGTGACGTTTTCACAGATTCGCATGTTTGCGTTGACTCCGCCCACCTGGCGGGCCACGTGGTGCGCTTCGCGGGGTGAGCGCAGAAGAGACGTTCCCTGCCGCGACTGTGATCGTCGACGTTAGGAGAGGAGATTGAACGACAGAAATCCCAAACTATATTGCTATTTTACTCCCAGTTGTTGTTTCTGTGCAATTTGGTGTAATTCGTGGCAAGAGCGCAGACGACGGATGTTGGGAGTATGCAGGAATTCCCCCAAGGAAATCGAAGGAAACATCATTGCACAAGGCGAATCAATGAGCGCCCTTCGGCTCGGACATGTCCGATCGGGAAGCGGCCGGAGGACCTTTGGTGGGAGGGTGTTTGCAATATTGGGGATGGTCTGTGTCTGATCGGCTTGTGGAATGTCAAATCAAGGTTTGCGTCTGACGTGTTCGTACAGCCAGGAGCGCAGTGATGTGACTGTCACTGAAGTTATGACTTTGTGTTTGACTTTTCTTTGAGCTCTTATAAAGACACCCTGATATAGGACGGTACAAAAGAAGAAAAAAATGGATTGACAAAACCTACCTCGGTCGAACCTTTCTGGAGGCACTGCAATAAAAGAGGCGTACGTTAGGTTACGTTGCACAGGTTCACGAAAGTGACCTACCTTAGAAAACTTCTCAAAGCCTTGCGCGGTAAACTCAAAGCTCGTACCGTTTGCAAGCCGCACGTTGTACTTCTGCTCGGTTCCTTTGACTTCGCGTCTCTGCCGGCTCGCTGCGAAAGTCATAGGACATCTTGTTTGAGGCGAAGTAGAAATTCACATCGCTTAAGAAGTCACCAGGAGGAAGATCAGAAGAAAAAAAAGAAGAAGAAAGTTGGGAGAGAAAGAATTGGCAAGGGGTTGTACGGACGTGGTAGCTTCTCCTAACGTGCAATCGTGGATGCCGCCATGATAGATACGACCACGAGTGTTGCCACTCTTCCGCCGCTAAATTTGGCGGCTTTACGTGCAATCGTGGATGCCGCCATGATAGATACGACCACGAGTGTTGCCACTCTTCCGCCGCTGAATTTGGCGGCTTTCTGTAAAATAACAGCAACTGTCCGCGAACCCTCTCTTTTTCCTCTTTTTTTTTGTATTTTAGACTACGCGTTGTTTAGCGTTGTCTGCCCGCTACAAAGGGTACAGCCACTAGATCATCATCATCATCATCATCGTAAGCTGTGTTTGTCTCATGGTCTGTCTTGCCTGCTATTATGGGGTGCACTTGTAATATTTCGCGGAGTGACATCCAAGCGTGGAAACCGCTACAATACCACGAGCGTTGTCACTCTTCGGCCGCTAAATTTTCGTCTCCCATCGCGCGCTCGCCGCAGTATATTTCCTGTCGAGTACTCCCACGCTGCTTGAACATGCACATTTTAATGTTTTGTCTTAAAACATGTGCACAATGGGATATAAGAGATTGTACCTATATGCGTAGCACCCGTCACGAGGCAGCAGAGCAGGAGTCCGGCGGCTATCCGAAGTATCATATCTGTAAGTGTATATAATGATTAGCGCATACATTGGACGAATATACCTTGTGTGTTGATCCTACACGAGAGTATACACAAGTTTCAATTATTACACGTCTTCTTTACAAGGCTTCTGGCATCTCTAGGGCTACAAAGAGGTCCAGGACGAACTCTGCTGTGGCAATCAGAGTTTTCTTATCTAATCTGGTGTAATTATGATTAAATTGGCTCTGATCATATGTGCGCGCTAGTGTGCACAATAGCTAGCGCGTTTTATAGCGGGATATAATAGGATGTCGCCTGCACTGTAGCCAGGAAAATATTTCGGCAAGGGTTCTTCGGGGATTTTGCATGGGGGAGGAGAAGTTCACCCTCGTTTCACCCTCTCCTCTCCTAAATGCACCACCAAAGGTATACGATATGGAGAGGGGATTACACCCCTCCCCGACTACGCCACTGGACGTCACAACTGCATATTCCCGCCGAGGAGCCTCCGAGGAAGAGCACCTAGCACTGAACATTACTGAACCGCTTGGTGTGTGAAATCACTGAATGATTTAAAGTGTTATATCTGCACATGTGTCCTTGAGGTAGTTCGCCAGGTCACACAGCGCAGGTTGTTTGTGCTGCTTTTCGATCCTCCCAGTCCCTTCTCAGCACTCAAAGGTCGATTGTCCAAGTTTAACAGATCCTTGCCTAAGCATGAGCCTATTTGGAATCAAGATTCCCTGCTAGCTCCCTCTGTGTTCTTGCAACTTTGCCTGACCGTAGATTTAAAGATGTATGTCTTCAGACTGAAAGAGAAAAGAACTATGCCAAAGTCCTGTTATGTACTAGTCATGAAAACTAATTTCCTGAAGCTCGCGATCCTGGTGCCCGAAAAAAATCTGCCCAACAGGCAAACGTAGCAAGTTTCTGAATAGCTGGCTGCTAAAAAGACAACATCTTCGACGGAAATGTCCACATGTGACCATGCTGTGGAGTACTTGGTGCTATCACTGCTACCCCAACATGACAACTCCCTCACTTGATGGAGAACAACTGGGCAACGCAAGTTCCCTAGGCTGATTAAAGCAGCCCAAAAGTATCTTTAGCGAAACGGCTGTTTCCGGTTTGCGGCAACACTGTCACAAATCGTCGGTCTGGCCTGTCTGAAGATCTAGTGGTTTTCCATAGATATAATAAACAGTGACGGTTGACAATCAGTGTACCTTCTTATGTCTGCTGGATTAATCGATCTAGTATTCATGTTCGATTCGGGGGTCATCCATATTCGAGTCGCATTCGATTCGTACTTGAACTGTGTATTCACACGAGCGATATCCTCACGGAAGATTCTAGTGGAAGAAAAAGCGAAAACACGGTTCACAGAGACGAAGTTACGTCCTGTGTTATGTTGAGCGTTCACACGGTACGGAATATCGGGAGTGGCGTACTGCGCACTTAGCAGACGACACTTTGCAGACGACACCGTCAGCGTGTTTTCCTGTCGTCTGCTACGGAATATCTTGTGGCTGTGTCCTAGGATATTCCCCATGGTTAACAGCGTACGTGAACACTGGACGTTGAGCGCTCGCGTTCAGGAAGCTACGACGTATTTGGCGTCTTCCGCGGCGAATATGTCGCTCGTGTGAATACACGGGAAAACGAATGTTCGCACAGCCCTTGTTAAAAGGAACCTCTCTGCAGAAGAAGAAGAAAACCCGTACGCTTGTCGGTTCCAAAAAGCGCAACTATAGAAAAGATCCAGGTTCGTGTCCCCTCCTCGTAAAAGTCGATGCCCCTTAACCCGGAAACTGCGACTGCCTCACACTATTACAATAAGTCTTTGAGAAGGAAAAGCCAACTTACTGGTTGCTGCGACGAAACTGTAATGCTATGCTTTTCCTCGATGCCTGCCACTAGGCGGCGCTCTCTTTTGTTGCTTTTTCGTTTGTTTTTTTAAACGAAATAGCGTCTGGTTCTACGTTTTGCCCTACATACGGGCGAGCCCGAAAGGAAAACTGTTTATATAACACTCTACTTAAGCGTCCCATCTTAAGTGGGTCGCATTCTATATTTGATTTGCACGTTTTGGGTTCGTCGATCTTGTTGATCACTGCGCGAGGAAATGGTGTGATAGAAAGAGACGAGATTTCGGTGGCGATTAGTATAACGCAATAGTACTACGTAATGCATGTTATGAACTTACGATTTATGAATGCATACGATGCGTTTTACTGCCCCCTCCAACTAGGGCTACAGTTTCGAACCCGGCTGATGACGTCAGCGACAATGTGGTTGTGTCTTGTGTTGCAAGAATGGCACAAAATTAATCCAGGTACCGGTCAGTGTGGCGTCGCTCCAGATTCTTAGTCGCCACGTTACCTAAAGACAATAATTAATAATTAATTTATTATTTGAGACTGTACACATCTGTTACCTGAAGTCAGGGGTGGATACAGACCCTTGTCTGTGTGTGTGGTGGTGGTGGTGGTGGTGGGGGGGGGGGTTGTCGAAGCGCATAGCGAGGGAGGGGAGAGGGGAAACCTTATGCTTAACCGGATGATTTGGGGGCGACCGCCCAACCGCGCCCCTCGCCCCTGGATCCGCCGCTCCTCCTATATCGACGTTGTATTGCGACTCTTTGAATGGCGGTTAACTACAGAATGCGCGCATTATGCCGCACGTCACACCCATGGGTGAAAATGAATCGTTTAACTCGTCTTAATTGATTTTAAAAGTTAATTAATCCGCGTAGTTTTTACCCGACGTAGTTCGCCCGATACCAAAATCGCAATCACGCAGCCCCCCCCCCCCCGAACCATGACATGAGAGAAGGGTGCACGTGCGCCTCACTCAATCCTATTGGCTCTCATAAGCACGTGACCTCTCCCTGTACCTCTTTCTGAGAGCACCGGGACAACGCCGCCTGGATGCAGAAGGCGTGCTTATTGGCTCCTCTCCCCTCTTCACTACGTGGATATATAAAATCAGAATTCGTCTGCTACTGCGCTTCGCCGTTCTGCGAATTCAAGAACTCGCAAAATGATTGCAGCCAGCTTGGAAAACGCAGACCTGAATATGTACACAAAAACTACAACACGCCTTCCAGAAAATCGGTTTTCAGAAAGATATGGGACCGTTTTTGCGCTTCATTTCGAAGTTTTCCCATTCAGTACGCGGGGACGTTCAATCAGTACTCGCAGACGACAGTGGTTCGTCTTCATTGCCGCGACCGCTGAAAGCACGTTCGTGATTGGCTGCCGCCGCTAAAAACACGATCCTATCACTGGCTGACTCTTAGTTGTTACGTCACGTCGACAAGTAAGCCGGCTTTCTGTATCTAGGTGGTGTTGACCGGGAGTGGCCAGGCCCACGGACAAAATATGACTTGCACTGAACGAGCTTTTGTACGAGCCTACCAAGACGGCTTTGAAGCGCGCGAACTTTAAATATAACGATAACGATCGCTGTGTGAGAGTTCAAGATCGGGGTCCTGTATACGAATGCCCTGTATCCCTGACGTCATCAGCTTCAGCCAATCATTGCAGACGACTTCATCAACCATACTTTCTGTGACTACCATTGCCATTACCCGTACGGCTGAATGAGGTGGGGATCTTCATAAGTACTGCTTCCATACTGTCCACGATTATTGAATGTATGTCGTATTTTACGTGCAAAGCCTTCCAGCGAGACGAGACTGTTTTAAAAACAGTGACCCCCCCACAACCCTGTCCTTCACTCCTTCCTGCTGTCTCCTCTCCATCTGTCCACGTTTATACGCAGCTCATATAGCCACTGTTGCTTCGCGCCGCCGACACGCAATTAAAAAAGAAATAAAATAAAAGAAATATATAGGAATTTCTTGGTCCGTAATGTTACAAGCGAACGCTCATCTGGACGCGACGCGCAGACATTTCTTCTTCTCACAGAAAGCGCGTTCTGCCGATTGTTGATACCGCTCGTCATCTGCGTAAACAAGCGGAAGCAGAACACGACATGTGGCCGCTATCACCTTTTTGGCGCAGCAGTCGGTAATAACCTCGCATAACAGTGTGTGCCCTACTTCGCGCGTATCAGCGTGGCTGTTCTTTGCGAGGACATCGTGTAGTGAGCGTCTCTGTTTTACTTTCAGTGGAAGGACAATTGTGAGGTGCAGCTGTGTCTTCCTCCACCCCCCCCCCCCCCCCGGGCTGAGGTAGAAAGCAGGTGGACCGAGAAGCGGAAAGGTAGAAAGTGAAGCGTGTTGTTTGTTGGATATCGCCGTTTGCCCAGGTGACCTTGATTGTTCGTGCCGAGCTTCGCGTTGTAGGGCTTCGCAACATGTGGGCCCGAAGCAGAAATGATGCTAGGGGGATTCTCGTTCATTCGTTCTTTTCTGGGTGGTGCTTGATTCGTTAGATTCTTTCCCTCCGAATGCGGTGTCTTCATTTCAACCCTGTTGCAGCACTCGGGATGCCCGTAAATGTCACAAACCCTTTAATCTGACGGCCGTAATCTGGATGCTAAAATTCGCTGCTTGACTGGTTCACTTCGTGATAACAGCGCCCGAGATTGCAACTACCGGATTTGATATAAAGTGCAGCACAAAGTTATGGTAAGAGTGTATATGACCAACACCTTTTGCTGACTTTATTAAAAACGGGAATGGCAGCTCGTGCTTTTGCCTGAGTAATTCGCTTTCCGTGCCGCGTCCTCTGCCGATCCAGGCCAGTCTTGGATAGCATCTCCCCAAGCAGATAACCAACAACCACTCCTAAGCGCCGGGTTTGTTTCCTTTTTTTCTGTTGTGCGCTCTGTCTGCGCTGGGCCACAGGCGGTCCGTGGTTTTTCGACGCCTGACCTCGGCGAAACAAATTCTGTTGGTCCTTGCCGTGTAGCGCAGTGTAGTGTGCCGGTGTGGAAATGAAACTGAGTAAGGCAACCGCCTTAGGCCCCGCGCACGAAGCCCTAAACCAGAGATTACTTTTAATATCAAGTATGCACTTAATCTTATGAAACAGGCCTCGCGATGTCCCTTTGCCTCAGGCCCCGCACACCCCTAACACCGGCCCTGCGTGTAACATAAAACAATACTGCGCACCATTCATGGTTCGAATGGTGTATAGTTACGTGGCGTGTGCAACGTTTGTTAACCACATTTTCAGGTTAGAAGAAAATGGCAGCCATTATTTCACGTGAGGCCGTCGCCATAGTGGCTACCACAACTCTGGTCACAGGAGCGATCCTCTGGTGGCTTAGACACAAGGCCAAGAAGTTTGTCCCCGTGGCACGAGTCAAGAAGATTTTCATTTATCCCGTCAAGTCCCTCCAAGGAATACAAGTTCCGTACGTCCACTGCATCAGCGAAGGACCAACGTTCGAAGACCTCAGAGACAGGTATCGCGAAGTTACAGCCACCTCCCCAGGAACAGCCCCAAGAAAAGCAAAAATGATTCACTGCTCATGTTGCTGAATTGTAGGTGCATGATGATAGTTGAGGATGACTTCTTCGTGTCACAAAGGGAAGAACCGTCCCTTGCTGTGGTCCGGTTGGCCTACAAAGACGGAACGATAAACGTCAGTGCAGAAGGGATGCCCGACATCAGCTTCCCCGCTCTGGACCCAGATGCGTGTAGCAAGGAGAGAAAAACAGTACGGTGAGGTTTGCGTTATGTAGCTGTGTGACACCACCGTCATTGTCGGACACCCGGTATGGTTGGAGTGTCGGAGAACTTGCTCGTTTTCATTATGGGGGCTTCAGGTTTTAGCCGATGGTCGATGTGGGCGCATTGCATAGCCAACGCATCCAAGGTGGCGGGGACGATACGATAACCTACGCCTTGGGACCACAGGCGCCGTTTTTATAGTGCCGGGGCAGCATGCTTACACTCGCGAGCTTCCATGCCGGACGCTACCAGCAGTGTCATGGAGGAGCATCGTATAGCGCACGTAGAACGTGAAGCCCACAGCGTCCGTCAGTAAACTTCGAACTCGGGAAGATATTCGGCGGAGCTTGCGTTTTAATTTCTCATAGCAATATTGAGCAAATTCTGAGCAGTGTTGTCTTCGCATGCGCTTTTTAACATTTATATTTAACTTTCTCGAGATAAGTTTTGAATGTAGGACAAGTTGATGTTTTAAGCAGGTCTTTGGAAGATGTGTGATGTGTGTCTTGTCTTCAATATATTTTCAGTTGGTATAGTGCAGCTCTTATGCTGTCTTCTCGTCTTTGTCCCTACTCCTTAACCCCATTATTTAGCTGTATCTCATTATGTCGGGCTGATCGGTAACTCCACGCGAATTTCGTTCGCAATTCATGTTTACTTGATACCACATCGCTTATTTGGTTTCAGTGTCAGAAAGAACAGCTACGTTGCTGTGGACGTGTCCACCGAGGCTTCGGCCTGGTTCAGGCAGTACTTAAACAAGGACAATATCCATCTAGTGCGGATCCTGCAAGGAGAATGCTCCCGCCCTAAGGGCAGCACCACTCCTGTACGTTGCGTGTTAATTATGTGCATCATTGCGTGTGGTAACGAAACTGTTTCTATATTCAGATAGTGTTCCAAGATTCGGCGAGCTTCCACGTAGTCTCCGAAGCGTCACTGCGAGATCTCAAGTCGAGGATCCCTGACGAGCCAATCAGCGAGCGCAATTTCAGGCCCAATTTCTTCATTGAAGGCTCTGACGCCTACGCTGAGGTGAGTAACGCTCTTGGTCGCGTCGCTTTGCGCCTAAAATTTGTTTACTGTCTGTACGCGCAGGATACGTGGTCTTACGTGCAGCTAGGCGACGCGATCATTGATTATAAGGAACGTTGCCCAAGGTAAGCGAAATTGCCGATTATTCTGTTTCGAAATGCATGGCGACCGTTTCCCTCTCCCACATAGGATTAATTACTTGAGTTACGAAAAAAAAAAACCATCGCTAGGGTGCGTTGTGATCGATGTGATTTTATTTTTGCGCCATGCTGACGCCACACGCTTGCCCGATATCGGGGATCGGGCGCAGCACAAAGGAGCGTGAGCTCTGCAAACGCCACATAGACACAGAAGGCATGCTTCCTCCTGCTCTTACACCGCATCGACTTTTTGAGTCGATGTCGTCTGCTTCAACTGTCGTCTGCTTCAACTGTCGTCTGCTTCAACTGTCGTCTGCTTCAACTGTCGTCTGCTTCAACTGTCGTCTGCTTCAGCTAATCGCAGCAGATGATTCCAAACACAGGCTTTCTTGGGCTGTCTACTCAGCTGGTGGCTCCTTACGCCAGTAAGGTCAAATCAAATGAAATCAGCTGGTGGCGCCAAAGTACAACCGCACTGCAAAGGGCCGATTCGTGCCGGTAAATTCGGACTCGTGCAGTGCCCTGGCAGAACAACTACCGTATAAAGCATAAGGCCATGTTCTATGTGGCGTTGGCTCAACGACAGCTTTTTGACACTATGCTTATTAACGATGGCACTGCCACAGGCACGGAATTACGCGTCGTCTTCCAAATTGAAAATGGTGCAGTCAACATGCTATATGATGACGCGTGGCTTCAGCAGCGCACACGGCGTTTGTACAGATGATCTGTGCGAAGAAAAAAAAAGCTAAGAAAAACGAAAAAAAAAAGGGGGTTTGTGGACGTATGCCTAACTCTGCCTTCCTAAACTGGATGATGGAGACCGACATGCACCCACGTAACCAATAATATATACATTGCGAACCACGTGATGAAAATGCGCTGTTTCAGGTGTCGTCTGACTACAGTCAATCCGGACACCGGAATCAGAACAGACAAGCAACCACTGGCCACACTTCGAACGTGAGTCCAACGAGAACATTTGATTGTGGTGACTATATATATATAAAAGGGGGGTTCGGATCGTAATAACGTGCCTCATTATACGTGTTATAATCTGGATAAAATACAAGCCTTCAGAAAGGATGGAGTTCGTGCTCTCCGAGACAGCGCGGACCTGCGCAGAAAAAGCGTTTTGAGTCGTGCGTAAATTGCGAACGACAGGTGAATCATGTTCCTTTCGTATTGCTATCAAAGTAAAGCATTTTTCATTCCGCGAGGGAAAAGCTTTGCGCTTCGGTGTCCCTATATATGGAGCTGTTCCATAATTGTCTATGCGCATGCGCGTGGCGTCTGCGATCTCGAACGCTCCGCTGAGCGTTCTCCCGACAGATGGCGTTTTACGCGTCCGATTCAGTGTGGAGCTCCTACCATTCTGCGTGGGCCATGCCCATTTAGCGTTGAGGTCAGTGTAGTACACGCAGGCATTTCGCTGTCACGCTATATGTTTGCTTACTTTGTTGCAGGTATCGTACTGACAGATCAGAGGAAGGCAAAGAAAAGTATGCATTAAACCCCCTCTTTGGAGTTCGTTACTTCCTCTTTAGGGAAGGTATGGTCAGAGTGGGAGACCAAGTTGGTGCAGTAGTTTCTAGTAAACCCTTGGTGTAGTCTTTGATGTGAACATCTGATGAGAGTGTACATTTCTGCTCAAATGATTGGGACGCTTCGGGTAAGAAAAATATACGATGTTGTACGAATATTTATTTTGCGTTGGTGCTCACCTTGTGAATAAAGTCATGCAAAAGTGCTGTTGAAGCGTGAACACTTTCGTTTGTCTTTAAAGGAGTCTCTAAGGAGATTGTGTGCTCGAACCTTTTATTACAATCAAGAGGTCGTTGTTAGCATCAACATGCGATTCGAATTGCAGCAACGGGCACGTAGGTACCAGATAGTTTATATCACCAGTACCGAAACTGTGATATAAGCCATGTCAGGTCCCTCTGCAGGTCAGTTAACACGCTGCTGCGCGTTGTGGCACTGGGAGAGGTCACGTGTTCCTATGGGAACCAATAGGAATGAAGAAAGCTCTCGATTCTCTGATGCTATTTCTCGCAACGATAATGTGTTCAGGAGCTTGGAATATATTACGTTGCGTATTGATATTCTGGCATGAGGTACATAAATGTGGTTAACCAATATAATAACCATTAATGGAAAATATATTAAAACGCTTGTTTATGTGATTCCAGTGAACATTTTTAGTAACTAGTATATATTACAGCTTTGGTTCTTCCGTAAAGATGTGCAAATGAATTTTTTTTTGTTTTTTTAGCGCGGAAAGTAACGCCGGACGTAATCTAATGATTGCTCGTGGTAGCCTGGACACCTATGGTAAAAAAGTGAGTAGCAAACACTGACATGCGAAAAACAAGAAAAAAACTAACATGGCTGGAAGATAATTACTCCAAGCACTTTCTGACAGAAGTAGCCCGATGATAGAAACAGAGGCAGACGCCTCTTGAACAGCTTAGCGTCAAAACATAATGCCATCAGCCGCCGCAAGTGCTTGCACGAGCGTTAAGATAAGGCGTTTGCCATTTGGCTGTCTCCTCTCTCATTTGATATGCTTGACGACACCCTTTCTGCTAGATAAAGATACTGCGGCTTTCGAGCTAAGCTCCGCGTACCGTCGAAGGCGCACAATTTTACCGAGACAACCACTTCAAAATCGTTTCAAGAACGTAAGCGTATTGTCCGCACTCACGCGTTCAACGCGAGGAAAACACCGTGAGACGCTCGCGTGTTGGAGGGAAGGCGCAGCGGTGCCAACGCAGCGCGCTTTATCTGACCTTGACTTCCTCCGCTGCATTTCAACGGCTGGCCCGATCCAAGTGCGCAGCGCGAGCCTGCCGCTTCGAAGACCGACAACATTTGACGGCATTGCACGTGTGTGTTTCATCGACAAACTGCATCGGAATACGCCGGTACGTATCCTGATTCACCCTGTACCTGTCATAGGTACATATGGTCTCAGCTGCAAGCTACAGTCACTACTGCAAGCTATCGATAGCGACCGCTTTTTTAGCCGTCCGTCGGCATGGCACGTTGTAAGGAGGGAGTGAGTTGGGTGTGTGTGTGGGGGGGGGGGGGGGGAGGAAGGAAAGGAGAAGGAAGAATGTTCGATCGCTCATATGCTCTGCGATTTAGCCGAGGCAGAAATAATGTGAAGGTCTCCCAGTATCGCGGTAAAGCCGGCACAGCGGTCGAAATGAGCGATGACACTGAAACGATACAGCAGACACAAAGAAAGAAAAAGGAAGGTGATAGAACGAAATGGCGTATCCCCAGTGACTTGTCAAAGATGCCGGCCACCGCCGACACGAAAAAACTTTGTTTTGCCTATTATACGGAAAGCCAATGCCATATGATACATATGATGTAAAAACGCATATGATGTACTAAATGAAGGAGCAGTGAGGAGTATATAAAAACTAAAGGTTCACAGGGCCAACCACGCAGACATGTCCTCAGCTTTATGGAATCACGTGACACAACCACGTGATCGCTGAAATTGAGTGGTCATATTGTAACACCGAAAAAAAAACATCGAAAAAGTTTTCATAAACAATGAATATCATTTCAAGAAGAGTTCTGCCACAAATCGAGGTCACACTTTTGTCCGCACAAGGCTCTCATTTCAGGGCTTTCTTTGTAAATTTAATTCCGCATTGATGATAGAGAGAAATAATGTAGGAGAAGAAAAATACGAAGGTTTCGAGAAATATCATATGTCATTTCGTTGCTACTTTAATGCAACCCGATCGCTGTTCGATCCACGATTACGTTGGATTACGCGTTTCCAGGCCACGCGCCTAAGAGAGTTCCCAGATGGCGCCAGCTGTGCTCTGGCGCGTGCCATTCGTGTTTCGACGGACAGCCACTAGGGTACGACGTGTTGCGTAAAAATGATCCATTGCGAAATTAAGTTGCGAATACGTTTAAAAACGTACATTTTTTTTTTTTTTCATATTGTATTCAAAATTCATGCCAAGTTAACATTTGCACAACATTGTGTGATCCCATAGCCGAGGCTAGTGGTGGGTCCACTACAGAAATGCATTTATACATTCGGCAGCAAAGACTAATGCTAAAAGAAAAGCTTACTAATGCTAAGGCATAGCAATGTAGGTTATCGCATGGCTCAAGGAAATACATCAATGAGACACCACTTTACTATACTCTAATACTACAAACTACACTATACTACACTACTAGTACTATTAGACAACTACTACTACATTACTAATACTACACTGTACTCTAACTACTTCAAGAATTCGAATATTCACGAAATTACTCCCATCCCATTTCTCCTCGCTCCAAACTCAGGGATACGCTCTGCAAGTAACCGAGCGTTCTGTGCATATCCTCTCCTCCTCTCCCGGTTACTCCACTCGGGAAGCCCCATTGGCTACGGCGGCACCCTCCCTCTTCCCTCTCACTGCCTCCTCTCATGCGCAGAGACGCATTTGCACAGCGTATACGTTGCCTCTAGACGTCGTGTGTACATCATCTCGCCTGCACGTTTATTTATGCTCAACCATATCTCTGTCGTGCATATGCACCACGGTAAAACGCGTATTTTCAGGTATCCTCAATCGAGGCATGAGTGTCACGACCTTTTCGCGGGAAGTTCTCCTCGTGTTGACCACGGCAACGGTCGCAGCAGCCGGGGTAGCTTTCTGGTGGCTGAAAAGCAAGGCAAGGAAGTTCGTGCCGGTGGCAAGAATCAAGAAAATCTTCGTCTACCCCATCAAGGCCGTCCCCGGCATCGAAGTCCCGTACGTTCACTGCGTCAGGGAAGGACCGAAGTTTGAAGACCTCAGAGACAGGTGAGACACTTTTACCTGTCTGAACTCTAAACTAAGTTTTCACACCGGGAAAGAAAGAACTATTTTCTGGGTATATCTTAAAAGGAAGGAGCAATGACGTGGCATTTAAGACGGCTCGAAAGACTATCTCATCTGTGATCAGTCACTATGTAAAATAGTTTCGCTGTCCAGTGCATTTTCACCGTGCAATCAAATTTGCAAGAAACAGACTCCGAGAAAGCAGATGCAGATGGACGACACAACCCTCTCATGACGTAGGAAGGCCCCGGTGCCTTTCCCCCCCTCTTTCTTTCTCCCCAGGCAGTGATTTATCCAGACACCCCCTACACCACCCTCCCCCAAATATTCAGTAACACCCCCTAACTTTTTCAGCTGTGTACCCTCTACAGGGGGTGCCCCTGCGATTTCAGCTTTAGACACATGTCGGTAATGATATGCTAAGGTGTAATGACATAACTATAGTAATGACCCCTCCCCTCCCCCCAATTTTTTCTAACACCCCTCCGTGCTTGGGATTCTGGATAAACCACTGTCCCCAGGTGTGCACGCGTGGTCTCTCACCAGTGATATCCGTTTCAATCTAAATCAATCTTGATTCTCCAAAATGGTGGAACTCAGTAAAATGAGGGAGAGGTATAACCGTATAAGTATACTGGATGATATGAAGTATACTTTAAGACTATTACTGAAGTATACTGGATGATATGAAGTATACTGTAATGATAGGGAACTGCATTTTGACCTGTGATTGGCTAGAAGTCTCACAATGCGGGTGGAGCCTCAGGTGGCTGGAGCCACACGGCATAGGCTAGACGCGATATGTTACGCCACCTGTTGCATGCTCGTAACATTAAAATTGGCGCGGCACACGCCGGATTCCATTGCAGGTGCATGTTGCTGCTGGAGGGCGACATATTTGTTACTCAGCGTCAAGAACCGTCACTGGCTCTTCTACGGCTATCCTATAACGACGGCAATATTTACATCAGAGCCGAAGGAATGCCCACCGTCAGTCTCCCCGCCTTTGACAAGGACGCGACAAACAAGGAAAGCAAGACAGTGCGGTAAGATGTGTATATATACCTTCCGGTACCTATTCGGTTTGAAGCGTAAACGTATTTTTATTCGCGATGGATTATAATTTTCGCGAATATCGCGACCGCTAAAAAAAATCGCGAAAAATTGTACTGGCGAACACAGCTTATCCCGCAAAAGGAAGCAGCCCTGGAATCGCGAAATTAAATACTCGTGAATAAACTTTGCAAATTACTGAATGCGCGATTCGCGAAAATTAATACATCGCGAAAAAAAAATGTTTAGTATTAAAAAAAAAGAAGAAGACAAAAAAGGAAACTAAACGCATGAACTTTATCTGCGAAGTACATTCGTTGTATCCTCCAAAGGGATAAAAGGTATAGTATCTCTGAGCGGAAATCGGAAAGTTTGGGTTCGAATCCTACTGTTTGTGCTTTTTCTTCAACTGCCATTGTTCGAGAGTAGCGGAAATTTCAGCTTGTACGACGCCGCAGCGTAAACCTACTTTTATAGTGATTTTTCGCTGGCGAAATTTTCTTCTGTACGGCTCGGGGTCTTTTAATCGGGATACGTAACCAGAGTTTCGCAGTCTAATTTTTTCTTTAGCCATTCTTCGTATCTTCGAGGGGAGTTAAAGGTACTGTAAAGCAGCTGAAGGCCAGGTTATGTTGGCGTTGTACGTGTACTACTAGAGTCACTAAATAGGGAGCAGAGTAGCGACACTTGAGCCACACCGGCGAGCGAGGCCGCCATCTTGCGTCCGGCGCAGCTGCCCTACCACTATTTATTAACTCTATGTACTACCAGTGCCACTGCTACTTAAGCGTTATTTAAGTGTGCAACTTTTAAGCCCAGTAGAGCTTATATATACATGTGACAGGGAATGTTAATACTGTGTTGTAATTCGCTAGTAAAAATGCAGTAAAGCTGCTCCCGGTGACGTCTGGCGGTAAGTACTACCCATTTTGTGAAGCAGCAGTATGATCTATGTTCCCGACTGGCTTGCCACTCATGATGGCTACGTTGCCGACTTGTTTTGTCTTAGACACAGTGTTATGCGCATGCAATGTAGTTTCGTCGCCGTGCTTGACGACCAATGCGGAGCGTCAACTTGGACACAGTGTTGCAAGAAATTTTCAATCTTCTAAAAAGAACAACAACAAGAAAAGAGAAACGATGAGTGCAATTAGGATTTAATTACGATGCAAGAGTACTGAGTCCTCAGACAACCGAATAGATAATATAGCAACAACTTTATTTCAAGATGATGATTGGGGAATTTCACCGCCAGGGCCGACACTCTCGACTGGGGCGAATATAGTAAACTTTCTGAGGATGTAGCTATTCTGCTTTACAATGCCTTTAAATACTAGATACGTACAGCGATGAGATTTCAGGGCGTGTTTGTGAACTCCCCAGTGGTCATAGACTGAATCAACACATCGAGCGCGCTGGACACCATGCCGGTAGCTGGTGAACGTTAGCTGGTGATGTTTTCTTGATGATATCACACGTTGCTGGAAAGTGGTACCGTTCGTCATCCTGGGCAAACTTCACAGGGAACTGTACCGATATTTGCTTCAGGACATTAGAGGAAAACCCGGGGGAAAATTTAGGGGGAATCTGTTCGTTGGAGAGGACTGCAATGTTGTTGTGGGCGGATAATTTACCTTTGTGACTTTAAATTTAAACGATTCGTTTAAACTTAATAATTACATGTAATAACTAGTAATTAAGATTGAACTAATTACATTAATTTTAATTTAACCCTGCACTAAAAAAAGTAATGCCGAAACGTTACTCGAAATTTCTCAAGCGCCGTCCGCGAAAACGATCGGCAAGACGTAAATTCTATGTATTTATTGCATTAGCAGGAAAACAGAATGATTGTGTTTCGTTACTTTTACAGTAACGTTTCGTGTGGTTTCGTTACTTTTACAGTGTAAGAAAGCACACGTACACAGCAGTGGACGCACCCGAAGAAGTATCGGCGTGGTTCGGGCAATATCTCAAGAAAGATGGGATTCGACTAGTCCGCATTTTACAAGAGGAATGCAGTCGCCCCAAGGGCACTCCAGTAAGTTACAGTTGGCCGCCACCGTGGCGCTAGTGGCAACGTTTGCAACATCATCATCTCAGCAACAAGATCTCTTAGCTTTCGACCGCACCCCTTTCATCCCTTCCCCGATCAACGTGCCGCCAATCTAGGCAGACAGACCGCTCGAATGCCCTCATCACCCTCCCACCACGCACCAACCCGAACCGGTAACCGAACCGATATCCCGAGCCGGTAACCGAAGCTTTTAGATCGGTTCGGTTCAACTGAGACAATTGGTGTTCTGAGGCTGGTGATTCAACTCCAAGATGGCGCTAGTAATGACGGTTCAGTTCCAGCTAAAAATTAGGGTCAATAGACGAGTTCAGAAAATCCCAGAGTGCTTAGCGTCGCTTTGAACTGTGGGAGTTTACTAATACGAAAGAAACGGGTGGCCTTCAAAGTGTTCCGATTTTTTCCCTACCAGTCCATTGTCCAAGATGTGTCAAGGTCAGCGAAAGCGAAATGTGAAGGACTATTCTTCGTTCCCCCGCCCAGCAAGCGCCCAGGGTGCAATGCGCGCGCAAAGAACACTGGGATTTTCTGAACTCGTCTTTTCCGATTTTCGGTTTCGGTTCTGGTTCGGTACGACACCCTGCTAAGGGGCGTACAGGCACTTGACAGCACATGTTGTGCTGTGTAGTTACCATGTTGAATTGTGCGTGTCTGTGATAACGTCATCAACTCATAATGTGAATAGAACATCACTATGGTCACAGCTCCGTCCCGAACTAAAAGGAAACGACAACCTGCGTACTATCCTCATGCTGGGGATCATATCTCCAGCGTCAAACTGACTGCGTCGTAACAGAACAGTTCGCGCCGCAAACGATCGCGATTTCAAAGCGCGCGCGAAACGAAACCGAAACATGTGCACGATGTGTCACGAAATCTTATATTTGTCAAAAGAAGAGTACGCGCGAAGTATTTGTTAAAGTACCTAATTACTACTTTGGGGGGCAAGTACGTGTTCCCAGGCGAACTGATCTTGGTTGTCGTTCAAGATAAAATTTATGAAGTTTTGCTTTGCTCCATTTACGCGAGATTTCGGACCGGAAGTTCGAAGACCCAGCATGCGTGGCGCCACCGCTGAGTGACGTCACCCATAATCTTGAAGATTCCGAAACTATCAGATTTTGCGGATTCTTTTGGAAATTCGCGGAAACGCGTTCACTGAGGGCAGTCATATTTTGCGTGCCGAGTCCTGCATTCGTAATAGGAAATAAAATACTAACGCCTGTTCCACAATCCATTTTGTCTTTCCCAGATAGCGTTTCAAGACGAGGCAAGCTTTCACGTGCTTTCCGAAGCATCGATAGGAGATCTCAACTCGAGGATGTCGGAGGAGACTGTGAGCGAACGCAACTTCAGACCCAATTTTTTAATCGAAGGCTGCGAAGCCTACGCTGAGGTATGTCTCTTTTTTTTTTTTTTTTTTTTTTGTAAATCGTGGGAATTTTATAAAGAAAGGCGAAGTGAAAGCTGAGGAAGAGAGAAATGGCGGAAAGCGAATCTTATGTTAAAAAAAAAAAGTTCTCTCCTATACTTTCGAAAGCCACCATGATTGATGCAACCGCAGTGGCTGTAACAGATTCGCCGCTAAATTTAGCGGAGTTCGGTCAAGTAAGAGTACTGTATAGACTTTTGGTCAGCTGCTTCCAACGTGACGTTTTAAATGAGAGGTTTCTTTTTTTTTCTTTTTTTGCCAAGTAAGTCTTCCCCTGTGAGCAATTGCTCGGCATTTCGGGCCTCCACTCACTATCACGACAATCTGATAAGGAGTGACTCATCAGCCGCGTCTGCGAACTCGCGTGAAGGTCGACATGGTGTATCGGTGACCTCGATCATGCCGCATATTAGCGCACTCACCAGATAGCATCACACCTGTCCTGTTCACAAGTGTGATGTTATCCTCTGAGTGCGCTAATATGCGGCATTTGAGCTCACCGACACGCCAGGTCGACCTCCACGTGAGTTCGTAGTCGCGACTATACACTCACGCCTTATCAGATGATTGTGATACTGAGTTTGGAGGCCCGAAATGCCGAGCTATCGCCGCGAGAAGATTGTAAGAAGCGCGTGCGATAACGCTAGTTGCACTACCGTATCTATCATGGAGGCTGAGACATCCACTTTCTATGGGAATTATGAAAGTTTTATGGCGTCAAAGGATGCAAATAGACTCTTTACTAACCACTAACTTTACGCGCAGGACAGATGGCTCTTCGTTCAAGTCGGCGATGCAGTTATTGAATTTTTCGACCGCTGCGCACGGTAAGTGTCCACTTGGTGGGGCTATAGAGACAAATGAATCAATTAATTACCGTAGTGACCGTTTGGTGTCAGAGTGGCATTATAAGTGCCGTTTAATTTTCTACGCGTGCAAGCAAACGCCAAACACTGCATTGCTGCAAATGCTCTAGAATGTTTATTTTCGAACGCCCTTTGCCTACAAGTGTGAGTCCAAGAACGTACTGGTTTGCAAATTAATTAAATTCAGGCCCACATATATCAGCTCATTACTCAAAATGAACAGGCCTGGCAGTGTACCGGTATAAAGAGGGAGCGGATAGCAAATGGCCGATGCCTTGCTAATGGCTGTCATTTTCTTTCAGATGTCTTCAGACTCTCGTCGATCCAGATACAGGGATCAAAAGTATACGTAAAGAGCCACTCAACTCGCTTCGAGCGTAAGTCTAGCCAGCAACCTTAAAATAACACGAAGCAGTCGCGGAGATATCCTGCGTATACTGATGTGCAGTTCAAATTGTAGTTCACCACGCATTTTACACACCTAGCATACCACATCATCTAGTATGCTGTTGGCTGTTTTTTTTTCTCGGTTTTCTTCACGGATCTATACCAGCTATAGCCTGTACCCTTTCCCTTGATGCATTCCCCGAAATTTACGGCCTCCTTTCGGCTGTTTCAGATACCGCGTAGATACTTCGGAGGAAGGCAAAGAAAAGTACGCCATGGATCCGCTTTTCGGAGTGCTCTACTTCCTCTACAAGGAAGGAGTTGCGAGAGTTGGAGACCAGGTCCATGCAGTTGTGGTCGACAAACCTTTACTGTAGTTGGAGTATCTGGGTTGAATTGTACGCTGACTGAAAATTACCCGCTGTTGCGCATTCCGAATGTGTGAGAGAAACCCTCGCTTGGTGGACTACGACATTGCTTCCGGTGTTAAAGGGACCCGGAAGAGGTTCACCGCGATCATTAAACAATGTATTATTGCAGGGCTTCGCCTCTCAGTACTCTTTCTTCTGTATTCTCAATATTTATGCTGACTACTCTACTGGCAGATGACGCTTCAGATGACCACTCGCAATGCCACCTTCACCTTCTCTCCCTTCTTCTCTCACCTTCACAGCCCCCACGGAACACTGTAGTGGAAGAAAAAGGAAATGACGAATCACGGGGCGGAAGTTCCACCGAATCGTTTCTCTGCTCTCAAATCACGTGAGCAAAACTCGTGCAAGAAACCCGCACGACACAGCCTTGTGCCCTGGCTCTAAATGTTTAAAATGCCACAATCTTGCGTCTTCAGAATCCTACCAAAGACATGTTACCGAAATCATCTTGTCTCCATTTACATTCCTGCAAAATATTTTGGCTCTACGTGACGAAGACGTGAGAAAATAAATTTTTATTTTTGAGAACTGTGACGTCATGTTAGGCTCCGACGGAGCGCCCGGCTCTCATCTGGCAACGCTGTGGCCCTTCGCGTCCTCCGTAGGGCTCACTTTTTTGCACTCCGTTAGCGGAGCCCCACGTGACGTATCATCCGATCGCTCCGGCCTTCGAGAAAACACAAAGGAAGGTGAAGACATCTCTCCAATTTTCCCCTCTTTCGCTTAGTATCACGTGACTTCTCCACTTGTGCCCCTCCCACCCACAGAGGGCGCTCTGACGCTGCTGCAGTGCACATTGGGAATGTTGTTCTTCTACCTCCGCCTCTGGTCTTCTCGTAATGCTTCGAGGTACTCCATGTTCCCATGAGCCCTTGCGTGAGAAACGTGGCGCTTCCTTTTCTAAAATGGTCTGTTACGTCGCAAAAAGGGGGCGAAGCAGGGATGGGCCGTTTCATCCGGAAGCTGGCAGTTGGTTGGTTGGTTGGAAAAACACCGAGGACGCGGACGCCGCTTTCGACCATTAGTCACGTAATTAACCAACCCTTTAATATAAATTACGAATATTTTACTTTCCTGTAGATGACTGCCTCGTATAGTCGACTTCGGTTTCGACTCTTCACCCATCTCTACTCTGCAAAGCGAGAAGCTTTGCAGCGTAAAGATCGGTGACTGGTCTCACTTCGGTGTCGTTGCTCACAAACGCCGACGTACCGAAGAGAACCTGCGAAAGAAAGAGAAGATGTTGTGTATGACACTCAGGGTGACTCACACGGCCAGCAACCGTCCCATTTATCTCATTATGTCATGTCCCATTAACCTCCCATTTTATACGGAAGGGAGAGCCCTTCGGTTGCGAGGTTGCGAGATGGGAAAGTCAGTTGCAGGTCGTTATGTGCATATAGAGAAAGGATGAAAAGCACGCGCGTAAACCCCACGCGTTTTCTTCCGGCTACCATTCAATCTTTACATATTGCTTCTGGAAAGCGAAGTGTAGGTGCGCCCTGGGGTAGAAGTTAGGATACCACATAATATTACCAGACCTAATCTGGCACAATCAGCTATCCAGGCATCAGGGCGCGCACGCGATTGGAGCAACAGCCGTAGCACAATGCACTGAAAGTCGAGTGCATTAGGGGTGGACGGGTATAGGTGGAAGGCCTTGAACAGACATGTGAAGCTAAAGAGCATTGGTAAGACACACACAGTCTACCCCTGTGGGCCAGTTTCACGACGTCTGGGGGCACTCCGAACCGTATTCTACAGCGCCATATTTGTAGTCGTGTAGCAAGAGGTTTTTCCGTACACAGGCATGTATCATCTACACTGCGGCTCAGAAAAATCGTGGCGCAAGGATTTCCACAAAAGAGATTATGTTCGCGGTAAGGCAGGGAACACGCAGGATACGACCCTCTTGTAACGGCGCTCTAACGCGGTCCTCGTACGCCCACTGTTTTGAACAAATCAGGGCACATAGCGATATCATTCGAGTTGATTGTTGGCTAAGAGCGTGCTACGCGGTGAAGTTCATTTTTAAGACTGCATAGCGTGCTCCTATAGCCAAACCGTCGTACTGAATCACATCACTCTCTCCCTATGTTTTGCTTAAAGCGGGCGTCGTACTCCATTTCTGTGGCATCGTCAGTACAAAATTGCCACAAAAATCGCGTGAGCCCCCCCCTCACATTTCCCCCAAATGGAGGGAGAGAACGTTGTCATTTCCTGACGATTCGAAATATATTATATTACCTCACGTATCATTTCGCCCAGTGAGGTGTTGTATGTCCTCACATTCTGCAAGTCGATCTCCCGACCATACAAGGGATCTTCCTTTACAGAACGATGGTTGACGAACGTGTGAACCGCAAAATAGCTCCTCCATTCGGGGTGATCCCCGGGGGTGTAGAGCTTGCTCAGCATGTCCATGTCGACGCCGAAGAGGACGGGGACGGCATGAACGAGGTGGGGATGTGGCCACAGGAGACGCATGGTGGGCAGGTCTCCGGCGTTGTAATACCACAGACTGCTGTTGTACTCGCGGTAAAGTTCCAGGTGCAGCCGAAGGAATCGAGCACGGGGAGCAGCTAACAGCACCTTAGATATATGGGCGAATGATAAACATGCTCAATATGAAAAAAAAAAAAAAATATATATATATATATAATAAAAAAAAGATCAAATTCCCTTTTGCAAAACAAGCTACTCTAAATAAACGTTATTGAACTGCCAGCGGCGAACTGTTACTAACCTGGACATAACTATATGGAAACGCTGAACTTGAACTAACCTAAAAATGAACTAACAGACGTACTGTTCTCTGTCCCGTTCGTTCTGCGCTCGCATAGCGACTGCTAAAACTGCGGCTTTCGTTCGCAAAAACGACTTGAACAGACATCGAAAAGGCGTGAATTTTTGTGTACTTCAATAATAATGGCGTATTTTTAAAGCGCCGCGTATCACGTTACGAAACAGAGAAATAGAAGAAAAACAGTTCATCCAATTTTTTTTCAATAACTGCATAAAACGGATAGAGCCAACTTTTGTTTGAATAATAATAGTACTAGTCCTATTTTATTTTGAAAGGTGCCTACCAACAATCGTGAAGTCTAGCGGACGCTGCACCAATACAGTCACTGGCAATTCAAACATGGGAGAAGCGATACAAAAACCGAATCAAAAATAGCGAAACAGAAGATCAAGAATAGAAAGGAAACACCGGGAAAATGAGTGTGGGAATGTGAAACAAGTTAAATATGTTAATGTGACTGCATTAGTGTTAAAGAAGGCGTGATGTAGCGGAGAAATAAGGCTAATAAAATGTCAACGTCACGGTTATGGCTAAGCGCGTTCATGTGGCGCAACGGACGAAGTACAGCTTATTAACATAGAATACAGAATGTGCTCTCAGATTGCGTAAGGGAAGATGAATGGGCACCCAAGATAGCAGTTCAGAGCAGTCAATGTCAGTTATGCCGTGCACAAGGTCGTAGTGGAAATGACAGTCGCGTAATGCTCTAAATGTGATCATAGTTGTTGTACATTGCTTCACCAAAGCGACGGGCATGTAGCATGGATATGAATCGTCGCTGGACTTTTTGGACATCGGCTGAAAGTGTTTTTTGTTCAGACAGTTCCACACAACTTAAAAACAAAAAAAAATCTCTAGAATAAAACCAACAGTGGAAAAAAAGAAATTAGATGAGATTCGCGTCAGAAGGTGGCAAAAACCTATAGTGTAAGAACAAGTAACGCTGACCCCGCGTGATTCTGTGCGGCCTAGCTTTTATAATTATGACAATTTAATGACACGCTTTCTGGGACACCCAGTACATTCAAATCAATTAGTCCACGGAGCGAGCAATCACCCCAGGACAATAAGCGGCCGCATATATAGGACACCTCTGTCAATCAACCGAACCGCTCACCATGGTTCCTAAGTACGCATCAGGTGGCCACCCTATGGACATTTCAAAGTGTCGAAATTGGTGCAGAGGTTGAATGACTATGCAGTCGTTGTCCAAGTAGATGCCTCCGTGTTCCAGCAGAATCTAATAAGCATACTAATCGAGAATTATTACTGCGCGGTAATGGAGGTACGAACTCCTATCTGCATGTATTTAGTTACGGTTTAATAGATGTCATGTTGTTCTTCTACGCTTCGTAATTCTATTTACAATTCATTGTTCGATTCTTCTCATTCATAACTTGTGCAGCGTCAATACCAAAAACGCACTTTTTTTTACAGCGTCATATGAGCATTGTAACACAAGAAAGATGACATCGCATCGCGTCAAATCATGGCACGGATATCGTGACTTGAGACTCTTACGCGATCTTCATGTTCAATAAACGTTTTGTTGTTCCTTTGAGCAGACATCCTCCTTTCTTGGTGCAATTTGGTGCAAAAACCCGGAACACGGGTCTGTCTTTTGTAACATTTAACTTTTTTTTATTCTAAGAGTCCATTTTGTCTTTCATTTAATGTATTAAACAAATGATTACCGTTATAGCACTTCTTTTCATGTGACATCTGTCTACTCTACAAGCATATATTTATACACTGACAAACTGACGCGCACTCCCAGCCGAGGACAACCGCTGTGTCCCACTTGAGACTCATCGGTCCGGCGCAGGAAAGCAGCGCGGTCTTGGGTCGGCACGGACTGTCTCAGAGAGACATCAATGTTCCACGGCAACAGCACTAGCTGTGGGGGCCACAGTGCGAGCCAGAGAGTGCATATGAAAAGGAAAGCGAGGCAAAGCTCTGCGGCTTTGGTATACCAGAAAGCGACGAAGAGTTTACAGGAAAATACAAGGGGGAGTTTACTAAAACTTAAGGACGGGGGGTTGATTTTGCCGGAGCTAGCCCTGCCTTCGACGACACAATAACAAACATTAAATACAAGAAGGGTTCCGTGCAATATAAAGAGGGCAGCGGCTAACATAGGTTGATGACAATGTGAAAAGTGAACGACCGGGACTGTGCAGAAGGACCTTGAGGATAACTACCCGTGAACCTCCCCCCAAAGGTGCTTCAACAACTTTCGCCGCGACCTTCTCTCCGTAATTTCACGTGCAGAGTGACCCGTGCTTGTGACAGAATCGGAGCGTATATGGAAGGTGCGTATCGACCTACCTGCATGCGAGCGACGTCCGAAGCGTGCTCAATGCAGCCCACCTCACGTCCGAAAATGGTCTCTGCTGGACGCCGTTTCGTGATCGTAACGTTCGGTATACCGCGGACCAAGTAGGCAAGCGGTCCGCCTAACTGGCACTCGTCGCAGTGCACCACAATTTTGTCCGGTGCGTGGTTGATGTACGCAGACCGCATGCTCACGGCGTCCATGAAAGAGACGTTCGGCTGTCCGAACCGCACGTAGTGGATGACGTTGGGTACCACGTACGAAACGGCGCCGGTATAATTATCGACGTCATAGAAGCACACCGGTCGCTGTGCTCGTGAGAGGAAGACACGGAGCACGAGTACAACGAGTACGACGACTGTAAGGTGAGCCTTCTTCGAAGAAAGGCTTGTCCAGAGGCGAAACTTCAGGACACCGACACTGCGGTACCTCTTGTCGTAGCTCTGTGAAAAAAAAAAAAAAAATGTGTGTGTGTGTGTGGGGGGGGGGGGGGAGACAAGGTAACGTTTCGTCGGCTGACATTAACCTTACCTGCCGTTCCGAAGCCTCGTTGAAAATAACGGCTCTGTCTTTGCTCATGACTCCGTGGTTTCTCATTGCAAAAATGGACGAAGATGGAAAAAGGCAGCTAGAGATTAGGGGGAGCTCTTCGCCAGACAACTAACGGGTATGGTGCGACTAGAATCATTCTAGTCTCACCACGGGAATAACCAGAGAATGGCATCTTCTTCTTCTTCTTCAGCCACGAAGGCAGTGGGCAGCATCATCATCTTCTTTCCATGGTGAATGACCATTAGCCACAAGGGAGATTGGCTGGTGTTACGAATGATGACTACTATGGTGATGATGATGATGTCGGCTGTGTCCTTTGTAACGGGTGGTCACGGCAGTGTACTCTGCGTATCCTAACCATCTGGGCGGAGAATGTGATGGTTGACGTGCGGTAACCATAGTTGGAAGTGATGGAGGTGGGGAATATCACACTTCTTCTTCTTCTCCGTGATGGTGTGGTCATCTTGCCCTGTGCCACAGCCACTCTATCAGTGGTCATGACACAGCGCGTTCGAACAGCCGAGCGTTGTGTATACCGATGTGGTATGTGCGGTGTCACTACTGGATAAAGACAGCATCAGTCTTCAAGCACTCCAACTTTCTATTTCTTTATGCGTGCGGTGACAAGCCGCCACCCGGTTAATCCGTCTCACCCCATCGAAAGAAGAAGAAGGGTGATGTTCTGTAATTGTTCATGCATTAGTCGTCGTACGTCATATATATGTCATAAGTACGTCTGGCTGACCTAGCCTTACTCCCCACCAATACTACACAGACAGAGACATAGACATACATAGTTTGTCCCTTTTGTCCTGGCCAATCTCCCTTAGTGGCTCACGGCTCCATCATCTCCTTGGTAGAAGAAGAAGAAGATTGTTCCGGTGGTTGTCCGACAAAGGGCTTCCTCCAAATCTCTAGCCGCCTTTTTCCATCTTCGTCCATTTTTGCAATGAGAAACGACAGAGTCATTATCATTGACGAGCCTTCGGACCATCAGGTAAGGCTAACGTCAACGGAGGAAACGTTCCCTAGTCGACCCTACAATTTTTCCCGCAGTCGAACGATAAAGGGCATCGCAGTTCCCGTGATTTCACGTCTCACCTCTGGACGAGCCTTCCGTCGAAGAAGATCCTCTTCACACTCATCGTAGCGGCCGCCTTTTGTGTTCTCATGGTCTTCTTCCCACGAGCGTGGAAGTTTATTCCCATTTTCTCACCGCCTTGGAGACGACCTGGCTTCTACGGCGCGGATAATTATACCGGCTTCAGTTCGTACGTGGTACCCAACGTCATCCACTACGTCCGGTTCGGGCAGCCGAACGTCACTTTCATGGATGCCGTGAGCATGCGCTCTGCGTACATCAACCACGCACCGGACCATATAGTAGTGCACTGCGACGAGTGCCTGCTAGACGGGCCGCATAGCCATTTGGTCCGCGATATACCAATCATAAAATTCGACGAAATACTCCCGCCAATGACCATTTTCGGACGTGAGGTGAACTGGATTGAGCACGCCTCCGACGTCGCTCGTATCCAGGTATGTCGATCGAAACTCGCTGAAACAACTACACTCACTGCAGTTTGTGCGCCAACCATTGCATTGTCACGAATACTACGGCTACTGGTACCGATAGGACTTCTTCGAATCAGGGGCGATAGCCTCGTATAATTCGTGGGAATGGTTCGGCGTGCAGCGAAGTTCTGTGTCGGAGTGTACTGCACGCTGTTCATTCTGGGAACTCGACACATCAAAAAGAAAAGCCAAGGGGCAAATGTGTCTTGAGTGCAAGTTCGAAGCGAAACGGTACTTAACACAGACACTTTTGACACTTGTAATTCTGTACCTCGCTTTGGTCTTGGCCACGTCACGTATTCCACGGTGCCCTCACCGGCGGGGGTTCCTCTTGGCACCACAGGAAGTTGTCCTTTTCCTGAAGTCTCAATTGTTTTTGAACTCAGCCATGGGCGTTCCCAGGATTTCTTCCTGGGGGGGGGGGGGGGGAAGCGTGCAAACACCTCCCCCTACCATATTTTTTTGTTTGTTTCTAGAGGGGGACATTGCGCACTGTGAATTGATTGCACTATTATGAAATCTGAGAATAATCATTACGAGATATGACTAAAGAATGCACTATTTTGACAAGCGACCTGAGAGTTCTACGTGGGGGGGGGGGGAGGGGCACGCCCCTTCTGCCCCCTTACGGTATGCCCATGAACCCAGCTACTGGTAATACCCCGACTTTCGGGTAACCAGCAGACATATATACATCATACCATGAAAATGTGTTTAAAATACTACATTATGCTTTTTTTTTTCGTACTGGGAATCCCGATTCTTTACTTCGAGATGGCAGCCGTCGTATTGTGTTCTGTAAGACTTGACTCGTGTTTCCTGCTGCCTGGTGACTGTGATGGATTCTCGCAAACTACCCCCCCCCCCCATATCTTACCACCGTTACAGTGTTCCTTTCATTCCTTCGTATATTAAACTCATCGGGATTCTAATCGATTGTTGCAGATTCTGTTGAAGTCCGGAGGCATCTACTTGGACAACGACTGCATAGTCGTTCGACCCCTGCACCAATTTCGACACTTTGAGACGTCCATAGGTTGGTCTCCTGAAGACCATATGGGGAACATGGTGAGTGCTTCGGTTAACTGGTGGAGGCGTTCCCTTAGCCATCCGAATTAAATATCCAGGGTGCTCCAGTAACCACGTCAAAAAAAATTCTAAAAGGAGCACGTATCTTATACATAGGGTGTCAACGGTATTTAGTCATGCTAGGTTTTCGCCAATCGTTGTGGTAGTGAGCACACGCCATGTCACGCATATTTGGTTGATCTAATTTTGCGAGTCCAAAATTAGCCAAGCGAAGGTAGCATCTTTCTTCGCGAATTCGGTAGCCGCAGTGGCCACAATACACAATCCTAACGGAAATCGTGAGGTTTTTTTTTAAATTCCGTGTTAGCGCCGCGAAGCAACTGTGGCTATGAGCGGCGTACAGACGTGGACAGATGGAGAGAGGACAGCAGGAAGGAGTAGGGGACAGAGGGGTTTAGTATGCGTCCTGGGCAGACTTCAGTGGGATCTGGGCCGACATTCGTCTGGAAAGTCTTCGGGAAAACCCAGGGAAAACCTCAGACAGCACGGCCGGTGACAGGGTTCGAACCCGTGTCACCTCCTAGTCTCGGCGTGGAAAGCGATCATCCTAACCACAACGCCACGGTGCTGCCGAAGTCTGTGTTGCGCCGACCTTGTAGCGGCTTCTCAGATCTTCTGAGGAGCTTGTGGTTGGTACGTTGTGAGATGCCCATCACCAGCACCATCACCACCAGCGGATGAGGTGTCTTTCTCTCTCTCTCTTGGCTTCTAAGAACCGCAGCAGGAAGGTTACGTGTCCCCGCGAGGAGCGTCCTAACTTACGTTCGTGCTCCCTAAGATGCTGTCCAGTGTACTTCGCTGGTGCTGAGTGACATCGTGCACTCTTAAAAGTGAACTTCACCGCATAGCACGCTCCTAGCCAACCATGATCTCGAATGATATCATTATCTGCCCTGATTTGTTGAAAACGGGGGGTGTACGCCTTTTTATATATTAATATTATTTGGACTCAACTTTTTCTTTTCAAAGACAAGTTGTCATCCTGACAAAGGGTGGTTCTGCACTTTAAAAAAAGAGTTTCACCGCATAGCACGCTGTGCGCCAACCATTGCCACGAATGATAAGGTTATCGCTTCTGATTCGAGAAGAGAGGGGGGCGTACGCCTTTTTGTGGCAATTTGGGTATATGGTAATTGCCACAAAAAGGCGTACGCCTACCTCTCTCCTCGAATCAAAAGCGATAACCTTGTCGTTCGCGACAATGATTGGCGCACTACGTGCTATGCGGTGAAGTTCTGTTTTTAGAGTGTGTCAATTTGACGTGACTGCTGAAGAAAAAGAAAAAGAAAACAGAAAGGTATACCGTTCTTATTTCTTCCATAAGTGAGCGCGATTTAATTCGCCCACACATATCAGGTGATCCTCGCGGCCACCGGTGCCCGATTCCTTCAGCTGTACCAGGAGCTTTACCGCGAGTACAACAACAGCCTGTGGTACTACAACGCCGGCTTCCTCCCCACCGTGCGCCTGCTGCGACCGTATCCCCACCTCGTCCATGCCGTCCCTAGCCTCTTCGCTGTCGACGCCACCATGCTGCGTAAGCTGTACACCCCCGGTGAACGTACTGAATGGAGGAGCTACTTTGTGGTTCACACGTACATCCGGCACCGTTATCTGCCTGAAGATCCCTTGTACGGTCAGAAGATTGACTTGCAGAACGTGAGGACGTACGACACACACCTGGGAGAAATGGTTCGTGAGGTGAAAAAACTTTGTAATATACTCCGGCGATATACATGAACCCTCGTTAATATGACCCCCGATAATATGACATACGCGCTTTACGACCATACTCTTGCGGAACAATGCTGTGACAACCCTGCAAATCTCCCCCGTTAGTATGACAATTCCGTATTATGACCAAAATTTTCGGTAACGACCATGGTCGTAATAACCAGCCAGGGAAATACCTGGCTGTGACCACTAATTCATTTGCGCACCACTCGCCACCGCGTATAGGAACGGCTCTGCCTTAGACGCGAAGTAAATCTTAGCATTCGGCTGGCTGTGTGAGCCCTCTTTGGCCTAACGCGTAACGTAATCTACCCCTTCTCTCTCGCAGGTTCTCTTTGGTACGTCCGAGTTTGTGAGCGACGAAACCGAAGTTCAACCCGTCACCGATCTATACGCTGCAAAGCGACTCGGTCGAAACCGGGGTCGACTATACGAGGCATCAATCATGGTGGAAGCAGTCGCCGTTACTTTGACGATGTGCATTCGTACAGTCGTGGATATATAGCGATGAATAGATGAATGTCAACGGGAAAGTAAAACGGTAGAATTTAATGAAAGTAACGATTAATTGCGTGACTCTTAAGGGCGGAAAGTGTCAAACAGTGTCGTCGACGCGTCGGAGCAGGCGCCATCTAGCCTGCGTCTAGACGTGCACGACTGACGCCGTACACTCCAAGAGCGCCTTTTTGACGCCAGGGGTCGCCGCCGCCGTGGTCAGTGTGGAAACTTTCCCCGCGTAAGTGTTCTCTAACGTGCCTCAAAACCTCTGCGCGCGGGAGGCATTGATATCTGTCAACACCACGATGCAACCATGGCCATGAGTGGTGCAGAGGCACACCACCACCTAGATAAGCGGAAGACCTCCTCACATCGCTTCGCTATCACTCTAAAAACAGAACTTCACCGCGTAGCACGCTGTGAGCCAACCACAGCCACGAATGATAGGGTTATCGCTTCCGATTCGAAGAGGAGGCGTACGCCCTTTTGTGGCAATTTGGACATATGAAATTCCCACAAAAGGGCGTACGCCGCCTCCTCTCTTCGAATCGGAAGCGATAACACTATCATTCTTGGCAATGGTTGGCGCACAGCGTGCTATGCGGTGAAGTTCTGTTTTTAGAGTGTACATGAACGCGGCCAAACCACAAGGCTTTCTGGGTGGCTACCAGTTGTTTGCCACGCCGGCCTCCACAAGCACGGTCCTCATTGGCGGATGCCTAAATGACAACATCACGTGGTTTAAGCAGTCAGGCTTTATAGGTGCCATTAACATACTGAGGGAGGGAGGGAAGGAAGGAGAGGAGGAGGAGAACCACCCTCACCGATTATCGACGATGTAGGCCGGAACATTTACTGTCGCCTATCCTTGTCATATAGAGTCTCATGCCGGTAATGCATTACATTATGGGGTGGGGTAATGTACAATGTAATGTCAGGGAGAGGTATAAGTGAAGGTGTAGGAGGAAATAAGAAGGTAAATGTAAATGTAGGCAAATGATAAGCAACTGGAGCAGTTGAAGGTAATTATGAGAGAGAGAGAGAGTAGAGACCATCGTAATCCCCCCAAGACCGCGACCTTGTTCGCCACTAGCTTTGAACGTTGTTCAACTCTACCAAATTCGTGGCGCTACCAAACACTATGACGTCATTTGTTTACACACGGCTAGAGGCCTGTTCGTAGACGAACCCGATTCTATTCGTGAACACTATTGCTCCCAAAAAGTGCTGCCAGTGTGATACTCGTTGAAAGATGAAAGAATGCCATCATGTTCAGCGTAATACTTGTACATTCGGCTCCGTAAACGGAAACAAAATGGTCGTATTCGTTAAACGCACAATACTGTCGTTGCCAGTTCCTCCCAGGACATCTTCCATTAGTGCCAGAGACCACAACGCCCGACGTAGCACACTACCGATCTTAGAGTAATAATGGATGAATATGATGTCCTTGTCCAGCAATAGCTCGTGGAGTTTATCCTCAGAGAAGCTGATGTTCCTCCCGATATTTTCATGCCCCACTCCGATAGCAAGCGCCAGCTGACCAGTAACATAGGCATCGTCCGCCTTGTGGCCGGGTATCCTCAAAGACATCTTGTACAGCTCCGGTACTATCCGACCGGGCATGATGACAACGCGACCGGAACAGTACGGATAGTAGGCGGCGTCCGGATACACGTGATGAGGAACATAGAAAGGATGGTAGACGTCTCTATACACGTGCATTTGATTCCAGACGAAACAGTGCATAAGTCTGTCCTGTGGATTCACTTTCTTTTGGAGGTAGTCGCGCAGCTGGACGGGACGAATGGACATATCGTCATCGTGCTTGATAACGTGCTTGACGTTCGGACAGTGAACGGACATCCAATGAAGTCCCATTGTAAACTTGTAAACGAAGTTAGCGGGGACGTCTTTGAATGGAAAGATGAGAGCGTCTCCAAAAGCCTCCATTTCCAACTTGTTCCACGCTGCCACTGTAGCATCCTCCGTACCGGCCAGGGCGAAGACGATGGTCGCGTTCCAGAAGCCTAACATGGCGGCATGCGCTAACGTGTCGCGGTAGACGGTACGGCGACCAAAGGCTTTCGGTGCGGAGTAGATGAAGAAGAGGATGTCTACTCCTCGGCGACAGGCTTCGATGGTGGCCCAACCACCGACGTACTGGATGTCTCCCACGATGGAGTGTTCGGAGTACTGCAGCGAATAAGTCTGTGAACGTAGTACGAAGGATTCCTGGAGCAAAATCGACAGGCCGACGATGAATGATAAGGCTAAAAGTATTATACTTAGACGTCTTCGATCCGTTGACGTAAGTATTTCAAGCGCCATTCTGAAGAGTCGAGGTCAACCGCCACGCAGCTTATTTGAATGAATTATGGTCCTGGCACGCGGGACGGGGCTAAGGCTACGTGACGTCTTCTTCTCACGCGCCACCTTGACAACCGTGAACTGGCTATAGCTCCAGGATAAAAATGTCACCCCTAGCCAGATAAAACCTCTAGCCAGGATAAAATTTGTGTTCATGTGTGTAGGTTGACCTCAGACTGGTCTATTACTCTTCTTGTTTCTTCAGCTTCTGTTTGCTGGAGCTATGTGGTGACCATGACCTACTACTGTAGAGTAGTACCTCTGTACTATAGCCTCTATAGTAGTAGGTCATTGTGGTGACTTCATATGTCGTCTCCAGCTCCATTTCTTGCAGTACAGGTGGTAGTATCCACAGAAAACTCTGTAGGCTATGTCGCTCCTGAGTGAACGACACGTGACACTTTTGGTTTCGTGTCTCACTTTGGGTTTTGGTTTCGTTTTGACTATTACTCGGGCAGGGAAAAGTAACACATTAATCGCCTTTCCTGCTGAGTACCTGTGCTTATCACCCCTGTCTGTGTCCTTGTTAACGCCGGAACCTGCCCTAGCACCTAAAATTTTTGTGAGATTACATATTTCGTCAAAGAACATAAAAATGTCAGCGTGTTTGATGTCACCCACCCCCTGCGCATCCAGACATACCCAGAGTTATAAAATTCTGGATAAACTACTGCAAATCAAAAAAAAAGAAGAAAAGTCACAAATGTAGAATTTCATTTCCTGTAACGATTCCAAACTATGATATACCTTACAATGTATAAAGAAGGACGCTTCGTGCAAAAACGCTGCCTCGTAACTCTGCTACCCGTATTGCAGCTGCAAAATCCCACCTCTGTATGCAGGTTGTTCCGTTTCCTGCCAAAACGAGTGCAGGTCCTTTAAAAACATACTATTACTCTGGCAATGCAGCGTAACGAGATATAAAAAGCCAATAATAAATACTGCGAGCATTTCATGCTTTACGGAGACGCATGTATAGATGATTGGCAAAACCATATATACCAATATACTATGCCTTGTTTCGTCGATTATTATTTCCTAGATTTTGGCCCTGCGATTTATTGGCAGAGTTTCTTTTCTTTTTTTTTCATTCAACACAGACGCGAAAAACGTCATATAGCTTTCCGCGCGCGAGCGCTCACCGTCCAGTGTTCACGTACACTGGTTAACCGTGGGAAATATCCAGCGACGCAGCCAAAAGATGTTTCGTAGCAGACGACAGGAAAGACGCTGAAGGTGTCGTCTGCTAAATACGCCACTCCCGATATTTTCCGCACCGTGTGAATGGGTGCGTTGAGTGGCGGCCCCAGAGTGAAGAGGTCCAGTCATAGCTCTCTCCGCTAAACGGCCAAGCGCACTTCCGGTGCTAGTAACTCCTGTCAAAATTTCTGACACCTTCTCAAAAACGGAGCCACGGGGCCAGAGAGACGTATAGATGGAAGCGAAGTCTCGTAGTTCCGCCAGCTAGCAGACGTATTTTAGTGCATGGATGCCTCGTTTGACCTGCACGAATTTGGGACGACGAACGATGCTCAAAAGAATCGATGAAGAATCAATTGATCTATCGGTTGATCGATCCACTATGGTATAAAGGAGGGATAGTTGGTAAATACCCATTAAGGTCGTTCATTTGAGAGTACGCAGTTGTCATGTATCGTTGTCTTCGTCCGTACCTCTCTACAAGTACGAGTGATCAATCCATGTCGGGATTATGGCCGATATCACCCGCGTTAGCGTTGGGGTAAGAACGCAACGACTCAGCCTTTCGCAAAGTCAATTAATTCAATGCTAGGCTTTTAAAAATCACGTGTGCCTTTCAGAGAAACTCGTTTCTTTTTCAGATAACTTTGCCAAAGTAAGTTAAGCTAAGTTCTAAGTTGCTGTTAATTCGCTTTTCACTCACGTGCACATAGTTTCTTGCTTTCTCTCCGGTTCTTTCAAGGCATTTTATGCCGTAAAACGTGACAATCAATCAATGAGAGTACTTTATTCAGGAAATAAGAACCGCTGCCATTGAAATGAAGCTGGACCACTGTGCCTTAGATGCCTGTCATTCGCCAAAAACCACCAACTTGGAGCAAAGATAACAATAGAGATAACAAGATATAACAACAATCAACTTGAAGCTCCGTCTGACCGCTCCAAGCGATTGCCATCGCGTTCACGTAATGTCGGGGTTCTAGTCAGAGTGGACTGGTGTTCTAATTACCTATCGCTGAGTATAGACAGCAGTCTCATGGGATGCTCTGCTCTGCATTTATGCCTAGACGATGAACACTACTAAAGCTTCTAGCTCATCGTATGCTGTGGTTTGGCCGGCAATGCTTCGGCTCCGCACTAACCACGTTTGTTTCCATTTTTTCCAATTTTTCGGGGGGGGGGGGGGGGGAACACCAAAAGAACAGGTTTTTTTCGAGCGATTCAAAATTTCCGGAAATTTTGCATCTACTATAGGTAAAACGAAAAATGAAAAATTCCGATCAGATTTGGTTGAGTGCAAAGTTGGTGTGCCACAAGGCGCAATCTTGGGTCCATTCCTGTTTTGAGTTTTTATCAACGACCTGCCTAAGTTCTTCGTCAAAGACTGCGCATTGGGTGATATTCTATCCTGGCGTTATAGCCAGTTCGTGGTGGTCAAGGTGGTGCTTCGGAAGAAGACGTCACGTAGCCTTAGCCTCGGGCCGCGTGCTAGAACGGACCATAATCCATTCACATTCGTTGCGTGGTGGTGGTGGTGGCTGACCTCGACTGTGCAGAATGCCGCTTGGAAGACCTACGTCAATGGGTCGAAGACGTCTAAGTATAATACTTTCAGCCTTATCATCCGTCGTCGGCCTGTCGATTTTGCTCCAAGACTCCTTCCTGCTACGTTCACAGGAGTATTCGTACTCCAAGAACCCCATAGGAGACCTCCCGTATATCGGCGGCTGGGCCGCCATGGAAGCCTGCCGCCGAGGAGTAGACATCCTCTTCTACATCCACACGGCGCCAAGAAATTTCGCTTACCGTGCCGTTTACCGCGACACGTTGGCGCATGCCGCCATGTTAGGCTTCTGGAACGCCACCGTCGTTTTCGCCATGGGACATACAGAAGACCCTACACTGGCAGCATGGAACCATTTGGAAGCTGAGGGCCTTGGAGACACTGTCATCCTTCCATTCCAAGACTCCTACGCTAACCTCATTTACAAGTTTACCATGGGACTTCGTTGGATGTCGATGCACTGCCCCAATGTCAAGCACGTCGTCAAACTCGACGACGACGTTTCAGTCCGTCCCGTTCAGCTTCGCCACTACCTCCGAAAGCGAGTGAATCCACAGGACAGAGTTATGCACTGTTTCGTCTGGAATCAAATGCACGTGTATAGAGATATCCACCATATTTCCTATGTTCCTCTTCACCTGTACCCGGACTCCGCCTACTATCCGTACTGTTCCGGTCGCTTTGTTATCATGCCCGGTCAGGTTATACCGGAGCTCTACCAGATGGCTTTTAGGATACCGTACCACAACATCGATGATGCCTATGTTACGGGTCAGCTGGCGCTCGCTATCGGCGTGGGGCATGAAAATATCGCGAAGAAAATTAGCTTCGCTGAGGACAAATTCGAAGAGGTATTTCTAGATAAGTACATCTTATCCGTCCATTTTTACGCTAAGGCGGGCAGTATGCTTCGTCGTGCGTTGTGGTCTCTGGCACTTATGGAAGATTTCCTGGCAGGAACTGACAAAGACTGTATCGTGCGATTAACGAATACCACCATTTTGTACCCGTTTACCGAGCAGAAGGTATCGCACTGAACATGACAGTATGCGACGAATGGGGATAGACAATTTCGATAATCTTTCGACAAGATGTTATGGCTATGGGTTTTGGTATGGTTTGGGTCGTGGGTTTATGGGTTATGTCATGGTTATGGGTTAAGCACAGGTTATGGGCTGTAAATATACTTCGACAAATTCCGTATTTCCTTCCTATATTTCGGCGACGTCCCATGTCGGGCTTGTCGCGTCTAATACTGTTCCATCACGCGCATTAGTAATTTTTACCCACAGATCCACTAAATAAAAATTGACGGAGGTATAATTTTATTTCGTATAACGATTTGAAACTACTACTACTACTCGAACTTTAACATCTGGCCCCTAAGGGGCGCTACGGTTGCTGGAGCAAGTGTTCGACCGAATGGCTTTACAGCGTAGAGGTCGGCAACAGGTTTCACTTTGGTGTCGTTGCTGACAAACGCGGAAGTCCCAAAGAGAACCTGAGACAGAAAGAGATGTCATGTATTACGCATGGGAAGACTCTTACGGAATGCAACCGCCCCATGCCGTTGGGCACGTCGGTTTCCCATGCTATATATGGATGGCCATAAAGCAGAGGCTATGAGCGGAAGTGACAGGAACCTAGTGGTTTTAGCCGCTTGGACGCCGCTAGGGGCGTCGCGGTCGCTCGTCTTGGAGCTTCGTCGTCTGCTAACTCATGCACGTGAACTTCCACGTGTCAGTTAATGCGGGCCCCCGTCACCCCCGCAGTGCGGATGTGCGCAGTGCATAGCACGCTGTGCGCCGGCCATTACTGCGAATGATAGGTGAGGCGTACGCCTTTTTGTGGCAATTATCATATATCTAAATTGCCACAAAAAGGCGTTTGCCCCCCTGCTCTCCTCGAATCCGAAGCGATAACCCTACCATTCGTGGCAATGATTGGCGCACAGCGTGCTACGCGGTGAAGCTCTTGTTGTTAGAGTGTAGTAGCGGAAGGACCGGAAGTCTTCGCCGGAAGTCGTTACGGGGGCACCGACACCGGAAGTCGTTACGGGGGGCTTCTTTATGTTTACCCGCTACTAACTATAACTACGCGATGGAGTTGTTTAACTACTAGCTCAACTACTTTTCATGGGAGGTAGTTAAAACTACTTCTTTAACTACCGCAATATATTTTAACTACATCTCTAACTACTTAACGTTGTCCATCACCGCCAATCCCATTCTGTAGTGTTCTTGGGCACCTAAATATGAATCTCAAGCAGCGATAAAAGTGAAGATTTAGTACACATGCACGGCACAATTGCTCTGCACCTCCGTTCTCATCAAAACAAGCAGCTCGAGGTAAAAGTGGGAAGCACAGTCGTGCCGTAAAGCTTGCGGCAAAATCGAAAGTAGTTCGCGCCTGCAGTAACCTAACTACTGTAGTTAACTACTCGAAATAGTAGTTTAACTACACTCTTAAAAATGAACTTCACCACATAGCACGCTCCTAGCCAACCATCATCCCAAATGACAACGTTCTCGCCCCTGATTTGTTGAAAATAGGAGGAGGAGCCTATTTTGTGCTCATTATGCACGGCACAAAATTGGCTCCTCCTCCCGTTTTCAACAAATCTAGGGCGAGAACGTTGTCATTCGGGGTGATGGTTGGCTAGGAGCGTGCTATGTGGTGAAGTTCATTTTTAAGAGTGTAGTAGTTGCACACTACATTTCTGCAAGTAGTTGATAACTACTTTTTAGCTACAATCAGGCAGTTTAACTACATGTAGTTAACTACTGGCCATCACACTGTATATTACCTCCCGGATCATTTCTCCCAGCGACGTGTTGTACGTCCTTATGTTCTCCATGTCAATCTTCCGACCACGCAACGGGTCTCTCCATTCACAACGGTGGCGGATGAGCGTGTGAACCGCAAAATACCTCCTCCATTCGATATTTAGACCAGGGGTGTACAGCTTGCGGAGCATGTCCATGTCGATACCGAAGAGGACAGGGACGGCGTGAATGAGATGGGGATGTGGCCACAGCAGACGCATGGTGGGCAGGTCTCCGACGTTGTAATACCACAAGCTGCTCTTGTATTCGCGGTAAAGATCCCGGTGCAGGTGAAGGAATCGTGCACCTGGTGCTGCTAACAACACCTGCGAAACATTGGCAGGTGAAATCACGCTCGACACGAAAAAATTAAAAAAAAATCGTATTATGGATAAAACCTGCATTCTACACTCTTAGAAATGAACTTCACCTCATAGCACGCCCCTAGCCAACCAAAATCTCGAATGATATCGTTATCTGCCCTGATTTGTTGAAAACGGGAGGCGTACGTCTTTTCTGTGACAATTATGAACAGCATAAGTGTCACAAAAAAGGCGTACGCCTCCCGTTTTCAAGAAATCAGGGCGGATAACGGTATCATTCGAGATAATGGTTGGCTAGGAGCGTGCCATGCGGTGAAGTTCATTTTTAAGAGTGTAAAGAGAGCACTTCACCGCATATAGCACGCTGAATTGTGATTGGAAGAGAGAGGGGGCGTACGCCTTTTTGTGACAATTTTCATGTATCCAAATCGCCGCAAAAAGGCGTACGCCCCCCTCTTTCTTCGAATCAGAAGTGACAGCCCTCTCATTCGTGACAACGGTTGGCACACAGCGTGCTATGTGGTGTAGTGCTGTTTCTAGAGTGTACACTCTTAGAAATGAACTTCACCACATAGCACGCTCCTAGCCAACCATAACCTCGAATGATATCGTTATCTGCCCGGATTTGTTGAAAACGGGAGGCGTACGCCTTTTTTGTGACAATTATGAACAGCATAAGTGTCACAAAAAAGGCGTACGCCTCACGTTTTCAACAAATCAGGGCAGATAACGATATCACTCGAGATTATGGTTGGCTAGGAGCGTGCTATGCGGTGAAGTTCATTTTTAAGAGTGTACACTGATGCGTTCCTTTATACCCGAACCGACGACACAGAGAGGTCCAGAATCTGGATTTTAATGAAAGGCGTAAACTCTGGCAGACATGAAGAGGGCCCAGAACAGCCAAGAGGACCACAAGCTCTCGTGCTCCCCAGTTTTGTTGGATTTCGTGCACGAGCTGATGACGGTGGTGCTGATAAGCAGTAGTGCCGGGCCGACGGTAGCGACACAGTCGTGACAATGGAGAAATAGCTTTTGTCTGCACTCTTAAAACCAGGGAAGCATAACGGCCGTATTTTCGTTACTGCTATATTTTCGTTTCCGCTATCCGTTTCTGATACCAGCTTTTAATTTCGTTGAAATAAGGGTGAGTAGGCAAGCGAGCTGGTGAAGGTTCGACGAAGGCATACCTTGAGCTTGAGGGAACGATCGTCTTGTCTACTTCTTCGTGTGTTATCATTCCCTCAAGCTCAAGGTATGCCTTCGTCGTTTAATTTCGTCCCCGTTACGTTTCCGTTAATGGAACGGCTGTTACAGAGCTGCGCGGGAGGACAGCCCGTCCGGCTCTGCGGGCACCCTGTTTTGCTTAAGTGCTGCCTCCGTGTCAGGCGTCCACACTACATAAGTAATTTTACGTCGTTGTGTTGCGCGCATCTTGCAAGATTTTTAAAGGCGTGTACGAACATTCCTTCCGCCACTCTAAGTCCGCACTCTAAAAACAGACCTTCACAGCATAGACACGCTTTGCGCCAACTATTGCCACAAATGACAACGTTATCGCTTCTGATTCGAAGAGAGGGAGGTGTACGCCTTTTTTTGTGGCAGTTTGGATATGTGAAAATTGCCATAAAAAGGCGTACGCCCCCCTCTCCCCTCGAATGAGAAGCGATAACCCTATCCTTCGTGGTAATGGTTGGCGCACAGGGTGCTATGCGGTGAAGTTCTGTTTTTATAGTGTGTCTTCGCGTACACTGCTAACCGTGGGGGATATCCTGCTACACAGCCACAAGATGGAGCCCCGTAGCAGACGACAGGAAAACACGCTGACGGTGTCGTCTGCTAAGTGTCGTCTGCTAAATGCGCAGTACGCCACTCCTGATATCCCTCACCGTGTGAATATACTCAACATAACACGAGACGGAACTTGGGCTCTGTGAGCAGTGTTTTCGCTCTTTCTTCCGCTAGAATATTCCGTGAGCATGTCGCCCGCGTGAATAGCACACGCTAGATATGACGTGTTCTGGGGTACCCGGTATAATTCCAATAGCTCACTATGGAGATATCATTTTAGGAGAATAAGCGCACGCATATACGACGCCACTGCCAGTCAATCCAACGACTCACCATGCTGGCTAAATACGCACCAGGTGACCAGCCTATGGTCATCTCAAAGTGTCGAAATTGGTGCAGAGGTCGAATGACTATGCAGTCGTTGTCCAAGTAGATGCCACCGTACTTCAACAGAACCTAATGGGTATAATAATGGGTATAATGGATGTAGTTCCGTATCGGGACCACTGGCTTTTTTTAAAGAACAACGAATAAAAACAAAAATCTAACGCTTTTACGTGGAAGAGGAAGTAATTACTAACGAAATTCAACGGGAATGTCCCTCGTATATGGCGTAAAACGTATAAAAATTAAATTTTATCGCCGGTTTCTTGATGGCGATCCGCCATCTTGGCTGAGGACTTTACTGACCTAACCCGAGGCACAGTCTCGACGCCTGCACCGCCTAGTGCGTGCCGGGGGGGGGGGGCAGACCCCCCAAATCTGTAGAACCTAACTTAACCTAACCTCACTAAAGTGAGGTGACTTAGCCCATTTGAACTACCCTACCTTTCGCAAGACGGCAAGTTTCGAATCCGTTAGGCTTAGCATTCCCGTGTTTCTCCTGCGCTAAAAGTGAATCAGATGGGGTTGTTTAAATGCATATAAAAAACTTCTAGTCCACAGAATTTTATAATTCTTACGTTTCTAGCTTCAGTATGTGATCTTCTTCCACTTCTATGCAATATTTACTTTCCTAACCGTTTCAGTAATTTTTAAAAACGAGTAGTCCCGATACGGAACTACACCCGGTATAATTATTCCGATCGGTTTAAATCATTACTCCCCTGTCATACTCTCCGCCAGGAGTCGTTATAGCTGTGAAATGGAACTTGCAAAATATACAGTGGGAGAAAGCAACCGTTTATTAGGAGAGTTTGGCCATTGGGAGGAGCCTGTCCCAAAGCGCGCCATTTGACGTCACACGATGGGCGGCGCCAAGCCCAGTGGCACCATTTTGGATCAGAGCTATCGCCTTGAAATCTCCCATTCCGCCATTTTGGAGCAGACGCACAGCCTTGAAATTCCCCCGAGGCGCCGCGGGTCGTCTTTCATCCCGGTCAGGTGGGCGGAGCGATGACGTCTGTGACGTCACGGCGGCTCCCCAATCTCCGGGCGGCAAAAGATCAGAGAATGGCCAAACTCTCCCTATAAAGTGCTCTTAAATAGGGAGCAGAGTAGCGACACTGAGCCACACCGGCAAGCGATGTCGCCATCTTGTGTCCGGCGCGGCCGCGTCGCCTAGCAACGGGATGCCCATCTCCCCCTTCTCCGTCGAAGAACTGTGCGCAGTCGAGCCAGCTCGCAACCCAGGAAGCCGGTTTTGGATGGTGGTGACTCAACATGGACGGCGCGTTCTTGGAAGGAGAAACCACGTGACTCAGTCAGCCCAATCGCGGACGCCGAAAACGAATGCGATACTTTGTACCCCTATTTAGTGACTCCAGTTGTGCGGAATGAGCGGAATTTGTGCAACAAAATATGAGCGTATGGAAGATGCGTATCGACCTACCTGCACACGAGCGATGTCCGAGGCGTGGTGAATCCGGGTCACGTTGCGCCCAAAGATATTGTTTGTTGGCTGCAGTTCCTCGAAAGTTATGATTGGTATATCGCGAACCAAGTAGCCATACGGTCCCTCTATCCTGCACACGTCGCAGTGCACTACAATTTTGTCCGGTGCGTGGTTGATGTACGCAGAGCGGATGCCCACGGCATCTATGAAGGAGATATTCGGCTGTCCGAACCGCACGAAGTGGATGATGTTGGGTACAACGTACGAACTGGAACCGGTATAGTTGTCGGTGCTGTAGAAGCATACCGGTTGACGTAAGGAGGAATGCAGAATGTTCCGTACTCGTGGGATCAAGACAAGGAGCACGTAAAGTATAACAGGTATGATGACTATAAGGAGTGTCTTCTTCGAAGAACGGCTTGTGCTGAGGAGTAACTTCAACGCACCAAGACGCCTCTCTGCGCCTCTTCTCATTTGACTGTGGAAAAAGAAAATTAGGGGCGACTAGGTCGGTTTGACATTTCGTCGTTTCGTTTGACATTTCGTGACATTAACCTTACCTGTGGTTCGGAAGGCTGGTAAACGATAACGGTTCCGTCGTTGCTAATTTTAAAAAATCGACGAGGATGAGAAAAGCCGGCTACAGATTTGAAGGAAGCCTCTACTGGAACACTGGAACAACCACAGAATGTCGTCTTCTTCTGTCCGCGATCGTGGTGCTAGAAGAATTCACCAGGTGGCGGCTTGCCCTGTATCCCGGCCACTCGATCAGTGACACAGCGATCGAGGAGCAGGGCCTGTGTGTACACCGGGATAAAAAATAAAAAGTTTGCATGCTTGAAGACAGCGTTTGTCTTTGTCCACTAATTTTTTCCCTAAGTCATACTTCAGGTGTCTCCACTATAAGCGTCTTCACATAGCGCCACCGGGCGTCGAACACGTCAATCTGTCATGAAGCATTTGATCAAATATTCTTTGACAACGCACTGCACGCTTTGTGACGCTATACGCGCGACAGTCGCATGTCAGTCGTGGGGTGCCTCAATATATTAGCTCCCAGAGCACACAGAGGGAGCTAGTATTCAGGCACCGTAGTTAACAGACGATTTTGAAAAGATGCGCGCGGCAACCACGCCACCAAGCGCGCGGCGCAAAGTAGCATGGCAACTTTGAGGGACACTGCGTCTGTCGTCTGCTTCGGTTATGGTTTACCCCGGCTGACGCTGTGTCTGCGCACATCAGGAATGTTGTTGTTCTTCTTCTACCTCCGCCTCTGGTCGCCTCGTAATACTTTAAGGCGCTCTAAGTTCCCATGAGCCCTTGCGTGCCAGAGGTTGAGCTTGCTTTTCTAAAAAAGGTCTATCTCAGGCGGTTGCTGTTTTGTGGTCTATTTTTGAAGCTTGATGTGGGCAAGCTAACGCTTGTCCCATCCTACAGTTGGCGATACAATGTCTATTGTGGTGGTGGTAGTGCTTGTGAAAGAACTCGACGTTGTCGGCCTCACAGAGGTGGGCAACGTTACGACTAGCGCTCTGGGAGGACTGTGCGTCCGGGGCCGACTTCTAAGGGAAGAGGACGGAGAAGACGGTTAAAAGCAGTTCGAAAGAAAGATGGAAAGTACGGGACCTGCTGCCAGATCCGAGGACGACGCCAAAACAGAACTGACGAATAGGAAGGCCGTTAGCAGGAGAACCCTTTCAAAAGGGAGAAGGACTCCTCTGAGAACGAGGACCATAGCTCAGTCGGGACAGTTCACACGAGACGGTGGTCAATAGAGAGTTTTAGTGCATGGTACGCTATGGCCTTTGCGTATGTAACCGATAGCGTTGGCGGTTCTGCTCACTGCGCGAAGCTCTATTTCTGTTATGAGCGTGCGTAGAACCATCAACGCTATCCCTTAAGTACGCAAAGGCGATAGCTTACGACGTACTATAACTCCCTAATAGGTCTGTGATCTTTCGTATAATGGCATCTGTCTCTTAATCCTAGTGGTCCTTCCTCTGTTTGATTTCTTTTTTCCCTGGCATCTTGTCACGTCTTTTTGCAATCCTCCTGTCTGGGTTTCTTTTCACGCTCCCTAATCTCATCCCACGCACATTACTACGTAAAGCTACCGCTCCGGGCTCCGTTTCCATTGGTGGTTCGGCTTTCATTTTACCTATGCCTACATACATACCGGTTCATATCGGATTACTGGTATAACGTTATACTGGTTCATAGCGGTACATCAATCTTACATAGTTTTCTGGCCAATCTCCCTCCGTGGGTCATCGCCATTTTTGTGTGAGGAAGAAAAAAAATCAGCAGTGGCAGCTAAGGGCCATTCTTCATGGGGAGGAAGAAGAAGAAGAGGGAGCATTCTTTTCGGACCATGGTGCGCTATCGGAGGGAGACGAAATTGATTCTGCATCTCGCTGTTGCACCTTGTCCACGTGTAAGTGAACATTAACGCCGCTTTGTTATTTCTCCCCTTTCTTAGAAAGATAATAGGCGCCGCGTTGTTCGCGAGCTACAAATAATATAATGTCATTATTCAATGTCGATCTCAATGTCGCCTTCTCTACCGTTTAGGTTATCCTCTTCTGCACAGTCATGGAGATAAGGGAGATAAGTCATGGAGATAAGGGTGTAGTTCCGTAGACGGGCTTATGCCTTTTTCTAATTAGCCGGAGTGTTCAGAAGATAAATAATGCACTCAAGTGAGAGAAGACCATATAGCGAATGTAAAAAAACAGGAATTACAAGAATTTGTGGTCTAGAAGTTATTTTATATGCATTTGAATAACCCCATCTGACGCACTTTTAGCGCTGGAGAAACACGGGAGTGCTAAGCCTAACGGATTCGAAACTTGTCATCTTGCGAAAGGTAAGGGGCTAAAGCACCTCACTTTAGTGAGGTTGGGTCAAGTTAGGTTCTACAGATTGGGGGGGGGTCTGGGGGGGGCGCCGCCCCCCCCAGGCACGCACTAGGCGGTGCGGGCGTCGAGACTGTGCCTCGGGTTAGGTCAGAAAGTCCTCATCCAAGATGGCGGATTTTCTCGAAGAAACGAGCGATAAAATTTAATTTTTGTATGTTTAGTACGTTATACGACGTTGCTTTTTGTTTCATTTCATCCGTAATTTTCTCATCTTTCTAGTAAAATCATCCGTTATTTGATGTCTACTTCCGTTTGTTTAAAAAAGCCATAAGCCCGGCTACGGAACTACATCCCGAGCTACAAATAATATAATGTCATTATTCAATGTCGATCTCAATGTCGCCTTCTCTACCGTTTAGGTTATCCTCTTCTGCACAGTCATGGAGATAAGGTACGTCAAAAATTCGACTTGTAAACCTCGATATCGTCGAGCTCCAACTTGCTATATGCTCGCAGTAATACACACTCGACAAACAGAGCTTCACCACATAGCCCGGTCAAGGCCAACCATTGCACAGAAATTTTATCACTGTTTTTATATCACCTTTTATCGCTCCCTATTTGAGCAAAGTGCCCTTTCCCACTATTCCACCTCCTCTCCCTCAGCCAGTATTTTTCACTACGAAAGGTGGCAACACTTGGAGTAGGTGAAGCGCCGCACCAATACCTCACTTTCTTTGCTGCGACATGAAGATCGCTCTGCAAGCACGTCATTTTTTTTTCTGCCTGCCATTAGATAGTTTTATGTCTCGCCGGTAGGTTTACTGTACACGTTAGGATACATTATACATGTATCCTACCGTGTACCGTACCATGTAACGTGTGTTGCATGAACCGAAAACAGCGAGTTACACCATTGGTAACATCATCGTCAAGGTACCGTATCCACCGGAACCAATAGCAGCGTGCGTGACTCAGAATGTTATCCGTTAATTGGACGCGGTAGCTCCCGGTAGCTAAAACTATATATCTACTCATAATTGGGGGTAGGGGACGCAATCAGGTCCTGGTGAAGCGTGCCCTACACTCTTAAAAATGAACTTCACCACATAGCACTCTCCTAGCCAACCATCATCCCGAATGACAACGTTCTCGCCCCCTGATTTGTTGAAAACGGGAGGTAGAACCTATTCTGTGCCGTGCATAATAGACACAAAATAGGCTCCGCCTCCCGTTTTCAACAAATCAGGGTCGGGAACGTTGTCATTCGGGATGATGGTTTGCTAGGAGAGTGCTATGTGGTTTTTTAAGAGTGTAGTGATACCGTTCAGTGTACACTCTTAAAAATGAACTTCACCGCATAGCACGCTCCTAGCCAACCATTATCTCGAATGATATCGTTATCTGCCCTGATTTGTTGAAAACAGGGGGCGTACGCCTTTTCTGTGACAATTATGAACAGCATAAGTGTCACAGAAATGGCGTACACCCCCCGTTTTCAACAAATCAGGGTAGATAGCGATATCATTCGAGATAATGGTTGGCTAGGAGCGTGCTATGCGGTGAAGTTCATTTTTAAGAGTATATGAAGTACTGGACACGATTTCAGTCTTCTCGTGGAATTATTCATGATATTTTGCCAAAATGAGGCCACTCACAAACATCGCTAGACCTATGTTCGAAAAGCGTTTTTTTTTTTTTTCGAGTGCAGGTTTCCTTCTGGGCATGGCAGCAGCCTCTTCGTTGTACTTGTCTTCATCTTTGGAACTATTTACGTGTACTACCCAATGTCATGGAAGAATACTGTTAGCAGCTGCCTGAAGAACACATCACAATGTGATGACATGGTGGACCATCGATTCAGCGCCGGGACGAGTAAGTAATATGCGAGCGCACATCTGCGCTCTTAAAAATGAACTTCACCACATAGCACGCTCCTAGCTAACCATCGTCCCGAGTGACAACGTTCTCGCTCCTGATTTGTTGAAAACGGAAGGCGGAGCCTATTTTGTGCCATGCGTAATGAGCACAAAATAGGCTCCTCCTCTCGTTTTCAACAAATCAGGGGCGAGAACGTTGTCACTCGGGATGATGGTTGGCTAGGAGCGTGCTATGTGGTGAAGTTCGATTTTAAGAGTGTGAGTACGGAAGGCAGTAAGTACGTGATAGCACCTACACTCTTAGAAATGAACTTCACTACATAGCACGCTCCTAGCCAACCATCATCCCGAATGACAACGTTCTCGCTCCTGATTTGTTGAAAACGGGAGGCGGAGCCTATTTTGTGCCATGCATAATGAGCACAAAACAGGCTCCTCCTCTCGTTTTCAACAAATCTAGGGCGAGAACGTTGTCATTCGGGATGATGATTGGCTCGGAGCGTGCTGTGTGGTGTAGTTCAGTTTTAAGGGTGTACGATGTGAAAGCAGAACTACACTCTAAAAACATAACTTCACCGCATAGCACGCTGTGCTCCAACCATTGCCAAGAATGATAGGGTTGTCGCTTCTGATCGGTAGAGACAGTGGGGCGTACGTCTTTTTCAAGTTAGCGGGTCGGAGGCCCGAGCTCGTGCAGGGCTCTAGCTCCCGTAACTAAACTTTTCTATCGCGGATTGCTGTGCGGTTGTGCGATTCGTCGCGGTGACGTGCAATGCAATGCAATGCAATGGAATGGAAAGTTACAACAGCTTACCCGTATGGCATGCTGTTGGGTTGTGTTTACCAACGTACCTGTCGGTTACTTACGTTGTATACTCACAGACTGTTTCGATTATTTTCCACAGGATTTCTAACGATGGTAACGAATGGTCGCCTGGGAAACCAATTGAGCGGCTACGCTTTTACGTACGCAATGGCAAAGATGACCAATCGGCAAGGAATCATCTATCCGAGCATGTACAGAGAGCTGTCAAGATACTTCCGCATCACACTCCCCGTCATCTTGAATGAGACCACGTGGAACTGTAGCGGACGCCAGTCTGGTGATTGGATGACTGAAGAGGTGTACCAACTTAGCCAGACCTGTCTCCAATTCTGCTGCTACTTAGAATCCTGGACGTTTTTCCACCACGCCAGGGAAGACATCGTCAGGGAATTAACTTTCCACCATTCCTACAGGTACGAAACCTCATTGCGAATGGCAAATGTACCTGTTTGCGAATACCTTTGCATAGGAGAAGATTTATTTATTTATTTTGCTCCATGGGCCCTTACGTGCGCCACATCCGGGTGCAAAAAAGACACAGGAAAACCAGTACATGCAAACGCAAAAGTGTACGAAAGCACTGTAGGCGTAGGTGTGAGGCTCATGGAAGCGGCTCTCTTTGAGACGTGGTCCTTTACTGACAACAGCTGGGTACACGCCCACTGCACCTGGCCCGCCACCTGATCGAGCTCGCGATAACTGCGATAAGCCGCGCTCACGATGACCGGCATCTGTACGTCGCTACCGGGCTCCCCCCTCGCAGAGGCAACGGTCACCGTGTGCTGGGATGATGTGGTAGACGTGTGTTGTGCCCAGTGGAAGGGCTCAGGATGATCCAGGGCTTGGGCGGCGACCGGGAGGTGAAATTGTGGATAGCTGGTCGTGATATCGTGGCAGTATGGTATCGGCATGGACGATTGGGGATTGATCTGCGGGAATGGTATGAAAAAATCGGTGAAGAGGGGTAACTTTGAACTACGATGATACCTTGATACTATACGCTGTGCCAAAGTGGAGAAGTCGTCGACATTTAGTGGTAGTACTCAGAGTTTCAAATGACGGTCATTCAAGGTAGTGTACGTGTGATCCGTATACATATTCGCTGTTCTGTCCCGTAAAACGTCATTGGGACGTCAGGATGTCCTGACCCCCTCCTCAATTTCTGTCTTTCGTCTACTCAACGACCCATCTGCATTATGGCACTGCATTCAGGGCAGTGCGCTTGCTCACATCTAAAGTAGTCCCGCTCCGCGCACAGGGATCAATGAAGGCACCGTCTCTACCTTGTTGGTAGGGCAACGTAACCATTCTTCGTTGTACGATCTTACTGTCTTCTCCTAAAGGTGCAATAAACACGTGGACATGGTGCACTTTTTTTTAATTGAACGCGACACTACGCTTTCGGAATCGACCGGGGATGGATGCGATTGTCCCTTTAGCCTACCTATGTATCCCGTAATTTTCCATTTTCATTTTGTAAAAAACTGACTGGAATTGTTACGAAAATTGTGACGTAACAGCACTGAGGGCTCAGGCTATGGAACAGACTTGAGAATATACCTATATCAGCCTATATTGTTACCTATAACCTATAAAACCTATATTACTTATTATATCGCCATTAGAAAAACTACTTGCCTCCTATTTCCGATGAAATGCCAAATTCCTCAGATTAGGCTTTTGACGTCCTGTGTTCTTTCTTTTCCAGATTGCAAGCGTGGAGAACGCTGAGCGAACTTCGAGGTAACCGTACAATGCCTACTTACGTAGGCGTACACGTCCGCCGCGGCGATTACGTCACTGGCATGTGGAACATATGGCAGGCCACTGTAGCAGACAGTGGTTACCTCCAGCGAGCCATGGACTACTTTCGGGGTCGTTACACGGAAGTAGTGTTCGTGGTTACCAGCGATGAGATGTCGTGGTGTGAAAAGCACATAAACAATTGCTGCCATGACGTATATTTTATGGGAAATCGCGACAGGAACAATCCGGGCCAGGATCTCGCATTGCTGGCTCACTGCAACCATACCATAATGACTGTCGGAACATTCGGCTATTGGGCCGGTTATCTTGCTGGAGGAGAAGTTACTTACCTGGCAAACCACTCTCTTCCCGATTCCAAGTTGAGAATAATTAAGCCAGAAGCAAAGCACCGGTTACCACACTGGATCCCAATACCAGCTAATATTTCCTGTCTGTACACAAGAACGAATGTTACCGTGACTCCCACAAAAAGAAAGGAGGAAAGGGAAAAAAAAGGGAGGACTGTGAGAGCAGGTGAAGCACAACTTTTGAGTTTTGCTGAAGCAGAATATGCGGACCGTTTCCGCTAACCGGAAACTGAACGGAAACTGAAACCTGAAGCGGAAAATGCTGTGTCATCGAAAGTTCTATGTATCCATTTCGTGTACTTTATGTGCTGTACCGCTATGTTTTCTAATACAAGACCATGAAGTTTCGTCTCCGACTCTCTATTGTTGTGAAGCAGAATCTACAGCGCTGCACGATAAACATGTGCTGTTAATACTGAACTGCGAAGATTGAATACATTTATTCAGATTATGTATAGCGTGTCGTATAAATTGGACAGAAAAGGTAAATGTCCTTCCCCTAGCACTCGTTTAGCACTAGTATAGCTGCCGTTTGAGACATTTATTATTATTTCAAGTCATCATTCTCATCGATGCAGAATACCTAAATGAACACAATGAAAATACAATGAATATAATTCATGAGTAATAATATAATATATGAGTAGACATTCATGTGACTGCTAAACTTTGTTTCAATAGTCTTGCACGATTGATTTGCCACGCTTGCGGAGAGATTTTTCTTACGGTTCAGGTGGGGAATTCGCACTTGATATGAGCGATAAGCCAAGGCGCGATTGCCGGTCTAATCACCGTTCGTGGGGATGCAAGCAAGCCGAAGGTGTGGAGGAGGTTTGCAAATCTTGATTGCTTGTGGTCCTTCAGGCGGATGAGGATGTCTGCTCCCGCAGGAGCTCCCCTGAGACGGTCGAACTGTCTGAGTAGCTTTTTCTGTTGTAGCTAGTCGAAGGGAGAGAAAGTCTGCTTCATTGTAAGTTTGACTATTGCCATTGTAAGTGCGCATCCTGCTGTCGATGGGTAAAGTATAAGGCAGGGCGTAGAGTATCCTTGACAGGGTCAGCGCCTTATAAAAATGTCCAAAATGTAAAAATGTCCCATATGAAGGTACAGTGGAGTGCTTCCATTCTTGTGGGACGGATTCCTGAGCTCCACACCTTGTTGAAGAGGTCAAGCAGAGTCGATTGTGCTTATGGGGGGAGGTTCTTTATGGCTCTGCCCGGTGCATTCGTACAAGGCGTGTTGTAGTTCTTGTCACGTGAAGAGGGCGTGCATGGGGTGGTGGGATGATCCCAGGGCAGGTAGATTTGCCTGCGGAGTTGACACTGAAGTGAAAGCGTCCAAGAAAATTTCCATGACATACGATATGGTGACTATTTTGAAGCAGAGGCCCATCCTTGAAATCCCCCTGTGCCACCACGGCTCACAGATCGCAAGATCAAGGTCACAAATGGCCAAACTCTCCCATAAAGGGCTTTGATCGCGAGTTCAGACCAACGCCTAGGTCGTGTTGGTTCAAACCGGGCCGAGGACGGTAGCAATGTGGGGAGGTAAACATTGCTTCCAGTACCATATGTCGGAGATACTGGTGGGAGCTATGAGGAGGAGGAGTCTCTTCCGAAATATCCAGCTCCCATGGCACAGTGGTTAAGATGGTCACTTTCCACGGCGAGACTGGGAGGTGACACGGGTTCAAATCCTGTCACCGGCGCAGTGAAGTCGGCCCAGGATGTACTACTAACCCCCCCTGTCCCCCACTCCTTCCTGCTGTCCCCTCCCTGTCTGTCCACGTCTGTAAGACACTCATAGCCACAGTTGCTACGCGGCGCTAACGTCGAATTAAAGAAACCTTAACAATCACCCCGTAATAAATTACGAATGTTTTACTTTCCTGCACATGCACTTTTTTTACTGCTTCATAGTTATACAATGTATATGCATTATCGAAGAAACGGCAACTGCTTCGACCGTTATTATTGCTTTGTTTTGTCGACCACGGTTTCGACTTTTCGACGTCGCCTTGCAGCGAAGAGATCGGCGACGGGTCTCACTCCGGTGTCGTTGCTCACAAACGCGGACGTACCAAAGAGAACCTGCGAAAGAAAGTGATGACGTCATGTATTACGCATAAGAGGGGACACAACACACCGCCAGCAACAGTCCCATACCGTATACTACTCGAGTTATTTCCCGTTCCACACGGAAGGCAGCGCCCTTTGGTTGTGAAAGGGGCAAGTGATTTACAGGTCATATGTGCAGAGAGAAAGGATGAAGAACACTAATACGGAATTTTCCTTCGTCTTCTTCCTGCTACTATTCAATCGTTGCACATCACTTCTGTAGAGAGCGGAGTGTGGGTGCATCACGGCGATCCTGCGCCCCCTGGTGGAAGTTAGGATAGGTGCTATACCGCGTAATATTATCGGTGATAACCAGGCATAATCAGAAAACCAGGCATCAGAGCTTACGCGCGACCGGAGCAACAGCTGCGCAATTACGTGGCATATATAGTTGTCCACAGTTCGCTTTTGCCCAACACGTCATATCATGCGGGAATCTATGTCGCGAAGTCGGCAATTTTTTTCATAATTTTCGTTTCTGGAGCAACATCCGGGTACCACCGTTCCATAACAAGCGCTTCTGCTGGCAGCTATATATTCTCCAAGAATCGCTGCGCTGTTACGAAAGTCGGGTAAAGATAGGAAACTTCCTGACACATATGTTATTGAAGAAAAGAAAAAGTAGCAGTGGATCCTACACGGACATCGTTACCCATATCGCTTGTCGCAACATAACGACCAGAGGAATCTCGATTTGCTAACGCAAAATTCGAGCAAACGGAACCTCGGTACTGTAACAACCATAGCTCGGCGTTTCGGGCCTTCCAAACTCACGATCGCAATCATCTGATGAGGCGCGAGACAACAACACAACACGTGTCGTGTTTGTTTACATTTCTTGGCCATCGCGCAGGCTTGCCTATCATGGAGTTTATCCACCAGCTAGCCTGCATCTACGCCATTCTATCACGTGATTCTCCTACTGCTTCGCAATTGGCTGAGAGCGCGACGTCTCGTGCCCAGACGTCTTAACCCAGGCCGCCGGGTTAACGACTGTCAACGAGCCAAACATACTGTCGATAAAGGCAACATGGGAATACTAAAACTGGCAAGCATCGCTCTCTATGGCGATACTCCTCTGCCAACACTGGGTGGTTCTCGACAGCAGCTCCGAATAGGGCCCATGGCTTGCTTAAAGCGGATGGCGGACGCCATTTCTGTTCCATTATGCTGTTCATAATTACCACTAACATGGTGTGCCCCTTTTTTTCGTCAATTCGAGGGGGAGAACATTGTCATTCGAGTTGATTATTATATAGGATTATTATAAATAAAGTATAATTACCTCACGAATCATTTCTCCCAGTGATGTGTTGTACGTTCTCACATTCTGCAAGTCAATATCGTGACCATACAAGGGATCTTGCTTCACACAGCGGTGGCGGATGAGCGCGTGAACTGCAAAATAGCTCCTCCATTCCGGATGATGACCGGGGACGTACAGCTTGTCGAGCATGTTCAAGTCGGTCCCGAGGAGGACAGGGACGGCATGAATAAGATGCGGATGCGGCCACAGCAGACGCATGGTGGGCAGGTCTCCGACGTTGTAATACCACAAGCTGCTGTTGTACTCGCGGTAAAGTTCCAGGTGCAGCCTAATGAATCGGGCACCGGGTGCAGCTAATAACACCTGCGATATATGGGTAAATGAAATTACGCTCAATATGGGAAGAGCGGAAGATTTTTTTTTCAGTAACTTCATAAAATTAACTTCTGTTAGGATGACATATCTTCGGGGGGGGAGAAGAAAATTCCAGATATAATCCATGTTATATATAAATCCCTATTATATATATCTTTAAATTATATCTGGAACACCCGGTACATTCAATTCAACTATAGCCCACGGAGCGAGCTGTCACCTTAAGACAATAAGCGCCCACATATAGGATACCTCTGTCAGTCAACCGAACCACTCACCATGCTTCCTAAGTACACTCCCTTTGGCCAGCCCAGTGTCATCTCATAGTGTCGCAGTGGGTGCAGAGGATTAATGACTACGCAGTCGTTGTCGATGTATATGCCCCCGTACTGCAGCAGAACCTGAGGGGTATAATAATCGATGGTTACTCCGATAAGTTTAATATATACGAGGGTGAGTCAAATGGACATCATAAAAGTGAGGTATAAAATAGGAACACCGCTCAATTGTCGTGTAAAGGCCGACCCACTTCACATGGTGCGTATTTCAGCGCGTAACACGCTGCGTGTTACGCTCGGTGATAAATTTCACGCACACAGTCAGTTTTGTGCACGTGAAAGAGCGTCAAGAGGATTCTGATGGCAATTTTGTCTGCCCTGGACCCGAGCGGTAAGTTCGGGTGGTGCGGTCACAGCAATAGGCGCGTGTTCGGGTGATGCAGTGCGGAGCAATTCGCTCGCCCCACGGGCTGTTTTTTTTTTTCGTTTTTTTTTTGCTCTTGCTGATGGTGGTTTCGGGTGACGCATGTGGTAATCCGAATGAGAGCACCCTAATTCACCGCACGCTCACGGGAGTCGCTCTGGGGCAGTCATCGCCCGAATTTATCGTACGCTCTACCGCTGTTCCACCACGTGCTCTGTGCTTTCCATCTGTTCCAGAACTTTCGGCAACGGCCTCATGCGCTTTCGCCTGTTGTCGTGTACATCACAAGCATAGCCTGAGACACACGAGGGAAGCAGGTCACGTCTTCCTCTTTTCATTCGCAATTTCGGAGTCAACTGAATTTTCATCGCTAGTGCCTCCGTAAAGATCCATGCCGTCAATGGTGAACGCAACAAAGAAACAAACAACAAACGGCTGTCTTGTGTGGATTCCTCTGTCCCCGTCCGTCAGCGTTTCCAAATTGCGCGGTACACATTCCCACCAACTAGACCAACTTTGTGCACTTACTAAATAACAGGGACACAGCTGCAGGCCCAATACGTATAGCCAGACATGTACGTATCTTGAGTATTGTATTTGAAATACAGTAATTTAAGTACTTTTCTCTCTTTTCTACTAATTCCTTGTCAAGAAATATATTTTGTGGTCTAATTACGCGAGAGAATTCTGAGACGCGCCGTCACGGACAGCGCGTCTCAGAAAGTGATCTGTGTTCTGTGGTGCCAGCGCTACCTGTGGAGGCCGCACTGCAAGCCAGAAAGTACAGATACAAAGGAAACTTAGACGGGTAGAGCTGGTAAGGAAGTATGAAAGGAATTGTCTCAGGACTAGAGCCGCCGATATTTCTAACAGATACTGTTCTTCTGGGCACAGTCATCATCATTAACGATGAGGACGGTGCTACAACCTTCGTCACAACATTTCTCTACAACCTTCGCTCCACAACACCATGTGCTGGGTGACCCCTGCTTGTGCAACAGAATCGGAGAGTACGGGAGGTGCGTATGGGCCTACCTGCATGCGAGCGATGTCCGAGGCGTGGTGAATACAGCCCACTTCACGTCCGAAAATGGTCTGTACCGGGTACTGTTTCTTGATTGTCACGTTTGGTATATCCCGGATCAAGTAGGCAAGCGGTCCGCCTAACTGGCACTCGTCGCAGTGCACTAAAATTTTGTCCGGTGCGTGGTTGATGTACGCAGACCGCATGCTCACGGCGTCCATGAAAGAGACGTTCGGTTGTCCGAACCGCACGAAGTGAATGACGTTGGGTACTACGTACGAACTGAAACCGGTATCATTATCGGCGACATAGAAGGATACCGGTCTGGAAAGACGCGGTGGGGAGATGGGAACAACGTTGGGTGCTGGCAGGAGGAGACCAAGGAGCACATAAAGTGCGGCTGCTAGGATCAGTATCAGGAGAATCTTCTTTGAAGAATGGTTTCTCGGCAGGTGAAACTTCAACGCACGAAGACTGCCTTGGCCTTTATCATTTGACTGTGGGGGGAAAATTGTTGGGGCGACTTAGTCGGTTTGACATTTCGTTGGTTGACATTAACCTTACCGGTAGCTCTGAAGGCTTGTCAATGACTACGACTGTGTCGTTGCTCATTTCGAAAATGGACGAGGATGGTAAAAAGCGGAGATTTGATGCCAGCCTTTGCTGGAACAGCCACAGAACGTCACTTCTTCTTCTTCTTCTTCTTCAGCCAGGAGGGCAGTGGCCGCTAGCCACAGAAAAGGACGATTGGCCAGGGCAGGTGATGGAGGTGATGGGTGGTGATGGGCTCTTCTTCTTCTTTCTGCAATGGTGAGGTGAGACGAATTCACCAGGTGGCGGCTTGCCCTTTAGTGATTTGTTTCAATTGTTTCCAATAGAAATGGGACCTGTCCTTTTAACTGTGCAAGAACTACAGTTAGCAATTGAATGCACCTGAAAATGTGGTTGTGCTTTGAACGACGTCGTCCACACATGCGTCATACGGGGCCACTCTTTGTGGAGCACGAGCGTTGAAAGGTCAACAGTCGTTGGTCATAATGGCGGGGGCAGAATACACGGGTTCTACACGATCCGTGGTCAGAAGTTCGGTCAGAAGTCAGATTAACGAGTTGTCATAATAATGAGGGAGAAATACTTGGTGCTTCTATGGGGAAGAAACGGCTCTATCGAGAAGCGGTCAGAGAGTGAGGATGTCATATTAACGTTTGTAGGCTGTACTTGGGACGACCTTAGCACCTTAGCAGGACTAATCTCCCTAAGAGGTATAACTTGTTTATGCACCGGCCAGTCAGATACAGAGGAGAAGAAAACACAGCTAAACTCTAATATAGGCCGAATGTACTGCTTGCGACGCAGTTGTCTGAAATCAGCACATTGTGGATTATCCCATCTGTAATCTCGGGGCGTTTCTCCGACGTTTTGGCCCAATGACTCCACTATTATTCCGGTAGATACCTTTCTCCTGGGTGCACACACAGTATGGAACTAATGAAACTGTGGAGAGCTCTCGGCTCCATTGTGGACGTAAATTGCATGTAAGCGAGTGCAGGAAAGAAATACTGTTTCTAGCACTAGATTTTCCAGATATTGTAAGCGCGGTGTGCAGGCAATGTTTATAGCCAAACTTACAGCCGCTAGTACATCTAGTTGAGAGCCTCCGAGATACCGACGTCTCCGGCGAGCTTTGATAGCATATGAAGTAACCTTTCCGTGACCATTTCCCGATTTCTTCAATTGGCAATTAAACGGAGACAGCAATTAAAATCTAGACGGGGGAATGTGGTATAGGCATGGACGATTGGTGATTGATCTGCGGGAATGGTATGGAAAAATCGGTGAAGAGGGATAACTTTGAAATAGTACTAGGATGTGCCAAGGTCCAGCAGTTGTCGAGAAGTCGAGATTCAGCAGTAGTACCCAGAATTTCAAAAGACGGTCGTTCAAGGTAGTATACGTATGATCTGCATACATATTCATTGTTCTGTCCGGTAAAACGTCAACAGGACATTTTCCCGGTGTTTAAAAGTTGAAGCTTCAGAAACTCGCATATGAGCGCGGTCGCGCGTTTGGAGCTCCGCTTGTGCAACATTTGCACGATGTAGAGGAGGAGGGTGGGTCAGTAGGTCCTCCTCGATTTCTGTCCTGCATCTGCTCAAAGACCCACCTCCCTCATGGCACTGCATTCAGGGCAATGCGCTTTCACAAATGAAAGTACGCTCACTCCGTGCACAGGGATTCATGAAGGAACAGATTTGAGGAATATACCTGTATTAGCCTATATTATTACCTATAACCTATATAACCTATATTATTTACTATATCGCCATTAGAAAAACTACTTGCCCCCTATGTCCGATGAAATGCCAAATTCGTCGGATTGGGCTTTTGACGTCCTGTTGCCTTCCTTTTCCAGATTGCAAGAGTGGAGAACACAGAGCTAACTTCGAGGTAACCGTATAATGCCTACTTACGTAGGCGTCCCCGTTCGTCGCGGCGGTTACGTCACTGGTATGTAGGACATATGGCGGGCCACTGTAGCAGGCAGTGGTTACATCCAGTGAGCCATGGATTATTTTCGGGCTCGTTTTCACAGAAATAGTGTTCCTGGTTACCAGCGATGAGGTGTCGTGGTGTGAAAAGCATATAAACAATTCCCGCCATGACGTATATTTTATGGGGCAAGGACCTCGCATTGCTGGCTCACTGGCTGCAACCATACCACCATGACTGTCGGAACATTCGCTTATACTGGACTCTCAGGACGCGATTGCTGGTTTACAAGCAAGCCGAAGCTGTGGGGGAGGTTTGCAAATCTTGATTGCTTGTGGTCCTTCAGACCTCCTGCGTGCAGCGATTTCGAGGCATGTCAGGGAAGTTTCCGAGCACTGTGGCAGCCCCTGATATGTGAAAAGCTCGGACGATTCTGCACGACCGCATGTGTGTCTGGTTGTCAGAGCATGGAGGGAGTACGTCGTCATTCATGTCACGAGTCATGTTAGTCGTGAAAGAGGAGGAGAGTCCTCAGAAATATCGATAACACTTTCTCTAACCCCTTGGGCCCTTAGACACGTACTTGGTCAACCCCCCCCCCCCCAACCAGCTCCCGTGTCACAGTGGTTAAGATCGTCGCTGGGAGGTGACCGGGGTTCGAATCCTGTAACCGGTGGTGCTGTCAGAGGACTTCCGTTTTCCAGACGAATGTCGGCGCAGTTCCCCCTGAAGTCGGCCCAGGACGCATACTACTCCCTCGTGTCCCCCACTCCAGCTGCTCATAGCCACAGTTGCTACGCGACACTAACGTGGAATTTTTTGAAAAAAAACGTAATAATCACCCCGTAATAAATTACGAATGTTTTACTTTCCTGCACACCTACTTTTTTTTTACTGCTTCATAGTTACAACCATATAGAATGTATATACATTATCGAACAAACGACAACTGATTCGACCGTCGTTACTCAGTTTTGTTGGCCACGGTTTCGACTCTTCGACGTCGCCTTGCGGCGTAGAGATCGGCGACGGGTCTGACTTCGGTGTCGTTGCTCACAAACGCGGACGTACCAAATAGAACCTGTGAAAGAAAGTGATGACGTCATGTATTACGCATAAGAGGGGACACAACACACCGCCAGCAACGGTCCCATGCCGCATACTACTCGTGTTATTTCCTGTGCCACACGGAAGGCAACGCCGTTCGCTTGCGAAAGGGGCAACTGATTTACAGGTCGTATGTGCAGAGAGAAAGGATGAAAGAGAGAGAGAGAACACTCATGTGAGTTTCACGCTTTTTCTTCATCTTCTTCCTGCTACTATTCAACCTTTACATATTACTTCTATAGAGAGCGGAGTGTGGGTGCATCACGGCGATCCTGCGCCCCCTGGTGGAAGTTAGGATAGGTGCTATACCACGTAATATTATCAGTGATAATCAGGCATAATCAGATAACCAGGCATCAGAGCTCACGCGCGACCGGAACAACAGCTGCGCAATTACGTGGCATATGTTCGCTTTTCCCAACAGCTCGTATCTTGCGAGAATCTATGCCGCGGATTCGGCAGTTTTTCCCTACACTCTTAAAAATGAACTTCACCGCATAGCACGCTCCTAAATAACCATAATCTCAAATGATATCGTTATGTGCCCTGATTTGTTGAAAACGGGAGGCGTACGCCTTTTCTGTGACAATTATGAACAGCATAAGTGTCACAAAAAAGGCGTACGCCTCCCGTTTTCAACAAATCAGGGCAGATAACGATATCATTCGAGATTATGGTTGGTTAGGAGCGTGCTATGCGGTGAAGTTCATTTTTAAGAGTGTAGTTATCGTTTCTGGAGTAACATCCGGGTACCATCGTTCCATAAGAAGCACTTCTGCTGGCAGCCACAGCCATATATTCTCCAAGAATCGCTGCGCTGTTACGAAAGTCGGGTAAAGATAGGAAACAATAGAACAACACGTGTCGTTTCTTGGAGTTACGTTACGTTTCTTACGTATCATGGAGTTTATCCACCAGCTAGTCTGCATTCACGCCATCATGTCACGTGATTCTCCTACCGCTTCGGAATTGGCTGAGAGCGCGACATCTCGTACCCAGACGCTTAAGCCCGGCTAACGACTGTCAACAAACCAAAGACACTATCGATAAAGACGACATGGGAATACGAAAACTGGCAGGTATCGCTCTAGGATCACCGGGTCCAGGGCTCTACCAATTGAGCTAAGCTAACACAACTCCCCAGCGACTTCCAAGGGTGCGGCATCTGAAGGGACAAACCAGCCACTCTCTCTCACTCATCCTCCTTTCACTCTTACATTTTTGCTCACTTATACACACATTCATACGACGGGAGCGACGCAAGCGGCAACTGTTGAACAGGACTGACGTTCTGAGGCTGGAACAACATAGAAGGGACATTTGAGGCTTTGTATGTATATTTGTCCCTTCTATATGTTGTTCCAGCCTCAGAACATCAGTTCTGCTCAACATCACCTCATCATCACCTCATCATTACCTCACGAATCATTTCTCCCAGTGACGTGTTGTACGTTCTCACATTCTGCAAGTCAATATCGTGACCATACAAGGGATCTTCCTCGACACAGCGGTGGCGGATGAGCGTGTGAACTGCAAAATAGCTCCTCCAATCGGGATGATGACCAGGGACGTACAGCTTGTCGAGCATGTTCAAGTCGGTCCCGAGGAGGACAGGGACGGCGTGAATAAGATGGGGATGCGGCCACAGCAGACGCATGGTGGGCAGGTCTCCGACGTTGTAATACCACAAGCTGCTGTTGTACTCGCGGTAAAGTTCCAGGTGGAGCCTAATGAATCGGGCACCGGGTGCAGCTAATAACACCTGGGATACGGGGGCAAATTAAATTACGCTCAATATAGGAAAAGCGGTAGATTTTTTTTTCAATAACAAATCCTTATTAGATATATTCTTAACTTATATATTTATAATTTAAGGGCACGTTCTCTGGAACACCGGGTACATGCAATTCAACTATAGCCCATGCACGGAGCGAGCTATCACCTTAAGACAATAAGCGCCCACATATAGGATGCCTAGGTGAGTCAATCGAACCACTCACCATGCTTGCCATGTACATTCCCTTTGACCAGCCCAGTGCCATCTCATAGTGTCGCAGTGGGTGCAGAGGATTAATGACTACGCAGTCGTTGTCGATGAAGATGCCCCCGTACTCCAGCAGAATCTAAGGGGTATAATAATCGATAGTTACTCCGATAAGTTTAATATATACGAGGGTGAGTCAAATGGAAACCATAAAAGTGAGGTATAAAATAGGAACACCGCTCAATTGTCGTGTAAAGGCCGACGCACTTCACATGGTGCGTATTTGAGCGCGTAACACGCTGCGTGTCACGCTCGGCGAGAAATTTCACGCACAGAGTCACTTTTGCGCACGCGAAACAGCGTAAAGAGGATTCTGATGGCAATTTTGTCTGCCCTGGACCCGAGCGGTAGGTTCGGGTGGTGCGGTCAGAGCAATAGGCGCGTGTTCGGGTGGTGAAGTACGAAGCAGGTCGCTCGCCCCACGGGCAATTTTTTTCGCTCTTGCTGATGGTGGTTTCGGGTGATGCATATGGTAATCCGAATGAGAGCACCCTAATTCACCGCACGCTCACGGGAGTCGCTCTGGGGCACTCATCACCCGAGTTTATCGGACGCTCTACCGCCGTTCCACCAGGTGCACTGTGCTTTCCATCTGTTCGTGCACTTTCGGCAGCGGCCTCAACACGCGCTTACGCCTGTTGTGTGCGTCACAAGCATATAGCTTGAGGTGCACGAGGGAAGCAGGACACGTCTTCCTGTTGTCATCCGTCAGAGTCTCCAAATTGCGTAGTACGCACTCCCTGGCTAACTTTGTGCACTTATTCAGATGACAGGGACAGCCCTATACGTAGCCGGACATGTACGTATCTTGAGTATTTTATTTGAGATACAGTAATATAGATACTTTTCTTACTATGTTGTACTAATTCCTCGTCAAGAAGTGTATTTTGTCGTCTAATTATCACGGTCTTGGGTCGTCACGGACAGTGCGTCTCAGACACTGCGTCTCTGTGTACTGTGGAGGCCGCACTGCAAGCCAGAAAGTGCATATATACAAAGGGAACTCAGGCGGGTAAAAATCCAGCGAACCGGTAAAGAGGCGCCGATATTTCGAACAGGTACTGTTCTTGGGACTGTCCTCGTCATTAACGAAGAGGACGGTGCTACAACCTTCGCTCCACAACCCCATGTCCTGGGTGACCCGTGGTTGTGCAACAGAATCGGAGCGTATACGGAAAGTGCGTATGGGCCTACCTGCAAGCGAGCGATGTCCGAGGCGTGGTAAATACAGCCCACTTCACGTCCGAAAATGGTCTTTGCCGGGTGCTGTTCCTTGATTGTCAAGTTTGGTATATCCCGGATCAAGTAGGCAAGCGGTCCGCCTAACTGGCACTCGTCGCAGTGCACCACAATTTTGTCCGGTGCGTGGTTTATGTACGCAGACCGCATGCTCACGGCGTCCATGAAAGAGACGTTCGGTTGTCCGAACCGCACGAAGTGAATGACGTTGGGTACTACGTACGAACTGCAGCCGGTATCATTATCGGCGACATAGAAGGGTACCGGTCTGGAAGGATACCGGGGTAGCGGTGGGGAGATGGGAACATGGTTGGCTGCTCGTAGGAGGAGACCGAGGAGCACATAAAGTGCGGCCGCTATGATCAGTATCAGGAGGATCGTCTTCGAAAAACGGCTGGTCCGGAGGCGAAACTTCGAGGCACGAAGTCTGTCATGCCCTTTCTCGTTTGACTGTGGGGAAAAAAAAATTGTAGAGACGACTAAGTCGGTTTGACATTTCGTTGGTTGACATGTAGTTCCGTATCGTGACTACTGGCGTTTTTTAAATAAAAAAGAAAAACAAAGATCAAACGCTTTTACGGAAAAGAGGAACTCACTAGTAACGAAAGTAAACAGGTATGACACTCGTATTTTGCGTGAAACGTATAAAAACTTAAATTTTATCGCCCGGTCTCTTAAAGGCCATCTTTACTGAGGACCCTCTGATCGAACCCGAGGCACAATCTCGACGCCCGCACAGCTTGGGGCGGGGGGGGGGGGGGGTTAGATCCCCAATCTGTCTGACCCAAACTGACCCAACCTCATAAAAGTGAGGTGATTTAGTAAAATTCAACGACCCTTACTTTTGCAAGATGGCAAGTTTCGAACCCGTTAGGCCTAGTATTCCCATGTTTCTCCTGCGGTAGAAGTGCATCAGATGGGGTTGTTGAAATGCATATAAAAAAAACTTCTAGTCCACAGAACTTTATAATTCTTACATTGTTAGATTCAGTATATGACTTTCTTTCACTTCTATGCAATACTTACCTTCCTAACGCTTTCACTGATTCTTAAAAACGAGTGGTCCCGATACGGAATATACACCCAACATTAACCTTACCTGTAGTCCTGAAGGCTTGTCAATGATAACGGTTCCGTCGTTGCTCATTTCGAACATGGACGAGGACGGGAAAAGGCGGAGATTTGGTGGAAGCCTCTGCTGGAACAGCCACAGAATGTCACTCATCTTCTTCTTGGTCTTCTTCAGCCAGGAGGGCAGTGGCAGCTAGCCACAAAGGGCGATTGGCCAGTTCAGGTGATGGAGGTGATTGGTGGTGATTGGCTCTTCTTCTTCTTTCCGCGACGGTGAGGAGAGACGAATTCACCAGGTGGCGGCTTGCCCTTTATTTTTAGTCCCTTTACTTTAGTGGTTTATTTCAATTATTTCCTATAGAAATGGGACCTGTCCTTTTAACTGTGCAGGAACTGCAGTTAGCGCTACATAGCACGCTCCTAGCCAACCATCGTCCCGAATGACAACGTTCTCTCCCCTGATTTGTGGAAAACGAGAGGCGGAGCCTATTTTATGGCCATTATGCAATGCACAGAATAGGCTTCTGCTCCCGTTTTCAACAAATCAGGGGCGAGAACGTTGTCATTCGGGACGATGGTTGGCTAAGAGCTATGTGGTGAAGTTCATGTTTAAGAGTGCATCCAGCACACTTCTGGACATACTCCCTTTCCATGGGTCATTCGCCATTCATTTCGCGTATCCCTGCATATACATGCATGTGGTATTCTGGTTCATAGCGATACATGAATCTGTATAGCCCTGGCCCATCTCCTTCCGTGGATCGCGGCCCTTTTTGTGTCAGGAAGAAGAAGAAGATTCTTCAGTAGCATATACCAGCAATGGCGGCATTCTTTTCGAAACTGCACATTGCTTTCAGCACCGTGTGTCGGATGTTTCCGACGCAAGTCGAAAGGACCCCTGGTGGTCGAAATTATCCGCAGTCCTACACCAACGCCTACACTCTAAAAACAGAACTTCATCGCATAGCACGCTGTGCTATGTACGCCAAAGGCCGTACGCCTCCCGTTTTCAACAAATCAGGTCAGATAACGATATCGTTCGAGATGATGGTTGGCTAGGAGCGTGCCATCAGGTGAAGATCATTTTTAAGAGTCGCATACGCTTGTTAGGAGCCCCGCTCTCATTGGCGTCAGTGTTGTCTCTCGGAGCATCACACACTGCGCTCTGTCATGGGGCTGTGGTAGCGGGTCTTGTATCGTACATCGTGCTCTCCAACCGCTTCTAGGCAGTTCCTTCCTACTCTCATACACTTTCACGTACACACACATTCATACAGTCATACTTTTGGCCGTGTATAGTCGCCATACGCATATTCCTACATACGTGCATATCCAGTTCCTGCATTAGTCATCACACGTCATATATGTCATAAGTTACTTGGATCTGACTTGGCCTTAGTCCCCATCATTACTGCACAGACATAGACAAACATCTCTCGCCCCTTTTGTCCTGGCCAATCTCCCTTAGTGGCTCACGGCCATTATCTCATTGGTAGAAGAAGAAGAAGAAGAAGAAGTGTGCACACGCACTGCACGCACGCACTTGCGGACCCGCTCGAGGAGCAGCAGCACTGCAACACAATCACCTGCCCTGACCAATCGCCCTTCGTGGCTAGCGGCCTCTGCACTCCTGGCTGAAGAAGAAGAAATTGCATCTCTCAGTCGCGTCTTCTGCACGTGTAAGTGAACGTTCTTGATATTGTGGTCTCGAAATGTGATGGAATGTCCTGGTTTTCCTGGCGACTCGACGTGCTGTCTCATACATAACGTGACATTCTCGGGTAAGCATAAACATGCCCCCACCGTAACTTCCGATCCTTCCGCGACTAAGGGCGCTCTGAACCGTCCGCCATGCAGAATTATATCCTTCGCTTTTCTGTTTTGTTGAAAACTAGGGGCGTACGCCTCTGTGTTTTTTTGTTTTTTTTTGTATATCCTCGCGGTGACGCGCAGCACAGCCAACTATTCTGCAATAACAGCCGCTTCAGTGTTGTTCGTCTGGGAAGTAAACGCATGAACTTCGCTGCGCAAAAAACGACGTTTTGTTGATTCTATGCTCTGAATATACGAGGAATCCGATTATTCTATTGTACCCTTAACGCCGCTTTTTCTCTCCTCTTAGAAAGATAGTAGGTGCCACGTTGTTTGCCAGTTACAAATTAATGGAAAGTCATTATTCAATGTCAATCTCAATGTCGTTTTCTCTGCCGTCTAGGTTATCCTGCCCTGCACATTCATGGAGTTTAGGTACGTGAAAAAAATTCCACTTTTAAACCTCCGTATCGTCCAGCTCGAACTTGCTATATGCTCGGAGTTATATACGCTTGACAAACAGAACTTCACCACATAGCACGGTCAAGGGGCCAACCGTTGCTCACCACTCCTTTTATCACCCTTTATCACCCTTTATCACTTGGCCGATTTGTAAAAAAGTACGGGGCGTACACCTTAAGTGTTCCAAAAAGATGTACGCCTCCCGTGTGTAAAAAAAAAAGAAAAAAAGGAATTTGTCAGCATAGCAGCAGTCAAAGTGGCGGTACGCGGATGATTTGAGCGGAGACACGAGCTTGAATCCCCACGTGACCTAGGCTCAGTTCTCGTGAAAAAAATCTCGTGAAAAAAAATTCTCGCAACGCCTCACTACGACCGAAGATGTCTTATTACGGCCAAAAGTAGCCTCCTATGGGCCGAAGATGTCTCGTCACGGCCAAAAAGAAAAAAAAATGAATCCACCATAATAGCAATCGCATTGTGCTGTATCCCTCCCAAAATTTCTCTGCCAGTAATGCACTCTAAAAACAGAGCGTCACCGCATAGCACGCTGGGCGCCAACCATTGCCAAGAATGATAGGGTTATCGCTTCTGATTCGAGGAGAGAACGGGGAGTCTTTGTGTGGCAATTTGAATATATGGTAATTGCCACAAAAAGGCGTGCGCCCCCCACTCTCCTTGAATCAAAAGCGATAACCCTATCATTGGTAGCAATGGTTGGCACAGAGCATGCTATGCAGTGAAGTTCTGTTTTTAGAGGGTGAGATACAATCGCATAAATTTAAACGCAGAAATTGAAATCAATAAATTGAATTGAATCGGCGAGCGGGGCTTGAATTACGCTTCTGACATGGCTTGGAAGCGGGGGGTATTTCTGGTAATGGTTTGTGTATGTCTAGCCTTTCAAAGCCCACACGAGAGATGATACCTCACGTAAGTGAGGTTTGTTCGGGTATAAATAAAGGTATGATACGCACTCGGTAAACCAATGTTCAATTTTCTCTCTCTCTCTCTCTCTCGACTGCAGGTTTCCTTCTGGGTACGGCAGTACCCTCCTCATTGTACTTCTCTTCATCCTTGGCTCTATTTACACGTACTACCCAATGTCGTGGAAGGGTACTGATGAAGTGAACCTGGAGGGTGAAGGGTACCTGAAGAACACGTCAGAACTTGATAACGTGCTGGACCACCGATTCAGCCCCGGAACGAGTGAGCAATATGCGACTAGCCAATCATCATCTGGAATGATATCGTTACCTGCCTCGATTTGTTGAAAACTGGGGGTGTACGCCTTTTTTGTGACACTTATATGCTGTTCATATAACTGTCTCAAAAAAAAGAGAGGGGGCACATTTCCCATTTTCGAGAAATCAGGGAAGATAGCGATACCATTCGAGTTGTCGGTTGGCTATACAAACAAGTTGGCTCAAACAAGTACCGCTCGGGAGTTGATTTTACTCCTTTTGGGGACTAAATGCATTGCCGCAAAAAAAGTAGTCCCTTTCGGGAGTAAATGCACGGGAGTAAATGAATGTCAGAGTGGAGACTGCATTTCACGCGCTGTTGTAAGAGTCCCAGGTACATAACTCGTGTGCATGCATGAAAATACTTCGAAGCAAACCGTCAACCGTGATATATCGAGTGATACAAACCGTTGCGCCATACATAGGGCACAATTTGCGGAGAAAGATGCGCTAACTGTTTCTTACTCTGTGTGGCTGGAAAATTGCTACGTTTGCTGAGTTATACAGCCTTATGCCACCAAATTGACCTTACGTAGACTGTTGCATTCAGGAGACCATTCGCAAAGTTCAGTGACAATTTCAGGTCCTGGGGAGTAAATATCGGGTTAGGGGACTAAAATGGGGATTAATTATAGTCTAGGGGAGTAGAAGCAGCAATTACTCCCCGTTTTACTCCTTTTTTTTTTCTTAGAGTGCGTGTGGCCGCTCCGGGTGTGCCATTTATGCCGCCATTTTCAGTGCGCGCCAAAAGAGGGGTGCTTCCTTAACGCGCCCAATGACTAGTTTGACTATTTGCCGCAGGATTCTTGTCGGCGGTGACGAATGGTGGGTTGGGCAACCAAATGTGCAGCTACGCTATCACGTACGCGATGGCAAAGTTGACCAAGAGGCAGGGAATCATCTTCCCCTGGACGTACAAAGACCTGTCGAGGTACTTCCGCATCACGCTTCCGGTCATCTTGAACGAGACCACGTGGAAGTGTAGTGGAAGTGCGGGGACTGACTGGATGTCTGAAGAGCACTACCTACTTCACTCGCCCTGCGTCGTACTCTCTGGTTACTACCAGTCCTGGACGTTTTTCCACCACGCCAGAGAAGACGTCATCAGGGAATTCACTTTCCACGATTCCTATAGGTAAGAAATGTCAGTGCGTACGACGGATTTAGCTGTTCGCGAATGCTTTGGTATAGTTAAAGCAGGCTGTAGTACAGGTCACGTAACACGTGATTCCTCCCGTCAGGGCGTGCTAACTCACCACTTGAAGCCCAGTGCAAAGCCAGTGAAGTATATATTAGGGGGAAAAAAGTAGCTCGGGCTCTTTGGCTGCACGCATTGCATATGTTTGTAAGTGCTCAAACGTCGCCACGGCACCGTCGGCGTTGTCGTCATCGTCAACTGCACAGCTGTTTCGGCCTTATTGGGCCATCGTCAGCAGTACGCAAGCAGGTGACGTTTGAGCGGATGGCGTCAGAAGGTGACGTGGCACGTAATTCCTCCCGTCAGGGCGAGGTTACTCACCACTGAAAGCCCAGTGCAAAGCCAATGAAGTATATTAGGAAAAAAGAAAATAGCCGGGGCTCTTTCGCTTGCACGCGTGATCTGCGCTGATTAGCTGAAAACGGGAGGCGTACGCGTTTGCGGGACACTTATGCAGTTATGTTAAGGCGTACGCTCGCGCCCGAAAAGGCGTACGCCCCGTGCTTCCCAGGAATGAAATGTGGTGCAGGTATTCTGTGCAATTGGTTGGGCTTCCGCGTGCTGTGCACTAAAGTTTTAAAACGGGCGTTGATCAGCTCGCGTGGCTCAGGGGTTAGCGTGCTGGTCATGTCACGTCGAGACTGGAGAGGTACTCGGGTTCGAATCCCGGTGCCGGCTGTGCTGTCTCGGGTTTTTCCTGGGTTTTCCTCAGACGCTTTCAGTACCTATGTCGGCACAGTTCCCTTAGAAGTCGGCCCAGGACGCACATTCCCCCAGAGCGTAAGTTGTGACGTTGCCCACCTCTGGCAGACCGACAACGGCGAGCCCTTTCAGCACTACACTCTTAAAAATGAACTTCACCACATAGCACGCTCCTAGCCAACCATCATCCCGAATGATATCGTTATCTGGCCTGATTTGTTGAAAACGGGAGGCGTACGCCTTTTTTGTGACACTTATGCCGTTCATAATTGTCACAAAAAAGGCGTACGCCTCCCGTTCTAAGAGTGTGCTCTCTTAAAAATGAAGTTCACCACATGGCACGCTCCTAGCCAACCATCATCCCGAATGACAACGTTCTCGCCCCTGATTTGTTGAAAACGAGAGGCGGAGCCTATTCTGTGCCGTGCATAATTGCCGTGCATAATTGCCGTGCATAATACATTATAGGCTCCGCCTCTCGTTTTCAACAAATCTGGAGAAAGAACGATATCATTCGAGATGGTGGTTGGTTAGGAGCGTGCTATGTGGTGAAGTTCTAGTTTAACAGTGTACTGTTTCACTTCCCTGCCGTTTCGATTGATTTTCTACGGTCCCAGGTCCACGAGCGGAGTATACGTATCTCTTGTGTCCGATGAAATGCCAAATTTCCACGGATTGGTTTTTTTTTTTTTTTTTCACGTCCTGTCGCCTTTCTCTTCCAGATTGCAAGCGTGGAGAACGCTGAGCGAACTCCGAGGTAACCGCACACGTCCCACTTACGTAGGCGTCCACATCCGCCGCGGCGATTACATCGGTCGCATATGGGACGCATTTCGGGGCACTTTAGCAGACAAGGGCTACGTCCGGCGTGCCATGGACTATTTTCGGGGTCGCTACACGGAAGTAGTGTTCGTGGTTGCGAGCGACGGCATGTCGTGGTGCGAACAGAACATAGACAATTCCCACGGTGACGTATATTTCGTGGGGAATCGCGACACGTATAAACCGGGCCCCGATCTCGCACTACTGGCTCACTGCAACCATACCATCATGACCTTCGGGACCTTTGGCTTCTGGGCAGGATATCTTGCCGGGGGAGAAGTTACTTACCTGGCAAACTTCACCCTTCCTGATTCCAGTTGGGCCAGATCCATGCCAGACCAGAAGCAGTGCTTACCGGACTGGATCCCGATACAAGCCAATATTTCTTATCTGTACAAGAAGGCTTCCTCCGAAGCCACTCCGCAGACGACCGCTAACGCCACCGTGACCCCCGTTGACGAGACAGAAAAGAAAGGGCGACTGTGGGAGCGACTGAAGGAGATGATGCGTCCCGTTTTCCGTTAATCGACTAATCCGACCGTTAATCGCTAATGTTTTCTAATACAGTGAAACCGTGAGGTTTCGTCTCCTAATGTGTGCTGTTGTGAAACAATCTCCGGCGCCGCACGAAAGGTATTCACTGTTGATACTAAGCCACGGAGCCAGTCCGCACGATCCGCTAGGGGCGCTACTCATCGGCCCGCTTGATCTGCATTGTGATTGGGCAATGGAAATTTGAAATTTGAACGCGCAGGAGCGGACGTATGACGTATCGTAGTAGACGACAGCAACAGCTCCTACGAAAACGCGTGCATTCAACGCTTGTACAAAAATACTAAGGTAAGATGAAGTACAAAGTATTACAGAAATTGAAGCGCATAACCGGACCGATCAGTAGCGCCACCGCTAGCTTCCAAATGCGGCGCTTGGAGGGGTGCCTATGACATGCCCGTGACAATCTAGTAGGTCGTGTACTAAACTGCGAATACGGAATAAGTTTCGCATAAATTTTACAGGAAAAACGATTCCTTTTCTGACAGGCCATGTCTTCATCCCAGGTTGGAGCCCTGGAGCCTTCATTCACATCGGTGCAGAATAGCCGAATGAATACATTTCATGTGAATACGTTACGTATAGTGTGTCGCACAAACTACAACTTTCTGCTGGACGACGTAATGCCCTGAGGTGGTTTATTGCGTGATAAGAACCTTCCTGTCCTGTTATCCTTTCGCCGCATCCTAAGTGCCGCGACTATATCATTGAGCCTCTGTATGCACTACGGGAATAAGTCGAAAAATGCCAAATCGAGAAAACTGCAGGCGAATATCTGGTAAAGTAATTGCAGATGTGTTTCCTGGAATAACGGAAAAATGGAAAACGCGTAACATATATGCATGTGTCTCCTCTACATGCATGTCCCGTTTGCATCGTTTCGGGGTTGTGTGACTTGCAGAAATTGAACAAAACCTAGGAGCATGACATATATCCCCTTATTTCACATAAAAGGGTTTTAGTCCAGGAAATAAGTTTTTCGTTGGTGGTAGCCAGGGTCGTACCGAAGACTGGGAGGGGGTGGGTTCGAATCCCATACCACCGACTGTGCTGTCTGAGGTTTTCCCTGGGTTTTCCGGCAGACTTTCCAGACGAATGTCGACGCAGTTCCCCGTGAAGTCTGCGCAGGACGCGCGCTAACCCTCCATGTGCCCAACTCCTTCCTGCTGTCCTCTCTCCATATGTCCACATCTGTACGCCGCTCATAGCCACAGTTGCTTCGCGGCGCTTACACGGAATCAAAGAGAAAAAGAGAAAAAAGTTTTCACGGGTCGAACTTCCATGGTGACGCCAGGAGTCTCGAAGCGTTTCTCCGACGTGAGGCAACCGGCCACTTCGAAAGTCAAGTCAGTTGCTTCTACGCTGCAACAAGAGCTTTTTGCATTAAGAGAAAAGCGACAATCCTTGTGACGCGCAGAATTAAAAAAAAAAAAATCTTCTTGTTACAAGATAGTGTTGTCTGACAATGAATTTCCACATCCTCAATATCGTTACGATTAAGCTCGCAGTAATGACTTTGTAATGTCATTACTTTTTCTAGTAACGAGTAATGTAATTTCATTACGTTTCAATTGCAGTGATGAGTAATGTAGTTCAATTAATTTTTATCTGGAGTAATGAGTAAAGTAGTTTAATTACATTTTAGAATTAATTTACCCAGGTATGCACGTAAATCTACTCCCAAGTTAAAGCAGAAGTGTAGCTCACCATAGCAGAAGAAGAAAACCATCCATCATCTGATTACCAATCAGATGATGACTCTTAAAAACGAACTTCACAAAAACTGGCTGAAGAAGAACAAGAAGAAGAAATGAACTTCACCGCATAGCACGCTCCTAGCCAGCCATAGTCTCGAATGATACCGTTATCTGCCCTTTTTTGTTGAAAACGGGAGGCGTACGCCTCTTTTGTGACACTTAAGTTGTTCATAATTGTCACAAAAAAGCAGGGAAGGGTAACTGTAATGGTAACGGAAACAGAAAAGGTGTATTACCGAAATTGGAGATGGTATCGATAACGGAAACGGAAACGCATACCACGGTCTTCCATTACCGGAAACAGAAACGGAAACGAATTTATCGTCCGGTATTAAATTCGGGTAATGGCTATTCCTGTTGTGCGATGACGTTTGAGTGACTTTTCATTTTTTTTCTTTTTGTTTTGATGACTCCATTCCCTGTAATGCTCTAAATACTACACGAGAGCATGGAAAGAAAGTGCAATATTGGATCTCGAGGGTGCATTGCAAAACAGTTCGCTCGCTTACCTCGTCCCAGTCCTCATAACTCCATGACATCAACACATGACTATACCCCACCGTCCATAGCACGAGGATGACAGCATACGATTTTCAGTTACTTATTTTGTACTTTTTTTTTTTTTTTCATTTCACCGTGGCCATGGCAGTATTATTTACTACTGAGAGCGTTCGCTTATGAATGCGACATTGCATGAAGGTTACGCCCATCTTGAGTTCCTGGACTCCGAGTGACTGAAGACATGTTCCTACATTTTTTTTTTTTTTTTATCTTGTAAGATGTGCGCATCCCAACGACGTAAAATTACTTGTGTAGTGTGTACGCGTGACACCGAAGCAGCACTTGGGCAAAACAGGGTGCTGATAGAGCCGGATGAGCTGTCCTCCCGCAGCTCTGTGACAGCCGTTCCATTACCGGAAACAGTAACGGAAACGAAATTGAAAGGCCGCTATCAGAAACGGATAACGGAAACGAAAATATAGCAGTAACGAAAATGGAAACTGTAACCAAAATACGTCCGTTATCCTTCCCTGCAAAAAAGGCGTACGCCTCCCGTTTTCGACAAATCAGGCCAGATAACGATATCATTCGAGGCGATGGTTGGCTAGGAGCGTGCCATGCGGTGAAACTCATTTCTAAGAGTGTAGAAGAAGAAGAGGAAGTAAAAGAAGAAACTGCATATCTCAGTCGCGTCTTCTGCACGTGTAAGTGAACATTCTTGATATCGCGGTCTCGAAATACGATCGAATGTCCTGGTTTTCCTGGCGACTCGACGTGCTGTCTCATACATAACGTGATATTTTCGGGTAAGTATAAACAACTGGGACAAACAATGGGACCACCGCGACTAAGGACGCTCTGAGCCGGCCGCCATGCAGAATTATATCTTTCGCTTTTCTGATGTGTTGAAAACTAGGGGCGTACGCCCCTTTGTGGTATCTGTTTGTATATCCTCGCCGTGACGCGCAGCACAGCCGGCTGTCCTGCAATAACAGTCGCTTCAGTGTTGTGCGTCTGGGAAGAAACGCATGAAGTTCGCTGCGCAAAAACCGCCATTTTGTTGATTCTATGCTCTGAATATACGACGAATCCGATCGTTCCCTTTTTATTTCTCTCCTCTTAGAAAGATAGTAGGTGCCACGTTGTTTGCCAGTTACAAATTAATGGAATGTCATTATTCCATGTCAATCTCAATGTCGTTTTCTCTGCCGTCTAGGTTACCCTGCCCTGCACATTCATGGAGTTTAGGTACGTGAAAAAAAAATCGACTTTTAAACCTCCGAATCGTCCAGCTCGAACTTGCTATATGCTCGGAGTAATACACGCTTGACAAACAGAACTTCACCAACCACATAGCACGGTCAAGGGGCCAACCGTTGCTCAGAATTTTTACCACTCCTTTTATCACCCTTTATCACTTGGCCGACTTGTAAAAAGTACGGGGCGTACACCTTAAGTGTTGCAAAAAGATGTACGCCTCCCGTTTGTAAAAAAAAAAGAAGAAAGAACGAATTTGTCAGCATAGCAGCAGTCAAAGTGGCGGTACGCGGATGATTTGAGCGGAGACACGAGCTTGAATCCCCACGTGACCTATAGGCTCCGTTACCGTAACGCCTCATTACGACCGAAGTCTCATTACGGCCGAAGATGTCTCGTCACGGCCATAAAGAGAAAAAAACAGATGAATCCATCATAATAGCAATCGCTTGTGCTGTATGCCTCCCAAAATTTCTCTGGCAGTAATGCACTCTAAAAACAGAGCTTCATCGCATCGCACGCTGTGCGCCAACCATTGCCACGAGTGATAGGGTTATCGCTTCTGATTCGAGGAGGGAGAGGGGCGTACGCCTTTTTGTGGTAATTTGGATATATGGTAATTGCCACAAAAAGGCGTACGCCTCCCTCCCTCCTCGAATAAGAAGCGATAACCCTATCGTTGGTTGCAATGGTTGGCGCAGAGCGTGCTATGCGGTGAAGTTCTTTTTTTAGAGGGTGAGATGCAATCGCAGAAATTGAAATGCACGAAGAAATTGAAACGCAGAAATTGAAATCAATCAGTTGAATTGAATCTGCGAGCGGGGCTTGAATTAGGCTTCCGACATGGCCTGGAAACGGGGGGTATTTCTGGTAATGGTTTGTGCATGTCTAGCCTCTCAAAGCCCACACGAGAGATGTGATACCACACGTACGTGAGGTTTGTTCGGGTATAAATAAAGGTATGATACGCACTCGGTAAACCAATGTTCAATTTCTCTCTCTCTCTCTCTCTCTCTCGACTGCAGGTTTCCTTCTGGGTACGGCAGTACCCTCCTCATTGTACTTCTCTTCATCCTTGGCTCTATTTACACGTACTACCCAATGTCGTGGAAGGGTACTGATGAAGTGAACCTGGAGGGTGAAGGGTACCTGAAGAACACGTCAGAACTTGATAACGTGCTGGACCACCGATTCAGCCCCGAAACGCGTGAGCAATATGCGACTAGCCAATCATCATCTCGAATGATATCGTTATCTGCCTCGATTTGTTGAAAACTGGAGCTGTACGCCTTTTTTGTGACACTTATATGCTGTTCATATAACTGTCTCAAAAAAAAAAGAAAGGGGCACGCCTCCCATTTTTGAGAAATCAGGGAAGATAAAGGTACCATTCGAGATGACGGTTGGCTATACAAACAAGTTGGCTCAAACAAGTACCGCATCGGAGTTGATTTTACTCCTTTTGGGGACTAAATGCATTGCCGCAAAAAAAGTAGTCCCTTTCGGGAGTAAATGCACGGGAGTAAATGAATGTCACAGAGTGGAGACTGCATTTCACGCGCTGTTGTAAGAGTCCCAGGTACATAACTCGTGTGCATGCATGAAAATACTTCGAAGCAAACCGTCAACCGTGATATATCGAGTGATACAAACCCTTGCGCCATACATAGGGCACAATTTGCGAAGAAAGATGCGCTAACTGTTTCTTATACTCTGTGTGGCTGGAAAATTGCTACGTTTGCTGTGTTATACAGCCTTATGCCACCAAATTGACCTTACGTAGACTATTGCATTCAGGAGACCATTCGCAAAGTTCAGTGACAATTTCCAGTCCTGGGGAGTAAATGTCGGGTTAGGAGACTAAAATGGGGATTAATTATAGTCTAGGGGAGTAGAAGCAGCAATTACTCCCCGTTTTACTCCTTTTTTTTTTCTTAGAGTGCGTGTGGCCGCTCCGGGTGTGCCATTTATGCCGTCATTTCGAGTGCGCGCCAAAAGAGGGGTGCTTCCTTAACGCGCCCAATGACTAGTTTGACTATTTGCCGCAGGATTCTTGTCGGCGGTGACGAATGGTGGGTTGGGCAACCAAATGTGCAGCTACGCTATCACGTACGCGATGGCAAAGTTGACCAAGAGGCAGGGAATCATCTTCCCCTGGACGTACAAAGACCTGTCGAGGTACTTCCGCATCACGCTTCCGGTCATCTTGAACGAGACCACGTGGAAGTGTAGTGGAAGTGCGGGGACTGACTGGATGTCTGAAGAGCACTACCTACTTCACTCGCCCTGCGTCGTACTCTCTGGTTACTACCAGTCCTGGACTTTTTTCCACCACGCCAGAGAAGACGTCATCAGGGAATTCACTTTCCACGATTCCTATAGGTAAGAAATGTCAGTGCGAACGACGGATTTACCTGTTCGCGAATGCCTTAGTATATCACTCTAAAAAAAACGGAACTTCACCATTGCCAAGAATGATAAGGGAATTCTGATTCGCTTCTGATTCGAAGAGAGAAGGGGGCGTACGCCTTTTTGTGGAAATTTTCATGTCCAAATTGCCGCAAAAAGGCGTACGCCCACCTCTCTCTTCGGATCAGAAGCGATAACCATATCATTCGCGGCAATGGTTGGTCCACAGCGTGCTACGTGGTGAAGTCCTGCTTTTAGAGTGTAGTTGAAGCAGGTTGTAGTACAGCTCACGAGTAGAGGTCACGTAACACGTGATTCCTCCCGTCAGGGCGTGCTAACTCACCACTTGAAGCCCAGTGCAAAGCCAGTGAAGTATATATTAGGGGGAAAAAAGTAGATCGGGCTCTTTGGCTGCACGCATTGCATATGTTTGTAAGTGCTCAAACGTCGCCACGGCACCGTCGGCGTCATCGTCAACTGCACAGCTGTTTCGGCCTTATTGGGCCATCGTCAGCAGTACACAAGCAGGCGACATTTGAGCGGATGGCGTCAGAAGGTGACGTAGCACGTAATTCCTCCCGTCAGGGCGAGGTTACTCACCACTGAAAGCCCAGTGCAAAGCCAATGAAGTATATTAGGAAAAAAGAAAATAGCCGGGGCTCTTTCGCTGCACGCGTGATCTGCGCTGATTAGCTGAAAACGGGAGGCGTACGCGTTTGCGGGACACTTATGCAGCTATGTTAAGGCGTACGCTCGCGCCCGAAAAGGCGTACGCCCCGTGCTTTCCAGGAATGAAATGTGGTGCAGGTATTCTGTGCAATTGGTTGGGCTTCCGCGTGCCGTGCAGTAAAGTTTTAAAACAGGCGTTGATCAGCTCGCGTGGCTCAGGGGTTAGCGTGCCGGTCATGTCACGTCGAGACTGGAGAGGTACTCGGGTTCGAATCCCGGTGCCGGCTGTGCTGTCTCGGGTTTTTCCTGGGTTTTCCTCAGACGCGTTCAGTACCTATGTCGGCACAGTTCCCTTAGAAGTCGGCCCAGGACGCATATTCCCCCAGGGCGTAAGTTGTGACGTTGCCCACCTCTGGGAGACCGACAACGGCGAGCCCTTTCAGCACTACTCTTAAAAATGAACTTCACCACATAGCACGCTCCTAGCCAACCATCATCCCGAATGACAACGTTCTCGCCCCTGATTTGTTGAAAACGAGAGGCGGAGCCTATTCTGTGCCGTGCATAATGGACACATTATAGGCTCCGCCTCTCGTTTTCAACAAATCAGGAGAAAGAACTATGCCATTCGGGATGATGGTTGGCTAGGAGCGTGCTATGCGGTGAAGTTCTTAGTTTAACAGTGTACCGTTTCACTTCCGTGCCGTTTCGATTGATTTTCTACGGTCCCAGATCCACTAGTGGAGTATACGTATCTCTTGTGTCCGATGAAATTCCAAATTCCACGGATTGGTTTTTTTTTTTTTTTTTCACGTCCTGTCGCCTTTCTCTTCCAGATTGCAAGCGTGGAGAACGCTGAGCGAACTTCGAGGTAACCGCACACGTCCCACTTACGTAGGCGTCCACGTCCGCCGCGGCGATTACATCGGTCGCATATGGGACGCATTTCGGGGCACTTTAGCAGACAAGGGCTACATCCGGCGTGCCATGGACTATTTTCGGGGTCGCTACACGGAAGTAGTATTCGTGGTTGCGAGCGACGGCATGTCGTGGTGCAAAGAGAACATAAACAATTCCCTCGGTGACGTATATTTTGTGGGGCATGGCGACCCGTATAAACCGGGCCACGATCTCGCACTACTGGCTCACTGCAACCATACCATCATGACCTTCGGGACCTTTGGCTTCTGGGCAGGATATCTTGCCGGGGGAGAAGTTACTTACCTGGCAAACTTCACCCTTCCTGATTCCAGTTGGGCCAGTTCCAGGCCAGACCAGAAGCAGTGCTTACCGGACTGGATCCCGATTCAAGCCAATATTTCTTATCTGTACAAGAAGGCATCCTCCGAAGCCACTCCGCAGACGACCGCTAACGCCACCGTGACCCCCGTTGACGAGACAGAAAAGAAAGGGCGACTGTGGGAGCGACTGAAGGAGATGATGCGTCCCGTTTTCCGTTAATCGACTAATCCGACCGTTAATCGCTAATGTTTTCTAATACAGTGAAACCGTGAGGTTTCGTCTCCTAATGTGTGCTGTTGTGAAACAATCTCTAGCGCCACACGAAAGGCATTCACTGTTGATACTAAGCTACGGAGCCAGTTCGCACGATCCGCTAGGGGCGCTACTCGTCGGCCCGCTTGATCTGCATCGTGATTGGGCAATGGAACTGTTGCTGTCGTCTGCTACGATAGTCATACGTCCGCGCCTGCGCGTTCAAATTGACTATCGTAGCAGACGACAGCAAACAGTTCCTACGAAAACGCGTACATTCAACGCTTGTACAAAAATACTAAGGTAAGATGAAGTACAAAGTATTGCAGAAGTGATTGGAGCAATAACCAGACCGATCAGTAGCGCCACCGCTACCTTCCAAATGCGGCGCTTGGAGGGGTGTCTGACATGGCCGTGACAATCGTGGTCGTGTACTAAACTGCGAATACGGAATATGTTTAATGAGAGAGAGTACGATGTGTCGCGTAAATTTTACAGGAAAGTCCTTTTCTGACAGGCCGTGTGTTCAGGCGTGGAGGCCTGGAGTCTTCATTCACATCGCTGCAGAATAGCCGAATGAATACATTTAATGTGAATACGTAGTGTGTGGCGCACAAATTACAACTTCACTGCTGGTCGACGTAATGCCCTGAGGTGGTTTATTGCTGGATAGTGACGGACCTGTCCTGTTATCCTTTCGCCGCATCCTAAGTGCCGCATTGAGCCTCTGTATGCAATAAGGGGATAAGTCGAAAAATCTCAAACCGAGAAAACTGCATGCGAATATCTGATAAAATAATTGCAGATGGGCTTCCTCGAATAACGCAAATGGAAAATGCGTAACATATATGCATGTGTCCACTTTACATGCATGTCCCGTTAGCATCGTTTCTGGGTGTGTGACTTTTGTGTAAGTTACTTTTGTGGGGGAAGTTATGCAGTGGAGCAGCCTAGATCGTGATTATTATGCTGCTAAACGAGCACAATTTCGAAAATGTCCTGTATATGGCCTTCAGACTATGCCTTATTAGCTCGATGCACGAGTTTTAGTAGCACTGCTGACTCTGTCACGTGAGGTAGGAAGAACGGTTCATTTCCGCATCGTAGCAAAATTTAAGCTACACACACATGCAATTCCTGTTTCTTACCCTCCTATGGCGTGTCAATGAATTCCGATACAATCAACTGCAGTTTTCTTTGACAGGTACTACATACTCGTATGCAGATGTCATTGCAACAGAAATACTACAAAGTGGATAATTCGACTTGTCCCCTCACTGCATACAGAGGTTCAATTGCTTGCGAGAGCGCCTCCGGTGACATACTGGTGTGTACACATCTACCGAGTCCTTCACGAACGTCTCCAGTTCGCAGCCCAGTTTCGAAAGGTTGTCCTTTTGGGGTATTTCTCTCGTCTCAACTCTCTCTCCCGACATTCGGGCTCAACCAGCGAGAGCAAGCAAGTGGAGTTCGAACTACGGGGGAATAGTCGAAATCGAAACAGATCCAGGTCAAAAAAAAAGAAAAAAAAAGATTTAGTTCGTTACCGGAACCACTGAGTTTTTGTAACCAACGAAAATAACTAGGTAAATGATATGTTTTTACCTGAAGCATCAGGAGCAAGTTAGGAACGAAATTAAACACGAATGACTTTCACGAATTTCATCGTCCGTTTCTTATCGACGAACCGCCATCTTTACTAAGGACCTTCTGACCGAACCTGATGCACAGTCTCGACGCCCGCACAGCCTAGTGCGTGCCTGCGAAAGGGGGGGGGGCGGACCCCTCCCCCAATCTGAAGTGATGTGATTTAGCCCAATTCAACGACCCTACCTCTTGCAAGATGGCAAGTTTAGAGTCCGTTAGGCTTTGCTTTCCCGTGTTTCTCTCGCGCTAACAGTGGATCAGATGGAGTTGTTGAAATGCATATAAAAAAAACTTGTAGAATTGTACAATTCTTACATTTTTAGATTCAGTACATGACCTCCTTCCACTTCTATGCAATATTTACCTTTCAAACGCTTTCACAAATTTTTAACAACGAGTGGTCCCGGTAACGAACTATACAGTCGAGAAAAAAAATGCGAGCCAATGCAATTCAATCTCTCACCTATTTTTTTTTTATTTCTTCGTCGTATCAACATCAAACACAGTATAGGGTCAGATCCCATAACACATTCAATAGACGCATTGGTCGCGAAAAGTTCGATTATCGACGAAAAGTTCAATATTGGGTCCACTTGTACAGTCGGCGTCATAAACGGGTACGAAATGGTCGCAATATCTCTGTCGTTTCCTCCTTCCAACACTTCTTCCATAAGCGCCAAATGCCACGACGCTCGCTGAATCACGCTGCCCATGCTAGAAGAATAATGGACGAAGAGGATGTTCCAATCCAGCAGTAGCTCGTCGCACCTTTCCTCGTCAAAGCTTACGTTCTTCGAAATATCTTCGTGCCCCACTCCGATAGCGAGCGCCAGCTGACCAGTAACGCAGGCATCGTCGACCTTATAGTACGGTATCTTCAAAGACCGATAATATCCGGCCGGGCATGATCACAACGCGGCCGGAGCAATACGTGTAGTACGTGGACTTCGGGCACAGGTAATGAGGAACATAGAAAGTATGGTCGACGTCTCTGTAGACATGCATTTGATTCCAGACGAAACAGTGCATAAGTCTGTCCTGTGGATTCACTCGCTTTCGGAGGTAGTCGCGTAGCTGGACGGGACGAACCGAACCGAAACGTCGTCGTCGAGCTTGATGACGTGCTTGACGTTGGGACAGTGAACGGACATCCAATAGAGTCCCGTCGTAAACTTGTGAACGAGGTTAGCGTAGATGTCTTCGAATGGAAGGATGACAGTGTCTCCGAAGATGTCTGCTTCCATAGTGTTCCACGCTTCCAGCGTAGGATCTTCCGTACAACCCATGACGAAGACGATCGCCGAGTTCCAGAAGCCTAACATGGCGGCGTGTCCCAACGTGTCGCGGTAAACAGCATGGTGAGGGAAATTGCTCGGAGCGGAGTTGACATAGAAGAGGATGTCCACCCCACGGCGAAAGGCTTCGATGGTGGCCGAACCACCGATGTACTCGATGTCTTCTACGACGGAGCGCTCGGTCGTGTACTTGAGTGAATAATCCCGCGAATGTACCAGGGAAGTGTCTTGGAGCAAAATCGACATGTCGACGACGAACGATAAGGTGATAAGCAGTATACTTATACGTTTGCCGACGGTTGATATTCGTGCCATTGACACGTCTTTCTGAACAGCCGAAGTGATGACCTTGCATGAATATAGGCTTCTTCTTCTCCTCCTTCTTCTTCTTCCCACGGAGAATGGCCATTAGCCACAAGGGAGATCGGCCAGGGCTATGCACGCAAGGCTTCTTCTTCTTCTTCTTCCACCATAGGAACAGTGGCCACCAGCCACACAGGGCGATTGGCCATGCAGGGTTTCGTGCAAGGCTTCTAGCACGCGGGCCGGTGCTACGTGACGTCTTCCTCTTATTCTTCTTATTCTTCAGCCAGGAGGGCAGTGGCCGCTAGCCACAAAGGACGTCTTCTTCCCACACAAATTATACTAAATCATTTTTCTTCACGGACCACTCTGTACTCTAATTTATCCAGGATAAATTTTATGTCTACATTTTGACGCTAGGATTGATCTCAGCCCACGCTATTAAATTTCATCTTTTCGGAAGCGAATTTATTTTAGCTCTCATTCTTTATCAGTCACGTAACCGGATCAGTGACGGACGGGGCTGGGGTTGTCGCGACGTAAAAGTAATAATAATAATAGGAAGGAAGTGGTTGACCAATGGCCGTGCGCTCTGACCTGGCGACCCCATAGAGTCAAGGTACGCTTCAGAGTATCGACACTGAGGGAGCACTTTGTTAGGCGTCTTTGATCCTCAACTCGGGGTGGTATACGGGTGTGGTGCGGAAACAAGATGGCGCTCCTGCTCTCCCTTGGACAGAGCCGTATATTAAAAGGGAGTCTGGCCATTAATGGGTCATGCCTATACCTGAAGCTCCACCCACTTTTTCAGCTTTCCGACCAATGAAGTCTTGAAATATGAAGCCCTATCAATCAGCCTATCCTCACTATTTGCCCTCTTATCCAACATGGGCAGCGCCATTTTGGGTGGCAAGTGGATTGGATGGGATTGAAATGGATACCTCTCGCAATCTGCAAAAGTAGTGGATTGTTGGTGCAAATTTGATGAGCGCCACCTAGGGAGCGTAAGGCACGTCGGGAATTGTCGTCTGCTTCCGTCGTTGTACCGCTGCCGGCAGAACCACCTGCTGGGACACATTCTGTTGTCGGTATGATTTTTAAACAAATCTCCATGAATAGTTGGAATATAAGAGGCAATACTGTTTATATCCATGCAATCCAGCAATTAAATATAAGATTGTACAGCACAGCGCCGTTTTTGTTATGATTTTGTTGTGGTCGCCGTGTTCACTAGGCCTAACACCGGCGACAAAACGTATTATTTTCAGTTAGATATCGATGGATGAGCATAAGTTGAAACTGATTTCCGAGAAACTTATATTAGGATGTACATTTGCAGCGTAAAATCAGGTTAGTCTGTGAAATTTTTTGTCACGAAATCCCCGCTTCACTGAGTTTGTCTTCGTCGCCATTTTGGGTGGCAGTATGGTGTCATGGCGACCCCCTTGGTAAAAGGCAAACCAATCAGAGGAGCGAAATTGTGATTGACAGGTCGAGCCTCTTTTTGTGACTCCTCCCAATGGCCAGACTCCCTTTTAATATACGGCTCTGCCCTTGGAGATACCAGTGTCGATACTCTGAAGCGAAGCTTTATTTAGTGACTCTAGGCGTCCCGAAGCCGGTGACGAACCGATCTAAGCTTCCCGCTTCAATCACTTCAATCACCAATCCAACACTACCAAGAAGCACTCTTAGAACATTTTCGTGTTGCTGCACAACTGTTACTCATACATAAACATGGTGTTTGCTCTAACGTGTCCAGAAATTTTAAAGCGAGCGATAAAAAAGAAACGAGCGCTACTTTTTATCTACTTGACTAAGAAACAGGTGCTACTAGTGAAGCAGTTTCTAACTGAAGTAGCAGAATAGTACCACTCGCTTTTGTTTCATCGCTGGCTTTAAATATGATTTCCGGACACGTTAGAGCAAACACCCTGTATAATTTGCGTTACTGGTTCTGCGTTGTATTTGTGCTCTTTTGAAATGTCCTGTCCCCCCTCTATAATACTTCTGCCCTGAGGGTAATAAAATAAATAAATAAATAAGCACTTGGGCGAATTCCCATGAGCCTACCGTGAAGAGGTAGCGTTATATTTCGAAAGTACGGGTCTTCATTGGAATTCTCCTCGTACCACGGTAACCACCGGGATTATGGGCGAAGTTACCTCGTCGTCGTCGAGGGGGTTAGAGGGTGGTGACACCCCTCTAACCCCTAAAACAAAATATATGGGTAACATAGCCATCTCCAAAACCACCATATCCCACAGCTGTGCCACACGCGCATGGCGCGAGCGGCCCGTCGGTTCCAAGAAATTGGGGAAGGGGACTCCTTCGGATCCCTCAACAATTTGGGAGCGAACTCTCACTCATCGTCACACATTCCATACGAAGCTATAGGGTACCTCCACGTGAACGTTACATATGTAAGTTTCTGTTTGTCTCAGCAGATTTCCCAATAAAAAGGCAAAACGAAATGCTGCGCAAGGTAGAACGAAATCCCTTTGATCAGCAAAACGCCGACGCCCGTGCCGACGCCACTCAAGGTCACGTGATAGAGCCGGGTCACGTGGGGGAAAAAACAAAGTGAGTCATTGGTCATAGGCCGCGTCTGTGACTCGGATTGAGGCTTGAAGGGCATGAATCCAACGGCATCCAATATTCAATCTGCCATCTGCCACCCTGCAACAAGTGCTCACGCGCGTCAATCGGAAGTACCACCTGTTTCTTGCCTGCATATCTTGTGTCAGTGAATAAGGCCACCGTGTTGTTATATACAGGTATGAGGTATAGTTCCGAGATACCAGAAACGTTTGTACTCTTCTTGGTCATGCATGAAATCGCCTGTCATTTGATCTCTGCCATGGTATCAGCGTCATCCGAGCGTTGTCTGTTTGAGGAGAACTGAGTCATGTTTGGACTACCGTGCTGTAGTTGGAGGGTTTTACGCCTGGGGGACTGTGCGACTGCGCTTCGAAACGGGTAGAAGCAAACTAAAGCTAAACTCAGACCAAGACTAAAAAACGGCATGCTGCTTTTCAGACTTCATTACTTTTGACAACTCAGTTTTTCACCATATATTCCTTACAACTCAGTTTACATCCTAAATTAAAATGGCGTTATCACAAAAACGAATTAGAAGGGGCCTTGGAAAAATGCCCTACAACAGTGATTGCAAAGGACATCTGCATCGTTATCACCGTGTTATGCAAACATCTCGAACTCCATTTATTCCTTGAGATAATCGCGATGTAGCCTTCGCATACGTCTCATTTTACTGCCTATATGTTGCAGCAACTAGTTCTTTTTCCTTTCTTTTTTTTGACAGAGACAATTTGTATGTTGTCTGCTCAACCTTTCTTCAGGAGGAGGAGACGAAGCATGTTTCAGAAAAAAATGATAATGCTAGGCAGGTGCAGGGCATTTTCAGAGTTGGTTTTGCAAATGACTGGTATGACGTCAGTATGCAAAGATGGAAGTCACCCACATGAAGCACACTTGAAGCACATCAGTGACAGAAGTGTTGCACTATTTGCACCATGCAAGCATGGAACCCGAGGTACTGCGCCATCCTGCTCCGACAAGGCTATTTTTGCTGCACCTGCACTCACGTACAGAAGTAGACTGCAGAAAATATGAAAAAAAAATGGCTGGGTGACTTACCTGCAATGGGAGGCAGTTTATATATAAGAGCAAGTGAATCCAGTCACGGCTTCTCTTGGCGAGCTCTCAATTTACGAGAAACCATAAAAACAGAGCTTTTCAGGTTCATCTGAATTGCTTCATACTTTACCTACATACATTTTTTTTAATAAATCTGAAAATCTGGAACTCTAAAAAGCTCAGGAGCTATATTGATATCGTGTGAATGGTAGCATCCCATATCGTAAATCAGGAGGAACTCGTTGGGGTACCCACTGCCAAGTTATTTGAATTGCAGGGTACTTTTCTATTGAAAATGATTTCCAGTGCCCAGTGTAATTTGGGTACTGCAGGACCAATTCATTACCGTGTCATTTAGATAAATTCATTAAATATAGAAGTGAACTAAAATTAAGTGAAGAAGCAAAGCTAAAATGAACTGCTTGTATCAATGATTAGAAAACAGTAAACAGAAGACACATAATCCTTACGTGCTCGTGGTGGCCTGCAAGTGGCATGTGTGAGTGACAGTCGTAAAAACCATGTCCATAGCTGTTCCTAGCTATATACTACCCATATGCTAGCTATTCAAGGAAGCCACTTATACTTTTGAACAAATGTTGTCTGTGTTGTCGCGCATATATATCCCTCAAGTTCCTCAAAATGGATTTCGGAAAGAGAAGTATTAGGTTTTGTGAGGTGTTTTAAGGTTTCCCGAGAAAAGCAGGGAAACAACATAAGAGGGATGTAGCACGGAGGCGGCAACGGAAACGAAAAAGGTCGCGCTACCTTTCCCTTCTGCAGGGTTGCGCTTCCCTGTGGCTATGTCGTTGTAATCGAAACCTTTCTTTGTGTTGTGAAAACACGTGTAACTACGTTTGCAAATTGACGTTCTGAGGCTGCAACACACGTAGATTCACCACTACGTTGATGCTTGCAGTCGCCGGAGATGGGCAGCGAACCGGACGACGCGACGGAGGCCAAGAAGCGTGACTTGCCGCCGCCGGGCTGGAAACGGAACCCTTTCCTCCTGTCGCTGAAGAGGCTCGACGAACTGCTGTCCGAACGGTGCTTCCTTGCCGCCTCCGAGAAATCTCCCCTCGGCCACCGCATACCTGCACTGTGCATGTTGGAGCGGACAGCTCACAGTGCACTGTGGTTCGGTGGGCTCCTCCTCCTCATGTGGTTCTTCTCGATGGATCCGCCGTTCCGGACCTTTCTATTCAACGTCTTCCTGGGCAAGTAGAGCGCTCTCTCTCTTCCTTCACCTGCAACGTAACTCCAACGCTGACAGGTTCACCTCGGAACGACGGTGGTGAGAATAGTACTCGAACAACGCTGTGTCGACCTTTTACGTGATGTGGCAAGACGGACATTGTCGTAATACACAGCCAGTACACTGTCCTTGTGCTCAACGTATTCTTCACGTGGCAGCAGAGGCAGTGTTGCCAGAACGTGAGGCTGAAAATTGGGTGTTCAGATTTCTAAAAGTCGTTAGAATATGTATATCGGGAGAACTTGCAAAGCTTCACACAGGTATTCCTTGTCCGTATATAAATGTGGCAGAAACTTATTAGAACCAAAAGGCCCTAAAAACAATTAAATATGCTATACCATACAAGGCAGGCTTTCACTTGCTGAACTGCAAGCCCTTCTACAGAAGAAACGAAACCTTATGCATTGTGAATTTTTCTTTTTTCTTTTCTTTTTTTTATGAGAGGCAACATTGCTTCCCATGTGGTTAACTTTTTGCTATGTGATGTTTTTTCTTCAAGTAAACATACTCACCTGCTCAGAAATCCAGTTGCCTTCAGTGGAGGTAGTAACGAGGACCTAACATGGAGCGTGTAGAATCAGCAATATTGTTGTCAAACACTGTATACGTAGCGTCCGACTTCTTTGGTTAAACCCGTTTTTTTCCCAAATTTCAATCGCTAATCACATGCACTATCTGCTAGCAATTTATCAGAATGCGTGATAGAATAGAATAGAACCTGATTTTAACCTCCCGAAACTGGTAAAGGCATTTAGACCAAAAAAAAAAGTCAGACCGTACGTGTAAGTAGTAACTTTCGCAAGGACAAATTTCCGTGGATGCTATTTTTCACCGGAATTAAAGCCCCGCGAAGTAAGTGACACCCGTTAGAACTTTGTGGTGCATGATCAGCATACCACGAAATGTTCTCCATCCGAATTCATGAAATTATTGAGACCGCGAACTTTACCACCTACACGGTGTTGAGAACATATCTGCCGGAACACACCGGCTTCAGTACATTGTGTCGACATACAAGTTGATACTGTAAGTCATTGATTTTGCTGGGAACATATTTTTGTGTTTTGGGGGAAGTCATTATTGACACGAAAACTTAAATTTGCGAAAAACGCAAGCTCATGTTTCTCGGTGACATCAGTGTATCTACTTCGCTGGTACTTAAATTCGCAATTTTTGTCACTCGCTCCGCATGAAAAAATCCACTTTTCCAGAATGTGTGATGCATATGGCAATCTAGCTTGCTTGAATGTAGTTCGCACTAATCTTGCTGTTGACGTTCAGCAGAGGTACGAGGCAGGGGGAAAAAAATAGCGAGAAACGGATTTTGTCTGCAGCCTAACAAACTCGCAGTATACAATATTCAAATATTTGTTGTAGTAGTTTGCTCGAATGGATTGATTGATTGGTTGGTCGATGTCAAGTCACCAGATTTGTCGCTAGGCTTCAGACCAGCGTAATTTGTCCGTGTGCTGCTCAAAAAGTCACTAGGTACTGTCACTAGAACGACTGTATTTGTCAGAGATGCTCAAGTATCACTCTGTATAGAGCGCCACAAAATGGCACTTTGACATCTTTTATCGATGTGGCGAGCAGTGATACCACCTCCAGCTAATTGATAAAAGTTGATAAAAGTGTTGATAAAAGTAATGTGCATGACACAAACTCCACATGGCTTCTGAGATAGAGCAACGTAGAAATTATGTTGCAGTAGCAGTCCAGATATAATTTAGTGTCATGTTCAAACTCGCTTCACTTGTCTTCGGCTGACAGAGTGTGGAGCCTCGACGGCAGGCCTTGTGGTGCAGGTAGAAATGTTGAGAAAAAGTGAGGGGCGCGCCGATGCCACCATATTTTTTAGACAAGTATTTTCTGTAGCGTGTTTACTTGATCTTAGTACAGTGTGACATGGTGCCGAAAAAAAACTTGTCATTACTCTCGTTAACAGCCCGTGAAAACTTTGCAGTCTCGGCAAAGGCCTTTTTCGTTTCGGCACATGTTAGAGGTCATTTTGTTTTATGCTGGAAGAAGATTTGCAGAAAGTGTTTCTAAATCAAAGAAGGACATTATCAGGAAGGTATTGTGGCGGACACGCAAAAATTTTGCCGCAGTTTAACCTTATCTATCGTAATTGCCATCGTCGCTTAAGTGAGACTTACATAAGCTGTGTAGTAAGCACGTAGTGAAAGTAATGTTCGCATGGTTTGAGTGCACATCACAAAATTAGCCCACGTGAAAGGGTATAAGGCCTTGCAGAACTGGGAAAGTACAAGTGTTATCTAAGTGCATACCTCTCTCTGTGACGGTAGCTTCAAAAATGTAACTGTAATCAAGATAGAATGGCGTAGATGCAGCCTAACTGGTGGACGAACTCCATGGTAGGCAAGCCTGAGAGATGGACAAGACACGTAAACACAACACAACACGAAGGCTCAAAGTTTCGTGTTGTGTTGTTTACGGGTCTTACCCATCACTCAGGCTTGCCTATCATGGAGTAACTGTGATTAACTTTCTCAAGTACAGTAGTGCCATATTTTTTTCACGCGTAGTTTTGTTCTTCTTTGGAACGTTCTATATACCGGACATTCACACGAGCGACATTGCCCGCAGAAGTGGAAGACACGAAAAACGTCATAACTTCTGAGCACGAGCGCTCAACGTCCTCTGTTCACACTGCTACCACGGGGAATATCCTGCAGCACAGCCACAAGATATTCCGTAGCAGGCGACAGGAAAGACACTGACGGTGTCGTCTGCTAAGCATCATCTGCTAAGTGCATAGTACGCCACTCCCGATATTCTGCACCGTGCGAATGCTCAACATAGCACGGGGCGGAACTTAGTCTCCGTGAGCATTGTTTCCGCTCTTTCTTCCGCCGGAATATTCCGCGAGGACGTCGCTCGTGTGAACACACGGATAGGAACGCAGCTCCAATTAGACAACATTTTAGCGTAGAAAAAGGGCTTGCCGAAAGCAGAGTGGCAGTAAAACCCTCGAGAAACTGTTACGACTTCAGCGTTACCATAGTAACGCACGTGACGCACATCACTGCCGTTGCACAAAGTACTAAAGTCAAATCATGGAGAATCGCAGCTTGCTCAGAGCTGGAATTTGTAAATCGGTCACCCTTCTACATTTTCCCCCGTTAATTTTCCCGCAGCACTAACGCTCGACGTGATCTTGGTCGCCATCTTGAAAGCTACTTGCAGACGACGGCGTCCAGGCGTGACGAGGGAGCAGTACGAGAGCTCGCCTCAGGCGTCCCACCTCAGCTTCCCGTCCGGCTTCACGTCCCGCGCCGTTCTGGTGGCCCTCATTGCCGTCGACCACAGCCACTTGTTCCCCCTCTTCAAGTTGCCCTTTGTGGTCTGGTGCTGCGCAGTGGCAGTCTGCAAACTGCTCATGGGACGGCAGTTCGTTGGTGACTCCCTGGGTGGTCTTGTGCTGGGGTACCTGGAGTACCACCTGGTTGTCGTGCCAATGTGGTTGTCGCAGGACTCTGTGGGTTTCTTCTTCAACCTGCTCGACGACGATGCGGCCGTCGGAGTGTCCTTGTGACGCTGGCTCTCGTTGATCAGAATGTTCCGGTTAGAGTTCCTATGTTCGGTTGGTTTTGTGTGTCTCATACATGACGTACATCTCATACATGACATATCGTGCGGAGAGTAAAAGACGTGGTGGTTCGTAAAACTGAGCTGACTCGTCCTCTTGGACAAAAAAAAAAAAAAGTCATCTTCCAAGGAAGTGTTTTGCTGAGCGGGTCCGAAAACAATATTTGGAGATGGTGTTGTAGGAAAGATGTTGGCTGCAGCCAGTGGGATTGACGGTCTGAAGCTGAGCTTGGCAAATGTTGCGGTCACGTTGCAATTTAGAAATCGACCAAGTGAGCCAAAGGTGCAGCAAAATCTTGGGTATGTAGAATACACTGCAGAGAGTATTGCTGACGTAGAAGGTATGGATACATGATAAACTGGGATTGCTGGTGAGGACGTTATCGCAAGAGCTGTAATACTGATCTGGTCTCAAACTCGACTATCATAATTTAGATTTAGAATCTATTACAGCTACCTAAAAATGTAAAACAAAAAAATGCAAATTGGTTGGTTCCCAAGGAGCGAAGACTGCAAATTAGATTTCTTAACCTCTTGTATCCATCCATTACGCCATTTATATTTACATATTTATTTTTGTATATATTTATTTCTATTCATTGATTGTGCCACTGTCCCAGCTGCGGACGGCTCCCATGTTGACTATTTCGCCCCAAACAGGTGGAAAACACATATTCGCATCACTATAGCCACATTAGGGTGCATCTTGAGAAGCAGACAAAAAATTTACTTTTCCTTCCCAGACTGCACAGAAAAACCCATAACCTTATGGCTGTTTATTTGTCACACTGATTTTTTTAAAGGAGACAGAAAAAGAGACTTCCTCATTTTTTGCATTTTCCAGAAATCTCCTATTATAAGTAATTGACTGGCACTCGTCAGTGCAACCTTGGTAAGTGTGTCACAGAAGGTTGTGTCCCTCACACAACTTGTCAGATGATACACTAGAGCTCTGCACTGGTCGGCATTTTCCGGGACGGACCCAGCCTTCTTGTTTTTGTGCTGCCTGGCCTGGCTCAGCTCAGCTCAGTGGCCCAGTGAGAAGAGCCCAGCCCAGCGTTTCCAGTCGTGGCTGAAATTTACAACAAGAGGAGACAAGGCAACAAAAACCTGCAAGAACTGGCGGTTTAACACAGCAAACCACACAAGGCCGAATGAAATTCAGAAAGCACACGGTCATGTGCGTTGTTGTTACGCTACACATTTTTGTGGAAGTAGAGCAGGATGTCGACAAACTCCTCCTCCCAATCCCTACCTCCTCTCTCACCGAGGTGTGTGAAATATATGAGAAACCAGGGCCAATGCGAAGTCCCTTTGAGAAGGTTCTAGAGGGTCGAATCAAGCACTTTATGATATGAACTGATAGTCCTCCGTTGTGTGGAATTAGCTCTATGATACACTGCCAACACAAATTGTGATGTCTGTTCGGTGTGCCTCCTAACTCTTCATCTGTCATGGATCACATAATTCGTGTGGATGAAATCTCCCCCCGAAGACGCAAAGAAATAGGCCGTGAGTCTAGTAGACAAGTGAGATTGCGGAGTATTATCGTTTTATCGTGTTCTCTTAACGCTGTACAACGGACAAACCGAGACATCCTAGGCTGCGAAATTACACGACCCACTCGAGACTCACAGGCACGTCCCTCATAGTTCAACGCCTTCATTTCCGACATGAAAACTTGCAAAACTGGTAAAATAGGATGCAATGTAGAGGGCAGTCTCGCTGTTCATCCAAAACAATGTCACTATCACGAGATATTCGATCACTCCTAAAATAATTCCGCCGCAAACATCTCCTATGTAGTGGCGGCCCAGGAGGACCCTTGAGCCGGCCACAGCGGCGCACCAGAGAACCGACGCCAGTTTAAATACTGGGAAAACGGAGGTCTTTAGGATGATGATGCACGACAACATGGCTGTCCTCGACGCATGGCCTGATGGGAAGGATAATTTGTCGATGGACACCGTAAAGAACATGTCTTGCCGGTTGACGACTGGACGCTTGCGCCGTGCGGCTGATTTCACACAGGCTACTGCAATGAGGTCGATGCACAGTGCTGGAAGGAGGAAAAAAGATAAAGTTGAAGAGGACAGCCAAAGCTGCACTGCTTAAATGACGACAGTGAATATCGACGTCATGCGGCAGGGCGTGCCCTGGTAGCTTCCTGGTACACAAGTATTTCGTATCATGCTGTGATTACTTTGTGGCACATATGAAAAATTAGTATAGGTGAATGTATCCACTGAATGTACAGCATCCTGCAACGTTAACTGTAACGCTGTGACTGCTGGGGAGCCACCCAACGGGCGCTAAGTAGATTTACGAGTCCCTCGTTTTATGAACGCGTGCCGTTCATAAATCGAGGGCCGACTGGTATAGGAGAAAAAAAAAAGGAGGGTTTTATTATTAGCAATTACTAATAACTTAGCCTTACACAATAATGTAGCTTAATCAAACGATACTTGCCAAGGAAAAGATTTATATAGAAAGCACAGAGTTCCCTGTCTGTCACGAACCATACAAGCAGCACGTCCACTAGTAACCAAGGGATGCCATGCGCAGAGTACTCCAAGAGTATCATCGTTGACCTCCAGCTCGCCATCGGCGAATGGTTGTTGGCAGCCAGAAAGCACTTGCTCGACAGCTTTTCGTCGGCTTGCTTGAGTTGGAGAAGTAGCGGGTGGCACTTCAACCCCGAAGTTTGCTGTTGTGACATTTTGAGACTTCCCGGCACGCTAGTTAACACACCACAATAACCGGTATTTGGAACGTTTTCGTCAGACGTACGCCTGAAGGGTCTGAAGTACCGTGCGGCAAGGATTTGTCACAGTTTGCCGGAATAATGGCAGGTAGAGCAGAATAGCTCGACCGACCAATGTCAAATCTGACTTATTAGTTCATTTGTAATGCGTAACCACGTATTAGTGCTGCGAAAATATTCCGCCGATGATCTACCGCCTGCGCCGGCTTTTGGCGGCTTGCTGTGGTTTGCTTTGGCTGTTTTGATTGGTGGCGGCGGCGGCTTGATCCAGCGAGTGGTGCCGCCGCCGCTCGCTTTTTGGCGATCGGCGCGCCGCTGTCGGAGAACGAAGACTTTCCCCCTTCTGCGTTTCAGAACACCACTGGGGGCAAAACCTAAAACCACATCGTAATGCGATTGTTTTTCTTATTTCTGTTGCAATAATATTCTGTCCGTTCGTTGTATGTAGACAACTACTCATACGTTGGTTGGTTGGTTGGTTGGTTGGTAAAATACGTAATTTGCGGCAATGATGTGGTTAATGGTGAACAGGGACTGAAACCGAAACTAATATCGGTTCGGTTACGGTTACAGTTCCGTTTCAGAACTCTGAAAGGGATTGGACGTTTTAATATTTGCGGTTAATGGTAACCAAACAGTCGAACCGGTGATCCTTTTTCTTTTCTTTTTTTTTTTATCTGGGATGTATCCGCAGGCTGAGTGGATGTCGCGAAGTGAGTTTCAAAGTGCAAACGGGTAAAAATGAGCATATTTATCTTCGACGCACTTTTGCCGTTTGTGACATTCCCCGTAAAATAATTTGTTGCGGTCTCTATTTTCTCGTGCACATTCATTTTGCTCTTGCTGTAACGAACAAGAAAAATAGCGTGCGTTCAGCAGTTAAGCAAACAGAGATGTGGAAACAAACAACGTGCAACTCTGGGTATCTTAAATGATCACAATAATACAGTTCGCCACTCATAAGTAACGTGCACAACAAATGAACATGAATCTACAAAACTTCTGAACGAAAAACACAACGACGAAGAGGTATACTTTAACAGAGGCACGTACTGCACTGCTGTTCGCGTTCACGCTTGAACCGATTCATATGAACCGGTAACCGCAATCACATTTTTTTGGTTCGGGTTACGGTTTCGGTTAATCGACGATGGCGGATTGCGGTTCCGTTTCGGTTTCAGTCCCTGGCGGTGAATCTGCCGACACCACTAAAAAAAAAAGGAAGATCAGCGACCACGATATGCCTTCACCAAACACGGAGGAAAATGTGGCAGTAGGGAGACAAAATATGTCAACGTGACATCTCTGCTGTGCATACCCCTATTGTTGTGAGGAAAATATTTTCTGGAAGGTCCCAGAAATAGACCTCTTCCTGTTTACAAAACAAACGACATCAGATGGTAAACAGCGCCGCCAACCTGGCAGACTGGAACTACTACTACAAAAAAAATATATATATTTTCGAACAAGGCAGCTTGGCAACATTTTCTTGAGTGTTACGAATACAGAGGCGGCATTTTCGAAAAATGAGGTATTACGATTGAACAATGAAAAATATTACTGGTGTGAAGCATAACTAACCTTTGTAGTTCGTACTCTTGTCGAAATGACCACCGGCATGGTGGTAGCCAAGGTGTCGTGCTGAAGTCTCTGAGGTGGTGGGTTCGAATCATATACCACCGGCGCTGCTGTGTGAGGTTTTCCCTGAATATATATATATATACAAAAAGGAAAAATAGCCGAATCTCTGCCGGCTTGCACAGCGGCCTCCACAGGTGGCGCGGGATGTCACTGATGAAAAACACTGATGTCTCGCCGAGACACACTGTTAGCGCCGACCCAAGATGGTGTCATTTCCCTGCGCCGTGCTGACGAGCTCCAAGTAGAGCGAAACAGCTGTCCTCGGCTGGGAGTGCACGATCAAATTATAAACATATGCTCAACGTGCAGCCACAGAACTGCGACTGTTTTTCCTTATATAAATAATATATGGTTCAGATGGTTGTTTGCCTCATATGTGGCGAACCAGCAGGGAGATAATGTAATTAATTCACAACTAGTGTATGGTAGCTACATCTCATTTACTTTTGAACGCTTTCAGAAAGGTTTCTACAGTGTTCCGTACCGTCAAGGTTCCTTTCGTGGATAACCATAAACACATATACAAACAAGAAGGAGTTAAAAGTCAGCTCCGTCGATATTTCGCTGCTACACGTTGCGTTCAAAGTTCCCTCTGTGAAACCATACAGCGCATGCGCGGAAATTTTGTTCTAACCTCCACAGCGGCACCAAGGACGTGTGCACACTTGACTCACAAAATATACCGAGTTTGCAGACTGCACAAGTCGATTCTTACAGCTTTAGCGCAAGATTTTCTTGTACTGTACCTGGCCAAGGCCATCTAACCGAAAGAAGGGCTTGCCCTCTACTGACAGGACGTGTCGTTTGTCTTTATGCCAATCGCAGTCACGCTTGTAGTGACCTTTGCTCATACAAACTCGCCGAACACTTGAACAACAGCCTACAGCAGTCAATACATCAGTGGAGATGACCTTTAACAGTATGCTAACACAAGTGATATTCGGAGACCCTTCAGAAGCGCACATGTAAAGTCATGGTACGTCTTGTGCGTCAACCTTCGTTCAAAACGAGCGAAAACGGTCACAAATTTTAGAAACGGCTCTATTATTTGGCACGACATTTCAGAAGATCCACTTTTTGCAGTTTTTGTTGGTCGAAGAATTCCACGAGGCCGCCATCTTGTCCTGGAGTTCCTGGTCGGCCCACGGAAGAACTATGCACATGAAAATTCGTCCCGTGCGACTGTCCGTCGGAAACATGGACACGGGGGAAAAGGCTTCGCCACCGTCCACGAACTCTCGTATTTTCGCGTATATATCGGGATAATGTCTCGCCAGGTGAACCCCGCGCGTCTCCAACTGTTTCTCCACTTGCCTCAGCCCCTGTAGTCGTTGCCTGTGCTGGGGCGCCACCCCGTTTGTACCGGCAGGCGGTGGTACTACCGGTAGGATGAGCGTCTGCACGTCGTCTTCCGGCAGCGGGCTCGTCAGGCGCAACTTCATCGCTTTCACAACCATCTCGCGCGAGATAGCGCTAATACCCGCGGGCGTGTTCACTTCTTGCGTCACACAAACGGCTACTAGGAGGACAAACTTCCGGTCCGGGTCGTAGTCGTCGCAGAGCGACCGCACTTGAGCATAAACGCGAGCCCCCATATCGTGGGGAAGAAGGTCAGTCCGCGGAATGTAGAACATTTGGCCCCGGACGGAGTCCCAACCCCCTTCCAGGAACTGGGCCGCCTTCTGCGGTCCGTGGAAGACCATGCGGACGACACCGCGTCCTCGGGACATGAGCCCACGCTGAGCGCACACGGAGAGGTGATGTCGAGAAGTCGGGTCGTGGCGGATCTTCTGCAGGACTTCTTGGCATAAGTTGGAGACCCGCGTGAAGGGACACCGGCGCGACTCCCGGTGGTGGGTACGGCACACGCGGCTGCAGAAGTAGCTGTAGCACGTGGGGCAGGTGTGCACCTTCACCTTGCCGCTCGTGTCGGTGGCTAAGATCCTCTGGCAGAGGTTCCACTGGCATTTCACCATGGCCGGCTGGTCGGGAAACGTGGTCTGCGACGCGGATTCGGGGTCGGACGTGTCTACGGTGGTCGTGGTCGTGGCGGCGAGGTTGGCGTCGTCGGTGAAGGGTTCTGCTGTGGGCTCCGTTGTCACATGCCTCGGTGTATCTGCAATAAGAAGTGGGTTAATAACGTTCCTAAATGGGTCTTTTAAACACTTCTCAGATGGGTTGCTGTTGCTGCTATATAGACACAGCTGTGATGACCTCGTGGTATTAGACGTACCAACATATGTTTTGAAGTGTCAACATGACCGATTTAAGAACTGTACACAAAAGGAACACGCATTTTCTTGAGCTCGTCACAGGTCTTCTGCATGCGGTCCTGCTGACGAACGCAGGTGGTGACACGCTGTAGCTGATTACTATATATGAAGCGTGCTGCCCTCTGCGGGCTATGCGGCTTGAGTACGCTACTTAAGAATAGCTCTATACTTGAGTAGCTGAGGGGTTAGAAACGCTGTAAGCAAAACATTTCAACGAATGTGCGAGTGTGGAAGCGAAGTAAAAAGCGCAAAAATGAACGAGGCCGAGGAAAGAGCAGAAAAGAGAGAGAGAGAGAGAGAAAACTTTGTAATCAGCTTTGTTTTAGTTGCTCTCTGTTATTCTAACTTCTATGTTGCGCTTGGCGAAAGTCTGCATCGGTAATTACAACCTATATTACCAGTGATGCCCACTAACTACTTCCACAGTAGTTTAACTATAACTGCTTCGCGATTGAGTAGTTTAACTAGTAGTTTAACTGCTTTTCAGGGGAGGTAGTTAAAACTACTTCTTTAACTACTGCAATATGTATTTTAACTACATCAATAACTACTTATTAACGTCGTCCATCAATCGCATTCTATAGTGTTCTCGGGCACCTAAATATGAATCACAAGCAGTGATAAAAGTGAAGATTTAGTACGCATGCACAGCACAATTGTTCTGCACCTCCGTTCTCATCAAACAAGTAGCTTAAGGTAAAAGTTGGAAGCACAATCGTGCCGCAAAGCTTGCGGCAAAATCGGTAGTAGTTGGCGCCCGTAGTAACCTCACTACTGTAGTTAACTACTCCAAATAGTAGTTTAACTAGTAGTTGCCACTACATTTCTGCAAGTAGTTGATAATTACTTTTTAACTACAATCAGGTAGTTTAACTACATGTAGTTAAGTACTGGCCAAATCTACTGCCTATTACTGTTCCCGAGCCATCTGAATACTACTGACCGCTGCATAAGAGCCAACTGAATTTCGCATATCTTATATATCTGAGCTTGATATGTATTCGGTTCTTCGAACTTTTGATGCCACTCTTTTTTACTAATGTATTGCTACGATTGTGCGATCGACTAGAAAATGTGTGGTGTTGGTCTTGGCGAAAAAAATAAAAGTGAGAGAGCGTTTTGCTACGGACACTTATATAGCCCATTGTATTTATGTTGCCCCAGTGCAGCCGGGAGTCCGTTCTGGCTACACTATTGACCCCCGGCCGGTCCCCACAATCATTTCAATTTCAATATATCGATAGGAAACTGCCAAGAACGTGTAAAAAGTGCGTGACCAAAACAGCGGTGCATTGACAACACGTGCAGTGCTATGGATATCGCCTAGCTCCCACGGACACTTTTGGTATGGTGACCTGTATATGGTGAGCATATACTTTTGGAACGAAAGATGATTCCTATATAGCAGGAATTCAGTGTGCGGTCTCTGCTGGGTCTAAAAACATCCAGTTAGAGTGCAGACGACATCTCTGTCAGGAGAAGCAAGGCAGTGCATTCTGGGAAACAAAGCAGACGACCGCCTTAGCTCGAAAAGTCACTTACTGTGCAATACTCAGCGGAATAAGGTCCTGAGCATGCGCAACGAAAAGTCTCCGGTTCTGGAGGCTGGTCAAAAGAGACAGCATGTTAGGGTTCGCCTTTTTCTCACAGTGCCATTATATAGCAGAACTCGCGCATGCGTGTTGAAAATTTGCCACGCCAGACTGTCGTCTGCTTGTGACTAGGAAATATAGCAGATGACGATTATAAAGTGAGAGTCCGACTTAGATATGTATTCGTACAGGGGCTTCTGGTTTGCTTTACGAGTACAGATGAGATGACCAGGAGGCCAGAGGTGCTTTGGGCAACGTCATCTATATGCGCGAGGTTCTAGAATAAAAGAAGCCTGCATCACAGAAGTTAAAAAACTAAAAAAGAGCTGGTGCGCTTTCTACATTGAAGGTTGGTAAAGGCACCCAACTCAGATAAACGAACTGTCGTCTGGCTTCGTATTTGAAATGATACAGCTTAAAGTGCCACTATGAACTAAAATATATATATATATTTGATTTCGTATTATATAGCCGTCCCACAGCTTTTATCCCATCTCCTCATCCTAAAGATGAAATAAGCTGAATTAAATTGAATAATTCTCGCTAAAAAAACTGAAAACTTGGTAATTTCGGAATCTCCAAGAGTATCGTGACCAGGTGTTTTTGCGTCTGTCTCCCAGCAATAGCGCGCGTCTCCGCTCTCGGCCCCACGTTGTAAGACTATAAGGAGCTGTTTTGCGTCGACAGAAACGGACCCGCGAGGAACAGAATGTTGCCAGTCGCGAAACTGAGCGCATCATGACGTCATGCTTCTTTAAACTAGAAATTATTATTTTTTTTATGATAATTGAGTGTCACATAGAGCAACAATGTTTTGGAAGAATGAGACCGATAGATTGGAATGGCCTACATTTCCGGAGACACGACATCAATTTAGTCCGCACAGTGGCACTTCAGAGAGAAGTCAATTTGAAATAAATACGGAATGAATTAAAATTTGAAAGTGGTTGTCACTCTTCGCCCATCCCACGTAAATGCCCGATATACACTCTAATAACCCTGTCACACTGGCTGTCTTCAACGACCATTGAAACCAGTGACCATTGAAAATGCACTGATCAAATTGAATGCATGCAAACCATTGAAATGCACTGATTTCAATGGTCATTGATCTCAATCGTCCTTGAAGACTCCCCGTGTGACAAGGGTATAAGAAAAAAAAAGAGTAAAATGGGGAGTAAATGCCGCCTTTAGTCCCCTTGATTGCCCCAATGACTCCCCATTTTAGTCTCCTAACCCCGACATTTACTCCGCAGGACTGCAAATTGTCACTGAACTTCGCGCATGGTCTTCCGAATGCAACAGTCTTACGTAAATATGTGCTCTTATTGGTCAATTTGATGGCATAAGGCTGTATAACTCCGCCAACTTAGCAATTTTCCACCAACACAGAGTAAGAAACAGTTTACGCTTCATTCTTCGCAAATTGTGCCCTATGTATGCCGCAAGATTTTATATCACTCGATATATCGCGATTGAAGGTTTGATTCAAAATATTTTCATGCATGTACACGAATTATGTACCTGGGGGCTCTTAGAACAGAGCGTGAAATGCAGTCTCTACTCTGTGACATTCACTTACTCCCGTGCATTTACTCCCGAACGGGATTATTTTTTTGTGGCAATGCATTTAGTCCCCAAAAGGAGTAAAAGTACTTTTTTTTTTCCTTAGAGTGTACTTGCATCGACGTGAACCTGCATTTTCAAAGTGTTACGGCAAAAGGCGATGTCCATCTTGGGGCAAATACAGTAGACCTCTCCCTTTTTGTAAACAAATGACGTCATATAGTGTACGACAGCGCCACCAATTTGGTAGAGTTGTACTATAGGCTGGAAGCTAGGGGGGGCGAAAAAGGTCGCGCCCGAAAGCCATATGTTCTTGAGGGGATTACGATGGTCCCTGAAAGGGATGCGAACTTCGGTCCTGCTTTTCTTTTAATAGGAGGCAGCGAACACGTGCCCATTCGTGGAACCAGGCCCTCCCCCTTCCGATTTGTTTCGGTTTCAGTCTGTCTACCAACGTCATGATGACGTTTCCTGGGTAGAGGTCTATACATAGACCCATAGAGCCGCAAAGGGACAATCTCAACAAATGTAAAACAAACGTAACGGTGTCGTCCCTGACCGATAATCAGGAGGGTCCACCACATTCACCCCCTTGCGCTGGGGCACACACATAGGCTTTTTCGTGAATTGCTCGTCGACCAATAGACGCGTAGCACTGTTTAAGAAGAAATAAAAAAAAATGGAGGCGCACCTTGACGGATGACGATTTCAGGCGAATGGTCGTTGGAGGACCCACTGGAACACGTCTGCTGCGGCACGGTCAGATGGATGTTCCCGACAGAGCCGTGGGTATCCTGGGTGTCCTGCGAAGTAAGGAAGCGGCCGTCCTGCTTCAGGATCGAGATGGGTGTGGAAGGACGGGCCCCTTCGCTGCCACGTCGTTCTCCGCGTACATCGGGTGAAGGGCCCTGTGCAGCGGGACTGCAGCGGCCTGGTGAAGCAAACGCTGCATGAAGAATGAATGCGTTTTGAAATGGCTGGCTTACGGCAGGGAGACGCACACACTTACAGACGTGCCGTATTTCTGGCGAGATGGGACTCAGTGTAGCTGTCTTCGAGGGTGTTTCCAGTCTGCTAGAGTGCGATGGAGATATGTCTGAGAGGGCCAGCAGAGAAGACAGCATGTCTTCCAGTGTCACGTCTTCTTGAGATGAGAACTCGCGTCCTGCACAAAGGAACGGTTAATTGTGAGAGTGTTTCTGCCGTCAACAGTCAGACTTGAAAAAAAAAAAAAAAATAAAACAAAAAAATAATGCGCCCAACGTGGGGCTCGAACCCACGACCCCGAGATTAAGAGTCTCGTGCTCTACCGACTGAGCTAGCCGGGCAGTTAGTGTCAGGGGCGAAAAAGACATGATTGAGGTCGAAACTATATTCGGACTCAACAATCATTGTAATGAGAGTTCAGCCGACATCCTACAGCATGAAAATCTCTCGCACAAATAACTGTACTTCGTATCTGCAGTTCCGTTCAACAGCTGCGTCCTTAAATTTCTCATTTCGAACTCTCCCCGCCCAAGCAATGCGCGCAAGCGATCCGATCTCCAGGCCGTCCGCCAGATGGCGAAACCAGTCTCGCTACCGACTGCTCGGTTGCATTCTTCTCCGCACTTCGGCGCTGGTGCACATTTCACAATGGCGGCCCCCTGTCGTCCGGTTGTGCAGTACGTCGTCGTTCGCGGCGATCTTTTAACGGAATTGAAGTGGCCAACGGGTGCAGTGATTGCACAAGCATGCCACGCTTCGTCGGCAGCGATGCATCTTTTTAAAGACGATCCCAACACTCAGGCTTACACAGCAAACTTGGACAGTATGCACAAGGTAGTCCTCGTGTCACCTGATGAAGATAAGTTGAGAAATTTGGCGGACAAGCTGCGAGAAGCCAGTGTGGACCATAAACTATGGATTGAGCAACCGGAGAACATTGCTACGTGTCTAGCGACAAAACCATACCCCAAGGATGAAGTGCAATCGTATTTCAAACAATTTAAACTATTCAAGTGATCTTAGGTATGACTGTCACCAGTGTATAGACCTGTCAAGTCCTGAAACAAAGTTTGTTAACTCCTGGCGTGCTCCGCAGTTTTGTTTTGATGTGAATTTTATTATTGTTACGTCGGAGAAGCGTACTGCTACCAAAAATAGGCATAGCTTTTTAAGCTCGGTAACAGACATTCAAAATAAGAAAGACTGTTGAGAGCACCTATTTAATATGCAAGGAAACTAGTCTAGCTTTCGTATTTGCTCTCAACTGTCTTAGTTTTATTTTGAATCACTATCGTCGACAACTTGACATTGACCTTCATATATTTTGCATACAAATGAATGTGCGTACGCGCTTCTCTAGTTGATTTGGTTACAGAAGGCATAACATAACTCCACTGCGCCCTGTGATTATCTCGGAGCTTCGGAGGCAAACTTTTCGGCGAAGCGAACACTTCTCCTTGTCAAGTTCGACGACCGTGACATAGACATCGGGGACAGAAATGGCTTTTATCGGTGATGCCACCGTCAGATGGGAGAAAGCTTGGTGTTCGGGGATCGCCTGCTATTCATAGTCGCTTGCTTGCAAGACAGAAGACAAAAGCAGACGACAGGTGCATGACATGAGCAAGCGCGAACGTGACAATGATCGGAAAAAGAAGTTATTTATTAACCTCCTAAAGGGGGCCCTCCCCGGTGCTTTGAACTCAGTTGTCTTTGTTTGAAGACAGGAACACGGAGGCTACCTTCGCAGAGATCTTGCCAATAATGAGAACGGAGGCTCGCTGTGCTATGTTTGTTCCAGGATGGAGCCCTCCTCGGCTCATTTGCCTATCGGCGGGTTTCGCTTCGGATAAAGTCCGATTCCGCCCGATACGTACCCGGCGAATCAGATTTAGTCTGAATCCAGTTACAACGGCCATTTCCCTCCAGGTTACTTCCTGACTAACAACTGCAGTTAAGGAACAATGCCGGTAAAACGGGTTAAAGAGAACGATGCCAGCCATTGCTCGACCATGTCTGCGACGTCGACCGAAGTGCGATGAAGCCGGGCATCGATTCCGCTTCTGCCCTTCGCGGTGAGAGTGAGAGACAGGTCTGGCAACATTTCCTTCGCGCCATATTGAATAAACCCGTGTGTGTGTGCACGTGCCCGAGTTGGACGTGTGGGAAGTCAATTACTGCGGATGTTTGCGGAGAAGACCGCCCTCTCGAACGCATCCAACGCGTTCCTCCTGATGAATATGGGCGCCGTGATCGCCTTTCTCGCGCGCGTTAGGTCGGCCTTGATTGCCTGCGGCGACAGTTCAGTTTGCGGAAATGGGCTGCGTCGAAGCACGCGCCATGACAGCTGTATGAAATGATCCATGGGATAGAGCAGCCCGTACCCGACATTCCATGGTTAGGGTGCGATTCTTTTGAGAGATAAGTGCCGTTCACCGGTGGCTTATCCAGAACACAAGCACGGGGGAGAGGTTCTTTCAGTGACGATAGTTAAAACAACTGTTATGTATCGCTGCCGTCTTGTGTCTAAGCTGAATAATAAGAGCCCCCTGTGGGGTGTACCCAGAGTGGGTGTATAAAAGCGGTTCTTCCAGCGGTATCTTCCAGAGGACAACGCGCCTTCGCCGTAAGCAGTAAGCGAAGGAACACGCCGCACACGACCAGGGATCGGAACCGAAACGGAACCCGAAGCGAAAACCGCTAACAACCCGTACCTTTCGCTGAACCGGAATCGAACCGAAACAGCTTTTTTTTTTTTCTCGCGTTGAACCGAACGGGAACTGAACCGAAATACATTTAGGCGGTTATCGGGTCGCGAAACGGTCGAGACGTAATGTGCGTTGTGAGAGATCGAAACTACTATTTACACAGCGGATTGAGCCTCGTCGCCAAACAAATACGAAACCGAAACTGAAGAAAACGAAACTGCCACCAAGTGCGCGAGGTATTTCCTCCTCGCAGCTACCGCGTTCATTCAGTTGTGTTTGGTCTTCCTTTTGGCAGTTGTAGGCTTCCTTCCGTCGTCGACATCATCTTGTAAGCGAATTTTGTCGTCCAGCAACCACCAAGTTTTCATTTTGGGCTGTGAAAATAACGGCCAGTCCACGAGCAGGATGTATACGATGAGTAAACATAGAGAGTACAGTATGCTACCGTAACGCTGCACCCGAAATGCATATCTGTAACACGCGGCGTTGAGGTGAACCACTGCTGCGTCGATAACAACAACAATAAAAGTACATTTGTGTTATTTGAGAATCGTAAGTATGTGCTTGCTCTTAATACAAGTAATGGCAATCTGCTCGAAATTAACTTTCCTGCACCGGTTCGAACCAAAATGCCTGAACCTGAAACCGAACCGAAAAAAATAACGGTTCCGATCCCTGGCACACGACCAGTCAGGGTGCTCGGCACATGAGGAGGGTGGTCGCAGGGTGAAAGTTTAGTGCATAATCCATCCCATAATCCATGCACCTTTTCTGCAAGTTCAGTTCTCGGTTCACTGCTGCCAGCGTTATAAGCTGTTGTTGGAAATCGTCATGCGGCACGTTGCATTTTTTGAAAATTTTTACGAAAGTTTACGAAAGTTTCACAAAAAAATGTGCGTCATCTCTTCACCACGCGCAGTTGAAGTGACCCCTCTCTCTCTTCCGCGTTTCCCCCTTTCCTTCGCGTTCCTCATCTCGCTTCTTAACCAAACGCGCGTGGGAGTCTCAGCCAATCACGTGCGTGCCATTCGGTGCCCGGTGACGTCGTCAGTGACGTAATCTTTTCTGCATGTCAAACAAGAACGAGAAGGAAGTCGTTTCATGGCTGCCAATGATGCCAATACATATATCTATTCGATAGCATGAGCCCTCAGTATACTCGTCGTTGGAGACATTTTTTTTAAGAAAATTAAAATCGAAAATTACGGGCAACATTGTGTCGAAGTACTCACCAAATGCTCATTACTCCTCAAGTAATGCGGAAAACTATGTTGAATGTAGATAACACTTGGTCTAAAACGAAAGAAGTTGGCTACGTGTCAGCTACGTAGCCATCAGTATGAGCCGTATTAGCAAGCCGGCCGGGAACGTAGATCACTGTTGCTTGACGAATTAGGGATTATTTCCCGCCAGACGTCGCCACGAGCCGTTTTACCTCAATTTTGCACGTTTCTGACTTGTTGCGCTAGGTTTAATACAATCAACGAGCTCAGTTTTAAACTACGCCATCAACACGAACTGCCCGTCTGCTGCTTTACGGTCATCTTTGCGTGAGAAATTCCCAAAAGGAAGCTTCACTGTCCTAATTCTCTATGCACCGTCGGGCGGCGCTGCATGTCAAGTGACAGCCTTGCGGGAGAAGTTCGTGCACCACACCGCCCCATCCGCGTGTTGCCGTCCTGTGGTATCTGCCCTAATCAAGCGGAACTCCCCATCCTGCTGTGCAACCGTCAATGTAGCCTACCAGCACGACGAAAAACGCCTTGCATGCGGTTCCAAAACTGACTTAACCCTTCTCGTAGACCCGTCCTGGTATCAGGCTTAGCTGCCTTCTACACGACGGGTTGCTGTGGTGTGGTGTACTTACTACAATTCCATTTGTGGCAATTTATTCGATGGACGTTGATTACTTGCTGCACAAACTGTGTATTCACACAATATACATCACCACGGAATGTTCTATAGTAAAAGAACGAGCTCAGAACGCCCGAATACGGGATTGGCCGACTCACACATTGCAGACGACACCACAGGCCCTGTCGTCTGCTACGGAATATGATGACGTTGAGCGCTCGCGCTCGCGTGGCAGCAGAAAGCTATGACGTCATGCGTATCTTCCGCTGGGCTACTCTGGGGTTTGTCGTATACTACTTCGTGGTGAAATCGAGTGCTGTTCATACAATCGGTTGTAATAGCACTACGAAGTGGTTGCATCACACGTGTTGGGCAAAGTTTCCAATGGTGCACTATAAATACACAACGTGATACGTAATTGCAGTTAGGGGAGAAACCGAATTTGTCCCGGAAAAGTCAGATACATTACTTGCCCTATCCTTATAGCACTTCTTCGTGGATGCTTTAATGGTGTACTATATGCTACAACTTTAATAGTACAGTAACGTTGATATGTCGCAGTACTTAGTATATGGTATATCAGTACAGTATATATTAACATTTGTTATGTGCATGTCTTGTACATCCAACATTATTGTACCGGCCTTGTATTAATTTTTTCGTGTACTGCCCTCCAGATTTAAGTCGCTGCTCCTGAATGAATGAATGCCACAGTTTCTCAAAATGACCTATAAATCAACCGAACGTGACCGCTTTCCACAGGGTTGCCCGGCCACGTCTTCCTTCTCACGCACGCGCTGAATCTGGCGGAGAGCCGAAGGTGACTTGAAACACTGCAGTGCAAACACGATGCAATCACTCACAGTGTGTGCAGACGACAGCCTCGTCTCGTCTGACGAAACTCGCCTTCTGGTACGGTTGGTTTGCGACCAAACAGAAAGCCGTACACCTTTCGATGCGCTTCTCAAGCTTCGTCTGGTCAATTTCAAGGAACGTCCTAGGAACGTCAGGGCGGACCTCCCACTGTCACACGAAAAGGACGTCCGCGATTTCCCCCTCGCGGACCGTCACAGGTATTTGCAATTTGCAACACGTTCCTCCTTTCCAGCCGCCGGCGCGAGAGGACATCGTGTAGACCGTTTTCGACAACCCTTTCGACCGGAACGCTGTGATCCCATTTCGAGGGACAGGTAACAGCGAGGCAGAAAATTGACTCTAGTCGTAGGCTGTGTAAGATTACAGGGATGCGTTGAAGGGTTTTCACTCCGGCGTACCGACCTCCATCTGCTATAGATGCAAATATGTCAGTCGTCAAACAAACAGCCAGACATCAGCTGCGGGTGTCGAACCACACACCTCTCGGCGTTGCGCTGTGTTCGTCGTTTGTGTACTCCAGCCCCAGAGCATACTTTCTTTCGTGACATATTATATACCGACCATGCCACAACTTGTAACTCCTATGCAAGCTAGCTCCATTCCGCTTAAATTTAAAAAAAATAAAATTAAAATTAAATTAAAAATTAAATGAATTTTTTTAAAAAAATTAAATATTAAATTAAAAAATTAAAATTAAATCTAAATTATTAATTATATTTAATTAATATGTATTAGTATAATATGTTAGTAATAGTTAATAATATGTATTAATATGTAATAATAATTAATGTATATATATATATATAATTATTAATAAGAATTAAATAAATTAATTTTTAAAATTAATTTCGTATATACTCTTTATACGTAGGAACGCACTTTACAAGTTTCCGCGTTCAAGAACTAACTGTGCTCTACAGCTGCTTTCACACAAAGTATACCACTTTTTACTAATAAACATTTACGAAATAACATTATTATTCAATCACTTTCACGCCAGTTAATAAGGTCATTTTACATTGTCTGAGATCTATGTGTACTACATTACGTACATTTCTGAATTTCATTGTGTATGGCGCTGTTTCGTTTGTTTTATACTTTAGTCAAATTATATCGGTTAACTGTTATCTTAATGTATATGCTATTGTTCGGGACAAACTCAAGTGTGCTGAAATTTTCGTTTGAATTCTCATTGTTGAGGTACTATTAATAACTGTGCCTGTAATCTTTCGCTGCATGTAAACTTTGAAGGGGGCAGACCACGCCAGTATATACCTCCTGTCTTGTACCGCCACCAGTCAGGATTGCCTGTATACCTTCTGCCGAATACTTGATAAAAGTAAACGTTATTATTATTATCCGCTAGGGGCGCTACGCGTCGGTTACGTATAGGTATTGGACTGTGGAAATAGAAAATTTTGGGTGGCAACAAGCGGCCACGCTGCCGTAGCAAACGCTCAACAGACATGGCTACTGCGAAGGTCAAGCCAAAGACCAGTAGGTGGAAGGGTCGAGTCCTTCTCCCGACAGTGTTTCCCTTGGGTCTTGCGCGGCAGACTTTCCAGAACCGCACTTCCCCTGAAGTCGACCCAGGACTTGCATTAATCTTCCCCTTGTGTCCTATACATTTCTGTAGCACCCTCTCTCTATCCTCTCTCTCTATTCAGCATGACATGGATCGGTTGGTGAGGTATGACCCAAACTGCAAACTGAATTGCTGCAAAAAGCTACGCAAAAAGCTGCATCCGCAGGGTCATATGACCGCTGGTCATTTCGTTTTCCATACCTTTTCATGCTCATATGTGCGCTTATAGTTATTCGTTCCTTATATTAATTGGCATTGTCATTTGCATATTTTTACGGACACTATAAGGACGTATACACACTACAGGAAGAGGTACGTATATATATATATATTTTTTTTTTTCGTTTGTATCTATTTTTCTCTATGTAACGTGGTTATTGTGTAGCGTCCACTTGTTTGGTTTGATCAACCGCTAAATGTTTTTCTGTCTCTGTCGCTTTGTTAATTCACCACGTCGCTGTCACGACGTTCCTCCGTCAGTAATATAAATCCAATTGCAGGAAGAAAGAAGCGACATGTGATGCGTAGAACCATTAGCGCATAGCAGGGTTGTGTCGCGCCGTTGATTCCACGAACGGAATTTCCTCTTTTGCGCTATTTACCACGACGGCCTTGAGACGACGAGCTGTCGTCGTTGCACGTGTTATTACCTGCACACACTACGTATTACACACGTCTGAAAGCACATGGATGCCGTTTGGATCAGTTGGTAAGCGTGTCCACATAAGTATCGGCGAGCTGTAGTGTACCGGAAACATTCCATGAAAAGGAACATCAACAACAACTACTACTTTTATTTTGAGATGAAGCACGTTGTCAAATCCAAGATCAGCAACGTGCCAGCGAGTTGAAAGAAGTCACGGTCACGCCATTAGCTTCGAATAGACCTCCTCCCTGTTTCGTAAACAAATGACGTCATAGTGTTCGACAGCGCCACCAATTTGGTAGAGTTGAACTATAGGGGCGAACAAAGTCGCGCCCGAAAACCACGGTCTTGAGGGGATTACGATGGTCCCTAAAAGGGACGCGACCTTCGGTCCTACTTTTCTGTCAGTAGGAGGCAGCGAACAAGTGCCCATTCGTGGAACCAAGCCCTCCCTTTCCGATTTGTTTCGGCTTCAGTCTGCCTACCAACGTCATGACGACGTTTCTCGGGTAGAGGTCTGTAAGGTGAAACTTGTTCGCGTTTGAGGGAAAACAGTGGCGCAAATCGAGAACAACTTTATTTCGAGATGTTGAGTGGGGAGTTTCATCGCCAGGGACGATACTCTGGCCCAGTGCCGGTGGTGACGTGGGGAATGAAATAATAATGGCGCCTTCACAAAAAGGAATCGAAGTCCTACGGTGTCCAAAAAGATGAGAAAGAGTTTTGAGGGCAGAGGGTTGGTGGAGACTGGAGAGGCGCGAATCAGAACACGACGTTCCAAACGGTAACACCTCCTTGAGTCTGAGGAGAACTGTGAGAAACAAGACAAGGACAGAACAAAAAAAAAAAAAAAAACCCCGGCGAAGACGACTTAAAAATTCGGCTTTCTATCAATTCTTCGAACCCAAGTTCTGCTTGCGACACACTTGTCTGAAAACTTGAGCCCGTGGCCCATCTGTCTCCTACCGGCGGTGTCGTGTACCATTATCGCATAAGAAGCTGTACCATTATCGCCTCTGAGGGGAGGCTGTGTTTCACACAACGCCACGTGCCACACTCAGGGGAGATGCTAACAGACGACACCCAAGTATTACGAACGATCTCTCCCGATTGGTGGCGTTGTGTGGGACATGGGGCCTCCCCTCGCGGAGGCGATAGTGGTACAGTTCCTTCGCGCGCGACACCGCCGATAGGGGACAGCTTGGCCACGGCCACGGGTTGGGGATTTCGGACAAGTATGGGGCAAGCAGTACACAGGACAAGAGTCGCTCGTGTTCCGTCTTGTGTCTCTCTTTTCGATGTTACCAGCGTTACGTTTTTCGCGTGTTCATAAGCTTTTTTTGCATTCTACTATTATGTTAAGCGACTGGCTTGTCACGTTTTCCGTTATCCTGAACATCCTGCAGGTCTACCACTACTGCTCTCGCAAGGGCATCTTAATGGTCATTGAAATGAATGACGATTGGACCGATGATTGGTCACTGGCCACTGTTACACGGCCGTGTTTCGGTTGCGATTGACTCTGATGTTGGATAGATGGAAAGACTTCGAAAAGCGCTGCTGGCAGCCTAGTGCTCTGTGCACAGCTATAAGTGCTGAAAAAGCACACAAAAAGCTGCGAAAACCTCTATGAAAAGCCATAAAGCTTCAGTATAACAGTTATTACACATGGCTGGCACTTGCTAATTTACTTTTCTATACTCTCGAGCCTCACGCCTCCGTGCGACGTTGACACCACGGAGCGTCCAACAAAAATGGATATGAGAGTAGTAGTTACATGCAATCAACAAACTTTTCTGTTTTAGTTTTCTTGCCTTACATCTTACTTATATGAACTTTCTTACTATCTTTCTTACTATATATGAACTCCTTTCGTTTACTAAAACTTCCGTAAATGGACGGACGGACGGACGCGAGCAGCGCCATGCAGCGTGTAACGTGTGAACGTCTCGAGCAGGATTGGATCGGGTCGCGTGGCAGAGCAGCGATGTCTTGTGAATGGTGCTCCAGATGCTGAACGGCCATCGCGTGTGACAGAGGTGTTCCACAGTTGTGGGATTTGGAATAAAAATGCAAGAAGAGCGGAAGCAGAGGGAACGGGTTCGAATCCAGCTGGGGGGACGCCAGCAATTTGATGGCAACGTACAAGTCCTACCGAGATCGAAACAGTTGCCGTTGTGCCGTGCTCAGAGATATGAGCGCACATTAGAGACGCATCTCGTACAACTCTTTCCATGTCGCAACCGTCAAATACACGTGCACTCGCCTTTTTTTCTTCTTTTTTTTCCCTCTCTTTTTCTTTTTTTGCGACGTTGGGCAATGCTTCGATGAGTCACGCCCACCCATGAACGGAAGGTGATACCAACGCCCCCGATCTGTTGCGGGCAAAAGCAATACTGCTGGCTCTTTCTGCCGGTGATGGCCTTGTACCGGTATATAAAAAAAAAAAAAAAAAAAAAGAGATACCTGATGAGTGGGCGAAACGAATTTGGAATACGTTTCCTCTTCTTTATCTCTATATGTTCCTCTCCCGCAGGAAAAAGATAATTTGTTTTTATGTTCTTCTGTATATATGCCGCTTTTTCTCTTTTTGTGTGTGTATGTCACGTAGAGGAGGACAAAAATGACGTTATATTTTACACATATATGTACGCAGAATATAATTGAAGCGGTTTTTACAGCCTGGTTTCGGGATTCAATATGTCGTTTCGAATTTGTGATACGATGACAAAACGAGTTCTTTTTTTTTTTTCGTTTTGTTTTGTTTTTTCTTGCATTCTTATCTCTCTAACCGCGGTGTAAAAATAAACTACGCGACGTCCAGACATGTGTCCAGATAATGTCGGGTGTACGACGAATTTTAATGGGTTAGTTATTGGATTTTCATGCTCTGCTTCTTCTTCTTTTCTTTTCCTTTTTTTTTCTTTTTGCGATTTTACGTGGCGCCCCCTATAGGCCCGTTGCACTAAAGTTTCGTTCGGCGACTGCGGCGCCAACTGCCCTCCGCTAGTGTAAGTGCCCGCAAACGTCGTGATAACAGGCCCATACACGAGCCCTGACCTGATGTACCTAACCGTGCGATCCTAAGGATATTTTAAGATTAGTATTCGCTGTGCGATTGATTAGTAGTTCGCGTGACAACGTTAGATACTGAAACTGATTGGTTGGTAAAAAAAAGAAAGATAAATATGGCCGCTGAAACTCTTGACTCCTAAACTCGTTGCAACAAGCGAGAAGTATTGTATTGGCCATACCAAACGATTAAATTGTATTAATTGTATTGTATTAATAAATTCAACTCGATTGTACCGTAAGGAATTCGAATGTTCCGTAATTTTGGTTGACCTCTGTTAGCTACGGGAGGATTTTCGTGAATTGCCAGTCAGGATGATTGTGAGATATTCCTGCTTCATCCTGAATAGAAAAAAACATAAATAAATAAAAAATGAGGGCGGGGGATCCGGAAAAGCAATTATATTTTCTACATGTGGGGTACTGCTGTGGGCCAACGGAACCGTCAGCGGAAACGGCTGCCGTCACTTCCGGTCACTGAACATCTCGTTCAACCAGACGAGAAAAAAAAGGTGAAAGCTCCTTCTTTGTTTCTTTTTATTCCCCGCATGGGAGGCGGATCCACTTTGCGTGCAGAGGTTACGTTGTTGTAATATCTTCGTTTTTATTCTTTTTTTTTCTCTTTCTTCTTTTTTTTTTGTGTGTGTGTGTGGCTGGAAGACCAACGTCCGGATGAAACGCTGTAATCGAAGGCGAAACACTATAGCTTTTCTAACGCAAATTATAATCATTTCCCCACAGAATCACTTGAAAGGAACATAATAGAATGTAAAACTACCCCGAAAATTCTAGCAATTTGCATCCGTCGCAGGTGTGTAGTAGTAGTAGTGCGTGTGTGGTAATACATGATATTACGATACTATTTCTGTTGTACCTTTGAGCCATCTGAGTATTATAAAACTCTCTCTTTGAAGTGTGTCTGTATAACAGTACACACCATTGAACAAATACATGTACGCAAAAAAAAAGAAAAAAAAAGAAAGAAAGCGTGTGTAATATATTTAGTGAGTCGTCCTAAGTCCGACCTTTGAAACCCTCTCGGTTATTAAATTTCCCGTGCGGCTGAATTTAGTGACGTGGTACGAATGGGTGGTACCAGAGGAAGAATGCTCTATCTGCGTAAGCGTGCTTTCATTCGACGGCTAGTCAATGGGCATCCGGGAAGCATCCACCACAGGCGAGGTCTCTCGTACGCGCGGACGGGAAGCCAAACAAGGACTCCATGCATATTTGACCTCGCTCTGATGACTGTCATGCTGCTTCATGAACGAAAATGCATTCCGGGAGCAATCGAACGCATCAACCAAGTCTGTGTTGCCGGGGCTTTCCTTTTTTTTTTTTTTTTCGCCCCCCTTTTTTTTTTTTTTTTTTCGCAGTTACTTACTATACAGTTAGGGAGTGACTTTTTCGGGTTAAATGCCGTACTCAGATTCGGGGAGTAAAAATCGGGCGCTATTTTTAAATCTGTAATTCGGGGAGAAATCGGGCGATAATTGTGCCTTCGAGTGTTACCGGCTCTCTTTTTTGTTCTTTTGTTGTCGTTGTTTTTGCTTTTTTTTTGCTTTTTTTTTGCGAGATCGTGACCTCCCAGCGGTAATCCCCGAAGGCATAGACACAGTGTTGACACACATGGGTGTATTGCCGGGAACGTATAAGTGACCCATTCTTACACGTGTTACAATGTAGCGACCTTCGTTCGTCATCGGTGAAAACGTCACTTGAGGATTTCATAGTGACTGGAATTCGGGGAGAAATCGGGTTTAACCCGAATTGGTCAGAGGTAAGTTCGGGGGGGAATAACCGGGCGGAAATCGGGTTTAACCCGAAAAAGTCACTCCCTAACTATATACTACGTCGTTTTACCGACACCACTTTTGTGAGTACGTTTTATCTACATCCTTCATCGGCGTTATGTCTATATACATAATGGTTCACGAGCAACGCAGGGCCCCGCGGTGTCTATAATACTCTTCGCCTCCCGGGGGGGCACAATTAGGAAATTTGTGCCCCCCCCCCCCTGTATTCTTGATTTTCTTCCTCTCTTCTATCGTCCCACAGCGCCTTCTTCATGCCTTGGGGGGAGGGGGGGATAACGTTAGGTTTCTAAAGGGTGTCTTTTCCGCGCCCCTTCAAAGGGGGGCTCAGGGGAAAGAGGGGGCGATGGCCCCCTCCCTGTTCCCAGTAGACGCCGGCACCGGGACGTCCGTGCTAAATGTTAGGGTGTGAACTACTAAAAGTTAGGAGAAACGGGAGCTGAGGAAGTTGTATGTGCCCTTTGGGACTTAAAAAGTCCCACCGAAAGCGATAAAAATAAATAAATAAATAAAGGGGGAAACAAGGCGATAGTGGTGTAGTGAGCTTTAGTGCGCTATCGTCTTCGCGTACACAGTGATAATAGCGTGATATCTGGTTTTGCGCACTGCGCGAAGCTCTCTTTATGTTTTGCGCGTGCGCAGGCCTATACCGACGCTATCCCTTACGTACGCAAATGCGATAACGTACGATACACTCTAAAACTCTCTAATAATCGTGGTTCTTGTCCTCACAAAATATATCGTCCGTAAAATATTTCATCGTCAAAGTTCTCGTTTTCATATAGTGTTCTTCCTATACATACTGTTCTATCGCAATAGCCGCTTCTGGATGTGATGTGGTACTTGACGCAAGAAAATAATAATAATAAATAAATAAAGATGAAGAAGGAAGAAAAAGCTGCATCTTTGGGCATTGTGCCAGACCCGCTTATGCACGCGATAGCTTTATGGGGCCATCATTGCCCGTAAATTTTTGGCGACTTTCTCGTCGAAATGCTATGAAATTATCATTTAAAGTCTTTTTACGTTTTACGACATCGTCCATTTTCGCATCGTTATACTGCGGTGGGAACGCAAGTGAAGCGTTCTCGCAACAGCCAGGGTGAGGTGGTCACGTGGCGTCATAAAGAGCCACGTACAGAGCTGCAGCGCATTGCTAGCTCGATTCAGTTCAATTCAATTCAATTGAACTCAATTCAATTCAATCACAAATGTGACTGGGAGCAATGACAAAAAGCCACGTAGCGTGACTCGAAGTGGATAATAAGGACAGCTCAATAAAGCAATCGCTGAAAAGTGATTAACTATGTGACGTTACCTGAGGTCTTGCGTACCTCCTTGTTCGGGTCCGACGGCTCGTCGTGTTTTTCTGAAATTAAAGAGTTCAAGTTTTATTTCTCTCAAAGTTTATCGGCGAGTGACGCATCATAAACGTTAGCCCTAGTTAACCTCTAGAAGCTGTCGAGTCAACTTAAATTCGAAGCTATATACCAATATGGCAGTGCGAAACACCGCATGCGACAAGTTTATCGATCGGATTGATTCGTATATGACAGAGTAAGCCGTAATTGGATCGTTTGCGCCAATCAACGAATGAATTGATGAACGACCATGCTGCTTCGAAATATGACGCATATGTCACGTGACAGAGCAGCTCCCGCGCGCTGGATCTCCAAGGGGCGAGTCGGTGCTCTAATAATGGGGAAATGGCGCTTATTGAGGTCCCGCGTTGTCGTGCGTTTTGAACTGGACACATTTCCTATATAGGAAGTCTATATAGGGACGCCATATAGGAAGGCTATATAGGGACTCCAGCTTATGATTCGAAGTACGAGGCCTTCATACGAAGGAATGGTTGGACTAATCACTCCACCAGCATGGACTCCGCGCTACTCCGTAATTCGTTGTGGACCTTCTATAATCATCACTGGAAACAGAAACGTACATAAAAGATAACACAGAGAAAGTGAAACAAACAGGGGGAAAATATAAAGCGAGAGTGGCCTACATTGGAACAAAAGTAAAAGGGACACCGTACGTGCTACAAGAAACCGAAAGTATAGCAGTGCGGAGGCTTTTGTCCGGCCCGATGTCGGGGCTCGCGGATGACGAGCAAAGGCGACTCGGGGCAAAGTACGACCGCAGACATGACATGCCACGTCATGCTACGTCATTGATATGCGGTACACGGATATGCGTATATTTTGTCCCTCACGCTTTCCCCTTTTTGCAACACTGACGTTGAGTCTCCCCCACCTGTTAACGCGTGCATCAGGTGGTTCTGTTTGTCCTGTCTTCGGTGCACGCGGCGGCGACGGCAAGGTCCTCAACAAGGAAGGCCCCAGGCACTTAGTTATTTTGCTTTGAACTTGAACGAATCAGGATTAAATATTAGGAAAAAAAAACGTATAAGAAAAGTTCCGAACCTGCTGACGCTCGATACCTTTCGGACTGGACCCGAGGCCGTCGTCAAAACGAGTTTGAGGCCGATTTCGTCCACTGGGCCGGGCTCGTGCTCGTGCCATCCCGGCCCTTTGCAGTGCTCTGTCGTGGTGTCCTGTCATGTTATCTGCTTCGTTGTGTTAGGCACAAATTTTGCTAGGTGTTAACACCAGTTATAAACAAAGCCTGGTCGCGCTGAAACGACCTGACGTGGTCCTTTGGAATCCGCCAATTACGGCCTTACTTTCCGGCTCCCGTAGCTACAGAAATGAGCCACATGAGCTGTACTGGCATCCACTAGTAGACACTTAAAGCCTGCATCTGAAATCAGCAGACGACATCCTGACTTTGAAGGAGTGCGAGAGGAGGCTTCATGCAGACCCTCTCAACCTGCCTGGCGTTGGGTTTACGGATATACCCAGCAATCCCCTCCCTCTACACACCCCTAATGCGCCCTCCCTCCCCAGATTTCTTCTAACACCCCAAAAATATCGTCCAGAAAGGCTAAAGACGCGAGAAAAGCAACGAATATTAGTATCACCCCCTCCCCTAATTCGCATACACCACTACGGACCCCTCCCCCAAGATGAAGATCCCTGCAGGTTGGAATGCTTGGCCAGGTGGTTAGCCTTTTTTAGGTGACGCTGCTTTGAGAAAGTGTCGAGACACAGTTTTCCCGACGTATCCCATCAGCAAAGCGGCACGACAATAAAGGTCGACGGGTGACGTCAACATAGACACTTCCATCAACGCGATTTCCCACGTCTTCCTCCGTACGTTGATGGGACTTTCTTCGGAGCAGCCATCGCGTAATTGCGGGTTCTTCTCCACGGGCAGGAACGAAAGCACGCATATGTCCTTCACGAGAGGAAAGGATTTCGCAGTCGGTATGCGGTATGCCTAGACAGAGGAACCTTCATCAAAATAAGAACGCCCTTCACTTCCAGACCCTGACGGCAGCAGACAAACACCGCGTTGTACGTGTTATCCAAAGCGCAGGTACACCAGGGGACAGACAGGTTAATTTTGGCTGCAGAGTTTAATGTCTTATATATATAACAAATATATATTAGCATATATTAAACATTAACTTGCTTGTAAGCACAGCACAACAAGTTATACATTCGATATGGGGAACGCTAAATAATTTTTAATTTGCCAGTAAAATTGCGGTAAAACGGCTCGGAGCGACATCTGGTGGGAAATAATGCAAGGTTTGTCGAGCAACAGTGATCTATGTTCCCCAATGGCTCGCACTCTCAGAACAGAACTCTACCGCATACCTTGTGCGTCAACCAGTGTCACGAATGATAAGGTTATCACTTCTGATTTGGAGAGAGTGAAGGGCGCACCCCCCTCTTGTAGCAATTATCGAAATTGCTATAAAAAGGCGTACGCCCGCCTCGCTATTCGAATCAGAAGCGATAACCCTATCACTCGTGGTAATGGTTGGCGGACGACGTGCTATGCGGTGAAGTTCTATTCTGGGAGTGCGTTGCTCCTGACGGCTACGTGGCCAACTTCTTTTGTTTTATGTCATGAATGTTTAAATGAGCGTTGGTTCCCCGCTCCCTCCAAGCGCGGAAGCTGTACCCTATACAGTATAAATGTTCGCTATAATGGAACTAAGTTGCACTTTGAATGCACATGGGCTTGTGAATGGGTACGTAAAAAAGATACAGTTTATTTATTTAGAAATACTATTGGCCTCTCACTAGATGCCCAAATATAGGAGTGGTAAAAAGATGCGTAAATACCGTTAAAGTTCGCAAAACGCCACTGGTACGTGTTTTTTACGTTTAGACAGATACTGGTCGGTAGCCCCTGCCTACACCGGTATATAGGCTATTCCAAAGCGGCGTTTACATAAATGCGCCAAGAGCGTATCGGTATCAACCCAAGCAGCACAACATATTGGTCCAATATTGGATCAACATTGGCAATACGGGCCTTATTGGTCCAACATTGGCCCAATATTGGGTCGGTATTGCCAATACTTGGCCGGTATTGCCAATACAGGTCCAATATTGGAGCAACATTGGCCATACTGGTCCAACGTTGGGCCGGCATTGCCAATATTGGTCCAATATTTGGCCAAGATGTTGTGCTGCTTGAGTTATCGCAACAAATCCTCTCCGACAGGGCCACGTCAACCAATCGGCCTGTCGCGATATACGTGCGAGGAAGTGCCATAACTCGATGCGACAGGCTTCTCCACAGCTATCCGGCAGCTATTAATGTCGTAACTGTGTGTGTTGCGTGTAAAAATCGCGCTTATACTACGTCATAAAACTCAAGAATTGAATTTGGAGTGTCCGACTTCTATCTATACTTTGCTACTCCTGCTCGTCGCACGAGTACCTCTGATGGCGCCGTTTCTTCGAGTGCCGTCATCCAATTGGAGCCATATGAGGTCTTTTCAACGTATATGAATGAGTGTAAAAACTACCGCCATTACAGTGGCCGTAATAAATGGTGTAAGAAAGATAAAGGCGACGTTTCGGAACTCTCTAATATTCACCGGAGTTTCTTTTTTATTTTTATTTTTCCTTCAGTCGACCCTTCTTGGTGATAAACTTCAGACCACAATAGTTCATGGAACGTTTAAACATGGCGAGAGCGCGCCGTGCATTGTGCACGTTAATGATAGTAGCTCGAAACGAAGCTTTGTGAGCGGAACTTGCTTCAATACCCGGGCCCAAGGAAATGTTCTTCTCAGACTTCTTCTCCTTTGACGTGTGTTCTCAATAACGTTTAAATGGCGCATGCGGAAGTTGCGCTCCACCCCGAAAGGGAACTTCCGGTCTCAAAGTAGAATGGACGGGGCTCAATTGAATGACGAAGCATTTGTGCAAATCGTTGAAGCTGTCTGCACGAGGGGTCCGTCATCAGCGGTGGTTTTGACGGAATTGACTGGAAGATGCGGCTGTCGTCTGTTAAAGGGCTTTGACGCGGCGAGGCCCCCGATGTTATATAAAAAGGGTCGCGTTCGCACAGACGTACTCGCACGTTCACACTGCCGCACCCACACACTCTTAGAAATGAACTTCACCGCACAGCACGCTCCTAGCCAACCATAATCTCGAATGATATCGTTATCTGACGTGATTTGTTGAAAACGGGAGGCGTACGCCTTTTCTGTGACAATTATGAACGCATAAGTGTCACAAAAAAGGCGTACGCCTCCCGTTTTCAGCAAATCAGACCAGATAGCGATATCATTCGAGATTATGGTTGGCTAGGAGCGTGCTATGCGGTGAAGTTCATTTTTAAGAGTGCGGGGCAAACGGCGCATCTCTCGGGTTTGTTAGGGATAGCTCGGATGCGAACACTTGTTCAGGGGAATCTGTAACTGTACCCAGGTACCTGTTCCGCGGAACTCGCACGAGAACGTGGGTGTCGTTCTTGTTTGATTTTTCCTTGTATAGCTGCGGCGTATCCGCGCAACCACCGGCTGCGCGTTCTCTGCGCGTTCTCCTTTGGCTTCTCCGGCAGATTTTCGACGCAGACGTCCCCCGAAGCCTGCCCAGGACGCGTAATACACCCATACCACCACCGTCTCCCTCTACTCACTCTCCCTGTCGAACACATGCAGTTCTTAATAGGTCGAATTCGAGTAAACAGTCCCCTCACATTCGTTCCCATATATATACTTTATACGGGGAGCACATACGGACCTCCCATGTTACCAACTTCCTATACCACAAAAAGACCGAGTCGAAATTCTTACGGAAAGTCGCAACGCCCCAAAGATGCAGCTGCGAAACGTGCACCCCCCTCCCCCCTCTTTTCTCTCTCTCTCTCTCTCTTGTGGGGATGTTCCGTGGGCCGCTATTTCGAGTCCCCCCTCAACCGAAATGAAAAGTGCCATCAAAATCCCGTATCCGAGGCACCCAGACTGCGCTGCTGAAATAGCGCTCTTTCACGACGTATTTTACGACATGCCACGGCCCGCGTGTAAACAAGGGGTGACGTCACAGACTCGTTGACGTGTGGGAATCCTTTCTTTCGTTTGGAGACGACAAAGCATGCGACAGAGTGACAAGCCACCCGGGAGACAAAAGTATAGGTATTCGACGAGTAATCATGTTCAGGTATATAGATACATGTACATGTCGCGTGTTTGTAGTCCGCGAGTGTCAGGTTAGCTTCGGGCGCGACGTTTTAGCTGCACGCGGCGAAATGAGCTCCTATATACAGAGACAAGATTACAGTTGTAAAATTAAGTTGTTGTTGTTGATGATGATGATTCGTGTCTCTTTTTTTTTTTTTTTTTGGCGCAGTGACAACGAAGGTCGCGTAATGCGCCACAGCAATGATAAGAATGGCGAGTTAAAAGAAAACACCTTGTTTTGTAAAATATCTCACGAATGTATAAACCCATCATTCTAAAATTACAACAGGTTAAGGATTCCGATGTGTTCCATGAAATTAAATGCTAAATTAAGCTAGATAAATGAATGCTAAATAAAATTGAAAGCACTAAAAGGAATCATAGCGTCGTCACCCAACAAGAAAAAAAATTAAGTTGTAAAACTGTAACAACTGTTTTACCAATCGTATATATTCCAGCGCACCATATGTACACAACAGTTGAGAAATATACGACATTTCGGAATTCCTTCGAATTCCATCATCAAAATGACAAAAGTGGTGAACAAAACAGTACTATTTGTGCAGCATATAGGTGAGCTACAAATAATGCCGTTTATTCGCCAGTTTTGTTATTTTGATGATTGAATTCGAATGAATTCCGAAACCTCAAGCTGATTTGCTTTTTTTAATTGTCGCGTACACTGGCGTGTTGGAGTACGATTCGTAAAGGATGCGCATACGATGTAGCAGTTGTGTAAATTTGTGTAATTTTTTTTATCGAGCCTCTCTGAACAAAAATAACGATATGGTATAATAACGCAGTTAAATTACACGTCGTACATTAAAACATATACTTGACAGCATGCCTAAAGTCAACGCATGGTTACTTTAAGCGCTTATTGAGAGCATGATTTGAGGCAATATAAATGTGATAAAAAAAAAGTAATAATAAGAGCGCACGCCGAAAGTCACTTGGCAATGCGGACCGCGTGCGGACGGAATAAGATGCCTATCTTGCACATCACGGGGTCATTTCCATAATCGCGCAAATCTTGCGACGATGCGGGCACATCCCGTCTATTGGGGGGTGAAGTATTGCACAATATAAACAAACAACGCTGCAATACGAAACAGATGCGGGCGCGGAGTGCCACTGAACGAAGAGATGCACAGACGGCGTGGATGCATGTGTAACAGTATCGTATATGCAAGTTCCTACGCGGAGTTCTTTCTTTTTCTTTTCAGTTTTTTTTTAATTGTGACTGGTCGGTTAATTGGGAACGAAGCACGCTAATAAACTACTATTGTTAGTCCATACCGCAACAGGTAGATATACTCGCTATGTGACCAAGCAAACGCACACACCTAGCAGGCATTACAGAATTCCCTGCTGAATACACTCTATAACACAACGCGAACTTGTCAGGGCAAGGTTGGCTACGGACATATAGTTAGGACATAGTCCTAACCATGATCGTTTATACTTTATCTGCAACACCTACGTATTAAGATTTCTACTATACTCTATCGTATTCTGCGTATTAGGTGGTGGTAATTTAAATCGAAAGTGACAACGTCCACTGTACGCTGTGTGGGCTTGCTTTAGAGCAAATGAAAATTGACTTCTAATTGACAATTAATTGATTTCATATTGACCGTATTGACTTTCTACCTTCGTTGACTTCTAAATGACATTGGCCGCTTAAAGTCAATTGACATGTTATTGATAATATTTTGACAGAATTCCTATTGACACTGGCGACTTAAAGTCAATTGACATGTTACTTGCTATATTTTGACAGAATTTCTATTGACAAAGGGCAATAAGCAGTCAATTGAGGTGTTCCTAAATATATCATTTTTAATTAAGTGATCCTATTTCATTTGAAACAGATTCTTTCGTATTTTTGTGTCTACCTGCTTAGTGGTGTACCAATGCAATAGTCATATGATTTTATTCGTTCGCATGCATCAAAGAATTAAACATGTGCTATGCATTGCACACATAAACAGGATGGATTTTGTTTCAGTTATCAGATCCACGTGCTCCCGACAACTGGGAGAGCTATAGCCACTTCTGGACGAAAAAACATTGCCGATTGAATTCGCTGGTGAGCTCCAGGAGTCGAGCACGTGTCGCATTTGTCAGCACAATTTTGAGAGCGCTGTAGCATTGTACATCGGGAATTCCATTTAATGCGACCATTCGTCCTTCGTGGCATTTGAAGTGAAGAACAAAAACCGTTTGGTTTAGATTAGAGAACCACTGCTTGTGCGGTTTATGTTATGAGCGAGTACCAACAGCCTAACCTAGAATGACAACGCACGACTGCGACGCGTACGGGAGCCAATGAAACGCAAACATGTGAGCAATAATTTGGCACACTAACAACACACTGAATTAAAGAAATTTTCGCCTTGTGTATTCTGCCAGACATATATGCTTCATGCGACACCATATGTCTGAATGAATCATGAAGTGTGCACATGGCGACAACGAAACCGAAACCAGTTACGTTTTTGAACATTCGAAGGTTTCAAAGCGAGGAAAACGAGATTAAAATTAAGAACTATTTTCCTTTGACAGCGTACGGTCCCCTTGTACATGTAATTATATCGCACATGTAATTATACCATATTGTGAAGCGACAGTCAAAATAGCAATGTATGTATTTTTCTTTTTTTCAACAACTCGCATTGTATAGCAAATGAAGTCTGGCAACACTGTTGCCCAAAGCGAGCCGGTCGGGCGGCGGGAAGGTGGTCTTGTTTGGTCATGTTACGTCGTCCATCTTTGGTTTGGTGTGTTTATCGTGGTTTTCGTCAAGGTCGACATATCGACGACGTTCCGTTTGCGTGGTTTTGTCGTGCGTACATGAGGCCGCGTACGCGATTAACACGTGAGAACTGAAAAGCAAGTGACGAAGAAGAGGAACAGTGCCAATGCACATGGATCGAGGTCGACCCCGTAAAGATCGTAAGTAATTCCTAAGTTGCTTTCTTAAGCGTACTTTGTTCTTTCGTAGCAGCTGAAGTAATTGTTGCGTAGATGTCGTTGTACGCTATACTTTTCCTCTCGCTGTTTGTTGCGTGATTGCTGTTCAACAACTCAGCAACTCCACGCACAGCTTACGGAGGCTTGTAATGTGCGGTATGTGTCTTATCTATGGGGTATATACCATGACACCGTCAAGTGTTGTGACATGTTCTTTTAACCGATTGACTCCACTGTTGCGCAGTGACAGCTTCTTTTCATTCATGAACTAACTTTACTGTTTTATATGTTAAGTGCGATTTCTTTTGTTTTTCTTTACTTTATGTGTGTGCTTTACGTTGACTGCAAAGATATCAACAGGTCACAGTTTTGTAAGTGTGGGCTGCTTTACCATGTGCTTGCTTGCATTTGTTTTTGAGTTCACTTCAGTTATTTTGGCTGACAAAAATGTGTCTTTCGCGTCTTATACCTTTTCATCTTCCTGTTAATGTTACAGATGCTACGTGGGTGGTGCTGCGGCTGAGAAGATTATGTGTTGTGAAATTATGAGCCACAAATCCCTCATTTTCTACTGTTGCTTTTCGGTCAAACGTATTAAAAATGCAGCAGTGCTACAGATCACCAGTGGGATAAAACGGGGAAGTTGGTTATAGTTCAGTTCAGCACTCAGATGGGCAACATATAAAACCAGCAGCAGTAGACATCACGTCTCTACTTCACACCTGATTTCAACTTAGAACAATCTCCATGCAGTGCCAATTTTTCGACCCTGACCACTCGCAAAATTGGTTTTGTTTGTTTTTCTTTGCCTAACTTCTTCTTGGTAAGAATTGCATATAGTGATGTCTGTTATGTTTGTTTCAGGGTATATCTGTGCAATGTTCGCTGTGCCAGCTGAAAGCGCAGGTGCAAAGTCAGCGACACCCAAGGGTTCTCCAGCGTATGGGTCACGTCATGAATTCAACAACAAGCTCATTATGAAATCTAGTTTAACTGGGCTGCCAAATAAAAATGTGTACAACCAGATTTTGCTTTTGATGTGCTTCATTCAGCACCCTCGAGTGAGCATAATACCTGAAGGTGCGTTCAGTTAAAAAAAGTCAATAGAAATGCAATTAAAAAGCACTGGCCAAACATTTCAACAGGAGCACGGAAGAGTCAATAAGATGAGTGCTCAAAGTCAATTGACATGCAATTAAAAAACACTGGCCAATTATCAATAGGAAGTGAGTGAAAAGTCAATCACATTTCTATTGACAGTCAATTGACATTTGGAAGACCAAGGTTGACTTTGGTCAATTGACTCTCAATTGAAAGTAAATACGTATTTTTGTAAGGGGATTCACGCGTATCTACATCTATGCGTATTTGTTGTCATGGGCTGGGCTTGTATACTGACTACTCAACTAAGTTATTGTTTCTTTTCTATTTATCTTCCTTTCATTTCTTTTTTCATCTTTTATTTTCCTTCGCTTCCATCTTCTTCCGGTACATAGCTATAGGAATGTCAGAAAAGAATTGTCTGAGAACCTGGTCAATTTATCCCTGTTTTTCTTCTTTCTTTTTGCACAATCAATCAATAAACTCATGTCGTAAACGACGTCTATGAATCATTTGAAACGCAGAGCATCGGAAAAAAAAAGAGAGAGAGAGCGAGAGAGAAAAGCGGCGCCTGCGAACGTTTAGTTTCCAAACCTTGCACCATTGCAAGTAGAGAGTCAGACTACAGAAAAGAAACAAGTTTGCAAAAAAAAAAGGCTCTTTTCAAATAAAGTTCCTACGCTCGAGAAACTACAGCGGCACCGCGCTTTGCAGAATTCAATTTTTGTCCCTTTCGGTAGCACCGGGCTGGCGTCGTCGTCCGCGAGGAGCCCGGATTATCGATTGAGACGCATCTCCGAACGGAGATCGAACAACCTCACCAATAATGCCGCTCACCTTCGCGTACGAAGAATACTCGCCCGCCCCAAACGGTGCTCCCGTTAAATATACGACGATCTCCCCAAACGGAGCGCCTCGTAAACACAAATCGAATACCCACACCGTTTGACTCCACAGTTTTTCGGGGCCGTCAATATTGAATGAAGCTCTTGTGTTTGATAGCGTGATAACGCTTTAGACGTAGTTTCACGTTCGAGCTATATATAGTCGAAAACGATTTCTCTGTTTTTGTTTTGTTTTTCTGTTCTCGCTCTCCTTTCCTCCCCTCTGTTTTTGGGCCCGTGCGAATATCTGGATTTTTCGAACGATTTCTTCCTTCAGCGCAAGAAAAATCCTTGCGCGCCGACTTCCGTATCTCCCAGTGTCTGCAAAGCTTGTGCGGCTTCCGCAGTCGAAGTGATTGCTATTCAGTGATTCTACGTTCATTCGTGTTTGAGTTGGACAAAATACGATAGGCCTCTGCCACGTCGATTATGTTGCGAGATTTCCTCAGGCTGATCTCTATCAAATTGCACCTTCCTCGCTCGTGCTTTTTCCTTTTTTTTTTTTTTTTTTTCTGTGCGTTGGGCCTTGACCACATTTGTGTATCATTCGGCCTCTCCTCTGGGTTTCTTTCTCTGACATTTCGCAACGCTTGCTGTTCAAGGTTCGAATTCGAATCCACTTCGATTATTCGAATTAGAGTTCTGAAAAGCAAGAGTTGCAAAATGTCTGTTTCAGTTCGGAATCGAATGCAGAATTCTGCGTCCGAGTTTCGAATCGAGGCAATCCGAATGCGTATTCGAATAGTTTCGAAGCTGCACTGCCCAAAACGTAGAGAACGCATTAAACAACAGCAATAATAAATGAAGGAGAATTGATGATGACACGGTTTGTTTCCCCGTGGTAGCCACAGGACCCTCCCCCACTTCAGCAATGCATGAATTATGAATTATGCATGAATTATGATGAACGCGAAGCGACGACAGGTCGGAGTTCTGTTTAGAGCTCTTCGAGGAGTCCAGTAGCTGGCATGAAAGCAAAATGGGAGCGAAGAGCCCGGCACTGACGCGCAGGGGAGCTCCATGTGCCACAAGTGCTTTGGACAAGCTGAATGGTCTGTGGTCAAGGAGCCCGCGAGTGAAACAAAGTGAATGTTGCTTCATGTACAAAAGCAATAACAACAACACTGATTATAGGGATGAAGTTTCATCGCAAGGGCGATGCTCTATACGCCATTGCTTCGGGTAATGTGGTGAAATGGAATAACGAGACCCTTCACATAGTGCTCTAGAAGTGCTTTTAGGGCAGAACGTTGCTGGGCTGGATTCAGGGGCGGATCCAGGGAAGATCCTCGGGGGGGGGGGGGGGGGGCACTAAAAAGAGAGAGAAGACGGGGGGGCAGGGCCCCCCTGGATCCGCCCCTGGCTGGATTTGGCCATGGACAAAGAATTTTTGACAAAGTGAGAGGGTGAAAGTCCAGCTACTTCAGATACACTGAAAAGTGTGGTTATAGGAATAGGAAAGGTGGGTATAGTGCGGGCAGTGGAAAAGGATGTGCTCTAGATCTTACAGGTCACCGCAGTGACGCAATATGGGAGAACCAACTTGTCGTAAGTGGTTAACACCCCTGAGCTGTAAAAGCCACATTGAGACACATCCGATGAATTCATGCAGCGTCTTGACGAGAGTTGACAAAAATCTATTTGCATATATTAGATATATATACGCTGTGTATCCGGACGTGTGCTGTGTATGTGTTCGGATCCGCCTATTATAACTACCGTAATTTCATGCGTATAAGCCGCAGCTTATGCGCGTTTTTTTTTCTTCTTTTTTTTTCTCACGGGCGCTCTGCAGCTTATACACCGGTGCAGCTTATCTGATGACTATTTTGCCCTGGTATTTTCCTCATACCCAGCTTTTAACGAAAGGGCCGACTGTGTCTCTGGAACAGCACCGCCTTGCCAATGCACGAACAATGCGTATAACAGGGGCACGTCCAACTTCGAGTAGACCGACCTTCCTGGTGCCTTCCCCGAAGCAGATTTAACGAAAGTGGTGACAGTGATTCGTGTCTCCTGGAAGGCCACTGACCCGTCCATCCACGAAAAACACGCAACAAGGGCACAATCCGACCATGGTAGCACACTAGAAGTGACCTCCTCTGCTGTACACCATGCCGACCCCGAAGTATGGACCACATGGTTTATGGCCTTCTCTATGGTCTCCTTTGTCGCACAGATCAGTATTGCCCGCGGCTTATCTGCCCGAAAATTTTCAAAACGTTCCTAAACTCGGATCCTGCAGCTTATCTGCGGTGCGGCTTATACGCGTGAAATTACGGGTTTTCGTTTCGTATTGGTTTCGGTTTTAAAACTACTACTCGCACAGTACTGCAGAGGTTTTCGTGGAGGTGCCGCCAGGGGTTTATCCAGAATTTCAAGCACGGAGGGGTGTTGGAAAAAATTGGGGGGGGGGGGTGATTGTTATATATAGTTACGTCATTACAGCATAACATACCATTACCGACATGTATCTAAAGCTGAAATCACAAGGGCACCCCCTGTAATGGGTACACAAGTGAAAAAGTTAGGGGGGTGTCACTGAACATTTGGGAGGGTGTTAGGAGGGGTGTAAGGGGGTTCTGTATAAATCACTGGGTGCCGCGCTTTGAGCGGCACAGGTGGAATTGCTGGCAACGTCTGCTTTCTAATCCTAAGCTTGCGGGTTCAGAACAGGCCGAGAACGCCGGTCACGTGGTAGCTTTATGCTTAGTGACGTCATCCTCCGTGAGGGTGGTGTACCGTGCGCAAAAACGATCGCGGTTAGCTCGCGGCGTGAAAACCCCGAAATGTGTAAGAACAATAATAAAGCAGACCTAGATGGCGGGCGGACTTTTTCAACCGCGCGTTGCCTTTCTATTTCTGCAAACAAATAACGGGGAACAGCTCAATTTCGGGAGAGCCGGAACACACTAAAAATAATCGCGCGCGCGCTCCTATTTATTTTTGAATTCTACTCGAATTACGAGGACAATTGACGTGTACACGCGCGGCGCGGTCTCCTCAAACGCTCGCGTCATTATTTACACCGCTCCAAATATATCTTTCTTTTTTTTTACAACGGAGTCTTTTTGTGTTTGCCAGCGGGGCCGTACATAATATTCTATTGTTTAAAAGCGCCAAACGAGATCGCCTTCTTAGTCCTTATATAGGAGAGTGTCGCTTGTACCGTTCGCCTTCCAATCTTGGATATCATCTGCGGCATCCCAACTTTTGAGGCGATGTAAACGGACAAAAAGAAGAACGAGAAGAAAAAGAAGAAAGCCAAACTAGGCCACCCATCTTGACTGGCCTTTTTGTGAAACAATAGGCTCCAATCTACGACAAAACAAAGCCGGCATGCACACGGAGGCGTGAGGTGGATCAGTGACCATCTGACATTCTCTGGCTTGCCGCGTGTGTCACGTGTGCTGTAGGAATGTCTGGGAAACATCTGCAACGCGTATCTTTACGATCGTGTAGTTCTTTTTTTTTTTTCTGTTGTGTTTGTGGACGTTTGTAAAACTGGATTATGAATTCAACTGCGTTATCTGATACGAAATCACCGATAGAGACACCGAGAAGAAAAAGAGCTTGCATTCTAAAATGTCGAAGGAGGTCGAATCCAGTGATCCCCTCACGATGGAGTGTGACAAAAGCAGTATTCCTCTTCCTGAGAGACACAGAACCAATAAATTAATCAATCTACGAATCAATCAAGTGAATCACATGAGTGACGAACCACCAGTGCGATTTTTTATTTCCGTTCTCTTCTCTTTCATTATTTTCTTTTTTCTTGGACAATCGTCTTTTCCTTTCTTGCTTTTTTTTTTCATTTTTATTTTTGAATGCCATGCAAGTCAACCTTCCGTTTTGGTCCGCAAATCGACCTCCGACTTTTCCTATTTTTATCTTCTAGTGAAGTAAAAAAAAACTACTTCAGCCCGTCGTACTCTGAGTGTTGTACGAATGAAATAGTCTGTCTGTCGTCTGGATTCTATGGAATTGCTGCATATACATATCGAATATTTTTTTCCAGTCCCATTGGCTGCGTGATTACTATAGGGTCTATTGTACCGTGTATGTCTACCTTTAACACGATGACAAGGACGGCGGGTGTGCTCCTGCGCGTTCCACGTGTAGGTTTCGTAGGAAGCACCTCGTTACCTTCATCTGGTCCTTCAGCAAGATTGAGAAACACCATATTCGTGGGATGGCACTCCGCACATATGCTAGTGGGGACGTTTCCTAACGGTTTCCTAACGGTTTCCTAAACGTGATTATTTGTTACGAGTGGGCACGTGGAGCCCGAAACTCAATGCTGTCCGAAACACGTTCATTCATTCACGAAAGAGTGGCACGTTCCAATATAACGTTACTCGTCGGTTCGGAGTTGCTATTGGCTGCTCAGTGGCTTCCAGAATGCACAACGTGGGCTACCCGAGGTCTCGTTAGCTTCATCGGGGAGCTATACGTTGTTGAAGGAAGCTTTCATCATCGAAGATTTTATAGGGGTCGGTGGCTAGGTACTTCACGGCGGCAATCGCCTCCGCGAGTTCTTGAGACGCGAGACGCTCGGTTTTAATGGTTCGCGTATACATGCATACACTCCATCACTGCATTCATCGTAACATCCAACCAATAGTAACAATGCAACGCAAATTGTGGAGCCTCAAACACAGAACAAATTCCGAGAACAGGACAGAACATTCCCGTCCTTGAGATTCAATCAATCGATCATTTATTGCTTATTATTACATTACTACTTGGTCATCGCTGTGGGACTAAATTAAACGTTGCGTCTGCTCTGCTGTATGAAAAAAAGAAAAGAAAATGCCGTCTGCCTCGGTTTGTTCGTGTGAATCTGAAACTGCATGAGAGAAAAACAACAACAACTTTATTTTCGCAACTTTCACAACAACAACTTTCGGAAACAATGTGGTAAAAGTGAATACTAGTAGTTCAAGGATTTTCCCATGCAGGATTTTCATCTGTTGGTGTTCCGTATAGGGGTGGATTGATACAACAATATCTGCTGCTTTTCGGGCTCTTCTTTTTTGCCTTTCTTTCGTGTCTTTATGCTCTTTTTTTTTTTTTTTTTGCAGGGGAAGGGATGGATGGATTTCAAGATATCAGAGGGTGGCTGTGCTGGGTAAATCCCTGGAACGGGTGTATTCGTGTCTTTCTGAACGAGACCTCGGAATATTGACGGCAGCACGATATAAACGAAATACTAAGGGTGCAAGGTATGCCTTCGACGATATAAACCACAGTCATCCGGGCAATCAGAGATGGTGTGTGGGTTCGATTCTCGCCAGTTGCTGGCTATGCGTCAATCCTATCCAACCAAGTGTGGTATCAGATGTGGAAATGACGCCCCGATAAGTAAAGTAACTTTCTCTTTCCTTTTTGTCACCGTGTGGGCTCCGCTTTCCGCCACAACAGTACACTCTTAAAAATGAACTTCACCGCATAGCACGCTGCTAGCCAACTATCATCTCGAATGATATCGTTATCTGCCCTGATTTGTTGAAAACGGGGGGCGTACGCCTTTTTGTGACAATTATGAACAGCATAAGTGTCACAGAAAAGGCGTACGCCCCCCGTTTTCAACAAATCAGGGCAGATAACGATATCATTCGAGGTGATGGTTGGCTAGGAGCGTGCTATGTGGTGAAGTTCATTTCTAAGAGTGTATGGTTGCGAAGACGTTCCGGTTTTTGCTTCGTGTAGGTTATCAACATCTCGTTACAATAACTGTTCCTCTGCAGAGGGTGTAGCAAACGCCGTTTCCTTGTTGAGCCGCACATTCATTAGTGTGTAGGTCAGGGGAGCGCCTCGGAAACGCAAACTTGCGAACGCCCAATAGGCGTCAGGAAGACTCGAACGAAATTATTTGCATTTTGAGTGCGGTAGGGTACTTTGAGCACGATGATGAGTACCTGAGATAGCGGTACATCCTCCTTCCGAGAGATGCGCGGGGCGTCTCATAACAAAAATTAAACAAAAAGGCTTCGTTACGTTTCACTCTCTCTCTCTCTTTTTTTCTCTCTCTCTCTCTCGTCATTTGGAAAAATTGTACCAAATTTCCAAACTGAAAAATGAAACGCGATAGGATTCTGTAAAATAAACGCTAATAACGTGTCATTAAAATATACGAAGGCAAATTTAAGTCTCTTCCACGTTTTGTTTGTGCGATGAACGCTCTGTACCCTGTACCCTGTACCCAAAAGTTTGCAAATACGAGAAAGTCGTTTTTGTGATTCAGTGAATCAAAATTACCGGAAATTTTGTATCTCCGGAGAACAACTTTATCCATTCTGTAATTCTAAGCGTTGCGCCGATGGTTACATTGACCTAACCTATAGCTACGTTTCCTGTCTCGATCTACCGACACAGCTACAAACATATAAGGCCCCAACACCCAAGAATCAATGGAATTCAAATAAGCAGGTGGGGGGGTCTTTGTTCGTGTGCTCGCTTCATCACCTTTTTCCTGAGTTACTGAAACTTCATTGTATCTTGGCTGTTGATGGCTTATGTGTTTGTGCCGTCCATATTCGTAGCCCTGGCTAATATCTATTTGTTTACGTAGAAGATGTAATTCTCATCACATCACGATTTGTTCTCGAATGTTCGCTAATAAATCCAAGTAATACGAGAGTGAAAAATTATTTTCGTTGTTTTTTTTTTTTTTTCAATTTTCTCGAAGAACCAGCACGAAGAAAAACATTCTTTTTCTCTATACCTCGCAGCAGCTCAACGTATCTGGTAATTTGAGCACCAGTGTGCGAAAAACAGCGCGGTCGGCCTTCACGAAAACAAACATGGTTCTTTCATTACAGGAGCGCCTGCACGCTGTGAGCGATGCGGGGCTTTTATGCTCCCGATCGTGGACACCACAGGATAACACGATAACACACGCATGGATCCACCGATGGTTGTGTATAGTTATATATACACCGCAGTTCTGTATAGCGCACACTTTGAGAACGGGACCCAGTTGTTGGTCTCACGCACTTCGATCTATACGCTTCATATATCACCTGGGGTTGTGAGTCACAACGTTTATATTCGAGTCTCACAAAAGCGATCATCTTGGGTGGTGTGGTCCCGAGTGTACCTCTTTCTTTGCCTGTTTCGCTTTCAGCGTTTTTTTTTACCACGATGCTTTTGCGTGTCAGAGACAACACAAAGACAGGGGGGGGGGGGATATGTTTATTAGACGAAAAAAAAGAAAAAACCGGGGAAAGGTCAGCCAAACGGGACGTCGGCTTGCTATTCCAGAAGTAAGAAATAATAATAAATAAATAAGAAGAAAAGATAAGAATTAAAGAAAGAAAGAAATAGGAAGGAATAAGAAATAAATAAAGAAAGAAAATTAAGAAATAAAGAAGTAGGAAAAAACGAAAAACTAACAGATGATGAAAGAAGGATGAGGTAGATTAAAGACAAAGATGACAACAAAAAAAAGACAGCTCGGACGCAGAAGCGATCGCGTACGTGGTATATATATATGTTCTTTGATTTCTTCGTCGTTTTCGATTGATCAGTCATGGTTTCTCTATCAGTATCGGATACCACAGTTGGTCGAAGGGTATTCTGCGCTTCCGACGAATGTGTCACTTTTTTTTTTTTTTTTTACTCCATGACAAGTTGTGCGAACTCGGCTGCTCTCGCTGCTTGCACTATTGGCTCCACGCTGGACGCAAATGTGGCGTATTTCAACAACATTGCCTACATACCATCATACATACCGTTGCCTATGTAGTCACCAATCAGCACTCTGTTGACCGGCCGCGCGGAAAACGCGTGCGATTTATATAGTCAAACTCCTTTATAGCGAACACCTTTTTAACGAAAATACCACTACAGCAAATTTTTTTGCGGTCCCGCTGGAGCCTATAGGTCCAATATTAGACATCCTTTTCAACGAAAATACCTTTACTGCGATTTTTTTTTTTTTTTTTGCTGTCCCCTGAGTTTCGTTGTAAAGGAGTTTGACTGATATATGTGCGTGTGTGTGTCCTACAATAATGGAGTGTTTTGTGAACACGCGAATATCAAGGTACAAGGGAGTTGGGGTCGTTTCTAGACTCCATCACCTCCAAGATAAGTGTCCTCTTGTGCGCCTACGCGGGCCAAAGTATTTGAAGTACCCGAATGAATACTGTAAATGTATTTTCATTCGCGGAGTATTAATTTTCGCGAATCGGGCATTCAGTCATTTGTGAAATTATTCGCGTATGTATTTGATTTCGCGATTCCGGGTCTGTTTCCTGTCGCGGGATAAACGTCAAGCTGTGTTCGCGAGTACAATTTTTTTGCGCGCTTTTTTAGCGGTCGCGAACTTCGCGAAAATTATATAATACATCGCGAATAAAAATACGTTTACAGTACTCTCATCACCGCACTGGCGATGTTCACGTGTAGCAGAAACTTTTGTTCCACATTGGTACATGATTACGTATGGAATCGCCAACCGCATTTTTAATGCGATTAACTCCATACAAACATATAATTCGTCGACTCTTCGGTCACTTTTTCTTCTTCGAGGGCCGGCCGCCCGGAAAGATCGTTACCGAAAGCAAAAAGACTGCGTCTCGAGGCATTGACCCTGAGCGCGTTGAAGGCAGGCCCCGATAGGCAACCAAGAAAGACAGGGGGGAGAAAAGATGCACACACTCCTCTTCGCTTACTCACAAAATGATTGAGGGGCGGACCCATTTCAGAGGTGGGGGAGCTAAAAAGAGAAACCGTTTCAGTCACGTAGCCAGGTGGCGCCACCGTTCCAACTGTCCCGACGGTTTCCATTCTCGATGGTGGAATGCGTTTTCTGCCACGTGTAGTCCGAACGTCTTTCCTACCCCCATGTTCCATACCACCATCGTCCTCGTCCCTGGCCTCTTCTTCTTCCATTGGCTCACACGAGCAGACTGACCGCACCTATATACACCTTATATACACCCTCCATTCTGTCGATTTTTCACGAGGAAGTCAGGAGGCCGCGGAGGAGGCTTCTTTTTCACTTCACGTGTGGGGCAGGTGATGCCGTCTTCGCGCAGGGAATGCCAAGAAGAATGGGTTTGCTATGCGCGGAATTAGCCAGTCGCCTTCGAGTTCTCTTGCCCGTCTCGTATAGGTTCGATTGTTCGTGACATCCAGGGTTCGCCGAATGGACCCAGTTTAAAAAAACCCACCCGGGTTTTTTTGGGTCCACCCGGGCTGAAAAACCCAATAAAGCCCACACGCGGGTGAAATACAGAAACGAAGGGAAAAAAAAAGAAAAGAAGGAAAAGGGACGACTGCTTTGGAGGTTACTTTACCGTAAATTCTACAGCGGCAAACAATTATTTCTTCCAGAAACATGAAAAATAGGCGGAGGACGGCTGTTGCGTGTCATATGCAGCAGTTCGAAAAAAAAAAAAAAATCCCAGCACCCGAAAAACCCACCCGAAAAATCCGAAAAAACCCACTGGGGCGGGCTTTTTTAAAAAACCCGGGTTTTTCCGAATCGGACGCCTGTATAAAATGTTTAATCTTCAGCGACATCCTGCCCTCGCCTGATAGCAATATCCGGCTGTAATTAGATCTTGATGTCGACGACAAAAATAATACGGAGAAATTGAATTCGTCACACGACAAATTCGGCTACTCCCATAAAACAGACCCCCCCCCCTCTCCAAGGGGGGGGGGGGGGAATAGCAAAGAAAAACCTGCCGCTTCCGCGATGTCACCAAAAGCCATATCACAGGTCAACGTTGCTCACAATGAGTCACACGGTCCTAATATAGACTGACTCCAACGCACACCTCTGAATAAATGTCACATGCGCTGACAAGGCAGCATCCCTCCTGTCAGGTGGCCAAGGATCCAGCACTTTTACGAGGTCAAAGTTGCGGTTGTCCAGTCGTTTGAGAGCAAATTTCATGGTAGCCCTTTGGGGTGCGTATCTAGAACGTGTGCACGAGAACGTGCTCAGTGTCCTCCACGGCTGCACAAAGTGTACAGTTTGCTGAATCAGCCTTCCCGATTTTATGGAGGGATTAGCGCCCGTATAACACACAGTATGCTTAGCAATGGCTACAAGGCGACGGGAACTCCTCGTTGCTCCATCTAGTTGACCCGGATCAAAAATTTAGAGCCCCGTTCACGTTATACCTAGTTCTATCCAGACCCTCTTGCACGGGTTCCGTCTGAACGTGCGGCTATAACTACAACGTTGATGAATGCATACGTCCGTTACTTAATTCGATCCGATTCGAGTCTTTCCTTTCTGAGGGCCACCGGCCTCCTTCACGAACTGTAGGGATTTCCTTCCCTCGTCATCCTCTCATATGAACCTCTTTGGAATGGGGTAGGGTCCTGCACTCAACGCAGGGAAACATCCCACATCATCATCATCCATTCATCTATGTTGTTGTTGTTGTTGTTGTCGATCCAGGATGCAGCTTTGGCTGTGAGCCGTGGACAGTTGGAGAGGAAACACATCAGATTGGAGTCGGAGACAGGCTGGTCAGTATATGCGTCCTAGGCCAACTTCATGGGCAACCCTGTCGACGTCCGTCTGTCCATTGGGAAGTCCGTCGGAACACTATAGGAGAAAACTTCGGGCGGTATCGACTGTGGAAGAACTCTATCCCCACCAGGAAACGCTGCTGCCCAGTTAGTCTCACAATCTTCCAAGTGATCTTCACCATGCTCATCGAGTTCCAGGATATCTCAACACAGTCCTTACAGCCACATTGACCTCCGTCGCACCACCTCGCGACTCAGCTAAAGAACGCAGTTAACATGCTATTTTTTACGTTTGCGTTTTGTATATTTGATATCTACGGGTAGTCTACACTCTAAGAAAAAAATGAGTACTTTTACTCCTTTTGGGGAGTAATTGCATTGCCACAAAAAATAGTCCCTTTCGGGAGTAAATGCATGGGAGTAAATGAATGTCACAGAGTGAAGACCGCATTTCACGCGCTGTTGTAAGAGTCCCAGATACATAATTGGTGCGCATGCATGAAAATACTTTGAAGCAAACTGTCAACCGTGATATATCGAGTGATATAAAAGCTTGCGCCATACTAGGGCACAATTTGCGAAGAAAGATGCGCTAACTGTTTCTTACTCTGTGTGGCTGGAAAATTGCTACTTGGTCTCAGTTATACAGCCTTATGTCGTTCAAATTGACCAAGGGCACATATTTACGTAAACTGTTGCATTCAGGAGGCCATTCGCGAAGTTTAGTGACAATTTGCAGTCCTGGGGAGTAAATGTCGGGACTAAATATTTGGTTAGGGGGACTAAAATGGGGAGTAATTGCACACTAGGGGAGTAGAAGCTGCAATTACTCCCCGTTTTACTCCTTTTTTTCTTAGAGTGTAGGGAAGAACACTTCAAACTTCAATGTGAAAATCAATCGACGGCCCCAGCCTGCCCCTTTAGGATTGTGTTTGTCCTCATATATACTGCCACGCTAGTTCCTTTGCAAGTGGCCTCGTAGACTCCCTCGAACGTACGAAAGAAGCGATATCTCTTTTCTTTTCTTGTCATCCAATGACCGGGTACAACGACATCCACGATGCCTTGCTTGGATCATGGCGATCACAGTCTGCTTCTTGAAACGGGATCCCGATTTCTACGCATCACGTACGTCAAACCGGGGGGGGGGGGGACGCCACTACCGCGGAGATGAATGGGCGAGCTGACGACAGCTTCGGATTACGTGGGATATCAAAATACAGCCGACGCATACTGCAACTTCCTAACCTCTTTCAAAGTCTCACGCGTTTTTCCTCTGCGAGCAGCAGTGCCACCTAGCGCCCGTGGATAGCTGGATCAACGACCGGTGTAGGTCCGTCCGTCGCCTTCAAGGGCCACGTGACACCCTATGAGCACGTGGCGTGGTCACGTGAAGGTATGCTGCGAAGCAACGCATTAAAGCGCGATTCGCACAATGCGCAGAGATGCAGTCTTTTTTTTTTTTTACCCACATTTTCTCTCTCTCTCTCTCTCTCTCTCTTTTACGTATGTGTGCTTCATGACGTCACGTACGCAGCTAGTGTATACTGTATACTATATTCCGGAAAGTTGAGGATTTTTTTCTTCTTCATCTTTTCTCATGGTTGGAGAGATGCAAGCACGTGGACGAACGTCAGTGTCGTGCTCCTGTGTCAGAGAAGCGAGAACCTCGGCTATTCCTATTGGATCTTGCAATCACGTGACCCGTCCTGCGGCCGGCTCATTGGCAGCGATGCCTGTCGCGAGGTGACAGTTTCGATATTCGCGGTGTCCTTTCTCTATATGCTTTGCCTTGTACCTCTTTTACTATACATAGAACTTTCATTTCCTGCATAGGTGCCGAACACATGTGAGAAACAGAACTGTTATGTTAATCTACTATATACGGGCTGGTGTATTCGTATTCTGATAGAGGAGGGGAACCTGTTTATTGGAATATCTTAACTATACTACTTTTCTGGTATGAGGTACTGTAACTAAGTCAACCACGGTAAGTAAGCGCTACAAAAGAAATTTCTTCGTCCCCTCAAATGTCTTCCACACAATGAGCTCTTTGAACAATATATGAACAATATATTTTTTTTCTTTGAACAATATATTAACAATATATGATAATAATTGGGAGTAGACTTACATGTAAGGTGAACAACAACATTTTTATTGGCCTAAACATTTTCGCTGCTGTTCTGTTCATGTTTAATCTGGAAGTATTCGCCTCTCCAACTACCTATAGAGGCGCTCGCGTCGTACTCAAGATGGCGCAGAAAAGAATGATTGCCGATGAACTTTGGAAACGTACATTAATAGACCGTATGGTTCGGGATCATACCTGGGTAAATTACTTCTAAAATGTAATTAAACTACATTACTCACTACTCCAGCTAAATTACATTACTCATTACTGCAATTTTAATTTAATGAAATTACATTCCAATTACTAGAAAAAATAGAGACGTTACAAAGTCACTACTTCGAGCTTAATCGTATCGATGTTAAGGATGTGGAAATTCATAGTGGGCGTTGAAATTCTTTTAACTCGCCAGTTGCCAACTCTCTTTCTGCCAAGTGCCAACACAGAACACAGACTCGATTCTTTTGTAAAAAGTAACGAGTAATGTCATTAAAATTACTGCCCAAATGTAATTAAATTACATTACAAATTACATAATGTCAAAAGTAATGCATTACATTACAAATTACCAGAAAAAGTAATTACTGTAATTTCATTACAGTAATGACATTACATGTTCGGGATATGTGATCTTGCCAAGTCGCTATCGGTGACCTTTTTCGGATGTTTTTTTTTTAAATATAATTTTATGTTGTTGTTTTTTCACGGCTTCCGCCACCAACTTGTGGGAAATCAATTTCGTTTAATTTACAGCAAAATTACGAAATCTGATCTTCAGCAGGTAAGGGCACGTCCTCAAGGCTTATTTCTTACCAGAACGATCTGTACGAACAACTGCTGCCCAGAATAACCAGCGTTGAGGACGACCGAGATGACCTGCTGTCAGACACCGTTTTCAGCATCCCGTATACGTACACGGCATTTTTGTCACGCGACTCTTTCGCGGCCTCATTGAAGCCACGCCTGGAGAGGACAAAGAAACTGCCACCGTGTGTTCTTGACCGGTCAAGCGGACCTCTGACGGTCATCCATAATGGGAACCATAATGAGCAAGAGAATGCTCCCGTGTAAAGACAAAAGCTCGCGGTGTAGGTTATTACACTGAACTGCGCTAGCAGCGTGCAAGTTCATTGGTAGCTAGAGACGTTCTTCATTCGTTAAATGGCCTATAAGCAGTAGTAGCAATCTCAGAAACTTTTATCTATTTGATAGCCCGTGCCCTTAGTACTCTCTTACCGCGTGTTCACACCAGCGACATTCACGTGTTCACGTACGCTGCTAACCGTGGGGAGTATCCTGCAACGCAGTAACAAGATATTCTGTAGCAGACGACGGGAAAGACGCTGTCGTCTGCGGAGTGTCGTCTGCTAAGTGCGCAGTAGCCACTCCCGACATTCCGCACCGTGTGACTGCTCCACATAACACGGGACGTAACTTCGTCTCTGTGAACAGTGGGTTTGCTTTTTCTTCCACTAGAATCTTCCTTGTGGGTGTCGCCCGTGTGAATAGACAGATACGTCACGTTTGTCTTTTATAGAACATTTAAGCCTTAAAATTACGGGCAACATTGTATCGATATCTCTACAAACACTCTAAAAACAGAACTTCACCGCATAGCGCGCTCATAGTTTTCTTCTTTTTATTGAAAATTCCGGACAACACTGTGTCGAAGTCTCCACCAACTGCGCATTACTCGTCAACTACGGCGGCAAAACTACATTGCATGCGCATAACATTGTGTCTGGCGCGAAAGAAGCCGGCTACGTAGTCATCCTGAGCAGCAAACTAGTCGGGAACATAGGTCACTGTTGCTCGACAAATTGGGGATTATTTCCCACCAGACGTCGCCCCGAGTCGTTTTACCGCAATTTTACTAGGAAAAAAAAATAAAATAAAATATTTAGCGTTCCCTGTCGTATGTACAACTTGTTGTGCTGGGTTTACAAGAAACAAGCAGTTAAACTATACGCCGCCAATGTAACACGTCTGTCTGCTGCTTACGCGAGGGATCTATGGTACAGGAGGTCGAGCCTGAGGGCAACGTAAATTGGAGGTCACACTAAAAACGCAGTTCTTTATTATTATTATTATTCCGTTTTATCCCGCGCAGCAACTAGAGCCATGAGCGACGTATAGACATTACATGGAAGTGGAGAGAGGACATGAAGGAAAAACCTTTAGTACGCGCCCAGGGGTGAGTGTGAAGACTGCCGTCTTTTAAGAAAGACCTGAGGAAGACCTAAGACAGCATGCATAGCCGGCAGTATAGGATACGACCCCACAACCTCCCGGTCCTCTTCAGCATGGCTGGGGAGGAGGGGGGGGGGATCTATTTAATTTTGGCAGGAAAAGTCAGCCAGAAAGGACTATTACTAGCGCTATCACTTGAAGTCAAGAATTCCTTAGTGGGTAGTCACGTTCTTGTGGCAGCATGGCCTTCTGCATGAAGCTCTCCTTTAGAGAGAGCCAGCCCTGTTATAACGCATGCCCAACACGACGTTGATTGCACGCAGGAAAGAAGCGACTGGAAGCCCGGTGTATGTGTACGGGGTCTTTATGTGGGCTTCGTGGAAGCATGATATCATAGCGGAACAGCATGCCAAGGGCTTCTCGCTGAAGCTGCACGACTGTTTTTTTGGCATCGTCGAGTCTCAAAGCGGCGGGGACATCTAGGCAACGTCTTGCAAGACGGTATAGTGACATCGAAACACGGTGAAACAAATTCGTAAAAATAGCGGATGACACCCGTGGGACGAGACGGACAGTTCTGACACTGCCCCAGCTGCTCGTATATTGTGATCGTCTTTTAATGCGTCAGATGCGTGTGACGGCGAAGCCCCATCGAGACAGCGGTATAAGTGGACATGCAAAAGGGATATAAGAGAGTAAATGGATGCAAATTATGTCAAATTGAAGTATAATCGACGGTAATTAAGAGTACGAAGTAAGGGTAATTGAAGGTAGTTAATTAAAGGCAATTAAAACGAGAAAGTTTAGTTTAAAGGTAGCGAATGTAAGATATGTGTAATTAAGAGAAAGATTAAATGAAAATTAAAGATTACCGAAGGTAACCGCAGGTAATTAAAGGGTAATTACAGGTTAATTGAAAGTAATTGAGGCTAATTAAAGGTTAATTAGTGGACTTACATATAGTAATTACAAGTAGTAATTACAAGCATTGACTGAAGACGGACAACCGGAAGTTGGGTTTAAACCGGAAGTGGATATCCGGAAGTCAAGTATATGAACCGGAAAAGGCGGTTAATACTAACGCATCTTGCATTTACCGCGAAATCGCCAGTAATTTTTATTTTAAATGCCGTTTTGTTGTCGCGACAGCGTATGTTAGCAGCTGTACGAATTACAACGTATAGAGTTAATTTCTTTCATTGTTAATGAATCACTTAATGAACTGCATGCACACTCACTTGGTGAACCGCGAGGACATTCCAGATCCAGGGCTTCCAGCTGGTTGTTTAAGATACCACAGTTGCGCTGTACAAGATGTTTCCAAATACGTATATATAATGTTTTATGTGAATTCTTCATTCTTTTTTTTTTTTTGTTCTTTTTGTAGTGTGCACCTTTTCGTTCATTTTTACTACGTTCCGATCAACTTAGTTATGTGAGTCTCAGAAGTGTTCTTCTTGTGGTGCGGTTTCACCTTTTGGATAAACGTAAGCTATACGGATGACTTGTGACGTATAGACAGTACCGAAAGACACCAAACCAATTTGGAGCTGCCTTTGCTAGCAAACACGTGCTTCAACACCCCTTAAACTTTCAGGCGTCTGTTTAGCAGCAGGCATACCTGGGTAAATTACTTCTAAAATGTAATTAAATTACATTAATCATTACTCCAGTTGGAATTTAATTACTCATTACTACAATTGATATGTAATGAAATTACATTAGAATTACTACGAAAAACTAAAGACATTACAAAGTCATTACTGCGAGTTTAATCGTAACGATATTGAGGATGTGGAAATTCATTGTCAGACAACACTACGTTGTAAAAACGAGACATATTTTATTCTGTGCCGATTGAGTGCGTCACCGTTCATACTGGGCGTTGCAATTCTTTTAACTCGCCGGTCGGTAACTCTCTTTCTGCCAAGTGGCAACACAGAACACACAGCCGATTCTTTTGTAAAAAGTAATGAGTAATATCATTAAAATTACTGCCAAAATGTAATTAAATTACATTACAATTTACCAGAAAAAGTAATTTATTACTGTAATGAAATTACAGTAATAAATTACTTTTTAATAAATAATTAATAATAAAAAATGAATAGTAATAAATGACATTACTACCCAGGTATGGCAGCAGGTACTTGCAAAGTCACGGAGTTTGTCACTAGAACCTTCAGAACTAGAATCTTCACGGAGTCACGAACTTGCCAGTTCGGAGTTTAGCGCCGCGTGACAACTATGATAATGAGCGACGCCATGTTGATCGGTCCTTGGATTCATTTTTGCACACCTGAGTGTTCTATAAGCGCTGGAACCTCATACAGAGGTCAGAGAGACGTTTCGGCTACGTTCCGTTTAATGAGCAGCTGCAATTGGATAATTACATTGCACGCGCAACCATGTCTGAGCTTTCTGTTAATATTCTAGCAGTCAATATGTTTTTGCTAACCAACTAATTCTGAAGTTTTTAGCGAAACGTCCCCAAGCATAATACCCCCCAACAACACTGAATATCCTCTGGATGTACGAATAATGTCCTGACGAATTCGTACGTCCGATGGATGTCCCTCAGATATCCGTCGGACGTACGAATCCGTTAGGGCATTATTCGTACATCCATAGGATATTCGGTGTGTTGGGGACGCTTCGTACGAGACAGAAGTGCTGGCAATGCTTATCTGACAAGTTTGGAAAAAGTAATTAAAAGATATTACAGCGGAAGGCGCTGTTGTGCGGCTATCTATACAGGTATAGCGAGTACCCGTGTGAAGATAAACCAAAAGCCGGGAATCATAGTGCAGGAAGGAAAAAATAACACCGACTTAACGTAACAAAGACAACAATTTCATCAGACGTTTCGTATCCCATGGGAGACGAAATGTCTGATTAAATTTTTGTCTTTGTTATGTTAAGTCGGTGTTATTTTTTTTCCTTCCAAAGTACCTGTGTGCAGGAATTATCGATCCCTGTAACATAAACACTGGCGTATACACGACGTTATCCAATATAGTAGATTCCGTTTTGATAACGTGAAGCCTTTGTATCGACTGGTCATCGGTCCTGGAGGTTAGTGCGACCAAACAGCTGAGTTTTAATCGTGCTGAACGAAAAGTTAGTGTGGAACATTCTTCTCCGGGTTGCAGATATGTCAGGAGTAATTATAAATAATAAGCGATAAATATAGTATGATTATAGTGCGGTTAGTAACTTCTGTGCATTCACATGTATGTGGAGTTTTATCTTCCATATTTCATTTAAAAAAAAGAAAGAAAGGTACGTTTTAACATTGTCTCAATAAAGCAGTGTGAGGCCAAATACCACGTATTTATTTCATAAAACGCGTCCCTCAACCATGTAATGTAATAATAATTACTCACGCTTCAGTGCTGTCAAGTAGTGGCGCAACACAAGAAAGCGTTACGTCATTACTTCCTAACAACATACAGGCGCCATTACAGTAATTGGAACCTCACTTAGTCGCTACAGGTGATTAATAAGAATGCCATGCTCAAGTAATTTCCAACGCCTTTTTTTTCTTTCCTTTCTTCTTTCTTTTTCTTATTAGTTTATTTAGTCGATTTATTATTTACCTGACTAGCACCTAGCAGCAGCTGGAATTTTATGTTTTTCTAACGTCTTTAAGAGAGGGAGGGAAGACCTTGCAGGAACCCTTTAAACCCAGTTAAAACGAAAACTTCCTTCATTTGTTAGCGCAACATGAACAGTTCGATGAGTTTCATTCGACAAGAAAATATTATCAAGACAAAACACTTTGGTAAGGAGCGCCTTGGAGCGAGCTTTTCTCCAGTAATCCAAAAGTAATCTTTTTGAAGGGATCTGACACTTCTGCTGCTTCTCCGAATGGAATCCTCGTTCCCACAAACGCATGACGTCACGAATGTGGCGCATGCCTGTACTTCCACGTGCGCTCTCGTCCTTTCTTTGCTGACGTCAACAGAAAGCAACGTCACCTGACATTCTGAATTATATGTAGCGCGACAAACCCAACAGATCTCTCCCTGTTCGTAAACAAATGTCGTCATATGTGTTCGACAGCGCCACCAATTTGGTAGAGTTGAACTACGCTCGAAGCTAGGGAAGAACAAGGTCGCGCCCGAACGCCACGGTCTTGAGGGGATTACGATGGTCCCTGAGAGGGATGCGACCTTCGATCCTACTTTTCGTTCAATAGGAGGCAGAGCGAACAAGTGCCAATTCGTGGAACCCAGCCCTCCCCTTCCGATTTGTTTCGGTTTCATTCTGTCTACCAACGTCATGATGACGTTTCTCGGGCAGAGGTCTATTGTGCAACGAACGAGGGTGGGTAGAATTAGTGAGAGGATTTCCACTTCCGGCGCCGCTGCGGTTAATTAACAGCCATTCCGAGTGGATGTTGGAGGTAAAACAGAACAAACAGCGTTAACCAAGTGCAGGAAGGTGTCAATTATTGAGCAAGAACTGGAACAAAATTGCCATGCAGTCCAAGAACTGATCAAAGGTACATATACATCGTGCCACTGGATGGTGTCAAATGTTAGGGACTGAACAATGCATCTTGAGTGAAGGAAAAACATGACTTTATTCATCCATGGTACAAAAATGAACTATACTTTCAAGCAGCAGGCACAACAGTAGAACTAAATGCAGGTGGAATCAAATACAGAGGCAACACAAAACAGAGGCTCTACTTTGAGGCTTCAAAAACAAAGCTGTACAGTAACATTACAAGCCATCGTTTCAACAGAGACTGCGCAATCCCACAAGCAACAACACAACAGGGCGGTTCACTCCCGGCAGAAGACAGGTCTCTCGCTAAGCAGTGTTCTAGGTGGCGCTCGAGTCGCCTTGTTAGCCAAGGGAACATAGCACGTCTACTGACGAGAGTAGCAGCCCTACACTTTCAGAAAACGACACTGCTACTAGGTGTGACGTTTTTGACGTTTAACAGTTTTTTTGACGGCTAAATAGGCGTCAGATCACCAATTTCCACGCTTAAAATGCGCGCATTTAACCTAATCTAACGGTAAGAGCCTGCTGAAACAGATATGCTATCATCTCTGTTTCGTCTCAGGTCGGATTTCACCGTCAGGAGGTGAGGGAAGATTTGACCGACTAGTTGTACGGGAGAGGATATTCAATAACGAAAGCAATGTTACGAGAAAACGAGCTGCTTGAGTACGCAGCTACACCTGGGTCGGGGCTCTCGAGAAATGGCACAAACGGCTCGCCGCACCAACGCCACATAGAATAAACAAAGCTCCATCGCTTAAGCGACGTGACGTAGTCATTAGGGGTCCGCCAATCACGACCCCTGCTTTCGGCGGCCGCAGGGATGGAGGCGAGCCGCCATAAGCCACATGATTAGCCACTCGAAGCCACGGAAAGCCAAATCGTCTGCTGCGATTGGCTGAAGCCAGTCTGAAGCAGACGACATCGCGACGAGCTTCCTGTATGTAGGTGGCGTTGACTGCACGCTCGTTTTCTCGCGATTTTTGCTTTCGTCACCAATTATCCTCTCTCACATACTGCAGCCAATCACATCTTCCTCAGCTTTAGACATACGAAATACGCCCTCTGGGTTTCACGCTTCGTCAGTGTTCGTTTGCTGAAAGTGTACCGACTAACGCAACTCCTAGCAGATAAAGAAGATAACCCCGTTTTACATTTGGTTCTTTGATACATGACTCTTTGAGCTCCTCTATGTATGGCATACAAAGCGGCTGTCCTTTCATCCACTATGGCAATTCTACCGTATACATGCCGATATTGTCAATAAATAACGCTATTTACAAAGCACACTCAACACGGTATGAGCCAAGAAGTAACGCAGTGTCACGGAGAGTTTACGGGTTCATCTGCCGCATGTTACGCATAACCTTGCGTGACATTAAAAAAAAAAAAAAAAAGGTGCGACACAAGCCACACGTGTGTACTCTGACTACCAACGATGACGTCACACACAGCGGGTGAAAGACGACATGCATGCAAAAGAAACGTTACCAGTGCCCGATTATGTATGTCACTGATCTTGCACGAACTCACATGACATTTTTTTTTCTTCCTTTTTTCTTGCTTGGGGAGACTCAAATTGCGGTGCACACAGTTACGAGGCAGTCGGCTGCTCTAACACCAACAGTGCCTTTTCATTAGATAGCCATAAAAAGTAAAAAGACAAAATAAAACTACGCAGTCCTCCACAGTACACCTCACGGAAAGAATTGGGGTAGGTAAAAAAAAAAAAAATAAAACGGACACTGGTATTTTCTGGACTACATTACAACAGCCAGTGAAGCGGGCATACAGCCTTCGTTGGCAAAATATATATCCGTGTACGCCTTCCTTGGCTTTCGTATTTTTGTTCTTTACTCCCCCCCCCCCCCAAAAAAAAAAAATTCTTTCATGCAGTCAAGCGGAGAGCTGACAGTAAAAGTTCAAGGTTGGCCACCTGTTTCAGAGCTGTCACGTGTTTTTTTTTCTTTTCCATCAGATTTTTAGCGAACACAATACCCTGTCAATGCTGCTTGTTATTTTCACGCTAGTCCTGCCTCTGTATTTTTGCAGAGCACTAATGGAGCTGGTCCACCCAGCTCAGTCTCCGAATGACACTCGTTCACTGCTACGTATACTTTGCAAGTGGGCCACGTACTACCGTCCATTAAGCATGGTGTCTCGTGTCCAGTACTTCGAGATATAAGATAAAACCAGGTATAACCTTCCAGATAAAAACCAGATCTCGCTTTTGTGTATTCAATCTCGTACAGCTGCCACACAGTGTATTCCAAAACTACGTATATCTGTTTTGTTCAACATCTTCCCAGACAGAAGATCGTTTTCTTTTTTTTCGTTTCTTCAAAGTGTAATGCCCACACTACTACAAGCGTACTCACCGACAGTACAAGACGTTGTCGAGGTCGCGTTACCCTCCGGTCTCGCGCCAACGAACGACGACTCCATCCACACCGGCTTCACGTTGGCACTTTCCGTCGACACCTCGTGTTTGGGAACTTCACTCGTTGCTGCGTCCGTGCGACACGTATCATAATTCACGTTCCAGTTTCCACCACCGTAGATGCCCTGAATGTACGAATAACGATCTCTGGGTATCCCGCCCGCGTCGCTCAACAGTGGGCCGCCGGGAGACACAGGTCGACTCGTCGACATAGGAGTAGCCGTCCCGGTGCTGGGCGTCGCCGCCGCGGCAGCTCTCCAGCCCAGATACGGTTGCCGGAATGATCGGTACGACCAGGCCGAGCCCGGAGCACTGCTGACACTGCCCCATCGCGACAGGGACCCGTCGTGCGGTGAAGCCCAACCTGGGCTCGACGTGAGCGACTCGCGCGAAGTGTCGTGAGCTCCGATGGTGCGCCAGTCCGGGGTGACACGCTTCGGAATGACCAGGTTACGTCCCGCGTTCAGCGACAAGCTCGTCGAAGACGGCGTGCGGCTGCCGAGCCCTTGCCAACCGCCACTTCGTACGCTTTCCGCGCGCGACGGACGCACGGATGATGAAGGCGACTGCCCGGATTGGGCGCAGTATTTCGTGTACCATTCGGGAAGTTGAAGGTTTTGTAGTGATTTTTCGACGCGAAGTTCGTGTTCCGACTTGGCCCTGCCGCGAGCGGACGCCAGGTCGTTTTCGGGTGGCGTGACGACGGATCGGTTTTCTTCCTGCATTAGAAAGTCCATGCTGCGCGTGCGCTCTAGCGGCGAGGAGGCTTCGTCTGCGTTCTCTTCGTCTGCGATCACCTCGTTCACATTCCTACACTGCAGCGTGTCGACGTCGGTCTCGAGGTAGCCCAAGCTCTTCGAACGTCGACGCAGGTCTGGGCCCGCATCGTTGCCGACGTAGCGCGGGTAGCGCTGCCGCACTTTCTCGACGGTGGACGCGAAGCGGTCCTCGTTGGCCACGGGCCTGTGTGCCTTGTGCGCAAACGCAGTAGTTTGGTCGTCCGCCACCGGGGCTGCGGACCTACCCCTGTATCGATCCGTACCTCGGCGGCTGCGCACATCTGCTTCGAGGGCTGCGATGTCCGGCGAGCTCTTGGCGAGACATTCCCGCGCTTCTTGGGTGCTAGCTTTGAAATGTTCCAACCTTTCGGCCGCGTCGTCTCTGGTCGTTTTGGCTTCACGCTGGAGGGATTCAAAAAAGCGACGCCGGGAAGATACGAGACGCGTTCCCGGGGACGGAGCCGGAAGGATGACCTGCGGTTTGGGGAGGATTTCTGCTACTTTTTTCGCGGTCCGGAATCCGGTGATGCGCTCGAGGTATTCCTCGGATGAGTTGGCTGCATCCAGGAATTTTGGTCTGGACGGAAGAGGTAGGCACGCCGTCTTGGCACGAGAACGACCGTTTGGCAGGGGAGGTTTCCCATTCACGGGAAGCGTTGCGGGCCGAATATTTATTGCGGGGTGTCGTCCATTCACTGCGGGTTTGTCGTGATGTCCATTTTGATGGGCGCGGTAAGGCGGAGATGGCGCGGTGCTCTTCTTTGGAATTTCTGTTTGGACGTCGTCCGAATCGGATACGTCTTGCACGACAACTGCTGTACCTTTCACCGGCGTGCGCACAGCGCGAACGCGGTCTTCGCGTAAAGTCGAGCACCTTGTTGGGGTCGAACGCGCGGAGGATGCAGGCGATGGAGCTTCATCGGATGAGGTCCACACAGTATGCACTTGGAAAGCGTGAGTTTCCAAAGGTTCCCGCGCAAGCATACTTTCACCGTTCATATCCACCGGGCTTTTCAGATTGAGGGCGGAGAACTCGTTGTACCGCACGGGCGTTGGCAAGCCAGGGCGCACATCGCGTCTTGGCGAAGAAGTCCTCGGGGGAGGATTCGGAACGACGACCACGCCCGGTCCACTCTGACCTCGGAGCGACTGTGCCCGACCCGGCAGAGACTCGTCGCCGGCTACCGAACACGCCGTCTGGATGATGACATCCAGGTCGGGAGGCGCGCAGAACGCCTTCCTCTTCGCATAGATTTCGTTGGAAGCTTCCACGCTGGCCGTTGTTGCTGCTTTGGCCGTTGCGACCGCAAGTGCAAGGTACGGGTCTTCCCCCTCGACTCTAGCAGACGCCAACGCTGACACTGAACAGGGTTCGTCTGCGTTCCGATCCCGGTTACGGGCGACAGCTCTCGAAGTAGCAGTGGCACTCACTCTCGCATCCCTCGGCGTGCCGATGTTCACATCTCTCCTCCCGTTGCGATTAAAGGCTGCGTAATCCACGGCGTCGACGTCGTCCTCGTAATCGCACGACGTGCCTTCGTCGGCAGCGTCAAAAACGTTGCCAGGAACACCACGACGACCACGATAATCCTCGACTTTCTCCGGTCTTGTCACTTCGCTCGCATTGCTCGTGCAGCGTTTCTGCTTCTCCTCACTTTCCCGCTCTGCTGATTGGCGGCCGCGCGGTGGAATTTCCGCCTCTGGCTTCGCTCTCCCATTCGTAGATGGCGCCACATGACGCGTCGGGCCGGCTTGCAATATGGCGTCTCTGTTTGTTTTAGGTACCGTCGTCTGCTGTTGTGTAGCGTTGTAATCTTGGTCGGTCGGCGTATATGGAGCAGTTGAAGATGATGTCTTGGTCCACGATGACTGGTGGATATTATTGAGCTTCGCAATTCGTGTGTCGTTCCTGACATACTCATATCCGTCTTCTCGACGCACAACCTCTGAAACTGTCAATTCCGTCGTGATGTAGCCCGTCGATATTGTTGTGAAATCGTTCATATCAGTCGTATGCCCGTTCTCAGCACAGCTAATGTCAGATGTGGTGAATTCATTACCACGATCCACGTAGCTGGGTTCTTCAGGGAATACTTCTGCAAATCCCCTTCTATCGATCGACGATTCCCAAGCCAGGCTGCCGGGAGGGGAGACGTCGCTCGAACTCGAAGTACTTTCGCCGTCAAGATATCCTGAATCATCAAGATCGGTGTCTCTGGGTCCCAATGGAAACATGTGTTTAGCGTTGCCTTGGCGACAGCTCCAGTTTCGATTTCTGGCGCAGTAGTCGTCCTCCTCGCTACCAGAGGACGCGGAAGCCTCTTTGAATGTTACGTGACGAACGCTAGATGGCGCGTTCAGCGGTTTCTCGTCTGCTAGCACGGACACTGATCTTTGACCGGTGTTTCTAGCTTCAGTCAGATGTCTCACCTCTTTTTCGTTGCTTGCATAATGACCTGTACTCTTGTTGTTATCCATTTTGATGTTGTCAATATGTCTGTTATACGCATCAAGCGAATCCAAGTCAACACTGTACACACGCGCACATCGCGATCTTGGCCGATCAGGCAAGGGTGCAACGGCCGGAGAACGCCGTGGTTGCCCATCCGAAATCTTGAGCGCTGTCATTTGCGGGGTGCCTCCGTTGTCGAGCGATGCCATGCAACTCCTCAGCGAATCAAATTCTTCTCTGCTCGTTAATCCACGATAGACGTCTACCACTGAACCACATTCCGACGGGTACGACCACCAGCTCCCAGAATCGGAGTCTTCTTCGCAGAAGGTCTCGACTCTTACATTGTCCTCCTGAACTGTACCGCTGGGGTACAGGAAGGACCCGGGCTGGACGCGATCGTACTCCATTGTCAAGCAACGAAGCCGGCTGGCGTCACCTTTAGACGCTACATCTGTGCGGACGATGCGCCCGTACGCCGGGATATCATCTGATGCAGACGACGATTTCCACTACGCTCGCCTGCGTCACGGTGCCAGCTGATTGGATCGCGGCAGTTGCTCGTGCGGCGCACCGCGCTCTCATTGGGTCGCTCGAGCTGTGGCTCGGCTTCCGCTTTTGGCGCCATTGTTTGCCATTCGAACGTGTGCCAGATGTGCGGTTGGCGTAGTTAAATCTGAATAGAGAAAAAGGGGGTCCTTTTTTTTTTATCGTCATTGTATTGTACGCGTTGCGCGGGAAAGAGCCAAACAAGAATGATTGTGAGAGACCGTCAGTTTAGCTGGGGAGAGCTTTTTGTTCATCGCAGCCGTCCGTCCGTTAGCCAGGGTGGCTTTTTTTTATTTGAGGGAACGAGGGGAAAAAAATCCGTCAGTTGGTGTCTCAAAGTGGTCTATAACAGAACAAACACAGTCGAATCAAGGGAAGCGTCTACGCAGCTGAAAAGCAAAACGCTGAAATAAACGGAGTTATATCGTATCTATCAGTGCATCGTATGATATATGGTGAGGTACGACATGATTTTGCGAATGTTTGTTCAAGGAAAACATTCGACAAGGTGCTGCTACATTGCAGGCGCGCCGAAACCGTCAGTGCATGTAACACATGCACCCAAGGCCGCCAAGCTGCGTATGTGCGCACCTTAACTGTTGCTCTCTGTGATCGTAAACGCCAATTTTATGCTTCGTGTCGTGCTAGGCGTGATTCATACGAGATGTCGTCTGCAAATATTTGCGCGCGCAGTCTCGAGATATCGTCTTCTGCATTGTTTCTTTCTTCTTTTTCGTTCTACTGTGTGTCACGAACGCTCCTGCCATCTGTCGGTGATCCTCTGGGTACCGCATGATCGAGAATATCCTATCCGGGACTTTGCTTATCCTATCAGTTCTATGCCTGAGACGCAGCGATGCCAGAATATTCCATATTGTTACTGTTGTTATTATTTTAAAAGGAGAAGTAACCAGTATCTGAGAACGGCGTGGTTAGTATAAGCTCCTCGGATAGCAGTACACAGATAACGGGACAACACTTGCAGCTGTCGTGTCGTCCTTTTGCTCCTGCTTTGGCGACCGTTATGCGAGGTAATGTAATCAGTTTTAATTTTAAATAACTAAAAATAACAATAATCTGTAGCGCTTCCGATTGATTGATTGATTGATTTTAAAAGAAAAAATGGAGGCAGCGCTTCCGACATAGCTCGCTCTTGATTGCATTTTCCGAAAAGTAAAGCTGTCTCCATAGCTCTCATGTGCGTCACGTATTAAATTGGAGTGGATATGGGAGCCTTATCAGTGCAGTGCAGACGTCACGAGAAGCCGCAATATCTGAGCAACGTGAAACAGATAATGTTCTCGGTAACGGGGCACGAAGTGGAGAGCAAGATAAGCGACCGCCATTGTGGGGTCCGAAGAGTGATGTGTTGCCAAACACCTCTGAGCTCAGTATTGCGCTGATCGATTGTGTTATCTTCGGAAATGATAACTGCCGATAAGTGATCATACGTATACTGTATGCTGATCACTGGCGAAAGACACTAAGGCTCCTGATACTAAGTGAAGCAATTGTGGCTATGAGCGACGTAGAGACGTGGACAGATGGAGAGAGGACAGCAGGGAGGAGTGGGGGACAGGGGGGTTAGTATGCGTCCTGGGCTGACCTCAGGGGGAACTGTGCCGACATTCGCTTTGAAAGTCTGCCGCAAAATACAGGGAAAACCTCATTCTTCAATTAAATCTTATCGCGGGACACTTCTGTCCCTACCCGGCGCATATCGACACGGTATCGACCCAAGAAACACAACACATTGGCCCAATATTGGCAATGGCGGCCCAACATTGGACCAAGATTGGACCAATATTTTTTCCATTATTGCCAATATTAGCCAAATATTAACAAAATATTGGCCAATATTGGCAATGCCGGTCCAATATTTGTCCATTATTGCCAATATTAGCCAAATATTAACAAAATATTGGCCAATATTGGCAATGTCGGTCCAATATTTGTCCAGTATTGCCAATATTAGCCAAATATTAACAAAATATTGGCCAATATTGGCAATGTCGGTCCAGTATTTGTCCAGTATTGCCAATATTAGCCAAATATTAACAAAACATTGGCCAATATTGGCAATGTCGGTCCAGTATTTGTCCAGTATTGCCAATATTAGCCAAATATTAACAAAATATTGGCCAATATTGGCAATGTCGGTCCAATATTTGTCCAGTATTTTCAATATTAACAAAATATTGGCCAATATTGGTCCAGTATCGGGCCAAGCTGTTGTGCTGCTTGAGGAAACATGAATGCACGCGTGCCGATAAAGGTTGCCGAAAGCACACCCCCGACAACGCAATTGTTCCGAACTCTAGCGTCGCGCCGTGCGTGAAATTCACACACACACACACATCCGTGTACCGGCAATGTGCAACAGGTGCGCATTATTCATGTTGGAAGTCTGCGTCGCGTTAGGTTAACCTTGAAAGTGAGCGGTTTCCATGAGAACGAAAGAACAAGACCCGTGAGTAAGACTTAGAGGTCAGGTATTGTTATTGCGATGCGCAGCTGTTAGTGCCATAGCGGCCACTACGCAGTGAGCAGACAGCTGCTGCGCAGTAACTCTTTTACTACTTCATCTTGTCAGTAAATACCGCGCCTGTAAAAAAAAATACTTCATTGAATCACGATTACAACTACAGACTCGTAAAAATAGTTAAATTACAGAAGGGGGAAAAAATTAGGAAGGTCTATAGGTTGGAATCCTTCTCAGGGCATCTTTTTCTGTACGGATCGATTTGAACCTCGTGATGACGGCAACAATAGTCACGCACATTTCACGCAAGAATTTTTTCTTGGAACGTTGCCGAAGTAGAGGCTTCATGCATTGCCGAGCGAGACGTCGTTGTGAGAACAGACTGATAAGCTTCATTCATTCGTTTCAAGACAGCATCGCTGGGACTGTCTTCGTGATTCGCGTTCCCTGTAGCCTCACACTGCGATAAATATAGTAAAATCCAATCCAATCCAATCCATCCTTTATTTTCCGCAACATTGGCATCAGGAAATATGCTCGTTACCAAGTGTTCCGCCGCGTTTTTCCACTTTTTGAAGACGCGAGAGCTTGATGCTCGTTCTACATTCGCTTGCAACCTGTTAAAACAGTATACCGTACAGTACAGTACCGTAAGCGAGAGCCACAATACAGCTCGACTGTTAGATATTAGAGAGTTTTACGAGAATATACTCCAAAAGCCAGGAGATGTAACATAATGTAACATCCTTTATTATTCCGGCTTGCATAACAGTATAAAATACATCGCTAAGGAAGGGTAGTATCATATCCAAGCCTATCAATGCGATGTCACCCGCTTCAAAGAAACGGGGCCATTTGGCTTATCTTTTCTGAACCGCTGCTAACGCGTCTGGCAGGTCATTAAAGGAACAGCGTGCCCACGGGCCATGGGGTTAAAGCTGTGTCCAACGCCGTTGTATGTGCAGATGCCGTAATGTGATGCAGTATGCTAAAACTCATTGCGCGTGAATGTCTTTCACACACAAAAACAAACAAAAAAGACAGAGAAAAATTGCCAGGTCCTCAATACAAGATACCGCATACCCTAACGCACACGCCAAACGGGATCTAAGAGACACCGTGTAAACGCAGGGGTAGGCGCGCGTGTCACGACCTTAGCCACCAGATGGAGCCCCAAATGAGCGGCGGTTCACAAAAGTCATTAACTGATTACGGAAGTAGCAGGAGAGCTCGTTTGCACGGAAGCGTCTTGAATGCATATCCGTATATGAGATGTCGCCATTTCGCTGGCATATAAATAGCGCTCGCTCGCTCGCTACCGGTTGCAGGAAGGTTCCCAAAGGGTACGAAATGGTCCCTCAGTTGGTATACCGCATTTTTCGTTTCATAAGACGCACCGAAAAATTAGGGGAATTCGGAAAATGTCTGGCGCATAAATTTTCCGTTCATGCTCCAATGCGCGTTGAAGCACATATGACGCTCTCCGCAGAGGCGAAAATATACCGTCGCGCGTATGTGTTCGGCAAAAACTGCAAGATCCACGTCGCTCCGTTTGTGTCCAGAGTAATTAAATCGTGCGCGTCGGTCGTGAGTAATTTTTTCTATACTTTTTTTCTTATTATTTTATTGTCGACAGGGTCGGCGTTGTAGTAAACTTTGTTTTCATCCGTTCTGTTCTTCTGCACTCCTCCTCAGCAGCGCCAGCCTTTTCAAAGGGCTTGAGGATCGGTGACACTCACCTGGGCCCACTTCGCTACCTCTTCACGCTCGTGTAGTCGTACTGCTTCATCTATCATCCACTTTTCGCAATTTTTCCGAACGTGACAGAATCAGACCAGGGTTTTAGGACTTGCACGACATCGCGAAAAGCTACGTGCATAACGCGCACTGCCTCTTCCGAATTTTTTTTTTTTTTTACGACGTATAACGCGCACGTTATACACGCGGAAATACGGTACAATGAACCATCGATTTGTGAATTCTCTCTCTTTATGAACGGTGCCCTTTTTGGAGCTTTAGAACGAGACACTTCACTTTTCTCGTTCCAAACCTTCATTTATGAATACCTGGATTTATGAAGTTTTTTTTTCTTTTTTTTTTCGGGAGCGTGAAACCAATTCATAAATACAGGGTTCACTGTACTACTTCCTTACTCCGTACATACGTACTTTTTCACTCCACAAGATTTATGCGACGGCCACGTTTCAAGTTCAGGAAGAAAGAAAGAAACAGCAGCAGCAGAAAATTATCTGTAACGACTTTTTTATCTCAGTGAGTGCCCCTTGCTGTTACGGACGACGCATGACACTCAGATAAGATCGAACGTAGCAAACGCAGGAAGCAAAGTGACGTTTCTGAATGGGTGGGGGGGGGGGGGGGAACGGGTACGACCATAATTACGAGTGCTCGAATTGGTCTCGCTTTCCGCGTATACCTCGAACGGGATCGTCGCCCGGGGGGGCTCCGCTGAATTTTTCTTGGCCTATCCTATAACCTGCTCGATGAAAACGCGTTTTATTATCTGCGCGAGTAACAACAAAAGTTACAAAAGCAAATCTCACGCACTTGATATGCGCCGAGCGTTCTTTTTCTGAAAACGTTCCGTTTTATCTACGCCCCATGTCGTGAAAATCGAGAACCTTACGGCATACGGTGCATTCCGCTGCATTATTATTATTTATTTATTTGTTCATTTATTTATTTATTTAGTTATTTATTGCGCACTCTAGGAAGAGGTACCAAATCGTTTCCGAGATACGCCAGAATATTCTATCGGCCGTATTCGTAAAGGATCCTCGACTCGACCCCCCACTAGAAGTGGTCCTCAAAACCACTTTTCGGCTTAATAAAATGACCTTGACTCGAAACTTCCCCCCTAAGGGAAGGTCGCGTTTTCCTCGCTACACGGTAACGAAGGGAGCCCAAAGGAACGCTCCTTTCGTCCGCTCGCTGGAGTCGAGGAGGGGCGTCGAGTGGAGGATCGTTTAAGAATACGACCGTATGAGGTCATCTAAAAGGATGTACACATCTAGTTTCCATCTTACCGTCACGTGACCGTTAATAATTCAATTTTTCGTTTTTCTTTTCTTTCTTCTTCTTCTTCTTTTCGTGTTAGCGGGAAGAAGAGGGGGGAGGGGCGAAGCAACAGTGGCGCGTACAGACGTGAGCAGATGGAGAGAGGACAGCAGGACTCAGTGGGGGGGCAGGGGTGTGCTTAGTACGCGTCCAGGGCCGACTTCAAAGGAAACTGTACCGACATTCGTACGGCGTCTTCGACGCTTCGCAGAGCAAAAAAACAGAAAGCTATGCGGAAAGCCATGTCACGGCAATGAAAATTACTGCTATTAAATTCGTTCAGAAGTAATTTTATCGAAATAGCTATTTCCCACGTTCACTCTGAGCAACACATAACTTACATCATATACAATGCCATCCTTCTAGTAGTTTCAGTTTGGGTCTGACGTATAGCTGTCACTTCGAGACTCACAAAAATATATAATAATTTCTTGGCACTTTTGTTTTGCCGTTCAGAGCGACGTGTGCTGTCAGTCTGTATGATACATCACGGCCCGGTTGCTCGAGAAAACTAGGACTGGAACAAGGCCAGGACGGTAGGTCTGCGAGGCGTGTATACGATCGCACGCGCTGCACCTGTGACGCATGCGTTTCGTAGGAATGTCTGTATACCCTGTTTCACTGCGGAGTAAGGTAGGTCTTTATTAAACGCGCGCGTCCAACCACATGGGAGGAATCGGAGCTGACGGAAGTTCGTTCCAGTAATCCTAGAAGGTATTGTGATGGGATGCCAGTCGTTCGCAGACGCGCGTAGCAACACTGTAGCGACATCATATATTCTCCTGCGCACGGCGCTAGAAATATTTCCTGCGTAACGACACGACGTCATCGTAATGCTTCAAGGACGGTCATACGAAGCTCGGGCTGGTATGCTGCGCGGCGTACTTCTGTTTAGGATGAGTGCTCCGAAATTTTAACGTATGTCTCGGATGTGTCGTGAAAATGTGTTGAGCATAGAAGTAAAACGCAAGCGAGCTGGTGTATACTTGACGTTGGCAACATGTCCCTGAGCTTGTGAAAGGACAGGAGACAAAACACGAACAGCACAAGACAGGGCTCATGAACATATCTTGACGTAACATGAATATATCCTCGGGTTAATATATAATATACTATCTTCAATATATCTTCATGTTATATATTTGTACCTGCTATATTAAAACTTTCATTGCTGGTTTGAGCGTTGTCTTGTGCTGTTCGTTTTCGTGTTTTATCTTTTGTCCTCCTCCCCAAGCTATGTTGCCAACGTCAAGTAAAAATATGATTTCTTACAGGAAAGATTTAGCTGCAACCCACATCGTAAAAACCAGGGGTCTAAACCGGAACCGAAAGAAAAAAAAGGAAGAAAGATCTATCCTGACGTAAAAGTGACCAGGAAGGAAAGTAATTGTCTGTGTGTTTCGGCCTGCGAACAGTTATTTTCCATCGTTCTCACCAGATGTCGCTGCTTCGTACTTGTGTTGTGTTGTATGTATATGTGCGTGTGCATGGAGAAGAAGTGTAGCCGAGAATGTGAAGAGAATGACTGTGTGTCCCTTTATTTGAATGAGGCCCCCTTCGTGAGCCGTCAGGAAGCATATATGCCAGCGTAGCGGAATTGGTTAGCGCACTCACCGTGAGATGCGTGGTTCGATTCCCGTCTGTGTCTGGCTTTGTCAACGGAACTGTGACGTCGCTCGTCAGCATAGGTGTCTCCCTCTCGAACTCCAAGGGGAAAAAAAGAAAAAAGGTGCGAAAAGGTGGTAACTTCTATAGTTACCACTCAAGTCAACATAGCTTTGTCTGATAAAGGGCTTAAAAGGGTGGTAACCCTGTTTGTTACCGCCTTTCCGCATGTGCAGTATACAAAACGTGCGTAAGAGCTATTATTACAGCCACAGAATAAAAGCAATGCACTTTTAGGGAGTGTTGCTTTCCCAGCATCGACAGTGCAGTGGACATTGAGCACATTGTGTACAGCGAAGATAACCGCAACTAAAATTTATTTTGAGATTTGCGCTATAATCTGTTGTGCAGACTGCGACCGGGTAGCACTTTCGCAACTTTGCAACCTTTTATGCGCAACATAATGCTACAATTATTAGCTCCTAAAAGGTGTAAAGGCTCCACCTTTTTTTTTCTTCTAAGACTGCGAAGACCGCAAGTTCTTGTTATGATTACAGAGGAGACGACAGCATAAAGAAGAAAAAGAAAGAAAGAAAAGCAAATATAAAAAGGCCTCCAAGTGCGTTGCGGCCTCGATTTGCCCTGAAGCGCGAAAAACGCGTGGAAGATGTGCTTACGTTCCAGTCTTATTTTTCCTTTTTTTATATATATAGTATATATGCTTTCACACTATATAAGAGAAGGCATCGCCTACTTAAGATTCACAAGATTCACCGTATAGCAGTTTTCTGAAGACCGTTCATTTTCCATGACATCCCGCGTTGGACGTCCATGCTCTGGTTACATCGACTTCTCAAAAGAACATTTCCTCCTACAATTTGTTTCCCTCTATATATGGCACATCCTTTCGTCGGACGGTCCGAAATATCGTCAAACCCTTAATATATAGGAACCCTTCTTCTGACCCACGCCCCTTTCTTCGTGCTTATCAACAAACGCGGCGCCATAGTAATCCATATCACCCAGCAAAATCAGCAGCTATGATTCATTTCCGTAGACGCCTGTTCCCATTTTCTGGATTGATCGTTCCATACCGTAAGACCCGGTAATTTACTTGTCACGACGATGACAGCACTATAGGTAACCGACTCGAAATGAAAGACTCGGCACGACGAGCCGTGCCCGGGGTCGGCCATTATACATCCATACTGGGATATTCTTTCACGCGCGAAACACTTGTCCTGCGGCTCCATACAACGCATCCGTTATGAAGAGCCGACCCGTTATACTAAGGTATGCCTTCACCGTGAACATATTTCGTGCGATTATCGTGCGTTCTAACGACAGAGCGCTACCGCGCTCATGGCGCTTATCTCAGAATGGTGTGCTGTGGTCCATCGACTGGAGTAACGAAGAGTGCTGAATGATTGAACATCCTGCTGCGCCTGTAAAAAGGACACCGACAAAATGCGCGAGTTTGAGAGTCAGGTGTTGACTCCAGGGGCTTTATAATGAACTACGTAGTAAAAGAATATACGTGAATTTATGGTGCAGGACTCGTAGAAGTTAGCCTGGTGGTTGATGGATTAACTTCGCCAATTATCCTGGCCGTCACTGTAGAACAGGGAGCATCTCAGTGATAAGCTACCAAGGGACCCAAGCAGCGAAATATATTGGTCCAATATTGGCTATATATCGGCAATACTGGTTCAAGGTTGGGCCGATATTGCCAATGTTCAGCCGATATTGGGCCGAGATGTTGTGCTGCTTGGGGATGCTCTGAATAAAACCGGAGCACAAAACACGGACAGTTTTGTGCGTGTTTTGTGCTCCGGTTTTATTCAGTCATGTACCAACAGGCCCATTCTGCCATTTTGGGGATGCTCGCAGGTTTTCAGTGGTGAGGCCCACAGCGTCCCAGAGCAGGAGAAATTGCGCTACCTTTCCCCTATTCTATCACTACCACCTTCCTTATACCCCTGTTCCTCCAAGCCTCTTGGTGCACTGAACCGCCAGTTCTGAGCACAGCTGACCTCGTGCACCTTCTCCCAACATCACCTTGGGCGCTTTTCGTTCGGGTAACATCTCATTACGGCCAAAGTCTCATTACGGCCAAAGTCCGCCGTTACGGCCAGGAGGTGCGTGGCGACGCTGTTCATTTGGATGCAGCACAGGATGCATAATCCTAACAACCACACCTGGCGATTTTGTCGTACCGGGCCGACTTCACTGGGGAAGTGCGCAGGCATCTGTCGGCGGTCCATTGAATTACTCCGGCAAAGAGCTTCCGGAACGCTATACGGTGATCTCTTCCTGGATGCGCAGTTTGCAGAGGAACGTCGTGCAATGGTCCTCCCTTTCCATCATTCCGCGAAGTTGTCGTGACGCTCGCAGTCGCTCCGGGAAATTATTTCGTCGCCCGGGGTATTTTAAAACATCGAATTAGACTTCCCCGCTCGTTAATCAGGATAAATGTTTCGTGCCTATTTTGATCGTTTTAGAAGAGAAGTGCATATTTGAATCAGTCACGGAGCGCCCGGGGAGTTCTGACCCCGGGGAGTTCTTTTGCCAGTGCCGTCTGCTAACATTGTCGCCTGCTAACAGCGTCGTCTGCTAACATTCGTCGTCTGCCAACAGCGTCGTCTGCTATCGCTAACTACCCAGCGATGTATACATCGCGAATGGGGCGAGCAACGCTTGTTTTTGGGCTTTTTTGTTTTACGCTGTTCGGCGTCTTGTTAATGGCGGGGCATAAGGACATATTTACTATATGGCTAGAAAACAGATAAATGGGGACACTCGCAGTATTGTAAGGCACCAATATCAGCACGGTGTACAACTCAGATTTGAATGTTTTTTTTTCGCGCTGGAGAACCTAGAAAGTCGTAAAGGTGCGAGTACCTCAGTTATTCCCACGGTATAGGTTCAAGGGATACGGAAGTCGCTCAGCCGTGAAGCGTGGTCCGTACACGCTATTCTTTCGTATGGTGTGCTGAGCCTTGCCGATCGGAAAACTCATGAGCCAACAGGATCGACACACGTCCACTTAAGTTTGCCCTGGTATTGTTGCTTTGTCAGTTGTATAACAACGTCTTGAGCGACAGACAAGCCGAGGTCGTTGTACCCTTTGAAGCCCAGTTTCCAGGTAAACACCTGTTCTTCTTCACATCAATGTGATACGTAATATATGTGTATTATCTAAGAGTATAAGGTGTATATGGTGTTTGGTAGAATATTTTGCCGTACCTCTACGGAGCTCCGGAAGCGGCGATGTTGTGTCGATGTGGCGTATCCGGCTAACGCTCTTCACCTGCGATGCTCTAACATTAACCAATTAGACACGCTATAGCCACGTGTCACAAAATAAAATTTAAAAATTCAAAATGCGTGTCGCTGTGAGCCTCACTTATCTTGGGACTGGCTACTCTGGAGCGATAAAGAACACGAAGGAAATGATATATATTTTTTAGAAAGCCACTGCTCCAGATAGTAGATACGGGCTCTAATCCGTGTCAAATCATCAAATCAAACCTATCAAATCAAAATCGAAGTAAATGTTATTATTATTATTATTATTGGGCTGCAATAAAAACTCAATTCAACTCAATTATTACTATTATTATTATTATTATATTGTTGTTGTTGTACAGAAAGATCCGCTTTGCATATTTCTGGAACTGGTCACACACACACACACACAAAAGAACAAAAAACAAGAAAATTGAACATTGTGTCCCGTGCATGCCTCATACACTGCAATCTCTTGCTCATCTACGTTTTGAACCTGCAAAATTACGTACAAAAACGTATAACCCGCCACGACAACCTCTACCGTAAGTAGCGAAGAACGTATCCAGCGGTCAGCGACCCGCCTTCAGATGGTGGATGGCCATGGGAACCTGGCTCCACCCATTACGAAGACAGGCAGCACTCGTGTCCTCGCCAGGGAATCTTTCGCCAAGACGAGATCGCGTACAAACTTTCTCGAGAAACACGGAGTGAATCTAGCTTTTCATCTCAGTGCTTCTTCCATCGGTATAAGTATATTCCACAGTGGCATAATTGGATGCATATGCGGGCGGAATTGATGTTGGAATTCTTCCAATAAGTACCAGATACGTTTACACATGCGTTTATGCGTATATTACCGAAAAAAATTAACTAGGTTACAGTTAGCCTGTAAGAATAGTAACTGACTTGCAGTTACTCCTTTTTGTAGAAGTTAATTATTACATCTTCTATTACCACGTTAAAGTCGTAGTTACGTTACAATCACCTTCCGAGGGAAAAAAAAAGCCGAATAAGTATAACTCCCCAAAGAAACTTTCTTGTACCGTCCTAGCATAATTATAGACCGTATTATGAACAGAGGATTTTCCATGGGTCTTAAAAACACAGTGGGAGTTAGTCTTTGGCTATCCTGCCTGCGTATGAGAGGACAAAATTCGTGGAATTCCTGGTAAAAAATAAATAAATAAATAAACAGCAGTGTACTTGAAGCCTCTACAAAACGACGTTATATGGAACTGACGCGTGGAAAATATTGCGTCCATACCGGAGTAACTTATTTTACATTTTAAAATTACTGTAACCGAAGGCGGTAACTATAACTTGCTGCAACACGTTACTATAGTTACGGTAGCCGGTTACTCAGCTTCTACACAAGACTACATATGCGTATACGACGAATATACACACATTCAGCCCTCACGAAGTAACATGACTTGCTCACTTCGATGTCTGATCTCGCATTCGGTGCACTTGTAAATCAGTGAATCGTTTTGATGTTTTAGTTGTATTTCTGTGTTCTGTTCTTGTTTATGCAGCCCAAATCCGTTATGTCACACCTTAGGGCCATGAAAGTTTTACTGTGAAGCAGTACAGCTGCCCAATCTCAGAAAATTTATCTCTTCGATAACCTGAGCCCACAGTAGTCTTACGTCACATATTTTCCAATTCCAATTGCGCTCAGAGATTTTTCAAAAAAAGAAAAAGGAAATTACGGGCAACACTGTGTCGATGTCGCCTCCAAGTGCACATTGCTCGTTAACTACGGCGACAAAACCACATAGCATGCGCATAACCCTGGGTCTAAAACGAAAGTAGTCGTCTACGAATTGGCTACGTAGCCATCATGAGCAGCAAGCCAGTCGGGAACGTCGATCACTGTTGCTCGACAAATAGGCGATTTCAGATATTGCCCTTGTGCTCCGCACGGGGACCCTCCGTCGCCCAAGTCACGCGCATCGCGCAATGCGTTGTGGGAAATGTGGTCGTGCTCGTCTGCCTGTGGCTTGAAGGTGCGGGAGGTGAAGGAGAGAGAAAACCGAAACCGTTTGCGCTCTTCTTCTTTTCTCTGACTCATGAAAACTAAATCCCAGGGTGCAGCGGGGCTTTCGCAACACGGCGCTCTCTGGTGTGCCATCCATGCAATTTCTGAAATCGTCTATTGGGGATTATTTCCCACCAGACCCCAATCGTTTTACCGCAATTTTACTTCCAAATTAAAAATATGTATTCATTTGGTTTATCCCATTTTACTAATTTAACTAACTAACAAACTAAAATATTTAGCGTTCCTTTTCACCTGTATTAACTTGTGCTGGGCCTACAAGCAACAAGCTGTTAAAATACGCTGGCAACATAACCTGTCTGTCGGCATCATCAAATGATAAAATAATTATTCTGAACTCCCATCGGTGTTCACGAGTGCCGCTAAAGTTAACCGAACGAGAAACGTACGTCTGTTGCATTGGTGCGAAACAAAGTTGAAGAGCAAAGAAAGGGACTGCTTTGTGAAATACAATGGACAGACAGAAAACAATGGGTCCCAAGGCGGCGCGAAAAAATCTGACCGTGAACCCAGTGTTTACTAGCGGAAATTGTTGCGCCGAGCTGTCAATGGCTGGCGGAATGCGTCGGAATGGAGGCCCCAAATAGCGCGCACGGTGTGAGAAAAAAAATACGGGACAAAGCTTGTCGCCTCTTCGAGGCTCAGAGCGTTGACCCTCCGTATATAGAGTTCATCAACTGCGTTCATTTGTGGAACGCGAGGTTATTCTGGAACGCACGGAAGAAGTGAAGCCCTGTGTGTTATTCTACGGTGCCTGCCATACGGTTTGGTGGTGATATAGTCTGCGAGCGTTCGATTTGTATACCTCGCGGGGTACACGGTTTACGTCGCGACCTGGCATGCGAGTCACGTGACAATCTCCCACACCAAACGGTGTTGATGTGCTCGTCTTTTCTTGAGGTTAATTTCGCGGTCTTGATGGTTCGCGAATTCGGATGGAGGCACGTTTGGTGACTATTTCGCGGTACGTTAATTTCGCGGAAAAATATAAGTCCCCGCGAATATTACTACTTAAGCTGTATATTATGAACATGGAACTGGACGCCGTTTTTTTTGTTTTTTTTTTCTATTTTCTCGATGTGAGACACAGCCGAAAATACGTGTACAAAAAGCCACCGTTTTTTTTGTGTGTGTTTTTTTTTACGTTTTTTCTGCCTAATTTCGGAAAATGTAATACAGTCAAACTCCTTTACAACGAAACTCAGGGGACAGCAAAAAAACAATCGCAGTAAAGGTATTTTCGTTAAAAAGGATGTCCATTATTGGACCTATAGGCTCCAGCGGGACCGCAAAAAAAATTTGCTGTAGTGGTATTTTCGTTAAAAAGGTGTTCGCTATAAAGGAGTTTGACTGTATCCAAAAAACTAGGGACCGCATATGCTTGTAACCAAGTCACTTCACAAGACTGGATTTTCCACTGCGTGATCCTGTGCGTGGTACCGTACCTGTAACAGCTCGGCGTTATGTATTGCGCTACTATATGTTGATCGAGATAAGATACATACTGACTGCATTCTTTGCCGTGCACAGCAGACGACCTAGCATTCTTGTTGTAACTGGCCTTTCCCTTACGGTCAGAAATATATCGACCTCCGTACCATAAGACGCCACTTAAAGAGCTCTACGATCGAAAGGATAAACCGTAAGAACGCAATTCCGAAGTCATTGTACTTTTGCGTAAAGGTTAGAGCCAATTTTCTTTGAACCCTCTCTCTACTGCTTTACGGTCGACCGTAAAGTACTGCACATGCCCAATATGAACCGTAGACGGATCATGGGCCAGAACGGAGATGGAACGTGGTCATTCATGCTGAACCAATGCCTTTGTGTCGTGGCCTTGTATAGGTTGAATTCTTGCGCACGTTCTCTGAACCGAAGAAACTATAAGGTCGACCCGATGCTGCCGCGCGCTTGCGCGTAGCGGTAAAGCGTGCGTGTGTTTGTATTTTTTATATTTTTTTTATTTATTTAAGTGCCATTGCAAGAGGCAACTGAACCTACGCGATGAAACAGCCACTCCACCAGCATGCAACGGCACAGTCAGTACATCATAACTACGTCATAAATGCGTCATATATGTGTCATAAACACATCAAAAACGTGGAGCAGCAACCTGCACCCCACAAAATGATCCCGAAAACTTGAAACGTCTTCATATCTTCCTTTTTTTTAATCCACCAATCAATCAATCAAGCAAAGGCGCAAAAATATGAAAAAATGAATATGAAAAAATATTTCCGTGCAAGAAGACGTTACACACGATCGTGCACCAGATGTCTCTCTCTGCCAGTAAGTGCCGTACAAGAAGAGATGACCTATCTATAGCGATATTGATTAAAAAACGACGCCACTAAAAAGCCGATGCTTTTGAGACCATATATGGTCTGGTCTATATCTACGGGAAAAAAAAGTATTCCGTTAACGTAAACGTTTACGGTAACCGTTTCCAAATGGTTAGTGCATTCGAGAAATATATTCTTACTAAGTACCTGTGTCTGAAAGTAGTATGCCTTCCCGCAGATATTCCAGCTCGCGGATGATGACGCATTTCCCCGTGAAGTCGTCCATGGACGTTTACTAACCTCAGATATTTCCATGTCTGTCCTGCAGTCCTCTCTCCGTATGTCCAAGGGTTTGTCCCGCTCATATAGTCAGTCTTTTCGCGGTGACAACGGGGATTTTTTATGTATTTTTTATTCTATGCGTGTGTGTGTTTTTTTCTGTTTTTTTTTTTTTTTTGTCCAAACAGAACAAAAATCACATACTTTCTTCCTCGATGTTCCCCGACAACGTTTACGAAGAAAGCTTGGCGAAAAAAAGAAAAAAAAAAGGCGAGCAAGGAGACGGGGCGACGAACCGAGCGGAACGGCGAAGTGTTCTCCGCGGAGAAGGTTCGTCATGCTCCGGTTCCACTGCGCGTTAATTCTTGGCATTGCTTGTCCTTGCCAAGGATCAAACGGTCGAAGGACAGCCTGTAAAGTTTCTGATACGTTCTCAACGGACAACCTCCTAGCGCAAAATTTCCCACCTTCCGGATTGTATCCCAATTTTGTCACTTTTACCCGTCATGCCTTCGAAACTACGGTATCATTTCAGTCTTCGCGTACTACTGTCCACGGTGTCGAAAATCTCACGCGAAATACGGTTTGACTGCTATTTGATGGGATACAGTAAAACCCTTTAATTTCGCGCCCCTAAATTTTCGCGAATCGAGTAACAGGGATATATTCGCTGCCACTAAATTTCGCGAGCTCCTCGGGCTCATCCTTCTCTGCTTTGAAATTTTCGCCTGCCCTTGAAGTTCGCGAATTTTCTCGATTCGCGAAATTCGCGAAAATTCACGGCTCGCGAAATAAGAGGGATTTATACGTAAAACCCTTTAATTTCGCTGCCCCAAATTTTTGCTAATCGAGTAGCAGGGATACATCCGCGACCATGACATTTCGCCAGGTCCCCAATCTGCTCGAGCTCATCCTTCTCCGTTTCGAAATTTTCACGTGCCTTTAAAATTCGCGAAAATGAAGGGCTCGCGAAATAAAAAGGTTTTCACAGTACGTGACAAGAGCAAGACGCCGGATGTTGAGAGTATGACGGAATGAATTATGTCACTGGAAAAGGCCTTAACGTCATTCCCTGCACCACCAATCGGAGCAAGGCGTTGACAAAAGGGGCGCCATGTCCTCTGCAGCTGCGGAAGCAGCGTTGTTATTTAAAATTAGTTTATTTAGTACCTAATTACTTTTCGGTCGAAAAAAAGAGAAAGCCAAGTAGATTGTCGGCCTGTGGGAACGCCCCTTTAATTGAGAGGAAATGGAGCGCAAACCGTTGACACGCACAAGAGCCGAAGATGACACAGACTAGAACTCAAACCACTTGAGGGCTGCTTTGTGGCATTTTCGGCTGTTGCGAACGTCAGTGTTTTTGTACTCGATTTCCTCTCAGTACGTACCATCAACTTGAGAGAACAGCACGCTACTATCTGAAAAAACAAAAAAAAAACAAAAAAAAAACCGTCTGCCTCGACTTATTTGTCTATGTCTGAACGTATGAGTGCATGAACGAAAACGTAAGAGAGAATGGCCCAAAGTGAATGTATGTCGTATTGAAAGAGGCCTTAATATGTCGTTACGTTATGATGGGCATTAGGAGAGGTTAGCCTGGTACGAGAGCACGATGTCGGCGTAGTGCAGTGGCAGCACTACCTTACCAACAATCAGACAGATGTGGGTTCGATACCACGGCACTCGCTGACTTCTCCTCAACTGCAATATGCTTCAGACTAAAGATTCACAACATTGAGATGACCTAATATTGCGCCAATTTTCCAAGTTGAGTAGCCTAGCCATTGTCTGTATACCCAACAACAACAACAACAACAAATAGATAGCGGATAGCCTGTATAGCATACAGGAACATGTTCACTGCGTGCTACGATGATGCGATCATCTCGCCGGAATCGTAAACACGAGTGTTGCGTTTCAGCGTTCGCGTCTGGGAGGACTCCCCATAATAACAACCCTCAATAATGTGCGCTTTACGTAACGGATGCTTTGCAAAGACACTCGTCGGGCGACCACTTTATTAGGCACACCACTGTCGGCGGAGAAATGACCTGGTTACCAGTCGTGAATCTCACGCTTGGCTACCGGGTCATCTCCACCACATAGGCAGCTGCAGGGCGGAGATGTAGGCAAGCGCATCAGACACTATAGATATATGGTGCGTATACAGTAACACATCGCTATAACGAACAGTGATTCGATATAAGTGGAAGTGCGGCAAAAACTGTGCCAGCAGCTTCGCAAGCGTGCAGTATTCTTAGCGAGCGAACAAACCTTGGTAGTCTTTTAATTTCTACGGAAAACAAAGGGTAAGGGCGAGAGAGAGAGGGAAACACCAGAGCTTTGATTCGGTTCCGACATACGTATCGGTTCAAAACGGGTTCGTTGTACAAAATATGTGCGGTGAAACGGTAAGAACAATGTATAAAAGGCGTACTGGTTACAACGATCGCCTTCCACGGCAAGACTGGGAACCCGGTACGCGAATTCGTATCCCGGTATACCGGCCGTTTTGTATGAGGTTTTCCCTGTGTTACCCGGCAGACTTTTCGGACGAATGTCGGCACACTTCCCCACGAAGTCTGCCCAGGACGCATACTAACCCTGCTGTCCTTCGTCCGCGTCTCTACCCCGGAGAAAGCCACACTTACTTCGCGGCGTTAACGCGGAATAATAAAAGAAAAAGGCACGCGACCACGCCTTCCGTTCTTTTTTTTTTTTTCTTTCTCGTTCCTTCAAATTCATTTATTTTCGCTTCACTTTACAGTCTTTCATCTCTACCGTAGCAGCCACAGGCCTCTGCATGAGCGTCGCATTCTCAATTTCATTTTTCCGTCCACCACAACCAAACTACTTTACTCCGCTTTATGCACGGTCGGATTCGCTCCGCGGCCTCATTAATGCCGGCCCCGGTGTTGAACAGGGAACACCGTGCTTCCGTTCCAGCTGCAACCTTGGCACGGCCTTGTGTGCAAAAGAGGGAGACTCCATTCGATGTGCTCCTGCACGCTCCATCTGCAGGTATATATGACGCAGCACATTAATTTCCCGACTACGCATATTCGATGTAACAGGAGTAGGCAAGCTAGCTGGTGCTTTTTTTTTTTTTTTTAGTTTGAGGTAAAACACGGGACGAAAAGAACACACGATATACTCACTCGTTCAGACTTGTGTCCGTTACTGGAAAAAGGTAATTGATTACCGTTACCGTTACTTCCACGGAAAAAAGTAATTGAATACCGTTACGTTTTTTTAGTTTGAGGTAAAACACAGGACGAGAAGAAGACACGACATACTCACTCGTCCAGACTTGTGCCCGTTACTGGAAAAAGTAATTGATTACCGTTACTTTTTTTTTAGTTTGAGGTAAAACTGGACGAGAAGAACGCACGACATACTCACTCGTCCAGACTTGTGCCCGTTACTGGAAAAAGTAATTGATTACCGTTACCTTTACTACCGTACTCGACTCAAAATGTAATTGAGTAACGAGGAGAAAAGTAACGCGTTACTCTGGTCGTTACTCTGCATTCACGCTAATTATACCTGTCTTTTTGTGTCTCAGAAAACAAAAAGAAAAAGGTTCAGGTAGATCTGTACGTCAACCGTATTTATCGCCCGGGAATATACGTGGACCCTATTGTGGAAGAACATTGCGTGGAACTTCCCCATTACTGATTAAACCTCCAAAGCTTCAGGTACCGTCACACTGGTGTAGGAAGAGATTAGGGAGAGAGAGACCCTGAAATTCTAGAACGTTATTACCAACAAAGGCTGACGGCACGAGGGGTTTGACTTGGGGCAGAACATCTGAAAGATAAGTTAATCTCTGCCGGAAAAGTAATCAATTACTGAGTAATCGATTACACAGAAAAGTTACTGATTACTCGAAAAATTACTTTGACAGTAAAGTAACTGATTACTCGAAAAATTACTTTGACAGTAAAGTAACTGATTACTCGAAAAATTACTCACAAAAGTAATTGATTACAAGTAACGCAATTACTAGTAACGCGTTACGCTCAAGTCTGCTCGTAAGCCTGTCTCGTGTGTTCTTTTCGTCCTATGTTTTAGCTCAAACTCGAGGCAATGTTGACGTCAATATTCGGCATCTCGTGCAACACTGCGGCGATGTAGCTCCTGAGCAATGATTGTTTACTCTATGTATATGAGGTGCTGCAGCGGAGCTCGTGACACCTGTCAGCTTCAATAACGGATGAGAAACACGGACAATGACCAATAGGGTTTGTTCACATGACGTCACTCGGAGGGGAGCGCCACAGTAGCTACCGGATTGGCTATCATGACGTATAGGTCCGACGATTTTAACAGGCCCGACTTTCCCGAGTACCGGTCATTTACCGTTTCATTTGCTGTTTCTAAGTTCTTGCACTGTGAGAACATTAATTGCGCAATACCCACGTATGATTACGATTAAAACTCAGATGTCGTCGTATACGCAATCTGAACATTTACCCGTGCATACCCGCTGCATATAAGAGGTTTCAGTTGTCTATTGGTCGAACGCTTTGCTCTACCCCTCACCCCCTTGGAAACAAAATCCTGTGGGAACGCCCATGGCAGCGAACGAAAACCGGAACCGAAACTTGGAGGGATCATATCATGGTGGAGATTTCCCTCTTTCAAAGCTGGCGCCCTCTATACTGTATAGGGTTGACACACAATGGCTCCGCGCAGTATCAAGGAACAAGGAATTTACACAAACGCCCGTATTCTTTTGCATATCATTAGTCTGCGTCCGTATATACTACGGTTGGACGCCCAATTCCATATGGAGCATCACACGCCCAATCCTAGTCAACTCCTTGACCACATAAATACCTATCCTCTCTCTTTCTCTCTCTCTCTCTTATTAACGTTCTTGGCTGCACAGTGTGCGTGCCTCCCTTGGAAATAGAGCGACTTCTTTCTATTCAACGAAGAAGGTATGCTCAAGGAATGATAATGCCATCCTTGTTTTGAATGAAACCGAGTCTGCCTTCGTTCTACTTATTTGCAGACGGATGCTCTGGAACTTTGGGTCGAGTATAGGCATGGAGATAACCTGGCTTTTAATGGACTTTAATAGGGCGTTTGAGAGAAGTTTGTTACACGGCTCGGTAGGCAGAGTTTAGTTATTGGTTTGCTTCTTCGTGGGTTTGGTTGTTGGTTAAACTGTTAGTTTGTCCATCCATTTCCTAGCGCTCATTCTGTCATTATAGTTAGTTCATCATATAGTCATCATGCTAGTTAGAACGTTAGTTGTTACTTTGTGAGCTTCAGTTTGAGATTTTGCATTTTTTTTGTCAGGTTACATTAGATAATCGTCTAGATACGTTTTACTTATTTACATATATAGGAGTGATTGATTGATTTGAAAATAAAAATATAGAGATGTCGAACGCCTAAATAGAAGACAAAGTAGGAAAACTAAACATATATATAGCATGCTTATTGATTGGTTCACATGTTTCTGTTATTTAGCTATATTTCGGGAACGTCATATGGATGCTTTTGCACCCAGTTCCTCTTTTTCTCTTATTCCGAGACATCATCTGCGAAGGTCAGACAGCGTTCATTTTCCTAATATTATTTTCGGAAGACCTTTAATGAAATTTTAAACTACGCAGGCCATAGCAGGCGTCGGCTCGTCTCCTGAGAACGCCATAGAAACCGCCTTTCATGTGGAACGATCTTGAATGACCCGTACTTTCTCAATTTCAAATGGAACCCCAAGTCCATCGTCCAACCGAAAATGTCGTTACGGACGGCGCGACTAATGACAACTGTAGAAAACGGCATCGTTATGGTCACCATGGAAAGCCGCGCAGAGCCTTCTTTGTCCGATTTCGCGAAGGTCGGTCAATCAACATTGCGCAGCGTTAAGAAGCAGAAACGAAACCGAAAGCAACTTTCCGTGTGCGAATGTCCGCGGACTTTGACATTTCAACGCCGTCGTGACCCCTTCGTGAAGGTCAATAACTACTTGATTGTGGGTTCAAAGTGAGACCGTCGGGGCCTCGCTGGGGAAGATCTTTTCCGTTTGGCCGTTTAAAAGAAAGCGACGAGCCGTAGGATGATGATTCTTTCTGAGCGCCTGTGAATAGCAGACGACAAGCGCATGGCAGACGACGCTGGGGAATTTGTCTCTCGGTGGATAGTTTAATAGGGCGTGGTCATGTGTTTATGTCAACGTTTTACGTGAGGAAGCCATTATTATTATTACAGATGTGATGATTATTTATAATTGTTTTTTTTTTTTTCAGCGGTTTCAGTTGCAGGAACTAAGACGAGCACTTCCGGTAGGTTTGGGGCAGAAACTCCGTGAGGGAGCCAGGTTCCCACAATTCCTGAACCGCTTACTATGCCGCAAAACCAACTTACCTTGTGGGAAACATTTCCCCCGAGAGCCAACGAGTGGGATTTACTTCGTTCCATTCTTTTTTTTTTTTTTTTTTACATTCACTTCGAATCCAACGGTTTTGACCCCGAAGATTTTTCCTGTATACCTTCCAGTACGTGTGATTGGAAAGTTCCTCCAGAAGTCAGCCCTGGACGCGTATCAAGTCATCTCGTATTCCATTCCTTTCGTCGATGCCTGTGTCGACGCTTACGGTCACACAAGCTTCGCGATCTTCTCGGCGACTTCATGTAGAAGAAACCCATCGGTAGCGATCCTTCTAGGCGATCATAAACGGTTATACAGAAAAACCGTACCTGCCTCCGCAATGCGCTTGTCCCAGAGCTCATCACCTATCTCCATACATCATCAATCGACCACCAGAGAACATGTATTTTACGTAGCATCTTATCAAACGATCTCCTTCCATATATATATATATCTCTCCCTATACAACTGAGCATGATTTATTTGATGCAGAAAACTGGTTTCTGCCGCGCAACCGCGGGCTCACATCAACGCCCCTCGTCATCTCCTATTGTTCTATACGCTCGCATCTGATCGACTTGGCCACGCTTTGCGATTAATCTCTGTTTCGATAAAGCATCAAGCATCCGACGAACAACTTCCAAGCTCTCGCGGTCACCATTTCGAAGGATTTCGTTCGATGGTATCTCGCGTCCACAGAAAGGTATTTCCGCATTTGCACAGCTGTGTCTATTAGCTGCTGCTGTACACACAAACAAGGACCGGGACCCCGTGGGATATTAATGGCAGTAAACTGAGCCGAGATGCCTAGAATGTCTTTGCTGCCTGTTTTGATGGAATAGACCTTTTGACCTTGGATGGACCTTTGGACCTTGCACCTTTGACCTTTGGACCTTTGATGGAATAGACCTTAGCGGTTGTCCCTTGATGCCTCAAAATGAGCGAAGTACCAATAAGTAACAACTAATCTTTCTGGCTGCTTCCCAGCTTTCTATTTTCTGCAGGTCTTACAGGGTTAGAGAGGATCTTTGTATCATTCAACCCATTCGATAGAAGTGTCCTTCGTTGCTGGCTGTTTTGATACAATGCACCTTTTGTCCGATGGTCCCTGTTGCCTCCGATTGCGTAAAGACTCCAACAGTTGCTGCCATAGGTTACTACTCTTTATGGATGCTGGTCAGATTGCCATTTTCTGCAGGTCTCTCACGTCTAAAGCTGGTCTTTGTGGTACTCAAGTGAATGGATGGAATACTTTCCATCACACCCTAGCCCCTAGATCATGCCTTCTTGGTATCCGTTGGTGGGAGATCATCTTGGATGTGATGGAAAGTAACTGTATCGAGTCTGAAACAAACAGACAGACATGAACCTCAAAGTGCCGACGAGCATGAACGGTAGAAACATTGCGGTCGTCAAAGAAACGAAGACAGCGGCGTGAATCGAATCGACGCACCTCTCGAATGGCAGTCGAGTGCGCTATTTCGACAACTGCGATACTTCAATGGACTTTTTTTCACAACGGCTTACGCGCATGCGCATGACCTTGAAGCGCCGGAGAAGGTTATCTCAGTCTCCATTAGATGGCGCAGTATGAGGATGACAGAAGCGGGGAGACCGCACGAACGGCGCGAGCGCGTCGGTCCCACTCCGGACCGGTTTTGGTCCTTTGTGCTACCGACGTGGATTTGTTTTGACGCACTCTACAGAAAGGTGCGTGGTTCGATTCCCGCCACCGTCATGGCTTTTTCGACGACTGCTATGTTGCGGTTGACCACTGAGATGTATAGGCTTCGTCAACGTTCATTGGTCTTCTTAATATCATGCAGGGATTTCTGGGCAATCCCAGAGAGATCGGAACCGTTATTTTTTTCGGTTCGGTTCGTGTTCAGGTTCAGGCATATCGGTTCGGTTTCAGCTCCGCAGCAGCGCAAAATACCGGTTCGAACCGGTTCGGAATAGTGAATTTTGCGCGATTGCCATGGGTTAAAAGCAAGCACGTCCTTACGATTCTCAAACAACACAAGTGTACTTTTGTTGCTGTTGTGTTGACGACACAGCATTGGTTCACAGCAACACTGCGTGATACAGATCTGCGTTTCATGTGCAACGTTACGATAGGACACTGTACTCTCTATGTTCACTCACCCTGCTCAGGGACTGGCCGTTATCTTCACAGCACGAAATGAAAGCTTGGGGTTGCTGGAAGTAAAAAATCGCGTACAAGGAAGCCCGCAACTGGAAAAAGGACGACCTCAAACCAAACACAGCTAAATGAACGCAATAGCCGCGAGGAGGAAGTACCCCGTGCACTTGGATTGCAGATTTATTTCGTTCAGTTTCTATTTCGAATTTGTTTGGGAACGCGACTCAATATCCGCTGTGTAAATCGTAGTTGCAATCTCTCACGACGCAAATTACGTATGAACCGTTTCGCGAACCGGTTTTATTTTGTTCCGGTTCAGTTTCGGTTCAGCGAAAAATACGGGGTCTTAGCAGGTTTTCGGTTCGCGTTCAGATTCGGTTCTGACCCCTAAAATCAGGGGTGGATCTAGAGGGGGGTCCGGATGACCTGACCCCCCCCCTCAATTTCTGTCTTCACATAGTGTTTAATTGACCGTAGATAGCATATTCATGGCTGGACAGAAAAATCCTGGACCCCCCCCTCCCCTGCAGTGAGCCAGCAAGTGTTTTTATTCCTCACTACTTTTTGTTGGCGAGTCCGAGTACCATGCTCGGTTTTAGATGCGGCACGACCGTGGAGATAACGTCGATATAACATGAAGGCCTCGACGATGAACTCGCTGAATTCGCAACGTCTTACGTACCACGAAGATGTGCAGACAGTAGTGATCCGGGTTTGAAAAGCATTATACCAAAGTAGTCACCATATGACGCTATATTAGTGGACAAAGAAAATATGACCATGGTGACCAACATATTCGTTTAATAACGACTTTTATCTTTTGTAATAAAATATATGAACATTGCTGTCGGGAGTTTTCCTCGAGATACATGTACATATATCCCGTTTTCTGTAAACCTCTGTTTCCTAACGCTCTGGGCTCTCTCGCAACCCTGAAGCAATTAAAACTTTGCTCTGCCACACAAGTGTTGTGTTTCAGTGTGTTGCAACGAGACGGAATGGTGGATGTCGGTGAAATGAAATGCAAGCGCGAACTTCACAGGGAACCTCGCAAAGGCCTGATGTATATTTGTGCGCTTTTATGGATTCTGGTCGGTTTGTTCTCATAACTGTGTATTCACACAATCCTCATGGAAGATTCTAGCGGAAGAAAAAAGCGAAAGCACTGCTCACAGAGACGAAGTTCCTTCCGTGCGCAATAACGGGAGTGGCGTAGTACGCACTTAGCAGACGACAGTCTTTCCTGTCGTCTGCTACGTAATATCTTGTGGCTGTGTCGCTGGATATTCCCCACGGTTAGCAGTGTACGTGAACAATGGACGTTGCGCGCTCGGAAAGCTATGACGTTTTTCGAGTCTTCCGCGACGAATGTCGCTCGGGTGAATACACGGTAAAGGTATTATACGGTCAACATGTTCTTGCTTTTAACGTTACCCACCTGAGCATGGCCGACAACGGCTCCATGACCACCGGACTTTTCATACACGTCTGTTCACACTTGGGAAATTCGCTTAGATTTCATCCTGTACCCCGATCGCATACTCTGACCAGGCTCGTGCCAGTTACTCGAAAAAAGTAATTGATTGCCGTTACTATAGACTCCAATGTATGACCACGAGTAGTAAGGAGTAGAAAAGTAATTCGTTACTCTGCATTCACGCAAATTATACCAGACTTTGTGTGTCTCGAAAAACCAACAAAAAGGTTCAACAGCGGAACAGCTGAAATAACACGAAAACGCGTAGATCTGTATGTCTCTTGCATTTATCGCTCGAGAAGACGTTGACCCGATCGTGGAACTTCCCCATGACTCACTAAACCTTCAGGTGCCATCACACTGGTGATAGCGTTGCCACCTTTCGTGAAAGTGAAAAATAGCGGCTGAGGGGTGGAATAGAGGGAAAGAAGAAAAGGTACACGGGAAAGGGCACAGAGAGAATGAGAGAAAACATAGGAAAAAAGGAGAGCAGATGAGCAAACGAGGCTAGCTCCATCTAGTGGAAAAACAACTCAAAGCACGTGTTCCGTAAGGTTCTTTGGAGCCACACCCATCCCAGACCTGTAGCTCCCAGAGAATACAAATATCACAGGTTAATCAACAGCATGTTTATTTGGCAAACAGAATTTCGAAAAAGCAACCAAGTTTATTGTTATTTGGATACACCGCTGTTCCCGTCGTAAGTTGTCCGCTCGCTGCCAGGCACAATCGTCAAGATCCATATTTCTTTTCCGCGTCCGGCTTACCAAGCTTCAGGTTCCGTCGTCACAGCAGAAGAGTGAGTCTGCACGTCTAACGGGGGCTATGAGCGACGACACCTTTCCCTCCGACATCGTCAAGGGTCCCCGCAAGTGGAAGATGTCATCGGAATGTACGTCAGCCAGGAGCTTAGGCAGTACTGGAAACCGGACGACCGACAAGCGTCCAAGCCGACGGGGAAGTCTTCTGACCCGGAGTCGCTATGGCTGGAAAGCGTCCGTACCGTCAAGTTCAGGCCCAGCGGTGTGTCCGCGATGATGACGGAGGTGCTGCCGAACTGTTTGGACACCATCTGCCGTGTAGCCTGGACCTGTGGACTCCGCCTCGTCCACGGCACTGTCGAGGGAGCTGGAGTTCCTCTCGGGCGGCATTACCGGCAAGAAAAGGTAAACAAGGATGAAACACTAGCGAATACCACTAACAACTACCTGCTCGTATTCCTTGGACAAGGAAGCCACACAGAACATAGGCAACATTCAGGTTAAATAGCAAGAAACAGCATAAGTGTTCGCTTACATCGCAGTTCCCTGAAGTAGACCACTGCCACGGTCTTTCGGCTGAAGAAGGAACCCCGCGTCCATCGCTCTGCTGCTGCTCTGCTCTGCTGCTGCTCTGCTGCTGCTCTGCTGCTGAGATGTCGTTCACGCCGTCGTCAGGATAACTCTCCTTTCTGCGCTGGTACCGCTGCGGTTTATAAAGCTTCAGATTCCCTCGCCGTAGAGAGGGAAACAGCACGTGTGAGACCACTATCGGCGATAACACCTGGTTACCGCCACGTTTTCTATCTCGCAAAAGATAATTCTAAAAGATAGATTGCTTTTCCAAGATAAATGCACGTGCCATTTTTGTCGGCACGATCGTCTCTCTCCGCAGTACCACCCTTTCCCTCCTGAGTTGCCCAAGGATGAAACCTCACATTTCGAAACGATGCAAACCGTGCGTAATATTTTTCTTTTCATTTTAGATCATGTAACATTTAAAAAAAGAAAAGAACGGGAAAGCTACAGGATACTGGGGGGAAAAAAGCTACATTATGTAGCTCGACGTCCACTAGCCCTGCACTTTAGCCAACACAACAGCGGCTAAACAAGATAGATATATATTACGTACATTTCATAAAATCATAATATTAAAAAGACATGGCACACAAAAACGTAGAGAGTGTATAGGGTCAACCCCTCAGCGGCAAAGACGAGGAACCATGCTAGAAGAGAGCGTAATAGCTTCAGTTTATTATACGAGAAAGAAAAGAAAAAGAAACATTATGTAACAACCGAGTCTTCAGGGCAAGACAATCACTCGGTAGTGCACGCAAACGGACAGCTTGATCATTCTTTACTATAGTTTTTGCTATAGGCTGTGGAAGTAAGGCCTGTATCACACGAACGTGTTTTTCTTGTCCGTGTTTCTGACGGAACCAAAAAGAACCCATTGGAACCTACGGGGCTCGAATGTCCTTACGTTCTATTTTGAAGCGAACGGACGACAAACACGGTCGCGTGAAACAGGCCTATAAGGATGATTTAGGTAATGTGTGCATGCGTCTATAAAGAATTGCCGATAATCATACTGCTCTATCACCAACAACAACTATACTATCCCAACAACTTTATTTTAAGATGCACTGAATTTAACATTGAAAAGAAAAAAAGGAAGAATCATTCAGTGTCGCTTGGCATCCTCATTGCAATAAACCCATCTGAGCAAAAACATAGGAAATGTATGGTATGGCCAAGCATATTTGACAAACTTTCAGCGCTGACAAACCATATCTTTTTCGCTCCATCTAGTTACGTAGGTTATTATTTATTTATTTTTTTCGACTACCTGCGGCTAAGTGGTCTGGCTAAGGGTAGCCAGTCTGTCTTTGTCGCGACTTAAATCCAATTTTTTTTCTTTTTCTATCACATCACATCACATCGTTACGCCGGTTATCAGCGGGTTCACCTCGAGGTTTTCGCAGGGCATTGTCAACAGGTTGTTATCTAGACGCGCCTGATCTTCATTGATTTGACGGGACGTTTTGCGTGATTCTGTAATCTTTTTTTCAGTCTCGCAAAGAACCGGATGATGCGAGCATGCGCAGTGAATATGTTTGTAGTACAGAAAACTATCCTCTGCACTGCCTCGGCGCACTTCCCAGCACAGGAAGGAATGCACTGATGTTTGGAGGTATTTTCCCGCTATTTTTTTCGTATAAAGAACACAGAATGGTCCGAAATGCCTTCCGGACGCCAGCATGTAAACGTCCTTGTTCGCCCAATGGAAATATACCCTGTTCGTATGCTGTCTCGACTAAGCCTAACATCAACCCATGCGGATATACCAACGTTTCGGAAACATTTCGGAAGAGTAGTCTGTGTATCAAATCAACAAAATAGGCGTATCCATAAAAGTTGCGCTAATAATAATGTAACATTGTGCCAAAACGCGGTCAAACGCAGTATAGCTTTGTAGGGCTGTCACGAATGGCAAATATCACAGCGTCACGCGGTCCTAGAATGTCAAGTGGAGGTGGCTGTTAATAAAAATATCCGTCAAAAATTGAAACCGAATGCGGTAGTAATACCAACAAGTCCTCAAACTGGAGGAAATGTCGCCGTTTATTCCAGAGCTGGTACTGCACCCCATTCCTCGCTGGGATTTCGCTGATGAGCCAGACGGTGAGGATCAATGTATCACGTTTTCCAGATGGTTAGCAGCGCATATTTTCGGGGTAGAGGGTTTGCGGGCTATATTTGACCATGGAACAATCAGTTTTGTCATAGAGTGCGGGAGCCTAGTTGATTTAGAGTAGAGGCACTGCAAGTGGTCTCTATGTATCGTACTATGTATCGTGCCATTCATAACCTTGGCTAAACGTGAAGTTACCGCCTCAGTACGGAATTATGGGCCATATACACTTTGTCTATACCAAAAATACGTACAAACTATGGATATTTTTCATTTCAGTACTTTGCGGTTAAACTGTGGAATTCATTGCATGAGTGTATTCACGGCTCTAAGTCACTATTTATATTTACAAAACAAGTAAGAAATTATTTCAAATCTCAAAGTTGATGAGCTGTAAAACCACACGAAATTAGTGTTCTTATTATTACAGCATATCTAGCTCTTGTAGTAAAGCTTGAGATGTGCAGAAAGCTTGTGCAATGTGTGTAAATATGGTCAGTGATAGTACTATGTTTGTGTATACCTGCCTTGTACGTATTTTTTCTTGTTGTCATATTGTTATGACGGGGATCAGTGACAAGCCATTGGCGTTTGATCCCTCTCATGTTTTGTCACAGTTCTCGGATTTTATTACTCAACCTGCGAAGCTGGCAATATGTAATGTAAAATAATGTAAAAAAAAATAAACAATTTCCTTCCTTCCTTCTAGAAAAGTTTGTAGTGTGGGCGACGGAGAAGCGTACGTGTTCTATACATTTTCAAGATCGCCACGGCATCTTGGAGACCCCAACTTATCGCAGCCAGTAACGCCACACTAAGCTGTAAAGGCCACGTTTGTTGAGTCGCATCCGATGAATTTATGCAGCACCCTGACGACGTATTTCGTGATATCCAAAAGCGAGCGTTGGTTCAACTATTTTTTTTTCAATCCCTTGTTAGCGCCGCGAAGCAACTGTGGCGATGAGCGGAGTACAGACATGAACAGATGGAGAGAGGACTGCAGGAAGAATGGGAGGTTACACTCTTGCAAGCGTAGATGTGGAGAGAGGGTCGGACAGCGGCGACAGCAATCGTCGACGAATGGAATACATACCGAAAAGAAGTCACACAAGTAATAAAAGTTATAAACAATCGGGAAGCAGTATCAGTAGACAGAAAACTCTGCGAGTATAAGTACTTGGTCAGCTCAGCTTCTTTTCCATTTTCAGTGAACAAATCAAAATGCTCCTATTGAGCTGAAATTAAACGCACATACTCAGTGAAAGCTCCTTACTTTGCACGTGGAAAGGGGTATGGAGAAGGGCATTCGAATTATGGCCTTTAGAAAACACCAAGCGCTTCTTCTACTCCGTATTTTGCAGTTGGCCTGAGACTGGAAGGAGGATCTTCCAAATGTTATCATAATTAGCTTGATCGAAAGTCATTTTTTTGTGTGGCTGGAACATACGAAGGGACAAACATTAACATTAATTAAAATGCTTCTATTCAGTTCAAATTAAGCACACAATGCTCAATAAAAGGTCCTCTGTATTCTGCAGGTATACTGAGGCAGGAAGAACCACCACCTAAATCTGGCCTTAGGAAACAAAAAAAAGTAAAATGAAAACAAATAAAAATGCTCCTATTGAGCTAAAACTAAGCACACGTATTCGGCAGGTAGAATGGTACAGGAAAAACACCAGCAGAGTTTCGCCTCGCAAGACACCAAGAGTCTTACCTTGTATTGCGTGTCCAGTGAAATAATCAAAAGCGTCAATTGAGCAGCAACTAAGAACACATACTCAGTACTCCTTATTTCGCAGGTAGCATGAGACTGGAAGAAGGCCTTTCGAAATTTGGCCTCGGAGAACACCAATAGGTAAGTATTACCTGGTTTAACACTTTAAGCAAAGTAATAATAGTGCTTAGATTGCTCAGAGTAAGAGCTCACACTATCAGAAGGAGATACTCCTTATTTCGCAGGTAGCATGAGACTGAAAGAAAGGCTTTCGAAATTTGGCCTCAGAGGACACCAATAGGTTAGTATTACCTGGTTTAACACTTTAAGCAAAGTAATAATAGTGCTTAGATTGCTCAGAGGAAGAGCATACACAATCAGTAGAAGATACTCCTTATTTTGCAGGCACCATGGGACTGGAAGGAAGGACCTTCCAAACTTGGCCTCAGAGAGCACCAATAGGTCAGTCTTACCTCTTTCACAACTTTAAGCAAAGAAATGAAAGTGCCTAGATTGCTCAGAGTAAGAGCACACACAATCAGAAGGAGATACTCCTTATTTCGCAGGTAGCATGAGACTGAAAGAAAGGCTTTCGAAATTTGGCCTCACAGAACACCAATAGGTTAGTATTACCTGGTTTAACACTTTAAGCAAAGTAATAATAGTGCTTAGATTGCTCAGAGGAAGAGCATACACAATCAGTAGAAGATACTCCTTATTTTGCAGGCACCATGGGACTGGAAGGAAGGACCTTCCAAACTTGGCCTCAGAGAGCACCAATAGGTCAGTCTTACCTCTTTCACAACTTTAAGCAAAGAAATGAAAGTGCCTAGATTGCTCAGAGTAAGAGCACACACAATCAGAAGGAGATACTCCTTATTTCGCAGGTAGCATGAGACTGAAAGAAAGGCTTTCGAAATTTGGCCTCACAGAACACCAATAGGTTAGTATTACCTGGTTTAACACTTTAAGCAAAGTAATAATAGTGCTTAGATTGCTCAGAGGAAGAGCATACACAATCAGTAGAAGATACTCCTTATTTTGCAGGCACCATGGGACTGGAAGGAAGGACCTTCCAAACTTGGCCTCAGAGAGCACCAATAGGTCAGTCTTACCTCTTTCACAACTTTAAGCAAAGAAATGAAAGTGCCTAGATTGCTCAGAGTAAGAGCACACACAATCAGAAGGAGATACTCCTTATTTCGCAGGTAGCATGAGACTGAAAGAAAGGCTTTCGAAATTTGGCCTCACAGAACACCAATAGGTTAGTATTACCTGGTTTAACACTTTAAGCAAAGTAATAATAGTGCTTAGATTGCTCAGAGGAAGAGCATACACAATCAGTAGAAGATACTCCTTATTTTGCAGGCACCATGGGACTGGAAGGAAGGACCTTCCAAACTTGGCCTCAGAGAGCACCAATAGGTCAGTCTTACCTCTTTCACAACTTTAAGCAAAGAAATGAAAGTGCCTAGATTGCTCAGAGTAAGAGCACACACAATCAGAAGGAGATACTCCTTATTTCGCAGGTAGCATGAGACTGAAAGAAAGGCTTTCGAAATTTGGCCTCACAGAACACCAATAGGTTAGTATTACCTGGTTTAACACTTTAAGCAAAGTAATAATAGTGCTTAGATTGCTCAGAGGAAGAGCATACACAATCAGTAGAAGATACTCCTTATTTTGCAGGCACCATGGGACTGGAAGGAAGGACCTTCCAAACTTGGCCTCAGAGAGCACCAATAGGTCAGTCTTACCTCTTTCACAACTTTAAGCAAAGAAATGAAAGTGCCTAGATTGCTCAGAGTAAGAGCACACACAATCAGAAGGAGATACTCCTTATTTCGCAGGTAGCATGAGACTGAAAGAAAGGCTTTCGAAATTTGGCCTCACAGAACACCAATAGGTTAGTATTACCTGGTTTAACACTTTAAGCAAAGTAATAATAGTGCTTAGATTGCTCAGAGGAAGAGCATACACAATCAGTAGAAGATACTCCTTATTTTGCAGGCACCATGGGACTGGAAGGAAGGACCTTCCAAACTTGGCCTCAGAGAGCACCAATAGGTCAGTCTTACCTCTTTCACAACTTTAAGCAAAGAAATGAAAGTGCCTAGATTGCTCAGAGTAAGAGCACACACAATCAGAAGGAGATACTCCTTATTTCGCAGGTAGCATGAGACTGAAAGAAAGGCTTTCGAAATTTGGCCTCACAGAACACCAATAGGTTAGTATTACCTGGTTTAACACTTTAAGCAAAGTAATAATAGTGCTTAGATTGCTCAGAGGAAGAGCATACACAATCAGTAGAAGATACTCCTTATTTCGCAGCTACTATGAGGCTGGAAGGAAGGACCTTCCAAATTTGGCCTAAGAGAACACCAATAGGTCAGTCTTACCTCTTTTAACACTCTAAGCAAAGAAATGAAAGTGCTCAGGTTGCTCAGTGTAAGAGCACACAATCAGTAGGAGATACTCCTTATTTTGCAGGTAACATGGGACTGGAAGAAGGACCTTCGAAATTTGGCCTCAGAGAACACCAATAGGTCAGTCTTACCTCTTTTAACACTTTAAGCAAAGAAATTAAGGTGCTTAGATTGCTCAGAGGAAGGACACACACAGTCAGCAGGAGATACTCCTTATTTCGCAGGTACCATGGGACTGGAAGGACCTTCCAAATTTGGCCTCAGAGAACACCAATAGGTCAGTCTTACCTCTTTTAACACTTTAAGCAAAGAAATGAAAGTGCTCAGATTGCTCAGAGTAAGAGCACACAATCAGTAGGAGATACTCCTTATTTTGCAGGCACCATGGGACTGGAAGAAGGCCTTTCGAAATTTGGCCTCGGAGAACACCAATAGGTGGGTATTACCTGGTTTAACACTTTAAGCAAAGAAATGAAAGTGCTTAGATTGCTCAGAGTAAGAGCACACACAACCAGTAGAAGATACTCGTTATTTTGCAGATAACAGGGACTGGAAGAAGGACCTTCCAAATTTGGCCTCAGAGAACACCAATAGGTCAGTACCTCTTTTAACACTTTAAGCAAAGAAATGAAGGTGCTTAGATTGCTCAGAGGAAGGGCACACACAGTCAGTAGGAGATACTCCTTATCTCGCAGGTACCATGGGACTGGAAGGACCTTCCAAATTTGGCCTCAGAGGACACCAATAGGTCAGTCTTACCTCTTTTAACACTTTAAGCAAAGAAATGAAAGTGCTCAGATAGCTCAGAGTAAGAGCACACACAACCAGTAGAAGATACTCCTTATTTTGCAGGCACCATGGGACTGGAAGGAAGGACCTTCCAAACTTGGCCTCAGAGAGCACCAATAGGTCAGTCTTACCTCTTTCAACACTTTAAGCAAAGAAATGAAGTTGCTTAGATTGCTCAGAGGAAGGGCACACACAGTCAGTAGGAGATACTCTTTATTTTGCAGGTAACATGGGACTGGAAGAAGGACCTTCCAAATTTAGCCTCAGAGAAAACCACTAGGTCAGTCTTACCTCTTTTAACACTTTAAGCAAAGAAATGAAAGTGCTTAGATTGCTCAGAGTAAGAGCGCACACAACCAGTAGAAGATACTCCTTATTTTGCAGGCACCATGGGACTGGAAGGAAGGACCTTCCAAACTTGGCCTCAGAGAGCACCAATAGGTCAGTCTTACCTCTTTCAACACTTTAAGCAAAGAAATGAAAGTGCTTAGATTGCTCAGAGTAAGAGCACACACAACCAGTAGAAGATACTCGTTATTTTGCAGATAACAGGGACTGGAAGAAGGACCTTCCAAATTTGGCCTCAGAGAACACCAATAGGTCAGTACGTCTTTTAACACTTTAAGCAAAGAAATGAAGGTGCTTAGATTGCTCAGAGGAAGGGCACACACAGTCAGTAGGAGATACTCTTTATTTTGCAGGTAACATGGGACTGGAAGAAGGACCTTCCAAATTTAGCCTCAGAGAAAACCACTAGGTCAGTCTTACCTCTTTTAACACTTTAAGCAAAGAAATGAAAGTGCTCAGATTGCTCAGAGTAAGAGCACACAATCAGTAGGAGATACTCCTTATTTTGCAGGTACCATGGGACTGGAAGGAAGGACCTTCCAAACTTGGCCTCAGAGAGCACCAATAGGTCAGTCTTACCTCTTTCAACACTTTAAGCACAGGAATGAAGGTGCTTAGATTGCTTAGAGGAAAGGCACACACAGTCAGTAGGAGATACTCTTTATTTTGCAGGTAACATGGGACTGGAAGAAGGACCTTCCAAATTTAGCCTCAGAGAAAACCACTAGGTCAGTCTTACCTCTTTTAACACTTTAAGCAAAGAAATGAAAGTGCTCAGATTGCTCAGAGTAAGAGCACACAATCAGTAGGAGATACTCCTTATTTTGCAGGTACCATGGGACTGGAAGGAAGGACCTTCCAAACTTGGCCTCAGAGAGCACCAATAGGTCAGTCTTACCTCTTTCAACACTTTAAGCACAGGAATGAAGGTGCTTAGATTGCTCAGAGGAAAGGCACACACAGTCAGTAGGAGATACTCTTTATTTTGCAGGTAACATGGGAGGGGGGAATATATATTTATTGTATGGAAAGGTCCGCCAGACCAAGGTTGGCATGCTATTTCATTAAAAAACATGGGACAGGAAGAAGGACCTGCCAAATTTGGCCACAGAGAACACCAATGGGTCAGTCTTACCTCTTTTAACACTTTAAGCAAAGAAATGAAAGTGCTCAGATTGCTCAGAGCAAGAGCACACACAATCAGTAGGATATACTCCTTATTTCGCAGCTACTATGAGACTGGAAGGAAGAACCTTCCAAACTTGGCCTCAGAGAACACCAATAGGTCAGTCTTGCCGCTTTTAACACTCTAAGCAAAGAAATGAAAGTGCTTAGATTGTTCAGAGGAAGGGCACACACAATCAGTACGAGATACACCTTATTTCACAGGTACGATGGGACTGGAAGAAGCACCTTCCAAATTTGGCCTCAGAGAACACCAATAGGTCCGTCTTACCTCTTTTAACACTTTAAGCAAAGAAATGAAAGTGCTTAGATTGCTCAGAGTAAGAGCACACAGAATCAGTAGGGTGTACTCTTTATTTGGCAGGTAAGCCCTTGGTGTTTTTTAGGGCAGAAATTCGAAGGTGGTCTTTCGTCGCAAAATTTGGGCTCAAATTAAAGCGCGGTTCCTGTTGAGTGGCCACGCAAAATCCTAGCTCCATTTGAGCAATTTTATTTTTTCGCCAAAAATGGAAAAAACGGTAAGCCTAACCCCTTGGTGTTTTTTAGGGCAGAAATTCGAAGGTCTTCTTTCGTCGCAAAATTTGGGCTCAAATTGAAGCGCGGTTCCTGTTGAGTGGCCACCCAAAATCCTAGCTCCATTTGAGCACTTTTATTTTTTCGCCAAAAATGGAAAAAACGGTAAGCCTAACCCCTTGGTGTTTTTTAGGGCAGAAATTCGAAGGTGGTCTTTCGTCGCAAAATTTGGGCTCAAATTGAAGCGCGGTTCCTGTTGAGTGGCCACGCAAAATCCTAGCTCCATTTGAGCAATTTTATTTTTTCGCCAAAAATGGAAAAAACGGTAAGCCTAACCCCTTGGTGTTTTTTAGGGCAAAAATGCGAAGGTCTTTTTTCGTCACAAAATTCGCGCTCAAATGAGAGCACTGTTCCTGCTCAGTAGCTACGCAAAGTTCTAGCACGATTTGAGCACTTCTATTTTTTCTCTAAAAATGGCTCTTTATTTTGCAGGTGCGTGGAAATGAAGTACATTCACAGGGGGAACACAGGTTTGTGAAATAAAGGACGAGAAAGAGAGCGAGTTATAATGCTTTCTCTTTTACCTTTTTCTCAACAATAACTTTATTTAATGATGGTGAATGGGGAGCTTCATGAAGTTTTTTTCCTCATGATTTTATTGGTTAGTGCTTCAGTTGTTTTGAAGCGTGTGTGTGTGTGCATGCATTTGTTGGAGCCTCTGAATAAATCGATCGGTTGACACTTTGCAGTCGCGTCGTTGCTCTGTCGTTCGGTCCTTGGATACCCGTGCTTCAGAATGTGTGCCACATACCAAGTACCCCCTTTTTTGAAGCCAAATTCCCAATGCCCTTGAGCAGTGTGGACTGGTGAAGGACCTTGGAAATTTGGCGTCAGAAAACACCAAGAACCAAGGTGCTCAATATTCTGCAGGTAGGACGAAGACTACTACTACCACGAGGACAAACTTCAGCTCCGGCCTGAATACACTTCCTCTGTTTTTGTTAAAATTTGTCAGTTTTATTCCTTATTGTTGAAGACGCTGAAGAAAAGTGAATAATTCAGAATGCCGGAAAGGTAAGCGGCCCCTGCCTAGATGGCGCTAAAGCTATTCTTGAAAAGTTCTCCCTGTAAGCATATACGAGAAGGGGCGAGAAGGCACACCTCCCCCGATTCTGGACACCCTGGAGGGTGGTGAGTTTTAGTGGATCGTACGCTATCGCGTTTGCGTACGTAAGGAATAGCGTTGGTGGTTATGCGCACGCGCAAAACATGGAGAGCTTCGCGCACTGCGCAGAACCACTACGCTATCCCCTACGTACGCAAAGGCGATAGCGTACGATACACTAAAACTCTCTAATTTTAGTACACCGTACGCAAAGGCGATAGCGTACGTAACAGATAGCGTTGGTGGATCTGCGCACTGCGCGAAACTCTCTTATGGGCGTGCGCGAAACCATCAACGCTATCCATTACGTACGCAAAGGTGATAGCGTACGTAACAGATAGCGTTGGTGGATCTGCGCACTGCGCGAAACTCTCTTATGGACGTGCGCAAAACCATCAACGCTATTCCATTACGTACGCAAAGGTGATAGCGTACGTAACAGATAGCGTTGGTGGATCTGCGCACTGCGCGAAACTCTCTTATGGGCGTGCGCAAAACCATCAACGCTATCCATTACGTACGCAAAGGTGATTGCGTACGATGTACTAAGACTCTGCTCTATTAGGGGAAATGGACTCGTCCTGCAGGGAGGTAAAGGACACCCCTCCCCTTGGTCGAGTCCATTTGCTCACTGGAATAAGCACAAATAGCACTCTTCGCGCCCAAATCGCGATTTTTTTTGCAAAACGCATAGCGCCCCCTAGCGGGGACGTCCGGAACTAATTCAAGGCCACGTTTGAGGTCAAACAAGGTTATTCAAGGTCAAACAATGTCAAACAAGGTCAATCAAGGTCAAACGGTAAAAATTTTTTTGGACCATTTTTCACAAAATTTTCCAAATTTTCAAGGCCATTTTAGAGGTCAAATAGCGGTAAAATAGAGGTCAATAGAGGTCCTTCAAGGTCATCTAAGGTGACTTCCTGGGAATGGACTCGTCCGGGGGGGGAAAGGACACCCCTCGGGCGAGTTCATTAGTGGACTCGTCCAAGGGGTGTCCTTTACCTCCCCGGACGAGTCCACTAATGGACTCGTCCAAGGAGTGTACCTGCTGCTGGAAGAGTCCATTTTTCTGCATTTGCTTTGCAGAAATTTGTGCAGACTTTTGGTACGAAGTGGCGCTGCAGTCGGTAAATCTAGACTTTACACAATTTGATTACAAGGCTAGAGACGTTTGTAATGTCCAGTTAGAGCTTCCTACACCCAGTACTGCCTAATACTAAATTTAGTAAGACATTTAAATTAGACCACGCACTCGTTTACCAAACATCCTGCAGTTTTCCATCAGAACCATGCTTACTATGACCTGGATTCTATTTTAATAAACATTGAATCAAAGAAAGACAAAGTTTAATCACGTATTAAAAGCAACTGAATAAAAGAGCAAATTGACACCCGACATGAAGTTTTGATGTCTCCGGCGGCCAAACTTCGAAGAACCACTGTCCTGTCCCTTTTGACCATGTTTTCGGCGGTCGCCATTCTTTCTCTTGCATTCCAGCTGCAGAATAAAGAGCACCCTTTACTGAGTGTGTGTGAGCACACTTAATTTCAGCTCAAGAGGAGCATTTTTATTTCACTGAAAGGTAGGTAAGACTCTTGGCGTTTTCTGGGGCCTAATTTATTTATTTATTTATTTTCGATACCTCAAATGCCCTCCTGGGGCGATACATGACAGGGGAGGGGAAAGAAAGATCCTTACAACACTTGACAAATTGACAATATTGCACTACTTAATAAAGGTAAGTAGCCAATGTGGCTCGAAATGATGAATGATCGGAGATGGATACGAGTGACTGAGGCAAGTCGTTCCAGTTTCCAGCTGAGGCAAGTGTTTGGGGGAAAATGAGTACATCAAGTAGAAGTTGTTACAAGTACAATTTCGGCGGTCGTTCTCCCTTCATGCCACCTGCATTATGCAAAGCTGAATGTGTGCTTAGTTTCAACTGAATAGCAGCGTTTTTCTTTTTCCACTGAAAATGGAACACATAGTGGAAGACTAACCTCGTGGTGCTTTCTGATGCCCAATTTCCCCAGCCGTTCTCACTGTCATTCAACCTGCAGAATAAAGAGCAGAATGTGTGTTCGTAGTTTCAGCTCAATAGGAGCAGTTATTATTATTTCACTAAACATAGAAAAGGTAAAACTAACCTCTTGGTGTTTTCTGAGGAAAAATTTAGGTCCTTTCTGTTCTAGTCCACCTGGAGGACAAGGAAGATGTTTTACTGAGTATTGCTTGTTGAATTTCAACCCAGTAGCAGCATTTTTATTTCTTCCCTGGAAATGGAATCTAAGGTAAGACTAACCTCTTGGTGTTTCCCGAGGCCATACTTCGAAGGCCCTTCCCATCTGCAAAGTAAGGAGCATCTCTTGCTGAGTGTGTGCTCAATTTCAGCTCAGTGGCAGCATTCTTATTTTTTTCACTGAAAATGGAACACACAGTGGGGGACTAACCGGTGTTTTCTGACTCCCAATTTCGGCAGTAGTTCTCCACCTACTACTATTCCTCCAGCAGAATAAATTGCTGAATATGTGGGCTTAGTTTCAGATCAACAGGAGCATTTTTCATTATTTCACTAAACATGGAAAAGAAGGTAAGACTAACCTCTTGGTGTTTCCTGAGGCCATACCTCGAAGGTCCCTCTTCCAGTTCCATTATATCTTCAAAGTAAGGAGCACCTTTTGCTGAGTGTGTGCTCAATTACAGCTCAATAGCAGCATTTTTATTTTTTTCAGTGAAAATGAAACACACAGTAGTGGACTGACCTCATGGTGTTTACTGGCGCCCAATTTTGGCAGTAGTTCTCCACGTGCAGAATAAGTTGCTGAATATGTGGGCTTAGTTTCAGATACACAGGAGCATTTTATTATTTCACTAAACATGGAAAAGAAGTTAAGACTAACCTCTTGGTGTTTCCTGAGGGCAAATTTCGGAGGTCCTTCTTTCTGTCCCAGTCCCCCTGCAAAATAAGAGGACGTTTTACTGAGTATTGTTTGCTGAATTTCAGCTCAATAGGAGCATTTTTTTTTCCTCACTGGAAATGGAAAAGAAGGTAAGACTAACCTCTTGGTGTTTCCTGAGGCTATACTTCGAAGGCCCTTCTTCCAGTCCCTTTCTACCTGCAAAGTAACGGCCATCTTTTGCTGAATGTGTGCTCAATTTCAGTTCAATAGCAGCATTTTTATTTTTTTCACTGAAAATGAAACACACAGTGGTGGACTAACCTCATTGTGTTTACTGGTCCCCAATTTTGGCAGTAGTTCCCCACCTGCTACTATTCCACCTGCAGAATAAGTTGCTGAATATGTGGGCTTAGTTTCAGATCAATAGGAGCATTTTTTTTCCTCACTGGAAATGGAAAAGAAGGTAAGACTAACCTCTTGGTGTTTCCTGAGGCTATACTTCGAAGGCCCTTCTTCCAGTCCCTTTCTACCTGCAAAGTAAGGGCCATCTTTTGCTGAATGCGTGCTCAATTTCAGTTCAATAGCAGCATTTTTATTTTTTTCACTGAAAATGAAACACACAGTGGTGGACTAACCTCATGGTGTTTACTGGTCCCCAATTTTGGCAGTAGTTCCCCACCTGCTACTATTCCACCTGCAGAATAAGTTGCTGAATATGTGGGCTTAGTTTCAGATCAATAGGAGCATTTTTTTTATTATTTCACTAAACATGGAAAAGAAGATAAGACTAACCTCTTGGTGTTTTCTGAGGGCAAATTTCGGAGGTCCTTCTTTCTGTCCCAGCCCCCTGCAAAATAAGAGGACGTTTTACTGAGTATTGTTTGCTGAATTTCAGCTCAATAGGAGCATTTTTTTCCTCACTGGAAATGGAAAAGAAGGTAAGACTAACCTCTAGGTGTTTGCTGAGGCTATACTTCGAAGGCCCTTCTTCCAGTCCCTTTCCTTCTGCAAAGTAAGGGCTATCTTTTGCTGAATGCGTGCTCAATTTCAGTTCAATAGCAGCATTTTTATTTTTTTCACTGAAAATGAAACACAGTGGTGGACTAACCTCATGGTGTTTACTGGTCCCCAATTTTGGCAGTAGTTCCCCACCTGCTACTATTCCACCTGCAGAATAAGTTGCTGAATATGTGGGCTTAGTTTCAGATCAATAGGAGCTTTTTTTTCCTCACTGGAAATGGAAAAGAAGGTAAGACTAACCTCTAGGTGTTTGCTGAGGCTATACTTCGAAGGCCCTTCTTCCAGTCCCTTTCCTTCTGCAAAGTAAGGGCTATCTTTTGCTGAATGCGTGCTCAATTTCAGTTCAATAGCAGCATTTTTATTTTTTTTTACTGAAAATGAAACACGCAGTGAAGGACTAACCTCACAGTGTTTTCTGACGCCCAATCTTGGCAGTAGTTCTCCACCTACTACTATTTAACCTGCAGAATAAGTTGCTGAATATGTGGGCTTAGTTTCAGATCAACAGGAGCATTTTATTATTTCACTAAACATGGAAAAGAAGTGAAGACTAACCTCTTGGTGTTTTCTGAGGGCAAATTTCGGAGGTCCTTCTTTCTGTCCCAGCCCCCTGCAAAATAAGAGGACGTTTTACTGAGTATTGTTTGCTGAATTTCAGCTCAATAGGAGCATTTTTTTCCTCACTGGAAATGGAAAAGAAGGTAAGACTAACCTCTTGGTGTTTCCTGAGGCTATACTTCGAAGGCCCTTCTTCCAGTCCCTTTCTACCTGCAAAGTAAGGGCCATCTTTTGCTGAATGCGTGCTCAATTTCAGTTCAATAGCAGCATTTTTATTTTTTTCACTGAAAATGAAACACGCAGTGGTGGACTAACCTCATGGTGTTTACTGGTCCCCAATTTTGGCAGTAGTTCGCCACCTGCTACTATTCCACCTGCAGAATAAGTTGCTGAATATGTGGGCTTAGTTTCAGATCAATAGGAGCTTTTTTTTTTCCTCACTGGAAATGGAAAAGAAGGTAAGACTAACCTCTTGGTGTTTCCTGAGGCTATACTTCGAAGGTCCTTCTTCCAGTCCCTTTCTACCTGCAAAGTAAGGGCCATCTTTTGCTGAATGCGTGCTCAATTTCAGTTCAATAGTAGCATTTTTATTTTTTTCACTGAAAATGAAACACACAGTGGTGGACTAACCTCATGGTGTTTACTGGTCCCCAATTTTGGCAGTAGTTCCCCACCTGCTACTATTCCACCTGCAGAATAAGTTGCTGAATATGTGGGCTTAGTTTCAGATCAATAGGAGCTTTTTTTTTCCTCACTGGAAATGGAAAAGAAGGTAAGACTAACCTCTAGGTGTTTGCTGAGGCTATACTTCGAAGGCCCTTCTTCCAGTCCCTTTCCTTCTGCAAAGTAAGGGCCATCTTTTGCTGAATGCGTGCTCAATTTCAGTTCAATAGCAGCATTTTTATTTTTTTCACTGAAAATGAAACACGCAGTGAAGGACTAACCTCACAGTGTTTTCTGACGCCCAATCTTGGCAGTAGTTCTCCACCTACTACTATTTAACCTGCAGAATAAGTTGCTGAATATGTGGGCTTAGTTTCAGATCAACAGGAGCATTTTATTATTTCACTAAACATGGAAAAGAAGTGAAGACTAACCTCTTGGTGTTTTCTGAGGGCAAATTTCGGAGGTCCTTCTTTCTGTCCCAGCCCCCTGCAAAATAAGAGGACGTTTTACTGAGTATTGTTTGCTGAATTTCAGCTCAATAGAAGCATTTTTTTCCTCACTGGAAATGGAAAAGAAGGTAAGACTAACCTCTTGGTGTTTGCTGAGGCTATACTTCGAAGGCCCTTCTTCCAGTCCCTTTCCTTCTGCAAAGTAAGGGCCATCTTTTGCTGAATGCGTGCTCAATTTCAGTTCAATAGCAGCATTTTTATTTTTTTCACTGAAAATGAAACACAGTGGTGGACTAACCTCATGGTGTTTACTGGTCCCCAATTTTGGCAGTAGTTCCCCACCTGCTACTATTCCACCTGCAGAATAAGTTGCTGAATATGTGGGCTTAGTTTCAGATCAATAGGAGCATTTTTTTTTCCTCACTGGAAATGGAAAAGAAGGTAAGACTAACCTCTTGGTGTTTCCTGAGGTTATACTTCGAAGGCCCTTCTTCCAGTCCCTTTCTACCTGCAAAGTAAGGGCCATCTTTTGGTGAATGCGTGCTCAATTTCAGTTCAATAGCAGCATTTTTATTTTTTTCACTGAAAATGAAACACACAGTGGTGGACTAACCTCATGGTGTTCACTGGTCCCCAATTTTGGCAGTAGTTCCCCACCTGCTACTATTCCACCTGCAGAATAAGTTGCTGAATATGTGGGCTTAGTTTCAGATCAACAGGAGCATTTTATTATTTCACTAAACATGGAAAAGAAGGTAAGACTAACCTCTTGGTGTTTCCTGAGGCTTTACTTCGAAGGCCCTTCTTCCAGTCCCTTTCCTTCTGCAAAGTAAGGACTATCTTTTGCTGAATGTGTACTCAATTTCAGCTCAATAGTAGCATTCCTTTTTTTTTCAATGAAAATTGAGCACACAGTGGAGGACTAACCTCACAGTGTTTTCTGACGCCCAATTTTGGCAGTAGTTCTCCACCTACTACTATTCCACCTGCAGAATAAGTTGCTGAATATGTGGGCTTAGTTTCAGATCAACAGGAGCATTTTATTATTTCACTAAACATGGAAAAGAAGGTAAGACTAACCTCTTGGTGTTTCCTGAGGCTATACTTTGAAGGCCCTTCTTCCAGTCCCTTTCCTTCTGCAAAGTAAGGACCATCTTTTGCTGAATGTGTACTCAATTTCAGCTCAATAGTAGCATTCTTATTTTTTTCAATGAAAATTGAACACACAGTGGAGGACTAACCTCACAGTGTTTTCTGACGCCCAATTTTGGCAGTAGTTCTCCACCTACTACTATTCCACCTGCAGAATAAGTTGCTGAATATGTGGGCTTAGTTTCAGATCAACAGGAGCATTTTTTATTATTTCACTAAACACGGACAAATTCAGGAGGTCCTTCTTTCTGTCCCAGTCCCCCTGCAGATTAAGGAGGACGTTTTACGGAGTATTGTTTGATGAGTTTCAACTCAATAGGAGCATTTTTATTTCTTCACAGGAAATGGAAACGAAGGTAAGACTAACCCCCCCCTCTTGGTGTTTCCTGAGATCATACACTTCGAAGGCTCTTCTCCAGTGTTTTTTCACCTGCAAAATACGGAGCATCTTTTGCTGAGCACCTGCTTAATTTCAGCTCAACAGAAGCATCTTGATTTCTTCACTGAAAATGGAATACTTTTGGTGTTTTCTGAGGCCAAATTTCGGAGGTCATTCTTTCTGTCTCAGTCCGCTAGCGGGATAAAGAGGAACAGTTATTGAGTAGCTAGTGTGTGCCTAATTTCATATCAATAGGAGCATTTTAATTTTTCACTGGAAATTGATTTATTCTGTGTTAGCGCCGCGATGCAACTGTGGCTATGAGCAGTGTAAAATGCAGAGCACCTACTGCTGTGTATATGAATATAGTATATGTAATACTGCTTAGTATTATCTCAATCTCACCATTTTCATTTTTGGCTTTTATTTCCGAAGGCACTTATTTCTGCGAGGTTTCTGTATACTGAACGAACATCTTGCCCCCATAGAACTGAGCTAAAATTGTTTAATTTGAGTTAGGAAAAAGCTGGTACGTTTGACAAGACCTCTTGACCTCTTCAAGACTTCCGAATGATGTGTTTCCATGGAGAAAAAAATAAAGAAAAATCTACCAAGTAGCTTTCTAGCCAGGTCTGAAAGGAGAAACTTCTCCAGCTTTCGCATACATCTGAATTCATGATGGGGTACAACCGTGATGAACGCTGTTTAAAGGGTACCGGCCAATGGGTACCTGGGTCCCGTGGATCATACTACAGGCTACTCTCTGTCAGCCCCAATAAAATATTTCAAAACGCCACTGCCATCATGATCGCCATCGCCACTCCGATCATCGGCGTCATCATCGTCGTCGTCACTCATATTAGACCAGTCCTAGAGTAAAAAACCTCCCCTTCATCGTCAAAATAAAATTGTTGTTCAAGAGAGAACTGATGTTCTGAGGCTGGAACAACATAGAAAGGACAAATACGTACAAAGCCTCAAAAATTGCCTAATTGTTGTTCGTTTCAGATTTACAATTTTACCATTCGTGTGACATTAAGTGTGGCAATTCCTGGCGTTTACTTAAGAGCGCGTTCCCAATACTTCAGACCTTCTTCAACTTCGATGACCTCTTGACTATTGATACTATGCACGCTTTTTTTTTTTTTTTCTATTCTGTACTTCAATATCCTTACTATATAGCATTTCTATTTCCACAGCTTTCTGTCTACTGGTACTGCTTCCCGATCGTTTCTGGTTTTATTACTTGTGTGACATCTTTCTGGTATGTATTCCATTCGTCGACGATTGCTGTCACCCTGTCTGACACTCTCTCTACATATACGCTGGCAAGAGTTGAACCAACGTTTTTGGGGTGCTACGAAATACCTCTTGTCAAAAATTCAGCATTAATCCAGTCAAACGTGGACTTTACAGCTCAGTGGCGTTACCGCTTGCGATAAGTTGACTATCTAAGATACCACATGCTTCTCCATCTCTCACACTACCAACATTTCTCGACCACACTTAGTGCCTCCAAATCAACTTCCCCTAGTGGCAAAGTTGCTCGTTCCATGGTCAAATGTAGCCCGCAAGCGCTCTGCCCTGAGGGCACCTGCTAACCTTTTATTTATTTATTTATTTATTTATTTCGGATAGTGTTGACCCGCCGACGGGGTCGTTACGGGAGTCAGCCGGCACATGTAACAAATATTCCAACTTTTGTATAAAGCTGAGACGTCTCTTGCAGTAATAACACTTCAAGGAAGACTTGTTCCAGCCGTGAATTGTTTTGAGGAAAAAAAAAATTGTTAGACACATTTTTTTTTTTTTTTTTGTAAAACGTGACACACCGGTCGTCACTCATAAACCAAATCAGAGCGAGGAACGGGGTAGAGTACCACCCGTGGAATAAACGGCGACATTTCCTTTAGCTTGAGGGTTTCCTGGGGCTGCTACTTGCTTCGGTTTCAATTTTTGGTTTTCACCGATACTTTTTATTGACAGCCACTACCACGTGACATCCTATGACCGCGTGACGCTGTGACACACGATACTGCCATTCCTGACAGCCCTATAAAGCTACACTGCATTTGAACGCGTTTGGCACAATGTTACATTATTATTGGCCCAACATTTATGGTCGTGCCTATACTATACTGATTTGGTACACACAGATAACTTTCCGACATGCGCTAAGCCAACGTTGATATGTCAGCACAGGTTCGCGTTAGGCTTAGCTTAGACAGCATGTGAACAGGGTATCTTTCCATTAGGCGAAGAAGGACGATTACATGCTGGCGACTAGAAGGCTTTTTGGGACCAGAATTCCGTGTTCTTTATGCGAAAAAGATAGCGGAAAAATACCTCCAAACGTCAGTGCTTTCCCTGCTGTGCCGGGAGGGACGCCGAGGCAGGGCAGAGGATTGTCTTCTGCGCAGCGAACATATTCACTGCGCATGCGCGCACGTCTCGTTCTTTGCGAGACCGAAAAGCAGATAACCGAATCGCGCGAACGCCCCGTCAAATCAATTAAGATCACGGGCGTCTATAGATAACAGCATGACAATGACCCGCGAAAACCGGGATTAACCTGCTGATAACCTGCGCAAAGAGATATGGAGAGAAAAAAATGAAATGGTGTGTCAAATATGCTTTGCCACGCATGAAAGTTTTTATTTTATTTTATTTTTATCCCGTGTTAACGCCGCGAAGCAACTGTTGCTATGCGCTACAGACGTGGACAGACGGAAAGAGGACACAGCATGAAGGACTGGAGGACAGGGTGGGTTAGTAGGAGTCCTGGGCCGACTTCAGGAGAAACTGTGCCGACATTCGTCTGGGGAGTCTTCGGAATTAAAACCCAGGGAAAAACCTCGGACGGCACAGCCCGTGGTAGGTTTCGAACCCAGCACCTCACAGTCTTCGGCACGACCATGGCAACCTGCTCGGATATGCAGCTGCTGGATGGGTTTATCGCAGTGACGACGATGCCAAAGAGATACCCGAATGGTTTCCAATGTTGAATTGCGTCGAATACGTAAATCCATACACGCAACACGGGATAACTGCTGCTACGCGGCTATACACGCAAGAATAGAACACGGTTCTAGACACTGCACTGGGCCCACACGCGACGCAAGTCAAATATATAGTTTTCTAGTTTCTTAGAAGCACACAGCGGAAGCATTCTACAATCGAATTACGCAATGCTGCTATTTTGATCTGAACCGCCATATTCCGAGAATCCAATTCGAAAATTGCCAAATTTGCGAAACTTTCGTTTTCAAGTGTCGATAGCGCGGGAGATACTGCTTGGAGAAACACGAAACTTGTTTTATGTATACACCTGGAGCACCATACAGCACGATACTGTGTTTCTTTCACTGGTGAATTCTAAAATGAAGGCGGTAAAAAACTAAAAACACAGTGAAGATCGCCTTCATTGTGCGTCCTATTGGAGAGCGATGAGGAAACCTACTTTGCGAAACTTGCCTGCTTTGGGAAACTCAACGAGCGGGACCCCTTAACGCAGCCATGTCGCTGGTCTTAGGACATTCTTAGGACTTAAGACACTTATTCAAAAGCCGCGAACGAAATGCGATTCTACAGTTTATTGTCTTGCCCTGCAGACCCAGCTGTTACATGACGTCCTGTTTCTCGTATCATAAACTGAAACTGTCACACACCTTATTACCATTAATAAATACGTATCAGTCACACAATCTCCTAGCATTGAGCACCCGCCATGTTAGGTCAGGTCCCTCCAGAGGCGAATCCAGACCCTCTGTTGGAGGAGGTGGCGACCGCCCCCCCCCCCCCCCCCCCCGGATCCGCCACTGGGGCTCACCGGTCCTTGCGCTGAGGGGTGGCTCCTAACTCTCCCTACGAGTATGAGCTTTCTTGCTAAGCGTTATACCGCGCTTTCCGTTCAGTTCCGTTTGTGCTTATATATATTTTTATATTGTTTTGTTGTTGTATGTTATATGAAATAAAATGTAGAGAAAAATAGTATGCGTGGTTTGCATCGCTTTCGAAATCCAGCATTTCATCCTTAGGCAATTTACGAGGGAAAGGGTGGTACGGGCGGAGAGAACTGCGCGGGCAAAATGGCACCAGCATTTATCTCGGAAAACCAAAATATCTTTTAGAATTACCTTTAGATACGACACGTGGCGATAACAAGGTGTTATCGCCGATAGTGGTCTCACACGTGCTGTTTCCCTCTCTACTGCGAGGGAACCTGAGGCTTTATAAACCGCAGCCGATACCAGCGCAGGAAGGAGAGCTATGCTGACGACGGCGTGAGCAACATCTCAATCCCAGCGGCGAGCAGCGGACGGGTTCCTTCGGCAGATTCCGACAGCGCGGTCTAATGCAGGGCTCGGCGATGTAAGCGATGCATTATGCTGTTTATTGCTGGTTAAACCGATTGTTACTTGTGTTCTCTGTCTGCCTTATCCAGGGGATATGAGCAGATAGTAGTTGGCGGTTTTCGCTAGTGTTTCATCATTATGTTTACATTTGCTGATTCACGCCTTTTTCTTTTGCTGGTGTAGCATTGGGTGTAGCGGGCCGTGGAGAACGACGAAGATAACCACGCGTCTGGAACACCGGCCTCAGTTCCTGCGGCGCGGCCATGGAGATGGACCCCCAGTCATCGCCTCTCCGTGGCATACCATCATCGCCGGTCGGGGTTCATGTAGTGGAACACCACCGCTACATTTAACCTGAAGCCGGTCACCAATAATGCCACCCAAGAGGAATTCCAGCTCCCTCGACACGGTCTTCGGCGAACCAGCGGCACAGGACCTGCTACTGCAGATGACGTCATCCCCGTATGCTACTGCCGGAACTGCTCGGCATCACCTCCGCTGTTCTCGGACAGGCAGCTACGCCTAATTTGGCGCCTAACCTTGACGGTACCGAAGATTTCCAACCGCAGGGACCCAAAGTCCGACTTCCCATCGGCTTGGACGCTCACCGAACTATCGTCCGCTGCCCCTGGCTGACTCCTTCTGGTGATATCCTGCATTTGCCAGACCTTGGCGTGAAAATGGAACCCGAGAAAGGGACAGAGGAGGGACGACACGTTTTCGAAGAACGTGTCGTCCTTCCTGTCCCTTTGTCGGGTTCAATTTTTTTTTTTTTTTTTTTCGCCATGTACCAGCTGTCCTGCACGTTTCTGCCATTGCCAGACCTTTGAAAAGGTGAGAGGCAACGTGGCGATAGCAGGGTTTTATCGCTGATAAATTGCTGTTGCGTGCAGTCTCCCATTTTCTACTACGAGGGAACCTGAAGCTTGTTCGGCCGTATAGCGTGGGAAAGAAATGCATCTGGGCGACTGTTCCTGGCAGTGGATACATTACGACGCAATGAGTCTTCTGCAGGGAACAGTGATGTATCCAAATAAACATGCTGTTGCAATGAAGCTCCCCATTCATCATCTTGAATAAAGTTCTTGCTTGTTGTTCTTGCTTAACCTTGCGTTGCTTGTGCTCTCTGGAGCTGCAGGTCCCACCTTACGGAACACACGCATTCATGCTCTGTGTTGTTAATCTAGGACATCTCATCTGTTAACCTCTTAATGTTTTCTGGGGTAAATTTCAAGTCCAGACGCAAAAATAGAAGTAACTTCTACCGCAGTCTACAGGAGGAAGCTGGGCTCAGCCTAAGCCTTTTTATCATGAAAGGGGTACGACTGACCTGCATTGTTTTCTCTGGGGCCTTCTTCAATTCTACCTGGGAAATAAAGTATATTCTGAGTCCGTGTATGTTTACTGTGAGCAATCTAATCACTTTTATTTATTTTCCGAAAGTGACAAGACTAACGTCCTGGTGACTTCACGTCGATCGCAGAGTGGGAGACAAAAGTAGTACAGTCCTGCGTACGGGAGTTTCAGCAAGAGTTTGGTTTTAGTGCCGTTTCTTCACTAGAAACCTCAGTCTCGGAATTTTCTAAAATCCGGAATTGAATAAAATCTTCAACGTATTTTTTTTTTCACCCTAGAAATTAACGCGCAGTACCTGCTTAATTCACGACTTTCATTTGCTAAAAAGCTCTCTCCTGTTGTCGTTTCTAGTCTCGGAAAAAGTTTAGCCTCACCGAAGGGCAAAATTACGAGTGGTATAAATGATCAGTCCGAATGCTAGCAGTATAACGAAATAAACGTGTTATTTGTGTACTCCGTGCTCACGTCTTATCTCTCTGCGTCTAAAAAATGTGTCAGGCGTGGAAGCATTGATTATACCGTTTCGCCTGACCTGTCAGGCATGGATCTAGAAGCGTGTCAGGGAGACACATGCACATTCTATTTTTGCTATCACGGTCATTTGCAAAGCAGTTGCGACTTTAATCATTTCCGTGTTTTCAACGTTAACAGCAATCTAAATAACATGCTGCAGCGAACGGAAACCGGAACTAAACAGCGATGAACCTATACATCATGGCGCCGATTTCGCCTTTGCGATGCTGACGCCCTCTGGAGGAGTGACAATAAACTCTACTGGCTGGTAGAATCAAATGAGTGTTTGTAGACTTTTATGAAACACAGGGGTGTCGATTTCTCCCACTGGAGAGACACCCGAGCACCAAACAGGAGCGGACAAACATAATAGCGCCGGTCACCCGTTTCTTAATCGATCTCTTCCTGACAGCTAGCAGCGGGCCGCTCCGATGAAGAACTACGCCGGTGCAGTGATTCGTAAACGTTTATCCCAAGCTGTACGTAAAAGACAGGGTAGCTAACATGGTGTTTATTGGTTGTTCATTGGTAACATCTCTCACCGGGAATCAGAGGGCGCGGGTTCGAATCATACTGCCTTTTCTTCAACTGCCACCGTTCGTTTGTTAATGTCCTCTCACAAAGCGAAAAGTGTGCAAGCAGAATCAAACGCCCATCAACACAACACCTTCTTCTTTCTTTCTTTTTTTTTATTTAATTGAATATGACCAGCTCCCGCGGCATATACTGGGACGTGATGCGGGTTCGAGTCCTCGCACCGGCTGTGCTCTCTGAAGTTTTCCCTGCGTTTTCCGGCAGCCCTGCAAGACGAATGTCGCCACAGTTTCCCCCTGAAGTCGGCCCAGGACGCATGCTAACCCCTCTGTCCCCCTATACTCCTTTCTGCCGAGTCCTCTCTCCAACTGTTCACGCTCATGGTTACAGTTGCTTCGCGGCGCTAAGGCAGAATAATGGAAAATTTGAATGACTCCTCGTGACTCGGCGCTTCCCTTCTCGAAACGGAACACATTCATCGTGGCTATGAAACATCGCCATATCTGAGCGACTGTTGAGTGGCCGTGTCCGGTCGCTCTTCGCTATAATGCGTCATACACGGGCATTATCGCCTCTTTCTCTGCCGCATCCAACAAGCACACACAGCCAACAGCGTCGCCCAACATGACACTCAGGAGCGTCACGTCAGTTCTGGTCGGATTTCTTGCTGCGACATGTACGGGGGAAGGTAAGCCGAATTCCCTAGAAGTGTCGACAGAAATAGCGATGTCCGTAGCACCGTCGAAAACCGGAGTCTAGCAAAGACGGGCATATATATGCCATGATATTCCAGCGTTCGTAATCCGCGATACCAGAATCGCAAACTAGAAAAATCAAAGCTCGTATCCGCGAGAACGACCGTGTTTAGGATATCGTTGAGCAACGTGCCAACCTTCGTGTCCACGAAGCGTCACGTCCAACGAAGTCGTTTTATAGGGAATGAAATGGACACTTTAGCGACGGTTAGGCTTAGCAGGGCGGACATGCCGCAACAACACAAAATGAAGCGACGTTAGTATATCCCCACACCACTGGTAACACTCTGCAGTCCGTCTTTTTGGTGTGCGATGAAGCTTTCTTTCTTTTTTTTTTTTTTTTTTTTTTACTTTGACTAATTTTTCGTGAAGCACCCTGTGTATACCGTGTAGGCGACGCCAGCATACGTTAGATCGTGCCGGTTTGGGTTTTTGAACGTCTCAGCAACGTGATGTCAGTAGTATCAAAGGGAAACGTTTTCGCGAACACTTCCCGATGCACAAAAAAACCTGCGTCTTACAATTCATAGCTGACACTACTTGTCGTGACGAGAAAATGTAGTACAAGATACAGTTTGCTGCCGCAGTTGGTGTATATGTGCACCACTTTGGGTGCCCTAGTCTTTATCTGGACGCTCTTTAAGGTCCTGTTGTTATCCTCACTTTTGTCTCCTCTGTCCTTCCTGCGTTATATGTCCTATACCCCTAGTCACGACGCTGGACGGCTGCACCTTCGAACACTCTGACGGCCTTACAGCCTACGACGGCAACAGGAATGTACCAGCTGGCACAGTGGTGCCTCACGGTACCACACTGACGTATCACTGCGAGCCCCTGGGATCGAGGTCACTCTGGGGCGCAGAGAACACGACGTGCAACGACGGCCGGTGGAACAGGAAGTTCCCGCTCTGCGTTTCTCTTCCCAAGGAGATCCCCAGGATGGACGTGAAGGCGCCTGGCCTTGTCGTCGGGCCTCGTGGGGTCGTGTACGTGGAACCGCACACGAGGATCAGCGTCGGTTGCAGCCACAAGGCGCGTTATGAGGTTCAAGCGTTGCTCAAAAGAATCAGGAAGACATGGCCTGGTACCGGAGGTACGTTTCGTCTCTATTCTGTGAACGTAAGCGTCTCTGCGGATGTCATAACCGTACACGGCAGTGGTTTATCCAGAACCGCAAACACGGGTTGGGGTGAGGGGATTTTTACAGCTTTGTACCACGACCTACTAGATTATAACGACCATGTCATCATCGGCAAACCTTATCACACCGCACGATCCGCTAGGGGCGCTACACATCGGCCCGCGAGATCTACATCATGATTGGACGACGGAAATTTGAATCTTGAACGCGCAGAAGCGGACGTACGACTACCGAAGCAGACGACAGCATCAGCTCCTGTGAAAACGCGTAGAATGATGATGATATTCAACTTTAGAATGAAACGTCTTCCGTGGGATGTCCACCGCTTGTACAAAAGTACTAAGGTAAGCTGAAGTACAAAGTATTCTAGAAGTTCAGGAAGCATTAACCGTGCCGATAAGTAGCGCCACCGCTTGTCTCCAAATGCGGCGCTGGGAAGGGGTGCCTATGACATGGTCGTTATAGTCTAGTAGGTCGTGTTTTGTACATCATGGTCGGCATGTGTTTGGAGCGGAAGGACCCCCCCTGTGGTGGCACGCAGTATGAAATCACATATTTTTTAGTGTTCAGTATGTGTTGCAATTTCTCGCAGGTCGGCTTACAAGGATGTCTCTGGCCTTTGCCCTCCAGGATGGCGAACGAGAAACAGTCAAGTGCATCACTACAGACAACGCTGAGAACAGTGTGCAGTTAGTGGGAAGGCGTAAGTATATAGCATCAATATTTAATTCCACGATATATAATATTAATAATAATTCTCGGTCAGTCGTCTCACTGCCACGCTGTCGTGTCCACTGTTCAGTTAAGGGACATCAATATCTGAACCTTACCAGGCATACGACAACGTACAGTAACAACTACGTTTAAGTGACGATGACTGGGGGGGTTTTAATCGCCAGGGGCGACACTGTACCCCATTGCTCGCGGTAATGCGGTAAAATGAAATAATGAAGTCTTACGGTGTCCGGTCTCTTCGGTGCTCATAGGGCAGAGCGTCGGGTGGGCTGAATTTGGCCTCAGGCAATTTTGACACGAGAGGGCAAGAGTCTGGTACTGAGGCTGATTTAAAGCCGCTGAAAGTGTGGTCCCGAAAAGTTAGTGGTGCGGGCAATGGAGAAGAACATGTGCTCTCCGTCTTCCAGATCATCGCACTGTGCAACTAGTCCTTACGTTATCTTCGTAAGTTACCTCGTAATAGTTACTGTTGTTGTTATCTCCGTATAGGCCTCCATAGGTGCTTGCTGTTGGAAGAATCGAGGGGGATGACAATAAGGTACTCAGGCACCAAGGCAGCTGAAATTTCGTGTTCCCCCAACTACGTACTTCGCGGTCCCCGCTTCGTCCAGTGCTTGCCCCTTGGGGAATGGGACAGCAAGCCATTGTGTCTACCTCTGGACGGCGTCCCTCTAGGTATAGCAAAACGTTAGACACGTTCATTGTTGGTAACACTATATACAAGTCCGCCGTGAGTTGGAGATGGCATGTCTGGATTTTCTTTTTGCGTTCTAGCACCTGGTGCGCTGGTGCGAGTCAGCGACACGTCCGAAGGCGGAAAACAAGCATTAATGAACTCGTGCACTGTTGAGGACACCATCTTCCAGTTTGCACACGCATTCGTGGGCCTTCAAAAGGTCGAGGACATCCGTCATATTTCCGACGGGGCCGCAGCGGTGTTCCACTGCGAGCCTGTGGGCTTGACTACGGGTCGTCCAGTCAGCGTTACTTGCAAAAACGGAAACTGGACATGGGCTGACTCGGACACACCGGTGTCGACGCCGCTATGCCGTCCTTTGGGTGAGGGGGATATCGCGATAAAGGTCGTTGGAGATTACACAGTAGGACCTAGAGGAGTGGTATTCGTCAAGCCAGGACGGCGGCTACACTTGACGTGTGCGTTCGGAATGGAGACTTCAAAGAATCAGACGACGTGGGTGCTACGGCAAAGCATGTCTGGGAACGGAGGAGGTACGTGTTGAGCACCACTTCGTTATTTATCAGACATTTCTCCGTCAAACACACGTTTCGTGGATGCTAAACACTGATGGACACCATCTGTCCGTTGGAGATAAGTCGCAAAGTGGGGAGGTATACTCGCAATACTTTTCAGTTAGCCTGTTCACTTTCAGTATATGTTGTGTTGCTAAGGGTCGCCATACAATAGTATCTATGTCAGCATTGGTAAAAGCAAGAATGACCGCTATATGACATCGCGTAAAGTGTCATAAACTTTGCTGCAGGCACGAGGGTTAGACATGTTCGAGGCCACAGACTATCCATCTCCATGGAGACTTCGGAAGAAGTAGAATGTGAATGCAGAGTGCTGAGCAGACGTCGAAAGATCAAGATTCGGGGAGAAGGTATCTTCTACAATATTTCTTCTTCTTCTTCTTGCATATAGGCCAGCTGGACCAGGTAGACATTACAGGGAACCTCTAAACTTAAAGGGACTCTAAAATGTTTTTATTTTATTTTTCTCGCGGAGTGAAAGGTGAGATGCCAGTAATACAAAAGGAATGAGATATCGTCTGAGCACCGTTCGTGAATTACGGGAAGCTACGCGGAAGCTACTGCAATTTCTCGTTTCCTCCTCTCTTTCTCAAAACACGTGACACGGTGACGAGGGTAGAGCGTCCAATCATCGCGGATAACCGTTTATGAAGACCAATGGGGGGGCCGACCCCTATCGTCGTGCGTCTTGCGAAGGAGAGAAAGGAACGAAAGACGCGACGAAAGAATCCGCTCCTTTTGAACCTTTTACTCCGTGAGGATAGATTTTTGCACAACTGCATGCTTATCCGGTGAAACGGGCTTAATTTTTCCAGGTTACGATTTCTGCAAGGAGCCTCGTAGGCCTCACGGTCTTCACGTCCTGTACAGGAACGGCAGCAAAGTGGGCTTTGCGTGCGAAGGAAACATGACACTTAACGGACAGACAGAGATCGAATGCACGGAAGCTGGCCAGTGGAACTTTCCACCACCATACTGCACTGAACCAGCGACATCCGTCACACAACATATCCCACCCCAGCCGTACAAGCGCACCACGGTTGAACCAGAAACTACAGGAACGAAACGCTCTACAATACCTGCGCCACCAGCGGGAGGGAGCACTTCGGGAACGGATCACACGAAGGGCAAGTGAGCACGTTCGTGCATGTCTTCATGTATCAACGACCAAGGACATTCCCACGATTTGTTAATTCGGGGGAGGGGGGGGGGTGACCCGTAAGTGGGGTGGGACGCTCATATATCTGTTGCTTTTGTGGCATTTTTGACGTTTCTGGCCGGTATCTTTTTTTCCCCTTGGGGGGGCGGGGGGGGTGTTGCAACATTTTGGGGGCATTATGAGGCTGCGGGGGGGTTACTTGACAATCCTTTCCAGCCTACGACGATCTTGACGGGGGAGGGGGCACGCGTTTTCCTGCACTCTAAAAGTAGAACTTCGATCGCCGCATAGCATGCCCAAGCAGCAAACTATATTAGCCCAATATTGGCTATATATATATATATATATATATATATATAAAGGCAACACTGGCATTAAAGGCTATATAAAGGCAATACGTTCTTTTAGCGGTCGTAGCCACGGAGACGCGTCACCGTCGTCTGCGAGTAGTGATTGAACGTATCCGCATACTAAATGGGAAATCTGGTCTCATATCCCATAAAAAACGGTCCCATATCTTTCCCAAGACTGATTTTCTGGAAAGCGTTTTGCACTTTCTGTCTACAGATTCAGGTCTACAGGTTCCAACGGGTAGCTGCAGTCATTAGCGAGTAGCTGACGAACTCTGACCTTATATGTAGGGCCTGACTTTTTAGGGTTAAACCCGTATCCGCCCGATATTTACCCCCCGAACGAAATCTGTAAAATTTGGGTTTAACCCGAATCTACCCGAAAACATCCGGGTCGCGTGGCACACTCATAAGCGTGCATTAAGATAAAGTTTGATAACATTGCTAAACATTAGTTCCATGTTAAGACGAATTTTTATTAAACAAAAAAAAATACACCGAATACACCCGAATTCCTGACGACAGAATATGCCGTAACGGGATTTAACCCGAATACACCCGAATTTTCGAATGAAAAATATCACCCGATATTTACCCCCCGAATTTGGACAAAAATAAAACCCGAAAAAGTCAGGCCCTACTTATATGTCCACGTAGCGAAGAAGGGAGAGAGGCAATAGGAAGGCCTTCTGCGATCTAGGTGGCGTGGCCTTATATAGTGGTGCCATATAGTCCAGTACACTACAAAACCAATTGGTCCAATAAGCTGCGTTCGTTACTGCAGGAACGGTGACCTGTCCGGCTGCTAATTTCTATAAGAGCGTCGGACCTCTAGTTATTCTTCACAACGGACAGCGTAACGTCTCCTTCGTGGAGCATATTCCAGCGGGGAGCGCGCTGGACGTCACCTGTGGCTGTCCCGAGTCGATTGCCGTAGGAGACTCCAGTGTCGTCCGCTGCCAGCAAGATGGAACGTGGAGCTTTGCCGCTAATTTGAGATGTGAGTACGAATTATTCGAAGGTGCAAGAGCACGTGATACTCCTGGCGGCATATTGTCGCAACATCGAAAAATTGTGATGTAGATACAGAATAATGCGAGCATATAGCACTACCGGTAAATCGCCTATAGGGCTGTGCGAACAAGTTTCATAGCCACACCTGAAGCAAATACGAGGAGGAAAACAGAATGCGTGTACAGTACACAAATAACAATGGTACTATAATGGTAGTGGTACTATACACCGGTACTATATACCTGCAGAGCAATCTTCGTGAACTATTTACACAATGGAGACTGGGAGATGACACGGGTTCCAATCCTGTCACCGGCTGCACTGTCTGAGGTTTTCCCTGGGTTTTCCGAAGACTTTCCACACGAATATCGGCACAGTTTCCCCCGAAGTCGGCCCCGGACGCATACTATCCCCCTGTCCCCATTCCTTTTTGCTGTCCTCTCTCCATCTGTCCACGTCTCCACGTCGCTCATAGCCACTTCATAGCACGGAATAATAATAATAATAATAATAATAATAATAACTTACACAATTATCTGGTTTCCGTGGCAAGCGGATAATCCGAAATATGTGCGAATATCTTAATTTTTTTTTTCGAATGTCAGTACGCGAAAAAAAAAAAAACTGAAAAATCCGAATATTTCGCACAGCCCCAACAAATACTTAAACTTCCCCCTGATGTCACGCGTTATTCGAATTTCCACTCAACGCTTCGCTGGCAAAAGTTGGGCAAGCGCGCATACATGCGAGCTGGTACATCGTGAGAAAGATGTAGAGGTTGATGTTGATGTTGATGTTGATGTTGGGTTGACGTTACTCTATCATGGGTATCAATTATACCTCACTACCGATGTAACGGTTCGCACCTTCTTTCTTCTCGTTATTCATTTCCTTCGCGTTTCTTCAGGTGCCAGAGGCTGCCCCAACTTCGCCGTCGGCGACTCATCACTCATCATCGAGGGACTGAAAGAGAGTTACGAGCTCGGAGACTCTATCACCCTCGACTGTCCGAAGGGAAAGAGACTCGAACCACGAGTCGAACGAATAATATGCCAAGAAATATCGTGGGCACCGAATGCGCTGCCAAAATGTGTTCCCGAAGAAAGAGAGGACGATAAACGCAAGTCGGAGAAGGGTGTCTTCAGCAGGAGACAGAGGGTACACAGATGGGGATGATGGAATGCAATCCGACGCCACAGGGTTCCTTCGCGTGACGTCAGAAAGGGCTGTACGGAACGGACCTGCCCCACGTGAGACGGATCCCATCCTCATCGAAGCCGGCCCAGGACGCACAATCTCCCCTGAGATAGTCGTGGCGTTGAGCCCGCACTGAGCTACCACAGCAACCAGCTCCCCATCACCACCCATCCTCACCACAATAAAGCTTGTTTTGCGAACCCCAGTGTCATAGTAGAACTGCGATTATTTTTTTCTTCAAGAAATGAGCCGCTGTCGAATGCCACTCCCCCAGCTCAACACCACCTATAGAGAGAGAGAAAGCCTGCTTACTCGTCGTCGTGACGTAACAACTGAAGGGTCAGCCAATCAGGATCGTCTTTTCAAGGGCCGTAGCCAATCACGAATGTGCTTTCAGCGGCCGTAGCCGTGGAGACGAGCCACCGTCAGCCGCATGGGCAGCCACTGTCGTCTGCGAGTAATGAACGTCCCCGCGTACTTAATGGGAACTTTTTAAAATAAAGCGAAAAAAACTGTCCCATAATTTTCTCGAAACTGATTTTCGGGAAAGATTGTTGCACTTTTAGTCTACAGGTTCAAAATTTCGACGTTAGCTGCAATCATTCCTGCTGTTCCTGCCCCGGTGCACGACCCATCAGATTATAACGACCATGCCATATAGTCACCCCTTCCCAGCGCCACATTTTTGGAAGGTAGCGGTGGCGCTGCTCATCGTCCCAGTTATTGCTTCCTCAACTTCTACAATACTTTGTACTTCAGCTTACCTTAGTATTTCTGTACAAGAGGTGGATATTCCACAGATGTCTCATTCTTAGGTTGATTATCATCATCGTTCTACGCGTTTTCATAGGAGCCATTGCTGTCGTCTGCTACGGTAGTCGTACGTACGCTTCTGCGCGTTCAGAATTCAAACCTCCATCCTCCAATCGTGCTGCAGACCTCGCGTGCCGATGAGTAGCGCCCCTAGCGGATCGTGCGGAGGGGCTTCTCATAGGGGTTGCTGATTATGACATGGTCGTTATAATCTAGTAGGTCGTGCCCCGGTGTAGATTTAGAGGAAAGTAAATTTACCTCGGAGCAAGTTGTAGCCAAAGCCAGAGGCAAGCCAGTCAATGTTTTATGCTTTCTTCACAAAACATTTGGGAGGTAGCAATTTGTCGCCTTCTACTGTGTGCCTTTACATTGGTCTAGACAATGTCCCATTATTTCTGATTAGTTTGATATTACCAAGATCAAACATAGCGTCGGGAACGATATAAAGCGCCGTCCATACGTAAAGATATGCCTTGCGGATCCGAGGAGCTTCCGATAGAACATTCCTATGGCAGGAAGGAAACTATCAAAAGAAAAGTAGCCCAGCATTTAATTCACTTCTGCACTGAAGATACAAATAACGACAGACGTAAAGTTTTTTTTTATAATTTTGTTGAACTTGTTAACTTAAGATTTAAGTTTAATTAATTAGATGTTTTCTGGGAAAGGCGGGATAGCAGAAACGCAGCCAGTACATTATTCGAATCCATCGTCCTTATTAAACACCCTATAAGAAGCGAACGTACTTTGAGATATAAACTACCAAATTTCGCTATGCAAATGAGCCGAAACCACAAGTACGCACTTCTCGAGCGCAGAATGGAGCGACAGGCAAATCCACGTGAGAAGGCCACGTGCTTTGGAGCGATGGAGCTGACCGGAGTAGGCGCTAATCTAATAGAAGACGCTAATAAAAGAAAATAGTAGAAGGCGCTAATAAAATAAAAACACCCTGTATAGACTGCCGCGCGTATACAACAACGTTGTCACACTATACAGCATGAAAGTGGAAAGAGCGCGTGCAGATTCATGACGAGGACGAAGAGTGGGCCACCATGACCTATGGGCTATGCACTACGCATTTAAGAGGACGAAGAATCTCCCTCCCCTATAGACTATGCTACGGGCTCTGCTATGGGCTCCCCAATGGGCTATGCACCACCCATTAAGAAGAAGAAGAAGAAGAAGAAGAACCTCCCTCCGTGAATCGCGGCCATTTTTGCGTAAGGAAGAAGCCGAAGCAGAAGAGACACTTCGTATGACTGCAAGTGTTCCGGTCCGCCATATTCGTCGAAAGTTCCCGCAGTTCCCGGTCTTCGTCTTCTTTGTATAGGTTCAACAGACGTTTTGTTTTTGTCTAACCAACGACGTTCTGGTGCCCCTAGCGTTCCATGAGTAAAGCCGCGGTGCCAGCGCTACTGCTCGTCCTGATCCTGAACACCGGACCATGGGTGCACTGTAACCCCACGGGAGCACCTCTAGAAGCTTGCAAGGTCATGGAACCTAAGCACAACCAAGATCCCATGCTCACACATCACCCTTACATGGTTGGTAATCAGTGCTTGATTGATATGCGCAGGTTGTAAGTGTGGTCTCTCTCGCAGTTGATGACAGAGCGTACGGGTACGAGCTTCAACGTAACATTGGTTACAATTAAGCAAAAGTTCCCGTTCAAAGGATTCCTCATCCGGGCCATTCAGAAGAAAGGCTCCAGTGAGACATACATTAGAGGTCAATTTGCTCGAGATACTGCGAGTCCCTCAGTCAAGTTCCTGAACTGCGATGGCTACGACGGGGTACCAGACTTTTACAGTATATACAGGGTGTGTGCAGAAAAACATGACCCGCATTTTTACATGTAACTCGTTGTCTACTTAGCCGAGGAACTTCCGGTGGCGCACGACGGCGTATTTATGCGTGCGAAAGCTACAGAAAAATCCTGGAAGGCATACTCAGTGTAAAAAAATAAACAGAGCGCGAAAACATGGGCTTCCATGCATTAGAATAGGGCGGTCATGACAGTGCATGGTAGTGCATTTCGGCCTCAGGAGAGTTATGTGCAGGCACCGCTAGGGGTACTGCCGGTGAGCATCCATGTGGGAATGTGAGACATCGTTTCGATTTATGCACCGATAGCTCCCCTAGCGGTACTTGAACACAACTCCCCTACGTCCACCGTGTTGCCCTTTCACATACACCCTGTTGTCCACCATGTTGCCCTATTCTGATGCACGGAAGCCGACGTTTTCGTTGTTCCGTTTATTTTTTAAGCTGAGTATGGCTTCCACAATTTTTCTGCAGATTTCGCACGCATAAATGCGCCATCGTGCGCCACCGGAAGTTCGTTAGTTAGGTAGGCAACAAGCTATGTGCCTAAATGCGGGTCATGTTTTTCTGCACACACCCTGTAGTTAGGGAAAAGGCTGCATATAGTTATCTAGGAAATTATAAACTTGCGAGATTGCTTTTTTTTTTTGGCTTCTTTGCTGGGCAAAATATGCACGGTTCTGGAGGAAATAAGTTGTGTGTTCAAGATGTCTGTGCACTTCTACAGAATGCTGTGACACACACCGGCAACTGGACCAAGGGATTTATCACCGTGCACTGGACGCCATACAGACAGCCTCCTCAAATAGCGACTGTACTATTCAGGTGAGATATGATTATTCGGCAGAATTGATTGATAAGGCAAAAAGGTTAGGGAGAGGCTTGAGATGCCGATAGCGACTAACCCTTTCCAAATTGAGGATACCCACGGAGGCCGGAAATAACGGTGGTGACCCAAGGGTACTCGAGTCAGAAGGCAAAAAAAAAGAAAAAAAGGAACGGGTACCACGCTTGCCACAAGAGTATACAATGGAGTCACCTTTCTGTACAGTGGTAGTTTCGACAGATTTATTTATTTTTCCTTAAAAACTATTAGAGTTGCATCAATTTTATTTTCGCGGGTGGGTCATACGGCCTAACCGACATCCTGCAGGACAGCGTATGCGACTACTGTACGATTCATTAGCTAAAATTAGATTAGCTAGTTAGATATTTTCTGGGAAATTTTTGAGACAGCGGAATTGGCGCCAGTCATTAATCCATCGTCATTAGAGGGGCAATGAGGTGACAATTAACGTCGCTCGAAATCCTGCCTCGTCCACCAGGAGTCACCATGCAAAATATTTTCACTCTGCCGTGTGTTATAGCTGCGGAATGGAACTGATAAAAACAGCCGGAGAAAGCAGCCGCCGACACGACACGACACGACACGATCCTCGCCTGACGCGGAGAAGGCGCCGTGCCTTTTTTAGACCTGAATATTTAGACAACAGTGCAAGACGTAGTGTTGGTACGATACGTCAGGACGCCTTCTCGTTCTGCGATGCACTCTTTACACGAGGGGAACGCTAGGGTCCCTCAATACTAGCTCAGTGTTCAGGCACTAGTATTCAGGCACCCCACGGGACACTGGGGTGCCTAAAAACTACCTCCCTCTGTGTAGGGTGGAGTCACCCTTTGTAGAAGAGAATGCGGCCTTGCCGCCATATTGACTCCCACGCTTACCATGCATGAATGCTGTGTACCGATTTCACCACCTTTTTGAAACCTCCGCTGCTACGTATTTACTCAACTCCACAATGTAGTGTGTCGCTAAGCGTATATCTACACTTTTGTGAGCGCATCGCAAGCTGTGCATGGGAGTCAAGATGGCGGAAATTCGTAGCAGACGACGCGGTTGTCTTGTCCTCGCGCGCGCTCTACGGGGCAACCTGCGGAGGAGCTCATGTTATTTTCTAGAACACGCCGAAGCGAAAAACAAGATATTATTAGGGGCCACCTCAGTGCTCCTTTAAACACCCTGAGAAGCGAACATACCTTGAGATATAAATTCCTGGATTTTTTATGCAAATGAGCCGAAACCAGAACTACGCGCCTTCTACTGGAGCGCAGAAAGAGCGATAGGCATTCCATATGACATGGCCATGTGCTTTAGAGCGATGGACCGTGCTCTGGCCCACGGAAGGCCAAGGTTGTGTCGATTCTGCGCTAGAGAAGTGCAATTCTGGTTTCGGCTCATTTGCATTGCAAAATTCCGGAATTTATGCGTCAAGTTTACGTTCGGACGGTGGACGTATGATGGATGATGACTGGCTCCAATGATTTATTGTATTTAAAATGCCGTTGCTGTGAAACACAAACATGACAGGCACCTCTCGTTTCAGGGCCACAGTGCTGCAGCATTACTCGATGTATTGGCTTAATGTTGATTCCAGGATTGTGCTCATAGGTTGCAGTCCCTTCCTGGAGCCCAACTACAGTTTCATTATAGTTCTCCTGTTCGCTACACGACTTTTTCGAAATCTCTATTGATATTCTCAACTATACCAAGACCAGACTCAATAAACGAATTGTATCCCATTGGGCGCACAACGGGCAGTCCCGAAGAGACCAGCGTGGAAATACCATCCTTATGGCACCACCTCATGGACTCGAGGTTCGTAGGAAGGGTTGTGCCAGACGCATCCTTCCATGTTTGGAAAGGGGGGGCGGTCTGGAAAACGATGGGGGGGGGGGGGGGGTTATTGAAATAAAGTAACGCGGGTTGAGTGAGGGGCATGCGTATGGAGGCGGTGGGCCCTGGAAAACATCTCGAAAGATATCCCCTGGGCCTCACAGACAACACACATCGTCCAGAGGATATCCTCTCGATTCTGTCACGTCCGAAATCCCGGGATATGTCTCGATGAAACACGTTTGACTTGGTACGTGTTCTGGATTGCTGCGGTAACGTGGGTGGCGTATACGATCTCCAGCTTTGCAGATTTCAAGTATCGCGAAGCAAGAGCGCTGTTGTTTTGAATGAAGTGTTACTTCCACTTGTGCAGCGTCACCGCTGCGGGGTGCTGGTGTCTTCGGCTGGGGGGCACCGCGATCGCGCGCGTGTGAGGACTCCTGTGCTTGAGGGTACACTGTCATTTATGTGACTTTTAAAACCAAACATACGAGAGACCAACGGTATGGTTCCACAGTATATCTTCCACGTTTATCTTCAAAACACAGCGTACTTATTACATGAACGACAGGGAAGCCAGAATGACTGCGCAGCGCGCAGGTGACTGTCTCCGAGGTTGTCTGCCTGGCGTTCGCACCGCAATAGACCTCGTGAATGTATACCTCGGTAAATAGGCAGTCTTTCACTTACCAGTGTGCGTGCTGACATGACCATGTCCCGTGGAACACTTACGACGCTAACCAGAAACAGCATTCCACGAGACTATCTCCGACGTCTTCCCGAGACGCAGACGCCATCACTCCCGCGCGGCGGTCGGACGCGAACGCCAAGGTCTCTCTGCCGCTCCCCGATTGGCCTTGTCCCACGTGACGTTCCCAGATCGGGAATTCTCAACATCCGTCGTCTGCTCTTGCCATGCATCACATCAAATTGCACAGAAATAACTCCATTAACTCCGGATTTTCGACGTCATTGTCGGTGATGAACGAGGAGTGAAATGTTTTACACTCGTTTTATGTGCGTATGTGAAAGTCTGCCGGAAAACCCAGGGAAAACCTCAGACAGCACAGCCGGTACGGGAATCTGGAAAGTCGTGTCCTTGTACTCGACAGCGATGAAGCTGAACTTCTCATGCAAAACGCATCATTATTTCCTACAGTCAGGAAACCAAATAAGGACTTAGTGAGGTGCATACCTTCCGAGGGTATACGAAATACAATATTGGCAGATACGGGGATCTCCCAGGGACATCTTGTGGAAGTCCCCACACCACTAAACATCCTCCTCAGTTACAGTGCTGGGCATTTCACCCATGGAAGAAGTCCCAAAAAAATTTGCCTTATGACTGCTTTGAAACAGAGTAAAATCTCCAGTAAGGCATTTATCCCAAGGATGTGCCAGGATGTTATATTCCATGGAAATGATAGGCAGAGTTCCCCTGCCACTTAAAGTAGCACATAAGTCACTTTTAACAGTTAATTGTTAAGTATAGGCCTATAAAGGGCACCATGAAAGGTAATTCACCCCACAGAGTGATAATTATCGCAGAAACTGAATTTAAAGTACGCTGCAAAAAGCGACCGTGCGCAACGGTGGTGGTTGTGAGAAGTACGAGCCTGTGACCCTGCGCCGACGCTCTACTGTGCATGCTCGCAGATTGGTTCAGAGTGTCGTCTGCTAGTCAGATATGTGCAATAGAGACCACATGACTGAGACCATGGTCATCCTTTCAATTCCTAATCTCCTCCTAGGGAGCAGGTTTACAGACTAGAAAACACCAAAGCCCTCACGCACAAAAAGAAAAAGACAGGCGCTGACCTCGACTTGTTACACCCCTTGCTACATATCATGCATTTGCATGTTTGCATTCTTTGTGCTGTTCGGAAAATTGATGCATACACTTTCATCAGGCGTCTTAAACTGAAAAAAAAACAAAAAAACAGCTGGGGAGAGCCCACAGACACACACAGACAGACACATCTGCAAGATTGCTGCGTCGATCAATGCGGTTGATGACATGTCCCTGGAAGAACACCAGTGCTACACAACTGCTTTTCCCACTTTATTACATACTTTGATTTTTTTTTTCTCTCGCCAAACGACTTGACTAGCAGCATTGTCTTGTGTAGGACGAGTAAAATTATCCACATGCTTCCACAAATCTGTCTGCGCCGCGGTCACCCCCGATTCCGTGTGCCCAAAATAAATATGTAACGCGCGTAATGCGACGGACAACGTACTTCCAGGGCAAGATTGCTCCGATCAAAGCGGGACCATTATGGCTTGGTATCGATGTCTCCACTTTTTATAAGTCAGGATTCACTGTGGATGCCCGATTAACATCCACGATTATTGAGAAGATTTGTGTGTTGCGGAAGAGCCCACTTCCACCGAAGGAAATGCTACTCTCGGATCAGCCGGAGTGTTGAGGGAGAAAATTGAAAAGCCACATAGTGGCAGCAGACCCACGAAGTGACTTGCACACAAGGGGGTTCTGTGGAAGATTCATCGATATTTGTTCTGCGCAAGTGTGGCTACAGGGCATGGCAAGAAAAACTGTCTGTGTTAAGATGTTTAACGCAAGACTCCACCATTCGTGGTTTCGTGAGAAAATTTTCACCTTTCCATGGTTCCCTACGTCTAATTGATAAGCAATGCCATTTCTGGAACAAGAGATGACTTTTTTCTCCCCATACCCTGATATTGCCGTCCGGTAAGCTTCACTGCACTCACAAAAGTTTCAATGGGATAGACATATACAGCACATATCGTCGGATGCGATCTCGACAACCCAATAAAATTCAGCGTGCCACTCTGTACTGTTTTAAAACGTGGAGAATGACACCCGCGCTCTTAGATGAAAAAGGGTACTGTTAAAAATGTTGCAGCATGCTGGCATCCAGGCGTGGAACAGCGGCAGAGTGTTGGTTGCCCGTTTCCACGGTTACAGACATCCCAGGTTTCAAAGGCCTCGTGGCCCACAACGAAAAAACCAGTTGCACGCAATACCAGACCGGGCAACACCCGGAGCAGGAAATTCTCCACACAAAGGGGCACAGCCGTCCGAGCACCCACAAACTGTCCTGTACGTCAGTGGTCACACGCAGGCGTCTGCAGCCATGACACCAGCAAGCCACTCTCCGACGTCTACTTCTTCTACCTCGTACCGACGGATGAACGGATGTTCCTGCGTGCACAATTCATCATATGTATAGAGCCCGTAGCTTTCCGCGATTCCGCGGAATTGGCCGTGTCCCGCGGAACCTGCCGTTTCCCTCAGGGCAGTTGTTTTTTCCACCGAATATTCGATATCTTGCAGAATTATGTAAGGATTTCCATCGATCCGCAACATTTTCAGTCTGCGACACACGTCAGTCTCGACTGCAATGCCCGACATTACTGATGACGCTGGCAGTTAAACGGCTGAATGTGACCCCCCCAAACACACATGAAAGAAAATTTAATGACAGCAATGCTGGGAGAGAGATGATAGGCGTGCGGTAGCGCGGGATGGGTCGGTGTACCATCTTGGAAGAGTGCTGCGCCTTTTCTTTTTTCTTCGCTCGTTTTCTCTCACCCGCAGATTCGTAAATATACTTTGCAGAAAAGTAAATCTTCCGCAGCAGAATGCTCGGGGGCTTTAATCATACGCCTCCCACTGCAGTCAAAATCCTTCAAAACTAAAAACGAAATATGCTCTCGTGCCGTGCTGGCGAAATCAAGATGGACTTACACCTTTCGGCATTGCGTCAAACGTGCTTAAATGCAGTAGCCTTATATGGCCCTCTCATTTCTCTGCCATTGTAACTTCTTCCCTCTTTCCCCACAACCGTTCCGGACAGACCTACACAGCTGGTGTAGGTGGGTAGGCCCCACGGAGCTTTAAAACCCATAGAAAACTGAAGCCTCCTAACCAGGGCCTCCCAGACTTTGAGACCTCTACTGCTGGTCTCTTGCAAGCCACCTGGTGGGACACTCTGGCGCGAAAAGTGCTTTCAAACGTGTGCTCCCACAGTGGGGGGGTGCTTACCAGTAGCTTCCTGTACTTTGGCCTCTCTCTGTAATCCTTTGTGAGGCTGCAAGCAGACAATTCTGTCAGAATTCTGTGCACCGTGATTAAGATAATGTGACGGTAACAGTTACCATTCTTTAACGAAAGAACAAAACTCCGGGGAGAAGGACCGATCCTCTGGTAGGGACGGAGGTTCGTCCTGGAGCACCCGACTCAGAACTTCGAAGTCTGTCTTGCAGTCCTTGTAGGGAAACTGGCCCGTCGCCAACTCCACCTGGTGTGGTAGAATAGCGTACACACCTTAAAGGCACTGTAAATCAGTATTCAGCCAAGACCACCTAGCTAGAGAAAGTCCATGCACTGCCTCCTCTCCCCCTTTCAATTAAGAGTCAGAATTCGTGTGCTGCTGCGATTCACCGTTCTGCGGATTTAAGAACCCGCAAATGATTGTGGCTCACCTGGAACCTGCAGACCTAAATATTTAGACAAAAAGTGCGAGACACTTTCCAGAAAATAAGTTTTGAGAAAGATTGAGACCGTTTTTAGGCTTTATTTCCCAGTTTTCCCATTTAATACGCAGTGTTCCTTCTCCGTGGCCACGACCACTGAAAGCACGTCCGCGATTGGCTACGGCCGTTGAAAACACGATCCTGATTGGCTGACTCGTAATTGTTACATCACGTCGACGAGTGCGTGGGCTTTCTCTTATCTAGAGTGGTGTTGCGTCAGCACTGCTGTGCCACAATTGCTCTCCTAGCTTTTTCTTTTCTTTTTTAAGGGAAATTAAATTTGAAAATTACGAGCAACGCTGTGTCGAAGTCGTCACCAGCTGTGCTTTGCTCGTCAATTTCGGCAACAGAACTACATTGCGAGCGCGTAACACTGGGTCTGAAGCTCAAAAAGTCGGCTACGTAGACATTATGGGCAGCAAGCAACATAACCTGTCTGTGCCAAAGTAAAATGCGCCTCACAACGCTCACCATAGAGATGCCCAAGCTCCAAACATCCGCTCTTATGTCATAGTCCGGCTTTGTGGGATCCGGGGGATCGATTCGTTCCGGCTGCAAAACAAAGGCATTCGAGTAAGGAAAGTGCACTGGCTCCTGGTCGGGGTCATAAACTAATCCTGCGAGTTAGATAAAGCCTCTAGCTTTCTGCGGTAGATTGATTGATTGATTGTTCTTTGGTACAACAGCAAGGGCCGTAATGTGCAGGTACTGCGGCAAAGTTTCTGCGGCGGAATATTAACATTTTCCTGGAATTCCATGAGCAAGAGGTGAACAAAAAAATGTTGCAGCATTCCCCCCAGCATTGTTACGGACTGAAAGAGTTCAGGCAGGTACTCTTACATTACAAGTTTAAAAGTAACACAGTTTTGCTTTTGATTGTCACTCAGTTTTATGGAAACAATTCAGATACCAGCATTTATGTATTTCCTGTAGTCGATGCAGTCTTAAATAAATCACATTTAAGAAGAAGTATATACGGGTATGTGTTCTCCTGAAAGTGAACTATTATTTTTAATTTGTTTTCACGAAACAAACGCATCATATTCTACTTCAAAATACTTTTCGGTACAAGCGTTTTTTTTTCGTGCCTTTTTAAAGGCTTTTTTTTTTTTTAAGAAAGGAATCGAAAGATTCGAGATTCCTAAGGTTCGTGTATTCGCGGAACCTTCCTCGGATTCGGATTCAGAAATTTTTGGATTCGTCCCATCTCTAGTAACGACGACGAAGGCAAAAAAGGCTGCGTCGCCAACGCACCGCCGATCGGACTCACCGCCATATAAGCAGCGCAGCCGGCCGACCTCGTCCGCGCCTTGGAGTCGACGAGGCGTCCGCTGATGCCGAAGTCGCAGAGGCGAACGGTGCCGTCACGATCCAGCAACACGTTGGAGGGCTTGACGTCTCGGTGGATGAGGCCGTGCCGCTCTTTCAGGTAGTGAAGGGCCTTAAGTACTCCGACGGCGGTCTTGCCCAGGATGCGTTCGGGGAGGGCGCACGGCCGCAGCCTCCTCAGGAGCTTGTCCAAGCAGGTGGCCATCAATTCCATGCATATCCACACCTCGCCTTCAGTCATCAGGTAGCCCAGGCACTGGACTATGTGTGGGCAGTCCTGGCACCGAAGGACCACCTAAGGATACAAAGTTTTTTTTCTTCGTGCGATAGACAGACGGGGCGATAGGGTGCGATAGTTTTAGGGTTTGACACGATTCTAACCTCGATTTGCACCCCAAACTAAAAAAGTTGCCTGTTTAGGGCGAAGCGCGGTTTTTACCCGGGAAATTCCAGTCACTGAGACGGTCTTGTAGGAATGCACACTAACTTGTTTGGCAGCAAATGCAGTTAAGTCACCATTTTTAGCAAACAAGTACGGTTAGTTTGAGTAACTGAGCCCGATTTCTCCTCGAATTTAGCGTACTGGAAGTTTTTCCACCCGAATTTGCACAAATTCAGAGAGTGCGTTAATTTACCCGATTTTTCAGAACATCAGTTCTCTCATATGTACCAACGTTGCAGTTCACACCACCTTGGCTGCCATACCCTCTTCTCGGGTAACTCTAATCGCAACCATGCTTTCAGCAGCGCCGTGCACATCAACGTTTCCCAATCCCTCAACTCCGCCTATTTACGCAAGCTCTTCAACATCATTCATAAAATCCTTAAAGTAGGTTTTGAGTACAACTTGTACGGCATTTCTTTTTTTCTCACACTCTAAAAAGTACGCGCAGAGACTGAAAAGCAGGGACACAAAACTCGTAATCGAGTCCTTGCCTCGAGGTCCATCGTAATGCGCTTATTCTCCTCCCGGTTCCCAGAGCGGCGCATCTGCTTCACTGCCAGCACTTTTCCCGTGGCCCTGTGCCGCATCTTGACCACGTGCCCGCAGGTACCAGAGCCCAGGTCCCCCAAGTGCTCCAGGTCCTTCATCTGCACCAGGTACTTGTGACCCTCGATTGTAAGTAAGTTGCCTGCCTTCTGGATCTCCTGCAGCTTGCGTTCCCCGTCTGCTCCACTGTTACTGTTAACAAAATAAAAGCGGAATTACTGCTGGACGCATTTCTTCCGCGGTTACGGGGGGAAAAAAAATTAAATTACCTGTCTTGCCTCATCATACTCGGGCTGGAGGTTGGCAGGGAGAACTGTCTGGTAGGTCTGGTCGACCCCGTCATTTCCATAGGCAGGACTGTGTATAAACGTACAAGAGTTGGACTTTTTTTTTTTTTTTTTTTCCTCCACGCTGAATGAGTGAACTGACACTGACTACTACTCCGATAAATATCTTCCTGCTTTTGGTAACGCCGCGGGGACAACTACGTTTTTTGTCCCCATTTGCAGCGAAACTTGAGCTGCCAGCACTTTACTTTCTCTTACACACGCTTGCACTTGCGTAACATTACGGTGCATGCACGTTGAAGAAGTGCAAATCAAATTAATTAACGCGTTGCCCTTTATTCTACCTTAAGCCTAGCTGCAAGAAAAAGGGGAAAACAAAAAATATTTTCGAGTGCGATATCTTACATGGCTTCGGCCTCGAGCGCGGTGTGTGCTGAGGGCTCGAAAAGTTGAGGTTTAAATTCCTGGGTAACTTGTCCTTGTTTTTTGCGTCATTTTCGGCGAGCAAGCGTGCTTGCAGATCCGCGAGCTTCGTCTGAAACGAAGCCATCGTCGCCATCCCGACCGACTCTCCGGACCGATTGATCCGAGAGGTCACGGCTCACTTTTTTTTGTCGACGAAATGCCGCAGAAACAGTCTGGAAACACTATTCCTCGCACCCGTTGAACTATATATGGGAAGCTTTTTTAGGAGTTTCACAACGACTACACACCAAAGGCAACCAAAAGCACACGGATCAAAACAGAATACGCAACTGTCGCATAACAGAAGACACTGGGGGGCCGTGTGCTTTTTTTTGATGAAATACACTTTATTTTCGAATTCTGTCGTCTGCAAAAATATTTTTTGTTTTAGTTTTGTCGCATTTCATTCAGACACCTTACCAAATTGTTTACTTTGAAACATATTTATGTCAGGTGCACGTAGTACGGGAATAAAATGCCACGTAAAGAAAAAAGCGCTTCAGATTGGTCGAGGTTGATTGCATCACGTTGCAGAAACAGGAGTGAACAGGAGTAAATAGCACGTGGGGTGCTATGCGGTAAACATGATGTCAGATGATGTCGTAAATAGAGATGGGTTGAGTAACGGGGGACTGGGGCATCGCGGAAAAAAAATGATGTCAAGTAGTGCTGGCTGTTATCTCTATCACCACGTTTTAGAAACTCGTAGCCTCGGGCAGCTGTAATTTCAGCGACCCTGTAGGGGCTGCTGAACTGATTTCTCGGACGTTATAACCAGGCTCCAACAGCTCCCCATAGAGCCCATAGTTTGAGATAATTCACACAACACTGGGCACACGACCAATGAAATTGCGACGTGGTGGATATTATGCACAACCAGCCGGCCAATCAGGAGCCCCCATGTCTGGCTGGCTTTTCGGTCGGTCCTGGCTACCATCGACTTCGACTGGATTTCAGGCCTGCCGCCGTTACTCGGTATTCAAAATAACTAAAGCGATTTTGGGGTAAAATAAAGATTTATTTCATACAAAGCACTAATTCAAAGATCTGATACATGGGTGCACTGTGCGTACAAAGCCCACTGCGTTGCTGACACACTGGGACAAAGTTCGAACATGAAGCAGAACGAACACACCGTTCAACTCCTAATACCGAGAGCCAGTCTCATGAGTGCGTACCATTTCATGATGAGCATCTTCTTTTGCTGCCTGCGGTGCATCCATTATAGCGAAGCGAAAAGCGCTTGTGTGGCACGTAATCCTGTGTTTGTTGACAGTCCTCGAAATCCAACGGCGCCCGAACTTTTCCTTCACGCTCCAACTCATGAAGCATTCCGGTACCGCAGTTGAGAAATTGATTGTAATTATAATAAAAATTGGGTCAGGAACAGCACAGCACGCGTAGACTCACAATAACGCACGAATAAATCCACGAACATATTTCTGCAAACTGTTCTGTCGATTGACACCACCGAACACAGGAGGACGTCATGCCGGCCATGCTATTTCGAAACTATGCTGAAACGGCGCCGAGACGCTGTACGCACATGCGCGCGTACAAAATGCGATTTCAAAACGTTCTCGACCAATCGGAGCGCGCGCACAGTCTAGGCCAATGGGCTTGCAACATGGTGTATGGGCGCAGTGGTACATACTCTACAGCCGCGTCCGCGGGTACCTGAGGAGGACTGTTATAACCGGCTTCGCAGCGTGTCGTTACCCTGGAATGCAAAGTTTGCTCCGCAAGATGGTCAAGTCCAAGATCGCTCAACTCGCGCGGGATTTTTCGCTGAGGCACAGCCCGAGCGTGAAGCAGACGAACACTTACGAGGTATTACGCTGTTTATGGGAGTGTTCCCAGATAGTTAATTTCTAAACGCGTCGCATTTCTGCTCGCAGGACGCGGTGTGTGCCCTAAACAAGCTTCAGAGCAATGAGATGACGATACAGAAGTCTCTTCTTGATCGCACTAACCCAATCAAGAACGTCCAGAAAATGCCGCTTTTTCTCGAGGCTACGGGCATAAAGGTAACAACTTAATTCTACCTCACGTTGTTTGTTGCATAGTAACATAGCTGACTTCTGCGCAGGTAGAGGAACTAGACGCCCTGAATGTCATCCACGTAGCTGGCACTAAAGGTAAAGGTTCGACGTGTGCGTTCGCGGAAAGCATCCTCAGGTCTCACGGGTTCAAGACAGGACTTTACACGTGAGTCACGGAGGAGTTAATCGTCTGAAGTTTCAGCGTGTTTGCATAACTGTTGACATTTCACTGACAGCTCACCACATCTGGTAGCTGTGCGCGAACGGATACGTCTCAATGGGATTCCCCTGTCCAAGGAAAAGTTTGCCACTTACTTTTGGCAAGTGTACACCACTCTCAAAAACCAGGTAAATCCCCCCTCTTGCCCTGCTGTGGCAGAAGTTTGATATACAAGTGCTTGTCTCTCCGCAGGAAACTGTAGACCATGTCAAAATGCCAGCCTACTTCATGTTTCTAACGATCATGGCTTTCAAGGTTTTCATACAGGAGAAGGTGAGGACGTGACCTACACAGTAACCCAGTTGTTCGCGGGGGAATGACCGTTGCGGAAGGTGGGGTGCATACATCCGCAGCGGTCTTCTGGTGTCCCAAAGAAATGTATCGCACGATTTTGCACGCTTCTAAGTAGGGACTTGCAAGGTGTAATGCCAGGAATTAGGAAGAAACTTACATTTATACCTAGTAATTATTATGGTAACGAGGTAAGCTCACATACGCAAGGTCACTTCTTTTTCTTTTTTTTGTCTTGGCTCTGACAGCATAAAAAGTGTGCATTATGTTTGTGCTAGAATGCTGTTACTGATGTAGGTACCTCACACATTTATCAACGTGCGCATAAGTATTGTACAGTACAGTTCCATTTTTTTCGGGCACCTGGTAACAACATAGTCACTTCTCTAACCGGGGTGGCCGGACTAGTGGTTTGGAGTGTGATACCCTCGTAACCATAGTCTTGACTGCATCTGCGGCTCTTTTAGGTAGACGTGGTGGTACTGGAGGTGGGCGTCGGCGGCGAATACGACTGCACGAACATCGTCAGGTGGGCATCGTGCTTGCGGTGATTGACCAATCACTCACGGCCTTCCCCCCCCCCCGCAGGAGTCCGCGCGTGATCGGCATCACGTCCCTGGGACTGGACCACACCCGCCTTCTCGGAACAACGATCCGGGAGATCGCCTGGCAGAAGGCCGGCATCATGAAGAAGGGTGTCCCGGCCTTCACCGTGCCCCAGCCGGAGGGGGGTCTGCAGACACTTCTCGAGAGGGCAACGGAGAAAGAGGTCTGGCAACTTTGTTGTGTCGGGGAGCCGTGATGGGAGCAAGTCTTGACTCGCCCTGCAGTGTCGTCTGCAACTCGCCCCGCCCCTGCTCGCTTACGACTGGGACACTGAAAGGTGCAAATTGGGCATTCCAGGGGAGCCGCAGGAGCAGAACGCGTCCCTCGCGCTGCAGCTCTGCAGGACCTGGCTGCATGCTGCTGCTAACGTCGCCAAAGGTGGGTGCTTGCAGACACCTCCTCCCTTACCTTCACTGCGCAGACAGAATTCCCTCTCTGGAAGAACGAGAAAACGTCTCCCTAGAAAACAAGGAGGGTGCCACATACCTTCCAAAAAGGAATGCTGCGGGTGTCTGCAGGGCACCTTTCTCCTCTGAGCAGTGCACGTCGTGCTGCTGGAGCCTCCGCAGCCGCGGAAGCGCAGCTGATCTTTAAAATTTGTTTATTTATTATCTAAGCACTTTTCGGACAGACCTTCAGCCAATTAGAGTCTGTAAGTCTACATGGCATTGGCTGTTCCCCGGCAACAGAATACAGACAGTTGAAACTGAGTAAAAAAAAAATTACCAAGAGCACCGCTGTTAATTTCGGACAATCTTACCACTCTTACAGAACCTGACCTACAGCGTTTGTTTGTCGAGGACGACTGCTTCCTGAGCATAGCCACACCATTCCTCATCCCGCAGCCAACGGCAAAGGGCAAGACATTTCGCATTCACGGATCGTGGGAGGTGACAACGAGCTAAGTGCCTTCTTTTTTGTGAACAATGCAGGGCTGGCTATGTGCCACTGGCCTGGGAGGTGCCAAACGGTGCAGGTGGCCAAGGGACTCACCTATTTCTTGGACGGTGCGCACACGCTAGAGTCGCTCCAGTGTTGCCTGCGGTGGTTCCGCGAAGCGTCTGCGTCGGAGGAAGTCGGCGGCAGGGAGGTGCGCCAGGTGCTGTTCTTCAACTGCATCGGGGATCGGCGGCCCGAGATGCTCCTCTCCCTTCTGGTCGACCATCCGTTTCACTTTGCGCTTTTCTCGCCAAACAAACTGTCGCTCACAAAGAGCCCTTACTCGGGTAAGAGCACTTTCAGAGGATGCTACGCACTTTCGATAGTACTTAGCTTGATAGTGTGTACATGTAATAATGTGTTGCATTTTGAAAAATTTTATTTAAGCTTTAACTATGCACTAACTTTTGCATGAGGGCACGTTTGAGGAAGTGTGCATTATGAAAGTGTGCTATGCAAATGTGCCAGACAATGACCTGCATATATGTATGCCTACTCCTGCTATGGCCTCTTTGAGGCTGCCGTACGTATAGTAAATAAATATAAGTAGGGCTTTAAGGGTTTAACCTGATTCTTCCCCGAAATTGCACCCCGAATTGAAGGTTACTTCTTAAGGGTGGAAGCAGATGTTTACCCGATTTTAACTTGTTTGACAGCAAATGCAGTTACATCACCATTTGTACCAAACCAGTACTGTTAGTTTTGAATAGCTGAGTCAGATTTCTACCTGAATTAAGCATACTGGAAGTTTTTTTTTTCAATCCAAATTTGCACGAATTTAAAGCACGCATTTATTTACCAGATTTTTACCCCCTCAACTTAGAAAAAAAAAATTTCCCAAAAACTCCAGGCCCTAAATATAAATTACTCTTATTATTGTACACGTTCAATAGAACGTTAATTGAATTCATGCAAATTTCAGTAAACATGAGGAGCCCCTAGCTTGCTGCCATTCTGCCAAATCTTTGATTATTTTTCGCAGAAGTGGCATTTTGCATTTTTTTATTTTTTTTTAATTATGGGGATTTGTGGGCCAATTTTCTTTGCGAACTGCAACAATAACGAAACAACATAGAACCAGTCAAATAAGGCTCCTGTTACAAAGTGCAGGCCACGGTTGAGTTTCTGTTCTGCAAGGTCGCCTTTTTTGAGCAGAGCGAAAGTGGCAAACAAATGAACTATGTCTGGTACCAGTCGTTCTTAGAGTTTTCAGGCTTGGTGTAATGTTCTTTTCTTTTTTTTTTTTTTTTCTACGAGAGCCATTTTTAACACCACCACAAAAATGGTGCGAACACCTTCTCGTTTCTTGGTTGATAGATCAGAGCGACTTCACCGTGGGAGAGAACACGGAGGTGTCCCGTTGCCGAGCAAACCTGCGCATCTGGTGCCATCTACTGAGCAGCCTGCAGGAGGAAGAGAATGAAGGCAGACACGAAAACAGTTGCCTGCTCTTTCCCTGCATCCAGGATGCAATGCACTGGCTGCAGGAACTCGACACGCAGGAAACGCACTATCAGGTATGGCTCTACTCTTGTGTCCCTGCACTTTTGTAGGGCGCATTTTTCTTGAGTTCGTGGAATGTTGCCTCACTTCAAAATACCTGCCAGATGCATTATCTCCAACTACATCATTACGAGCGTGGCTAAAGCCCCTAGCTCTCTGCAGCAGACAAGTAACATTTCCGTGAAAAATGTTGCAGCATTCTCCGAGATCGCTTACAGACGCGAGTCTCTGGACTCTGACAATTTCTCTCGGAGTGTTCCTGTCGTTAAATTTTCTTTTACCTTAGCACGCGCAGTCATGCAAGCGCCAGTATTATAAGGTTTAACCTGCAAAAATGTCGCAGATCGATACAAATCCTTACACGATTATGCAGTACGTAGAAGATTCCGTGAAAAACATCAGGTTCTGTAAGACTTGGCCACTTTCGTGAAATTTGCAGGATCGCTCATAAGTAGAGGCTGAAGTTTTAGGGTTTAACACGATTTTTACCCAGCAAATTGCCCTCACTGAAAAGTCTGTAGCAACGCACACTAGCTTCAATTCACTAGCACAGTGAATGGCCTTCAGCAAGTTATTCTTGTTCTAACAAATATGAAGACACATTTAAGGCTTCTTGGTTGGTTACCACCCGAGAGAGTAAAATGTTCGTGGCGTGCTGCTGGCTTTTGCCTATAACAAACATTTGGGTGTCATGTTACAGGTGTTGGTGACTGGGAGCCTGCATCTTGTTGGGGGTGTCATGACACACATCAATCCTCACTTGGCACTCTAACTGCATTTAACATCTGCCCAGAAGAGTGGCTCGAAGATCAAGAGAGTTGCCAGCAGAAGTGGAATGGAAATGGAAGACTCAGCATACCGTGTTTGCCATCGTTGCAGCATGATTTCCCCGCTAGGCTCATCGTACACAGCAAAAACGCATGTAGCATCCCCGCACAGCTTCTTATTTAACGATGCAACGTGAGAGCATTTTAAAGATGGCAGAAATATCGTATCGACCAATAAAAGCCGGTCTTAACGGAACTCTTATTGGTGCATTTATGGATCTTGTCCGACTCAGTATTATTTTGTAATAAAGAATTTATTTTCTTAGCTAAATAATAATCTCTCGTCTGCTGTACTCCACTAGAGTCATTTTTATGTCAGTCCTTGACGTACGAAAATATACAAAAGGGCCTCGCACGAATAAAAATATCACTGACAACCTTAGAGTGAGCTAAACCGTTGTGTCCACCATGCGGTGGTCGTTGACACTTGTTTGTGACTAGGTTGAATGGGCACAGAGTCAAGTTGGAATGCAGCTAAAGGGGGGCTCACGACCTTGCTGACATTCCGTACTGTGTGCTGTTGTCCTCCGTGTATTCTTCGTCTTCATCTTGGTCCTAAATACAGAGGATGCAACAATGGTAGATTTCATCGAGTGATATTGTAGATATACGGAGTAGTTGGTAACAAGATGGCGTAGGCATGTCGTGGCCAATTTAATGAGAGAGACAATACCGACTTTTCCTCTGTGTTGTGTTCCTCGTTAAATTGCTGCGATATGTCTATACCATGATATTGTAGCAACTCAATGCAATGCACTCTTGCGGTGTTACACAGCGTGCTTCCCAAACTGGGAATTAACTGGAAAAAATCAGGGGATTGTAAGGGAAAATTATTATCATTATTATTATTATATGCAGTGCACCGTAAGTGGTTGAGTGGCCATGACTCAGCAACGATGCCGCGAGTAACGTTAGCTCAGACGCAGAAAAGTGGGGCAGCCTCACTTATAAGTGATGTTTAACGAAAAGATGACTGTCATAAATGAGGCATAGTACAAGGTCTCCCCACTGCAGGAAAGAAAAATCTGTTCTCCTTAACTGTAAAGAAAACTTTGAAAAATCGTGTGTTGACGGCTACAGTTTGGTAGATGCCCTGTTGCAGCTACTGTTTGAAGATTACTTAACAATAACACAGCTTCATCAGCTGCAGCAGAGCCACCCAGACAGCACTAGGAAAAGATGAAGGGAAAGAGTGTTCGGGGAGGTTTGTATTGGCTAGGTTCAATGCACTCTGAGCTACTTCATCTGGGCACCCCTCTAACAGGTATGGTGTAGTCCAGACCCACTCCTTCCATCTTTTTTAAGTGCAGCAGTTACGGCTTGCTCCAGCTCAGGCTGATGAAATTACGTTCCAGCTGTGCTATACTACCCAGCTGCCTTCAGCAGTTGCAGAAACCATCTCCAAAGAAATCGTGTGTGTATGTGCAAGCTCAGATGTCTGTAACCTTGCTGTGATCAACACTCAGTTCAGTAAGCCATATGCAGTGACATATGACTTGGTGAACTACTAGTTAAAAACAAGCATGAAGCATCTTATCCATAGTGCAGCAAAAGCTAACGCACTCCCAAATTATAAGAGCCCTGGAGGTGGCCTTGAGACTGCTTGGAAGGAACCTACTGCAAGGAAATCGCCAGCTTGGTTTAGGACCATTTATAGTCTTGAGTAAAGCTCCAAACTTTTTTCGTGAAATGGGATTTATAAATCCGCAAGCGAGAGAAAACTAGCAAAAAAAATGTGATCAACCAGAAAAAGAATCCCTAGATCACAAAGTTTTGCTGAAGACCCCTACTCAAACAGCAACAGCACCTTTTTCAGCAATGATCAAAACCGTCCCTACCTTATCAGTATCTGTTATAATGTCCTGTTCGCTGTCCTGCCCAGTCTCATCCTCGGACGCTGAAATTTCAGCCTCATTAAGATCGAGAACCGTATCGCCGCAGCACTCACCTGAGTAGTTGCAGCGGCTCTTTGACGGCTGCTTGATGGTGCACACCATCTCCGCGAGGTCCGTGAACGTGGTCGGTCGACCCTCCTTTCCACTCTGCAGAATGCAGAATCTCGCACAATCTGACACAGCAGCGATAAACCAATTGGTCACCTGTATTATGCGCGTCCCTTCGAGGTTAAGCACCGAGCGCAGGGTCCGCTGGCCCGCCTTCATGCCCGCAAACAGCGTACATCCGTGAACGTAGCCCACTTCCATGATCTCATCGAAGGCTCCAAACTGCAGGGTGCGGTAACGGTCGATTGGAGGCCTCACGTACGTGCAGTAGTCGCTCGTCTTCACGGCTTCCAGTTGACGTACGCAGCTGACGTACGCCAGTCGAGACTGGATCTCCGGCAGACTAGGGATCTGTGCACGGGACAAAATGCGTTACGAAAGGCGTTAAAACCAGAGTGTCGAACCGGAAATTTAACCTCGAACCAGTTCCGAACCAGTTTACAGCCTCTAACCGGAGACAGAACCGGATAATCGAACCGATATATGTGAACTCTGGAGCTGAACCGAAAAAAGTTTTGGTTCGATGCTCCGATTTAAAACCCTCGGTGCAGGCATAAAGGAACAAAGGACAAAACAAGAAGAAACAAGGGATCTGTGCACGGAACAAAATGTGATACGAAAAGTATTAAAAGCAGAGCGTCGAACCGGAACCGAAACCGCAACCGAAAATTTAAACCCAAACCGGTTCCAAACCGGTTTACAGCCTCTGAACCGGTTAATCGAACCGATTATGTGAACTCCAGAGTTGAACTGGAACCAAACCTTTACGGCTGAACCCAAACGCGAAACAAACCAAAAAACGTTTCGGTTCGATGCTCCGATTTAAGACCCTCAGTGCAGGCATAAAGGAACAAAGGACAAAACAAGAAGAAACAAGGGATCTGTGCACGGGAAAAAAATGTGATACAAAAAGCATTAAAACCAGAGCGTCGAACCGAACAGGGACCGAAGCTAAAATTTTTAGCTGGAACGGAACTGTAATTGAACCGTAATTACTAGCGTCAACTTGGAGATGAACCAGAACTGGACCGATCTAAAATCTTTGGTTACTGGTTCGGGATACCAGTACGGTAGGGGTGACGTGGGGATTCCAGCGAACATCATCATCATTATTTTATTTCAACTATATTTTAAAGTTTTGTTTGGTTCAGGCAACCCACCTTGACTGGAGTGGTCAGTGGGTTCCACCTCTTGAAAAGCAGCCACCAGCCACTTAGGGCATCCCCGTAGTTGGTCAAGTCCGTGTCGTCCTGGCTCCCGACGTCAACGGCTATAATTGTCTCGGCGCCGGTTTCACGCATTATGTCCGCTGTGCGAGGCAATGGTTAGTCGGGGAACCACAACAAACTACCATGAGGAACCGGTAAAAGGTGTACGCCACACAAATCATTGCGTACGTGTGGACACTGCCTACCAGATTATACAGAACACGTCATAATCGGCACCTCCTATGCAGCAGCCTGTCTGTCTGTACGATCCGCTAGGAACGCTACACATCTGCCTGCGAGATCTCCGTCATGATTGGACAATGGACAATTTTGAACATGCAGAAGTGGATAAAAGACTACTGTAGCAGACGACAGCTACAGCATCTCCTGTGGGACATTCACCGGTTGTACAAAAATACTAAGATAAGCTGAAGTACAAGGTAGTATTGTAGAAAGTGAAACAATAACTGGGACAATAAGTATCGCCACGACTGGCTTCTAAATGCAGCTTTGAAAAGGTGGTGCAAATGGTATGGTCACTATAATCTAGCAGGGTTGTCAGTGTGCAAGCTACAAGCTTCTCTTATGTCAGCTGCGATCATCATTCCTTCTCAAAAGCTCGTTATTTGTTGCAAAGCAAAATATATTATCCTTGCCTTGACCACATAACCTTTTCTTTTTTTTTTTTCTTGCACCCGTCACAATTGAGCAATGCACGTTTCATGCTGAGCAGTTCAAAATTCACGGCAGAAAAAGCGAAATATGTGGAAGCAGCAGCATGTGAGGCATGCACAGACACACGGAAACACATACACGAGGTGGTGGACAGTGAGCCATTACCTGGGACGTTATTCACATAGCATCCATCGACGAGCAGATGTCCGTCGCTGGGGTCGCACAGCGGGGGCAGGGGCCCCACTACACTCATGCTGGCTCGAACGTACTGCCACAGGTTGCCTTCACATATACAAGTCACGCTCAGCTCAGAAATCCCTGCTCAACATGACGTTCGCTCGTAGTGACTTTTGCTCCTCCTTCACGCTTACTCTTGCCTTTCAGTTTTTTTCACTGCTCACTGTCGGGGATCTCTACTTATGAAGACAATGTTGCGTCAGTCGTGGCCGTACCCTGACGGTTTTCTTGAGACACGACGTCTATTCGTAGCACATTGGGAAAACGCGTCGACTTTGTTTTTTCGCGCTCGAAAAACTCCGAAGGGCTACTCCGTATATAATTTTTATTTTCCCCAAAAAACAAAACAAAAATGCGGAACAGACAGCCTTCGGTGCTTTCCGTAACGCAGTGACACCGCACGACGACTAGCAGTCCGTGAAAGCTGTGGAAGAGGGTGGGGGGGGGGTGCACAATGACCAACATCGCTGCCCGTGCGAAGTTTGCATGCGGTTATTGCGAGCAACAGCCAAGCACAGGGAGTACAGCAAGGACATAGGAAGACAAAAGACAAGCCAGAGAGGGACAGCACAGAAAGGGCTAGGCAGGACAACAACAAGAACAGGCACCAGGAGAGCAACAGAGCCCTCACCTGGGAGATTGTTGACATATCCACCATCCAAGAGTAAGTGGCCGTCAGTGGTATCGCACATGGGGGGAATGTAGCCCGAGAGGGACATGCTCGCACGGATGTAGCGCCACAGGGACCCTGAAACGACCACCTCCTCACTTTCACTTATGCCTCGCAACAACAGTAACACAACCACTGGGACAAACTGGTAGAAAAAAAAAATGGATTCACCCAACATCATAAGTTGAGCCAGGTATCAATGTCGTAAGAAAAAGCTGAAGGAAGAGATAAGTCGAGAATGAGAGTAGGATCTTTTCACCACTAGCAGCCCCTGGCCATTCTATATCACGGCACGGCAGGTCTTCTTAGTCCAAGCCTTGCCTGCAGGGAGAGGTGGTTGCTGTGGTGATAAATAAAGCTACCCCTGTCTGTTTCTCTCCTCTTCAAGCAACGACTTAAGACAGATGCTATCACTTTAAATCCTTCTACGTATTTGCACAGAAGAAGTGCAGCCTACTGCACTAAAGTCTCGTTTTTAATGTGTTTTAAGGTAAACAGCTGATGCTCTTAACAGTCTTTGTTATTTTTGAATCGCGGAAACTTACACGTTGTTTTTCTTCACGTTCTAAGATATTCGCGCAGTGTCGGACACGTTTTCTCAAGTTCTATACTTTAGTCTTTTCACCTCCACGGTGACATACTGACACGTAACTGCAATGCAAGTTGCTTTGCGATTATCTGTCGCAGACAGTTTCCACTGGATAATATACGAGTCACGAACTTTTGATGTTCGCATGTGCCCAAAAACATCACACTGATGGCATGTACACCAGGTTACATGCATCTGGTACCATGCCATCTTTACATCCATGATCAACCAGTCCTTAATCTTATGGTTGTACTGTAAATGTCCTAAAGCTATTGTCATCGTACACACATTACAGATGGATTCCCCTCTTGTTAAGTACGGGTCTCAAAAGACTCCCAATATCTCAAGTTGGTTTCACATTTCTATGCCCTATGCTTGGTGCATCTTGGAGAGTGATGCCTCCGCAAACTTTTTTGCAACCAAATCACCACGAAGGTTGCGGTATATCCATAACCTTTGGGATGTCACGAACATGTGTACGAAATATCTCGTTCCAAAACTGCTGAGATTTTATTCACACAAATTTAGTACGAAGCGAGCGCTTTGCCTCTGTGAAGCGAGAGGGCGCTGAAAACAACACGCCGTTGACATCGTCCGGCATATTTTCCCGGTGCTGCTCCATTTGACCTGCTCGTGTTTTGGAAGGGTACAACCTTTTTCCAAAACGTACTCGCTTCTATCCCGTTGGGAGATGCAAGGGAGAATGCAGGTTTTGAAGCAGACGACAATGCTGGGTGACGTCACGGTATCCTCCTCGAGACGAACCGCCGTAGTATGGAGCTCTTCGTAGTTCGATTTGCTATTATCATCATTTACGAATTAATTACTCGTGCAAAGTAAATGCAAATGTTGTATTCGGTATCGAGAAGGTGCGCGGTACGATGCTCACGTAGTTTTTTTTCAAATCCTCGCGAAGTCTCCCTTTAATGACAATTCAGGCTATTCATACCCAGTTTAAAGATTCAATTCCAAATTGTTCCTACAAACGCAGTTCATTTCGCTTCGAACTGAATATTCACAACTGGGCAACGGTCGTGATGGAAGCCACGAACACGACACTGACATGCGTGTCATGATCCTCATGCGCATTTTTCTAAAATAAAAATAAACTTGCGAGGAATCATTGTACAGAGGAACCATTGAATCTATGTGTACATAAGAGTGGCCTCCCACAAAATTTCAGAATCTTACAAGCAGATTCAAACAAACACAACAAGCAAGAGGCAAGCAAACACAAGACTAAGCCATTCTCTCAATCCGAACAACTAGCGTATGACGCTTCCCCCTTCTCCCTTCCCCCTGCCTATCTATGTATCACCGAGCATTGTCCTCAGAACCAGAAGCAGCAGCAACACGCTGCCAAGAGGTGGTGTGTTGTGGCAACACGTGCACTGAGGTTCTCGACTTTAAATGTTCCATGAATGTGAATGGCCCGATGTCAATAAATGGAGCAATGAGAGTAGTAACATAGTAATACAGGTACAAAGGTAGGATAGTTACTTTGTAAGGTGTCGCCTAATAGGGTGCACATACACATTACAAATCAAAGAACAACAAGGTATGAAAAACTGTGGTACTAGTCACAACCAGATTACCATGTCTCCTATAGAGTTTGTCTATTTTCTTTCTTTCTTTTTTTTAGCTTACGCAAGAATTTTTGCATTTGCAGCACATAAATCGGGGCTGATGAAATGGAGGATGCAAAAGTCACTATAGAGCCATCGCCTGCTCTGCACAGAGGCAGTGACCAATAAAGATCTAAGTGTAACATGTCACAAACTAACACATGAAGATATGAGAGTAACATGTCACACACTAACACATGAGGATCTAAGTGTAACACGTCACGCACTAACACTTGAATGTCTAAGTGTAACATGTTACGTACTAACACATGGAGCAACATGCCTAGGAGATAATATCTAGTAGAGTTACAGTCTTGTACTGTAGGGTTAAGCTCAGCAAAACTCCTTTCTAGCCCCCAATTTGCATAGTCAGACCTCTGGGTAAACCTAGCGCGCGGTGCCGCTTCCGATCCATCATCTCATGTTCCGATGAAAGAAGGCTTGTTTTTCCTTTCCCAACTGAAAATTTTCTTTCACCCCAAAGTAAATTTTTACTGCCCCCCCCCCCCCCAAATCTCTAATATGATAAAGTATAATGCACACACTTTTTAAAAAGCATGAATTCCTTTAATAAGATGTGCCAAATAAATGTGTACATTTACTTTGCAGCAAACATGTGGCGGAACTTTGCATTATACCGCGAGGTTAAGCAGAATTGCAGAATGCCTACACCAACCAAAAGCATGCCCGAAAATTACTGTGTTGCGCAAGACTGCTTAAATGTGGACTACATGAAGGTAGTAATGAATATAATTTACGGTATAATTTACGACTATCTTGGCTGTACGTCATCACGCATTTACGGTGCATGCTGGCTGCGTAAAGGAGTGAAAGTATAGCTAGGCCCCTGTATTTCAGGGTTAAATCAGATAAAACACGTTTCTATTCCCTGATTTGAGTCATCGTCACTTAGGGTACGACCCTAAAACCCCGAAAACGAACCTCCTTGGGATCTCATTCCATCGTTCAAAAAGTCTGAGCTTGGGCACTAGGGAGAACAGACATACACGCACACACGTGGTGTCATCCCACCCGTGTGCGCGTGCGGTTCTTCCTAGTGCCCAAACGAAGGCTTCTTCAACCATGGAATTTATCCGCCAGCTTGCCTGCACTTACGCTACATGTATTATCATTGCCCCTGGCGATGAAACTCCCCATTCATCATCTCAAGATAAAGTTTTGTTCTAAAATGCGAGAAGCTTTTTTTTCCCCACCCGATATCACGTTTTATGGATCCCGTATGGATCCCGTATGGATCCCGTATGGCTCCCGTATGGCTCCCGTATTACGGCTACTGAAATAAAACCAGATTTTGACCCCCCGATTTTCAAAAAACCATAAAACCTGAAAACATAACGCCTTGCAGTACGATTACATGGATATGTATCATTGTTGATAGCTTCTTCACGTCTTTGTGTGTTCTTCCACACTCAGCGCAATCGTATAGATGCTACTCCATTGTTAGACACACTGGGCTATGAGATGCCTCAACGAACAATGAGGGTATAATATTGCCGCATACGGTGTCAGTATCAAGAGAGAAGACAAACTCACCATGCCTGTGAATGCGCATACAACTGCTCGTGATGTCTGTGGTGATGGTGAAATAGGGGAGCCACAGGTCCTCAATCTGGCACTCCCCAAACAGGTCGTAGACACACTGGTTGAAGGCAGCCCCTGTGCACAAAGACATCCCACAGCTGTACAGCACCTTTGCTAACCGTTGAGCGTGCAAGTTCGGAGAAAAGCAACGTACCGGTGAACCAAGCTGTGATGGGGTAAGTGAGATCCCAGAGCTGTCGCCATATCGATGTCATTTGCTGAAAAACAGTCACCAATGTTAAGAACTGGCCACACATGCAGGAACAAACGAACAGACCTTGGACCAGTGGCGTGCCTTCTGCACCAAAGTGGTGACGTTCACCTCGTGGCACCAGAGTGCTCCCACAAGGGCACCAATGCTCACGCCACCCACCATGTCGATGGGAATGCCTGCTTCGTAGATGGCGCGAATCATGCCCACGTGTGCGCAGCCCCTGTAATGGATAGCTTGATACATATGGTCATTGCAATATGGCTGCACTCGCTGCATTAGTTTGAGAAAGTTTAGCGAAGGTGACAAGAGAGTGAAGTTCAGACGGTTCAAGTACGGCTTCGATTCTGGCGATCCGTTCTGCTCCTCGAGTTCTCGCTGTTTGTTTTCATTTTCAAGTACTTGTCTTTTCTTTAAAGACGCACAGACAGCACTTCTGTCATTACCCTTTTTTTAAGCAAAACCGTTAATCTGGCTATTAAAATGCCCTATGCCAAGTGATTTCTTTGACAGATGCGTAAATGTCGCAGAATTTGATTTTAAAAGTTGGGACAGTGCGAAATGGTGGCAATGCCCAGAACTAGCCACCCAGATCACTTTGATGTCGTTACGGTACAGCCCGCCGGTTGGTATAGAGAAACATCATATGACTACACAGAGAACTGAGAGAAAAACGAAAAAGAAAGCACGGCCCTGATTGCAGCGCGGTCACTCTTTCAACCATCGGTGACATTTTTCCTCCTCCTCCTCGTTTCACCCTGTACAGCAAGTTGAGTGGGAATGTGCGCATTGATGTTATGGTGTTTCTTTCTTTTTTTTTCTCTCAGAAAAATTAGAGGAACTTGTGTTAGGTGTAAAGTCACATCACATCCTTTCATAATGCGTCGAAAACAGAAAATCTTTCGGATGCATGCTGCAAAAAATTTTGCATATATGGCCACCGACATTGTTTCGCCACTGCCTCTGCAATCCTGCATTATTAGGTCCCTTCAACGTTGTTAAGCACTTTGCTGCTTCTTATCCAGCGAGGGCAAGCCGACCCTGAACCTGTTCAGAACTTATTAGTTATTCCACACCCTTTCTTGACATAATGGTACGCAGGAAATGTTCTCACCTGGCCCCGCCCCCTCCAAGCACCAGGCCGATCGAGGTGCCCGTCAGGAACCTCGCCAGCCGGGCAAAGTCGGAGTGGACGTTCACTGTTCCCAGCTTCTTGTACACTTCCATCTGTGGAGAGAGAGTGATGGGGGACCCCAATCTAGACTGAAACAACACAACATACTCCACGGGACGTCCTGCACTTACGATGCGTGCCGGAGACTTTTTGGCAAACATGCGCTTGGGGCAACGGATGTGATGATGAGAAGAGCACCAGGATCGGATGTTGAGCCAGGTGACCGTGTTGCGTGGCCTGTCTGCTCCCTCGTGGTGGAGCAGCACGAGCTCTTTCTGAGTTCTCTGAGCCACGTTTTCAACTTGTTTCTCTAACTGCAGTAAAAAACATGATCGTTTTCAAGTTGCACGGTGTCGGAGCTCGCTGTCACACATTGTGCCGTCATGTAGTCTGGCATGCTAGGAACACACACGCATCTCGGGGAGAACCATTTTCTTGGTCGTCATCCACTCCGAGGCGCTTTATTTCTGTTGCCAAGGCAAGTACCTACTGTTTACATCTCCCAGTAACTTTGCACCGCAAAACATAGGATATAGGTAATATAGGATATAGGTCACAAAACATAGGATAGGTCATATAGTGTGCCAACAGCACAGTTTCCCCGTAGCTGTGTCATGAAGACTACACAAACGGGACATGGCACCACGGCATCATCTGATGCACAACGCCAGAAACCCCCTTTTTCTCACTATCGAATTAAGAGCTCTCTCTCCCAATTCCCTCGAGGGGAATATTCCTCTTCTCTCCCTTCTTTTCTTTCTTCATGGCAGTAAAACTTTGTAAGACTCGCAAAAATAAAAAAATTAATAAAAAAACTTGTGAACTGCGAAGCAGACATACGCGACCAACGACTGGTTCCTGGTCCGCGAGCGCTACTATGAGGATGCAGTCCGACTGGCGGATGCAGCGCTGAGTCCACGAAGTCATGTCGCTGTCGCACTGGTAGAGCAGGACTTTATGTCGGTCCTCCTGTTGCCCGAGCCAGTTGCAGAGGCGATATTCGTTCGACCTGCGAGACACTCTCGTAAGGGAGTGCAACACGACGTGCCGCGATGGCTCACGTGTCAAAAGCAGACGGCCCCAGGTGCTTCCTGATGTAATCGGAAGTGAGCCGAAACACTGGACCTGAACGGGGTTTGACAGTTGTTAGTGGAGAGTACTTGTACATGTGAAAGAACGGCGTACCAATGCTCTGCAGGGCGTGGCTCAGTTCGAGGGTGAACGTCGACAACGGAACTTCTTCGTTCACAGCCAAAATGGCGATGGTAGCAAAGTTAGATCCGGTCGGACGGGAAATCAGCGAAGCAGCTGCACAGAATTCCACCAGATCACGCAGTCATAACAGTGCTCAGCCGAGTCTATCATGCCACGGCAATTATGTCATGCTATTGTTACGTATATGCTCAAAAGACAATAGTCAGTCTTTCATCCATGACACATGTATAACGCAGCTGCATATTATAGCTATTGCTACACTATTGCCCCTGCGCTATTTAGTGCCATCGCTGTGTCAGAAGCTAATAGAAAGTTATTAGATCAACCTCTGTTACCCAAACCTTCAAAACGACTGATCGGGACCACGCCAGCGCTCCCACCCAGTATCAAGTGACGTACCGGTAACAGTGTCCCCCCTCTGCAAGCTGCCAAGGAGACGGTGGCCCAGCAGATGGATCAGGCGCGTAACAACCTGAAGTATGGCAAGAATGAGCACGGCATGAAAAGAAACTCAGTCACATATAGGCAATGGGAACAGGCCCGCACATACCACTGGATACTTGATCTTGATCACGTTGAGCAAGCCTTCAGGAAGCTTCGCCAGTTCTGTGTCCCTGGTTGAGTGGGATGAGAACTTATTGCTGTGTGTGCTCAAAATGAAAGCAGTTACGGCTGCTACGTTAGAACTAAAGCCTCTAGCTTACTGCGGCAGGCAATTAACGTTTCCGCTAAGCGGGATTTACAGATCTGAGGTATTCCGCGGGCACGAAAAAGCAAGCAAAAAAAGTGTTGCAGCATTCTCCCAAGATCCGACTCGTCCCACACGCTTTCCCAGTCTTTTGTAATTTTTCCGTACACAAAACTCAGACTAAACTCTGAAAATTTCTCTGGCCATTTCGAGTCATTAAATTGTCTTTTTTAGCCACGGCACGTTCGGTCGTGCAAGTGCCAGCATTATCAGTCAGGTCATGCGTTGCACGCACAACCGATCTGGTTCAACCTGCGAAAACATCACAGATCGATTGAAATCCTTGCAAAATTCTGTGATTTCATGAAAAACACACAATTCTAAGGGGAACAGCAGGTTCCAAAGCTGCACAATATATTGGCCCAATATTGGCTAAATATCATCAATACTGGTCCAATGTTAGACCAGTATCAGCCGGTATACAGCCAATAATGGGCCAAGATGTTGTGCTGCTCGGGTTCTGCGAAAGATCGCCAATAGGCAATTTCAGATATTGCCCTTGTGCTCCGCACGGGGGCCCTACGTCGCGCAAGTCACGCGCATCGCGCAATGCGTTGTGGGAAATGGTTTGCATTCGTGCTCGTCTGCCTGTTGCTTGAAGGTGTGGGAGGTGAAGGAGAAAGAAAACCGAAACCGTTTGCGCTCTTCTTCTTCTCTGACTCATGAACACTAAATCCCAAGGTGCAGCGCGGCTTTCGCAACACGGCGCTCTCTGGTTGGCCATCCATGCAATTTCTGAAATCATCTATTCCGCGAAATTTTGCGGAGTCGAACAGATGACTACCCTCACCTGACAGCCACACAATTCTAAGGGAAACAAACAGCAGGTTCCAAAACTGCACAATAAATTGGCCAATATTGACTTGATATCGGCAATTTCTCGGAATCGAACAGAGTACTACCCTCACCTGACAGCCATGACTGTGGTGGCTCGCTTGGCGCCTGTAAGCAGTTCCACCTGAACAGAGACAGAAAGATAGGCGTTAACTGCTGCGGCCTAGATTGGCGGAGCGGCTTCCTCACCAGGCCCACAAGGTCCCCTCGTCCATACTCTCCCACCATCTCCCTCTTTCCGTCCGGCCGCGTCAGCACCGATCGCAGACGGCCGCTCAAGATAATACCCGTCGAGTCAGCAGGCTCGTCCTGCCTAACATTCCGAGGTCTCTTTTAACGGTCTTGGGAGTCGTCAAAAGCAAGTGTGCCCGCCTACCTGTAGATGGCGCGTCCAGACTCGACATACATCCACTCCATGGCAAAGTCTATCTGTCGCACGAAGGGAGACAATCGCTCAATGACGACCCGTGCCACGTTGAGCACCGCTGCAGGGTTCAGCCGCAGGATTCTGGAAGATGAGGGGGTTGATGTTGTCTGTTATGTGGCCCAACATTTCCAAACAAAATTTTCTAGTACTCGACACATGGCAAAGTGAATGTCCCTCCCAGCGAATGACATTCGTTCAGTGCCACACAGTGAAGGCAACAGACCTCTACCCGAGAAACGTCATAATGACGTTGGTAGACAGACTGAAACCGAAACAAATCAGAAAGGGAGGGCTGGGTTCCACGAATGGACGCTTGTTCGCTGCCTCGTATTGAAAGAAAAGTAGGACTGAAGGTCGCGTCCTTTTCAGGGACCATCGTAATCCCCTCAAAACCGTGGCTTTCGGGGGCGACCTTGTTCGCCCCTAGCTTCGAGCGTAGTTCAACTCTACCAAATTGGTGGCGCTATCGAGCACCATGATGTCATTTGTTTACAAACAGGGAGAGGTCTATTGGCGTTGCATAAAATTGGTATTCGTCCAGATAATGAGTTTGGGGAGGTCACCCATTTTCCTTCTCGCACAAACTGTGTGCCCTCAACAAACAAGTGTGTTAAACAGGAAAAAGAAAAGAAACCTGAATGGAAATTTTTTTCCACGTTTCTTTATTTCTGAAATGAAACGAAATTTTTATGCAGCTTTCAAAAACTACTCTCATTCCCAGTCAACTCACTCAGTGCCAAGCTGATTCATTCCATGCCTACACACCATACAGCCGCCATATATTAACCACCATCTTACCCGTCGATTTCAGATTCGGTGACACATTTTTCCAGGCCCGTGCCTTCCACAATCGCTGAAGCAATGCAAATAGTTTAGTCGCTTTAGCTGCGCCAACAACGTCCATAAGTAGACAATAAATGAATAAGAAATGGCCAACAACATTCGCACACAAAACGATCAAACAATTTCACGGATCGCCATCATCGTCATTAGCGTTGTCGGTCCATCTTGCTCGTGAAAATGACATTGAATGTGAATGTCATTTGCTGGGAATGACATTCACTTTGCCGTGCGACAGGGGTATGAGGCTGCTCTCTGGTAGACTCATAGAAGCAGTTCAGTGGGGTACTCACTCATATGAGTTGGTAGAGGGGATGAGTCCCACGCGGCACGCAACCTTGGCCCTTCGGGTGAAAATGGCCGGCTCCCCAGTTAGGACTTCCAGGGCTCCTACCAGCTCTCCCGCGTGGGCCACATAGAGCACATCCTGCAATAGGTTCGAGCGCGCATCGAGAAACAGAGCGTACATTCACGTACAGTCAATGACGTTTGGCACATCTAAATGTGCGCGCAACTTTTGATATTTCCCCCATAACGCTAAGGCAGTGGATCCGTAACACCTGTATCAAAGGAGCACCTGACAGTCCTCAATGTTTCCTTTGACTGGTCAAAATGTTCCTAGACTATCCTACAGCTTTAGTAAGACGTATATTGGTATACATATACTATACGTATACTATATGTAAAGTGTGTGTACCTCAGTATCTTTGATGGAAGTCTTCTGAGAGACAGTGAGGCAACCAGATAGGATGTAGCTGAGGTAAGTCTGCTCTCCAGTGTCCTGTCGACTGAGGAACTCCCCTGGAAGGAACTCCTTCACTGTCACCTTCTGACGGATGAATTCTTCGTCCTACAAATTGTTGTACCCCGTGTCAACAAAGCATGGAAGTATCATGGAAGTACTCTCCACTAGGAGCAGGCATTTCTTTAGATCTAAATCCACGTAATGAATGTTTTGCTTTGTTATTAGGCTTTGTGCCCGTTGCATATATATACATCATTCGGGGGGCGTACGGCTGTACGCCCACAAAAGGAAATACACACTCCTTGTTGTATCTACACAAGAACAAGGAAACAGAAAATGCGTGTGGATCACCTGAATGTCTAGCTTCGACATAAACCCTTGAACAGCCATTTGAAGGTACGTGTCATAATCGAATGTCGGACCATCATCCGCGAGAGTGAAGGCGGTCTTGCGCGCTGTCCTCCTCGTGGATGGCATGCTGCTTGTCTGCTCCGTCGATAACGTACGAGAAGGCTGCAGAGAAAGCGTTGTTAGGCAAGCTCGCAAACTCATCAGAACCCCCCTAGGATTGGCTGTCCCGTTATGGACTGACTTTTTTGCAATCCAGGAAGGCTTAACAGCCGTTGCTAAAGCCCCTAGCTTTGTGTGGTAGAAAATTAACATTTCCATGAAGTGGGATTTATAAATCCGTAAAAAAATGTCGCAGCATTCATCCAAGGTCACTTACAGATCATCATGCATGCTTTTCCAGTCTTTTGTAGCTTTTCAGTGCACAAAGAAAATTAGATTAAACTCTGACAGTTCCTCTGCGAGCATTCATGTTGTTAAATTTTCTTTTGTCACTGCATTTCAGCACTGCATTTTGTCACGTTAAGTCGCGCAAGTGCCTGCGGTAAAAGTCACGTCAGGCATTGCAGTGGCAAGCTATCGAGTTTAGCCCACGAAAATATCCTTGCAGTATTCCGCAAAACACTCCGCAAAAAACACCCAATTTTGAGGAAAACACAAGACATGGCCAACACGAGTTTTCACGCAAAGCTAGAGGCTCTACATTGCATCTAGCATTTGAGAAATTTTGTCTCGTGGGGAAAACTTACTCCGTAGACAGGATTTGCCTGATCAAGTTCATCCAAGAGTTGGAACGAGCCAGCTTCGTTCATACCCGTCGATCCTACACGATGGATGGAAATTCATGACTTCAGAAGCATTTGTATTATAAGCCAACAGTGTGAACAGAGTCTGCCAACTGTACTACTTCCTCAGCTCCGAAAAAAAAAGAAAAAAAAGGGCAGCAAGGAACAGCAGACGGATTATTAATGACGTACGGAGTGAAAACTTTTCGGCTTCCACATTTGTTTCACTAAATTGCGAAAAATTAAGCTCTTTCCGAAGTCACCATTTTCTTGAGCTGTCGCAACTTCTGTGACATTTTCAAATTAATTTTAGAAAGTGTATTTTGTGGCAGCCTAACAACAGCAGTACATGTAGAAGTACCTAATCGGGCTGGTTGGTGTAGAAGTACACGTGTGTCGAAATTGTAAAAATTGGAGCTCCGCAAATAGTAAGGAAGTGAGTGGTTACATACAGAACCGCACAAATATGCTGCACATGTACCGATATACGGTATATAAAAGTAATATATGCTAATATGCATAAGGACCCTCATATGAAGTAGCACTCACTTGGTTTAAAGCTCTCGTGCAGCGTTTTTGGGCTTACGAGAGCAGTGTCCTAAAAATTCAACATCAGACTAAATTCAAGTTGAAGATAGTCGTCTATATTACGAGTATCAGATTATTCCCGCAGCCATACCAAAAATTTGTGAAAATAAATATAACAAAGTTTTTACTCTTATGAGACTGTGCAAACTTATGTACACACAAGGCTTAGCAGGCAGTGTAGGCCATGGAAAAAAGTTACGCAATTTTCACAAAGATCTCAACCACGTGGCATTTCTTTTTGCGCATGACACTTCCTCTTAAAGTATAGTTTATCTCCCAAAAGCTCCCTTTTTATATACATTTTAATCTTATCACAAATCACCCTACAATTACGCAACTCACCTTGCAGACTATCCGACTGGTCGCTCGAATACGAACCCAAAAAGGCACTGTCACGTACGTTGCCAGGCTTTCGACTTGAAGTGCGGGAAGGGCTTGCCTTTGGTGAGGAGTTAGGTGGACGCTTTGTTCCGCTTGGCTGCATGGCACATTTTATGGCAGCTTGGTATTATAGGAGCATGGAAGTGACATTTAACATTTTGGAGGTCACTTCCATGCTTCTTCAAACTTACACTGACAATGTAATACGCGGCAGAGAGTCTCATCTTAAAAGGACTGTCGCATCCCTCCCAGTCGATCTCGATAATCGCACCCGTGCAATTAAATTAATAAAGAAATATAATAAAATAAAGAGTCCCACGCTAAACAAAAATCCCACGCTAAACAACGGGCGGATGTGTAACTGATGACACGCGCAAAAATAACTCACCGTGCGCAACAGTTGAGTGGTGAGTCCCAAGTAGTTGTGTAGTGCCGTGAAGGTGACCCTGTGCAGACGGATCATGACAATCTGGCAGAGTCGCACCATCGAGTCTGGATGTTTGGCCAGCAGGATCTTGAAGTCCTCGTAATGCAAGCGAAGAACCGTCGAGTCCTCCAATGCGCGAGCGGCCACGGTCTTGAACGTCGAGGGAACTCCGGTGAGCACAATCAGGGCACTCAGAAGACTCGCTATGTTCTCGCCGGCCGTCACTTCTTTGAATGTCAGTTCCGTTCCGTCCTACGGGTACGAGCGTTACAAAGGCAGTTTGAATGACAGTTCTGTTCCATCCTACGGGCACGAGCGTTACAAAGGCAGTTTGAATGACAGTTCTGTTCCATCCTACGGGCAAGAGCGTTACAAAGGCAGTTTGAATGACAGTTCTGTTCCATCCTACGGGCACGAGCGTTACAAAGGCAGTTTGAATGACAGTTCTGTTCCATCCTACGGGCACGAGCGTTGCAAAGGCAGTTTGAATGACAGTTCTGTTCCATCCTACAGGCACAAGTGCTACAAAGTCAGTTGGAATGTCAGTTCTGTTCCATCTGCAGGAACAAGTGTTACAAATTTCAAGTGAACTCGCAACTCAAGTCACAATTCATGTTGCATTGAAAAACTAATTTCGTTGGAGTTGGGCTTGTACCACTACGGTGTGACACGGTGTGACCTGTCATGTTTACGGAAAGATCACCCACAAACTGGCTTTCTGGACTAAAATTTTCTGTTAAAATATTTGAAGTTTGTCTCATAATCCAATGTCAAGTCTTACGTACAGTGTTCGTAAAAGAAAAAAAATGTTTAGATGCAGCAAACCTAACTCACAGGTTCTACGATATAAACGTGGATACGTCCAGACTGCACGACGTAGATGCTGTCATCATTGTCGCCCACGGAGAAGAGCATGTTGCCCGCAGGAACGTATATGGTCTCTATGTGCTTCCACAGTTCCATAAACACAGGCTTCTCAAAAAAGCCAAACACCCTGAAAAACAGCAGTGTAGGCAATTAGGAAAGACATCTTCACAACTGACAGCTGCACGTGCATATCGGAGCCCAGAGATCAGTGCACGCTGATAAGATAAAGCGTCCCTTCTACGTGGGGCTACAGACAGTTATTTCTAGATCAATCACGAGTGTCTTGAGCCAGATATCTCAGAGCTTCCTTCAAATTTTACGCTAGCATTACACTTCCCTTGGATCCATAAAGGATCAATCCACACTCAGAATACTTGATACAGAAACGGAAACGAAAATAATATACGGTAATAATTTGGGTATACTGCAGGACCCGAAGTATTACAACCCTTTCCAGTCTCATACACAGAGTTATTTGGAGGGGAGGGGGCACTACCGAAAACTGAAACGTAACGGGAACTACAGCAACGGTGCCAACGGAAACAAACAAATATGGGCCTGTAATGGAGGTGGTAACGGAAATGAAGACGATTCTGTTACCTTTCCCTGCTAAGAAGGCAAGATTGTGACTGCGAATGGTTATTTAGACCAACTAGTATTTAACGATAATTTTTTTTGCAAAACTAATGACCCATGGTGTTTCTGTACCTGATGCTGCGAAGCATGTACAGCACATCTGGTGGCAAACGTTTCTCCATCTGCTCCGTGTAATCTTCCTCGAGGAATGCCTGAGACGGTTCCTTCACCTGCAGCGTCAACGGCTGCTCCCGCTTCAACCGCAGGAACCTGCGCGTCACGGCCGGTCATTTAGGATCTAGTCTCGCGTTCATCTCGCTGAGCGGCACTCACTTTCTCGCAAACCTCAGGACCATCTGCCTCTTTTTTAACCTTGTCCTTCCACTTGTTGCTTGATTGGTCAGGAGGTTTACCTGCAGGATATCTGCCATGTCATAAAATTTCGATTTCACGCAATGTTACGTACCATAGTTCAACAAGGGGAGAGCACAAAAAACACAGCAGACGACACCGGCTTGTCTGTGTCGTCTGCAGTGTTTTTTTGCTCACCCCCCCTTTTTTTCTTTAATATGGACCCCCACAAAACACGCCCCTCCTTCAATTCTCAGTCAATGTTACGTACTTTTCTCAACATCTTCCTGCCATACTTCAAAAAGGGGAAAGCGCAAAAGCACAGCAGGCGACACCGGCTTGTCCGTGTCGTCTGCAGTGTTTTTATGTTCTCTCTCTCCCCCCCCTTTTTTTTAATGTGGCCCCAAACAAAACAAGCCCCTCCTTCAGCTCTTAGTCAATGTTGCATACCTTTCTCAACATCTTCCTGCCATAGAAGAGGACTTTGTCCCGCTTGCGAAATCTGGGCCTGGGTGGCCCCATCATGCGTGCTGTTACTACATCGACTGTGAATAAAAATATTCCGTGAAAAATTTAACGTAGCGTCCCACTGCGTGACAATTACCTTTGCTCTTGATTTTACGAAAAGACACTATGATACCTAAGGCAATCACCACCACTATCAAAACCACGGTACATACAGTCACCTGAAAGCGAATATCAGCGTGTAGCACGGATTACTGCTTAGCTATGGAGTAGCGCTTACCAAGTGGTGCTCATATAAATGATTCAGATCTATAGGAACCGGAACAAACGCTACGTTCTCCCAGCTCGGTATTATACTACCGAGCTCTTTGAAAGGCTCGAATATCGTTGCCATTCTCATCTGTTCAGACGCTGTTGTTCACTGACGGCATAGCTACGGAGGGAAGTGCAATCTTGTGAGGTGAAGGCAAACAACTTCATTTGGAGACTGTGTCATTAAGTACGAGCCGTACGAGTTACAACCGACGACATTCGGTCACGAGCACAATTTCGTCATATTGTGGTCATATTCCATCAAAGTGTCCAACCAATCCAGCTGATGGTTTCTAGATAATGCGCATGCGTACCAAGGTTATCGTTGATAGCGATGCGATACGACGATACCACGATAACGACTAGTAAGATGAGAAATGTTGATGTTTTTCCGGCCGAAAAAAATCTGAAAGCAGATCAACTGCTCGGTTGGTGAAACATAAATATTCTGATGAGTGCCATCATCCGCGATGCTCAGCCATAGCCTCCTATATAGGAGGCTATGGCTCAGCTGAGCAGCCGCGCCGCACACTGTCGTGGCGCCAATCCAAGCTCTTATTATGGCGGGCTACTCTTATGAATCTTGGCATGAGCAACATTTCTGCGATTTTTCACGAATGAAATTGAGTGTTATGCGCGGTGCTGTGCCTAATTTCGAGTTTTACTGAGACTTCGCGTCATCACTGTGCTCAAACTCGTTGCTGTTATGAGGTACAACTACAAGCCGGGAGACGAAATTCTAACGTCGTACCCCTTCGTCCATGTCATCGAGTCCGATCAGAGAGGAATATTGTGCGATCATTGTCTTAATAGGTACTGTTACATGTGGCTCGTACCGACGATGTAGTGAACGTGCTTGTTACGCAGGCAGGAAAAGCTGTTGAGGTGCTCGAGGTGTAAGATTACGTACTTCTGCGATAGAAGCTGCCAGGTGCGTTCAAACATTTGTCCCAACACTGTCTAAAGTGATACTAAAGGAAAAGGTTGCTAAAGGTTACTAAAAAGGTTGCAGCATGGCCAGATCACAAAGTCGAGTGTACTCGCTTGAAAGAGGTGGCCCCAAAGGTGCCGTCGCCCGCGGCGAGACAGTTTGCCAAGATTCTCGTCAAATTGAAGGTTATTAAGCGCTATAATTATAAATAATAATGACAATAATAATAATACGTGATGTGTCCTTTTCAGGAACGCAGCCCCACGGAGATAACGGAAAGCATATTCACACAGAAGCGCTCATTTCATGACCTCATGTCGAGTGAGTACATTTACTTTGCACACTACAGATTCACAGTAGATATCGGATTCTTTGCAGACACCATCGTTATGCGCGGGTTTAAAGGAAACAAAATCTTGTATTGTACTCCCTACAGATGTGGAACACATCGAGAAAGACCCCGAACGCATGGAGCAGTTCATGCAGCTGTGGTGCACCGTGAGGACCTTCATCGGTGAAGAGTGGCTTCCGCCAGTGGAGATGGGTCTAGAAATATTTGGCAAGGCAAGCCGATTGGATCCTGAGTGTCTCGTCTCTCGACTTTCTTGCGTGTCTTGTCTTTCCCTTCAGATGGTCATCAACAGTTACAGCATTTGCGACTACCATAATTACGACGTGGGCACAGGGTTATACATCGGGTACGCACACGTATCACTGTACTAGGATTACTGCCACATGTCTGCATATTTTTTAGTTCCGACATTGTATGGAAAGGTACGACATTCAGATGGAACAAAGAGTGATGTAGCCAATCATGATTAGAGCAAGAAGTTTGAGGGTTTAACCCGATTCATCCCCGAATTTGCACCCCGAATTGAAGGTTGCCTCTTTAGGGTGAAACCCCGATTTTTACACGGCAAATTGCCCTCACGGAAACTTCAGTCTGTAGGAATGCACACTAACTTGTTTGGTAGCAGATGTTGTTACATCACTGTTTGTACCAAACCAGTACAGTTATTTTGAGTAACGGTTCCAGATTTCTCACCGAATTTAGCGTACTGGAAGTTTTTCCACCCAAACTCGCACAAATTTAGAGCGCATGTTTATTTCCCCAATTTTTACCCCCCGAATTTAGAAGAAAAAAAATTCCCAAAAACTTCAGGCTGTAATCATGATGCACACAGGAATAGGAGAACAGTACGATACTACTCTCTCGCATTTATGACACATTCGGAATAACTTTGTGGCTGTCCTGACAACTACATTGCTCTAACTCTGCAATAATAAAGCACTGTGTAGTTACCGCCTATACACAAAGCCTTGTGCATCACGACGAATATCACGTCATAATTTGTTATTTCAGGCCGTCGATTTTCGACCACTCGTGCGCTCCAAACGCCCAGGCTGTGTTCGACGGACGAAAGATGATCCTGCGTGCGATACGAAACATCGCCTGTGACACCCTCGATGATGTAATTACTGCCTCGTTGTGTGCCACAATGTATGCTCACGGTACACGCAGCATTTGTTCCTCTAGATCCGTATCTGCTACGTGGATCTTCTCGAGCTGCAGAGGGAGCGAGCGGCGAAGCTGCGACAACAGTACTATTTTGACTGCGACTGCAGTAGGTGTGCCGCAGACCAGGTATACACCCCTTCATCTAATATGGAAAAACGTGCCCTATTAATAAAGACCAGTTTGTGCAGTCGTGCAATTACAGTATGTGATATAAATGCTGCATGTGGTCATGCACGTGGCTCTTCATGCGATGTCGGAGAGAGAACGTTTCTTAAACTCTTACAGAAAGCAGAGTACTTGGAGGAGAAGTCCCCGGCGCTGACGGCAGAAGCTAGAGCCCTCTGGACTGCACTTAGGCAACTAGGTAGTGCACTTCAGTCCAGAAACGCCACCACCAACAACTTTGTTTCTGAGATGAGGAATGGGAAGTTTCATCGCCAGGGGCGATGCTCTACCCCAACGCTGGTGGTGACGTGGGGAATGAAATAATTATCCCCTTTACAATAAGGACCGAAGTCCTATTATGTCCAAAAGGGTCAAAAGAGCTTTGAGGGCAGAGCGTTGGTGAGCTGGATTTTCCCAGGGACCAAGCAATTTTGAGAGAGAGAAGGGGCGAGAGTACAGCTCACTAAGAGACCCGGCGAGTGCGGTTCGGGAAGGTTGGTAGTGTGGTAAACGAAGAAGAATGTGCTCTAGATCCTCTAGAGCACCGCAGTGGCAACATGTGGGAGAGTCCACTTGTCTAAAGCGGTAATGCCACTGAGCTCTAAAGGCCACATCGAGTCACGTTCAATGAATTAATGCAGCATCTTGGCGGAAACACCAGTTCCATGATAACTGTTCCACTGTTCGTGAAGCACTGGTTGTGCAGGTGGTCATTTTTAAATCCAAAGCAAATAGATAACTGATAAGTTGTGATAAGTTAATATAATCAAACTGAGTACACATACAGGATATACAGGGTGTTCTACGAGAGGATGTCATTCAATTCCTAAGAATAAGTTTTACTTCAAAAAATTATAATACTACTTGGAATGCACTCATAGAGACTTTTGACACAGATTGAAGCCGTTTGCATTCGCGCTACGCATTAATTATTGTAAAAGTGGTTGATTTTGCGCAAAAACACATTTTCGCGTTTTGGTGGAGGCCAGAGTTGTGGCGGGAACGTAAATTCGCTGAAAATGCGGGCTCATGTTTCTCAGTGACGTCGTGTATCTGCTTTGCGAGTACTTGAATTGAACGCGAAAAACTCGAAAAATCGTTCGAAAAAAAAAAACTTTTACTAAGCTGATTTCCACAATTAAATTCGAAAAATTTCATTTTCCTTCCTGAATTCGGAATCTTACGTCCATAGCACACTTCCCATAAAAATCACGGGGTTTTTCGCAAGATTTCGACAAAAATTTAACAGCCGAAAATCAATCGTTGGGCGAAGCGCGTTCGCTGATATTTGCGTTTGCGTGGCTCCGTTGCGGGAGAGGGTCGGGACTTCGTCGCGATAAAAGCGGAGCCAAGAGTTCGGCAATCGCAAATTGGACTTATGCCTAGCGACGGATTTTGGCTCTTAAATTTTTGTAGAAATATTTGAAAAAACACGTGATTTTGATTGGAATAGTCTGTTACGGTCATAAGCCTCCGAATTCAGGAAGAAAATGCTGCCTTTGCTTGGCAATTAATCGAGTTTAATTATGCAAATTAGCTTAATTAATACGTGACACGAATGCAAGCGGCCTCAATCTGTGGCAAAAGTCTGTATGAGTGTATTCCAAGTAGTGTTATTTTTTGAAGTAAAACCGATTTTTAGGAATTTAGTGACATCCCCTCGTGGAACACCCTACGTCATGTATCCAGAAGATCTTCGTATGAAGCAGCACTCGCTTCGTTCTATACCTTCCCTTGTAGCGTTTCCAGGATTATACAGGCAGCTTCACAACTACTGTGATCGTATATTATTGGAAAAAGATATCCCCAAATTTGAATATACAATTCAAATTGGAATTGAAATAAAAAACATTGTTCCCCCCGGTATTCGGGACAAATATTTGCGCGGTCCCAGTGATCTGCATGGAACCCGGTTATAGCGATATTGGCCGATATTCGGCTGTCGCTACAATTTTCGACTTTGTTTACAACGATGATGTTGCTTACCATGCAGGTGCACCGTCGCAGGCTGACTACGAGCGCTTTCGCGAGTCTGCCGAGCGGTTCCTAAAAGCAAACGTTCTTCCCGAGAACGACATTGGTCGAGTGAAGGCGAGAGAGTTGGCCTCTTACTGCTGTATTCGTTGTGGGAAATTCGACAATGCTCTCGATCACCTGTTTGCGAGGGTTAACGTGTACAGGTGAGCAAGTGGTTGATTCGTTATAACATGCATCGTTACAACCGGGTTTTCCTTCCATTGGTCGCATCGTGCAGGAAATGTTACGGAATGTTTCACCCTTCGTACGGCGTACTGCTCTACAGCATCGCGAAAATTCTTCACTACAACGGGAACCTTCAGGACGCTCTCAAGTACTTCAAGGAGGTTGGGGTACCAAGTACCCAGTCGACTTCTACCTCACTGTACCTCTTGTCATTTCAGGCATCTGACGTCATAACTGTATCGCATGGAAACGGTCACCCTCTTTTTCGTGAGCTGAGCGAGGCCATGATGCATTGCACTCTTGAAGCAGACGCTACAAACGAGACCCATTAAGTCATCGTTATATTCTGTGCCTTCGTGGTAAAGAACTTGCAAGAATGTCTTCGCTTTGAATCGTTCCATCACAGAAAATTACAAGAATACGTGAACAGACGCGGAATAATCTACATCATCACGGGCTGTCCTTGATTGTTAGGACATTTGTAGAAATACATGTAAATAAAATGGTTTAAAATAACTTGACGTGGAATGGTTTTAAGAGTTATTTAATCAGTTTGATATGCCTCCCCAGTGGTCCAGGGACGCAGTAACGAACTCGGGAGCTTCGATAGCCTGAAGGACGTGCATTTCTTCACATCGCATTCATTCAGGTGTGACTGCAATGTAACCGATCGAGAGAAAAAAATTCGTCCTCTGCACATGCACCGCGTCCTTTTGCCTTGACAGTTTTCTCTCACGACATATTTAATAAGGTCGTGGATAACATCTGTCGCCGAGGTGCTAAGAAAAACCTCCCTTCCTCACTCGACTTAGAACTTCCCGCACGAAAATAATAGCAATCAAAAAATTGGCGACATTACTGACCGGCTGTACCACAGCAATGTCTGTCACGTGCACATATGCTGTGCGTCCTATCTTGGGGACCTACCGGCTCGCTCGCCAGCATGCACTATCGATTGCGGCTGGTGCTGCGGCTATTTCGAGCCTCTATCAAATAACCCAACAAACGCCGGCTACACTTTTAGCAGGTGAGGGCCGAGAGACTCACAACTTGGGTAAGCCTCAAGGTGCGTGGTGCTCGTGCTCGGCAATGCGAACGTACAAGAGAGGCGATATCATCCTCACGTCGAAGCCGTTCGCTTGCGTCGTCGATCCGCAGAGTTCGGCTGGTAAAGTTTGCGACTTCTGCTTCAAAAGGTACGGAACATGTGGGTGTTACGCACAGGTCGGTCTACCGGTAGCACAGTATTAGAAATATGTGATAATTTCGCGCGTTTTGCGGTATACGGCCGCAGCAGACGACGATAGATAGGAAAATCTGAGAAAAATTCTGCTGCTAGTTTTGCTTTCCCGAAATGGAGCACCGCGTATTTTTCCTGCTTTTCTTTTTTCAAAGACATGATCTTAGTAAAATACGAATACCCTACACTTTCTAACTGACGAAATTCATGTAGGAGTAAAGAAAAAAAAAAAAAAAAAAGACGAGTTACCAACAACGGTTGTCGTCTATGTTGTCGTCTGCTATGAAGGCTGCCGCGTGCTATGCATTGGGATGTACTAACCATTTTCGATTCTACAACCTGTTGCATTCCCAACAGCATTCCAATTAGCCGTAGAATATGCTAATATTTCTTTCCGTGCAAAATTTTTATTGCTGTACATCGAATACTACTGGTCATTGAGTACCCGCAAGGATTTTCCTGCATCGATATGTCGTCTGCTAACGCGCGTCGCGGCGGACGCCCACGATTCGGTTTCGCTTTCGCTCCGGCAAATCAAAGCGGCTTTTCGGGAGCTTTGTTGTTGCCGCACATCTGAAATACTGTAGTGATAGACATTGCCACATTGCAGGCAATCGACTGCGGCCTATTCTCGCGAGCAGCCTGCCCAGTTTTTATTAGCGAACCTTGAAGGGGCTGCCGCCCTTGAAGTGAGACTAAATTTAAGATTTGCTACTCTCGGTGCACGCGTGCGTTACGCCAAAGCTTGCGACTGTCGCTAATGACCAGTGTCAAATGACGCGGGAAAATGTTGAAAGAAAGAAGGTTGTTGTGCCGTCAAAACAAGGCAAGGGTCCAAATTGGTGCGCGAAGAATGTCAGGATTTCTCCAACGGAAAGGAAGCATACAGAGAAGACAATACATTCAGGTGTTAGCATAAAATAACTCAGTGTTAAAGATGTGCCACACTTTGTGGTGAGTTTCTTCACAAATACAGACATGTGCACATGACCGTCCGCATGGAAGTTTCCATGTGGAAACCGCTGCTTACTTTGTGACCCTTCTAATCATTCGCATTGTTAACGCGACATGTTCCTTATTCTTCAGAACAGACTGCCTAAAGCCATGTGCCCGATGCAGGGTGGCGTACTACTGCAACAAATTGTGCGAGGTAATTTTCCCTACACATACGGCGTGGCGCAGATGGCAATTTGCTATGTCCCATCGTTGAATGTGTACAGACGTCAGCTCTGTCGGACCACTTACAAGAATGTCGCTACCTGCAAAAGGCTTACCCTCACATTCCTACGACGACCGTCAGGCTCATGGCAAGAGTGCTGCTCAAGTTGAAGGTATAGTTGCCATTGATGTACCCTCGCAATTGCTGTATTCTAATAATGCAGTATCTCACAGCGCATGCACAAGAAGGACTGCAAAGAGTTGCTTCCTGGCGGACGCACACGATCGTTCCAAGACCTCCTATCACGTGAGCACTTTCCTCTAGAAAATGTCACACTGTCATATACCTCAGTCAGCAAGCAGATAGCGTCGTCTGCTTCATGTCGTCTGCTATGAATACCGTCGCCCTATCCGTTCACCCCCTGATGTATTCGTACATTTATGTTTGTTTGTATGTATGTATTTATATTTATTTATATTTATATTTTTAACAAGCAATAACTGCTGTCGCGCCACAGTCTGCAAGCGGACAACGTCGGCGCATGACCGTCGTCTGCTATGAATACTATCGCTGTGTCCGTACTCTCCCGCGCTGTACAACGTTTCTCAACACTCCGTTTAATGCCGTACGTGGAATACTTTCAGATTCGAACGACATAATGAACGATGCAGCCGTTCTCCCACGTTTCCGGGCTATATGGGCCACCTTACAGGACTTCCTCGGGGATGAGAACCTTCCACCCATTGACGAAGGACTCGAAATCTACGGAAAGGTTGGCGTTTTATGGCTACTTTAAAGGCTCAATAATCGTTTTTCCTTTGTTATCGTTTTTCGCAGCTCATAATAAATACTTTCTGCATCAGTGACAATGACCTGAAACCTGTTGGACAAGGCCTGTATTTAGCGTATGTCCACAGCATTTAAGATACTCGTTTTGAGGGCCGCTCGCATTGAAATTGCGGTGATTCTCGACAGGGCATCCATCTTCGACCATTCCTGCGAACCAAATGCCGCGTTTACGTTCGAAGGCACCCAGATAACTGTACGCGCCACGAGGAACATGAGAGTAGAAGACATGAGAGAGGTATTGTCTCAACGATCCATGTTGTGGTCATAACGTGAAATGATATTCGTTTTCGTCAGATTTACATTTGTTACGTCGACAAGGCCCAACTGGCTCAAGATCGGATCGCTTCTCTCCAGGAGCAGTATTATTTCACATGCTGCTGTCGCCTTTGTTGGCAAGCCACTCACGTAGTAATCACTCGAATAACGCTATTCTGGCGATGTTTAACACATTCACTGTCTTCAGAATAATGTGGAGATACTGGAAGAGAAGTCCCACGGTCTCAGCGAGAGCATTCGGAGTTTACAGAGGCAGCTGGAACATGCCGGTAAAATTTTCCTGGAGTACAACAAAGATTCGTTGTAAACGCCAATTAGTTCGCTATTAACGATTTCAAACAAACCCTTTTTTTTCTCCGACGTTGTTGAAGTCAAGTTCCAAACACACGTTCCAGATAGTCCAGACGATACCAGTAGGATCCTCGAAAAGAGTGGCGACATCTTGCGCCAGGTGGGCGAACTGCCCGCCAACGATGTCTCCAAAGTGGAAGCCCTCGAACTGGCCTTCGAAGCAGCAACGAAATTTGGTCTCTACAACCGGGCTGTTGTCTACGCACTCCAAGGAATTGAAATCATAAGGTATAGCTTCGCGTTTTCTCATCAACTTCCACATTCGACCGGATATAGCGATATCGAAATCAACCTCTTCGAGGGGGTCGAGGGAAGGCTATGCTCTGAACGCAGGGCCTTTCTCTGAAAATTCCGACGGCCAGAACACTACTGTAAAACCACAGCTCTTCAATTGGGTGACACTGCGACACCTGACGGGAACACGAAAACATTCGCTATAAGCGGACACGATTCTTTTAAAGGGATTGTGACACTTTAGTATACGCGGTTCATTAAATCGTGCACGCATGGTATTGCACTCAATATTATCGAGTGAAAAATCTGTTTTACATGCATTTACACACATTTTAAACGACATATACACTCTTGAACACACCACTGCGTCGAGCTCCGATGTCAGAGAAGCGGGAGCTACTGCTATTGGTTCCCGAAAGCACGTGGCATCTCTCGCGCTTCCTCACCGGCAAAGACGCCTGCCGAGAGTCGGACTAGTTTCGGTATTCGTGCTGCCGATTTTCTACGCATATGTTACCTCCTCTGTTGTAAGACTTGGAATGCCAGGGTCATATCCATGCAATTTTTATTCTTTATTCGACCCATTTTTATTTTAAAAAAACTATTTGAGCTGCATACATTTTGTTTTCGCAGGTGGGTTATACGGACTAGCGGACATCTTGCAGGACAGCACGTGCAACTACAGGACGACTAATTAGCTGAAATTAATTAATCAACTTATTAATTAGATGTTTTCTCGGAAACGCGAGATAGCAGAATTGGAGCCAGCCATTTTTCAAACCCATCGCCATTATTAACAAGCTTCTGAGTGTTTAATAAGGAGGATGGATTTGAATAATGACTGGCTGCAATCCTGCTGTCTCGTGTCTCCCACAAAACATCTAATTAACGAATTTTAGCCAATTAGTCGTCCAGTAGTTGCATACGCTGTCCTACAGGGTGTCCACCTGGCAGTATAACCCACTTGTGAAAACAACATTTATGCAGCTCTAATATCTTCTTATAAAAAATCTGTGTCCAATAAAAAAAACTAATTTAAAAAAAGTTAATTATGATGTAGAGAGTGTAAATGGATTCCCTCTACCTTCAGGGCCTGTTACGGAGAGTTCAGCACCAAATATGCCATACGTTTAGCGAACCTAGGCAAGATGTTTTATTACCTGCACGACCAACGCAATGCAGATGCGTTTTTACAAGAGGTAAACATGACTAGACATTGATTCTTTTTTTTTCCTGTCCTTCAATCTTACAATTTGTGCATAACCTCTACTATTGTGCGACTCCATATTCACATAGAAAATATATTTTAAAATAAAAACGAGGAAATACTGAAGCAGACGTGATCTCTGTTTTAGGCATCCCACGTCGTGGCAATCACTCACGGAAAAAACCACAGCGTGTACAGGGACGTCCTCAGGTATCGCCAGCTCTGTAGGAGATCCAAGGCACAGAGGACCCGCTGATGCCTACCTATACATTTATTCTGTACAATAAATCAAGCACGTAGCACCATCCTCGGTACGCGCCATTTATGTGCGTGTCTATCACAGTAAAGGAGGGACGTATTTCTTGAAACAGTCTTTTGACAGATTTTGTGGCCTATTTCTACCAGCTAAACTGTCTCGGCTAGCAGACGACAAACTATTCAGCTGCAGGGGAAGTCCTTTGCTGGAAGTTACCACTTCCAGGCGCAGGGTACTATGTCCGAGGCACTTTTAGCGCATGAATCAACGTCACAAGGTGAACGTTTGATCGTGATGGTGAGTTGTTAAAATGGGTGAAATGAGTATGAACAATGCAGTGGTGTCGACCTCACATAATGAATTTCACGGATTCCAGCTGTGTTGGCTCTAGTGTCATTCTTAATGAGGTTCCATTAAAAAATATAGCCTATTATTTGTATTCGTGCCCACGCGTGTACGAAGACTACACTTGGACCTTGGGGAATTTAGACCAAATCCGTCTGCACCTTGAGGCTCGGGGAGGCCAGTTCGCAGCGTCGAATGGCTTCGAAGAACTGCGGACTGGGGTTGCTGGGGAAGGGGACCAGGAGTTTGACCAACCGGGGAAGTCCGCCGGACTCCAATTCCGCAGCGATCATTCGAAGGTCTTCTTCGGCGAGTTTGTTCCAGCTGATGTCCAGGGAACGCAGGTGGCCACCCATTGCCCTGACTGGCTCCCAGACGGTGTCAAAGATCTCGGAACGTAGGGCACAGTTGGACAGCTCTAACACCTGCACCGCATTAATAAATGTGAGGCAGAGCGCTGGACAAGAGCTTACGGAACCAAGGACCTACCCTTATGTCTCCCAGCGTGAGCAGCACGGCACCCAGTTCCACCTCCAGTCCGGAGAAGTTGTTGTCCGACAGCACCAGGCACTGCAGGCTGTTCAGCCACTGCAGCACCCGCAGGTCCTGCCTGCGCAGTCCGCACCCGCCGAGGTCCAGGTGAACCAGGTTTGGAAAGCACTTGGGGGACAGGGCTGTGTTCAGGAAGCCCCCTATCTGGGAACTCTTCAGGTTCAACCTGCTCAAGTGCAAGAGGACCCGCGTCAGCTGGAAGAGCGCATCGTAATGCCTGGTGTCGCCCCTCCTGATACCGTTTGCCGAGATGTCCAGCGCGGTCAAGTTCTTGAAGCGAAACAGCGACGTAGTCACGTGCAGCATGCCTTCGTTTCGGAGAGAGTTGTAAGCCACACTCAAGCCGATCAAGTGACTGTGCGGGAAACGGTTCAGAATGTGCGTCACACGGTTCTCACCGATACCTTCCAGTTCGAGGTTGCTAATTTCTATGTCTAGTAGGTTCTTGTTCTTTTTGGGGTCCGCGAGGGAGCACAACATTTGGAAGGTGTAGATATCGCCCACGAGACAGTCGCACCGCAAGCGGTAGCAAGCACCGCTCGTCGCCTTCGCACCACGAAGCTTTCGAACGACGAACTCGATGAGTTCTCGGCCCATCTGGTAGTTCGTGACGTCCAGAAATTGCAGCTGACCTTCCCCCGACGCAGTGCACATCGTCACGAACGCGCGGACGATGGCAGCTGTCGCCACAACTTGTTCTTTGTGGTGGATTATGGGACACGTCGTGCCGAGAATGGACTGGACTCTGAGGATGGACGACGGCCACCGGACCGTCAGCAGTTCGGCCGCTCTGTCGCGACCGTCTTCCACTGCTCTCGCCAGCAGCAAGGGCATGAACGCCGCCGGCACTTTGGACAGTGCCCTACGTAGGCTGTAGGTGTCTCGCACCAGAGCTTCGCTACAGAGATTTTTGAGGGTTCGCACAGCCCGTACCACATCATCCTCGCACCAACAGTAGCCGTAGATGGTTTCGTGAAGAAATTTATGCGACATTAAATAAGCGCACGTTCACCAGCATCGCCAACCCCCCTAGGCCTTTCCCAGTATCACGGGCGACTTTAGGTGTGCACTGATGAAACAAAATACACACTACATGTTCGTCGAAGCAAAATTTGCACTACGACCGATTTAAATGGCACTCACACAATCAACATATGAAACGCGCAGGCGCATCGAAATAACGCCTGACCCAATCGGGCGTTCGCATAACGTCACGTGGTCGTAGGCGCGAAATTTGAAAAGCATTGTGTGGGCTATACGATTTGCTTCGTATTTTCCATCAGCACAAACACAACCTTTTCCACGAAGACATCTCTCGTTTTACCTGCAGAAGAAAGGAGCGGTTCTGAGAGACGTTCCTGTTCCCCTGTTCATCCAGTGAACGGTGTATCAGGATAAGACCTGTTGCTCTGGGCCAGGTGGCGCGAGTGAGCAGCAACGTCAGCGCCCCAAATTATGCAACACGCGGTAGTTTAGCAGACGACGCAGCACCTTCAAATACACGGTCTCGAGTTGTTCGCACTTTTCAAGAAGCACCGCTTTTTCTGTGGATTTCCTACAGGTTTTGTAGCTTTCCTTGGCACCATACCGTTTGAAACACCATGCAAACCCCGCTGATGAAACTACCTACTGTTGGGATCCGTGGCCGTTTGGGCCCAAAATGGCGCTGTGCAAACTTCACTGCAACGGGGTTCAACTCCCCTTGAGACCATTGGTAGTACAAAAAAGGAGAGAGGAACGAGTGTGATATTCCCCTCCCCCATGTAGAGTCCTCACAACACACTTCCCAAAATATTTTTCTGTCTTACACCACTGCAATATATATAAACCATATAGTAGCAGAAGACAGGAGGAAGTGCTGTTCGCTTTGCAATGCACCACGCTCACATACGAACAGCAAGCGTTTTACAGACTCGCAAGTCTTCGTATAAGCCTTTATTGCTCACACTCGAGTGTGACTATGACGGTCGTAACACTTGCTACAAGCAATGTCTATAGCCACATCTCATATTTCTATTGTGGTTTTTTGTACAGATGCAAACACCTTTTTAAAGTACACAATTTCGTTCTCACAGATCTCTCGCACGTGGCGTCTTCCTTTCGCTGCGTCATTCTCTTTTCCTTGCAGAACGACAGCAGGAAAATTAGCTACGGCACCACTTCGTTAGCATTCTCGTCTAATAATAAAAGCGGGCAAAGTGTTGGCCTTAATTTCCACAGCATGACGAGTCTCTACGCAACCTACTTTATGCCTCAAAAGTAATTTCCTCACTACTTTCTAGTCACTGAAGCTAGAAGGCAATGAAAATGGGTCTTACACGTGATTGCAGACGTAACGATGACAGCCAGGAAATCATCTACCTCAAGTAACGTTTTTTGATCGACCGTAAAACTTGGGTCCCAGTTGTCGCAAACTTTGGCACCGACTAAAAGCATACAGAACGAACGAACACACATAACGCGAAGACACGTTTCTAGGTTCAACGACAACGAGACTAGGAACAAAAAGTGCAAGCATGCTAGCTTATAAATATCTGTAAATTCAACAAGAATAAGGTACAAAGTTTGCCCCATCTCGGCACCACAATGTTCGACACCACGGTTTTCCCTTGAGTGGTCCACATTGGTGGCGTCCGTGAAAGCCAAACGGAAAAATATCACAAAAAATCTGGAAAAATGGTGGCCAATCGTATAAAAGCGTCAACCTCTCGCTTGGTACGAGCCACGTAAAAAAACTCGAAATAAAATGAAGTGCGGGTTCGCTGACGGGGCGGAGCAATTATGTCGCGTCAAATTTTCAGATCTAACGAACTTCAATTTGAAGTGGATGCCAGCTTAAAATGTAATGCGTAGTTTCTATGTATATAAACTTGCTCGAAGTGCATGGGATGGCATTCTGAAAAACGAACCCTAAAGTCTCAACAAAAAGTAGACGCACGCTCCAACGTCCAAACGCAATGTAGCGGCGTGAAGAAACGGATAAGAAGATTGTCGGTGTTATCCGCATTAGAACGTTCCGCACAAAAAAATGTTAAGAGACGGCCTCCCACATGCTGCATAGCAGTGAATTGCATCGCAGCTGGGGCCTTCGAAATTGTGGCCGGTTTTGTGTGTCTGCATGCTCCTTCTGTGCAACATTTCAATGCAGCTACTTATACACCTCAATTTTTTTTTTGTCTAACTTCGCAACTAACTTGATTGCTTCACGATTTGCGCCACACTGCCTAGCGGAGACGTGGTAAATTGATGTATATTTGTTCTACGGCTATATGGCGGCATTTTTCTTCATGCACCCTGCACGCAACATGAAATTCGATACACCCTCCTGGCAACAGAGGCCCTGACGTAAACAAAATGAAGAGCCTCGGTCGGAGTCCTCTCTACCATGGTAGCGTTGTAGTACCGTGGTAGTACCGTTAGTAGCCGAGCTTTTCTACACACAGTAGTCTACACTAGTGAACCGTCACTGTCACACAGCTCAGCCTCTCCAAGAAGCCGGACTAAAACCGAGCAGCCTTTCGTCTATCTAACTTGCAGACGTCGCGGCACGTGGTAGAAAAAAAGTCCTCCGTAATCTCAGCGCGAAAAAATTGCACAACAGTCATAGTACGGCGGAGGGCGTCATAGGTTGACGTGGCTCGTCCTCCGCCTCATGGCGGCCCGAATCCCGCTCGATCCCGTTCCCCCGCCCCGCACCGACACCAGCGCGGAGCCCAGCGAGAGGCGTACGGGGGCGGAGAGTCCCCCCGGCAGTTGCACCAACAACGTTGTCACTGCGGCTGCACCGTCCTCGGTTGGTTCCACAGCGACCGGGCGCATGCCGCTCGCCGCGCTGAAAGTCACCAGCGCCTTGGGCGAATCTCTCGCTCGCTTCTTTTTGCGACAGGGCGCAACATCTCGGTCGTCTACGCCCAAGCAGACGCGTGCAAACGGACGACGGGCCATGTGCTCCATCTGGGCCGCATGCAGACGGCGCGCATGCCTCACGTCAAACGCACGCTTCACCTTCCACACCACCACGCACGCTGCCAGGAAGAGGAAGAAGCAAGAGAAGAAGACGGAGAAGAAGACAAAGAGGTCGATCCTGGTCTGGTCCTGGCGGAAGAAAATGTTGCCGATGGTGAGGGGGGAGTCCCTGGCCGTCCCCACCAGCACCATGAAGATCTTGGTGGTCCGCAGGTCAAACACGTGCTGCGGAACGGTGATCACCAGGCGGCTCTGCAGGTTGTGCACGAGCAGCACCTCCCGTTGATCGCGGACCGTGACGTAGACCGCCGGCCCGTCGGTGGACGCGTGCTTTTCGTGCATCAACAGGACGCTGCCGAGGTGTTCTGTGGCGTTGCGAGGGACGTGCCTCCGTTTTCTGTCAAAGACGATTGCGGAGGTGCTCAATGTGTACTTTGTATCTACGGAGACGGCGTGAACTCCGGTCGTGCGGTTGACGTCGACCACGAAGGTGTCGTCCCGATTGGACAGGTAGAGGTCGGCTGCACCGTGGATGACGTCGACGATGATCCGGATGTCCACGTTCATGTAACGCGGATGAACGACGAAGAAGATGGTGCGCCCGGCTGGAAGTGGATTTGGACCTGAATTGCATTCTGGAAGAAATATTACAGACGCTGTTTATAGCGATCCCCCGCTCATAGTGAAATCAGAAGAACCTCCATGTAGTGAACCTGGTTATAGTGAAGTATACCTGAGGTCCCAATCATTGAAACCCCAGCCATGAACTACTGATGTAGTGAAGATACTGATATAGTGAAGTTTTTTTAGTGGCCCAACCACCTTCACTACAAAGAGGTTCTACCGTACTCAGCACAAGGAATCTCTCCACAGGAACAGCCACAACGGTATTGGATGCAACTTGCCACAGGTAGCAGATGTGCAAGGTGTTGGGTATAGTACATGTCGTCATGTACTCTGGCCTCTTCACTACTTTAAGATTGCATTGCCATTGCAAAAACAGTGGGTTCCCACTGCTCGTACTGTACTGTACCTGTTTACTGTACTGTACTTTACTGTACTGTACTTTACTTTACTACTTTACTGTACTGGTACTGTACGAGCAGTGGGTTCCCACTGCTCGTACAGTACCCATAACAATTTCTGCTAATGTGAAACAAGCTTCGGCGAAGCAAACTTGCAGAGCATCAATACATAACAATACAGAATATTATTTCTGTTGCAAAGCATGTTTTTGTTGTGTCTCATTAACTTATTTGTCGATACATGCCGTTCTTGCAAATTTACAGTGTTTACAGTGAAATAGTAGATGCAATGAACATTTACGCTTCTACGCTGTTGACTGCAGGCAAACGAAAACACAGTACAGCACAGTTGTGCTAACTGTTCAGATCAACAAAGACTAGAGCAACAGTCTAGACAATGTTACCTACAATACCAAGCAAAAATAATATTCAACTCAAAACAATGTTGCTGCGTGTGTCTATGCGTGGCGGGAGGGAGACATGTTAAAGCGACAGATTTATAGGGCCCACCAACATGGACAGCCGTGTAGGTCCGTCTGTAACAGCTGCGGAGAGAGAGGAAGGGCAAAAGGACCGTGGGCACCCAAATATGTCAAAGGTGGCCAATCTGATGGTGTGATACCTATAGCTGGGCCACATTAAACATGAGCTTTCCATAAGTATTCTTACATGCAAAATAACAGAGAATATAATGCCAAGACTTAATTGCCCAAGACAAAAATCAAGCCGAGCTCGAGTTCTAATACCAAGGACAGGAGACGCATCCAACAACCTTTTACTAGTAGCACAGTGATATCTACTAGGTGCAGAACTATGTGTAATAGATACAGAATAAAAAAAAATAAAAATACAAGATGGTTGGAAGCATCTATTTAACATTTTTAAGGTTTCTTTCAAACCTGAAGAAGTGCAGCCTCCAGCACGAAAGTCTAGTTTTTTGTATATTAGTATGTATTAAATACATGCTCTAAAGCATCTTGTTTCTTATTTTGGACTGCTGTCCTCGGCAACTTGATATTGCTCTTTATATGTTTTGTGCTGTACAAGGTAGAGCAGAGAAGTATGTATGTAGTAGTATAGAAAGCAATATATTGACCTTGCGTGTCAGGATCAAAACAATATTCCGTCTCCAGGCGCATGGTACGATAGCACTGGTGACCGTCTGTGGGATTCCCAATGAAGCCCTCTTTGCACTTGGAACACTGGAACACATGAGGACAGCCATGAATATAAGCTGTGGAGGAAAGAGAGGCGGTGGAACAACAACAACAAAAAGGGATATACCTGCAAGTGCCAGCAGGGGGTGGGGCTGTTCTTGCTGTTTTTAGGGCTGCACTGTCGGTCGTTCTCAGTGTTGTTCATGCAGTTGCAGTACTCTCCTGTGCGCCAGTCACACGTGTAACCGTGACCGTGACACTCGCACCTAATGGGTAAGAGCGTACTACACTTAGGGCCCTGGTTTCTCTGCTACGGAAAATCACAAATTCCGCAGCAGGGAGCCAGGAATTCTACAGTTTTTCGCGGAGAGCGCAGAAAGTACACGTCTGGGCTGATGGAGATACACGGAGACAGAATCTTTATTAAAGGGGCCACTAAAATGCAAAAACGAGTTAACTTCAAATTACGTCAGACACTTTGTTAATTTCGTACTTGTTATAATAAATCGAAACTTTGATTCCGTCACGAAGCTATGCTCAGAGTTATTGTCGGACTCTTTCTTGCTCCGGCGCTAAGCAGAGAATGTCGTTTCAGCTCGTGCATCGGTGTTTTTAGCCCATGCTACGCATGTGCACACGCATGCCACGCGTAAAGTTTGTTTTCATGCTTTTCCGGGTTTTTGCTCCTAGTGATGATGATGCAAATCGGGGAGTAAAAATAGGTTTTACCGGTATTAACCCTAAAATACAGAACCCAAATAAAAGTGCTACTATAGCTGCATGCCACTGATACTAACAAAGCCAGACGATGCACTGCAAAAGGTGTCACATACAGTGTGAATTTAACGATCATTCCACATTTTGATAACGTCACAAAAATGCGAGGTGGGGCCTGTCCCACCTCATCCTTTGCAGGCTGGTAGCCATTTGTCTGAAATCTCATCGTACTGTTTTCAAACGTTATCGTCACAAAGAAAACAAAACTACAAATCAAGTAAAATCCTAACCCATGCAGTTTGAGTTGTCTATCTCACCAAACACCGTCTTTTTTTTTTCTGCGTCTGCTTCAGTTTCATGTGACCGCTCACAGGTGTCACAACACACAGAAGACGAGTGATGACGTCGCGCCGGTGTAGGCAGCGCCACCTCTGTACAGCGACGTGAACATACTTACGGGCGACATCCCTGGTCGATGCTCTTTCCAGCAACGAAGTACCCTTCCATGCACTCTTCGCACTGTGCTCCCGTCGTGTTGTTCTTGCAGAAGCGACACTCGGCAGAGTCTGTCGGCCCGTGCTCTATCTCCCGGAAGGACTGCGCCGATGCGTAAGAAGCGCCCGTCAGCACACCCCTCCTACAAACGTGGGGCCGTCTCACCTGGAGGAAGTCCGTGGGTGCAGCCGACTCGTTGAGTTCCAGCTGGCTGGCCTCGACGCAGATGTTTGTGTGGTGGTGGCAGTATTCCAAGCAAGGGATGCAGCGCCCCCCTTTGGCCGGGTTGCCAACGTAGAAGGGCTCGCACAGGTGGCATTGCTTGCCCTGACGTGCGAGAAAAGTGATGTGCATAAACTGCTCAGCATTTATTTATAGGCGGTGTTTTCACCTAATGTGATAAAAAATTGTATGAAAAAATCTATTTGTCTGAACATTATGGGGTCAACATCGACTATTTGCGCACACCTCAAACCGACAGCTTCGCAATTTGTTTTTCTCAATTATTACCAAAGTTGTAGGGAACGTATTTTGCAATGCAATGGGGCAAATCTGACATGCACTTTCTGTTTCTGTAAAACAAACAAACAAACAAACACACAGACACAAAAAAACAAGAAACATGAGGTTGACTTGGTAAACTTTGGAGATCAATTGGGAAAATTCAATTTCACACAAATTAAACTTGAAAAAAGTGCTTAGAAGCAATGGCAAAATATCCCGCCGAGATAAATAGCGTTATGTTCAGACCTTCCCCATAATGTTCAGACAATTAGATTTTTTAATACAATTTTTTTATCGCATTAGGTGAAAGACCCTGTATATGTACTGAACTACTATCGTACTTACTACGTACGTTATGAACAGTGGTTAGTACCGTGTTTATTATTGCAGTTATGACATCATTTGATTACCAGACTGTGGCCTCTATTGGCCTATGAGAAGTCAATGCAATGTTAATTAGTAAAAGTATACCATGGTGTGGTTGTGGCACTTTGTACAGAAGTCCAACAGGTGGGGCCCCGCACAGTCACTGTGTCCATTGCATTGGCAGGCCAGGGAGCAGTTGTAGCCGACGTAGCCAAAGTCGCAACGACACTTGTTTGGGTGGACGCACACCCCATGTTCACACCCCTTGCTGCACACAGGCTTGCACTCTTTCATTGCACTGTTTGGGAACATGGAGACACTTCACATATAAGCAACATAGAGGGCTATATTTGTGCATGGAACATTTGAGAAAACAGTATTCAATTATGGCTGAAATCTAACCACCCATATTTTACCTGTATATACCGGTGGTTTTTACCACCCGTATATCTAACCACCCGTATTTTACACCGCCAACGTGGTGTCACATGTTTGTCTGCTCAACGTATTGCACTCTTGCTGCACCTCCCATCCAGCAAATGAAGGATGGCTGTGAACTCGTCCAGAACTATCCAGAACATTTTGGCCCAATGTTGGCTCAATATTGGCCCAATATTAGGCCGGTATTGCCAATACACAGCCAATATTGGGTCTATATATTGTGTGACTTGGGCAGGTGCACGTACTGCACTATGTATAACACAACGTTGCTGCACCTCCCAAACAGCAAATGAAGGATGGTCGCCAACTCGTCCAGAGCTATCCAGAACATTTTCGCCCAATGTTGGTTCAATATTGGCAATATTTGCCCAATGGACGACCAATATTAGGCCGGTATTGCCAATACCTAGCCAATATCGGGTAAATATATTGTGCGGCTTGGGTAGGTGCGCAATTTTTACAAAATGAAAAGGAAAGCGCAGAGGGCATGGCCAGTACCGGAAGAGAACACAACAGCGTTGCCATGTCAGTAAGCGAGCAAATGGACACAAACAGCACAGGACGGCATTTACATGTCGCCGTACCAACTAGCCCACATCTCTCCCTTAAAAACAGTATTGCCCTGCTTCATGTGGTGCAGTGAGCGTAGCGAAACTGAAGAGACCTTATAGCAGTAGGCGTTAGCCCTAATTAGTTAGCGAGCGGCGATATTTCGCGTTTTGCGCAACAAAGAGTATCCTGGTCACCTGTCCAGAACGTATCCCTCATTGCACTCGCAGGAGAACCCATCTGGCAGGTCGACACACTTCTCCTTCTCGTGGTGACAGTTGTGGTGGCCATTGGTGCATTCGTTCTCGGGCAGTCGGTCGTAATAATACCATCCCACTCGGCTGCCCATTGTCTGCACCAGCTGGGACACATTGGCTAGAAGGAAAAGAGGGATCGCCCCATTCAAGTTACAGTTTGAGTCCTGGTCAAGCAGAAAGTCCCATCGCGCCCTTACCCGGCAGCGGATGACCCTCTATGAAGACATTCCCGTCCGCACACATCCCGCCCGTGGGACCCAGGGCGTTTCCGCGCATGCAGACACCATGACCGTTATGGCTTGGTCCCCGAAACCCACACCAGCCGCAATGGGGGTCGCCCAGGCAATGTGCCGCTTGCAGGTGTACGTGGCAGGGCGGATCGCAGGAAGTGCTGCCCTGCAAGATCGTGCCGCAGCCGCCCCCTTCACAGCGCAGGGCTGCGTAGCTGGGTGTGAGGCACTGCAACGAGAACGTTCCAGGCCGTGTTACACTTTTCTTTCAAAGGATGAGACAGGTGTGCAACAAAATATATTCACCAATAATATTCACTGTATTGTATTATATGAGCCAATGTCGTTACGTTAATTAAAACGTAAGTGAAAGCATGTCTCTGGCTGCACTGTTCCAACTGCATGGCAGTTCCCTGCGTGTGCCCATGAACGCAGCAAGCAACAAATTGTGACGGGGAAACGATGCGCCGTGCTGTGGCCATGCATGCATCTCACCCTTCCCAAGCAGCACAACAACTTTGCCCAATATTGGACCGACATTGGGCCGGCATTGCCAATATTGGTGGAATATCGGACTAAGATGTTGTGCTGGCTTGGGTTAACACATGAAGTAAGTGAACAATGACGGCCTGTACAAATTCATGAGGAGGAGGGGAGCAACAAGGAAAAGGTGAAGCGATCGCATTACCTCCTGTCTCGTGGTGCTCCACCAGCACTGGTGCCAGCCGCCTTCACCTCCTACGCTGGCGAGGCAGGAGGAGCAAGTTGGATGCTGGAAGCAGCGGATGGGACAGGGACGAGGGGGATTCGACTCAACCGGGAAACTGGAGGCATCCTTCACCGCCCGACGGACGCACGTCCAGTCGAAGATGGGACGTACGTTGAGGGTGTGCCGCAATTCGCCTGATAATTTCAAAACATGCTTCAGATTACAAAGTGAAATTACAGCAGAAATTGCTCAATTTACTGAGCATGTTGAGACGCTTGTTGGGACGCATGCATGCAGCTTCAAATTCGTTAACGTCCAATGTGCAGCCAGCATTCATGGAATCATTGGGTTGTCTTGGTACTCTTTGCTGATGTACTGCTGACACAAGCTAGGAATCAACTGACAGATCTTACAAAACAGAGCATACATAAAGCCTTCTGCAAAAAAACAAAACAAAAAAAAACACGTAAAACCAACTTGGCAAGGTGCCAATGCGGCCATTAATACCGGCACTGGAGAGTGCTAAGCATTGCACATTCAGCACACTCATTCAGCAACTCCTGTTCATCTATTTTTCACCCGAAAATCTGCTTTTCCACCCAATATTGCCCGATGGTACCCCGTGTTACGGCTCCTGAAATAACTCCCCCACGATTTTTACGTGATTTTTCGCACGATTTTTACCCCACGATTTTCAAAAAGCATCAAACTCGAAAACACAAGGCCCAAAGCATACAATGCGCAGGAAAGCAGCAAAACGCAGTTTGCGGCTACTTCTTTTTCCTCATCTGACCTGTCGCATAGTACCTCAGTTTGTCTTTTCCCACAAAAACTGTGTCACCAAGCATTCTTTGGCCAGCTGTTCCACCGCAACACTATACTCTAAGCTTCAAGAAGGCACATCTCCAGGTTAAAAACAGGCACACTCACTGGAGCGGACAGCTTGTCTCGTCCAAATGCACTTTCCTAGGTCCCTGCACTTTTCGCATTCTGAAGCCAGGCAGGATCGCAGGGGGCACTGGCCAGGGTCGGCCACGAGGGGCGGCTGCGGACCATCGCAGTCCACCGCTTGTTCGCATAGGGATGACTGTCCTGCACGCACGCAGTGGCCTTTGCGGCAGCTCGTGCACCACTCGCAGGCCTGAAACGTGGGAATACCAGTGACATTAGGGGTTAAAGCTCCCTAGCTTTGTACGGTGGAAAGTCTACTTATCCGCAAAGCGGGATTTACGCGTCCGCGAGATTTTGCGGGTGAAAGAAAACGAGCAAGAAAAAGATAAAAAGCGCCGCGTTCCCTCAAGATCGCACACCAACTTGTCCTGCACGCTATTCAACGCAGGAAGAAAACTAGACTGAACCCTGCCGATCTCTCCCCGGCCGTTTGCCGTCGGCACGTTCAACCGTGGCATTGCAGTCGTGACTGATCGTGCTAAAATCACAAAAATGTCGCAGGTCCATCAAAATCCTTGCGTAGTCATGTCAGATATCAAATATTCTGCAACAGACGGACGATTCTTTACAGACGGACGGACGGGTTCTAGACAGACAACGGATGGACGGACGGACAGCAGGTTATGCGAGACACGGCCAATTCTGCAGAATCGCGGAAACCTAGAGGCCCTATTTGTGGTACACTCTGTGCCCCCCCCCCCCCCCTACACAATGTACCCAACGAGATAGCAAAAGACCTACGTGCTGGGCTTCTGGGTGAATGGGCCAGGATGCCAGGCAGTCCTCGCACGTCTCGTACTGGATGCAATTGCGATTGTCCAACCAGGCAGCGTCGCACACCTTGCCTGGTGCCACTTCCAGCGTGCCCTGGTGGTGTGTACAACTGGAACGTGCATAAATTTACCCATAATTCCAACATACCCTTCTCTTGGGGAAAAAGTGCAAAAATTTTCTCATAGTTTAAGCTCAGAAGATGCAAAGAGAACCATGCTAGCGGGCTTCATGACTGCTTCTGCTGCATCACAACCACAGACACAGACTGCCGTATGCTTAACTTAATGTGTTACAAATGTGAAGCATTGTTGCACATGGCACTGAGGCAAGCCACATGGTGTTCCCAGTAATGGACCAATTTCATTGTTTTGGCCTGCTTGATGTTTTGTACTTTGCTTTGGTTATTTGAGATTCATTGCTCCTTCGACTTTATTGTTTGTTTGGACTACTTAAACCATCTCTGCTACTCGCACAGCCTTAGCTTTCAAGTTTTATGGATGGGGCAAAGGTAGAATGTTTGTTTCAGGAGCAGTAAAACTGGGTAAAATCGGGCGTCATCGGTCACGAAAGGAGATTTTTGAGAGCTGTGCCCAATGTGCAGTGTTTAGCGTTCTCCAGCACCAATAATGGAGGCTAAAATTTGCACCTTACCACTTTCGTTTTTTGGGGGGTAAAAATGGGTGTTGCTGGGCATAACCGAAACACAAAGCACTAGTATTAAAAATGTGCTGCACACTTAACGTTGGTACAGCTATTGGCTATACAGCATGGACGTTGGTACAGCTATGCAAGGGGGTCCACCAAAGCAACATCACAACTCTTTTGTGAGTTGAGTGAGTTGGCCGACGTACCTCGAGGGCGTAGGGGAAGAACTCGAGTAGCAGTGTGTGTGGTTCCCGACAGAGTCTTGAACAGAGCAGTAGGAACAACCCACGTGACGTAGGCATCCCAGTCTTGCGCCGGAGAACAGCACGCATATGTCGTTGGGCACTGTCAGCCGGTACAGGAGCCCGCGTGGACGCTCGCTCGATCCTCCATACATGTACAGATGGCCGCCCAGGTGAGCAATGTCGCCGCCAGAGACAGGGTCTGGGATGCCGCCCAAGTGCTGGATGTCTGCACAGCAGAGATGGCGCGAGTTTCGGATGCACGCTCGAGGTGATATGGGTACAGTTCTTCATTTTCGAGTTTTACATTTTTTGGAAATGTAGCGTGTTTTAAAAAAATTAAAAACTCGGATGCCGTGTTCGAAGCGGACAGCTGAGGAGAAAACGTGCTTGCCTGGAAGGCATTCGTTACTTGAGGGTTTGGGAGTTCGTTTTAGAAAGGAATAGAGTTCACAAGAAAGAGCCGTTTCCCGTATTTATGTGTCAATTTCCCGTAAGGCGTATTTATGCCAACTAGGTCATGCCAGAGCAGGTACTCTTCCCCTCCCACATGGTGCCCCTTCTGTTGGGCAATGAGCCTGGTACCCCAGCTACGTTGAGTTTTACACAAACACAAATAACCCTATATGTGATGTGAGACAACATTAATGACAAGAACCAGACCCGTATCCCCTACCCGTACTTACGTGATATAGTGAAAAATTAACTTACAGGGGTCCTCTAACGAGACCCAGCGATTGCAGAAGAAGTCGTAGGCAAAGGGCTCCAGAATGGCATCTCCACTTCCGTTACGGCCCCCCACGACGAACAGGGAACGTTCCGTGATGGACGAAGCGTGGAAGTAGCGTGCCGGCACCTGGGAGACACGTGTTAAATTTTGCAAACTTTCAAGTGAGGGACAGGGAATGAAAAAAAATACCCTTAAGTAGACGGGGTTCGCGCGTTCGTCGGGGGGCAGCCTGGACCAGCGACGGGTGGGGAAGTGCAGGGCGTAGAGCGTGCCCGACACCACGGTGTGGTCGACGTCGTACACTACGCCGCCGAAGACGTAGATGCTCTTGGTGGGTGCGTGGTAGTTGCTTGTATGGCCGTAGATGCCTGAAATGAGACGTGCAGTTACAGCAATCGCCCTGAACAGTGCCCTGTTGAACAACAAGGTATACACAGTTTGTCGCTGTACGCTGCTATTACGCGTCCTTTCTCTGGAGACAGCACAGGCAGATCTCTTCAGTATGAGAATGACTCATGAGCTATGACTATCAACTAGTGCTTGCTCAAACATCATTTGTCAGAGAACCATGGTTCCCACTAAATTTGAGAACGAAAATTCAAGAGTGTTTTAAAGCTCAGTCGTCAGTCATATTGCCCGGGATGTAAAACACACTTCATGGCTAGGACTTCAATATTTAACAAAATCTTTATAAGCTACAGGGACCACACGACAGAATAGTGTGGAATAGTGACCCGTTCACGAAGGTGACTGAGCACTCCTGAATGTAAGGTCATACGATAGACGGGAAGGCTGATGAATACAACGGAGGGTGCCGTTTATTTCTCAGCCTTCTGGTTTCTGCAACCTGTTGCTATTGCTGTGAATGTTCCTCCTGTGGTTTCGAAACTACGGTTCTGTCCGAATAAGCAGAATTTCCACAGCAGCTCCGCAAGAGAAGGGTTTTCAAGGACTGTAGAAGTTTCCAGGGTTTTCCAGACCTCGACGACATTTGATATTTCCAAACCCCAGGACATTCGAGGGTTTCAAGTACCAGTGGGAACAGCGAAGAACTCACCAATGGGGACCGTGCCACTGGTGTTGAGAACCTTCCATTCACCGGTGGTGAGTCCGTACGTCAGCGTCTTCTCCTGGAAGCCATCCTTCGGCGAGAATCCTCCAACGAGAACGAGCCACTCATCTCCTACGCTGGTCAGGGTGAGCCCAGCCAGAGCAGGAACGTCCGGTGAGGTCTGGACATTAAAATGGACTGCCAGTGAGTGAGGCGTGCCTCGGATGGAGCAACATCGATTGTGTACCATCACTTCCGTCCAGGTGTAGCTGTGCGTAGAGAACTTCCAGAAGTCTCCCAGGACCCCTGTGCTGTTGATGCCTCCAAAGATATACATGTCCCTCCCCACCATTGCTGCCCCGTGAAACCTTCGTCCCGGAGGAGTCCTTCGCCCTCCGTTCTGTGGAAGAACCTGAAAGAAATGCTCGTGCTCCATCTTTCTGGACCTTCCAAATTACTACGAGGGACATGTCCTGCTTGCGACACACTTGTCTGAGATCTACAGTTGCAGTTTATCCTGTCTGGAGTCTTCAGCTGTTGCAAGATTGTTGCTTCTGACTAATAGACCCGTACGGCGTACCGCTTACGCTCAAACGCTATGACGGTAAAGCTTCTTCAGGGGCTGCAGTAGCTTTGAATGAAGGTTTCAGACAAGTGCGTCACAAGCAGTACATGTACGGCTGTACATAACGGCTTTGATTAAATGTGTTTCAAATAAAGCATATGCATATATGCTACACCGCCTTAGTTTATTGTGTATACTGGTGGCAGTATAGAAACTTGTAGCAAACACTGTAGTGCGCGTTATACATATCGGTTTTCTTTTTCAAATTCGGCACGTTTTCAGGGGTGCACGTTACACACGAGTGCACATTATACACCGGAAAATACGGTGCAAATCATGTGCTGAAATAAGCTGCAAGAAGCCACAGACCTTGTACTTGAATATTATGGAGACATCATCTGCTGTTTTCTGACAAAATAATCACAATCAATGGGAATCAATGGGAAGTAATGGGAAACTATGGTGTAAGGTCCTTATTTGTTTGCAGCCTGACCTCAGGCTGTGTTCTCCATGAACCTCATCCACCAGGTGGCCTGCATCCTCTCCATCGCATTCGTATATACCCCAATTTACGAATCATTTGCGACTCCTCAATTTTTAGCTCCAACAATTTTCCGATAAATTTTGGAAGCTCGCGCATCAAACGTTTGACTGTGCACGCTCGCATAGTCTGGAGCACATTTCGGCAGAACAGTACCTTGTTCCACCGTCCATCGTAAGCGAAATACACGTAGAGCGTGTCGCTGTCTGTTGTCATGGATGCTGTGCCTCCAAACAACCACAGCTGGTTGGGCTCCAGTGCCAAAAGGGAGTGGCCAAAATGGACGTCCGGAACGGCGGTGTCTGCCCGAGCTACCCTGGTAAAGTCAAAGAGCAGTTCCCAAGAGAGATGCTGTGGTCTGAGAGGAACGCTGCAGTCGGAGCCACTAAAGCCATTCTTGCAGCGGCAGACACGGTATACCTAGTAGAAAAAATTACTTAGTTGTGACAAGAGACGGGGATTCAACTGAAAGTAGACGCCACTCAATAAGTAGATTTATTTATTTACTGCCAAAAATCCCCGAGCATTACATGGGAGGAGTGGGGTTACATTCAAAAAGTAAAAAACAATAAACGAAGCAAGTGCTCAGCCAATGAAACTAAACACCATGTAAACTAGTTTGCGGGTTGATGCCGTACGCGCATCAATCCCATTTTATGAAGAGAAAACTACAGCAGAAAGTAACTCGCTGGTGCACTGCGTGCAATCAGCATTCATTTAGCTGGAAGCAGCACCAGTAGAGCACCTAGCTTACCGCGAAATTTTGCGGAACTGGCCACGTCTCACATAACCTGATGTTTCCGTAAAAGACCGCGTATTTTTCGCTGAATATTTTATATATTACAGAACTACGTAAGGGTTTCAATCGATCTGCAACATTTTCGCAGGTTTCACCCGATCGGTCGTGGCTGCAATGCCTGACGCGACAGATACTGCTGCCACTTACGTGGCTCGACGTGCCGCGACGAAAGAAAATTTGACGACAGTAACACCCGCAAGATATTGCCAGAGTTTAATCTGATTTGCTCCGCGCACCGAAAAGTTAGGAAAGGCTTCAAAAGCATGCAGAACGAGTCAATAAACGATCTTAGGAGACTGCTGCAATTTTTTTTCCGCTTGTTTTTTCTTGCTCGCGGAATCCAGTGGATTTGTTGATCCCACTTTGCGGAAAAAGTAATTTTCCGCTGCGGAAAGCATTCGTAAACCTCGCAAGTATAAGACAAATTAAATCTCCGGGTTTTCCCTAGGGCTTACCTCATCGCAGGAACCCTGCAGCGCAGATGCCGAACACCGACAGGGTCGCGACCTGGCCACACTGGGCAGAGGGCACGAGGCCGATCGAGACACCGGCCTGAAGGTGGCGTTAAAACCTTGCTCTTGCCGACGGCTCCTGCGGAAGTAGACGGAGAGCTGCGCCCCGGAAGAGGTCACCACAACGGGCGCCGTGGTGTTGGTCCCGCAGAAGGCCCCCAGAAGGTTACCGCGTGTGCCGCCGTTTGCGCGCACAAAGGGAGGTAGGCCGTCGTAGATGTAGACGTGGTTCTCCGGGCAGCGGATGTGCAGACCGGGGAGCAAGGTCAGCTCAATACTGCAGTTTCTCCTGAAACAACCGAAGCCGTCAGGAACGAGAACTACAGGTTTTCCCGGCGATTTTAATCCATGTGCCAGCTAGATTAATCCACGTGCCATGCAAACTTTATGGGGCACGGATTAATTTAGCTGGCACATGGATTAAAATCGCCGGGAAAACCTGGAAGTTCTGCCAACAGCACCTGGGTAGAGAAAGCCCGCTCACTCGTCGACGTGACGTAACAACTAAGGAGCCAGCCAATCAGGATCGTGTTTTCAATGGCCGCAGCCAATCACGGACGTGCTTTCAGCAGTCGTAGCCATGGAGACGAACCGCCGTCGTCTGCGAGGAGTGATTGAACGTCCCCGCGTAGTAAATGAGAAAAACTTTAAAATGAAAAGCAAAACGGTGTGTGTTGCACATTTTGTCTACAGATTTAAGCCTGCAGGTTCGAAGTCCGGCGCAATCACTTGCGAGTTCCTCAACGCGCAGAACGGCGAATCGCAGCAGTAGCAGACGAATTCCGACTTTATATGTTCACGCAGCAAAGGTGAGAGAGGAGGCAATGAGCAGGCCTTCGGTACCCAGGTGGCGCTAGTTCCGCAACCCGTGTTCCCTTACCCCAAGCCCGTTTCCAAGATCCAGAGGCAGTGCGGGGAGCGCATAGGTCTGGCCAACAGGGGACTTCCCAGACCCCCGGGGGCCTCCACCTGAATCCTGCCTTTCGGGGAGCAATCCTTGTAGCAACGGCCCTTGTTCCTGCGACGTAGCCAGGGTCAGCCAGAGTTACGCATGCAATGGAGTTTCGTGCTCACCTGGGGTCTCCAAAGAATCCTGGCTTGCAGAGTTCGCAGTGCTTGCCCTCGGTATTGTGCAGGCACCTGCAGTGCCCCGTACGGGGGTCGCAGGTACCGGCCGCGTCGTCCCCGTGCCCGTTGCAGCTGCACTTACGGCAGCCGAAGGGTGTTGTGGCGTTGCCGAACGCGCCTCTCCTGAAAAGCATGCCGGTGGGAACAATGTTGGCTCCATTTTATCTACAGAGCCTGAAGTTTTCAGGAAATATTTTTTTTTTCTAAATTCGAGGAGTAAAAATCGGGTAAATAAATGTGCGCCCTAAATTCGTGCAAGTTCGGGTGGAAAAACTTCCAGTACGCTAAGTTCGGGGTGAAATCTGGCTCGGTTACTGAAACTAACGGAACTGGTTCAGTACAAATGGCGGTGTAACTGCGTTTACTGCCAAACAAGTTAGCGTGCGTTCTTACAGACCGTCTCAGTGAGGGCAATTTGCTGGGTAAAAACCGGTTTTCGCCCGAAAGGGGCAACCTTCAATTTGGGGTGCAAATTCGGGGTGATAGTCGAGTTAAACCCTAAAACTTCATATTCTATTTATATCTGGTCAGAAAATCGTGAGACAAAAAATTTTTAATTACACAATGTAACCTGAACAGCTCTTTCAAGCAAAAATGACCCATTCAATTAGCAGTCGGGATTAAAAGCTGCACATTTCTTATGCAAAAGAATGCCGAGCATAAGATCGTGATAACGGCTTAGCTCGTCGACACGCAGTTACAACGTAGCACATCTGGAAAAACTTTTGACCTCACTGCACACACAAAACTCACCTGCACAGGTGGCAGTGCTTTCCTTCAGTGAGATCTTGGCAGTGGTCGCATATGTCGACACCTCGATCGCAGCGGCTGTGATTGTGGCATCCGCAGTCGATGTCGCAGCGGTACCCCGTCCAACCCAGCGCGCACAGGCAGCGGAAGTCCGGGGCCTCCGAGCAGTAACCATGGACGCAGGGCTCCGCGCACCTGCGGGCATCATGCAACAAAAATGCATCAACTGCTAACACGCAGAGCGGAGCAGACCCACGTCTTGAGGCAGGTCGTGTTTCCGTCCCCCTTGAAACCCTCGTTGCAGACGCAGTGGTAGCCCTCCGCGTCATCCACGCAGGTGGCGTCGGCGTGGCACCTGGCCATGCCCAGTTTGCACTCGTCAACGTTGGGGCAGCGAGCGTACGACCACGAGGTTGACTCGTGGCCCAGCTTCTCCGCCCATCTACTGCAGTTGCCTGCACCACGCAAATGCAGCAATGTAAGAAAACTTAAATAAAACCCCCGACACATGCAGTGTTTACACGCGCATAATTTGCTCACTTTTTTTCCTAAAAAAATAATGCAAAAGCTGTGGGTGCACAAACTGCACGGGATCATTACTAACAATGACACAATACTCCCAAAATTAAACAGTATCACGTATCAATGTTTTTAAGTACAGCTTAAAACCAAATGGAATGCCAAATGGAACCTCCAAATGGAATGCTATTGATGGTCGAAGTGGCAAACTCGGTTTGAAGGAATTTTTGCAGGCTGTATGCCCGCTCCTGCTGTACCCATGATAATAGCTGCAGTACGTATAAATAAATAAAGTAAGTCAATAAATATATATGTGCACCCCCGGGAGAGCCAGTACTGACATTTCCACTCCACTGCGCAAGCCTAAAAGCAGTACTGGTCTACCGCGCCTGCAGGGCTGCCGGCAACAGTCGGGTCAGCAAAATACTGGGTCTATTTCGGCTAACCTAATGACAAGATGCTCCGACACTCCTGGAAGCTGCCACCAAAGGCACTGACGATCAAAAGCATGCCATGTTGGCCAACTTTCATAAGTTCATGGCTTGTCAGTCCAGCATCTCTTACTGCACCTGTTTCGTAGTTCGAGTGACAGTATAGTCCATCGCCTCAGTGGACCAACGTCCAAATGCGGGGCGAAAAAACCACATGATACGCAGAAACCAATCGGCACCAAGATCGTAAGAGGCGCTGAGCTAAATACCCGCGCATGAAATTGCGGGTGTCGTATGAAATCGCAAATCGCGTGATCTATTCTTTTCTACATTATCAATATGACATCCGCGCCCACGCTCAACAGGATGGCGTCCTCACCTTGTGTTGGCCCAGCAAAACTCCCGGGCACGCAGACACCAACGGAAGGGTTGTGATCACTGCTACACCATCCGCACCCCAGTTTCTGCAGGCAGCTCCCGCAGTCACCCAGTGCTGAACAGTTGGGGCACTGGCCACCAGCGAACCTGGCTCCCCTGCGGGAAGACTCGCTGTACAATTGCTGAAGACACTGCTGTACCAATGCTCGGCTTGGATCCCAAGCAGCACGGCATGTTGGTCCAATATTGGACCAATCTTGGCAATACTGGCCCAATCTTGGTCCAATATTGGGCCAAGATGTTGTGCTGCTTGGGATGCCATCAACTGGCATCAAAAGGCAACGTAAAGCTCACTTGGGATTTAAATGGTCTTCGTCCACCCATTCCCTGCAGCCAGCGAACATGAACGAAGTCGTGTATGTGGAAAAGAGGAAGCAACTCTGCGTCTGCTCGCACCAGGCGCAACGTCCTGGGTCACCGAGGCAGGAAACGCAGCCCTCTCGCCTGCGGAAGATGCCCGTTGTCAGTGGATATTCGGTGATTACCCTAAAAAGTCCTAGCTCTACTTACGGGGATTTTTAGTACTGAAAAGCATCGCACCAATCCCTCTCACACCATCAATACAGCAAGTTACGTTTTTATTAGGCACACTCACCGATGGCAGGGAACTGGACAGTGGTCCTTCCGCCTGACGGCAACGTCCGAACGGCCTCTGCGGATGCAGTAGGCACCTTCCACGATCCATTCGCATGATGGGCCCTTCAAAAGTGGGGACCATTACTAAGTCGAGCGCTTTCTGTGACGAAAAGGCCTTAACTACAGGCACTGCAGTGGTCTTGAATAAGCCTTCATGTTGCTTGTACATCAGCACTACATAGTTGCACATTTATATGGTGGTTTTCCTGCGTCACTACAATATTGTCCAAGCTACACACAGCTGTTGTTCACTAGACCTTAAAGTTTAAGACCTTAGACTGGAAGGGCTTTTTTCTAGTGTCCTGTCGTAGATCAGACTTGAAAGCCCCTTCACTATGCCAGGATGTTTGCATTAGAAGAGCGCATTATAAATAGGACTTACGTGTGCAGGTTTTCGTTTTTAAAAATCGGGGCGGGTAAAAAAACTGGTTTTATTTCAGGAGCTGTGAAACACGGTAAAATAAGGCAATATTGGGTAGAAAATAAAAAGGGCACTTCCCACATTTCTGATGATCTTTTTGGGCACTTCTTTTTTATATTGGCACTTTGCCAAGTTATTTTTCGGGGGTTTTTTCGGGTATTATCTGGGGTGACGATGGTGCAGCAAATCAGGGGTAAAAAACTGGTTTTACGACGCTTAAGCGTAAAGCACGAGGCCCTACATGTGTTGTCTGCAGAAACCAGGAGTACCCTCAAGAGGTACTCACAGACACGCAGTCCTCGCAGTAGATGAACGTGGAACAGGAGATGCAGTGCGCAGGGTCCAGCACGAGCAGTTCGGGATTCCGGGTCGTCGAGGCGCAGGCGTGCCCCGGGAGTTCCCTGCGGGGGACGCAGGTACCCGAGGAACGGCACCAGCCGCAGGCGGCGTCACTCAAGCAGGCCATACAGTTGGTGTGGTTGCTGCAACTGAGGCCATTCAGGTAGGGCTCCAGGTACTGCACAGGGATCAGCTATAAAGGAGACAGGAGGCGTTCATGAAGCCACACCTCGCCCCACGAATCGCAGTAGAACGTACGGAAGGTGCATTGACGGCGTTCCACTCGAGCAGCATCTTCTTGTCGCAGGCCTTGTGGCAGAACTTGGCCGGCACGTAAAGGCGAAAATCCAGCAGGTACCGATCTCTCGGGGTAGGGGGCAGCAGGTGTCGTCCGCCCGGCCGCATGGCCTCCGTCCTGTTCAGCCCGTGTGAGGTTCGGTTGCCCACCACCTCCTGCGACAAAAGCTGATGTGAGAACCTGTTTTTTTCTTTTTTTTTGTTTTGCAACACTAAAAATATCAGTGTCGAACCGAAACGTTTTTCGGTTTGTTCGGGTTCCGGTTTAGTTCTGGAGTTCGCACGTATCGGTTCGATTAACCGGTTCAGAGGCTGTAAACCGGCTCGGAACCGGTTCGGGGGTTCTAATATGCTACAAAATTATAGGTAGCCACTACAAATTATATAAAGTCTCTTAGTTATGTTTTATATGAATTTTTTCAGTTTTTTTTTCAACCAGCCCCCAGGACCCCCTTTCATCCCTTCCCCGAGCAATGTGCCGCCAATTTAGGCAGGCAGACCACTCGAATCCCCACATCCCCCCCCCCCCCGCATCAACCCGAACCGAACCAGTATCCCGAACCGGTAACTGAAGTTTTTATGTCGGTTCGGTTCTGGTTCAGCTCCAAGGTGGAGCTAGTAATTACGGTTCAGTTCCAGCTAATAATTACGGTTAATTGCGGTTTTCGGTTCCAGTTCAGTTTGACGGTCTGCTAAACATTGCTCACCAAGTGTTGAGGCTGGTCGTCGAGACTGAGACGTAAAACCGCACGTCCATCGGAGGCACTCAGAAAAAGTCGCAGGGGCTCTGCTGGGGGAAGTCGAACCCCCCACGGATGCAGGAACCCCAGCAGACGTCCCATGTGCTCCCCGCCGTCCTGGCTGTGGTCGTCCTGCGTCTCGGCGACAAACACCAACGACTGCTTGGTGCTGTTTACGTAAGACACCTGGGTGGGTAATAAAATTCAGTGCAACCTATTCAGTGTTGGTACGAGCAAATATACGAAGATTTTGAGTATTTTGTGCGCATGATGGGGATATTGATACTATTATACAGCAAACTTCCGTTAATTCGATCTTGAAGGGAACGACTAATTTGATCGAATTATCCGACGTTCAAATTAACTAAAAAGGCAGGAACATGAACGGAGTAAATGTAACTTTTATTGATGAAAATAATCAGTGATCGCCTGCATATGAATTTCTTCCGTCATATTCCTATACATTTGAGCAATGCCACCACTCAAATTTTTGAACGTGTCAGAAGCATTAGACAAGATTTCTGTTCTCGCGTCTTCAAGTTTTTGTTTTTTTAGCATTTGCAGATGCAGACAAGATGTCGAAAGAGGGGATTTGGTTCAGTTTTCTCCTCAATACTGATGGGACATTTCTGTATTTACAGATTATGTATTTAAAAAAAAAGAAAAAACTTTCCACTCATGAAAAGGTGACATTTACGTATACCATTTCTCAGAGACTCTTTTATAACTGGGTACAGATGGACGCAAAAACAAATAGACTACAAGTAATGAAGAGACTTGGGAGGACGTATAAGGATTAAAGACACTCGCTACTTTTATTACATCAATAATTAAGGGGGTACTAGAAATAGATTTACAGTTAGGGGTCAATGTTTCGGCAGCAGCGCTGCCTTCAACAGGAACCAGTCCTGTTGAAGGCAGCGCTGCTGCCGAAACGTTGACCCCTAACTGTAAATCTATTTCTAGTACCCCCTTAATTATTGATGTAATAAAAGTAGCGAGTGTCTTTAATCCTTATACGTCCTCCCAAGTCTCTTCATTACTTGTAGTCTATATAGATATAAATCTATCTCCCTCATTGAACTAACCTCATCTGGCTGAGACAAATTGGCAGGATAGCGGTAACGAAGCAGAAGGAGCCCCGGACGGAAGTCGAGAGTGCGGCATTCTGGCAGGGAGGACAGGATGTGGCCCTGAGGGCCCCAGTATCCTTCCTCTTGGCCACGGCAAACAGCTGGAGGATCTGGCAACACAAAAAAGCTCTCACGTGTCTTGCATATGAGCACGATGGACGTTTGTAGGGTCGACGTATCATTACAGGCCCCGCGTCTTAGGGTAAAGTTCAGTAGCACCCGTCAGTACGAGCACTGGAGAACGCACTGAACATTCAGCCCAGCCACTTGTGTTAATCTCAAATGTGAGAAGCTCTCTGCAGCGAACCCTCATTCATACGACCACTACCATTCCCACGGATTTTGGTCGTAAAGCGAATTGTCACGCGAACGAGAAATCGTATCAAATCGTAAAAACGGGTTTTACCCTAAAATGCATGGCACTACTTATACGGGTGAACGTGCACAATTTCGCACTCCGCTCTGCCTCGTGCTAACTCATTTGTCGCTCTTCCGGGTTTTTTTTTCAAGCTCGAAGATCTGCTCATTCACGTGATATCCTATCAGACTTCACCCTGTTTTGCAGCTTTGAACATAAAGCCTAGTATTTAGGCCCGGGTTTGTGAAAAACATAGAAGCCAAAAATACGGGAGTGTACTAAATGTGTACTAAACGTGTGCTAAATGTGTACTAAATGTGTGCTAAATGTGTACTAACCGTGTGCTAAATGTGTACTAAATGTGTGGGTATGACGTGTGATTCCAGCCTAGACTCGAGAGTTTCCTCACCGGAGATGGGGTGGCACCTGGACGCCTCGACGCACCAGCCGCACACGCGAGGGCCCCCGCGGGTGGCGCGGATGGCATTAGCCTGGCCTGCCTGGCCCCACGCCATACACGACTGGCAGTCAGTCAAGGCGGGACACAGTCCCGGACAGTTCCCAAACAGTCCCGATGGACAGTCCTGTAATGAGTGGAGATGAGAGATTTAGGAAACAAGGTGCAAGAAAAAGAGAAAGACAAGACGAGAAAAACAGAAAAAAAAAAACAGAAAAGAAAAAGACCTGACCTCACTTCTCCGGCGATCCAGGCACATTTTGGAGTCGGTGCACCAGGCACAGGCAGGGTTTGATTTGCACGTGACTTTCATGCGGTACCTGAAAATCAATAAATCAATAAATACAATAAATAAATAAATAAATCGACAACATTCTGACCAACGTTTCAAAGCTATATATTACGTTATTATATACTATTATATATTGCTATTATTATTATAATTACTACTATATATTGTCGAGATCCCTGCGTTTAACTGCTCCAATAAGGCAGCCCTTTTACGATATCGAGAGATGGGGTAACTTTTTTTTTTTTTCGTTTCTTAGCAACAGCCCTGCTCAACTGAAATGCCCTGAAAAGAACTCTACCACTGAATATATCGAAGCTAAAGAGAAAAATGGCAGCATATTTTGGCACTGTGCCAAATGCATTTAAATTAGGTAACTTCATAGGGACGTCATTGGCAGTACATTTCAGGTAAAACTCTTTTCAAAACCGAATTTGAAACTTTTTTTTTTTGCATCGCTACTGCGGGTGTTAACACAATTTCATCATACATCAAACACAGTCTGGTAGCCACCTGGTGGTGACACACCAAAGGTCACGTGCTGGTCATGCCACGGGCGGACCTACAGCTATTGCTTTAATACCGTATTTACCTTCATCTCCCAAGTCAGACAATTTGGCCGTGCACAAACTGCGCGGTACATTATGCATCAACTTCAACAGCTCGCTTGCTTCTTAGCCATTTTCTCATTGCGCGGTAACGTTCGTTACAATATACGAACGACACAAAATTTCGAAGTTTTAAAGTGAAAGTGCGCACAAATCAAACAAAAGCACTGCAATAACTTCGATAGCACTGACGGTGTTTTGAAAGGCAACCGCCACGGTCGCACTGAGACGCGTGGGTCAGATATGTACGGCTAATTACGCGATTTTTTGTTTCGTTTTCTAGCCATTTTTCGTGTTAAACTAGGATGCACAAAACATGCGACTAAATACGGCAATCGAGAATGAAGTGACTCGATGCACAGAACAGTTGCAACAAATGCTTGTCTGCGTGGGAACACATTATTCTTAGACCCTGAAGTTTTAGGGTTAAACCCGATCTTTCCCCGAATTTGCGCCCCGAATCAAGGTCCACCTGTTTTGGGTTAAACCCGATCTCTACCCGCAAAACTGCACCTAAGCTATGCACCTGAGGGTAAAGACATACTAATTTTTCACAAAATACACGGTTGACCTCTACTTCTGATACTTCTGACACTCCGGATGAGCGCTAGAACAAACGTTTAAGCTGCAATGAAGCCCGATTTCTCCCCAAATTCAGTCTGATGGTAATTTTTACATCCGAATTTGCACGAATTTTTGACATTAAGTTATTATTGACCCGATTTCCCCCCCCCCCCCGAATTTGAAAAAAAAAAAAAAACCCCGAAAGCTTCAGGGTCTAAAATTTATTCTCAAACCATCTCACCGAACACATGTCGCCCAATCTGTCCTGGTGATGGAAGCCGGGAGGTGGAGTGCCCACAGCTCGGAGGTCATGAGGCCACGGTACCCACCCAGGACGATCAACGTGTGGCCCCGCCTGAAGGCAGCCACATGAGAGTGCAGGCCTGCGGGGCCGGATCGACGCGACTTGGCTGCAAAATTTTTCAACGTTGCGCTTTAGATCGACGTTACGTCACGCCTTAGTGATATTAGCGGGCCCTAGAACGCTCAAAAAGGAAAAAGGAAGATAATGGAAATCTGAGTGGGGTAAACGATAACGTTCTTGATGTGGCTGCTGGCTAGAAAAGCTGGTTGAGCGCAAAATATTTTACGCTTACTGACAAGATTAGAGCCGTGACTTAAAAAGCGGAGAGTGGGGGACAAAAAAAAATGACAACACAGATAAGGTCTCAAGAGATAACCGATGGGCAACAGACAAGGTCAATTGAGGCCCTAGCTTTCCACAAAACCGCAAAATTTGTGCAGAATTGTTAATTTACGAAATGAAGAATTAAGAATTAAATTAAGAATTTAAGAAATGTTAATTTTCCACTGCAGAAAGCTAGGGGCTTTGACTGTAATTACAATTATATGTCTTATTAAATCGGACTAAGTATCACTGGAACGTCCAAAACAGCTTCGACCAGGCAGCTCCCAAAGCCACTGCGGCGAAATTAACAGTTAATTAAACGACGCTTCAATTATTTTCAGGGACAGACCTTTCCCTGGGCTGAAAGCATTTACCTATGCGCAGGTGCGCAGAAATATTACGGTACAGAAAATCCAAAAATAATGTGTCCGCGAAGGATTGGCTTGGATTCGATTGGCTCACCTATCGATTCTCCGGCCATCTGCTGAAAAGGCACCCACTTGTGACAGTGGAGGTCGTACAGGTAAAGAGCATCGTCGAAACACTTCTCTTCTTTCGAATGTCTGTGCATGTAACCTCCCACAACCAGCAGGAAATCGCCCACCACCCCGGCCGCGTGGAAGGCCCGTTCCATCGGGTCCCCGGCGGACCTGGCCGGCTCCAGCTTCGTCCACCTGCTGGAGTCCACGCCAAACGCCCACAGAGCGGCGCTCAACTTGCTGAAGCGCGCGTAGTCCACTATCACTCCGCCGTGAACCAGGAGAGAGCGAGAGTCCGCGTCGTACACGGCCGCGTGCCCCACCAGGCGGGGACCCCCTCCCCCGTCTCTCACCCTCTCCCAGGGCGATCCGGACCGGGGGTCCAGCCGGAAGAGGGAGCCGAGAAACGCTCCGCCGTTTGTCCGTCCGCCGAAGAGGTAGAGCCACCTCTCGTCGACGACGGTCAGCGAATGCATGGCGACCGGCGGAGGGAGATCGCCTTCCGCATTTTCCAACGTCCACTCGCGCTTCACCACACTGTAGTACCACAGTTCGGACGAGAGCGATCCGTCCGCCGTCTCACCGCCGTGGAGGACCAGGGTGAGCCCGTGCAGCGCCACCGCGTGGCCCCACCTCGCGGACGGGCGGGGCGTCAGGTCCGAGAGGTTGCGCCACGCGCTCTCGTTGAAGTTGTAGACCACAAAGTCGCCGAAGACCCGGTCGAACGACCGCCCGCCGAAGATGTACAGCTGGTCCGTGTCGGGGACGTAGAGCCCCGAGTGACCGGCACGCGGGGGTAGCTCTCGGGAGAGCAGGTGCCATCCGACCGCGGAGTCGCTGGGGACGTCCGGGAGGCTGCACGACAGGCCCGAGAATCCGGGCGAGCAGCGACAGGAAGGTTGGGGCTCGGCAGCGCTGGAGCAGTTCCCCTGGGAGAGGTTTTCGTTGCAGTTCTCGGGGCACGGACTGTGAGAGCAGTCGACGCCCAACCAGGGGGCAGTGCAGTCGCAAGCACCATTTGTGCAACTGCCTTTTCCGCTACAGTTGAGAGGACACTCCGTGATGGAATATTCCGCAGTGAATCCCTTCAGGACATAGTTGGTGTCGCTGTACAAAAGAACCAGCATCTGCCGGAAGAAAGAATGGATTTTTTAATAATCTGAACTGCTTTGTTTTCTACGAATCTCCACTTTGGTAACTTTGTTTCCAAGATCTACGTTTAGAGCGACGGCTCTGTATAGATTGGGCGATTCCGGGTACTATAGATACACAACTGTGAAAGCTTACATGCACAGTTTTACTGTTAAGAACGTAACAAGTGAAAGTGAAAGTAACGAGGCACTTTTTGCGAAATTTGCAGAACAATATGTTGTATTTTTCGTTGTTATATGTTGTAATGTGTGACACGTAACAAACAAAAGTAACAGTAGCGAAGCACTTTTTGAGAAATTTTGACAAGAATGTGTTGTATTTTTCGTTGTAATACATTGTAATTTCGTTGTAATATGTGGCACGTAACAAATGAAAGTGACAGTAACTAAGCACTTTTTCAGAAATTTGCAGAAAAATATGTTGTACATTTCATTGTAATATGCTGTAATTCCGTTGTAATAGTATGTCGTAAGAAGCGAAGACCTCACTCTCACAAAAAAGTCACGGTTACAAACCAAATAAACCAATGCGTGTGCAAGACAGGCAGTCATCTGCTTTAGACAGCCAAACAGTATTTGAAACTTTGCTACGTGCTCCTTTCGTCAACACTCACGTGAGGGACGCTTGAGGACACGCTTGAGGGAAGCTACGCTGCGCTTACGAGTTTAATTCCTTTATTTAAGACATTATAGGAACAATCCGGGGTCGGATTTGACGCCCTGCAGCAAGAAGACAAAGACATAGAAGATACAGACTCTGCAGCGGTCCTGTTCACTACTTTCTATGTCCACGAAATTTTGACACGTAAATTTGATTGCGCAAGTTATGAAACACCTCCGATTCCTTTGATTCGTCAAATCTAACCACGCAAGGACATTTGATGGAACTTACCGATCCGGAAGAGGCGGTAACAACTGGAGGCAGCGCGGTTCCACTGAAGCTTCCTAGAAGAGGGCTGTCATAAGAGTCTCCGTCGTAGACAAACACGTGGTCATAGGCGCACTCGGTATCCATCTCTTGAAACTTCAACGTTATCCATGACTTCGAAGAACTTGCTACGAGAGACAGACACCAACGTGAGCAACCAGATTTTTAATAACAGGTCTCGGTGGTGGCTCTTGTCGGCCTGACAAAGGAATGACGGGTCTTGTTTTGTAGACGTCAGAAAAAGGTAAGGTACCTTGAACGAGCCATTCGCAGTGGGAGTCGTTACGGTAGTTGTCATTCCCATCAGTGATGATTCCCCAGGAGTCTGTGAGTACCTTGCGGTGCCGATTGCATGTGTCCGGCGCCTTTGCCTGGACGACGGCACACAGCAGTAGCAACGCCACCTGCCACTTCATCGCGCCCCGTTGTGGTCCATGACGTCCTCCAGGAGGACGATCCTTCGCCGGATTCGAGGCATCGCAGCGACTTCCGCCCGTGTCAAGCTCACCAAGTCACCTGACACCAGGGAAAGGATTGAGAGAAGCATCATCACTGCTTCGCCGTCAACAGATTTCACTCTGACCGGGAACTTTCGATATCGTTTGCTGCACTATTGAATGTCCTAATAAAATGTCACTTTGGCTGGACGACATGAACATGACACTACAGCCTATGTACATGCATATTCGTATGAAACACGATATGGGCCAAACACGATAGCTTCGTGTGACAGCTGAAAGGCGTTTTTAGGAAGGATCGCCGTCTACGTGCGTCACATAATTAATAAGAAATTTTGGGTATGATACAGCGAAGGTACGTCTGATTATCACTGCTAGGAACTGGCAACGCTTGGAACAAAACCATTAATTAGGTCTTCGTGTTCTGCTTATACCTATGGTGTAATAAACTGCTACTATGCACCTCCTTGACGAGCGTCCTACAGTTTCTGCAAAACTAGATGATTTACCTGCAGCAATCAAGTACTACAACGCTTCAACGAAGCTTTTCGGTCACACACTAATCACCTGAGAACTCTTGTAGAGGCGATCTTGAATCTGCCAGAGTCCTTCTGAGGAATGCATGACCGCTCTTCATACGGCTACTTTATTATATACATACTAAGATACCACAACAGAGAAAGACACCTCCACTAGTCGCATAAGGTCAAAATTACCCAGAGCTCACAGCAACTGGCAGGACGTAATATAACAACCATTCGCCGCCATTGCTAGGCGACGAATCAAGCATCAAGCCGAGTGAGCATCAACTCGCGTAGGAATGTAAAAATTAGTTGAACCTTAAAACACCCCGCAGTTGAACTTTAGTCTGACAATGTCTCGGCGAATGCTATTTGATGTCAATCGCCTCGTTAAAAGACCTAAATGGTGGAATGTTGTACTTTTTTCTCTATCTTGCGTGGACGTATAAATCTTGTGCTGAAGCAAGCTAACAGCAAGTAAACCGTTATTATAGAGCTATAATTAGTCAGAAACATGAAGTTCGCTAATTGATTTGACGGTATCTACAAAGTTGCAAGATGTGGAATTGTATGAGGGTATGGGGGTTAAGACGAGAAGCTTGCTGTGAGCTGGCAACACTGCAGAAATGGCGCCGCGCTGTGCGGCTGTTTACATCTTGTTGGCATCACTTATCGTAAGTTTGTCATGCTATAGAGCACTTTTTCGTGCGCGTTTCCATCGTACACATGCGTGTACAAGTATTCCGACGTTTACAAAAAAAAAAAAAATCTGTACTGAAGCTTACGTACAATCAGCGTTGAATGCAGCGGACGGTCTGACAAGCACACGTATGCTTGCAAGACCGATGTAATTCTTGAAACGTTTACTCGTAGATAGCAGTCTCTGAAGCAGAACTGTCAGCAGAAGAATGTCTCGGGCTGGGCTTCCGGAAACCCGACCTGGTGTGCTCTTCCTGTCAACGCTTATCCAGGTTTGACTTGGATATCCTGAAGGATGACTGTGGAAAATGCTGTCGGCAAACAGAAGACCGCGACACTGCTAAGGTTAGCCGCCTTCCCAGGTAGTACACTGCAAGTACTGACACGCTACTCATTTGCAGAAGTATGCCCAGGCCGTGTTGGAAGTATGCGCCTGCAAATTTGGCTACCTGCCCCAAATTGAAGGTGAATATAATGTGGGCCATATTTTAAACTAAGCTTGCTTGGGTGCATTTCAGCACTTCTCTCACATACCATTTCTCCTCCTAGCTTTTGTCAAGAGCTCACGGCCTAGTAAGTTTCCGAACTTCAACATCAAGTACCTTCGTGGAGCGGACCCGGTGATAAAACTCATGGACGAAAACGGAGAAGTGCAGGAGGAGCTAAATATCAAGAAGTGGGATACCGACACCATCGAAGACTTTTTACATCAACACCTCACATAGTTTATTCTCCGGCTTCTTTTTTTTTTTTTTAATCTGTTTTGGAGACCTATATCTGCATGTTTCTTTTGATACAGTTTTTGAGATGTCTCACGTAGACTGCTACAAAGACTCTGTGCTTTGAGCCGGAGCAACTGAGGAACGTGAGCTTAGGGCTGTAAACAACCTCCTGTTTGGTTACGTACGTTGCATGTATAGCGTTTGATACATTGAATCTTGTGAACCTTTTATAATGGTCATCACTAAGCGAAGAAATTTGGACATCATACCTTATGCTCAGTTACGGCAGCTTGGGTATTGTTCACTGATGTGATGGCATTATCGATTGTACAGTAGCATTTTTAGCAATAGAACATGACAATTGTTACAAAATATATCTTGATGTACTTCAATACTTGCATTGACAATGATATGAATAAAACCACTGCACATATAGTGTTGCTACACATATTGTAGCACTTGTTCTAATAGATCGCAACAGAATAACATAATTACAGCTGTCGCGATAAATCGCGTAAACACAAACGCTACTGTGTGGGTTTGTCGCTATTTTGGTAACTGCTGTTCGTGCCATAGCTTGTATTTTTCTGTTCCCATTCTGAGGAAAAGTTATAAGTAGTACCTTTGCGGCCGTTCCGACACGAATGGATATTACGATAATTCCTGTAACGGTCCTCCTCCATTTCGTAACGACCGTTCGGATAATACGATCATCGCTGTAACCGTAACTCGTGTTTTACGAATCTCGGTGTAAGGGGAACCCGCATAGAACGATTACAGTCGCTCTGAGAAAGAAACATGCAACGTTCGCTATTTTGTAGCGATCCTACACTCTGAACTGTGCCGACAAACCCACGAGACAACGCAAACAGCGCAGCCAACGGCATGATGCGAGCTTGGGTCACTCCCTATAGTGATCTCTCTGGCGGCGGGCATTTGAGCCATTCAGCTGCGGGATCTGCGTCCCTGCATCGGCCAACGTTCCGAATACCTCGTGCTGCTCGACAGATTGCGTGCCTTGTGACGTCTCTACACTTTCGACGAATGCGCGTCCGGCTATACCGGTACGGATATAGCCGCCAGACTAGGAGTGTGGAGGCATACAACCCTTTACATTACGACACCCTCACGAATAATCCTCGCCACACTATGCAACTCCCCTCGACCGTATACAGTCAAACTCCTTTATAGCGAACACCTTTTTAACGAAAATACCTTTACTGCAATTTTTTTTTTTTGCTGTCCCCTGAGTTTCGTTGTAAAGGAGTTTGACTGTACTACCCCCCCGGTTCTTTCGCAATCATAGTTCCACTTCTCATTCCAAGATGTGCGTGAATGGCTCGTATATATAGCACTGGAAAAGAAAGGTAGATGTTCTAACTTCGAAATGTAAATGTTGTAGTTCGTTCCTTCCGTGTAGCTTATTCCTTTGTTATAAGGCCATCATATGCAAAGCACACAACGTATGCGGATGCACGTAATAAGCAATTTGTATTATATGCCTTCCGTAAATGACACGCATCACGGAGGTTGACCTTGCACAGCATGGATACGGACAGATGGTAGAAATAGCAGGCTGCTATTGGTATCGTACCTGTGCCACGCACAGCACGGATGCCAGCGAAGCCCACTGCGTCCCTCCTGGTTAAAGTAAGGTAAGTGAATCCCATGTCTGGAATGTGCCGCGCGTCCGCTATATCGAATTTCAGCGCAGTCCCATAAACGCTACCAAATTGCTATATGAATAATTATTTTTATATTCCCATCCCTGTAAGTTGTGCTTTCTAACGGCACCAGCAACAGCGGCGAAACAATCCATAGTTTCATAAAAATAATATAAGATACACAGTCAAACTCCTTTATAACGAACACCTTTTTAACGAAAATACCACTACAGCAAATTTTTTTGCGGTCCCGCTGGAGCCCTATAGGTCCAATAATGGACATCCTTTTTAACGAAAATGCCTTTACTGCGAATTTGTTTTGCTGTCCCCCGAGTTTCGTTGTAAAGGAGTTTGACTGTAATAAGATAAAGTGCACTGTACTATAATGTACAAGACATGGCCACGTTCGTCTCTTCGAGTCCATCTTGTCCAGTATACGGAACGCGTTAGCACTTCGAAGCAGCTGTCTCTACATGGGCGGTGGACAGATGGACAGCGGAGAGGAGTGGGCAGGAGGGCGTCCTGGGCCGACTTCAGGGGGAACCGTGCAGATATCCTGCCTGGAAGTTCCGCCAGAAAATATCAGATGGCGCAGGCGGATTGTACGATTCGAACATCCCATCTCCCAGTCTTCAACATGAATTGGAGTCACGTACCGACCAGCGAATATGTCATGCTGGGGGTGAAAGGGGTAGGGGTAGATGGGAGGTGCTGGAAAAATCCCCGCGTACGTGAACGTATATCACGCATAATGAAATTCAACCTTGGACAAAGCAAACGCAGACAGCTGGTTTACAGCTGTCCCAAAAAGTATGTCATTCTAACCACGCTATACGGCACGGACGCCGTACGAATCCACTATACCTTCCAGTTCTTTCTCGCCAAATAACTCCGCTGAGGTTGGCGCAAGACCCGTCCCTTGAGAGTCGCGAACCCTTTTACCGCGCACTTCCTTTCTGCGAAGTACATATACCCAGGAGCCTATTTCACAAGTGAGTGCAATGTCGTTTCTCCTCATGCGATGAACTCTGGACGTTAAACAAATCGTTGCTATAGGGTCCCGTGGCACGTATATACAGTGAGCTCTCGTTAATATGACTCCCGATAATGTGACATACGCGCTTTACGACCATACTCCTGGAAAACAATTTAGTGAAACCTCCGCAAATCCCCCCCCCCCCCCGTTAATATGTCAATTCCGCGATATGACCAAAATTTTCGGGAATGACCATGGTCATAATAACGAGGGTTCGCTGTAGAAGTTCGTTGTGAACGTGGTACACGAGTATATAGTGCTGTCCTTTTTGCCAAGTGCAAGTGCATCGCTGCAACAGACTTCCCCATGTATACGATGTACTGTGCCAAGTTAATTTTAAAACATCTACGAAAATGCCCACGAGAAACGACCCAAAAGCATCCCGCTTATTAACAATTAAGATGCACCGTACTGACAGAGAATGTGCACACATTAACACTAGACATGACCAGAACGCAACGAAATAAGAGACGGACACGGAGACACGAGAGGACATGGTGACATTCAGAGGACATGAACAGGCCACGGACAGACGGCGAACGTTGGTCTGTGTCCGCCACCTGTTTCGCTGCGTTCCCTGGATGTCCAGAATGCGTGCACGTCATGGTCACACGTGACCCCGCGAATTACTGAATCCGTGAGGTTTCAATCACTTTCGAGAGGTTTTGAAGATTCGAGAAACAGTTCTGTTAGCGTTCGCAGGGCAGTGAAATGACGAACTGGGGAGCCTTAGCAGCTATGGCTGTTCTCTACCTCATCATCTTCTGCGTGGGCATTTGGGCCGCACGAAGGAAAGCTTCCAGGGCCGTGGAAGGGATAAATGTCTCCCACACAGAGAGCCTCATGAACGGAGCTCGAAGCATGGGCATGTTCGTAGGCATCTTTACCATCATAGGTACGTATATATATGTACATGCCGCTGCTATAGATTCCTGTTTCTAAACCTGGAAACACACAGGCCTGCAAGAGATACACACAAGACCAAAGCTAGAGTCTTTTCATAGCATGCCAGACACAACACAGAGATCCCACTCGACAAGACCTATGTTAGTCGATTGTACATTGAATTGATAGTAACTTGTATGGCCCAACATTTTACTGCGTATGGAAGGCGCTTGTGTGACTCTCCGCCGAGGGAACCTTGTCGCGAACAAGATGGGTAGAAATCCAGCGAGCCGGTAGAGATGTAGGAAGGGAGTTGCCCCTCCCTTCCTCCTTGTCGCGAACAAGGCTCATTTGACGCTGACTGATGTCGCACTGTATTTGCAGCGACCTGGGTGGATGGTGGGCAGCTGAACGGCACTGCTGAAGTGATCGCGAAAAGTGGCTTCATCTGGTGCCAGGCCCCTTTAGGCTACGCCGTGAGCCTCCTCTTTGGTGCGACCCAATGGAAACCCTTTGCTGTATAGTCCGTAATATACCTCGCCTGTGCTCAGGTGGTTTCCTGTTTGCGGGCAGGATGTGGCGTGCTGGGTATGTGACCATGCTCGACCCACTGCACGAGGCCTTCGGCGACGTCATGGTCGCACTCCTTTTTCTGCCAGCTCTTCTGGGCGAGATCTTTTGGGTTGGCGCCATCATGAATGCCTTGGGTGAGTACGGATCTAACATTAACTGGAGTCTTACGGGAAGTACCATTTGTGAATCAATTTCTTTCAATTGAAATGAACGGTCAGCACGTGTCGTGACGTACTGCAGCCGAAGCTCCTTTATAACGAACGAGAACCGGTTATAGCGATGGTCTGGTCATAAAGCGAACCTGACGCACCGCTGTTCCGTAAATCCTTGTGACGCGTAAATCTGGCACGAAAAAAATGTGTCGGTAAGTTCGCTGCCCATCATTGCTGCCATTTTCTTGATGTCACAGTCAGTTTCTTCCGGCTTTTATTCTGTGAGAAGTGTCGGGCAACCCATTCGTTACCCATTACTTGTACACCCTTACGAAATCAGCAAATATGTGCCTGCTAATGGTTACGTCACTTTGAAACCAAAACCGGACTTGCGTGTGCGGCTCATTTTGATTTTTCTTGTCTGTCTTGACGACCTACACCCGCTACTAACTACCGGTATATCCATTGAATAAAATTTGCACACAGCGTAAGTACCCGAGAGTCCGACCATGCTCTGCACACATAACTAATGGACGTCACAAGTCTGTCCTTTATTATATGCTCATTAGAACAGCAAGAGCGTTCGCGAATCGTGTTATGTACACGGGCAGATCCAGACCGTCAGTCTGGGGCGGTTTCTTTGTAGGAGCGCGTAGTGGGGGAGGGGAGAGAGGGAAATCCCTCGTATAAAGTGACGTTTTTTATTTAGGGGGGGGGGGTGATTGCTCAACCGCTCCTCACCCCTGGATCCGCCCCTGGTTATGTAGTGAAGTTGGCCATGCTTTGCTTGCATGTTGACCATGCTCGTGCTTGCAGGGTGTGAGTCCTAAACAGGACATTGCTTCTTGTTATATCCTTGTTCGCTATATAAAACAATTTGCGTTAATGCGAAGACCGCTATAGCCAATACTTCTTCACTACAAAGCATTTTGCGCCCCTGCTGAGTAGATCATGTGCGATTTCCTTGAAGGCGCCACGGTGAGCGTCATGACTGGGCTACACACGACAATGGCTATCATCGTGTCGTCCGTGGTCGCTGTCCTGTACACCATCACGGGCGGACTCTACTCGGTCGCCTACACGGACATCGTAGAGCTCGTCTGTATCTTCGTCGGTATGGTAAGGTCGGGCACGGGATAGGGCCGGACCATTTCGTCCGTAAGGACTTACACGTAGTACTTCCTGCAGGACACGTGTTGAAGGATCAGTGAAGTGCCCCTCCAGAGATATTTCGTTTTTGGCTGCGACGTGTTGTGCAGCAGATAACATTAGCTCTTGCGGAGGAACGAGAGGGAGAGAGAAGTGTGTGTGTGTGTGTGTGGGGGGGGGGTTGTGCTGTTTAGCCAAGGTACGGTGAGGCTACTCTGAGAAAAGGGGGCGGGTAAAAGAGAGAGGAAAGAAAGATGATAGTGGTAGAGGAGAGGGAGGATAGTCCCTGCAGTCCCTCCTGGTGTAGGATTCAAGGAAGACCTGCTGACCTTCCCAGAGCGGCGTAGCCAGAATAGTATTTCTGGAGGGGTTCTATGGGAACTTTCCATGAGAGAGGAGGATTCCCCTCGCTTCCCTCTCCCAAATGCACTACCAGGGGTCCCGTTTTCAGAGAGGCGTTGACCCCTACCTACCACCATCCTTCAGTTCATTGGGATGCTGCCTGTAGCAGGGGCCAGGATACCTGGTGAAGTTACCCTCGCGAGAGTCCCTGCCGTTAAACATTTGTAATAGTATAGCACGCTGCCGAGGACACAGCACAACTAAGCTGTTTTCCATCGTTTGCTTTAATTTTTCATGACTAAGTGGGCGTGTATTCCGTTCGCTCTTACCAACGAACACGTGGATCCCATAACGAGCACCAGTAAAGATTGGATCGGAACCATCTCAGCCGCCGATGTGCCCAGCTACATCGACAACTATCTTCTTTTCATCTTCGGAGGAATCCCGTGGCAGGTATGTGAACAGCAATGTTTCAGCGACAACGAGCAACCATGTGCCCGCCGCTGTCGTCTGCTTCGGACTCGTGCTGTTGGAGCAGAAATTTTTGTGGGCTATTAAAAAAAAAAAGAGAAACATTTTCGTGGAGGGTGATTCGGAGTTTCTTTTCACGTAAGTTCTTATACGCACGCAGGATTATTTTCAACGTGTACTGTCTTCGAAAAGCGTGTTAAGAGCCCAGGTGCTGTCGTACGTGGGATGCCTTGGAACTATAATCATGACCATACCCCCAGTCATCATCGGTATGGTGGCAAGGTCGGCACGTGAGTAATTTTCCTCCAAGTACTACAAACAAAAGACAGCATTGAGGATGTTGGCACAAAACTTTAGGCAGTCTAAAGGTGCTGTCCTTACCACTAACAGTAAGAGAGAGAGAGCGAGAGGCTCGCCTACATGTCCAAAGACTGCCCCAAGAAAGTCGTATAGTCTTCCAAGAGTGGTTTGAAGCCGCCTTCCACGCTCATTGCTTTTGCCACAGATTTATCACATAGGGCGATCCAGTAATGAAATAAGGATCAACGCAGGATGGAACGAGACCGACATCGATATAGATCCTCTCGACGAGAGTTCCCTGATCCTCCCACTCGTGCTCCAGTACCTGACGCCTTCCTACATCTCCTTCCTGGGCATGGGTGCGGTGGCTGCAGCCGTTATGTCCTCCGCAGACTCGTGCCTGCTCAGCTGCGCCTCCATGTTCACCAGGAACATCTACACCACTATCATCCACAAGAATGTAAGATTTCGAAGCTATAGTGACATTTTATTCCTTGACAGTGACCACGATATGAAAAATCCCACGCGAAAGAGTGCCGTACTTCTGTTATTCCGTGAAATACATGAGAAGAGCAGATGCCGGATGTTGAGAGTATGCCCGAATTCCCTCTCTGGAAAAACGAGAAAACGTCACTCCCCAAGAACCAATGAGGGTGCAATAGAGGAATGCCGCGGCCGTGCGATCTCCCAACACCACTTTGATAGAGAAAGCCGGCTTACTCATCGCCATGACGTAACAATTAAGAGTCAGCCAATGATGATCGTGCTTTCAACGGCCGTAGCCAATCACGAACGTGCTTTCAGCGGCCGTGGCCACATGAAGACGAACCACCGTCGTCTGCGAGTTGTGATCGAACGTCCCCTGCGTACTAAATGTGAAAACTTGGAAATAAATCGCAAAACGGTCCCGATCTTTCTCAAAACTGATTTTCTGAAAAGCGACTCCCACTTCTTGTGTAAATATTTAGCTCTGCAGGTTCCAGGTGAGCTTCAATCATTTGCCGGTTCTTGAACTCGCAGAACGGTGAATCTTAATCGAGGGAGGGCGAGGAGGCAATGAGCAGGCCTTCTGTATCTATGTGGCCTTGGACCTCCTCCTGGGAGCGCCACCCTCTCACTCCTTCACTTAGGGAGTGACGTCACGGAGCCTCTGCAACTGCGGAAACAGCGCTGGTCTTTAAAATTCGTCTATTTAACGGAACTTCTTCACACTCGCGTCCTGTCCTAGCGGCGGTCCAGCGTATCACGATCGGCACTCGCCAAAGCACATCTGGCGCCATCTATTGAATATGTAGGGAACTTTCTTCGGCGCCGTCAGGGTCACAGAGCATGCGCAGAAGCATCGTGACAAAAAATTAGCCAAGTACGTTGTCGGCCGATGCCGAATATAGTGGCATCGATTGCATGGATGGGTTTCGGGACGCGACTGTCCCTTGCAGGCACCTAGCTTCTGGCAGCCCTTTCAACGTGAGGCGGACCGAGAAGGCGCGTGCTGTTGCAGCGCCTCCCCAGATGCAGAAGGCCTGCTTAATACCTCCTCTCACCCCTTCGCACGAAGAGTCCGACAAAGTCCACCAATCGCAGCAATCAGCAAAGATGTCAGCCAATCGTCGCAGACGATTCTGAAAGACTTTCTCTGACTACCACTGGCTGACGGTGGCTCGTTTCCATAGCTACGGCCGCTGAAGGCAACGTTGTGATTGGCGGACTCTTAATTGTTACGTCACGTCGCCGATCAAATCCCGTCGCTCTCTGGCTTTTTCGACGACTGACATATTTTTACTGTTCATGTTCAAAGGCTTGTGTTTGTTTGTCTGTTTCAGCCTCAGAACACAGTTACTTTCCACACTGTATAGTATTACTGTACTATATACTTTGTTACGCACTATATAAGACACACTTGAAAGGAGCACCTGTGTTTGTTTTTTGTAATTCTAAAAAGATACGTATTTGTTCATTCTTATTGTCAGTTGCGGAAGAAGCTGCAACAATAATGCAGAAACTATTTCTTGTACTACAGGTATACTGCAATACAGTATTACTAAGCAGTATTATAATACACTTTTCGGTGACATATCCTTATTATACAAAAAACAAATATTACCGCACACCCTTGCTTTTGAGGACAAACCATCATAGGTACTGTTAACGTAGGTTTAGCGTTTATAACGCGAGTGCAAAATAAAATGTTCTTTCCGTGCTAGGCGTCAGACAGGGAGACCACGTGGGTCCTTCGCCTCACCGTAATAGCCGTGGCCATGGGCTCCACCGCTCTGGGCATCACCATCGACTCTGTGTATGCCCTGTGGACCCTGAGCTCCGACCTCGTATATGTCATACTTTTTCCTCAGCTGGTGGCCGTAGTGTACTTCAGGACGTACTCCAATGGTTGGGGCTCCCTGGCTGCCTATGTGACTGGCTTTGCCCTGCGTGTGCTGGGGGGTGAACCTGCGCTCAGCTTGCCCGCTGTCATCAAGTATCCAAACTACGACGAAGATAGTCTGGCGCAAAGGTTCCCTTTCAAGACTATGGCCATGCTTGCCAGTTTCGTAGTTCTCATCGCAGTGTCTGCCCTGACCAGGAATTACGAGGGCCCAGCGAACTGTTGCGCGTGTCTCAGCGGCTCTTCCGTAGAAGTGTCCAACGGTGATGTGCGGCATTTTGAAGAAGAGGAGTACTCCACTCCGGGTGCTTTCAAAAACCGAGCTTTTCAGAAGGAAGAGTAATGACTAGCTCTATCGCATTAAAACGTATCTTTCTATTGTCACGATGCGACTGCACAGTGTGAACTCTTCCAATCAAGACGTGTTTCTGGTGGCCAAGTGATGAGTCACCACTGGTGCAGCCACTGGAAGTTGCAGTAAGCCAGTGTTTGAAATCACTGTCATTGGCTGTGCCCTTTCACTGGCACTGGCTGTGCTTGGGTGTTGTGTTGTTTATGACCAATGAACTGCCACTGACCTGACTGTTAAGAGGAGGACATGTACAATGCAATTATACCACTAGACATAGTGCTGTGCCATTTTCTACAGTATTTGGCTTTTTTAGATTTTCTGGCTTTTACTAGATCACTACTGTATGACTGTAAACATACATCAGCCCATGTCTATGTCATAATTCAAAGCAAGCAGTGGGTTTACAAGCCTGCCATATAATTTAGCACACACAAATTGTGCATCAGTGACTTTCATAGTGACGGGTAAGATAACACTTTTTTTCTATGTTCATTCACAGCTTATTAGGAACAGTCTTGCACATCGGCAATCACGCCAGGCCATCTCCTTAGAGTATGCTGCAATGAAATGCCATCAAAACATTGTCGCTGAATGGCGTCTCGTCACTGCGGAATTTATTTTACATAGATGCCTTAGCAAACAGTCATGAGCACCGTGGCGTAACATTGGAGGCATAATGTAACCCCCCCCCCGAGACATGATCTCATGGTGTGATGCAGTGTAACATAGCATCGGCACAGCGATAAGCCGAGCGTTATTATTTCTCGCTGAAAATTCATCGGACACAGCCCCGCAGTGCACTATACGTCGCGGAGCGCCATCGCTTATCCACACACGGACCCGCTGTAGATGTTGAGGGGTTTTTAGGCGGCGAGCAAATCAAAGCGTACTAGAGGTAAACTGTCCAAAGCAGCGCAACATCTTGGCGCAATATTGGACCAATATTGGCTATGCCGGCCCAATATGTTGTGCTGCTTGGGGTACAAAATCGTCAGGTATGCATAGAGACAGGGAGACCACAGTAGAAAGATAACAGCGGTGTATTTTACATAAAACCACAGGGTACACAACAAGCAAAGACACTCAACTGAGCCTATTCTACCTTTGAACACCTTCTTCACAAGAACTCTCATAATAAATAAGGAAATGGGGGGGGTAGACTTTGTACAACACGACACACACCTTGCAGTCGGTTGAAAAAAAAAAAAAACAAGAAAGAAGAAACGCTATGTACAGGAAGGCTCAACAGGTAGGGAGACAATTTTTCTTAGATATATGCTACACCACCACACACTAGCTTTCATGGAGTGCAAAACGTTATGACCTTTGATCATTTCATAGGGTAATAATATGTATATATATATATATATATTTACACGATACATAAACTTCACCCTCCATCACGGGTAGTTGCAGCACGAAGGGGGACTAACCCCCCCTCGACGGTTGCTGCCATTGCACACAGCCCTGTTCGACACAGCAAGTCTGAGTCTGCAAAGGGTAGGTGAGGAAAATGTGGTCCCGCGGCAGGGATTATTTTATTGCTGCTCGACCAACACTGTGTCACGTCCACACTGGAGCAAATTCCGTGTCGACGCGTCTTGCGAGTTTGGCGGAGTTACGCGCTCTCGGTGAAGAGCGTACGTTTTGAAACGAGAAAAAGTGCCACGACATTCAAATAAAGCTATACACAAAACAAAAGAGATGAAACGACTTTATGTACAGAAGAGAGATAGAGAGAGAGAGAGACAAGGAGAGAATATGATGATGGCACCCAGAGATCCTAAGCTTACAAAAAAAAAAAAAAAAAAGAAAACCACCGGCACAACAATGATAAGTAGCTCGCCCGATGGCTGGAAAAGAAAGCGTCGCTCGAGCGCACAGGGTTGTCTGCCTTCACCCCGTTGCGTTCGCTATTTACACCGTAAAAACTCCGTCCGCCGCCACAAATGAAAGGACAAATTTGGATCGCACCATTATGTACAGCTGGGTGAGGTGCGCGAGCCGAGATGTGCTGCACCTTGCATACGTTCGCCAAGTTTTTTTTTTTTTTCGTTGACAATGGTTTAAAAAAAAAAAGGTGCCCCACGTACGGCTCGCGAGATGGGAGGAGAGGGGTGGTGGTAGAGAGTCACTTAAAAAAAAAAAAAAAGTAATAGGAAAAAGTATAATAAATACGGCGCAGAACACCCTAAACTCAGGAACAGCTGACAGGTCGTAGAGTCTCTTCCGAGCTACACTTGCTGCGGGCTTCGTCCTTGACGGCCGTGGCCTCCTCCGACGCACCCACCTCACAATCCATCGTGTTCCCCTGAGAGAAAGGGGGAGAGTCCCCGGGGGCGTTCGGGGCCGCCGCGTCTTCCGGAACGTCGACCTCCTCCTCTTCGTCCGACAGGGAGGATCGCAGGGAATCCGTGTCCGACTCTTCCGACGCGCTGTCAGAGTCGTCGGAGTACACCTCGGCCCCGGAAAAGACGTAGGTCGAAGGCGTGGTGTACAGGTAGTGACCGACTGTAATGAATGTAGAGGGGGGGTGTCAAAACGGACCGTCGGGCCGTCAGAGATGCGACTCACCTGGTAGCCGTGACGCGATGCTTGCCCGGGGTTTCCACAGTCCGTCCTTTTGTTTTTCTGACCTCTGCTCACTGGGGTCTGTTGGTTCACCAATTAAATTTAGAATGAACTTAAATTTAATGGCAAAACACGATGAAAAAAGAAAAACAAAAGAACTGGGAGGTATTGTTAAGCTACACGAACATTTACGTCAATGACCCTCTAGCCTTTGACGCGAGAAAAAAAAAAAAAACTGATTTCTGTGTAACTTGGGCCAATGTTGGGCCGAGATATCAGTTGACGATCGTATTTGAGGAACAAGATAATGAAGTTATACGCGATATACAAGCGAAATAAAATGTGTAAAATCAATACCGATGGTCTGCCTAAGTGCCCTGTATGCCAAACGGCCCACTGTGCGCTGTGCACTTTTGCAGCATGTCAAGATCTTTTTTCTCGACTCCTCCACCACATTTTTATGACAATCCCCCCCCCCCAAAGAGGCCCGGATGGTGCAGCGCTTGATGAGCCACACTCATTTTCCCCGGCTGAAGATGAGGACGACGAATGCTCACCTAAAGAAGGGGATGTGAGGGTTGACCTCTGCCCACTCCCTTCAGAGTCCAGTGTGTCCATGTTGGACACTCCGTCCGGCTCCGGCGTGGGTAGTCGCAGCGGCATGCCCGACAGCTCCACGAGGGGCTGTGTTGCCTCTTCGCCGAGCAGGTTCCATCCTAAGCTGTAATGCAGGTAATTCCTTGCATTAGGTCCCACTGTGCCACACACTGCCGGGAAGTAAGGCAGGAGGAAGCCTTTGCAAACGGAGTGTGCCTCTACAGCAGCCGACCGATTTTTCGCGTACCAATTACGCTGACCCATTCGATACGGGGATAGTACTCATTGAATACGGGAACCATGACCTTCCCCGTAAGATTAATAAATTTTTAGCACCATTTTTCGGATCCAAGCCCGAAGGACTAAAACGCTTTCGTAATTGGAATCCTTGGCAGTTTTTCTCTAAATAAACCCGCGTTCACATAGGCAGATGTAACTGGCACTTTTGTTGTCCTTTCACCATTTCGACATTCGGATAACTCGTCTGAGATCTCAATTAACGAGGTTTTACTGTACGCATTTCTTTAGTGCAGCTGAAGTGAAATAAAGTTTAATTTAGTAATGACTTTTTTTTCCAGTCACCGCCACATCTGGAAAATAAAGTTTGCTACCGTAATACCAGAAAGAGAGAGAAAGTACCGATTGCAAAGTTCTCTGATGATGACATCGCAATCACCGAGAAGCTCCACGTCAAAGGTGACGTGCTTCAACGGCTCACGGTTGATCAGTATCTGCGGTATGTCCGGCGGAACAGAACCTGAAAGCGGAGACGTTGATCAGGCAAAACAGCGGGCATTTACAAGCAGCGATGGCACTCTCGTGGCAAGTGCAATGGCGCACTTACTTGGTATAAGTGCCACAGGCCGCACTTTGAGAGAGGATCCCATCACGATGAGGAGGTCACACTCAGATTTGTCCCGAGCCAAGCTCTGGTGGAACTCTTCGGAGAGGCCCTCACCAAAGAACACAATGTCTGGCTTCATGACTGCCATCTCGGGACAATCTTGGGGGCACATCGGACACGCCGGTATCCTCTGCAACACGACGTTCATGCATCTCCAACATTTTCGATGTGCACAATGCTTTGCTGACCTCATACATAGTGCCGTTACAATCTATAATTAGGGCCCGACTTTTTAGGGTTAAACCCGTATCCGCCCGACATTTACGCCCCTCCCCCTCCCCCGAACGAAATCTGTAAAATTCGGGTTTAACCCGAATCTACCCGAAAACATCCGGGTCGCGTGTGCACGCTCGTAAGCGTGCATTAAAATAAAGTTTGATAACATTGCTAAACATTAGTTCCATGTTAAGACAAATTTTTATTTAAAAAAAAAAAAAAATCACCCGAATACACCCGAATTCCTGACGACAGAATATGCCGCAACGGGATTTAACCCGAATGCACCCGAATTTTCGAATGAAAAATATCACCCGATATTTACCCCCCGAATCTGGCCAAAAATAAAAAAACCGAAAAAGTCAGGCCCTATCTATAACCTTCTAAATGAGCGAGACTACAACTGTTCCATTTAAAGGACATTCCCACAAAGCAAGTTCGATGCTTTGTGATTGGATTTTATGAACTCACCTGTGAGAATATGTCATCCTTAATAGTTTCCGAATCCACTTTATGTCTACACCTGGTGCAAGACGCAGTTGCGAAAGACCCTGTAAAACCCGAAAAAGGAACATCACATGCCATTTTTTTTTGTTTTGTTTTTTACGGTAGAACGACTGACATACCATGGCAGGTGATGACATTTTGAATCCCGCACGTCTGCTCCAACGTGTCGATGTTCTGGGTGTAGTTTCGAAGCAGTTGCCCGTTGTCCTCCAGCAGCTTGATGAATCGATGACTGGGTGACGGCGTGAACTGGCCCGGATAGATTTCCTGAAGGGGAGAGGCCAACCGCTTTTAGTGCGCGGAAAAATAAGGCGCGGGGGCGAGAGTACCTTGGCAAACTTGAAGAAGGGTCTAGGGTCCTTGCGGAAGTAGTGGATGTCGAACATGGCCTGCGGATCGGGCAGCGCCGGAAAGTCCTTGCTGAGTCGGGCGTAGATGCCGTTGCGGGAACGGAAGTCGGGTATGCCGCACGACACCGACACCTGAAAGCAACCGCACCCAATTTTTGATTACTTTGGGTTTGCTACATGCGTGTGAAAAATAAATGAATAAATAAATAAAAGCGAACGTCACAGAATTCCTGCTGTATTCACTCGAGTATGGTTAGACCCTGAAGTTTTAGGGTTAAACCCGATTTTCCCCCGAATTTGCATCCCGAATCGAGGTTCACAGGTTTAGGGTTAAACCCGATTTCTACCCGCAAAACTGCACCGAAGCTAGCCACCTCACGGCAATGACATACTAATTTTTTCCAACATACACGGTTGACCTCAACGCCTGATACTCTGGATAGGCTGTACAACGAACGTTTGTTCGACAATAGAGCCCGATTTATCCCCAAATTCAGTCTGATGGTAATTTTTCCTCCCGAATTTGCATGAATCCTCGACATCAAGTGATTGACCTGAATTTTACCCCCCGAATTTGGAAAAAAATAAAACCCGAAAACTTCAGGGTCTAAGTATGGTTAAATGCTTTTTCAATGCGTGCCTCGTTAATAGAAGATTATGTCGGGAACCAATCATTTTGCACAATTCTTTCGTAATAAGACAAGACTCACCCCAGCTCCAGTGAGCACCACCACCTTGCGGCAACGCTTCAGCAGGCCAACAACGTCCTCGATGGTGTTAATGTGGGGCAGCTTGGTGCGCCGCGGAGGCTCTTCCTCTCTGATGACACTCACAAGCACCTTCCACAGGGTGAGCTGGTCCATGTTGGCCGGCACCACAGCACCAGGCAGTAGGTGCTGCAGCAGAACCCGAGGGTCTGCTCCTGTGCTCATCTGCCGTTGCACCCAACCCATGGGACCTGAAAGCAATAAAGTTTTGCTCATCGTGCTGTGGAACGCTTTAAGCGTGTTAAGTCCTGCCTCCTAGTGGCGGCCAAAGGAAGCGCGGCTGGTATGGCTCTTGAATGTAGAGAATTGAGATTTTTTCGAGCAAATACGCACCTTCACTGGTGGACTTCCAATCGGTGTCCGAGGAGTCGCTCAGCCCAGAAAGGTTGCTGATGGTTGAGGCAACTTCATCCGTGTCTTTGGGTTCCTCTTCCTTCGGCTCCTCGGAAGACGTCAGGGTGCCCAGGAATATGGGTCCTGAATTCTCGACGCCCACTGCGAGACACAAGTTGATGCACATACTGCTCTTCAACTGAAGATCCAAGCAACGATACCCACCCAAGAAGCGTACAGAAAACACTTTGAACAGAAAATTACTTTGAGCTATAGACACAAAAAGAAACTCAGATTCACGGACACGGTTCGCAACCGATGCTTAAAAATGCAGGTTATAGCGTAGAGTTTGCAGTTCTCCTTTCCAAATGACACTATAGTGCAAATTGTCCAGTAGTACTTTTTTTTTTTTTGCAGAAGTCCAGCAACGACTACAATTTTGTGAGGATCACATTTTTCTTTATTTAGATTCAGAAGGTGCCACCGCTTACCTGACATGCCTCCGTGTTCAACCGGAGATCCGTCAGAGCTCATGAGATCCGTGCCGTTCGTCGATGCCAGTTCGTGAAAGCCCGAATCCCCGTTGCACATCTCCGAGTTGGGATCACTAGACGCCGTTACGTCTGAAAACGAACCGTACGCAGGTTGACATTCGCACGGGAGAAGGCAAAGCCGCGCCGAACACGTTGGGCGCCTCTACACTGCACGCTAAAAAGTCAGCCCATCAGCTGATTGCCCACAGCCGCCCCGATGTAAACAAACCAACGTGACATTGCTTCCCGCCACCGAAACTAAGAAGATTCGAACTAAATTCCACCAGACAGAGCGCAAAAAATATGATCAATAAAATCAAAAATTATCGATTGTGAAAAAATAGAGACGGATAGGAAGACGTGCAAGAGGGCAAAGATCGGCCATTCCCCCGATTGTACCAGGAAGACCATGTTAGGCTTAGCTCTCGGCCGTCGACCAATCAGCGATCGCCAAACGTTCAAGGCAGCCCAATGCGACGAAGGCCCAGGTGGCACATTATCAGACGGGGAGGAACGGTTTGAAACGCTTCAATCTTACCATTTGGGGCCTGGATCTTGCAAAGAGTACCGTTAAATCCCTCCGGCACATCTGCTACGCCGTTTGGCATACTCAATCCAAGCACATTGCAGTCATTTTCCAGACGGGGACGCTTATAAGCAGGTGCCGCACACAAAGGCTGCCTCTGATCCGCCATCTTAGCGAACGTATTGAACGTCTCTGCGCATGCACCAATTCTAAATCAACGTCATCGCGTGACGTCTTCGGGGAGGGGGAGATATCGCGAGATTGCGCGTCGAGTTTCGTTTTCTCACGCGCGACCCGCGATGGGCAGGCTACCAATATTTAATTCGCGCTGCATCGAGATAATGAACACGATATTTTAATAGCGCGAGGAGCACATTCATCATAGGATGATTCCGAGAAAACAGAAGCGATATAATGCATACAGCTTGGTGAAAGACATTTCGCAAAAAGAAAGAGAACATGCATATTTACAAATCCTTTAATTTCACTTTTTCAGACTTTTTCTTGCGGATAAAGAACGCACCGCAACCTCAACCACGACTTACACTCTGTGATCACGAACTAGCCGTCCCATTCTTCTTTGTTCGTGGCGCAGGCGCAATGCTCAATGGGAGTCCGTCCAGGCGGATCTGGCCATTGGCGTCTGGAATTAAGCGGAACTGTAATCATATATTAGCACGATACAAGTCATAAAGATAACAGACGAGATGCCCATCTGAGGAACTAAGGTTTTAAAATAGCAACAGCAGTCCTCAAGTAGAGCAGATCAGGGTCCCTGTGTCCGAGTCCCTGCTTACACAGGTATGCCATTGCTGATAAGAATGACCAAGGGTGTACTTGAGATGAACAAGTTAAGACAAAAGTTGAGAACGGCTTTCTTTTTCCCATTCTTCTTGTCGTTCTTCATTGCCCACAATATCAACCTTTCAGATCTTGCTTTACCAACACACTTTCTATATTGGACCCTAAATCAGCTGGACCCTCGCCCTCTCCCTATGTCAAAGTTACTTGGTCCAACTCCAGCCCACCCAACGCTCTGCCCTAAAAGCGCTTCTAAAGTTTTTGGAGACTGCAGCAGGGACTCGGTGCACCCTGTAATGATTTGGTTGCCTCAACAGCAATGCGTATCTGTTGCACATGTTTACAGAAGCCTTTACTTTGAGCTGGGGAAGCTCCGAACAAGTCTTGGACAAGTCATGCAGCGGTTAGTACATCCCCCATGACCTACTAGATGATAACGACCGTGTCAAAATCGGCAAACCCTATGAGGAGCCCGTCCTCACGATCCGCTAGGGGCGCCACTCATCGGCCCGCGATATCCACATCATGATTGGACAATGGAAATTTGAGTTTTGAAAGCGCAGAAGTCGACGTATGACTACCGTAGCAGACGACAGCAACAGCTCCTATGAAAACGCGTAGAATGATGACGGTAATCAACTTTAGAACGAAATATCTTACGTGGGACATCCACCGCTTGTACAAGAAATACTTAGGCAAGCTAAAGTACAAAGTATTGCAGAAATTGAGGAAAGCGGACGTACGACTACCGTAGCAGACGACAGCAACAGCTCCTATGAAAACGCGTAGAATGATGACGGTAATCAACTTTAGGATGAAATATCTTACGTTGGACATCCACCGCTTGTACAAAAAGTACTTAGGCAAGCTAAAGTACAAAGTATCGCAGAAATTGAGGAAAGCGGACGTACGACTACCGTAGCAGACGACAGCAACAGCTCCTATGAAAACGCGTAGAATGATGATGATAATCAACTTTAGAACGAAATATCTTACGTGGGACATCCACCGCTTGTACAAGAAATACTTAGGCAAGCTAAAGTACAAAGTATTGCAGAAATTGAGGAAAGCGGACGTACGACTACCGTAGCAGACGACAGCAACAGCTCCTATGAAAACGCGTAGAATGATGACGGTAATCAACTTTAAGACGAAATATCTTACGTTGGACATCCACCGCTTGTACAAAAAGTACTTAGGCAAGCTAAAGTACAAAGTATCGCAGAAATTGAGGAAAGCGGACGTACGACTACCGTAGCAGACGACAGCAACAGCTCCTATGAAAACGCGTAGAATGATGATAATCAACTTTAGAACGAAATATCTTACGTGGGACATCCACCGCTTGTACAAGAAATACTTAGGCAAGCTAAAGTACAAAGTATTGCAGAAATTGAGGAAGCAACAACTGGGCCATTGGGTAGCGCCACCTTTAGCTTCCAAATGCGGCGCTGGGCAGGGGCGCCTATGACACGGTTGTTATTATAATCTAGTTGAGGCTTTGTATGTATTTGTCCCTTCTATGTTGTTCCAGCCTCAGAACATCAGTTCTCTCATAATCTAGTGTGTCGTGGTCTGTCCTGCTATGGGATAATTATTACATCAGGGAGGCTGCTCCAAAGATAGTGAAGACAAGAAGGGAACTCACAACCAATGGGAGGGAGCCTGGAGCCTTTCCCCTGCAAGAGAAGCGCCACCTATCAAGAGGGTTGCTCCGTAACACTTCATTCGCAACAACATTCTCTAACAACTTGGAAGGAAAAATTGGTGGCTGAGTAATACATGGCCAAATTCCTACACAGTGTGCAAACAGTATTTTTCAATCAAGGTACATATATGGGAAAACTTGATGGCGCGTGCAATCTTAAAGGGGCACTAAAATGCAAAAACAATTTGACTTCAAATCACGTTCCACGCTACGTTAATTTTGCTTGTATTATACTAAGTGAAACATGGACTTTCATTTGAGAGAGAGAGTTGTTTTTGCATTTTAGTGCCCCTTTAATTCAATACAGCAATGCTGGCTTGCAACATGTTTCGTGTTGCGTTGTATTACTGGTGAATCCCATCGAGAGTGTGCCCCCCATTCTGTTACAGAGTGACAAGATCTGCCACAGAGTAACCAGTCCGAACACAATTGTGGTACGTCTATTAGGCTACGAATTAGAAACATCTGACTTTTTCTCAATGGCTCTTATACCTCAAAGAACAAGACAAATATAGCGCCATCCCACTCTAGCAGAAACACGAGTTGACTGAAAAACTGTTGAAAACCTTTGAAAACTGTTTCTTTATGCCCCGAAGATGCGTGAATCAATGGTACCTTCTGCTTACCTGGCAAGACGAAGAAGACGTTCCACTTCGGGAATCAGTCCTGCTTGTCAACTTGCTGCACGCCATACTAGATTGGGGTTCAGGTAGAAAGAAAAGGAACACATATGAGTAAGAGGTAATGCACGGGTGACGAGAGGTCGGGGTACCTAGAATCATTGTGGGCATTGTGGGCTGAAACTGAATTTTGTTGGGCAACTTTCACCACGTGACGCACCAGCCGTGATGACCGCACATAGCGGAATGAATCGTGCAGGTGGGATAGCTGCACGGAACTACGAGGTAGCGCAAACACTCAACGCAGGTGGAGCACTATGTTACCCACACCTAAAGCTCTGAAGGACATTCAACGCTGGTAAATTTTGAAGTGCAAAGCAAATTTCAAAAGTGCAGAATTATAATGCGAAATGTACGAACCCAGTAGCGAAAACAATCAAATTGGCAGTGCTTTGAAAAGTGGGGGGAAAGCTGCTCTCCAGACGGCAACATGACGCACAACATTGAAGCTGCCAGAATCGCAATGAGTTGTTCCACAGGAACAGCACCTCACCATTGTGTGTCTGAAGTACCGGGTTTAGACATTGCAAATCAATTAGATTTCAATTTCAATTTGAATTGAATTATATGAATTGCAAATCGCCCTTGGTGAAGACGCTCCCAAATCACAGTCATAAAATAAAGTTGTTTTGAATTACAACTCTGCAGGCACTGTGGTGCTCAGGCACCTTGAAATTTACCAGGACAAGGACATACAACTAAAAATGCGCAAGAAATTACAAAAATTCTTAGAACATCAAATGCTGTATTCTAATGTGGCTTTCTTGCCACTTATTGATATTTTACTACATACAGGAGTTCGAGCTTATTGATTTTTTACTACATACAGGAGTTCCAGTCTAACAAGATGACGATGCTGTCGTATCATCTGACATCATTTCTTAGCAAATAGAGGTCTATAGTCGCCAAATAGTTGCAAATGATACAACGCGATATACGGTTCGAATTCGGGGAGAAATCGGGTCTAACCAGAATTTGTCCCAAACTGGTTCAGGAGGAAATAGTCTCGTTTAACCCCGAAAAGTCAGACACTATCAGCAGTTTGTATACAGATACGGAAGCAAAGTTGAGCACCTTACCGTGGCCGATGTTTGGAAAGCAGCGCAGCCGGACCGGTTTGCATGCCGCGTCTCGGGCAACCTACAAGATGTGTAACCACGTGTCATTCACTCGTCCAGGGTTGCCACACAAAACAGACGACAGAAAATAGAAAGAAACTTGAGCTATCTATACAGGGTACACACTTCAGTTTTTCTTCTCCTCCAACGTTGCCGCATGTATTGGCAGTGAAATTTCGCACGGTGTGGCTTCGATACCTGCTACTGGGATCTTTTGTCAACTGCCGTTCTTGGAAATCTTTGCAACTTAGGCACTGGTGAGTCTTAACTTTCGTTATTTGTCCCAATAGTTGATTCAGTGTTCGGACATCACTGTCAACATCCTCCGCTTTATGATTTGAGGAAAATTGAGCCTCAAATTCTAAATAAAAATCGTCAATTCGACAAACTTATATGGCCTACTAACATCCATGTTACTGAAGCAGCGGATATGCTTACTATCTTTGAAGATACGGTGCTTTGAAGAGTTAAAATTTACATGCGGTATGTGTGTGCATCACGCAGTTGTATTTGGAAACACAGATTAATTTCGATGAACAGATACAGGATGAGCATTCATACTCCATGAATGTTTGTTTACCATAGTGTTCCAAAATGTGCTACAGATTACCCAGCAGGTTCCACGACTGCTCCATTTGCCTACCAAGGGGGATTCCCCTGTATGTCCCATGCACTGTTAATAACTTCAAGAAAATGTGGCTTACTGGTCGATCTGTCTCTAGACAGCTTGGTCCATTGTTCTACCTAGAAAGCATGGGACATATGAATGTACAACGATACAGAAATTCATTTTTTTCAACAAATGGTGTACTACAGGCAAAATGTGATGGATCACTACATATTATATCATTATCATTCCAAGAGATGGAAATAAAAAAAGAAACAGAACAAAATGGAGGCCAACTAGTGCATTGTAAAAATGTGAATAAGGCTTCGAGGCATAAATTAATGAGACAGCCTTAATGCAACATATGCGTAAAACAACACATTCAACTCTCCATGTACGTACATGTATTTACATGTTATGTTTCTCAATAAAGTTAATGCCAATAATGCTAGCCACCGTCTATCATGTCTGTTTCATTTTCTATGTCTTAACGTCTTGCCCTATTTATATACTAAAATAAAAACTGTAGCAAAAGGCACAGCTATATCTGTTGTTTACCATCTTAACCCGTTTGTCTAGACAAAGGGGTTAAGACGGTAAACGACAGATGGATTTCTTTATAAACAGTTTTGTAGGATTACTTCACCAGTGTTCAACCAGTTCACCAACCTGCTTCTCCTATGACCACGTAAAATATATAGTTTTGCAGGCCTGGAGGACATTCTGACAACTATCAACTGTGCCGTACATGCCAAGCGAAACAAAATACGACAGTCACAACATCAGCAGCTGATTAGATGGTGACAGCTGGGCAGCGGATTACATTACAACTAGGGTTCCTTAGCCTGGGTAAAGACAAAACATATACAACGATAAATCTGCTACATATTTGGCTTTAACCACAACAGTCGCATGTTGCGTGTGCGAGTTACTACCCAGTTACTACGCGCTCTCCTATGATCGAAGGCAATTATTGTTTGTCCCACAATTCAAATTCAGCTGTTGGCAATAGGTAAGTGACCTGCAGGGCCAGTGTGAACTGAAGAACATATGCCGAATTCGTCTCTCAGTAGGCACTGAAAACGTGGAAACCTATATAGTTAAAACCTATGAGAAATAATTAGAATGAGAGAGTGTGGTTAAACAAACACCTTGTGCCTTATGAATGCCACAAATAAAGAACGTAATAAAAGCGAGAGTGCCATGCACACATACGGCGGAAGAAGCGCCTACATCAAAAATTCAATTCAGGTGCACAAAACAGATGCTGCACACCAAAAGGAAAATAAAACAGTTATGAGAAAAAAAAAAAAAAAGATGCAGCCTTGCAACGTTTCTGAGGGACATGCCTCAGTACCTCGGGCCAGAAGAGCTGGCACAGCTTTTCCACCACTTTTTCTACCATCTCTTCCTCGGCCGAGTCGTATTTTTTACCTCCGCTACGGAAGAATGACAATACATCGAGTTCAATGCCTGGAATTACTGCAAGCGTCCAAATCAACTACGTTATTCAACAAACTACGGTGACAGTTCAACACTGGGTTGGAACTGAGGAGAGTACAGGCAATATATGCCCCTCCTGGATTGCGTGTTCAAACAAGAGTTGTAGCACGTCACTGGATCCGGGCTTTAGAGTTTCGATGCAGATAAAACTCTGCAATGTCCAAACTAGACCACCCGCTATTATTCGCACACAGGATACACATCTCGCACTGTACAATTCAACTGCATGGTGACAACATGCGGAGAATTTGCGATTTGAAAGTTGTATGACAGGCCAACCAAAGTTAGAAATTTACCTTTTACCAGCATCAGACCCATCGTCCGACAGTCCTTCGCCGAGTGCAGTCGCAGACGGCATCACTTGTCTACCCACAATTCTGTAACGAAGCAAGAAACTCCGCTCAACGACAAGTTCACTCCAAAGTAGCACATAGTATGAACAATATTGGTAGCCAATCCAATCCAATCCTGCATAATCATGATGGATGGGAGGTGGTACCGAAGATGAGCGAATTGTGTTTTCCAAAAGCGACACTCTTCTAAAAGGTCGCCCGCAGCGTCCAGGGACGAATGGTCGCCATCTTCGTACAGAAAGTGGTCCACTGCATCCACCACACTCTGGACCTGTGCTGCGGAATGGGCGTTGTACGTCTGCAAAAGTGGAATCGGTGAAGTGCAACAAATATAGTGCGTTCTGTGGGCAAGGAAAAATGAACGTAACTGATACTTTGACATTTACTGGTTCCTTTGTTAGTCGTATGGCAGAATTCTGGACCCAAGCAAGAGCTAAACGAATGCTTTCACATGCTTTCCCATGATGCCCATGCTCACTGCGTAAAACTTGCCGATAAAATTTGCAGCCCATTATAGATTTTTTTTTTCTTAGCCAGTGCTTTTACTGCTGCGATGTCTCTGCTTGAAACTCCTTGTTTCTGTTCTGCAAAACAATCGAGCAAACCGTCTCGAGAAAATATTCCCCCCCCCCCGATATCAATTTGCCAAACCACAAAACAATCCATTCGTCGATCGCTTTTATCTCAGTCACTCATCCTGATGACATCTGCCAAGGTGAGGAAGTCAAAAGGGAAAACTAGATGTGAACGTACCGTTCTCTTTTTTTCTTGGCAATGTAAAAAACTGTGACACTCTGCTGGATGAAATTTGCGCTGGGTGTGAGCACATAGCTTACTCAAGTGCCCCCCCCCCCCCCCCCCAACTGTAGTCGCAAATTAATCAACTCCACCAGACCCAGAACGTAGCAGAACGGGACGACGAAACGTAGAAGGACAAACCAGACAATAAAGTCTCCACAACACTCAGTTTTCATCAATTGCCAGTCCTTTAATCAAAGCTCCAGCCGAAGTGCTTGCCGCTGGACACACTTCGTTGATTAAACATATAAAGGTCACAATTATGAATGAACAGAAAATTGTTTTTGGTACAGAGAAAGTTTGTATACAGGACAGAGAGAGACAGAGCGAAAAAAAAAAAAAGAAAAACTGATAGCGCCTGAATGCATCAATAGCGACTGATTTCTCCGCGAATTACAGATTTTAAAAATGGCGCCCGATTTCTCAGTCCCGAATCCAGGAAAGGCGTCTAACCCAAAAAGTCAGACCTTAATTATATTGCACTCAAGGGTTTATTCACTGACATCACACCTCTGGATAGGGCTTCGAAAAGGCAAGACCGTGTAATGGTTCATACGTCCGGTGGAGCTTGTTTTAAGTTTTTGTACGCTGCCATATGTCACTTTGGACACTCTTAATAGAGACATAATTAAAGTTGCTGGGGTATCGTACAAATATCGTACGCAGAGAAACACCAAGGCATGAAAAGATGGCACTCAAAAGTAAAAATTACCTCGTCCCAAGAAGAAGTGGTTCCTGGGGTACTCACAGGTTCCCTATAAGGGAGCACAAATGAAAAGGGTTAGGTTCTATCTCACACCTGAAATAAAGGTTTCACTGGACAATCTCATTTGAAAAAAAAAAAAAAAAAAAAGAATGAAGAACAAATTTTAATTTAAGAAAGGAGGGAGAGAGAGAGAAAATAGCAGACGCATCGCATCGAGGGCAGCACGTCCACTGTTTTTACATCTACAGTTTTTACGAGCTTTTCCGGAAAATACGCATTGTGGCATGCTCTGCCGGGCATTAAAAGGTTCGTGATGTGCACATTGCACAAACATCTGCTTCCATATTATAAGTACCGGCCTGCGTGATTCCTTTAAAAACCACCCCGCTGGAGCAAAAAAAAAAACGCGAGTGGAAAGGAGGTAAGAACGTGGGGCTCGTGTTACGCAAGACTAGAGAACACATGCGATCGCGTTGCCCTGAGACGACAAGGAGACATCCCGTGCCACGACATAGAAAAAGGAGTCTACCACGCACGACCTTGCAAAGTACGACCTCCACGAGATATCTGTACAAAAAAGCAAGCCCTCTTTGTATCCGCCACACACATTTAACAACGAGTGAACAGAAAGCGAGCATTTACCTACGAAATTTAACAGACGACAAACATCGTCAACAAGACACGAATACCACAATGAGTCACCAAAAGCTGTTTTTTGATTACCCGTCCCCAGTAACGTTGGCAGTCATTCGCAGAAACGACCGTACGGATGAAAGTTTGAAAATAATGGTCGAAAATACTCACGCCGTACTGGCATCTGTCTCGACAAGGTCCGGGTCTGGATAACGAAGAACAGCTGCGAGGGCTCCACTGAAAAGACATCCGCGTGTTGGGTAACGTTCCTTACCAAAACTGGAGACAAAATCGAAAAAAAAGGAGCCTTACGCTTCGGAAACGCTTCTGCCATCTTTTAAAATCATTTTACGAGCTAATTCTGCAGCGGCGAATTATATCTGACATAAAATGCGGTCAGATGATAACCATCTGGGAGAACACGCAGAAACCCCACGCACAGATGTACACTCGCACTCTCGGTCGGATTCTATTGGATTGGCTAAGCTAAAACGGAAACCAAGGAGCCAAAAAAAGGAATGTCGTCGTCCTGACCGTCACGTGGTGGAAGCAGTGCAAGTATGAAGCTCATAAAATCAACTTGTCCAGCGAATTTTCAGGTGCAAGTGGTGATTTTGCCTTAGTCGGACGAGGACATGAATTTTGTAAATAATCAGAGAAGCATGAAGCATTGGGAGCACCATGGGGAGCATCCACGGTACCCACCAATTTTACTACCTAAATAAAACGCATAAAAAAAATCTAGAAGATACGTATAACAATAATAGTGTGACTTATACCCTTTTTCGTCTATATTTACATTTTCTCCAATCAACACTAGACAATTGTTGTTTTCGAGAATTTACGCGAGCGAACACGGGCGGCGTTGATGTCGCACCCGCTCACTCATCACGTGGTATTCTCCTACCCAATGGAAATACACAAAAACTCGAGCGCGGGTTTTGAAATGTCAAGTGAATTGCCACTTTTACCTGCTTTTACCCTTTACGATGAGAGAACAGCGACCTCTGCCAAGCAAGGTCAGTCTTGGGTAACCTCTCTTCAAGCCCGTAACCACCAACAACTGCATTGTAAATGTTGAGAATTCCTTGATTTGTGCAAATAAAAATCTCCGGTTAATTTGTGTACCGTATGTGTGCTTATTCCCTTGCCTTCATTGTGATATCTCGCCGACGTTACAAGCCGCGGCTTATCTGAAGGTGCGGCTTATGCGCTAAAGGTTTTCCCCACTGCGGGAAAAACCTGCGGCTAATACACGTGAAAATACGGTAGTAGGTCTGCAAATACGGTAGCAACAGATTTGTAGGGAACCTAGAGTAACTTCAGTAGTGTCTACATCTTAAATACTTTTGGAAGTAATTGTACCCGTTGCTCCCAAAGCTACCCACTTTCATTTTTTTGGGAGACAGAGGTCGAAAAAAAAAAAAAAGGTTAACTTCGTGTGTCTTCGATGTGTGCTATGCCAGGAGGGGTTTGTCACACACACACACACAAAAAAAAACAAAAAAAAAAACAGAAGAAACAATGCAAAAAAGGAGCAAGGCTTCAGACAAACACTTCAAAAAGATCATGGCTGCTTTCTAAAGATTTTTAAACTGGAACTTTTGAAATAAGTCTCGTTTGGAATTTTGCTGGAAATTGGAATTTCACTTGGAAAACTGAAATTTTAAAAAATTGTTGCGCAGCCATCGGTTAAAGATATGTACTGCTTGCGACAGGGTTGACTTGAATTCCCTGTCAGTAGTTCTGCAGCCCATATTCCCTTGGTTGCTCTCGGAAATATCGTTCAAATATTGTATTTAAAGAAAAACCGTACGCTGCACGCGTTTTTTACTTAAAATAAATGATCTTACAACACCTGGAGATTTGAGATGAGATAAACCACGGGGTGCTGATTTCAGAGAAGCGTGTCGCAAGCGAGGACGGATCTAGAAAAAAAAAAGGGGGGGGGGGGTCAGGCTGTCCTGACTCCCTCCTCAATTTCTGTCTTCACATAGTGTTTAATTGACCCAGTGTATTACCCAATTTAATTGACCCATGGCTAACTGACCAAGGCTGGACTCCCTCTCAGAAAAATGTTGGGTCCGCCCCTGATAGCAGACAGTACGTGAATCAATTGACCTTTCCCTGTTTGTAAACAAATGACGTCATAGTGTTCGCCAGCGCCACCAATTTGGTAGAGTTGAACTACGCTCGAAGCTAGAGGCGAACAAGTGCCCATTCGTGGAACCCATCCCTCCCCTTCCGATTTGTTTCGGTCTCAGTCTGTCTACCAACGTCATGATGACGTTTCTCGGGTAGAGGTCTATTAACAAGAACTGGTTCCTTCAAGGTGTTGCTTCCGGAGACATATGAGTTTCCCGACTCTAGTATCCCTTCCCAATATTTGGACTATATTCCTCGATTATTAAAGAAATGACCGAAGTTGGGACGTTGAACCAGTGTAAACCAAAATTCTGGTGAGCTTACGGATAGAGAAGCCTCTGGCCAAGTGCAGGTCCAAATGACCATTGAAGGATATACAGGGTGTTTCTTTTTATCTGCAACAAATTTCCATAAAAAGGGGAGTTGCTTATTAGGACGCTTTCACTTTTGTCGGGCTGTTACTACGAAACCGTACTTTTTTTTTGCTCAGTTAGGAGACTAATTAACAGATATTTTAATCGACTTTTTAATTATTGACTTTAGGGAGCACATTGCAATTGCGTTATTACAGCCTCATGTCCACATAATGTGCTTGAGGCACTGATGAAGCACAAAAGTAGTCACAGCGCGCCCTAGGGACCTAAGTATTTGACCGCTATCGTCTACTGTAAACCGCAAGTGGTCGGCAAAAGAGCGTCAGTGACGTCTTTTCTTCTTCATGCGTTCGGAGTCGATAGCCGTATCACTCCTTTCATTCTGCTGCGCACGGCTCTCACCCTTCCCCGGTACGATAAGCGCTGATATGTAGCGGTGATGTACTGTTGGGGACACGGTAGTCTAAAATCTCCAGCCCGTGGCCGAGCAGTCCCCTATCGGCGATGTCGCACACGAAGGAACTATACCAATACAGATTCCGAGGTAAGGCCATGCAGCGCCACCTGTCAGGAGAGAGTACCTGAACCTGAACCATTGCATACTCGGCGTCGTCTGCTAGGAAGAGCAGTTGAGCGCGGCCTCCCCTCGGGGGGGTATTGGTATAGTTCCTTCGTGCACGACATGGCCGGTAGGGGGACTGCTCGGCCACGGGCTGGAGATTTTAGACAACCGTGTCCCAAACAGTACAAAGCTCCTTGCAAGCAAAAAATAAAACAAGAAAATGGAGATCGTGAGACATACCGCGAAAAGGGTTTGCCTGAATTGCGTGTGACGTCTTTCCGTGACGTTAAGTGAGGGCGGAGATATCGATGTCACTGTCGCTCCTTTGCCGATCACTTGCTATTCACAGCAGACGACGGAAGTAAAATACTTAGGTCTGTATATAGCGCGAGCTGTGATTACTTTTGTGCTTCATCAGTGGTTCGAGCGCATCATGTGGAGATCAGGCTTTAATAAATAATTAATTAATATTGACTAAAGTCAATAATTAAAAAGTTGATTAAAATATCTCTGTTAATTAGCCCCTTGATTGAGAAAAAAAAATACTGTTTCCTAGTAGCAGCCCCGTCGACTAATCCAATTATAAAAGTAAAAGTGTCCTAAGGCAACTCCCATTTTTATGAAAATTTGTTGCAGCTAAAAAGAAACACCCTGCATAATTCTTGTCCGGTTTGTCTCGTCTCTCTCGTGTCTTGTCTCTTCCCTCCGACTCAAAGAATTATGCTTCCCTCATCGAATATACACCAGGTCACTTGTACTCTTCTTTTGTGACCATTGACTCATTTTACGTCAGGCGAGACAAGGAGGTCCCATCGGCTTCATGCATTTTTATTATTTTTATATGTTTGGAAGCCCATCACATACTATTAGAATCGAAGAGTTCGAGGTCTACACTCTTAAAAAAAAAGGGTGTACTTTAATTCCTTTTCCTTGCCACATATACCACTCCCCTTTGGAGAGTACAATTATTACTCTCAAAAAGGAGTCTCCCCACTCCCTGAAGGGAGTGAGGAGACCCCTTAACTCCCTCCCGGAGAATAATTGTACACTCCAAAGGGAGTCATATATGTGGCAAGGGTGTACACCCAAGAAGGAGTTACTGTACACACTTTTTTTAAAGAGTGTAGCCGCAGTGCAGAGCAGCTGCACGGTACATTCTTGTGTGAGGTGGTGAAGTACCAGCGTTGAAAAGTGTCTGAGTCTGCAAATCTGTCCATTGCAACTATCATTTCGAACAGTTGAATGACTTCGTACAAGAGAAGTGTTCCTAGTGAGTGAGCAAGTGGATGCCTCAGCGATGACACTGACGACAGAGGTGCATGCCGCTGGGCTGGAAATAAAAACAACTTTGCTCCGAGCTGTCGAGGTCAAGATGTGTGCGTGTCCTGTTGATTGAGAAGAACTGCACAGGAGAAAAACGGCGCTGAGGTTCCTCTCTTACGCCTATCAAAGGAATCCACCACGTCGGAAAATTCGAGCATTCGAGCGAGTTCCCGTATGGAGACTTTCATGGGAAATGAGTCAGAACGTATGCGAAAGTGTGTCAAAATAGTTATTTCCTGGAGATTTCCTCTCGTTTCAACTATTTTTCTTGCTCTCTGGCTGTTTCCCTTTCGTTTTAAACATTGAGGCGGCATACTTCCCCTTTCAAAAATCCCGAGTACGCGAGTGTCCACTAAGAACCCCTCCCTTCTCCTTCTGTAAAAAAGAACTAAAATAGACGAAGAAGAAAAAAACTATATTCCAGGCATTTAGCAGTCCCTCGTTCACGAGAGACATGAGAGATACGAACATGCGCTATGATCTGTTTGAGCACACTTATTCCGGAAGCAATTGCAAGCATGAAAGGACACACTAATTGCGCCGGGACGGAGGTTGCAGACGACGGCAGGTGAGAGAGTTCTCCCGCACCCGCCAGAGCGCGCCACGTCTGTTCAGTTGGCTCACCTGGTGTACCTCCCTCCCCTCTCCCAGAGTTTGTTCATCTGCGTACCTCATTGTTGTGTCCGTCCTGCCGTCGGACAAGCACAGTTTTTGCGGATACACTGCAACGTGAATATGAACCGAGGGATTTTGCTTTGCCAACGGGTAACTTCGCAATCTCGGTAAGTGAAGCGAGACTTTGTCCCGGCAAAACTTTTTTTCGCCCGATGTTGATAGTTTCCCTGCAGTTTGAATCGGCGGGGTGAGCAAACGTCAGTTGGTCCGGACGGCGTTGAGGCGGACAATGATCTTGCGCGTGTGCGAGAAGGAAATCGCAGTCAGTACGCACGTTTAGCGTTCTACGAACTCACGATTATTCTGGTACAAATTCATTTGTCGTGCGTTCGCTCATGGAGATTTTAAAATATACTCTCACAAAGTTTTATGCTCCGTTTTAATGAGTAAGCTTCGGCTCAATACACACGGCAGAGGGATGTCTGCGGGTTTGTCATTTCACGCGCGTGAAACTCTTATTTCTTGCCCAGTTCAAGTTTGGGAGGCGCATAAATACTAACTCGGCACAATTCCCCATGAAGTCGACCCAGAACGTACAATCTCCCAGCAGCAATATCCCGTTACACCGGCAGGCCAACCTCTCAAGCTAACGCCACACAACTTGTATCTTCATTATATGTTTTGCATGGAAGCGAGCGACTCAAAGTAATGATTTCACGGGCAGCGTGCATGCTTCAGTGTACGGTCGTTACAAAGATTCTAGGCACGGTTTGGGGGGGGGATTTGTCGTGCAGGATGTTCAGGACGTAGAGAGAGAGAGAAAAAATATTGAGAAGTAGAAGAAAAATCACGTAACTATACGCCAGGAGGTATAGCAAGCGAGGCATTTCCCACGACACTTCGCATTAATGTTTTTCTCGGTCATCTTCATATGACGCGCTCTGTTATATAGGCGGATTTTCTTAAAATTTTATTTCGATACCTTATAATGTAAAATAGCGCGTCTTTCAATTCTGCAAAATTGAAATTCTCTTTTCGACGATAATATATCCAGCTGTGTCACAAAAAAAAAAAAAAAGAAAAACGAAAGTAACGTAACAAAATCTACATTTTGCGGTTTTACGTCGCGAACAAGCTATAGGACCCAGTTCGTCTGCGCAGCACACTGTTCTTGACGAGAGAGAACTTATTACAGAGAGTCCGCAACCCTTGCAATAAGAAAGAGAACAAGTTGCCAACCGAAGCGTGACGTTCAGACAAAAAAAAAAAAAAAAAAAAAAGACTGAGCGAAAAAGCAAAAGCGCACGGGAGCAACCTCACGAGGTAGCAAAAAGTCTTTAAGTCCCATAGCAATATCTCCTTCATTACGATTTCTATTCGACAACGCTAGATGCATGCATGCGAGGAAAGTGCGGGGACAATGCAGTTATCATTATCATCATCATCATAAAGAGAGTGAAAAAGAAGCACAAAGCGGACGGGACCGTTGACCGCCTCTTCAATGGCGAACAGTCGCTCCATCCTATTCGGACCGCCCTCATCAAGGTGCTTCTTCGACACTAAACTAGTGTCGGGGGGAAAAAAAAAATATATCGGGTCAGAGAGGCTCTACAGGTCATTTATGATATGCATAAAAAGTCGGTCAATTCAGGCAAAATTCTCGGAGGTCAGGCAAGGTGAGAAGATAGTCGTTGCGCGTGCTTCCAGACGTGCCAAGGATTTCTATGTAGTCTATGTGGTGGGAGTATCATATGCGTCCTGGGCAGACTTCGCAGTGAACTGTGTGCCGACATTTGTCAAAAAGCGTCTGAGGAAAACCAAGGGAAACGTTCTAGCACTGTAGATATGTGGGGTAGTTGGTAACATGGTGGTGTAGACATATCGAACGAGAACATATCGAATGGGAACAGTTTCTTTACAATTTTACAGTATTTACACTGTGTCTGTCAGTATTTACGTGTGCACGGGAGCTGGTCGTATTGACAGTTGGTGGCAGCCTGGTGATGACGGATACGCCTTGCTCTTGAAGACTCTGGCACGGCTGCACGAACGTTGGGGACATTCCTCGGCGCCGTCTTCAGCAGCTTTGCCAGAGTTCTGCATGAACGAGCAGCGCTGAGTACGGTGGCGTGTGCTCGAAGCACCTTCAGCAACTGCGTGAGCGGACGGGTAGCTGAGAACGAAGCACAGCGTCTCACCACGCTGTGCATTCACGCCCAGCTGTAGATGAGAATGGTATATGACATGGCAGCGATGTAACATTGCTCTTACTGGTCCGCTGAGGTTCTGGACGTTGGGACATCTTGCCCTACAGTATAGTTGTTACAGAGAGATATAAGCGATTAACAATGGAGACGGATTAGAAAATATAACGGCGTATCGTTCAACGTGTGTACGCAACAAACGGCGAAGTTTTGCTTTTAGAGTATGGAGTTCGCAGGAAGCCCAGGTGAATGAATAGGACACAGTGAATTCAGTGTTTGGCCTAATTTCAGTCCTCGTTTTTGTCCGCGCATGCGTGTAAATGCATGTGCTAGAGAGAGCTACTTGATGCACGGGTGAACATTTAAGAAAAGAGAAAGATATACGTATAGAGGCCCTTCAGACGAGGGCTTGGTCACCCACGCACCTTTATTAGGTTCCTAATTGAGCACAGCCATCCAGTTATGTTGAGCCACTACGTGGCTTATATCTACATATAAGCAGCATTACCAGTACGGTATACTAGGAGCTGCAACTGTCATAACCGGTCTGCAAGTCCAGTTGTGTGCGGAAACCACGCGAGAGCGTGCGTGCAGACGTTGCTCGACTGGTCAGCATCTTCAAATCCTTTAGGTCACGAAATGCGGGAGGGCGAGTCGTGCGGTATCGGATTTAACAGTGCGGCGACTGTCTTCTTGGTATTCGGTAGTTCATACGGAACGCTCAGAAGTCAGGAGTTCTTGGAAGAAGTTCCTGGCAAACGAGAGTTGGGATGGCTCACAAATTAGAGTCATACCATAGTTAGTAACTGTCGAAGCCCATAGAAAACCCAACGATGCGGTGGGAGTTAAATGGAGGAAGCTCCTACATATCGAATAGGAGACGGAGGGGCCCCTGATATATCGAATAGGAGAGTGTTCGGTTTCATTGATAGGACTGATTGAGAATTCGGCGATACGGTGGGGATAAATTGAGGAAGCTCCCACATATCGAATAGGAGACCGAGGAAGACCCGATATACCGCATAGGAGAGTGTTTGGTTTGATTGACTGTTTGAAAAATTCGGCTATACGGCGGGGGAAAGTGGTTGAAGCTCCGACATATCGAATAGGAGACTGAGGGAGTCCCGATATATCGAATAGGAGAGTGTTTGATTTTAGAGATTTTGAGTGTCTGTTTGAAAATACGGCGACACGGTGGAGGAAAATGAAGGAAGCTACCACATATCGAATAGGAGACGGAGTGAGCCCCGATATATCGAATAAGAGAGTGTTTGATTTGAGTGATTTTGAGTGTCAGCTCGAAAATTCGGCGACACGGTGGGGGAAAGTGAAGGAAGCTCCCACATATCGAATAGGAGACGGAGGGAGCCCCGATATATCGAATAAGAGAGTGTTTGATTTGAGTGATTTTGAGTGTCAGTTCGAAAATTCGGCGACACGGTGGGGGAAAGTGAAGGAAGCTCCCACATATCGAATAGGAGACGGAGGGAGCCCCGATATATCGAATAAGAGAGTGTTTGATTTGAGTGATTTTGAGTGTCTGTTTGAAAATTCGGCGACACGGTGGGGGAAAGTGAAGGAAGCTCCCACATATCGAATAGGAGACGGAGGGAGCCCCGATATATCGAATAAGAGAGTGTTTGATTTGAGTGATTTTGAGTGTCAGTTCGAAAATTCGGCGACACGGTGGGGGAAAGTGAAGGAAGCTCCCACATATCGAATAGGAGACGGAGGGAGCCCCGATATACCGAATAGGAGACTGTTTCATTGCTCTGCCCAGCAGAAGGACAGTCTCGTGTTAGAAACGAAAACGGCTACCCATCCGGGAGTCTCCTCCGTCCATATTTGGCACATGACTTTCTTCGGTTCTGTGCCAACTATACCCTCTAGTGGACACAATTGATGAAAGTTCGTCGTCGCGCGACAATGTTACAGGATAGAGTACACCACTTAAAACGATATTTGGAGTGGAGCTTTTCTCGCTTGTTTGTCATGTTCCCCGTACGTGTCGTGGCAGGTCTGGAGACAAAATGGGCAGCGTTTAAGGAATAATTGGAGCGGTGACAGCCGCTTACACAAGGTTGGTTGTTACACACGCGGCCATCGTCTAAAATTATCTCCTTCCATTGTGGTTCTAAGAAAGTGAATGCGGGCTAGCCATACGAAGAGAATGACAGACAAGGGCGCAACGAACGCTTTAATTTCTAGGTCGGGGATGCACCGGCTTTACACTTCCACGCGACAGGTGGTTCGCACGTCGACACCGATGCTGTTGGACAAGTTCGATTCCTTTGATGCGTCTGTCACACCGAACAGCTGGGCTACCCGTGAAACGGAGCAGTCGGGGGAAACCGCTGGTCCCCGTTTTTCATGGCGCGACTGCCGTTGCAAAATGCAAAGGGGCTTTGTTAGTTCTATTTGGGAACGGAAGCGAAACCTTAAAAAAAAAAAGAGAGAGAGAGAGAGAGAGAGAGAGAGAGAGAGAGAGAGATGTCGGAAACGAGAGTGAGCAGCCCTACCAAGCAGAAAGCGGAAGTGGGGTCGAAAGCGGAGAGGAGGAAACAAGGAGCTCTAGAGGGGTTCGAGTTCTTTGTAGGGGAGGGGGTGTTCATTCATTGCAGGAAGTTGTGGAGGTGAAGTCTGTCACGGCTTCTTCTTCTTTCTTTTTTCTTTTTAAGAGTGGAAGAAGTCTGATACAGATGTGTGCTTGTGTTCATTAGTCTTCTTGAGCCTATGAACCACAGCATACCTACATTCCATTACACAAAAAACAGCAACTTTATTTTAGTGATGTTGATTGGGGAGTTTCATCGCCAGGGTCGATACTCTATTCCATTGCTGGCGCTAGTGTAGTGAAATGGAATAATGAGTCGCCTCACTGTGAGGGCCGAAGGCCTACGGTGTCCAAAAAGTTTAGAAGTACTTTTAGGGCAGCACTTGGTGGGCTGGATTTGGGCCATGGACGAAGCAGTTCTGACATAATGAGAGGGCGAGAGTCCCGCTGATTTAGAAACACTGAAGGTGTGGATCTGAAAGGTTGGTATAGGGCGCGCAATAGAGAAGGATCTAGATCTCTAGATCTTCCAGATCACCGCAGTGACGGCACCTTGGAGAGTCAACTTGTTGCAAGTGGTAACGCCACTGAGCTGTGAATGCAAATGACCCTTCACTCTCTAAGAAAGCACACTCCCGTTGCTTCCGCGATGTTATCTCCGTCGGTCCTCTCGTTGTCCGGGGTGGTCTGTATAGCGTCTATGTACGGCGAGAAGGGTCATTGCCGAGTCTCTGTATGCAAGCAGAGAGTCGTCTCACTATATGCATTTAGGAGGGAAGCATAACCATCAAGATTATAGTTAGGGAGCGACTTTTTCGGGTTAAATCCCTTTCTCAGATTCCGAGGGGTGAGGGGTGGGGTAAAAATCGGGCGCTATTTTAAAATCTGTAATTCGGAGATAAATCGGGCGATAATTGTGCCTTCGGGTGTTATCGAGTGTTTTTGTTTCTCCTCTTGTCTAATAACTCCTTTCCTAATCTCTCTCTCTCTCTCTTTTTTTTGCGGGGTCGTGACCTTCCAGCGGTAATTCCCGAAGGCATATGGACAGTGTTTACATACATGGGTGTATTGCTGGGAACGTATAAGTGACCCATTCTTACATGTAGTTACACGTAGCGACCTTTGTTCGTCTTCGGTGAAAACGTCACTTGCGGATTTCATAGTGACTGGAATTCGGGGAGAAATCGGGTTTAACCCGAATTGGTCGGAGGTCAGTTCGGGGGGGAATAACCGGGCGGAATCGAGTTTAACCCGAAAAAGTCGCTCCCTAATTATAGTGTACAATTCTCTAATGTGTATTCTCGTTTCCAGCCAGTTACCGTATGCGATTATGTCACGAGTATGAATGTGAGAGATCACTGTAAACTGAAAAACACCCTTATTGGTGTAAATGGCTTGTCCTATAACTGACACCTCTTTTTACACCATATGGTCTTAGAACACCCTTTTCAGAGGGTGTATTCTGTGTAAGACACCCTTTGAAAGGGTGCTTTTCCTTGAAAATGCCTTCTTTTGCACCCTTTAGACACCCTTTTAGGAGGGTGTTTAACAACTTGACACCCTCCTAAAAGGGTGTTTAAAGGGTGCAAAAGAAAGCATTTTCAAGGAAAAGCACTTTTTCAAAGGGTGTCTTACACAGAATACACCCTCTGAAAAGGGTGTTCTAAGACCATATGATGTAAAAAGAGGTGTCAGTTATAGGACAAGCCATTTACACCCATAAGGGTGCTTTTCAGTTTACAGTGATATTGCACGTATAAGAAGTCTTTCCCACTGTCTTTCTTTTTCGCTTTGTCGCAGCAGTGGCAACCTACTAGTTCCGTGTCTTTGTTTCCCTGCAGTCTCGCGCAATGGGCGCTCAATTAACCTTCACCTTCCGCTGAAGTCGACCCTAACCGTTTTGAAGGCTCTTGAATGTCACGGAGACGCCAGGGTGGCCGACTGGCATTCTGAGCTCAATTACGAGCTCGAACGAAAAAGTCCGCTGGAAAGGTCCAGCTGGAGTACGTGGGCTATCACGCCTTCCCTCCTCGTATATGGAACGAGCTGGTAACCCGCGAAGTGTTCAAGTTACTTGTTTTTTTTTAAATTCCGTGTCAGCGCCGCGAAGCAACTATGGCTATGAGCGGCGTATAGACGTGGACAGATGAAGAGAGGACAGCAGGAAGGAGTGGGGGACAGGGGGGTTAGTATGCGTCCTGGGCCGACTTCAAGGGGAACTGTGCCGACATTCGTCTGGAAAGTCTTCGGAAAACCCAGGGAAAACCTCAGACAGCACAGCCGGTGACAGGATTCGAACCTGTGTCACCTCCCAGTCTCGGCGTGCAAAGCGATCACTCTAACCACTATGCCATGGGAGCTGGTCAAGTTAATTGTGTGAGTGGATCTAGAGATAAGCTACGATTGCAAAACAAGTTTTGTTTGATGAACCTTTGCTGCCGCAACGCGCGGCCCTCTGTGAAGACCAGTAGAACGCCCGAGAGACGAAAAGATAACCATTACCTAGCAGTTCAGTGCATCTGAGTGAAGTGTTCCCACGTGTTCGGAAAGACGCTTTCGGTAATCGTGCAACTCCTCGAACTAATGGATCTCAGAGGGAGCGCTTCGCTTTCATAGAAGACATCCCGTAAATACTGACTATATGCACCCGATGACATTGTACGAACATTTTCAAATTGTTGCTGAACCATCTCTTTGCGACCTTTTGGAGCCTTGGAAGTTACACATTTTAGGAAAAGTGTTTCAGAAGCGTACAGAATGCCAACGTTTAAAATGGCGGTTGAACGAGACGTCGTTTGTGTCCAAATCCCATGATTCTCATCGTCAAATCATATCAACAACCAAACACTAAGCGGAACAAAGTGAACAACGTGATCAGTTGCAGAGCTCTTGTAGAAGGCAGGCCAGTCTAAAGGAGGTGACTTCGTTTCTCTTGACAGTGCAGTCACTATAGAAACTACGACCTGAGGACTCAACCACAGAACGGACCCTTAATCTCCACTTCTGTCGCTTTCTCCTGGAACTGGTTATGTTCCAAAATGGGGAATGTTCTTCAACGAGTGCCTTAGTTGATAATGCTGACGGGAACAAGAAAAAAAGTGCCTCAGTTCTTCTCTGAAAAGGCGAGATGACTCTAACAATGTACATATAGATGAACCCTTCTGCAGCAATTCCTGCTGATCATCCTCGTGTGCCGTGAGCGCAATCATTGTCCTAGAAAGTCACGCAAACAAACGGCGCTCCGATAAACGGTGATGAATGAAGAATGATGAACAATACCGTTCCGCGAACAATGACCGTGCGGGGGCCGCCATTCAGTTGCCCTGCATCTCTGAAGACTCATGCATGGAGAAACGTTCTTCCGGTGGCATGCTAAGTGCGTCCCTCCCGCGCTGCAAGATTATAACCGAGGTCTTGTCTATCGAATGCCATCCGAATACACACCTCACTAGCAATACCACAGGGTTAGAATACGGGTGCAGCTCTCCAATACTTCCACTCTTATCTATGCCTGGGCACGAACTCGTGTCTGCGAATCGAATGCGAAACCAGGCACGCTTCAACAATGAGTTCGTCGTCGTCGGTTGGGACAAAAAAAAAAAATCAAAGACATCTCGGAAATACGGGCTTCAAAAAACATGTGGGGACACGCCTATAGCGTCTTTAGGATGCACACTGTGGAAGTCCTTCTTTCTTCTTACCCACTGGAAGTTTTCCTCCTCCTGAATAGTAGTGGTAAAGAACGCCTTGCAAGCTATTATGTTTTCCTTTCTAATATCTCAGCACGTGCTACGAGGCAGCCTGCATAGGAGGATCAGTTGCCAATGTGTGTCCAACTGCTGATCACACGGTTGCGGGTTCGAAGGGTGTGATCCAAATCAGCATCAACATCATAATCCATCGCGTGACATCATATTCATTTAACATCATCATGACATCACACTATCACTGAACATCACATGGCGGTGGTGGTGGTGGTGATAGGGCTTGCCGTTGTCGGCCTCACGTATGTGGGCAACGTCACGACTGACGCCCTGAGGGAATGTGCGTCCTGGGCCGACTTCTAAGGGAACTGTGTCTACATATGTCTGAAAGCGTCTGAGGAAAACCCAGGAAAAACCCCAGACAGCACAGCCGGCACTGGGATTCGAACCCGGGTACCTCCCAGTCTGAACATCACATCATTCTCCATAATGCCATGGTGATGGCCATCAGCAGTGACCACCAGTCGTCGCCTGTGATCACCAGTTTCTCGCGACGTATACCCCACTCATGTCTATTATCATCTCCACGAGGTGTCGCACTGTTGACGGATCGGACGTCGTCTGTTGACTATTTTGCGCGACGCACGCGCGGCTGTTGTTGTCGTCGAGGAGGGAAATTGTATAAGATTGCATTCTGGAAGCCCCCCGTGCCGTGGGAACGGGTCACGCGGCGACAAACGGGTCCAGCACAATGTGCATCGACAAATTCAAGGACATGCGCTTCTTCCTCGTCGTCGCCAGTGTTGCATGGACAAGGATCGTCAATTGAGAAGAGAAATGGGACGGCAACCATATTGAAAAGAGGCAAGGTGAACCGGTCACTCACTCCCTGGGAAGAGCCGCTCAACGGGATCTGCCGGTGGTGGCCTCCTTTCGAGATTGTTTTCTCGGATGACCCCGGCGTCCCGTCGTGACCGCTCGCGCCGCCAACTCTTCCGCAGCTGCTCATCCGATCACGCAGGGCGGATCCGTTACAAAAGCCATTGAGGAGGCAGCGAAAACTGTCGCCTTACATATTCGATGATTACGATATCGGACAATACCATTGTTGCACTTGGAAATCTTTCACCTCCTTTGGATTTCATTCGTGAGGGAATTCATGCCCGTCCGCATTCGTTCTTCGTTGCCACGATCGGCAGCCCCGAAGATTCAGAAGGCGCCTGAAGAGTCTCCCGGTGCTAAAGGCAGATAGGATTTCTGTTAGAATAATATATGATATCTTCATGTGTAAACAAACAACTGTGTAGTACAAAAGTCAGCAGAGACAGGCACAAAATTCAGGAGGTAAAACAAGTGACAATTCCAGACATTGCGGACTCGCTTGTGGGCAACAGACATTGTCGAGACGTGTCCAATGTATGCCGTTCGGAAAAGGATGTCATTTTGGGCGGTTCACGGCCCACTCGACGTATTGTTGCACAAAACGTGTGCTGTGGCGCCCCTGGTGGCGTTCGACGTTACTGTGCAGCTTGTATGTCTAGAGTCACGATCGTACAAGTTTCATCGACACATTCGTTTCCAATATTGCCTGGAGACGTACTATAACCCAAATAATTATCGGTAGCTATTGTATGCTGTAGTTAGTAGGGCCCACTACCAATATATTTCAACGGGGACCTACTTCTTTACATCAATGCGCAAACCGAAAACTTAACGGAACAGGCGGCGCATTGTGATGCAGACGACAGTCCGCCCCCTATGGCTGGCGTCTTCAAGTTCAGCACTGAATGGGTTCCAGATAACATCTGTGCGTACCGTTGTAAACTTTATAGTTTCGCTCGTAAATATTTTATTCCGTAACGCAACGTAATGTCGGTGGCTATTTTGGTGTTTAGATTGTGTAACTTACCCCGGATCCGTTTTCCCGAGTCTCCTAGCGTCACGCAGAGGTCGTTCAAATCGTACACGGCAGAATCCAGTCTCTGAAGTGTAGCTTCTACAACAGCGCGACGCCTCATTTAATTACCCCGGGGAAAATTAACCTCTCGTCGAGGGAGTCGCTAAAAAATGTCACGTCACGTGTCAGGGAGGAGCACTGGTTGATCGACCTTCAGGTCAGACATGCACTAGAGGCGGTCAACTGTGACCGCCGTACATATAGGATACGGAACGTTTTCGGGGAAGTTATATCGTCACAAGGATTTTTCAACACGAAGATAGGAAAGGCTTCTTGATGCAGGACGTGCACGTAAATTGCTGTGCGTGCGCGAAGGAAGTTAGTTAAGACACGCCGAGATGATTGCTGCCGCTATCAGCAAGTTGTAGACTTTTCCTGGAGCACCGTGAATCGTTGCTATATACCTTCCTGAGCCGCATTTCCTGAAAAGCTTTCTTGGGTTCATATCCTTAACGGAATTCGTCGATATAAATTTTCAAGCAAACAATTAATCAATTATTAATAATTACCAATCAATCCGCACCCCAACAAAGCACCTTATACGGATGCAGTTTCTTCACCTCTCTGTTTTCCCATCCTCCTAGCTGTTGACCTACAATACCCGTGAACCCTTAACGCATCATCCCTATAAGACCTTACATATCGTGCCAATGATGAAGACGGTGCCCAGAAGAAGAACAGTCTCTGTTCGAAATATCGGCGACTCTCGTCCTCTCTCTCTCTTTCTCTATTTTTTTTTTAAATTTTATTTTCGACTCATCAACTTATCTCGTCCTGGACGTGCACTTCTCATAACATAATCAAAGGTACAGGTCTTCCGAAGCGGAGGTGACTTGTCTCGCCGAACCTACCTCGGGATCAAAGGAGGGCTGGTCGGATACTCCCTGATTCCCATCCAATTCCCATCCCATAGCACTGAAGGTCATTTGTGCTTTCAGTTGATATTAACGCGCAGTTTCGTAGAGGAACAGGGACCCGTGTCCGCTTACTGACCCTAAAGTTCCAAGGTCCGAACCCAGTGGAGGGCGCCGCATCTTGGTGGTGAGCCGAAATACAGTGAACCCTCGTTAATATGACCCCCGATAATCTGACATACTCGCTTTACGACCATACTCCTGGGGAACAATGCAGTGCAAACCTCTGCAAATCCCCCCGTTAATATGACAATTCCGCATTATGACCAAAATTTTCGGGAACGACCATGGTCATAATAACGAGGGTTCACTGTATCTGCTCCAGACGCGCAAAATCAATCAACGCGGAGAAGACCATCCTCGCGGCACTCATGATCACAGTTGCCCCGCGGCGAAAAACCACGATTTATTTAAATATTTTAAGTTAACAACCGATCAGGATTCCTTCCTACTAGTCCTCCTCTGCCTCCTACTACAGTGAACCCTCGTTATTATGACCATGGTCGTTCCCGAAAATTTTGGTCATAATGCGGAATTGTCATATTAACGGGGGGATTTGCAGAGGTTTGCACTGCATTGTTCCCCAGGAGTATGGTCGTAAAGCGAGTATGTCAGATTATCGGGGGTCATATTAACGAGGGTTCACTGTATATATAACTACTCCTTTGCCGCGTTTTCGTTCGGGCTGACACAGCGTGATTCAGCGAACACTGGCGATTCTGCAGGGAAGCCCGAAATCAGGGTACTTGTACCCATAACGTTTCAAGGAGCCCCTTTAAGGAAAGGCTCGTGATGCGCGCCGTCCGTGTGGTATTCCAATTAGGGCGATGAACAGGTTGAGCCAGTTGCGCCATTCAGATGGGATGCGCGATGGCCTTTGTGTTCTCTCGTTAGGCTTAACAATGTCCGGCCGAACGAAATAGCGCGTTGCCACAGCGTCAATTGTATCGCGTTTTCACTTTTTTAATTGTGGGCCCGCTCGGCCAATTAGCGTTCCCCTGGCACGTCGCTATTCTTAACCTTGACGCGACTCCGTTCCCAGAGGAATCGTGGACATTTCAGGGCAGCGCTCGCGGGGGTGGAAGCAGATGATGACGGTGCCACCGGCTAACGGGAAAAAAAAAAAAAGCGCCGGTCATCTCCAACCGGTCGCGTTCTGTACCACGGACATCGTATACGTACAGTCTCGTTGTGGTGTGCCCCAGCAGCCCTACCGTGTGGACCTACAGAACATCCTCTGGTTCGTGGTAGATCCAAGGTCGTACTGAAGACTGGAAGGTGTTAGGTTCGAATCCTACCACCAGCTGCGATGTCTTGAATTCTATCTTTGTCTTCCAACAGACATTCCAGAAGGACTTCGGCGCGATTCTCTTTGCTCTCCGTCCGGGACAGGTACTATAACCTCCCGTGTCCTTGTATCTGTCGACGCCGTCACTCCGCTGACAGCTACAACTGCTTTGCGGTGCAGAAATCTCTTGTAGGAAGTCGAAGGTCGCGTTTGACAAAGTACCACGTCGATAACTGTGTAGTTTAAGAAGACGGGTGACACACCCGTTCATCAGTGACGTATATATAAACTAAGCGGTGGTTCTACAGGTATCTCACCATGAAGTACAGAAGATGACAATGATAATTCGGCGATAATTCGAAGAATATGATAATTCGATAACTATGATCATGAATGTCACCACGGTGGTCGTTCCGCGGATTAATTTTAACCATCCGATGGTTCTTTAAAACGCGCTCTACGACACACCGAATTTAAACGTCCCTCGCGGAAGACAACGTGTCCAAGCAACTCGTATAGCCCGCCACCAAGTTGCTGGCGTCCTCGACCGGAATCGATCCCACTACCTTGAGACCAGGAGGCGGACACGCTCGACTTGCAGAAGACAAAGGCTAGCTATATTCTCATATGGCATCTTCAAAGGCTCCATCTTCAGAACGAACAGACCTCCTTTAAGATTGCCGCATTTTTCTTCTCTCGAAGGTCCCATTCCGCGGCCGTTCGTTGGACCTGACTCTGTCTCTTGTATAGTCTATATGATGGCCGCGAAAAGCGCGAGAAAAACAAGAAAAAAGCCAGGAGGGGCGTTTTCTCTGGAATAATCATCCGGCTCCATAGAGAGGTGCACTTCTTGCATAGAGAGACGGGTCATTGCAACCTACTATATTGTAGAGGGAGGAGAGAAAATGGTTGCTTTCTTACAATAGCTCTTCTCTATATCGTAAGGGGAAGAGAGAGAGAGAGAGAGAGAGAGAGAAAAGAAAACTGTTTTTTCAACATCGCCGTTTCCTGCTCGCGAGTGAGGAATTTTTTCGCAGAACAGAATTGTGCCGCGCCACTTGATCGAGAGGGTGAGCTCCCTTTCTAAATTTAGACCGAATTAATGCCGCCAATGTGGAACAAAGAGCGTGTGGGTTGGCTACGGAGGCACGCCGTTTCGTGCTAGGTTCCATACTACGGATATTTCTACGTTCGCTTTAACTGTTTTGTCTCTCTTTCCCTCTCTCTTTTTTAAGATTCCTCCGAATGCATCTGGAATGTTCCGGGAAAGAGGCGAACGAGATTGGCCATCGACTTTTCCTCGTGTAAATTGCTCAAGGAACAGTGATGTCCTGCACAGTACTGGTGATCGAAGAGTGTGCCTGGCCAGAGAGTGTGGAGTAGGCAGGCGTTTAAGGAGGGGTTAGCGTAGGTTTGTTTGCTTGCCACTCCTGAAGTCCAGGTCTACAGGAGCCATATCAAGCACTCTTTTGATCCATTAAATAAAGTGCACCCCAACAACACCGAATATCCTCTGGATGTACGAATAATGTCCAAAACGAATTCGTACGTCCGACGAACATCTGAGGGATATCCATCGGACGTACGAATTCGTTAGGACATTATTCGTACATCCAGAGGATATTCGGTGCTGTTGGGGCACCGATCGATGCCACAGATAGACAAACCGACGTTATAGCATTCATCTATCTATAAGAGGACTTCCGTCGGGTGAAGAAAGTTGTGGGATTTGGCACATGTAACTGGGTACATTACCCAATACAGATCCAAAACAAATGTGTTTTTGGCAGGCTGTGACTGGATGCGCCATGGGACGATGCGGCTGGCACTGCTTCCACTCTTCATCGCCATCAGGGCGCTTCTTGCCGCTGCTGGTAGGTGGCACGCCGTAGTGTACAATAGCACGCTATAATACAGTATAGTACCGTATAAGCAACCAATGTACCGTTTCAGGCGGTGGCAACAAATTCCCCAGGTTCGCTCTGGGAGGCATCAGTGAGATCGTAGTGCGTGTCAAGGAAGGACCCACACCTTTAGGTAAGCGACTCATACCGGCCTACGATCATGCGTATATATACGTAAATTCACAAGAGCCACATCTCCACGGAATATTCTAGCGGAAGGAAGTTCTGCCGCGTCTTATGTCGAACATTCGCACTGACTGCAGACGACCGCATCGGTCCTCTCGTCTGCCACGAAGGCACATGTCGTCTGCTACGAGAACGAAGGGACATGACGTTGGGTGCTCGTGCACACGTGACAGCAGAAAATAATAACGCTTCGCGCATCTTCCGCCGGAGTATTCTCGGGAATGTCGTTCGTGTGAATACACGGTATAATTGTGCTTCCTATACGCGAGTCATTTTGTTTCAAAGTCCTCCCAAATGTTCCCATAGGCCAGCCTTTGTACCGGTTGCGAGGTGAAGATGCGGACGGCGACAAGCTTACGTTTGGAGCCCTGGGACCGGAAGAGTTGCTTCGCTTCCACAGGGTCAGCGACACGGAGGCCGATGTCTACCTGCGACACGAGCTGGACAGAGAGGTATTCTCTTCACCTACTCCGCCATAATAGCCTTCAAATTTGCAGACGATGGCCCTACATTCAGTGGTGCGACATGTTCCGAAGTCCGACTAAAAAGAAAGCGTCACTATATCTAAACCCAAGTGTTCCGAGCTTTACTAACAGCCGAATTCTCCAATGGTCCTCGACTCAACCCCCCGCCTCGGCTATACAGTGAGCGTAGGAAAGACGCGCTCCTCCACTTGGGGAGCCATTGCGCTTGAAGGAAACCTCTCGGGGGGCGTTTTGAGTGAGGGCCGTCCATTCATGAAGCACAAAACAAGAGGGAGTGGAGGATTGAGTCGAGGATCGTTTAAGAATATGGTACTAAACTTAGCGCTTTCCTTACATGGACGCAAGAGAGAAGCCCCGGTAACTCGGTCGATAGTTAGCCGACCGAGTTACTGGGACTATATAGTCGGCGTAGTTCGAACTACGCCGAGTATATAGTCCCGGTATAGTATAGTATAGTCCCGGTATAGTCCCGGGAGCAATCGCTCCCGGCCGAGGATGGGAGCGAGACCTCCCTCAGAGTGAATCTCCTCCATCTGTGAACGACTTATTAACTCTGTTACAAGTATTTGCAGAGCGCCCTTTCTTTATCGCAGGTGAAAGACTCGCACACCATTGTATTGACGTTGACGGATGGACGGCTTCCAGAAGGGCAATACGTGAGTGTTTCTCCTGCGTACAGTATTTTACCTCCCCTTGAAATACACGTTTCGTTACCAGATCACGCAAACTATGGTCATTATTGTGGACGACATCAACGATAACGAACCAGTGTTCAAGCAGTACAAGGCCACCATCACCATCCCGGAGGTATGTCACTGGCGGGACGACGTAGCCCGTAAGGGCGCTGGTCCCACCGCACTTAATTATAAGAACGGTTGTCAACGCTGTTACACATGCAGGACGCAGCGCCCCATGTGATCGACACAATCGAAGCAGTAGACAGGGACCAAGGACCTTTCGGACAAGTCATTTACCAGTTGCAAGTAAGTCAAGCGACGAGAAAAAAAAAAAAAAGACTGATGCTTTGGTGTGTCACGCTTCTTAATGACCTTTTCCTGACTGGGGCGACAAGTGCCCACAAACAATTGCCGCTTTGTCATAATATCATGTGAAAGAACCTGTAACGTGCACGCGTTGCTGTGGCGGCAGTTCTGTGGGGTTTCTTTAAAAGCAGACGACAGCAGAGCGAGAAGTCGTCTGCTCCGGTCAATCACTGCAGGCGATTTCGAACACACGCGGGATTGGCAAACTCTTAACGGCTACGTCACGTCGTTGGAGCGACGCGAGCACATGCACGACCAGGCATTGTTTACTCTAGATGGCGTTGCGTAAGAACGCGCCAACTTCACAGATGATACCTGATTATTGCGTAAACTTGACATGAGAAGTATGCCATTGTTTGACCATACTATAGGCTTTTGCGGTGCATGGACTCGGTATGCACCAAGAAATATTGTCCCAGATCGGTGCACTTCAATTTAAGTGCTCGCCCTTCGTCTCTGAGCAGTGCCAAACCTATGGTTGTGATATATGAAACTATATCGTAACCCGTTCTATATGTTCCACTGACAGAATAATGAAACGGAGACGACGTCCACGTTCTCAGTGCATCAGGAGCGGGGCAAGGGTGTCATCTCCCTCGTGGGGCCACTAGACTACGAACGGAAGTTCATCTACGAACTCCGTATTCTCGCCATTGTGAGTGGACATGCAGCGCACATGGAACACACAAAATGGAACTCATCCCGCAACTTTCACGCAGGATCGTGCCAACAGCGGACCGAGGCACACTGCCACGGCTGTGATTCTCGTCAAAGTGGACGATGTGGAAGATCAACCCCCAGTCTTCACTCAAATGCCTTCCGTCACTAGGGTATCCGAAGACCTGCCTTTGGTAAGATCATTGAACTAGACCAAGGCTGGCGACCATTACTTCATTCAGAAATGAATCCTTGAGCACACATATATGTACTCAGAGACAACGCAAGAGATAGAGGTATATCTCCGCCGGCGGTGACAGAATGCAGTGCGCAGATTGAGAGTATAAGGAATACGAGAAGCTAGTGGATGCCAGGTAGACGGGGAAGCCAATTCATATACGTTTCGCTAACGCATATTTTACGCAAGTACGTCGTCTCCGACGGCTGTTTTCGCAGCATGATCAGCGCAGTTTGCAGCAACAATTTGAAGCATGTGGACGCACTACTTTGTTACTCGGAAGCGTCATGCGCCCGCATAAGCCAATCAGAGACGTCTTTAGATCTGTGGGCTGAGTTCACCTGTGGGAATTGACTTGTTCCCAAGTTTTGTTAAGCATGTCGTGCCCCCCCCTTTTTTCCCCTTATTTCCAGAGTTCTGCAAAGGCTCTGTAATCGCCACGGGTGATGCTATGCACTGTCCCCTTTTTTATAGCTCCTACAATCACGTAAAACAATGTGTCTCTCGCAGAATTCGGTTGTCATGACGGTAAAGGCCATCGACGGCGACCGCGGTGTCAACAACCCTATCACATATAGTATTCTGTCCGGCGGAGACGGACTATTCGCCATCGACCGTCACTCCGGTGTGGTGTCTGTCAAAGGGCGGCTGGATCGAGAAGCCACAGAAAACGGTGCCTTCATCCTTCGTATTCAGGTATGACCACGCGTGACGAAAAAGGACACTGTTCCACTTCATTCTATCAATTGATATATAGTTGTCAGCAATATTAGGGGTCTGCAATACGGGCAAAATTGAAAGATTTCATCCAGCGTTGTTTGGTGCGCAGGCCGAAGAGAAAGGAGCTGTGACGAGCACCGAGGTGACCGTCCTGTTGACGGACGTCAACGACGAGCCCCCCACGTTCCGCAGCAGGCACTACGTGGCGGAGGTCAACGAGAACGCCCAAGTCAACGTTCCCGTTAATTTCATCGGCGACAGCGTGCCTGAGGTGTACGACCACGACCAGGTGACTACGACGGTAATAATGAAGGCAGCACCTGCTCAATGGCTCTGCGTCTTACAGGGTTCCAATGGAACGTTCCAACTGTTCCTGGAAGGCGACCATGGCGTCTTTCAAGTGACGCCCTCTGTGAGCGTCAACGAAGCCTCTTTCATGATTCGGGTCAACAACTCCGATTACTTGGATTATGAACGCGTCAAAGTCATCAAGTTTCGCGTACGTCGTTTCTTCTTTAGTATCGACAGCACCTCGTGCAACCAATGGGGTTTTCCTCGACAGGTCGTTGCCAAGGAGATGGTCACAGTCCAGCCAAAGACGTCCACTGCAGATGTGACGGTGTACGTTAGAGACGCCAATGACAACTTCCCGCTGTTCAGGGAGGACCTGTACCGCGCGATTATCCCCGAGAACGCCCCGGCGGGTACTGTGGTCGCCGTGGTCAAGGTACGTCGTGGTAATGTCTCTGTGTGAGCGGTAAGCATAACGGTGACTTCCGCTGCCAGGCCGAAGATGCTGACTCGGAGGGCTCAGCGGGTATTCGGTACACCAGCATCAGAGGGCAAATAGCGGACAGGTGGGTTCTTGAACGGCTCGTTGTAAACGTCAATGACTTCTACTGCAAAGCATAAACGTGGCTGGCATGTAATGTTTCGTCCATCAACGCATTTCATTGCTACAAAATCAGCAAATTGGCATCAAAGTGGAAGCACTGCTTTTGAGGCTGGCTGCCTAAAGCATCTCAAACGGACTTAGCCCAGCATCAGCCAAAGTGGTAGTTACCAAAGTGACGTTTTCCTAATCTACGCAGGTTACGCCTGGATCCAGAGAGTGGTAAAGTGGTAGTGGCGACCTCTAGCCACGGTTTCGACCGTGAGACGACGTCAGAGTACTTCGTAACCGTCGAAGCACGAGACGAGAAAGGACGCGGAAACAGGAACACCGTGCAGCTGCACATCTTACTGGAGGACGTCAACGACAACCCTCCCCGGTTTTTGCTGCCCTCCTATGAAGCACGCATCAGAGAAAACGACCGAGGGTTTCGAACGCCGCTCGTTGTCAAGGTCAGTATAAGGAAAAAAAAGTCCATGTTAAATGTTGTTGCTTGTGTTGAAGAGGAGTTGTAGTTGTGGAGGGAATGTCCCGGAGGGCCGGGAGTGCTGGGTAGCTTCTCAAGCCGTGACCTCGTTCCAGGCTTCCTTGATAGTATTATGATACTTGTACAGGAAGATGTATAAGTTTGGATTGGCTGAGATATAAATCTATGGCCTGGTGTGATTCATTGGCAGTTCCTGTGGTAGTACTGCAGTGTTGTACCTGTCTGGAAGCTGCCCGAGTACTGTGCTGTCAGCATAACGTGTGTCAGCGTGGAATAGAAGCAAGAGAATGAGCAACACTTGGTCCTCAGAAATTCCAGCAACAACAGCAATCAAACGATGAATGATGAGGCCATGGGGTGTTTCCCCCCGTCTTTTGCAGCGGGACCCTACCCCGGTTCATGTGGTTGATAGGATGTGGTTGCTGGAAAGTCGTACGTGACGAAGAGCCCAGCGCTGGCGCGTGAGATTGCGCCGAGGTCCAGGAATCGTGGATACACTGAATTCCAACGTGCACTTCATGGGCTTCATTGTCAGCGTTTACTTATGTATCATTTTACAGCGATGCACCTTGTCCGTAACTGTTTCTGAGGACAGTAACGATTCATAATTCTATTCCATAGGCCATGGATGCCGACCAAGCGGGAACACAGAACAGCCAAGTCCGTTACCAGATTGTAGACGGTGACCTGGACAATAACTTCACCATCGATGCCACCATGGGACGCATCACACCGAGGCATCCTTTAGACTTCGAGGCCATACAGCAACATCGTGGTGACGTGAGGACGTTCACGCTCATTGTTCGCGCCTACGACCTCGGACATCCGAGTCTGTTCAGCAACGTTTCCGTCGTCATATACGTCCAGGACGCGAACGATCACGCCCCGGTCTTTTCCGCTGGCTTCCTGGCCAAGTCCGTTCCAGAAGACGTCAAAGAAGGCACGGCGCTCCTCAAGGTCCATGCCGAAGACGGTGACCACTCTCCGAGCAACAGTAAAATAGTGTACAGAATTCAAAACGGTGCTCAAGATAAGTTCGTTATCGACGCCTTAACAGGCGTGATCTCCGTCGCCCCGGGAGCCAATCTGGATCCCGACAGGACGTTCCCGAAGTCCCTCGTGTACAGCATGAACATCCTCGCCCTCGACGGTGGTCTAGGAGAACAGCAGAGGTGGTCCTCCGCAGTGGTCAATATTTCTATCTTGGACGTGAATAACAAAGTGCCAACCTTCGAAGACCCAGTGCCTGTGAACGTAGTAGAAAACAGCGCCATAGGATCGACGGTGGCGGTTCTTCGAGCTGCAGACCTGGACGAGAAGCCAGCACTGAAGTATTCGCTCTGCGAGGGAGAGGCCTTCAACGAAGACGGAGCATTAGTGAGCGCAGTTCGGGTGGATAAACTGGTGCGCGTCGCTCCTGCAGATGGAAAGTTGACGGTGAAGAGTTCGTTGGACAGAGAGCAGGTGGAGCTTCTAAAAGTGTGCGTTCGCGTCGAAGATACGGCTGCTGCCACTCCAGGACAAACGGCGACTGGTCAGTACTCACGCTTACGTCATAGTAGCCTGCATGAATTTCACTTGCGTGACGAGCACCACTTACGTTAAAAGGCAGAAAAAAAAAAATTACGCTCGTATTTGAGCATCAGCAGCTGAGCACAAGGTACATCAACTTCGTTCTAGTTCTCAGGAAAGTCTTGAAGGAGTGACAAATGAGATCAGGTGACGGGGCACCGTTATCAGACCTACAAGCATACTGATTATACTGGTCTGGGCGTATTAGGTTACATAGTGTGATGAGAGGTGCCTTGGAATACGCACGAACAGTCGCGTGGCAGTATTGCTTGCACTACCGCTCCTGGTAGGATTTTTAATCCTTCTAAAAAAATTAAATTAAAAAAATTATCTAGGAATACAGCCAGGAGAAATAGCATGTGACCAGGTTGCTTATTAAAAATCTGTAAAGACAAGTTCCTTTCGTTTGCTAGGGAATACATAATTGTGTGGCGGTGATTGCAAAACTATACAGACAGCATATTCCTCGATGACAGCGTTTCCTTCAGAAGGACTGGCGAACCCGAGCTGAAGTCTTCAAAGAAACGCTGCCAACGTGAAATCGATCGCTGGCCACTGTTCCTTGTGCATACAGTCTGAGGCTTTTTGAGTCGACCTTTGTGACAGAGTTGTCCGTTTTCAGCTACCTTAACAGTGAACGTGCTGGACGTGAACGACAACAGCCCCATCTTCCGGAAACCATTCTACCGGCAGACGGTCACCGAGAACTCCATTGCGGGCGCCCCCATCGTCACTGCCAGGGCCACGGATTCTGACAAGAATCGCACTATCACCTACTCTCTCGTGGGCAACAAGGACTACATGGCACTCGTTGACATCGACCCAAAGACTGGTAGGCGCGCTCCTCCTGTAAATACTAGATGACCGAGTGACTGAGTTGGTTTTCTTTCGTTGTCTCCAGGAGAGGTGGTGGTGAGTGGCAGGATTGACCGGGAACTGCACGGCTGGATTAACTTGACGCTACGAGCTACCGACTCCGGGCTTCCTCCCCTGTCTGGAAGCACGCAACTCCAGATACAGGTCCTCGACGAGAACGACAATAACCCCATCTTCAAAGCGGGGCCCACGGAGTTCGTCATCCAAGAGGACGCCAACGTGGGCACCGCCGTGGCCAGTCTGGAGGCGATCGACGCGGACGTCGGGGAATACGGTAGGGTGACTTACGCCCTCGACCAATCTGGTTCTCAAGGGAAGTTCAAGATCGACAGGAACAGCGTGAGTAGTCCTCCAGTCGTCGACTCCAGTATGTAGAATGATTCGTCCCGGGCACGTAAGGGATATGAAACGCTCGTGGTATGCGCAGGGTACTATCAGCGTGGCTGCGCCTTTGGACCGCGAAGAGAAGGCCTCGTACTCCATCATTGTCCAAGCCTGGGACAACTACGCCGCGGGATTTGGAACGGACGAAAGCCGACGAACGTTCAAGCAGATTACCGTTCGCGTGAAAGATGTCAACGACGAGACACCCGTCTTCGTTCAGCCGCCGCAGTGTGCCTCCATTACCGAATTCCATAGGGTTGGAGATACGGTACTTGTGGCGTCGGTGACGGACGCCGATGAACCAGACACGCCAAACTCTCAAGTCGACTTCTTCATGGAACCAGGACAGGACTCTGGTAAGCTAAGTTAGCGGAAGCAAGAGCGGCAGTCCGACACAACAGATGATAATGATGATGATGATGGTTATAGCGTAAAAAGTATCTCCCTCTCTCTGTTTGTGAGTGTCCGCTTGCATGTTCGAGAACGCGCATTGGTGCACATACTCTTCTGCACCGTTCCTTGTGCAACCTACAGTTGTGTGCTCGATGTTGCAGACCTGTTTGAGGTGCAGACACAAGCTGGTAACCGCGGCCGTGTCCTGACACGATTCTCTATTCGGGGCCGCGTTGGCAATGCGTCCTTCGTTCTCCGAGCGCAAGACCGAGGATCACCTGTCAAGGCGGCCTTGCAGAAGTACACGGTGTGTGTCGCTGACGTCAATGACCACGCCCCTCTCTTTGTGATGCCGCCGCAGAACCACACCATACGCATACCTGAGGTTAGTTGAATGATCCACTATGAGGGTGCTCGATAAGAACTGACTTTTTCTTCGGCAGAACGCAACGCTAGGATCTCTGGTTGTAGAAGTCGGTGCCGAGGACGACGATTTTGGAAGCAACGCCGAAATTCGTTACCGGCTCAAGGACTTGCCGAACGGTCACTGGAAGACATTCAACCTGGATGAAAAGACCGGTCTCGTGACATTGCGGCGGCCGCTGGACCGCGAAACGCAGAAGTGGTACGAGGTAAGTCATGACGACCAGCTCCGGTGGCGCAGCGGTAACGCGTGCGCTTGGAGACTGGGAGGTCCGCGGTTCGAATCCGCGGGCCGGCTGTGCCGTCTGGGGTTTTTCCTGGGTTTCCCTCAGATGTGTAATAGGCGTATGCCGGCACAGTTCCCCTGAAGTCGGCCCATGGACGCAGCTATCCTCCCCCCGAGCGGATTCCGCTCGGTCTTCCACTTCACCCTTTCCTCTCCTCCTCTCCACCACCTTTCCCTTCCCGAGAAACATGCACCTATCTCGGCTCTCTCGGTAAAGACGTCTCTGTTACAAGGCGATGTACCGTACTTTGTACTTCTTCACTAGGAAACTCCCCTCGTCTCTCACTTTTTCATGCACTCTCTCTCCATCTGTCCGCGTCTTTACTGCGCTCATAGCCACAGTTGCCTCGCGGTGCTAACATGGAATCGAAAAATAAGAAACTACTACGAAACTCACTGATTTGGAATTAAAACTAAAAAACTGTCGTCTTACGTGTGTTCAGATCCGGGTGGAAGCGTACGACCTTGGTCAGCCAACGTCCCTGTCCAGCGACTTGGACCTCACGGTGTTCGTGACCGACGTCAACGACTATGCCCCAGAGTTCACGGAAGATGTGGTAAGAATCTGCAACCAGCACCACAGTGGCGCCCGTCGATGAACACAAGCCCACCTTTTTCAGCACCACCTCACCTTCACGGAGAACTTGAGTCCGGCCACAGAGAGTTACAAGCTCATCAGCACCATCGATCGTGATGACGATATGAGCACGATAAAGCCCATACCTTGCTACTACATCGTAGGTATGTTGACGCGAGAGGATGTTACAGACAACGCATGTAGACACGCCTCCTTGTTTTCCTTCCAGGCGGCAACGGCAAGGAGCGCTTCAACCTGGACATGTTCACGCACCAGCTCTGGGCAACCGAGAAACTCGACCGTGAAGAACGGGCGAACTACACGCTCATTGTGCAGGCGTCCGACGACTGTTTCCACACACCACGACCCGTCACGCAGTTCGACCCCAAAGACAACTCCCTGCTCCAAGTCGCCATTAAGGTCGAGGACGTCAATGACAACCCGCCACGATTCGTCAGCCCGATCTTCACTGGTGGTGTCGTGACCGAAGCTGACTTTGGAGTTGTCTTCATGTCTGTCAAGGTAAGAAGCCGACAAATGGGGCAGAGCCTTAGCTGACAGGTGTATAGTGAGTTCCTCTCGTTAATGGTACTGTAAACCAGTAGAGCTGCAATCTCAGAGAATTTATCTATTATACCTGAGCCGTCAGTACACTTACGTCACAATTGCGGTCATAGTTTTTTTTTATAGAAAATTAAAATTGAAAATTGCGGGCAACACTGTGTCGAAGTCGTCACCAACGGCGCATCGTTCGACAAGTGCGGTGGCAAAAAACTGCATTGCACGCGCATAACACTGTGTCTAAAACGAAAGACGCCTGCTACGTAGTAGACGCATGTGCGCCGATGGAACTTTGACTGGCGGCGGCGTCAGGCCCACTTTGCCACCGGCGGCGTCGGCGTCAGCGGCGCGAACAAACGCAAGCTAAAAACAGCACAAAACCGCAACTTAACGTCATCGGCATCAACAAAAACAAATTCGACTTCGCGACAGGGCTGTAATGCGCGTTTTCGCGTCCGAATACAGGTACGAATACGCCCTCGGCGCACCGGTTTGGAAAAGGCGGCGGCGTGCCGAATATTACCGCAGGTGGTGGCGCACATGTCTACAGTACGGATCCATCGTGAGCAGCAAGCCAGTTGGGAACATAGATCACTGTTGCTTGACGAATTGGGGATTATTTCCCACCAGACGTCGCCCCGAGCCGTTTTACCGCAATTTTACTCTCAAATTACAAATATTTAGCGTTCCTTGTCACATGTGTAACTTGTTGTGCTGGGTTTACAAGCAACAAGCTGTTAAACTACGCCCGCAACATAACCTGTCTTTCTGCTGCTTTACCGTACCTGTAAGAATGTTTCTCTCCCTGAAAGCGATCTTATACACATTTGCACTGGCGATGTTCCCAGGCCATTGACAACGACGAGGGCCTCAACAGCGTTGTGAGTTACTACAGAAAGGGCGACATCCGGAGAACACTGTCTGAGGGACTGGAATCATTGACGGGAGATCCTTTCCTCATCAACCACCGCACTGGAGAGATCAGTCTCAACTTCTACCCGCAGAAGGACATGAAAGGCTACTTCGACATGGAGGTGGTCGCCAACGACACCCACGGATTGGAGGATACTGCCAAAGTCTTTGTAAGCTTTACCCGTCTTTCAGAACGCACGTCGTGGTAAGGTTCGGTGCACATTGTGTCGAACGAGGTTCTAAAGCGACGGTCGCGTCCTTTCCAGTAGGTTTCGAAACTGCGGTGTAATTTTATTCCTTGTGGACAACTGACGACGGTATTGAAAATATCCCACGCGATATAGTTTGCGTAGATATTCGATGGAATACGTGACAAAGAGCGTACGCCGGATGCTGAGAGTATGCCGGAATTCTTTCTGCGGAAAAAGGTGAAAACGTCATTCCCTGCACCACCAATCAGAGCACGGCTTCGACAGAAGGGATGCCGCCGCCGTGCGGACGGCGCCTTCCTCCCCTGAGCCAACGCCACCTAACGGAAGTCCTGCTTAATGCCTCCTCTCCCTCTTTCGCTACATGGACACATAAAGTCATAATTCGTCTGCTATCGCGATATTCGCCGTTCTGCGACCTCAAGAAGCAGCAGCCCAAACAGCACAACATATTCGCCCAATATTGGACAAATCTTGGCAATGTCGGCCCAATATTGGACCAATACTGGTCCAGTAGTGCCAATATTGGGCCAAGATGTTGTGCCAAGGTGGTGTTGCCTGAGCGCTGCCCTTTCACTCTGACGTCACGCTGATGTTGTTGCCTGACGACACAAGTCGGCAGACGCCGAACATGGTGGTATCTGTTTCGTAGATGGGTTCCCGGATGCGACCAATGCTTTAACGCCTTGTGGTCTCGCGTACTGATCCAAACAGATAACTTCCAACCTTCCTCCGCAGATCTACTTGTTGAGAGAAGACCAGAGGGTCCGTTTCGTGTTACGGCTGACGCCAGAAGAATTCAGGGACAAGTTAGAAGAGTTTAGAGAGTAAGCTGCCCTCCTTGCAAAACCGCGTGCTGTTTCTCATTTTTTGTCTTCCTGAAAGGGTCTTGGCGAATATAACCGGAGCCATCGTCAACATCGACGAGTATAAGGTCCACGAAAACGAAGACGGCTCCGTCGATCGAACCAAGTATGTCGCCTTCGACACCCGCAATACTATTCCTTCTCGAAGATGCGCCGGAAAGCTAACGTGGAACGCTTTCTTTGCAGAACTGACCTGTACTTGCACTTTGTCAATAAAGAAGACAACTCCATCATGGCCGTATCCACAGCCTTAACGTGAGCCCAATGCGCCTTTCACGTACCGGAGAAAAACGAGGTACTTACTATCTAGATTCCATTGCAGACTTATTGACAAAAACATCGAGTTCCTGGACAAGCTGTTCAAGGAGTTCAACGTGCTGTACAGCGAGGTACGTGTTCCATACCTTCATGGAACCAGTTCGCGTTTAGACGGTCTGTTCCGTATACAATGACCCCTCGTTATTATGACCATGGTTGTTCTCGAAAATGTTGGTCATAATGCGGAATTGTCATATTAACGGGGGGATTTGCAGAGGTTTCACTGCATTGTTCCCCAGGAGTATGGTCGTAAAGCGCGTATGTCAGATTATCGAGGGTCATATTAACGAGGGTTCACTGTACATTTAAAAACATTTACAGTTAGTCATAAGCTAGAGGTTATGTATATGATGTCTTGTACGCAGCCAGCAGACGCTTTGAGCGAGCGCGAGGAAGACCAGATGAGGACGTGGCTCATCGGCCTCTCAGTTTTCCTCTCCGTTATGTTGGTGCTCGTCATCTCGCTGTGCATGGCCCAGAGGAGTCGGTAGGGACATTTTCGGGACATTTTCAGTGGACTCCATGTCGTACTTTTCTGGTCCTTCCAGTTGGAAATTCCCAGTAATGATCTGCCCCAATAATATATGGCTGTCTCTTTGCAGATACGAGCGGCAACTGAAAGCAGCTACTGCCACGGCTTTTGGTAAGCCCTGTCAAAACGCCTCGCTGGGCATTAAACAAAAAGAAATGTCCTTCGCAGGTTCCCGCGAAACCGCATTGAGTCGCATGGATGTGCCAAACACCAACCAGCATTCGGTGGAAGGGTAAGTGACGACTGAAAAGGTTTTCGAAGATAGTTAAAACCTTCAAATTGCTTCAAAGCTGAACGCAGCTGCTATAGCCTGATGTCCTCCTTTACTCCAGTCTAGTATTCACTCCAGTCTAGTATTTGGGCACTGTAGTCGTCTCCCAAAGGGACCTGTGTCCAGGGAAACACATCCTCTAAGTCGCCGGCCGAGGATTCCTGCAACGGTCGTGGTAGTGCCCCACGTATTCATGGAGACTAGAGACCAGTGTCCATCTGGAGTCAAACTGCAGTGTGGATTCACATGTTGCCCCTTGGACATAAAAACCGCGCATAGTTGACGATGATTACGCTCATATATGTAGTGCAATGCCTATTGGCTCCCATAGATGGGACAGAACAACCTATCATATATTCGAATGCTCTGCACGGGGATAAGGTGCTCTAAAAGAAGGTCAGACACATTTTCGCGCGTGACGCGATACCTACTTCGCGCACACACTTCCGCTGCCCCACAGTAAATAATTTATGCCAGGGACACGTACGAAAAAAAATCATGGTTGCCAAGCACGCAAACTTTCGTCTTCATGCATTTCTTATGCGCTATACCGACGTAAACACGACGCGGTCTGCTGATGGTTGTGTAATAGCATCCGCATAGGGGCGCTTGCCGACATGAGTTTGTTTCGATTTCCTTACGTCGCTAGCGCCCCTAGGCGGAAGCTGCGCACAACCGTTGGCAGACCGCCGCGTGTTTACATCGGTGTAGCGCGTAAGAAATGCACGAAGACGAAAGTTTGCGTGGTCGTATTTATTTTGTTACGCAGTGCCCGGTAACCACGATGTTCTCGTATGTTTCTCTGGCGCAAATTATTCACCCAGTGCGAAAATGTGACTGACCTTTTAGAGCAACCACTCCGTACCTCTCCAGGATGGTGACGTCATGGTCTCTTGCAGATCGAACCCCATCTGGATGCATTCCTACGACAACGAGTGGTACAAAGAAGACGAAGAAGCCAGGTGAGACCAGAGGGACAACGTATTTTCTCCAACGGCCTCTTAGTACACTCGAAGAAGAAAGGGTGTAAAAAGGGAGTAACTTCTATAGTTACCACCCAGGTCAACATAGAGTCTGATAAAGGGTGGTAAAAGAAATTGTCATATTGTTGCGAGAGGCACAGCGTCAGGATGGTAATGATTTAATGACGGAATGATAATGCGCGTGACAGGCGTCGCGTGCGGTGAGTCCTCATTCTCGTCGTCACAATACCCCCCCCTCCCGAAGTCGTGACCTCCCGGGCACGGCGGGCAAGGTGACGTGACAACGGAGATGAACAATGGTCAAGAGACAGTGGTGGAAGATGGAGTCGGCGGCGCGGATGCTAACGGGTTGAAAGATGGCGGCGACATGGACAACACGGCACAGGGCTTGGCAACGATGTTCGGCAATGATGTGGACGTTGGGGTGATGGGGCGATGGGGACGCTGTGCTGCTCGCTGGAAGGTCGGTGGTCCGAGGGCGGGAGCTGAGCCATCACTGGGTGCTGCTGTCACGGGCGTCGGTTCTCAACGGGGCGGGGGGCTTCTGGTCAGGTCAGGTCGTCTTGGGTCTAGTTCTGTCGGCAGGTCGGGGCTGGGGTGTCGATGGCCATGGCATGGCGGTCGGGGCGAGCCAGCACCTCCACCAAATGCTGTTGCAAATGCAGCACCTCATCCGAATTGCTACAAAAAGGGCGTACGCCCCCTCGCTCACCGAATCAGAAGCGGTAACCCTATATCATTCCTCGGTGGGGGGTAAACTTTGCAACTTTTTAGGCACAACATATGCGACAATTATTACCTCCTAAAGGGTGTAACTCTTCCACACTTTTTTTCTGAGAGCGTACACTCTACGAAAAAGGGGTGTGAAAAGGTGGTAACTTCTATATAGTTACCAACTGGGTCAACATGGCGTCTGATAAAGGGTGTAAAAGGGGTGGTAAAAGAATTTGTCATATATATCCAAATTGCTACAAAAAGGGCGTACGCCCCCTTGCTCATCGAATCAGAAGCGGTAACCCTATCATTTCTCGGTGGGGGGTAAACTTTGCAACTTTTCAGGCACAACGTATGCGACAACTATTACCTCCTAAAGGGTGTAACTGTCCCACACTCTTTTCTGAGAGCGTACACTCTACGAAAAAGGGGTGTGAAAAGGTGGTAACTTCTATATAGTTACCAACTGGGTCAACATGGCGTCTGATAAAGGGTGTAAAAGGGGTGGTAAAAGAATTTGTCATATATATCCAAATTGCTACAAAAAGGGCGTACGCCCCCTTGCTCATCGAATCAGAAGCGGTAACCCTATCATTTCTCGGTGGGGGATAAACTTTGCAACTTTTCAGGCACAACGTATGCGACAACTATTACCTCCTAAAGGGTGTAACTGTCCCACACTCTTTTCTGAGAGCGTACACTCTACGAAAAAGGGGTGTGAAAAGGTGGTAACTTCTATATAGTTACCAACTGGGTCAACATGGCGTCTGATAAAGGGTGTAAAAGGGGTGGTAAAAGAATTTGTCATATATATCCAAATTGCTACAAAAAGGGCGTACGCCCCCTTGCTCATCGAATCAGAAGCGGTAACCCTATCATTTCTCGGTGGGGGATAAACTTTGCAACTTTTCAGGCACAACGTATGCGACAACTATTACCTCCTAAAGGGTGTAACTGTTCCACACTCTTTTCTGAGAGCGTACACTCTACGAAAAAGGGGTGTGAAAAGGTGGTAACTTCTATACAGTTACCACCCAGGTCAACATGGCGTCTGATAAAGTGTGTAAAAAGGTGGTAAAAGAAATTTGTCGTATATCCAAATTGCTACAAAAAGGGCGTACGCCCCCTTGCTCACCGAATCAGAAGCGATAACCCTATCGTTCGTGGCAATGGTTGGCGCACAACGTGCTATGCGGTGAAGTTCTGTTTTGAGAGTGAGGTCAGCATACATCATAAGACAGAACAGGTCTGGGCATGTCAGGACATTGCTCAACGAGCACTATCAAATGAAGAAAATTGCACGACTGCTTGACAATAAAGGAAAGCAATCACAAAGAAAGCACTTAAACGACGTGGAAAACATACACTCTACTTATTCGTAAAGTCCTCTGCATTTGTAAAGTGCAACCTTTTAGGCACAACATATCAATCAATCAATCAACCAACCAATCAATCTTCTATCATGTGATGAAAGGAGGACCCAGAAAAAGTTGTAAATACATATTACATATACACAGAACATATTACCTCCTAAAAGGTGTAACTGCTCCATCCTTTTTTTTTTCTAAGAGTGTCGAACGATGTCCTCGGTGAACATGTACCTTCTCTCCCGACCAGGAACGGCGGAGGCGGCGACAATAACTCTCTGGACGAGAACGCCGTCGTGGAGAGCGCGGGCTCTACGGAGCGGCACGCCCAGGACAGAGAATTCGAATCGGCCCAGATTCCCTGCTCGGAAGTGTACGTGTTGGGACAGAACATCACCATTCCCATCGGAACCACCGACCTCATCACCGCGGCCGAGAGGAACAACCTCAACAAGTATAACGGCGGTCCCTACCACGCCAACGTTTACCTGGGCAAGATGGGGACGCCCAACCGTGCCGGAAAACTGGAAGTGTCCGAACTGTGACACACGTGCCTTCGCGGCAACCGAGAGAGATTGTGCTGCTTGTACAGACATTTATAAAGTGCCACACCCATCACCGTTCATCCCTTTTCCTGTAAGAAATTTCTCACGACAAATATATATTTCACTCATCATATTGTTCCGTGGACGTGTGTAATAAGTCGGCCTTGGAAATAAAGGAGCACTCTTAGAAATGAGGGGGAGTGGGGGGGGGGGGTAATGGCAGGATAGGTTTGCCGTTGTTGGTCACACAGAAGTGGGCGTGGTCACGACTATAGCAAAAAAATAAAAATAAAAACAATGGACGGACAGATGGAGGAGAGAGGAGGATGAAGGATGGGGATGCGGTGAGCGTGCACGAGTTCGTCGGGTAGAGCAAAGTATTAGATGGGTCGTTGAGCAAGGCCTGCCTTCTGCAGAAAGAGAATGAGGTTTTGGCGGAACGTTCGGCAGAAGAACCACCGGGGTAGAGGATGTCCGCTAGCGTGCCCGAGGTGGTGCGAGGGAGATGGGCTCTTAGAAATGAACTTCACCGCATAGCACGCTCCTAGCCAACCATCGTCCCGAATGACAACGTTCTCGCCCCTGACTGGTTGAAAAAGAGGGGCGGAGCCTATTCTGTGCCGTGCATAATGGCACAAAATAGGCTCCGCCTCTCGTTTTCAACCAATCAGGGGCGAGAACGTTGTCATTCCGGACGACGGTTGGCTAGGAGCGTGCTATGCGGTGAAGTTCATTTTTAAGAGTGAGGGTTCGCGTTGATGGGTAGCGGCGGCATGGTCGAGTGGGCTTTCTTTTCCCAAGATTTTCAAGACTTACGTCGGCACGGTTCCCCCTGAAGTCGGCCCAGGACGCATACTAACCCCGATGTCTCCCGCTCCTTCCTGCTATCCTCTCTCTACCTGTGCACGTCTGTGCACCATAACATAGCCCCACTTGATTCGCGACGCTGACGCGGAATAAAAAAATAATTGATGGACGCAGGACAGAAGGGAGGGTTATCGACGCTGCACTAGCCGATGCTTGCCGTAATGTCGATTGATGCTGATCTGGGTTGCCAGACAACTTCTAGCTGAAGATCCTGATTCCTAGCCGCAAATGAGAATAATAATAAAGATAGCGAAAGGGATGGTTAAGTAGCAAGCGAGCTCGTGGTAAGCGTCCATAATAGCGAAACCCCAAGACGAGGGGCAAGGAGGGACATACGAGAGGGTCATTTCCAAGCTATGCGAGAAGGCATATAGACGGGTGTCGTACCTGGAACAGGGGACTGCCTGGGTTCAAAACTGGTAAGCCACTTTTCCTTTGCAAAGCAACTTGGCGTTCTCGCAAGAAAATGGTGAGATTGCAGAGAGGTCATTTTAGAAAATCGTAAAAAAAAAAAAAAAAAAGAAAAGAAAAAAAAAAGGTCGTCTCTGTAACAACGCGAAGCAATCCTTTTGCACGAGGGTTATCATATTTGCAGAGGAAGTTATAGTTCCCGCGAAAATGTACTGAATCTAAAAATTGTCCGTAACAATAATAACTGTGCTCGTTACATTTTATAAAGGGTGTCCGGTGAGAAAGTGTCCTTGAATTTCTAAAAAAAAAGGAAAAAGTACGCGTGGTAAAAATTTGAGACTCGTTGTATGACACTCCTGAAGGTTTTTGCCACCGAAACAAGCGGTTTGCATGAGTGTACTTCATTAATTAGGCTAATTATCTTAATTGAACTAAAAAATTTGCCAAGGAAAGGTAACGTTTCTTTGCGTTAATGAAAGCCCGTTGCTACAATATGCTATTCCAATCGTAATTTAAAGTTTCTTCAGCTATTCTCCAATTATTCGACACCCGAAAACTTGATACCTCTGCAAGCAGACTTCTGGATTCCATCAGTGCCGGCACTATAGTATATCGGCAAGGCCGGAACACACTCCCACTGGGAATGGTAACAGCATGAGCAAAAAAGAAAAAAAAAAAAGGAGGGCGACGCATTTTGTGTCCGCAAGCTTATCTGTTCGCAGCCATCAGTTACTGATAATCAGCGACATCGGATGTTCTGTGTTGAACGAGCGCGCCTTGATAAGCCAAGGTTTCTCTTTTCTTTTTTTGTGGTTACCTCCCAAGCAGCACAATGTACTGAAAGTCGAGTGCAATAGGGGTGGACGGTATGTGTCTTATCAATGTTCTTTAGTTTCACCAGTTTGTTCAAGGCCTTCCACCTACCCGTCCACCCCTATTGCACTCGACTTTCAGTACATTGTGCTGCTTGGGCTGTCTTCGGGTGCCAAATTTTTGTGGAAACATTGTGAAAGATCCTGTATTTTTGTGACTAAAACAATGGGCTTTCTAATTAAAGCAAAAAGGTTTCATTTCCTTGGCAAATTTTTAAGTTCAATTAAACTAATTAGACTAATTAATGAGGTACACTCACAGAAAACACTTGTTTGGGTGGCAAAAACCTTCACAAGTGTCGTGCACAAGGTTTCCCATTTTTGTCTCACGTAGATTTTTTAAAAAATTTAATTACACTTTCTCACCGGACACCCTATAATAGATATAGGTATATTTAGACATTTTCCCACAAATGATATAAGTATAATATCATACCCTACACGTAACTGTAAAAAAAAAAATGCGTAAATGCGTACGCCTACCGTTTTCAACAAATCAGGGCAGATAACGATACGTGATGGTTGGTTAAGAGCGTGCTATGCGGTGAAGTTCATTTTTAAGAGCGTACACAGAGATCGCTGTGCGGCATGGAATGAGCACTAAACGTCGTCTCTGGCTTTCTTCTGCTTTTCGTTCTGGCAATCGTGATAAATGAGGACTCCAGCTTGCATCTCTTGAGTCCTGTTGCCGCTCAGCCGTCGAAATCGCCCCAAGGAAAGAGGTCATATTCATTTGATTTGGCGACACGCAAGAAAGCTAAAAGACGGAAAAGAAATCGCGCGATCCTCAGAAAGTAGTGCATGCTGCAGCATACAAAATGCTTTCTTTTATTTTCTCTCTCTCTTTCTCTCAAAATGCGCGTAGACGTTTCTGTAAGGAGGTACCTTGCTGCTGGAATGCGACGGATGCGCGCACGGTCATGAAGAATGTTCCCTGCAATTTTTTTGCTTTCAGATTAAAGGACAGCGGTTGATGACAATACACAAACATTAAGATTCGAACCCACACCTTCCGAGACAACTATACATTCTCTAACCGAAATATCCGCTAAACTTTTAAACTATTAGAATCCATTTCCTTGGAACTGACACTCATATCACTTTTCTTTTTTTGTCACATCAGTCTTATTGATCAGAGATGTTTTACAACGGGTGAGAAGCAGTCATCCGCTCCAGACCTCGCTATTGTACACTCTAAAAGGTGTTAAGGACTCTGGAGTACGAAGAGTTACTTTAGTCAGGCCTGTTCGTCGGTAAAGAGTATAAGTAACGCGCGTGTATGCGCGTGCAAGTTCCGAGTTGCGATTTCGAGCGCGTATCATCTCCCGCACAGTGAGACACCGTTTGTTTGCAGTGAATGAGTCCATGGAACGTGTTTGGGCGCTTTTGTAGTCTACGCAAGTGGTTCTCGGTTTATGCTATTCGAGGGAAGCTGTAACCGTGCCAGCACGCCTTCAAGGAACCCTAATGACACTGCGGGTAACTGTGTAGAGGCGGGTGAGGCGACCTATACAAGTCGTACGGGAAGCAAATTTTTCGACAAAAAGGAGAGGGTGCAGACCAACTGGTGCATGACGATTAAAAGAACAAAAACAGAGAGATACGGTGAGACGTAATTGTCTAATTAATGTACTTTATTTTATTATTTAATTTATTAATTAATAATGTAATTGCGTCCCGTGTCTCTCGGTTTTCGTTCTGTTAGCAACTTTTTTGTTTTGTATAACTGATTATTTAACCGCGTAATTATAATTTGTTTATTATTTTGTCGCGAGATGTCGTTTGATGTTTCCCCGAATTCATTCCACTGTTTCAGAATACTTCCACCGGCTGACAATTCGTTCTGGGTTGCCACTGATGCTCGTAAATCGTAAATTACCACGTAGACAGGAGGGTAGCTCCGAAGTTTGTCCCAAAATAACTCCGACTTTATTAGTGATTGCAATGCTTTTGAAGCGTAAGAGAAAAGCTAAAGCGTGCTGCGGAGAAATCGTCGGGTTCAGTGGCACTGTTCGTGGAACCTCGGAACAAGGCTCACGGAACCCCCTGGGTTCCGCGGAAACCCGGTTGAGAAACGCTGCTCTACGCGTTTCCTCCGGTGAGTGGAAGCGACAAGTCGTCGGTGTTTGCCGCGCGCTGGTGCAAGAATACGTGGCCGTCCGACAGCGTTCCAGATAAGGTACTTCGGAACCGTACGAAGATGACGCCGCAGCAGCGTTGAATCAAGTAAGTAGAGGAACCATTCACAAACAAACCACCAAACAAATTTCTCCCGACGAATGGAACAAAAGACACCATTCCCCGTAGGGGAGCTCCGATCGATGCTTGGCCGTGACAGCCGACTCAATGCGGCCGCCTGCTTTGCCAACGAATCTCTTAAGGGTTTCAAACTGGCGATGTCGGCGTGACGTCACGCGCCGACGTCACGCGCCGACGTCATACCGCTACCATTGGGCGCCCTCCAGGATCGATCCAGGCTGGTGGCGGCATGAAACCACGATACCATTTAGCGAACGACCTTTCGTAAGACCCGTGTGCCCCCCCCCGGTGGAGGTTTTTCATGGTCTCCCCAAGATATCGTCTGCGAAATTTTCCCTCGAAACGCACCAGCCTCCGCTGGGGAGACAGCTGCACCACAGGACTACACCGCCATCTTCTCAGCGCCCAGTAGATCAAGTAAGACAATCGCACTCCCAACCATTGGCCGCGAGAACCGCAATATGTAAACGAACGAGCGTCAAGGGAAACCAGACCTATAAGGGTTTTTCCCCGTTACGATAATTTGTTTGAGAGGGGAGAAGTGTGGCAAGCGGAGGTGAACGGTTCTGTCACGTTGACGCAGGTATAGGCAATGGCGGTGAACATCGCCGGTGTGCTGTCCGTGGTGGTCTTCTACATCATCATCCTGGTGGTGGGAATATGGGCCGGACGAAAGAGCAAGAAGACGGGCAGCGAACCCGGCGATGCCGACGAAGTGATGCTCGCCGGAAGGAATATCGGCGTCTTCGTCGGAATCTTCACGATGACAGGTAACGGAACGTTTCACTCTATATACGATGGGGATATCGTCCTTAGTTTGGAGGGAGAAAATTTACGGGAGCCTGAAGATTGTACGTACTAAATCGACTTGGATGTGAGGCGGTTTGAAACTTTTGGAGGAGAAGGTCGAACGAAGCCTGACTCACTTTTTTTTTAATTGAAATGAAATGAAATGAAATTATGACGAGTTGTCCCCGTTGTCTTCAGAGGTTGTCCAGTAACCTGACTTTTAATGAGGGATGTGTCCTACATATTAACGGCACGCCCCCTCAAGAGCTTATTATTTGTGTGATGTGAGGCAGCGCCATATTTTATCGAGCATTTTCGTCAAATGTCAGAGAGAATAAATAGCCTAGAATTGTCGTCGTTTAGCCAGTTCAACATTTTATATATTTTAATTCTAAAACCTCCCACTAAATTCTGTTAGATTTGTGCGACGATATTACGAGTAAACTCTGATTCTGTCCAAACGTAAGTGACAATATTAATGAGAGTAAAGGACAAAGGTGGCATTACAAGGCTCTCTCGAAATATGCCGTTCCAGTTATCCGTTGTACACTCCGTAAGATATTTTGATTGAATAAGTACAGCCCTGATCGACATTGCTGAAAAGGTTTCACTTTTCTAAAGACTCCCTCTACTAACGGTAACGGTGGAATCGTTGTTTCCTACCTTTCGTACTGAGCGGGGGAGGTGTACCATATGCGTCCTGGGGCGACTTCACGGGGAGCTTTACCTTTCCTGCCTGCTTGTTGACAACATTACCGCGCCTCACTAATGAAACTGCACGATTTCAGCTACGTGGGTCGGAGGAGGATATATTAATGGAACAGCAGAAGCAATCTACAGCAATGGCATCATCTGGTGCCAGGCCCCCGTGGGATACGCTCTTAGCTTGGTCCTCGGTACGTTCATTTCCATTGGTGCAATAGAAGTGTTCGAGTGCGTCGCTTTCACGCAGGCGGTTACTTTTTCGCCAACAAGATGCGCGCCGAGGGCTACGTCACCATGCTAGACCCCTTTCAGGACCTCTTTGGAGGTCGTATGGGCGGACTGCTCTTCATCCCGGCTCTCTGTGGGGAGGTCTTCTGGTCGGCCGCTATCTTGGCCGCACTTGGTCAGTTGCCGCACAATCCGTTTATTCACAAAAGCGACATTCCCCAGAATACTCCAGCGGAAGATGCGCGAAACATCATAGCTTAATTCCTGCTGTCACACGTGAGAGCGAGTGCTGAACGGAGTCTTTTCTTGCTCTTTTCACTATGGGGGATATCCTCTAGCTCCGCCACAAGGTAGCAGACGACAGGTCCGTAGCAGACGACAGGTCCGTAGCAGACGACAGGACCTATGGTGTCGTCTGCTATGTCGCCACCGCCGTAGCAGACGACTCAAGGTAGCAGACGACAGGTCCGTAGCAGACGACAGGACCGATGGTGCCGTCTGCTATGTCGCCGCCGTGCGAATGCTGAGCATTAGACACTGCGGAACGTGCGCCCCGTGAACTTTTTTTAAAAGATTTGTTTCCCCAGAATATTCCGTCGGGATGTCGCTCTTGTGAATACACTCAATGAGGCATGAGATATAACGTGTCCTTCACTACCAGGTGCCACTGTGGGTGTCATTATTGACATCGACACCAACACATCCATCATTGCTTCGGCGTGTATCGCCCTATTCTACACATTCTTTGGAGGCCTCTACTCCGTCGCATACACGGACGTTATACAGCTTTTCCTCATCTTCGTTGGGCTGGTAAGAGGAGTGGCGGGGGTCGTCAGTTCTGTCTGTAATGGCTGAGCATTGCGCAGTGGTTGTGCATACCATTCTGCATGATGAACGAATCAGTGGGCGCTCTGTCGTATCCCGACAACGACTGGGTGGGCAGCTTGGAACCCAGGTTCGTGGGCCAATACATAGACTTCGGACTTCTACTTATGCTGGGAGGGATCCCATGGCAGGTACGTGGACTATAGCTAAGGTGTCACCGCAAGCTGAACGACTATTGGAACGTCTGTAGGTGTACTTCCAACGGGTCCTCTCGTGCAAGACTGCCTTCAAAGCACAGTTGCTCTCCTATGTCGCAGCTGTCGGCTGTATCATCATGGCCATCCCAGCTATGATCATGGGTGCTGTCGCCAAAGCTACAAGTATGTATAGGCATGTCTAACCACGACTTTGTGCCCTACGGTTACGTATCGAATACGTGTTTCAGGATGGAATGAAACGGAATTCACGGGTCCCCTTCCACTGGATAAGGAGCACACTTCACTCGTGCTACCGATGGTGCTGCAGTTCCTCACTCCCGGTTTCGTGTCCTTCGTGGGACTGGGTGCGGTCTCGGCTGCCGTCATGTCGTCCTCGGACTCTTCCATACTCAGTGCAGCATCTATGTTTGCTCGGAATGTCTACAAACTTATCTTTCGGGAAAATGTAAGTACCGTCAATGCGCCACACACACACACACACACACACGTGACAGGAAGTGTGAAGCGACATGAATTATACAAAACAAAACACAGCTTGTCTTCAGACCACGACCTACTAGATTATAGCGATCATGTCATAGGCACCGCTTATTCCCAGCGCCGCATTTGGCGCTGTCATGGCGCCATTGTCATTGTCATGGCGCCACTCATCGGCCGGATTACTGCTTCCTCAATTTCTACAATGCTTTGTACTTCAGCTTTCCTTAATATTTTTGTACAAGCTGTGGATGTCCCACGAGATATACTTCTTCCTAAAGTTGATTATCATCATCATTCTACGCGTTTTCGTAGAAGCTGTCGCTGTCGTCTGCTACGGTAGTCGTACGTCCGCTTCTGCGCGTTCAAAATTCAAATTTCCATTGTCCAATCATAATGTACATCTCGCGGGCCGATGTGTAGCGCTCCTAGCGGATCTTGCGGACGGGCTCCTCATATGGATTGCCGATTATGACATGGTCGTTATAATCTAGTAAGGTCGTGCTTCAGACGTAAACTGCAGCCATATCTTTCCAGGCCTCAGAAAAAGAAGTCATCTGGGTAATGCGAGTGGCCATCCTGTTCGTGGGGGCTATGGCAACGGCCATGGCTTTGACCGTGAAATCTATCTACGGGCTGTGGTACCTGTCCTCGGACCTGGTGTACGTGATCCTCTTCCCGCAGCTCGTCTGCGTCGTCTATTTCAAGCGCTATTGCAATACGTACGGGTCACTGGGAGCCTACATCATAGGCTTCCTTCTTCGAGGACTCGGCGGCGAAGACATCATCGGCCTCCCTGCTGTCATCAAGTACCCTTTCTACGACGAGGTACGATAAGGGATTACTCGTAGTTCCTAAGATGATACTACCATCAGTTGACTCATTATCGCGAGAGATACTGTACCTACACTGTTAAAACAGAGCTTCACCACATAACACGGTCATAGCCAACCATCATTCCGAAGGAAATCATTCTGTGTATTGATTTGTTGAAAATGGGAGGAGGCGCCTATCAGGGACACATTATCTTGTCCCAGATAGGCGCCTCCCCCCTGTTTTGAACAAACCAAGACACGGAATGATATTATTCGGAATGATGGTTGGCTAGGAGCGTGCTCTGTGGTGAAGTTCTGTTTTAACAGTGTACACTCTTAAAAATGAACTTCACCGCATGGCACGCTCATGGCCAACCATAATCTCGAATGATATCGTTATCTGCCCCGATTTGTTGAAAACGGGAGGCGTACGCCATTTTTGTGACAATTATGAACAGCATAAGTGTCACAAAAAAGGCGTACGCCTCCTGTTTTCAGCAAATCAGGGCAGATAACGATATCATTCCAGATTATGGTTGGCTAGGAGCCTGCTATGCGGTGAAGTTCATTTTTAAGAGTGTAGACGCTCCGATAAAAGTCCACGTGAGCAAGATGCTGCCTGAGTGCTACAGTTCGGATGTTTGTGTATGACGTAGCACATTCCAACGAACTTTCCTTGTGTCTTGAAAAACATTGTGTCTTATTAAACGTCTTTAGTCGCTAGTGTACCACTTATGATTTTCAAGCATTGATTGTACATCATGCAGGTGGACGGGCAGCTCTTTCCCTTTCGCACTCTGGCGATGGTGACGAGCATGATAAGCCTCCTGGCCGTCTCGACGCTCTTCAGAACTCTCTTCGAGTCAGGGAAGATTCCCGCCCGCTTCGACGTGTTCCACTGCATCGTCAACATCCCCGAAGACATCATCAAGGTCCAGGAGCCTCACGAAGGGGAGATGACGGTTCTCAACGCCTCAGTCTCCAAGTCTTACCAGACGGAGATGAACGGTCGGGTGAATCCCGCCCTCAACTTACAACCCGAGGAGGACATGCAGGGTATGCAGCCCACTGCGGATTCTACCACATTGTAAGGCAATCCTAAGCGAAGCGTCTTTGACCCATTCTCGCTTGCGCTCAATCCGTCAGAATTTGGACCGGGTGTGGTAACAGTTGTACTTATTCGTGTGTGTGTGTCTTTTTTTTTCTTTTCTGGTTCGTCATTCCAACGACTTCGCGTTGAATTGCCGAAAAAGTTGCTTCTTGACTCATAAGCAGAACTCGGTCTTTTGGTGGTGTGAACGCACCTGCAAGGGCAGTGGCGTATCTAGGGTGTGGCAGGTGTGGACAGGTGCCATGGGCGCCAGGTGAACAGGGGCGCCATTATGTGGTCGGGTGTGAATGTGCCAGGTCGGGCACTCAACCTGGCACATTCATAAATGATCTAAAGCACCCGCTATTAGAGAGGTTGTAGTGTGAAACCTAGTGCGGACCACACGAAAACGCATCCCCAAGGACATCGTGTTAACCATGTTGCCATGGGCGCAGGCAGCTCTAGGTACGCCACTGTGCAAGGGACACAAGTATGTCTCTTGAATCCAGTTATTCTTTCTTGAGGACCACGGCAAAAGGCTTAGAGCCTTCAGGCTGTCCTGTCACGACGCTGCGATGTTTTTTTTAAACCGGATCATCTATCTCTTTGTTAGACCAAATTTTCAAAAAGAAAAGAGTCTATGGTACTGTTCTATGGTATAGAGTCTATGGTACTACGTCTATGCAGCTCATCAGGGTTAACAGCACACCACAAATAACTTGGGCTGAACCAACCAGGGTAGATGCAGAGAACTGTGTCCGGTTGCGCACGGACGAGAATGGGTTGAAGCGCTTTGTGTGCGGGAAGAAGACTTCCGCGAGACAATCAACCTCAACAGTGCCACAGGCGTCTTATTTTTTGGCAGAAGACTCGTTGTTGCGTCGCGTTTTATGGTATCGCTGTTGTGTGTTCACTACTGTAACGCTGTCAGAGGCATTTTAAAGGGGCATCATACCCTGCAGTTATATACGCCACGCTGTGCTCAGTCGCTATCATGTAACGGTTTACAGCCAGGCTGCAAGAAGCATTTCAGTACGGTTCACGTCCACGGAGTGCAGAATTTCTGTTGGACGTACTACGAGACCCATAGAAATCTTATTTCTAAGACATCGTCCAAAGGCGCAAGAACGGGGGTAACGGCAATCTGATAATAGACCTCTACCCGAGAAACGTGATCACGATGTTGGTAGACAGACTGAAACCGAATCAAATCGGAAGGGGAGGGCTGGGTTTCACGAATGCGGGCACTTGTTCGCTGCCTCCTATTGAAAGAAAAGTAGGACCGAAGGTCGCGTCCCTTTCATGGATCATTGTAATCCCCTCAAGACCGCGGATTTCGGGCGCGACCTTGTTCGCCCACTATAGCTTTGAGCGTAGTTCAAGTCTACCAAATTGGTGGCGCTGTCGAACACTATGACGTCATTTGCTTACAGACACGGAGGAGGTCTATTCGTTGCTTTACTTCGCGAGACAACACGATGGTAATGCAGTGGTGCCCTTTTAGAATGTCTCACTGTTACGATGCAATGGAATCAGCATTGCTACTGCGAACATGTAGAAACATCGCCCTGCGTCATTCGCAGTGGCTGGCGCATAGCTGAGCCGCACAAATCGGTACACGTTCTCAACACCATCATGACTAACCTCGAAGTCCGACGACTAACCAGACTCCTCGACTAAGAGCTACAATAGCCTCTATGCAACTAAACTCGAGGCTTCCATGCTTTAAATAGGTGGCATAGTCGCGAAGCGAGCAAAATATGCTTGAAATGAAAGGCATAGAGCTTACTGTTTGAAGCCACCATAGCAGAAGGCATCCACTCCTATAGGGGATGAACTGCCACTAGGACCAGCACATAGGTTTCGGTTTTCATTCGCTGTCACGCTCCTAGAGGTTGTACGGAAGTGGTAGGTGTTTTCAAATCATTGTCCTGCAAGGTTTTTGTTGCGTAGATTTGTAAGAGCATTTTTCGGGCCAATGTTGCTTGATTAGACCAGTGTTTCCCAAACTTTTGGCGGTGACGGACCCCCGGAAGCGATGAGAACCAATTCACGGAACCCCGACCCCCTCCACACACACACACCGTCACAGCCAGTGCATAACCAGCAACCTCGTCAGCTGCTGCGTGCTTTCCATACAGCTTCAGAAATGATTCCGGACTGGTTTCTTCTTCTTGTTTGTACGTGTATGACGCGGACAAACGTGCATTGCAGGACTTTTCAATCAGAAAGTAGAAGCAAGCTGTTGAAGCATGCTTGTAGCAATTTTGGAAGTTCTGGGTGTTTGGAAACCGGGCAGCATGTACGAGCGCGTGTTTGTGGGGACGAAAATCCTCACTGAAATGTGAGAGGCGGTCGCGGACCCCCACGGACACTCTCGCGGACCCCCAGGGGTCCGCGGACCACACTTTGGGAAACACTGGATTAGACTATGTATTGCTACCTGGAGGATGGGACTAGACGCTATGATTTTATCGTTGTCCGAACACTAGGAACGTTGTAACTTATACATATCTGCATACATATTGTACGAGCGCAAATAGGAGAAGTCGGATTTTGGGAATACGAACCCAACGGTGACCGGAATAAGAGGCAGAACACTCCGGAGATGCGCCAGCCATTGCGGCTGACAGAGCCATGGGCGGCCAATAGACTACTCATAAGGTATCAGTCTATGGTAAAAGAAAAAAACCAGACGAATTGTGCAGCTTGTATAGGACAGCGTTCGTCGTGCACATTTCCAGTGTTCGTAGAGTGTGCGACGCCATGTTAGATGTGTCTCTTCATATTCTAGTCAGTATTTACGACCGTGTGACAATCAATAATCGCGATAAGTGGCGATAACTCGTAGGTTTTTCTCATTGTGGATGCACAAGAGGACGCGTCTCATAGGTATTTACAGAAATATTAGCGAATGACAATCATGCATTTTTTCCGCCAGGAAAAACCCGTTATTTTTTAACAGTGTTGTGAAGTTGTTGATATTTATTCGTGTTGTACAATGGTCATATCACCGTTTGCGGATGAACGAAGGCAAGTGCAATTACCTGCATTTCTTCCCCCAACTCACGCGACAATCGATTAGAGAGCGACCACGTAGATTCGGACAAAACTTCGGGACGGTTGCACGTTGGAAACGTTGTTATAACCCTTGTAACACGGGGAGTCTTCAATGGCAATTGAAACCAACGGTCATTGCATTGAACATGCGCGTGGCGCCACCTACCGCAAGACGTGTCCATCTGTCAAGGTCCATTGGATTCAATGGTGCTTGAGAAGGTGACACCTTACACGCTCGGTGGCGCTACGCGCGGGTTCAATGCAGAGCCGCTTATGGGAAGAGTATGGACATTCTTTGATCTTTTACTGCCCGGAAATGGGGTCATCGCCCCGCCCACTTGGACGGAATGAAATGCTGTTTCAATGGCCATTGTTTTCAATAATCATTGAAGATTGCCTGTGTAGCAGGGGTATTACATTTCTCTAAAATCGTAGTTGTTTGGATCGTTCCTGGAGCCCCTATGGGCACTGAAGGGCCGGGGTCGCGGTGCTCACCAACAACCTACCAATAAATAAATACAGGCGAATACTACGCTTCTTGACAAGGACGCAGACCTCTGCAATAACGTTTAATGTACAGTTCAGGAGTCACTGAGACATGGACAGAACACGGAAGGACACGGTCTAAGGACGCCGCGTTCTGTCGGTGTCTCGGTGACTCCTGGCCTGGAGACAAGACGCGCTTGTACCACTAAGCCCAAACCCCGTGCGATAGAGACGGTTCTGCCACACTTTTGTTAGGTGCTGGTAGTCAAGTTGGAACGCTTTAGTGTTAATGAGCCTCTCTAGCTCACCTGCACTTGTCTGTGGCAGTTTGGAGATATACGAGGCAGCAGATCGAGAAGGTAGCAAGTCCCTGGCTGTCGCGAGAATAGTGGGCAAACCGATGGCTGTTGGTCGGAAGTCAGCTATGCGGTGAAGTTATGTGAAGTTTTTAGAGTTAAAGTGACTGTCGCGTCCAGAAACCCATCTATGAAACGGATACCAGCATGTTTGGCACCGGCTTGGCACTAACCACATAGGTGATAATATTAATGAGATAATATAATAATAGCTTTTTAGATAATAATATTGAGAGAATATTCATGAGATAATTAAAATAAGATTTTTTTTTTCGTCCGAGAAATGCTTAGATGTTAAGTAAACTAATTTTAAACGTCAGCGCTGCTTCCGCACCTGCGGAGGCTCCTGCGACAACGAGATCAGCGTGACGTCACTTCCTAAGAGGAGGAGGAGAGAGGGAGGCGCTCCTGTCATGTATTCCATCAAATCAACTGGAACGTCCCTTTAAGGCTGTAATGATAGTGTAAAAAGCGGGGTGACGATGGGGTAGGGGTGACGTAAGCGATCACGTTGGTGCACGATGTTCATCGCACTTTCAGGGACACCAGTTCACCTTGATCACAACGCGGCCTTCTGTACATTGAGAAACCATCACAAAATGTCCATGTCCGGCTTTCGTGTCCCGATAATGTCCCAATCTGACGTTGAAATCCATTACGTTCGTAGAGTGCAGCGTTAGCAACACGGCGTGGATGACCAGCCATGACTGAAACGTAGACATTGTGTCGATCGAGCCCGCAGTATAGTCGACTTGATTTCCTTCGTGCAACCGGTCCGAAGATCCTAAAGTAACTGCTCAACGAGACAAATGACAATCATTTTAAGAACAAAGCAAGTTCTCCCCCCTCTGATGAGTTGTGGTACCCGACAATCCCCGGAGCATCGCATACTATATGTTTCGGGACCTGGAGCAATATATACTTATACACGTGTATTACTGCACTTTCCGCGAGTTGTCCACGAAGAGGTTGTTATCCTGTTTGGCTGTTGCGCGGATAACTTATAGATGTTCAACAATAAATGAAATTGATCAAGTTTCTGTCCTCTTATTCCATCAACACTGTGCATCTGAAGCCCCGCGGGCTGCACAAACACGCTGCAAAGAGTACGGACACTTCATTACAAACCGTCAACATATTCAGCGTGAAAGTAATGGGTGAGAGACGATCATGAAACGGGCCACTGATGCATGGACTCTCGCTATAGCGGAACGCAGTGTAATCCCGGACGTCGTCCAAGCATGTTCCTGCCGATGGCATTACAGGTACGCTTGTTCGTCATTCCTTGCCTTCCACTCTATAATGTCCTCCCGTATACCCATCGTACACAGTGGCTGTTCAATCTGAGCTATAGAACTGTCATCCTAGAGGTTATCATACAATAATTGGGGGTAGATTAACCCGTATAGGTCTATAGGGTGAGTCTGCCTATACATTGGTGTGGCTATACGTGCTGCAGGGTATAGGACTGCGGATAACTTCGACCACCTGGGACTCCGCCAACAAAATCACCAGAAAGGTTGTGGTATATCCGTAACTTTTGGGATGTCAGGAACATGTGTACGAAATATCTCGTTCCAAAATTGCGCAGATTGTATTCGAACAAATTTATTAGGAAGGGAGCGCTTCGCCTCTGTGAACCGCCAGGGCACTGAAAGCAACGCACTGCTGACATCATACCAGCATCCGGCAAGGGAGACTGTAGGTTTCGAAGCAGACGACAATGCTGGGTGACGTCACGGTATCCTCCTCCGGGCGAACCGCTGTATAGTATGGAACTCTGTTTTCTGATCTTCGCATTTCGGTTTCGGTTTGCTATTTTCATCATTTATGAATTGGTTACTCCCACAAAACGAATGCTAATGTTGTATTCGGTATGGAGGGAGTGATTCGTGTTCCGTATGATGCACACGTTTTTTTTTTTGTTTCTTTTTTTTTTTTTGAATCCTTAAAAAGTGTCCCTTTAACGTGCGCTAGAAATCTCCGACACAGGATGCTGGAAGGACGTCAGTGCGGTGTTCGTCACTCACAGTCACTACGGTATGGTATAGGTCTAGAGGTGTGATTCTATCGTCGAGGTTGTCAGGTGACGTGCTCCAGTAAGGCTTCAAGAACGGCCGTAACAAGCATGAATAGACCTCTCCCTGTTTGTAAACAAATGACGTCATAGTGTTCGACAGCGCCACCAATTTGGTAGAGTTGAACTACGCTCGAAGCTAGGGGCGAATAAGGTCGCGCCCGCTCAGTCCTATTTATTTTTCAATGGGAGGCAGCGAACAAGTGCCCATTCGTGGAACCCAGCCCTCCCCTTCAGATTTGTTTCGGTTTCAGTCTATCTACCAACGTCATGATGACGTTTCTCGGGTAGATGTCCATTAGCCTTGAGGTTTGGATCTCACCAGTCTTCACTTCAGACCGTTTCCTTGATGCACGGTTACTAATAATCGATACTGTGTGTTGTAGCCAGGGGCGGGTCCAGACCCCTCATTTTTTTTTGGGGGGGGTTCTTTGTCAAGCGCGTAGTGAGGGAGGGGAGAGAGGGAAATCCAATGTATAAACTGACGTTTTTGGAGGCCAATCGTCCCACCCCCCTGAATCCACCACTGGTTGGAGCCTTATACAACGAACAAGTACATAACACTACCAGGAACAGCAACTATGCAGATCTTATCGGCCCTGATATTTGACCAGAGAGCGGAGCGTATACACCCCTTTTATGACAAGGAACAGATATGAGATGAGATAAAACGACTCGGGAGTACAATTTACAACGGATAAAGATGACACTCCGAATGTCAGCCGGCCACGAATGTTTTTTTTTCTTTCTTTTCGGTGAAGACACCGTGGCAAGGTGCACCTGACTCAAAGCAAGCAGCACAGACTTTTATCCACAGAACGCGAATAAAGAGAGAGGGCGTGAGACCCTAGAGGATGAGAGAAGGAAGTCACACCGTTTGCGCGCTCCGCTAGAAGGGGTGTTACAAAAACTGGCTATCCCAAAACATTTTTCGGGTCGGATATGCTCGCATGCTTTCCTTTCCAAACCAAAATGTCGCATCGGCCAACGTTTCTAGAAATAGTGTATCTTTTTTTTATTTACACGGCGTCTATACCAAATGTATAACCCTCAGGCAGTTCTGGATGAGGCGTCGCGAAATGGATTTGAGCTTCAAGGAAAGGCTGGCGGGAAGCCTCCTACGAGCGATAGTTCCCCCCGCGGGCTTCTCGCCTTAATCGAATTAAATTATTTGGCGGGCTTCTCCATTTCGTCGCTCTTTGTGAGCGTAGGTTTTCTTCGTATGTCTGGAAAAGGAACTCCCCATTCTGCGAAAAAGATAACACAAAGTCATTTGACACGCACAAATAGCATATTGAAAAGTACGATTTACGTGGCAATGTATATATAACGATGCCACATATTTCGTCATCCCAACCCGCCAATGACACATAAAACATGCACGCTCTTCTTGTCCTATTCGCAGTGCTGGTTGGCTGTAAACCTCTGTGTCTCTGCGTACGAGTCGAGGAGTATTTTCCAACAGCGTTCCCTAGAGGGCCACAACACATCGACGCGTTTTCACAACCTGAACAGCTACTCTCAAGACGACAATACCCTCTTCAAGACGTCTAAACCGGACCATGCTAGGAAGGCGGACACTGTCCCTGAGACCGTGGGTCCACGGGAAAGTGGCAACGGAGGGCGTCTTGATGATTCCCGGCAGGGTCGGGAGCCGACGCTACATTTGAACAATAGTCTGTCGTCCTTTCCAACATCGAGGAAGAATAAGCCTGGAAAACCTCCACTCATTCCACTAACCCACATGCATCGACTGGATGGACGTCCTGGGATGTACGGTCACCCGGTGACACTTACGCGCATGATGGTCCGCGGGTCGTCCGCAAGACATCCGAGCGGGTACATACGTTTCGTTCCCGGCTACATGACGGTAGCAGGAGGACGACGCGGAAGGACGAACCTGGTGCACCCTCCCTACTCAGGTCGAGCCTCAAGACAGCGTCCAAGTACGAATGAGAAGCACAAAGAATCGTACGTTTTTGGAAGGCTTCGTTATGTGCCCGTTGCTGGCGGCTTGTCCTACCCCGTTGGCTTCATACCCAGTCAGGCCGTTTTGTTTAAGAATGGAAGGGCGGTTCCTGTGAAACATGAGCCTCGGAAGGAATACTCCAGGATCGACGCCAGGATCGGAGACATGAATCGCGAGACTCTTTCCTCTCGGGTTCACTCGCGACATCACCACAGCCTTCATTACCGGTACAGGACCGACGTTCCACCGACCTGCGCCATCCGTACAAACACTACGTACTGTCTTCGGGACGACGAATATCCAGAGTAAGTGCATATACGACGGCACTGAATCGTTTGGTTGCGGCACAACGCCAACGGAAACAAAGCAACTTTGTCCTTGTACCTTTGTTGCCATCCAGGCAGATTTTGTGCCCGTTACTCCAAAGAAGTAGTTGTTTATAACGTTACCGTTACTCTTCGAGCAAAAGTAATTGGTTACCGTTACAAATTACTCGACTCGAAACGTAATTGAGTAACGAGTATAAAAGTAACGCGTTACTCGGGCCGTTACTTTCAATTCATGCAAAAAATTCCACCCGTGTGTGCTTCAAAAAGCAAAGAAATACCCAAACTTCCAAGTGATTGGGATAGCTGAAATAGTGCGAAAGACCCGCGCGAGAGAAGTAGCAACAATATTTTTCCCCGCTTACTATATACAGTAGAATAGCCCAACAAAGACACAGTAAATTTCTCACAGAGCATTGTTACTTTGAGTCAGATTCTACTTCAAAAGTAATTGATTACTCAAAATTGTAATCGAATTACTCGAACAATTACTCGTTTAAAAATGTAATTGATTACTCGAAAAATTACTAAAAAAGTAACTCTATTACGAGTAACGAAATTACTTGTAAGGCGTTACGTACAAGTCTGCACCCCGGGTTATAATGAAGGATGTAACGTTGACCGGATTTTGTGCTTGAAGTTAGTTCCCGGAATGACAGTTTGCAGACGACAGGAGCATGCTTATCAATCGGTTCCCTTTCAAACACAGCGCATAAAGTGCGAACAAAAACAGTTTCGTTAAGTCATATATAGGTTTATGACACGAAAGCCAAGTTGCAACGAAGTCTTGCCGAAGATATCTGCATCCGACATGAAGACAATTTAAGCCATCTGCATAAGGTACGATTAAACTTCTAACCCGTATCGGGCGTCCAAAAGTAAACGATGCAGCGTTCTGGTGAAGGCAGATCGGAACCTCAGGCAAGCCGCCGATATTTCCAACAGGGACTGTTCTTTTACGGGATTCCGTGGAAGAACTTTGTTCCAAAGTGGAACAGTTAAATCAGAGTTCTTGCACTGGGTCCAGTAGAGGACCAGTCCCTGTTTGAGACATCGGCGGCTCCGGAACCAATAAGCCTTTTGCTGGACCCACATATAAGGCGTGATTACTGCGAATAGCATGACCGCCTATAAGTAAAAAAACTGTGACAGCTGTTCAACTGTGTACCGGACTCGAGATTACAAGCCTGAACCGAGCATGATTCATACCGCCCTTTTGTATTTTCTATCCCACCCCCTTTCGAGCAGTCAGAATAAGAGAAGCGAGACGATTCTCCATGGTTGACTGAACGCGCTTCCGGGATGTCGCGTTTTGAATGACAGTCGATGTCGATGAATCGTGGCTGCCAGTAGAGACATTGTCCATACGCGCGTTGCTCCACACATCAGCGCCCACCAGCGCAAGGTACATGCTTTCTTTTCTTCTCTCTTGATACGATTGCAAGAAAAGAACTGGTCTTTAAAGTAGCACAGAAGTCATTTTTAACACCCAGTTTTCTTCCTATAAAACTGTTAAGTTTGCCAGTAAGATGCACCATGCGAAGTAATTTACACCACAGAGTCGTAATTATCGCAGAAATTGAATTTAAAATACGCCGCAAAAAGCGATCGTGCGCAACGGTGGTGAAGAGCAGTGCCAGCCTGTGATCTGCCTGGAACCTCGCGCTGACGCTATAAGGAGAACGCTCGCTGATTGGCCTAGAGAAATGTTGTCTGCTACTCCGCTGTCGTCTGCTACTCGGCTGTTCGGGGTTCTGATAAAGCCTTTCTCCTTCTTCGGTAATGCTTCGGCCGCTCCTTCTATCCCCAATTCTCCGGGAAAACTGGCAAAACAGGTTCACGGCGGCAAAGGAACAATGCGCTGACCCCCACTGACCAGCAAACCAGAACGAGTCTTCTTATGCCGTCATCGGTGACGTGCCATCATACCTCCTCATCCTCGTTATAGCTGGAGTGGCGAGTTAAGGGTGAAGGCGCGGAGCTATGTTTATGTGAGTTTTTTTTCTGGGAAACAAATTGTACACATCAATACCTTTCGCGCTATTCGGTATAATGACACACACACTTTAATCAGATGTCTTAATCTGAAATTTTTTTGGATGGCCCTCTGTACTCCTTTAAGCCATCACTTTGCAGACCCCAGGAGTGATACAACATTTTTTTCCAGCGTTGCCCTCCACCATGCAGTGGACACAGAAGACATACGTCGCTTCCTCGCTCCCACTGCGTACTCTATGCAATACCAGAAACAATATGGTCATCAGCTCCCTGGTGGACGATCGGTGTGCTCAGCGACGGTGCACTGGGCTCGGCCCCTGAGAGCTCGAAGCGTCAATGGACACTGGAAGGTCGTTCTCAACATCAATGACCCGCACCGAACGACGCACAAGCTGCATCAGGTTGTCGTCACGGAAGTATGCTTGTAAGGACTTATTTCTTTCTTGCTTGGGGATGCGGATTGAATGCAAGCGCTCCGAACTCAGTGTAACGCGGAAGAAACAGCGATATCCATATTTTGTATATGGTTGGTACGTCAGACAGGAAACAGAACACGAAGTAGGGAAGACCAAGACAGATTAGACTAGAGGACTTCTTGTTCCGTCTTCTCAGACCTCAGTCTCAACGAAATGCAACCACGTTCCAACCTACACCAGCCCGCCCCCTTATACGAATATCGAGCTTAAAGGAACGTTTTTTCTTAAAGGAACGTTTTTGTTATTCTGTCTGTTAGTTGTAGACATTAGCGACGTTTCCGTGAGGGATTGTGATACCATTTGCTGCCTGCAGTTGACAACATTACTCTATCCTTTACCTTCTATCCCTTGTTTTGCGGAGGAACCCTGGAGAGCCTTGCAGTTGGCGGAGGTCCCGGTGCGTCCAGAAGTACGGCAGTCACAAGTTAGTGGTCTGGAGCAGAGAGGACGGTGTGCACGTGGACGACTTTCGCTTCCCGGTCGCCTGTTCCTGTTTCCTCCAGGAGGGATATCGGCAAAACCACTCGAGGTCACTCAGCAACCACCTATAATAGAATATTTTAATAAATATATTACTCGCCACTCTCGTGTGGTACGCATCTGCTTATCAGAGGTTATAGTTATAGGGCTCCGTGTTTTCGGACTTACCCGAAAAAAAAAAAAAAAACAACAAGGAAAAAGGAAAAATCCGTCAAAACGTACGCCAGTAAAATTTTACAATTTTTTTCTGTGAATCGTGCTGCCTTCAAAGCCGACAAAGGAAACACAGGTGGCATACAAGTTGTCTTCATGAAAGGGCAGCTTGACGTTGCAACACCGACAGCATGAATGGACACGAGCGAAAGCTCCCTATCGATAATGTATAGAGGAACACAAGGATTCCGAGGTGTTCATGTTGTCAGGCGATCCTGGCATAGATGTCGTTGTCTGCAAGTTCCACAGCATAACAGTGAGCTTTCTTTTCTTTTTTTTTTTCCGGGGGGGGGGGGGACTTCTCATTCTTTTTGTGAATGTGTCGTTGGACAGTTGTAGCTTTTTCTCCGAACTTCTAATCTTAAGAGAGATACGACAAATAAAAGACGAAAAACTCCGAATCCTCGGAACATGCAAAAAGAAAAAAGAAAAAAAGAAACACTCCGAAAACCTGGGACCCTAGAACTTGGTGGAAAGGAAGCGGCTGTGAAGACACGTGCAGGAAAACGAGACAATGGACTCGACGAAATTAACTTTTGTATTTCTCTTTGCGTGCATTTTCTGGCTGTGGTAAATTCAATGTTGTCATACTCCGCTACAATATATTACATCGACGATTTGCAGACGCGCTTGAGAGGGCGAAAACATGGATATCAACCGATGTCAATTAACCGTGTGGCTCTGCGGAGATACTTTCATCGAGCTGAGGTTGTCGTCCTTTCGTTTCACTGATGGCACAGCGCGACAGAGCAGAACGCAGTGTGGCTTTTGGGGAAGGAATTACTACGAAACACTGCGTCGGGTCGTCACGAAGACAAATTAAACGCCCTAAACGGGAGTATACATATCCTCTGTGAAGAAATAAATAACTATATGATGAGATGTACACTGGAAAAGAAAAGCATAAAGACAAGACACAAAGCGGGTTTCTGCTACTCGTTAGCAATGTGCACTATTCTGGCTGGGTAAGCAATATTTTTTTGTTTTTTGTTCTTGGGTGATGTCACTCTCCAAGTAGGCCAAAAGAAATCCTCGAAATGTGTGCTTCCTTCGAGTGGCTGCATCTTTTCAAAGCACGAACACCGGCGAAAGCGTATTTGCCATTTAAGTACGTTTGAAAATGGCGCGCTGTCCACGTGACCTCTCAAGGGCTCATCAGCGCTACGCCGCGGCGGCGACTTGCACCAATCGCCGTCTGGTCTCTGCGTGCTTGCTTTGCGCGTGCCCCGTGGCGTCCGCGGTCCCATCATCATCGCAGCGGAGGAGCCACGGAGCATGCGTGTTGATACAGCAGGGGCTCTTTGCAGTAGAACGGATCGATGTAAACAAATCGCTGCACTACTTCCCTCAGTGGACCTCAGGGATTGACCGACTGTAAAATTCCAATCACCTGCCCTGTGAAGTAGCCAGCCTCAAGGTTGCTGCGTTTGTGCAGCGATGTCGTCCGACTTGAGGCGGAGAACCATCGAAAAAGATGTGCAGCGGGATGCTCAGCAGGTAAGCTGCTTGCTTCTCTTTTGGTTCATACCTGACTCTTGTTGTTTACACGTAACAAAAGACTCCTACACAGCTGTACCTCGATCGCGCTGCTGGCATATGATAAGGCAAGCGTGTGTCACTGACATGTTTGCGCTGGGCCGTTCTGTCATTATTGCGCGACGATTGTTTACCTCAGCTATTCCTGTGCCGGAGCCTCAGTTTCCGCTGAAACCGCTTGTGCCCGTGGCTAAACGCTTTCGTAAGCATGATGCGAATGCTTGGGAAGATAACAGACCGTTCGAACTGGTTGCCTGTGTGCGAGAAGTTAAATGAAGGCAGGGAAATTAGGCTGTGCTCTGCTGCATATAGGAATCGCCGGATGGCACAGCGGTGGATTCCGAAGAGGAAAGGCTTCCCGAGGAAAGTCAGATGGATAAACTGACGAAGGATTTGCCTCAGGCGACAGACAACACGACGCAGATCCTGGACAACGCGCTCAGCACCTTACCGTCCAGGTATATACTTTTTCCTCGTAATTTCCTCCAGGCATTTCGTTTGCGCTGACTCGAAGGCTGCAAAAAACAGTACGAGGTCTCGTTGACATTTCCTTCTCTGTACGGACTATAAGGTGTGTCGTATTCTTTCAGATGGCGGAATTATGTTGTTCGAGGGATCTTCACCGTGGCTATGGTGCTTGGTTTTATGGCATTCATATGGGGAGGACCACTGGCTCTAATGATACTTGTGAGTGACATCTTTTTTTTTTTTAGACTGACAGGTCATCGCGTATTAGTGACTGAAGAAAATTGTTCACCTGATGAATGTCTTGTTCATGTTAATTGGTATAAAGTGTTCCTACCCGTTTTCCCTTCCCTCAGTGCAATAACAGTTAATAGGACTTTGACATTGTTTTTTACTTCTTGTATGTTATTCTTATATTTTATGAGGCTATAACCTGTAATACCCCAGACCCCATATACCATTGAAAAAAGGAAAAAAACTGTGTTTCACAAAAAGTTGTTCTGTTCCCAGATTATACTCATCCAAATAAAGTGCTTCCAAGAGATCATCGCCATTGGATACGCTGTCTACAGGGTGCACAATCTACCATGGTTTAGGTCATTATCTTGGTATTTTCTGCTAGCATCCAACTACTTTCTGTACGGCGAAAGCCTCGTCGACTACTTTGGTGTTATGCTCAGCCGAACGGTGAGTGGGACACAACGATGACGAAGTGCACTGGCGTTGAGCCTAAGATGATGCCTGCTGTGTTCAGGACTTCATGCGGCCAATGGTGCGTTACCACCGCTTCATCTCTTTCTGCCTCTACCTTGTGGGCTTCATCTGGTTTGTCCTGAGCCTCAAGAAGAAGTATTACATGCGACAATTTTCTCTGGTTAGCACACGGCTACTACTGGTAGTTCTTCGAGCCTTAATGATCCCGCTTTTTTTTTTAGTTTGCGTGGACGCACGTCACATTGATCATCATCGTCACACAATCTTACCTGCTCATTCAGAATATGTTTGAGGGACTGATTTGGTGAGTGGAGAAATGTGTTCTATCAAGACCTAATGTTGTGAAAGGGTTTGCATTTGTCATTGTGGGTGTGTCTTAATGCTAATGTTTTATTGCACTAGCGTAGTTAGGGGGGTGGGGTGGGGGTCAAATTCCCCCCCCATGGTGCATTTGGGAGGAAAGGAGAGGAATCCTCGTCTCCCATGTAAAGTCCCCCATAGAAGCCTTCCCCAATTTTTTTTTTTTTTTTGCTGTGCTGCCATTTTATTGTACATAATATTTCAGCAACATTTAGTTCCACGAACATGTTTGTGAGATCGGGGTAAATGTGCAGTATTTCATATTTGCTCTTTCATTAGTTCCACTTGCATTTGACTTCTGAAAGCTAATCTGCGTAAGAGCACCTAGTATAATATAAAATGGAAGTGTGAATATAAATGATTCAGTGTTTTTTAAAATTAGTTGATAGAGTCAAGTTTTGCAAATCTTGTAAGATTTGATGTTGGCATTCTATGCTGCCTGGAGTTCTCTTTGAACAGCCCAACGGTTCTTAGGTGCATGCACCGTTGTCAACTGAGCCCCAATGTACTCTGATCCAGGTTCATTGCTCCGGTGTCAATGATCGTCTGCAATGATGTGATGGCGTACATCTTTGGCTTCTTCTTCGGAAAGACTCCCCTGATCCAATTGTCGCCCAAGAAGACCTGGGAAGGATTTATAGGCGGAGGGATCTCCACAGTTATCTTTGGAGCGTTTGTGAGTACGCTCACAACCACTGTTTCTTTGTTTGTTTGTTTTTTTTTTCATCTAGAAATGAAGACCCGTTTTGCTTCTAGATCTCCCAGGTGCTGTGCCAATATAAAATGTTTGTCTGCCCCCTCGACCTGGGTGAGCCCAGGAGCTTCGTATGTGAGCCCTCTCCGCTCTTCCAGCCGACAGACTACGAGCTGCCCAACCCTCTGGCGACGCTCTTCAGGCTGGTGAGTGGTTCGGTCTGTCGGAATTGCGCATCGTTGCTTCTATATAAAATGGGTGCAAAAAAAGGAGGGGTGCATTCAGCATCAAAGCTGCGAGTTTAAGTGCCGTGTTCAGGAAAAACTAGAGATAAAAATATCAATCAAATCAATCAATCAAAAATTTTCTAATCCAAATCCGAGGAAGGTTCTATGAATCTTTCGAATCCTTTCTTTAAAAAAAAAAAAAAGTTTAAAAAGACATAAAAAAAAGAAAGAACGTCTAGTGAAAAATGTTTTGAAGCAGAATATGATACCTTTGTTCGATGAAAAATTGATTAAATAATGCTCCAGTTTCAGGAGAAAATATACCTATATAGTTCTTCTTAAACGAAATTTATTTAACACGTTGTTCGTCGACTACAAGAAAAGCATAAATTCTCGAGTCTGAATTATTTCCATAAAACTAAGCAACAACCAAAAACAAAACCATGTTACTGTTACACTCGTAATGTGTTTTTCCTGCATGAACTCTTACAAGCAGAGCAATGTAAAACAAACAAACAAACATCCGTCGGCTAATGAGGCTTTCGGTGGACTCCGGAGGCGCCAATTTGAAAAAGAAACAAACAAACGTGCCTGGTGGATTCGAAAGATTCGGATTTGCCGTTTTGGGCACTGGGATTCGGATTCGCGAATTTCGAATCCCTGCCTGGGATTCGCGGAGTCGATTGGCACAGGAAAAACCTCCCTAGGAAAAACAATGAATTATGTACAGTGAGCACCAAGACCCGACAGAGGCGACGAGGATGACGAAAGCTCCCTAGCTTTCCACGGTGGAAAACAAACATTTACAAATCCGTGGGATTTACAAATCTGTGGGATTCCATGGGCGAGGGAAAACGAGAGAAAAAAAGTCGCAGCATTCCCCCAAGTGACATATTTGTCGGGCACGCTTTTCAAATGTTTCGTAACTTCTCAATGTGCGGGGAAAATTCGATTCAACTCTGTCAATCTCTCTCCGGGTGTTGCTGTCATTAAAGTTTCTTTCGTCGCGGTGCGTTCAGTCATGCAAGTGCCAGCAGTATCAGTCGCATCGGGCATTGCAGTTGCGACTGATCGGGTTTAACCCATGAATGTCTGGGATCGATCGAAAGCCTTACACAGTTCTGTAATATATATTGATTATTCGTGCGTTATGCATTATATGCGAGATACATACTTTTAAGACCTTGCAAATTTTTGGGAGTGTGCTGTATACATAGGGCCTTGTGTTTTACAGTTAAGCCAGCTTTTTTTACTCCCCGATTTTGGATCGTCGTCACTTTCGGTAAACTTGGCAAAGTGCCAATTCAGCCGCCAATAAGGGCATGTTGCGTTTGCCTAAAATGCGAGAATTCTATGGAAAATTTTTGAAAAATCCCATGGAAAAATTTAATTTTTAAAAATTCCCATTAAAATCCCATTAAAAAAAATCCATATAGCCCGGAAACACGAGGCCCCGCACCAGAAAATATGTTGCTTAATATCCTCTGGGCTTGTTGTAAGTCGGCGCAATTTCCCTTTTCAGCTGCACCTGAGGACGGCGGTGACCATGTATCCGTTTGTGCTCCACTCGCTGAGTTTCTCTCTGTTCAGCTCCATCATTGGACCTTTCGGTGGATTCTTTGCCAGTGGCTTCAAGAGGGCTTTCAAGATTAAGGTGAGCATACTCTCCTCCCACCTTCTGTATGGAACAAAAGTATAATTGGGAATTCTCGCTTTAGGACTTTGGAGACATCATCCCTGGCCACGGAGGAATCATGGACCGCTTTGACTGCCAAATTTTGATGGCATCCTTTGTCAGTGTCTACTACCATAGTTTCATCAGGTAAGTTCCTTCAATTCCCACGGCCGAAATCATCCTCAGACACGATTCGGGCACCTGGTGATGAGACACAAGATCCATCGGACCAACCACTGCAGTTAGTCTTTTGCAAGCGTCAAGGGAAGAGGGCCCATGAGTAGTAGAGCCCCTAGCTTTCTGCAAAATTTCATGAAATTTAATGACAGGGGTTGTAATTTCATTGTTGAGTTTAATTTCCTTTGTGCACTGAAAAGTTACAAAAGGCTCGAAAAGCATGTAGGCAAATGGGTATGCAGTCCTCTGGGAATGTTGCACCTTTTTTTTTTTTTTCTTACCTGCAGATTTGTAAAGTCCCACTTAACAGAAATGTTAATTTTCCACTGCAGAAAGCTAGGGGTTTAAGCGATCAAGTGCGCTGCAGAGCGACAACACACGGGAGATAAACGAGATTCTCCATTTCCTTTGCAGAGCACCCAACCAGCAGAAGATCCTCCAACAGATTTACCTGATGAAGCCAGAGGTGCAGCTACAAATCTTCACCAGCCTGCGGGACTTTCTACAGGAACGCGGCCATCTCCCCGTATCCCCCACAGACTAGTCACTCCCCACCACACCCATTTTTGTGCCGACACTCGTTTTTTAAGCGATAGCTCTGTTTTTTTTTTTAAGTGTTTGCGCAGATTTTACCTCGTTTTATAGGAAGGTGTCAGCACCGAGCTGTGATCGGTGTGGACTTCCACGCCAAAATAAAGGCCTGGCAGCGGTCGCAATATTAGTTCGAGCGTGCACGTACGTTGGCCGTTATTTGTGCATCGTTGTTGTTCTTGTTGTTGGAGATTGTCTGTTGTTTACGTCGGCGAAAGCACGGCCTCTCGGTCGTCTTAAGTAGCTTCCGTCTCTTTGCCGTCATTCCACAAGATCTGACATCGCTCTGCAGACGCGACCCCGATTTTCGCGTCTCGTAAATTTGTTTTTAAGAGTCCTTTGCCGAATTCCCAGACGGGGGACTCTATCTGTGGAAGTAATATTTTGCGGAGCAAATTTTTGTTTTTTGCTTTCTAGTGAAAAGCCAGAGACATAATTTTTCTGCATGGAGAGCTCTGCTTCTTTTTGGGAAACGTGCTCGGTTCTCTGCACAAAGTAAAGGCTTTCTCTCACATTCCATTACAGTGCACAATCTTCTTTTAGCGAGCTAGCAGAATTTGTGTGATAAGTTTTATTCTGAGGGCCCTCCCAGCTGCTGAGACTGAGCAGTTTGTGCTGTTCTTTTCCCCCTCCCCCTCGTCTGCTGTCTCGGAACGTTTTTGTCGTGATCGTGGTTGCTTCCTCTGTACCAGACGAGCGAAATAAACAAATGAACCCAACAGCGTGGTCTTTTTATGCGAGAGACCAAGAAGTCCTCATCAATGGAATGCAAGTTGTAGGGTTTGGAATCTTTTTAGAACCCTTTTATGCGGGTGAGTATGACTGTTCCATTTGACGATCCTAATGTCGTGGGATCAAACAGAAGACACAGAGATGGTACAAGTAGACCCATTGTCATGAGGGATGTATAACTGTGATGTGCTAAGTGTGAAGGACTTCCCTGCAGTAATCCGCAAGAAAATAGAAATGTGAACGAGAATACATTGATGGCCAGTGCCTCTCGTGGGTATTCCGTGAACGGCCAAACCGTACCAGTCTGCATGTGGAACTTGGGCAGTAGATGAAAGATTTTGTACAAATTGTTATGCACAATTAAAAATAAAACTACACGAAAGTGGCTGCGACTGCAAAAAGTTCATGCCAGGTGCATCCAGTTTCTTGGCTTTTCATGTAGTACAAGAAACGGGAACATTATTATTTTCGGTAACAAACCCCGGGGAAGATCAACGACCAACCAGACCCCCCCACAGTGTCTCTCACGAATATTCCTTAGCGGTTAGTATTGAAATACCTTATAGACAACCATGCCCCTTACACAAATAGTTTGCCTGCATTACTCAAATCAATACAACCACAAGAACCGCAATTCTGTCTTTGCCACAGTCATGTATTAGGCGGCCGTAAAATAGTACCCAAGTGCATGGCATCCAGCAACTTAGCAACACTGATACTGGACGTGCAATTGAAAACTACGTGCATCATTTTTATTTTAGAGTTAAGACTTACTTGTCTCTTAAATAGTAAACAACTAAGTTCCTTTATGTGGTAACAGCTGTTGTAACTAGGTATATTCTGAAAAGTAACTAACTAACTTAGTTACCATTTCCACAAGCCAGCTGCAACTGCAACTTAGTTACTCTGTGAACATGGCTGTGAACATGTTCATCCACTGTGCTGGGTTTGTAGAGACTGACCCGACCCAGACTCTTTTTTTTTTTTTTGACACTCAAGATCTATTTCGAAGCAACTTTGAAAGAAGAAAATATCTCAAAGTGACACAGTATAACAATGCAAAAAAAAAAAAAAAAATGAATACGAGGACATTATGTAAAAGCAGCTTGTTTGTCTGTACACGTGCCTGTTCCCTCCAGATCAACTGTCCTCAGAGTCCTCGATCTTCGGAGCCAAGTAGTAGCGCACGTAGCCCATGTCGTCTATCTTGTACTCCACAACTGGAAAAATTTGCACGCAAATATATGTAAAGATAAACGGTCGGTCCAAAAATAACGAACAATTATGGAAAGAAAATATGGCACAATAAGTAGCGAGATTTTGGAAGAGGTCGTGGGAGTTATAATAGTTTGTGGCTTTACTTCGAGAGACAACTAGTAATTGGAGTTACTTTAAAATGTAACTCTGTTATAGCAACAAAAAAAAAAAAAAGGAAGGAAGAAGAGACGTAATTAGAGGCGTGCACTCCAAATATGGTGGATTATATGCCCACTACGAATATGCTGACCACTCCGAGCGCCAAGCAAAGAGTTCCTTAAAAGCTAGAGCTGACAACAGCGGTTTGCCCACATAGCAATACAACCATGAGCATATAGTCACTGCCTCATTAGATGCCACCTCAAATTCAGGAATGCCCTCGACACTGATGCACTCTCTTCGAAACCATTGTGAACAGCACATTCTCAATCAGATCTTCCGGGACTATAACCAGTATTTGATCGACGTCACACGTTACTATTTGATGACAGACAGAGTAAGAAAACTTATATTTTCTCAGTAAATATCGCAGACAATTTGCTTTTAGAGAAACTTCAGAAAGTCCTGAAGTGTGCCATTTTGGGAACTTTGTTGTCAGAAAGTAGGAGAGTATTGCTCTCTTTTCTTATAGTACGTAATTACTACAGTCACTATATATAGTCACATTATATAGTGACTGTAGTAAGTACCTTACGCGCGTAAACGGCACCGGGCGTTTTTCAAATAGTCTTGGTTACTTAAAGAAACGACTTTCAGGTTTCCCCCGGCGATTTTAATCCAAGTGCCAGCTAAACTAATCCATGCCCCATAAAGTTTGCATGGCACGTGGATTAATTTCGATGGCGCTTGGATTAAAATCACCGGGAAAACCTGTAGTCACGACTCAATTGCTTTATGTGAAAAGGTAGCCACTCAGCAGTAACCAAGCTACTTCCAAGGAGAAATGCGCAGTGAAGCAACAAAATAGTTGCAAATATTCCGCCTTCTCACCCAAGGGAACGTCGGCAGACATGGAGAGCTGCACCTGCTCGCAAAGTGGAGAGGCTTTCGTGAAAGAGTTAAGATAGCGCAACGCAAAAGTCAGGGAGACTGCTTCCTGCATCTCAATGATGACAGCCTCTTCTTCTTTGTCAACATTCGCCGTCTGAGACAGCTTCACGTTGCCTGAAAAATATTTTGATCGATAGGACTAAGACACGGGTCACCGAGCACCCTCCCTGAAGGAAGGTATGAGCTGAAGAAGGTATACCTGTGCCCAGGTCACCGGTGGTGGAGAACTTAACCCCTTCTTTGGTGCATGTGATGCGGACGGAGTCTCCGATCTGGCTCAGGTCCCTACAGATGCGCTGGAACTCACCAGACGGCATCTTCACGACCACGCTGTAGTCCGTTTCCTGCGTAGAAAAAAAAAAAAAAAAAGTCAGATTTCCACGACTCAGAAAGCCCGAAGGACAACGTACAGGGATGCCCAGGTGCTCCGTGTCGATGTTCATCAATTTCATCTCGTAGTCCGAGACCTTCTCTTGGTCTGAAAGTAGGTTGGTCAGAGCGCACACACACAAACGCACAAAAAAAAAAGAGAAAAGAAAAACAGTTTCGCAACATCCGCGAATACTCACTGGGCGCTTCGAACACGAATGTTACTGTATCGGCATCATCCTGGGCTTTTATTGTGATAATATCGTCGTTCGTGGCACATTTCATTATCTTCGACATGCTGCACGAACAAAGGGAGGTGTCCATCAGCCGGAGACCTTGTACAAATATCGAGAAGTACTCACCTGGTGAGGTTCATTCCCATGGAGAGGTTTCGGTCGCAACGAAATTTGTCGAAGCCGTCGCTTCTGAGGTTCAAAGAAACCAAGCTGACGTGAGAGTTGTCCATGGCTTGCAAGCTGATGCCTGTCGCCGAGCAGTCCCATGTTCCTTCGTTAATCAGGTCCTTGACTGCCTCGAGAACCTTCTTGAGAAGGGCTCCCTTAACTAACCTCGCTTCGAACATCGTAAAAAATCACTATAAATTATAACTAAAACGAAGCCACTTAGAAATCTGAGGGAGACCGTCACACTTGCACGTCTCTTGCCGCCAATGTCCAAAGCGCGCCAAATCCTTGGTGTCTTCTGATTGGACGCTGAACAATGCTTATCTGAATTTTCGTAACGGCAATAATATCGCAAAAAAAGTGTATTTTACATCCCATATTTACATGATTTAACCTTTGGAGCCTTATATACGTTCTACCTAGAGCGAAATTACGTCTTATTTTTTGCAATAATACGGATATCTATAGCCGGCCCAACGTGCAAGCAAAGCCACGGCAGCCAGCCAAAGCCGTAGCCGTAACCATAGCCGCCAATGAGCTCAATCTCGAAACGTACGCTGATATTAGTAATATAAATCCCCCTACGTGCACAGTAGTGTAGAGCTTCCCTTTTGAGCCTGTAAAGAAAAAGACAAGGTATATCCGGTATAGCTAAGAAACTTCACGTTTCATTCCCGCTTTGTCGTCTAAGTGGCGTCATACAGTTGCAACTTAACAATACCTAGCTCCACCTCTCCGCTGCTCTTGCGGAGATAACACAAACGTGGCTATCGAAAAAGATATGACAAAAGAAAGACTCCCAACTAAAAATTCTGCTGGAGATAACACTGTCTAGGTGCGCTTCTGGTCACGCCACTGTTTTAACCGGTGGTATTACAGAAGAACCGAAGCTTAGTTTTTATCGTAAATTTTGCCAACAATTACGTGTGAATCAGTTTTTCCTCGCCAGTGACCTCACCAGTGACCTGATAGACGTACATGCATTGCCCCATGTCGTTTGAGTTGTTGTACAATTTTTTTCTTCTTTCGTTTACAGTGAAAGGAAGCAAGAAAAACTGTCAAAACTCCACACATCTTCATCACACCTTCCACACAAACTTAGCCTGCGGATGCACCCTCCTTTCCTAACGAACAAAGGTGAAACCCTTACCGCATTCTGGTAACTTTCCAGTAGAAACCACGGTGTCCCTTGCAGATGACCAACTCCGGTATGGTGGCGCTAGTCGGAGCCGTAGGCCTCTTCCTGGTAACCAATTTCTCCCTTCATAAAATTGAAGAAGGTACGTCTCAGGTGTTGTAAGCATGACATTTGTGTTAACCATAGCATGCTCCTTTGTAGGTCATGTTGGTGTTTATTATCGGGTGAGTTTTTAATATCATAAAAAAAAAAAATTATATGTGTTCCAGTATTGTCATGAATTTGATTGCAGGGTGGCGCACTGCTACGACAGACTAGTAGCCCCGGATTTCATATGATGGTACCTTTTATTACCAGTTTCCGGTCGATACAGGTAAGTTTCCACTAAGTATTGCAACTGTTGTAAGGAATTGATGGCGATTATGTATTCCACACTTCAATGTGTGAGAAAAAGTGAAGAAAAAGTGCAATGTAGTCTGATGATATTCTGATGGCCATTCTAAAAGGTGCTTTCTTCTTTTGCTGCAGGTAACATTGCAAACGGACGAAGTTAAAAATGTACCCTGCGGTACTAGGCACGTACTCGACAAAAATTTTCCCCCCTGATTTTTTATTATTTTTTTCTATCACGTCAGCCTTGTGAGAACTGAAACCCTTTTGTGTGTTACAGTGGTGGAGTCATGATCTACTTTGATCGGATAGAGGTCGTGAATATCCTGAGCCCCGACAGTGGTACGTATCCTGTCACATCACGTCACTATATTCCACCGTATATCAACACTGAATTCTAGGCGCTGGAGGTGGGGGAGATTTCGCTCTCCTAGCCAATGACGGACCCCACTGAGACAAGCCGCAGCTCACGAGGGAACCGGTTGCGGGAACATCGCGGTGACCTCGCGGAGCAATACAGCGCGGAAAACATAGCGCGCGCGTGAAATAGAATATTGAGGGTTTTTGGTACGGTTTGGAACTGGCCATCTTGGATTGGACATGTGGGATATGTTTAGAGTTGACCTCACTTTTCGATATTGCAACGAAAGCAACATATAAGCGTCCCGCATTCTAAATGGCTGATGATGCGTGACGTCAAAATGACGTCCCCAGGACATCGCAGGGCGGGGCATGGGGGCGAAAGAGTGCAGCGAATATTCAGTCGGTTTGGAGCCGTTATTTACTTTCTTACGACTACATTTTTTTTTTTAAACGTTCAACGTCAGCAACTTATCACGATGCATTTAAAAAAAGGTGCGCCTCGTATACCTGTTTATTGCCCCTTTAATATACTCCATCCAGTGAGATTCTGCGTTAAAGGGACCATCGCATCCACAAACGTGTGTACGAGACCGGTACGGTAATGTTCGGTACCCCTTCACGATCTGCTCGGCCAAATTTCTCTTCCGAAAATAGCTTGCATATTAAATAAATGAGTTTCAAAAATCCACACTCCCTCTGCAGCTAAGGAAGCCCCAGAGATAGTGACATCGTGATGACTTAGGCCAGACACACCAATGGAAGCGCAGCACAGGCGATAGCCAAAGTAGACATTAAGCAAAACAAAGGAAAAAGAGCACTTTCACATTTGGTGTTGAAGTCCAATGCTTATCTCATCAACAATGTAATCAATTGTAGCTCATTAGAAGGTTTTGTTCAGACTCTAACTGACAATCTGGTACAATGAGTCTTATCCAGAAGGGCCCCAGCTATGTTTGTGCGATTTGTGTGGAAGTAGTGAGTGACCTAGTGTAGGGTTGTCATGGCGACCTGTGTTTCTGTAGTGCGAGTAGTGAGTCTTAGATTAGCATGTGATTAGATTGGTGTATTAGAATAGATTGAAGAAGTGAATTTTTGGATTTTGTCTTCTGTTCTTGTAACTGGTGCTGCTATTTTTCTCTTACTATCTTGTCATATATATATGTATATATATATATGTTTATCCTTATGAGTATTATCCTACCGTAAGCTACGCGTAGCTTAACAGTAGGATAATACTCAACAGATCTCAAAATGAATCGACGCCTTCAGACCATCTGTTTAGAATGTTTGTAATCAGTTTTTACTATTGCGTTTCAGTATACGACATGGTGAAGAACTATACTGCGGATTATGACAAGACACTAATATTTAACAAGGTGCACCACGAGCTCAATCAGTTCTGCAGTGTTCACAATCTCCAAGAAGTGTACATCAACCTCTTTGGTACGTCACTTGCGACGTCTGTCCGACAACAAATGTGTTGTACTTTGGCCGAATACTTTTAACTGCCTGACGGTGACAATGGGATTTTGAAGGGGGTCAGGACATCTGGTGCCACCGGATCTGCCACTGGCACCAGTGCTACCTGTAAAGACATTTGGGAGATCCGTAAAAAATGGAGCCGGCAGAGACATTGACTTAGTGATATTTCTTCGCTCGAGTCGCTTGGGCGTTACAGAAAAGTGTACGTTCCAGATCAGATTGATGAAAATCTCAGGACTGCCCTGCAGCGAGACTTGACTGTCATGGCACCAGGACTGTTTGTTCAAGCTGTGCGGGTGACAAAACCCAAAATCCCCGAGACAATCCGCAGGAACTACGAAATGATGTAAGTGAAATGCCTTGCCACCCATGCTTGCCACTGATCCTTTAAACCCTTGAACCCCCGGAATTTGAAAATGCTGTTCTCAAGGTCAGGGAAAGCCCTGGAACTTTTCAGAGACCTTGAAAACCCTTCGTTTTGTATATTTTCCGTATACTTGCGGAGCGGCAGTGAAAATTCCGCTTGTCCGGAGTCAGAACCATAGTTTCAAAGAGTTAGCACTCATTGCAATAGCAATCACTAGCGGAAGCCAGAAGTGTGAGAGATGAACAGCACCCATCGTTGTATGCATCGACCTTCCTTTCTATCTAGGTGTCCTTTCTATCTAGGTGTCCTTTCTATTCAGGAGTCCTAAGTCGCCTTTGTGAACAGATCACATTGTGTATTCTGTCACGTGATACCTGTAGCTAATAAATATTTTCATAACATATTGAAGTCCCAGCCATAAATGGTGCTTTATATCCCGGGCAAAATGACATCCGGGCCTTAAAAAGTCCCCCCCCCCAAAAAAAAAAGAAAACTACAATTTTTGTTACAAAGTGGAGTTAGAACCTTGCCATCAAGGGCACGGACAGTCTTGATGAGTTTTTCTGTGATTTTTTTGTCAGGGAAGCAGAGAAAACCAAGCTCCTTATTGCTGAACAGCGACAAAAGGTTGTCGAGAAGGATGCGGAAACGGATCGCAAAAAGGCGCTCATCGGTACGGATTCTGGTGTGTCTAGTTAGCAGGTATGCAGCGTAGATGTTTGTGTTGCAGATGCTGAGAAGGTAGCTTTGGTTGCTAAGATACAGTATGAACAAAGGATCCTGGAACAGGAGTCACTCAGGAAGATGGCACAAATTGAAGGTGCGTATTTCCGCCAACCACATCTTGACCGTTGTCTGAAGAGCACGTTTTGTTCAGATGAAATGCACCTGTCTCGGGAAAAAATGCAAGGGGATGCGGTGTTCTATACCAAAGCAAAACTAGCTGAAGCAAATCAGGTATGTCGGCTTTGATTTGTTGATATAGGAGTGCTGAATGCTGAGTATTGTTGATTTACTTGCAAAACGTTCAATTTTCAGCTTCTGCTCACGCCAGAGTACCTGGAGCTGAAACGATATGAAGCCATTTCATCCAACAATAAAATCTACTTTGGAAACAACATTCCAAATATGTTTGTAGAGCATTGTGGGGTTCAAAGCAAAGAGGGAGGTCAAACTAAACTGACCGAGAGTGTTTTACAGGAGGTACGTGAAAGCATTTAGCAGTTTTCTCTTTACAAGTTGTATAGAACGAAACAACTGTATGGTATGGTATGTTCCAAGTCCATGTGGGCCTGTTGTTGGGCTGGTGTGCTCTGTGCCCTGTACATAGGAAACAATCTTTAATTTGGGGGAAAGAATTATTATTGCATACGTGTGTGGTGATGGTACTGCCTTCGTTGTAGCATAACCAGGGTAGACAGTACCCTTGTTGCTTGTTGTGGCTTGCTCTCTTTGTTGTTACAACTGACTGTTGCACAATGTTTGAAGTGTACCTTCTTTGGTGTACCTATCTTTTTGTCTTATTCAGGTTGGCCTTACTACTGCTGAAGAAATGAAGAAAGGATTTAAGCAAGGTACTTGACAGTAGCAGTTCATTTAACCTCCTGGTGCCAAATGTAAATGTTTGTATGTCAAACATATTGAAAAATGTACGCTAGTGACTGTCTAGCCTGTCAACGTATGTACCGTGAAGATGCAGCAGCACATTTGAAATACCTCTGTCATTATCACATCTGAATAGAGCTAAACGTTTTTGAGTAACCTCTCTGCTACCTTTCTACCAACTGAATCAATTTTGACCAAGATCTCGTTAAGTCCAATTTTTTTCTTGGACAATCTTCAAGTTTCAACAAGAAAAGCACATAAAAATGGTATGGCACAAATAGCGGACGACAGAAACAAAACTGTTGGAAACAAGGGAGGTTTTAGTGGATGCCTTTACCGAGGAAAGTGTGCACAGTGTGTGGGTAGTCTTTTCTCAGTACGCATTCAATCCATCCCGGAAACAGCACTGTTATGGATAATGCAGATTACTGGAAAGGTGGTGTATTAATTGATAAAATTGGATTACTTGGATTAAAGGTGGCATATTCATTGAGGCCAGGTATTGGAAAAAATAAAACATCACAAAAAAAAAATGGATACGACTTATGCAACATCCTGCTTGCCATTCCTGGTGTCAGTTTCTTATGTCGCTGGTTGTAGCTTATCATTACACGATGAAAGTAATCATTTATAGGCTGCAGGATTAAAACCGAGGGAAACTTTGCCCATAACTGGAGAGGGGGAAATCTAATGTGTAACCTAACCCCACCCCCGGATCCACCATTGGTGTGAAGGTGGTGAAGGTGGAATGTGACCAGATGAGAAAATTACAAGGCCTTGTTGGGCTGTGGCTGTTGTTTAACTGTGGCTGTCAGCATGACTGACATTACTTTTGTGTAATTTTCTTTTTCAGCTTCCCAAGGGAATTCCAAGGCACCTGTTGCAAAATCCTGAGCCAGTTACTGTTTGAGAAGCATTGTAAAAGACAAGTTGAATTGTCCAAAAAAAGTATAAGGTTTCAGTTTTTGAACGTTTGAATTCGTGAGCACGGTGCACTGACTGAAGGAAAGATCTTACTCTTTTCAAGTTGAGCACGACACCACGTTGTTCTCATACGTCCACAGCACTCGTTGAGAGAACATTATACAACATTACACATGCGGTTAGGACAGCACATGACATACAAGTGGTAGGCAGGGAAGTACTGGGGCGATCATGTGTGATCATTTGAGAACAGTGACTTACTCAACATGTCAGAAAGCATTCATCAGACAAGACAACAAAGTTATCTTCAAAAGTTACATTCCCTGTGTTTGATTATATCATGCACAGATTGGACTACATGCAAGAATATTGAGGGAAAAAAACTTTTCTGCGTGTTGTAGTTGATGAGAAAAGATACAAACACTTGAACACACGTCTGTGGTGAGCTCCTACGTCAGAAGTGCCAGAGCCTCCCTGTGCCTATTGGCTCTCATAAGCAGGTGACCTCTACCGCGGCTTCCTACTGACGTTACCGTTGGATGTGTTTTAATGTTTGCGGTGCCAATTACATACGCGTATATTCCCCCCTTTGCAGTAAAACTTGAAATGCAAGTTCACTTTAAGGTAAATACCCGTGTTTTTTTTTTCTTCTTTCAAATTTTTTGGGGCATTACCTGTGGCAATATAAGTGTCGCATCCTTTCCAGTCGATTTATAAACTATGGTGCCATTTTATTCCGCGTGGTGCCATTTTATTACATGGTGACCACGATATCGAAGATCCTGCGCGAGATAGTGCCGTAGTTTGAGCGTTATTCGATGGAATACATGACAAGAGCGGACGCTGGATGTGGAGAGTGTGCAGGAATTCCCTCTCTGGAGTATGACTAAAACGTCGTTCCCTCTACCATCAATCAGAGCACGCCCTTGCGAGAAGGGATGCCGCGGCCGTGCGGAAGTCTACCGGCACCCTCTCACTCCTCCTGTGAGGGAGTGACGTCACGCTGATGTCGTTGCCGCCGGAGCCTCTGCAGCTGCGGAAGCAGCGCTCATCTTGTTTGGTTAATATCTGAGCACTTTTCGGACGAAAAAGTTAGCCGAGTAGAATGTCGGCCAATACCGAATACTATAGTGGTTTGTGTTTCATAGGTGAGTAAGGAGCTGGAAGGAGATCGCCGCCGATGTACGCATTCTTGCAAACAAAATTGAAACAAGGGAAAGGGTGCAGGCTAGCTGGTATAGATCCATGAAGAAGATCGAGAGACACGGACACAGAAGACGACACAGACAACAAACGAAACAAACAAATTTGATCAGCAAATGCGGGCTTCACGAATGAAATGTTTCCGTTAGATTTTGAAGGTGGTATCTTCAATAGCTGAATCCGAAGTCAAGGTGAAGCCCACGCGTCCAATGTTATCACTTCGATAAGGAAACGTTCACAAAATATTTTTAGACTGACAACATGTGGAGCGCATTATCATCTCCCGTTTGTCCGGCAAACGCGGGCCGACATACTCGGCGGCGGCAGCTCGCAGAAACGTGATCGGCGGCGGCGCGCAGCTCAGAATTGCTTCTTGTCATACATAGATGGCGGAGCGTGTCGGGGGATGCTGGGGATGATGCTGGGGATGGTAAAAGGATGACAAAGTGGGGATAAATGTGGAGGAAGGTGGGTCCCTACTTGATATTTTTCAGAGAGGAAAGAACGGGACATGTGACTTTGAACGAGATATGACTTTGAGAAGATCAAAAAAAGTTTATTGGCAATTTGAATGGTCACGGACGAATTCCGAAGCTATAGCGCCAAAAACCTGCCTGAACGCCTCCATGGAAGAAGCAGACACATTCCGACAAAAAAAGTGACAGTTTCCTTTGAAGTCGGCACCCGACGCACGCAATGCATTGTGGACGCGGCCCCGTTACACGTCATCATAGAGACGACACAATACACGTGACCTAAGAATGGCGGCATCCACAGTCGGCAACCAAATAGTTTGTAAGAACGTGCATCACTTCGGGACGTCTTTTCGACCTCATCTATACTCTCGCATTCAAACACGTAATTCACGTCTAAATGCTGTGTAGCTAGAAGGGGAGGGGGGTACCGAAATGGTACCCTTGGTAGTGCATTTGGGTGAGGGAAAACGAGAGCGAAATCCTCTCCCCATGTAATGTTTCCGTAGAACTCCTCCTGAAATGAAAGAGCAAGTTCCCAGGTGGTGGTAATGATGAATAACTGTCGGCCTCACAGAGGTGGACAACGTCACGACTGGCGCCGTGGGCCGACTTCTAAGGGAACTGTGCGGACATATGTCTGAAAAGCGTCTGAGGAAAAGCCCCCAGACAACACAGCCGGGGTTCGAACCCGGGTACCTCCCACTCCCGACGTTACATGGCCAGCACGCTAACCACTGAGCCACGGGAGCTGGTAGCCAGTTCCCAGGCAACTGCTCTCGCTGGCGCAAAAGGGCCAGAGAGCAGACGATTTCTGCATCCAATCACAGACTTTCCTTCAGGCCGACGAAGCGGATGCTGCTGTTGCCAACACAGATCGCAGGATTCTGTGCCGCATTTATCAACTTAATTCGTTTATTAAATACGAGTGTCGTTCGTGATCGAGTAAATTCGCAGGATTCCATTTTCAACAATGGGCAATCGAATGGTACATTTTATGAGTGGGTAAGGAGTACGAAAACCGACAGACGGACAGTTCATCTGCCGTTTTTGTCTTCCGTCATGCCAGTAAATGCCATCCAAAAATATTTCTCTCGCTACATTACTGATACCTACTAATTCTTCAGATGAAGTGACCCTGAACAGTGACTATACACGAAGGACGACGTCATTGTCTCTGATGGGTTCTTCGTTGATGTGATATCGGTCGAAATAAGCGGCTGTCGTCGTATTCCCCCTCCGAGGGCCCCTTTGAGGTATTCTGCATAAATAAGAAAAATCCTCCTTGTATAAGACCTCCAAAGTTGGAATAGTCTCCCACAACAAGCTGTTGTATGCGACACGCTGTCTCATTGTTTTAGTTGAATTGTTGCAGACAGTGTTTTTGTTTGTACTGTGCATTTGTATTTGCCCCTCCTTCTATGGCGTCGTAAGATGCTAGAAGTATTCGAAATAAATAAATAAACAAATAAAAAAAACTTGCTTCCAGTGTTTTGTCAATTGTTACACCTTGAGTCCTTCTTTGTCTTTTGTGTTGCTTTCCTTTTTTGCAATGACCTCTGCTTTGGCAATTACCATAGCGATCAAACATATTTTCGTGCACGTTCTTATGGGGGCTCCGTAAAAGTTCAAAAACGAGAATAATACACTCGCCAAATGAAGAAGAAGCAAATCACGGGATGCAATCACAGAAATACATAATCTAGAAATATACATAAGGCAATAAATTTCAATAGATATACGTATATATATATCCCAGCCAATTTACACTAGCTGGAGATTTATTCAATTGTCAAAGCAGCAGAAGAAAAGCATCACGTCAAAAATATTCGTCGATGTTTCCTCCATCTTACAGATAACGTCAACTAACAACCTCATAAACGAAAACAATTGGCTGTACCGTTGGATGCAGCTCTTCTACTGCTCTTCTGCAGCTGCTGCTTCTGCAGATGGACTGCAATTTTGGGGGTGCATTTTTGGGTGCAGCCAATGCGGCATTCGTTGTATGCGTTGTATGTTCTTGACCCTGAGGGTATAGAAATAAATTAACTAGTTCGAAGGACGCAGCAGCTGGCCCGTATCGAGGCTGTATCGCTTGAACATTTACAAACTGCACCACACAGCATACCTCTCGAGATGACCACGACGATGGAAGGACTCCTGCATTGGTTTTCGCGACGAGAACCATTAACGGTGCCTTCATCTAGTTCATCCTTGGAAGTAAAACTTCCCACAGTTTCCCCAAAACCCATCCGGCATCCGCTCGTCCATTACCCATGAGCGGCTCGAGAGAGATCCCGTCAAAGCAGACGACAAAGCCAAAGCAGACGACACAACACGAAGCGCCACGCGAGGCCGCCGCCGTTCCCCGCTAAATCTAACGACTTTTCGCTAAATTTCACGACACTGGTTAAACACGAATCCACCCTAACGATGGCGGGGCGTTGAGCTATGTGACAGATCGACGGGGCCGCCTCTAAAAGCGCAATAATTCGTCCCAAAAGAAGGAGCTGAACATGCAGGCCGGCCATTGTAGTTGCGGCGCTCGTTTATCATTCTCCCCTGGGCAAAGAATGCATGATGAGGGTCCCCGCCGCCATAGACATTAGTACAAAGCTTCGGCGACAGCGATGCACAAAGCGCGCCATAATAAATTATCGCTTTTGTGATGGTAGGGACGCATATACGCGTCCCTCCTTTTACTTTACAGCCGCGGGAAGATGTATGTTGCGGGCGAGACCGGGCCCGGCTGAGATATATGTATGGTTTGTTGTCACTCTGTTGCAGGTGCTCAGGTACACAGTGCCCATTGTTCGCTGTACGAAGTTTGTTGCGGACCCCGAGCCGGGTGATGATCGCGTCCTTCTATTTGAGGAAACGATTTCAAAGATACGGACGGTATTAATGATACTGTTTTTGTTAACCAGGGTTTAGCGTGGGAGCAGCGTGGGTACGTTCTGTTCAGAGCTCTTTCGGGTACACTATATGCAGACTCGGGGGAACGCTTTTGATCCCTTCTGGATGGACAGAGACAGGAGCCGCCTATAGAAAATATGCTGTATACTCTTGGGTGGCAGTTGCACGGTGACCGTTCTTGGAGCTGATGTCAATGCAGGTCACGTGAACAACGCTACTGCCATAACATAGAGGTGTGCAGAGGCATACGAGTGTTTCGGTACTTGGCAGGGAGACAGTGCTTGACGTGCAGAGCCACGTCGAAATCACTGAAACACACACACATAGATCCTGGACCAGAAGAGGAGATGATGTCCCTCTACATGATTCCTGATCGGCGGTGATGGAATAATAGGCTTAACGTGCTGGGGGGCTTATAGGCCTGTGGCCCTACACCAGGACATGCTCCAGGACTTCGTCGATAGAAATGAAGCCGTTGCTGAAGCTTCTTCTGGCGGCGCATGCACTTCTTCGAAGTCCGCGGTGTTCCGGTTTGCCGGCATTGGAGTGGTGGGCCACAACCCATGTAGCGAATTTCCTCATTCGTCATCGTCATCAGTGTATCTGTTGTTGTTGTTGCCGATCCCAAGGATTGTTGACGCCAGCAACTTGGCGGAATGGTATAAGTGTAGCTCAGACACGCCGTCTTCTGCTGAATACGTGCAGAGATTTCCAGGCACCTTAATCTCAAATGGACAAAATGAACCCACCGTCCTCATTATTTTACTCGTCTTCCAAAGCAAAACGCCGAATTATAATTTAATTAAATTACATCCTCCGTGATCGATGATATATCACAGCCTCCGGTCACTGCCCATATAGACACTTCTTCTCCGATGTCAACGCAACGTGAAAGCGACGGTGCAACGACTTTTCTGGCATCCCAGAAGCCAAGATATTAGAAGGGCAGAAATAACGGTCTAACATGGCGGCAGATGTTGTAAACATTTGGCTAATCCCGGCTTCTTGCAAGAAGAACTGCCGCCGCCCAAATGTGTCGGCCATACGAGAGCGGACGGAAGGCAGTTAAAAGGTTTTTACTGCTCCGTCCGGAAATTTACAGCCGGCGGTAATCTTGACTCGCGGTTTATATTTATTGTACGAGGGGCCGCGTATAAAGCAAACGCCGTCACGGGGAAGAATTATTTACGCTGTCGTTTCACTGCCTGCGGCGCACAAAGCAAGAAGAGTAACGATCCTGTTTGTATGAATCACCCTTAAATGAGCAGTCAGCAGATGTGTTGGAGATCCATAAATTCCGCACGAGGATCAAAGCTTGTCTTTGCAAAAAAAACAAAAAAAAAACAGGTTCCTTTTACATCGGAACGAGACGCTTACGTGCAGTATGTGTTGGACCGCAGACCCAAAACTAAGAAGATGCCACCGCAGGTTTCTATATGGTGATCACAATCATTGCGCAAAATATTTAGGGTCTCTGACTTTTTCGGGTTATAAACTCGGTTCCGCCCGATTATTCCCTCCCGAATCAGTTTCTGAACCCGAATTCTCCCCGAATTCTAATCACGTGTGAAGTTGTATCACGTGACACGTCCACGATTTACTATAGCAATCTGCGCACACGTTTGGTGAAAATATCCCAGTGCAATAATAATCTATGCGAAGCACATTTGATGTTACATCATGCGGTGACTACAAATTGCGAGGGATGCATATTTCGACCAGTAAGGGCACCTCTAACCATGGGCCGCTTGCAGGACGAAGAAAAAAAAAGACTAACCCGATAACACCCGATTGTATCAACAGCATCCGATTTCACTCCGAATTTAATATTGGTTTCAAAAGTGCGGGTTTCAAATCCGGGAAAGACAGTTAGAATCCGAAAAAGTCCGACCCTAAAAATATTTCTATTACATTCGCGGTCAATTATTTACAGCTTAATTTTATGACCAGTGGCTTCGCTGTCACTGTTATCTTTTTTTTTCTTTTTGCTCCTTTAGAACCTATTTGGTCGCATAATGTAGGGTTTTTATACTTGACAGAGGGCCATCTTTAGGGCATCCTGAAGTTCTAGCATCACTCACTGATAGCAGTAAAAAACAAAAAATAAATAAAAAATTATACGCGGTATGCATGCCAATGTACCGAAAGAAAAGCCAGTTGTTAAAAATTATAGCCGGTATTTTTTCAGGGAGCTGCCTAAAACTTCACAGAGCTAGCCTTTCGTGTTCGGTGCCATATTTTTCGACGTGTACCACCCTATATCTCGACCCGCTTTTGCGGTAGTGTGAAGAAGAAATTTCTTGTCCTGCGTGAACCGATCCGTGGCGTGGTAGATTATTATCCGTCATCTTCCCGTCCAATGGTATGATGCACGAGATGCCATCTGTTTCATTCTCAAGAGTCTTCGTGCATGCATGCATGCAATGGAAAGGGGGATTCTCAAAAACGCACACGATGACCTTTCGGCCATCGCGCATATGGTCACCAGTTCTCTCCATCACATCGTTTGTTCGCAAACAAGCGTTTGACGAAGCGGGCGATGTGTGTCAGTGCGTTAAATGTGCGAGGTTTATTCTTTGTTAAAGGCGCAGAAAAAGCAACAAGCAAGCAGGTTACACGTTTGGTGTCATTTAAGAGCTTGTTGCTTACAAAATATCTCCAAAGTAGCACAACATCTTGGTCCAATGTTGGTCTAAGATTGGACCAATATTGGGCCAATATTGGTCCAAGATGTGGCCAATATCGGGCCACTACTGCCAATACTGGACCTAGATTGGCCCAAGATTTGGCCAATATTGGGCCTCTACTGCCAATACTGGACCAAGATTGGTCCAAGATTTGGCCAATATTGGGCCAAGATGTTGTGCTGCTTGGGGTGATAATGCCGCTGATTTTTTTTGTTATTGTTGTCAAAACTGCGATAAAATCGGTCGAGGCGACACCTGGTGTGACACAACCTTAATTTTAGCATACTGTCGCTCATGTATCCGTCGTCTCGTCAGAAGCAGCGTTTAGTTTCGCCGCCATATGTGTCGGGCAACGCGAAGTTGGTGTCTATATACTTCGGCGCATTAATATTGTTGCCCACAATTTTCAATTTTTATGAGCGTGATTAGGACGAAAAGTGTGACGTTAGAGTCTTGAGCGCTTACGCTATTGAATTTTATGAGATTGCGCCTCAACTCATCTTACAGTCTGCAGTTTTTGACTGTTTTTGAGTTGCGTTAATTCCATTGTAAGTTACGTGCAGACGCGAGTAGCCAGTAGAGTATAGCCCGTAGCGAGTAGTAGATGGAGTAGGCAGTCCGGAGTGTTTTGGGGGCTAACATCTCCACGTTTCTTTCTTTTCCTTATCAATCTAGTATCAAGATTTCGTCCAGCAGTCTTTGAGATAAACGAGAAAAACGAACGTCAGCACGGGATATCCCACATTCGGTGACGTCCGGAGTGTGGGTAACAGAGATACAGGCGACTGACAACTGTTTCCAGATAGGGCAAAAGCGTAATTAGCAAGCCTTGTCTTCAATCGGTGGCTTCGATTGCTTAGCAGGGGACAAACCGGAAGTGCCCAACACGGACGTCACTGCAGCGAGAGTGCGGTCTGTAAAATTCGATTACGAATATATTTGGCGGGGAATTTAATCAAAATGTGATTGCGGGCATCACAGGAACGTACGTAACAAAAACATTTCTTGGGCTTATGCTGTGTCGGTCGACCACTAAGCGGGAACGCGTTTGAAACAGCGCTCAACAGTGGCGCCCTCTTATCACTCATACTCGGTGGAGTAGAATTACTTCCTTTATAAGAGTAAGCGGAATTCCGTTTCGCAGTATATATATATTCCCTCTGGATTCTTTCAAAAGGACATCAATCAAGCATACCGCATCAGCCCTTCGGAAAAGCAATTATCATTACAGCTCGAGAAATCAATGGCATATATACACGGAGGAGTCACAAATAATCGTTACCGCGGGAGATAACCAGAGTGGAAGTTCCACTCGCCGATAACGCGGCTTACCCATTTTGAAAAACCAGTTGTCACAGCGGTGGACGGGATATGCCATAATCAACCGCTTCCGGCGCAAATTACTCCCCTCTTTTTAGAGTGATTTATCGGGCGTACGATTTTGGGATGGCCCGCAGAATATTCGTGGACTCACTTCCGGAGAGATATATAGTGGTGTGGTTTGAGCGCTGCGCTTCAAATGGAGCGATGTAACGGCCCTCGTCGGTTTTCCAGCAGACTTTTCTGAATCGATATATTTTCACGGTGTAATAATAAGCACGTATAGTTTAATAAGCATCAACGAATTCGCAGTAACAGCTTCCGGACATTTTAGTTTTTGTCGTTCAATTGTCGATATATTTTATGCTAAATATTTTAACTAATGAATAAGGTAGACTATAAGGCGCAGGCTGCAGGAAAGTGACTAGAACGTTGGTAGTTTAGTAAGTGATCCAAAAGTGAGTGATTAACTAGTAGAAATAGAATCGAATTAATAGAATTGATCGACCTTTCTGAGGACGCTCCTCCTTCTTCGGGACAAGTCAATGATGTGGAAGTTGTGACTTATTCTGGATATTTTTCATTGGAAACATTATATCTAAAAAATGTGTACATATTGACAACAACAACAACAACAACTTTATTTTGTGATGATGATAGGGAAGTTTCATCGCCAGAGTAGATGCGCTACCCCAATGCCGGTGGTGATGAGGGGAATGGACAACCCCAAAATGTCGAAATAGTCCCAAGAAAGAAGACATGAAAACATGGCATTAAAATATGCGCCTAAATTTGTGTGTTGAGAATGGAGTTGAGAAGCTTGCTTTTGCTAACCCGAATTCACGATATAACGTATACAGGATGTACTTGTCAATGTTGGCCGCGCGGCAGAAAAATATTATTCCTGCATTGGGTACTCTAGTGGATACTCTCCTACGTGCAATCTTTAACGTGAGCTGTACCCTCAGCATACGGCACGCTGCAAGGAATCCCTATTTAGTGTGCCTCAATACCAGCCCCATCTGCGTAGGGTGAAGACAACGCCGGTGAAACCGCGTCGTCTGCTACGATATCCGCCATTTTATCTCCAAAGCGCGGCCCTCGCGGCGGTCACAAAGCTGTATAACTTAGCTGTACACTGCACTGAATAACTCTGTAAATAAATAGCAAATGGGGTTCGAAGAAGCTGACAGTGAAAGCAGAACACAGTACCCAAGACATGGTGACCGATAGCGTCAAAATGGCGTCTTGGTAGCGTTCGCTTCTGCAAAGCGTTACGAAGCGTGACTCCACTCTACACAGAGGGAGCTAGCTGCCGTCCGCGACTGGGTTCGAACCCGCAACCTTGAGGTCAGAGGACGGACACGTCATCAACCGATACCGTGCCAAGCATATAGAAATCATCCTTATGATTTCTATGGTGCAAAGAGCATGTTCTTGAGAAGGCCAGAAAGATTTGATTGGCTGCACTATGGGAGAGAGTCAGCCGATTCTCCTCCCCCATACTGCGGCCAATCCTATAGTATTCCTTCCCTCCTGAAGACGATATCCGTCCTGTGGCTGGACATCCGACGCTCGGATATCCCAGCACCGTTCTGTCGCACAAAACGCGCCAAGTCAGCATCGGAAACGCATTGTATTTTGTACCTCATTTGCGAAACTTTTATCACCTAAAACGTTCCTCACATTGCAGCGGGCATAAATATTCTACGCATGAACTGCGTACGGGGGAAACCTGTCTGTGTTGCGTGAGGGACGTGCTCAATAAAAGAAGGGAATATATGTTGGAAAATATTGGGCGGAGCTTTCCCATAAAGCTGCAAACTTTTATGAGGTCGTTGGAAAGCATACAAAGGAACGACACGCCATTCGGCATGGCGCGCAATTTTTACGATGCCCGGTTATAAAATGCGGCATATCTTCGCCTTGCATACGTGTGCCCACCTATAAACACGTACGGCCTTTTCTAAATACTGTTTCCCAGAGAACTCCATAGATGGCGCGACGAGCGTGCGCTTAATTCGAGATTTATAAGCGTGTTCTCACCAATCGGGCTCTCTTCATTGCGTCATATATTACAACCTCCTCGCGCCTCCGTATGACTTACATCGCGAGCCCTAAGTTGTATATATCGCCGATAATAATCCCTGCCCTGGCGGCGGCAATAAAGCGGGAGATTTATGTCTCCATTATATTTCGCTCTGTTCCGTGCCTCTTTTCAGGATGTCTCGGGCAGTAAATCTGGACGTCCCTTTTATTAGAAATATATTTGCCCTTCAACAACTCACTGATGATACGAGTGTGTGGAACCGTTTGCTGCAATTTGTTCAGCCAGGGGTCGCGAAACGTGAAAGCGGACACTGCGCTCTGTGTCAAAAAGGATGTCGCGCGGACATCGAAGAAAAAAGCGTTGTGTGGGTGTACTACATTTGTGGAGTTCTTTTCGCGTACGTACGTTGGACGATGACGACGAACGATTTTGCGAGCGGGTTTATTGAGAAATATTATTATTATTATTATTAAGAAATATTACAGCTGAATTTAGCAAAGGTTACACATTTCGATCGCGTCGTTAAAATAGAAGGTGACGTCTTTGAAACTTTGCACACTTATGTATAGTCATTTGGCTCAAGTTTTATCAATTTTTTTTTTCAAACGGTATCATTTTGTAGAAAAAAAAGGTTAGAAACCACGCAAATTCTCACCTCATGCATTTCCTATGGCTTATACCGCGCGAAAACCGCCATCTTTTCCTCTGTCTGCTTCACGTTCACATCACCACGCATAGGTGGCGCTGCGTCAGAACCCTGCATCTGGTCCATCTGGTTGTTCCATATAGGTTCTGGTTTTTGTTTCGTTTCTAGGCAGCGCCACCTATGCGTGGTGATATGAACGTGAAGCAGACAGAGGAAAAAATGGCGGTTTGCGGGCGGTTTAGGAAATGCACGGGGCGAGAATTTGCTTCGCGTCTAACTCTTTTTGTACAAAGTGATAGCATTTGAAAAAAAAAAAAAAGAGTTAAACTTCGGCCGAATGACTATCAGAGTGTAAAGTTTGAAGCGCCAGCGACGTTATCTTATATTTTTACGACTCGATCGAAATGTGCAACCTTCGCTAAATTCACCCTGTAAATGTTGCGTCCTGGGCCGGCTTCAGGGGAAATAGACCACTCGCATAAATCAAGACGACTCGAAAGAAAGTTGGTCGCATTGAAGGTATTCAGTTCTTCGCTGGTTCACCACAACGGCATTCGATTTCGACTCAGACACGTCAAGGAGAAAGAGAGAGAGAGAGAGAGAGAGAGAGAGAGAACATGGTAAGCTTGCGTACGCCGCGAAGATTCGGTTTCAAACAACATCTTCTCGATAAATAAGGTACGACAACAGATAATTCTGTTACGTAACTTTTTTTTTCCTTTTTTTTGGTTGCAGAATTCATCGGGTGCCGAATTCAAAAGCTATCTGTTCCGAAGGAGGAATACAATGCTGTGTGACGCTGACGGGTCGACGACAGTCATGCCATATGCGACGTACAACAGCAATTTTTAGTGTAGAGAAGAAATAACGTACAAAAATAACTGAAAATATCTCCTAATGTCACGCAAGATATCAATTCAGATGTATTAAAAGCGAAGTCATGCGACAGAGCAATCCACAGGCGACGTGGCTTTGTCCAGAACATCGCACGCGAAAGAACGTATTTCCCTTCATTCCCTCGTAATATGCGCAACAGATGGCGCTGCAAGCTTTCCAAGTATAAAGTCTGCTGTGCCTTCCAGAAAAAAAAAAAAAAAAAATCGAATGCACCACAGCCAGAGGTAGGACTTCCACAGCCCAACACTTCCATTCGACCTTCGAGCCACGACCTACGAGTGGACCACTTGGCTGCATATTGGCTCTAGTCTTCTCAGTGAAACGCATGCAACCATGATGCTGCTGCACTACGTGTACTACAAAAATTATAACTGGGCAAAATAGTACTCCTAAGTGCTCATATAGGCTCGAGTAATTCTGCTGTAAACACTACTAGTACTTCTACCGTAACATATTACACCATATCTCGCTGGCCGCTCACTTTGGCTAACACTGAGTTACAATACTGGCACAATGTACTGCTAAGCTATGCGAGTACATTGCCATGTCATGTATACGATAAGCTTCACGCACGACTAGTCGAACGGGGACGGCATCACAATGTTACACGTCAACGTTCGTGAGCGTTCCAGTGCAGAATGACAGTTCTGGCATGACGTATAGCTATATTTAAGTTGATATGCGACACCAGTTGCGTAGCCAAGGGAGGTGGGGGTGGGTGAAGGGTTTCGGGGGTTCAAACCCCCCGAAACCCTCCCCCATCCTCTCACCCTTTTAAATCGTACCTTTTGTAGTGCATTTGGGAGAGCGATACGAGGCGAAATTCTTCCTTGTCCTCCATGTATAAAGTCCCCATAAGAACCTGTAAACGTATTTTTATTCGCGATGTATTAACCTTCGCGAATTTCGCGACCGCTAAAAAAATCGCGAAAAATTGTACTCGCGAACGCACAGCTCGACGTTTATCGCGCGAAAGGAAACAGCCTGGGAATCTCGAAATTAAATAATTTCGCGAAAATTAATACACCGCGAATAAAAACGCGCTTACTATCTTTCTGGCTACTCAACTGCGCGGGTCTCATTTTATCCAGGTCAATATGTTAGTGTTGGATTAGGTAAATGATGATAGCTCTGCAATGCTGCGTATCGCCATTGCTTCTGAAAAGACGAGCGTCCTTTCGAAATTGGAGCGCAACGGTGATTTCATATGGTGGCGAGGGATGGCGCTCTGCAACGTGCTGCGCCAGAATAGCATGGGCGCGCGCGCGCGCGCGCTACGCATGGTGTTTAGCTTGGAAAACAGCCAGTCATAAGACTTCGTAGTTTGTATGAAAACATTCAAACTGGGGAAGACTAAATTCTGTCACACATATAGAGCGACACTTCAACGAACGTCTCGGTAGGAAACTCTGGATGGTCCTGAAAACGTCCCGAATATCACTTCGTGGTCCCACCGTTTTTGCAAACGACTTCAGAAAATCCCAGAGATCTTAGCGCTGCTTTGAACTATGGGAAGTTGCTGGTAACAAAGGAGGAGAAGGTTTCCAAGCTGTCTCGGCTCGATTGTGCACGAGGAGTCAAGGTCAGCGAAAACGAAACGTGGGGGATAGTTCATTCCAGTAATCTTCCAGGATGCAACGCGTGCGCAAGGAGCACTGGGATTTTCTGAAATAGTTCGTTCGATGGAGTAAACGTCGCGTGTGTCATATTTGGGATACTATTGAGGCTCAACAGGGGCAGTTGTTGAAGTCTCAAGATGAACCCAGGGTGCCACTCCGATTAAGATAAGATCGCAAACACTGCGGATAGGCTTTCTGCGTCGTATAGGTGGATTAAAAAGTCACTTCTCGTCGACGGCCGCTCACATTTGAAGGGAGAAAAACGATAGATGTTCGTTATGAACACTGCCACAAGGGGAAAACAGATTGTGGTCTGTAATATCGGCACTTCCGTACTTGAGGTTTCACCCGTTCCTATTTTCTTCTGCACTGTTCCTCGTGGCCTGTTACGGAAGAGCAGGCAACCATACCTGCAAAGGTTTCGCGTGGTTTCTCGAACACGTATCTTCAGACCGAGTGCAGAACACCGCCTCTCCAAAGAAAGCTGAGGAGACACGCATATCGTGGTTCAACATCACACATAGGACTGGGTCATACATTAGTAGCATCTGGCTGTAGGAAAGAGACCAACGTGGCTAAGACTTGCCCCTTCTGGTCAAGACGGAATCCGGCCTTTAATGGCCGTATCTATGGAAACGAGCCGCCTCCAGCCACACAGGAAGCCACTCGTAGCCAGAGATTTCCCGTGTCTGAAGCAGACGATATAGTAACTTGACATGTCTATATACGCACGGAAGGAAGGTGATGAAGCATTGAGCAAGCTGGCGTTTGGAAAGACACTCTCTGCTACAGCTCCGCTCTGCCCTCTTTAATCATCCTGTGACCTTCACCCATGTCAAGGAAGGTGATCCCGTGCTGACAGCCAGACCCCCTCCTTGTGGCCGTTGAGCGAAACGCGCACATGCGGGCGGGTACAGACAGAAGAGGCGGCTTCGGAAAGCACAGGATCAAGTACCACACGTCAGCCACCCCCACAAACAGTCTATCCACTCGAAATCTTGGCGTCTGCCCGAAAGGCTGCAGGCGGCCCACAGAAGATGAGCCCGTGCGATGCGCTTTCTAGGGACAAACGGTTTCTGTGGCTTCTCGAGAACAAACGTTTCTGCTGGCCATTTGGTGCCGTCTTCCTTGGGTCCTCGTTATATTTTCAGTGAGGGACACTTGCAGCAAACAGACACGCATTTCTTTTTGTTCCATCCGAAGTTTTGTCCAAAACGGTTCGGAATACGCTTATAGTATCGGGACCGAGTCTGGCCAGAACGTGTTTGGTCGACGTTATGTAGGACACAGTCTAGCATCCGACAAGGAAAGCTGCGTTGGATCCAGGGACAGGAAGTTGGGAAGTGTTCCTATGTGAGAACTTTGTATGCCTAACACGCACTGCCTCTTCAGAGTCATCTCCGCACTTTTTACCCCATGTAACGTTTGAGTTATACGGTGCAAAACGCGGCATTCGTTGCCTAGATAAAACACATGCTTCTGCACATGTGTGCCCTGTGTACATGTGGTGCGTACGTGACTGACATACTTCTGGTACTGTATACGCTTGAAATGGTGCGTCTCCATGTGTTGCAGGACTTCCATTATGATGACGCTACAAGAACCGGCACATTGCTTCTTGTCCAAAGAAAGATAATAAAAAAAAAAAAAACAGACTGGAGACCGAATTCTCCTCTGTGTTCTAAAATATATAGGCAGTTAAAAAAAGAAATTAGAGGCAGACAACGAAGGTGTAGGAAGTAAGGAAAAAGGGGGAAACTTTCCACCTGTATTTATTTACAGGTGGAAAGTTAAGGGGTTACGACGAGGACGTTGCGTCGGTGGGACCCCTGAGCCCAGTTCTAGTCCTGACGAAGACAGTGCCACTGTCGAAGCGTCGACCGTTCTTTTAAACGTCCCATGGTACATATGTCATAATCTTCGCGTTAAATTACCCGCTAAATCAACTAGCTTTTGTGAATTTCTCTGTAATCTGTTGTCCACGTCTTCTTCTTTTACTTTTATTCAACTGCGCAGCCGTCTGATATATCAACTTCTTTCACACACACACACACACACACACACATATATATATATATATATATATATATATATATATATATATGTATATATTCTTGAAGGTCTTGAAGATTCAGACGGCGCCGTATTAATACACAGAAGAAATAAGTTCGCACAGAGCACCACCAAAGGAATATTTTCTGATGACTTCATTTAATTCATTTTGAAATTACACAGACACGACGTTTCGAACGGTGGACCGTTCTTTTTCAAGTGAAAATATATAATGAGTTGGTCAAACAGAAAACACTCACTTTCGTGTGCTTCGACAGTGGTGGGGGAAGGGAAAACGGACAATAGACAACCTTTTGTCCTGACGAAGACAGTGCCACTGTCGAAACGTCGACCATTCTTTTTTTAATCTATGTGTTAAATTGCCCATTAAATAAATTAGTTTTTGTTAACGTTCCTGTAATCCGTAGTCCAAGTCTTATTATTTCACTTTTATTCAACTTCGTAGCCGTCTGATATATTAACCTATTTGTTCATTCATTTATTATCCACCTCTCCCCACCGAATTCGAGAAGTCTCTTGCGCACATAAACGAGAGAGCAATAAATAAGAATCCCCCAAATGTCGTCCAAGGTACACTCAACGGACCGTTTGCGGAACGAAGAAGAAAGGGAGGCGTTTTTCTTCCAAAGAAGAAGCCGTCCGCCTTCGGTGGTCCGCGTCCGGGGGAACTGTGAAATTCCGGCGGCACCGCTCATCGATGCGATGGCATTTCTGAAAGACGGGCCGGCGTGACCGACCGAGGCCAACCAGCCGAGAACAACTCTCTTTCTCAGCTCGGTACATTCATCCGCGCCAAAGAAAAAGCCGACTCTGACAACAAAAGCTGACATAAATCATGCCTGATTGGCAGCTCTGACAACCGGCTGATGGATAGCGTTGTAAAAGTTGACAGCTGGCTCTACGCCAGATCATTAGCTTCGCCCAGCTTTCATTGGGTGCCATGATGAGAGGGGAAGCTCCGTTTCCCTCAACCGGATATGGCAACACGGTGACGTCAGTCGTTCGCCCCGCCCTCCCAACCGGATGTTGGCTCCCCTCTCGGCTGGCACGTGACGTCGGCGGCCGCCCGGAGAAGCAGACGGTTGCGGGAGACGGACGAGGTTGCATTGGCGTGTGCATCGACTGCTGGTGGATTACCGCACTTCGGCCAGGATTATAGATTTTGCTTCGAATGGTTTGCTAATTTGGATGACCAGTCATGCTCAGCTCCGGCAGCAATCAGTACCTCAGGCCGGAATTCTTATCTCCGCTACCGACAACGGTGAGTTCTGCATTCCTCTGGCAACTTGGGGGGGTTGTTCCGTTAAAAATACACGTTGCGCCTTGTGACCGAGCTGCGGTACCGTCGATCACTACAGATGCCCCGCCGGTTGCTGACTTCCCGTCGCTGTCCTTTTTCCGATCAGTGTTGCGAGAGGTTGGCGAACTGGAGTACCGTTCGTGTACGATAAGCATCAACAAAATCCGAGCGTGACACCCCGTAATCCCGAAGCTATTACCAGCCCCCGGGGGATCAGGGTGGGGGGGGGGGGGTAATAAATCACGACCCGGGAGTGAGTCAGCTGGCGAATATGTGGGGCCCGCAGCTCTTCCACTGGCGCTCACTCAAGAGCGACTGCCAACTCCAGGTGCTCAATAAAACGCGGTGACACCTAATACATTGTACGGAGTGTCAGTGTAAGTCACGTACCACAAAAAACTCGCATGATTGACGGACATCTGCTGGAGGCAATAGGAGTGGCAAACGCATTTTCGGAAAGTGAGCGAGGAGGGGTCTGCGCCAGGGACCGCAATCGCTCATGCACAAAGGTTTCCTCGTGGCGGGAGACCACTTGGCCCGTCGCGACGATTAAGCGGCGGGCAAATTGATCGTCGAGTGCCCCGCGCGCTCCGAATAAATTGTGGCGGGTGGGCGCCGCTCTATTTTTCTTCCGCTGAGGTGTTGTATGGAGCGACGCCCTCCCGCTGAGACAGCGCACGCAATGCATTCCCCTAATGGATGTCTCTTCTCCCCCCTGTCTTTCGCAGCTCGACGCTAAGAAGAGTCCTCTGGCCCTGTTGGCGCAAACGTGCAGCAACATCGGCGCGGACAACCCCAACAACAAGCCCATCATTCCACCGCTCGAAAAGCCAAAGGAGAAGAAGTCTTCGTCTTCCTCCTCGAGCCTGGACGACAAGCCGTCCTTCAAGCCCTACGAGGCGACGAAGAAGGAAGACTCCGACAACGGCAAGAAGTCGCCAGGCTCGAAGTCCGTGTCTCCCGCACGCCTGAACAGTTGCTCTCCGGCAGCGTCCGTCGTCTCTAGTGGCAAGAACTCTCCGAGCGAAGCCAACAAATGCGACACTGCCATCACGACGTCTGCCACGACGTCCGCGTCTCAGAACACGCTCAGCGGGCTCGGCTATGGAGGAGCCCCTTCTATGGGACTCGACACCAAGGACAGTCTGGCGCAGTTGAGTTCTTTGAGTAGTGCCTACAAGGGACTCAACCCGCTGGGAAACTGTTGCTCACCGCTGGTCGGACACCTTCCCGTGGACACGTTCCAGGCGGCCAGCAACCCGCTCAAGCTAGGCTCATACCCCCTCTCACCGTACGTGGGCTACGCTCGCGTCAAAACAGCCAGCGGTGGATCTACGCTGGTCCCCGTCTGCAGAGACCCTTTCTGCACCAACTGTCAGATGAGCATGCAATCTGCTCAATTGGGCGTCTGTCCCAGTGGATGCACCCAGTGCTCTCACGACCGACTCGCGCCTCTCGGACTAGTCCCCAGTCAGCTGTACCCTCACTCTATGCTCACTCGGCCCAACGTCTGCAGTTGGATGGTGGGTGACACGTACTGTGGCAAACGGTTCACGACCTCCGAGGAACTGCTCCAACACCTCAGGACTCACACGAATCTCTCAGACCCCTTGTTGTCGCCCAGCTTGTCTGTTCCTTCGCCCAGCCTGAGCGCTGCGTGCCATCTGCACTACAGCTCTGCCCCGTCGCTGACGACCCAGGCGGGCCTTCGACGCACGTACCCGACGAGCCTGAGCCCGTCGGCCAGGTACCACCCGTACAAGCCTCCCTTGCCAACGTTTCCCGCGACACCCTTTGCCCCGCTGCCGCACCCGTCTCTGGGCATGTACTACTCGCCGTACAGCCTGTACGGACAGAGGCTAGGTCCTCCAGTGCACCCGTGACTTGACATGTGACATGGATTATGCAAGCAATAGATATCTGCAATAGAGTGCCCACCCTGTTTGTGCCTCCTCCGGCGGACGCTTGATGGCGCCGTTGTCTATACAAGGACCCTTTTGTTGCCTTTTAAAAAAAGTTTTGCCCGGTAAGTCGGCGGCGGCCTTTCTTGCTAGACGACCAATGCTCTGGCCTCCGCTTTTTTCCGCGCATCGATCAGCCCAGCGTACTTTGCATGCAAACGGCATCATAAATTACGTCCGAGTGTCTGGCTTCTCCATCAATCAACATGATGTATCGCTCGCTGATCGCGATCTGTTTGGATTAGCATACAGTCGCGTGATTCGAATGGAGATTAATCAACTTGGCTGGCTATCGTCACTCTTCTAAGTCACTATATAACCCGGGTTACCTCTGTAATCTCGGGGAAAAATCCCCCTTTTTGTTTTTGTTTTTTTAAAGAATGCCAAAACGATGTATTTTACTGTAAGATATCCCTGTACAAAACCATCCTTGTTTTGCTTGTAATCGAGTTGTGTAAAATAATTTATTGCAAATGCACCTTCGTTTCTGTGTTGTACATACATACTTCCTCGCAATTACAACACTCTTGCCAACAATGACTTGCTCGTCTTTGTCGTTATTTATCTTCCACGTGGAAGACCGTGGAATATTTCTACTTTAGGTCTGCAAAGATGTGCTTTGGTGTTCCCCGTCAGGTTTGTGCGAACGGATCGTACACTCTTAAAAATGAACTTCACCTCATAGCACGCTCCTAGCCAACCACTATCTCGAATGATATCGTTATCTGCCCTGATTTGTTAAAAACGGGAGGCGTACGCCTTTTTGTGACACTTATGTGGTTCATAATTGTCACAAAAAAGGCGTACGCCCCCCGTTTTCAACGAACCAGGGCAGATAACGATATCATTTGAGATTATGGTTGGTTAGGAGCGTGCTATGAGGTGAAGTTCATTTTTAAGAGTGTATATCGAAGCGATGCTATTACGCCTTACGTCTTGTTAACTCCAGAAGGTGATAAGACGACCGTCTATTTAGTTATTTGGGATACCTACGGAACATGTGCGGAAGAAAAAGAGGCAAGCGCATGGTGTCACAGTATCCAGAGGGAATCGGCGGTGGTGGTAATTGGGTGACAGAATAGTGCGAAACAGGCACAGCGTCTAATTACAGAAGTCCGTGCAAGGAAACAGAAGCAAATAGCTGAAATAGAGGGATACATGTTGTCAGAGAAAAGTTTCGGTGGTAACGATTCCGGCGCTTAATAACAAGAGGAAAGAAGGATTATGCGAGCGAGGCGAAAAAAAACGAATATGTACGAACAAATTTCCGGGCAATTTGTTCGATATACTGTTCCGCGCATTTACAGTGTTATACCTGAGCTACACCTTGCCGGGAAAAGTTGTTATCGTTATATCCGTCCGGATGTTTGTGCTTGCCAATGACAGCTCTGCTGAAGGAGATGAACAGACGGGAGTATTTGTTGTGTATAGACAAAGGAGGCTCGTCTCTCAACGATTTCTTTTTAAATTTTTTATGCGTTGTATCGCGGTCGCGACTTGGGGGAACCGAATTCCCGCTGCATAATGCAAACCTGCTCGCACAAGTGTTTTGTATGCGAGAAGTTTAGTGTTGCCGTCAGCATCTTTTAAGGTTTCGTTTCTTCTGAAGCGGGATAAACTAGAATTTGTACTGAACAGCACATAGTTGCTGATCTCAGCGGATATTATCTTGAAGTGCGCGGAGTCCCAAGTACTTGTATTCAGCGGTAAGTATCGCGTTGTTGATTATGCAGAGACAACGTAGTATTATGTTCCCCTTTATTCGATCCTGAACTCAACGTTGGATGTTATGGAGACGTAGATGTAATGTTACGAGGTCTTGCTCAGTTTGTTGCAAGATTAGAGGTCCATGCTTTATGCCGTAAAATAAAACAGCGATAAACTAAACAACGAAGCAAAATTAAATATACTAAACTAAATATGGTGTCCCGCCGTCTCTCAAATCAGAAATGAAATTATCGTTCGTTATAGATTAACAGAGGCCGAGGACCGTAGCTGTTCTTCTGCCAAGTATTTCACGTTAATTACCATCACCCGTGCTTTATTTTTCACTGCCGTGCCTTCACCATTCACAAGTGATGTGCAGCTATACTGAGACGCAGACACGTCGAGTGTACTTCTCGCACCGTTATATCGAATTCGTAATATCAGCAAACGTGCGATCAAAGTTTGCAGAACCACACCATGCGGCACCATTTCGTCACTGCAGCTGTGGACGTGTCGTTCATTGTTACATTGCGTATTTCCGACTTAGGATTATGCTGCGGTCCATGAAGGCAGTCAGAGGGTCGTTACTAAGACAACAACTTCCATATTCCAGATATTCCATATTCCAGACTCCATTACAACCAACCATATTCCAGATAAGCTTGCTTCTAGACAGGTATAGAGGAAAACACCTGCCTTGTGGTCGATGGCCCTGGACATTTGAAGGGTGAAAAAACAATGGGCGTTCATTATGACGGTGCCACAAGGGGGATACAGACTCTTAACATGGGGCGGTCCTGGACCTGAAGCTACCCTCACCGCCCAGCACCGACAAATAGCTGGAGCTTCCTTTTCTTCAGCAACGTTCCCCACGCATCACTGCGGAAGAGTAGGCAACAACACCCGCAAACGTTTCGTACTGTTTATCAGTTTTTGAAGCGCAAAAATGGCGCCTGAAGTGGCGACAACTTGAAGGAAGGCGATTACGTTCGTGAGCCGGAAATCGAGGCTCCAACGAGCACAAAATTTTTAAGCAGACTGAGGCTTCCAAGCCGAAAGCCGTTCCTCGGAGTCTTTCTGAATGTGCGTTTGGCGATCTACGAAAAAGAGTATCCCCTTTGGTAAGAATGCCGTCTGTCATGCAACGTTGTACTAACGCGCCGGCGAACGAACGTGAGTGAAAGCAACACAATAGCGTTTTTGTCTCCGTATGGGGTGGCGGACAGAAGTTCATCTTTGCATCGGCCGCGACAACAAAAGAAAGAGCGACGTTTGAATGACAGCTGCAAGGAGGAACCGCTTGACGGAGAAAAACATGCGTGTAACGTGGCCTGCCAACAAGCGGAAAGTAATTGCAGTTTGAATGGCACCTTGGCGGAGGCCCCCAGCTAACAATGCTGATGAGCGACAGGTCGGCGGCCATTGTGCGTGCGTCTGCAGACGTGCTTCTGCTGGTCAGCATTTGGACCCCGCGTGTCGTATAGGCGGCGCTTCATGGGTGTTCTGCAAGTACCGGCGCAATGAAAGAAGATGGGGAAAGCCCGGAACGCTAGTAGCGACATCCTCACGGAATATTCTAGTGGAAGAAAAAAGCAAAAAACACTGCTTACAGATGACGAAGTTCCGTCCCGTGTTATGTGGGCATTCACACGGTGCAGAGTATCGGGCGTGGCGTACTGCGCATTTAGCAGACGACACTTAGCAGACGACACCGTCAGCGTGTTTTCCTGTCGTCTGCTACGGTATATCTTGTGGCTGTGTAGCAGGATATTCCCCACGGTTAGCAGCGTACGTGAAGACACGACGTTGAGCGCTCGCGGTCACGTGACAGCAGAAAGCTATGACGCTTTTCGCATCTTCCGTTTCTGGAGGAATGTGGCTCGTGTGAATACACGGTCACCGTATGTAGGGTTTATTCAAATGACGTCAGTCGTAGGGGAGCGCCACAATCGCCAGCGGACTCGCAGGCCCGATGCAGGTTTGACGTCCAGACCTTCACCCTCATCGTATTCAGCGTTCATCTGCTGCTTCTAAGTGCTTGCACGGTGTGAATATTAGTTGCGCTATATTTCAGTAATTTCCGCGTTTTCAACGTTAATAGTTTTCTATAAATAGCATTTGGCAGGAAACGAAAACCGAAAGTAAACTTCGCGGGACCCGCATCAGGGCACATTTCGAAGCTGGTGACCTCTGGAGGGCTGACGTCACTGAATAAACTCTATCGGCATCTGTCATTGGGAATACAGGAATGTGACGGTGAGGGCAAGAGAGGGCATACCGTTTTGAAGCCGCTGTGCAGACGATGATTGTGGCATCCGAAGTATTGAAGCATCTCAAGTATTCCATAAGGGTGTGACGGGCTGTCAAGCAACAACTAATTTTCAGTAGCCATTTTCGTTTAGAAAACCACTGCATCGCGACGCATCTTTGCAGTTTACTAATGTACAAAGCCTACTTTTAGTGGCACTCGGATTAATTTTGCTTTTGTCCATAAAATGGTGCTTACGTTTCAAAGCGAGAGAAAGAGAAAGAGATGTAATGTTAAGCGAAATGGTTATGCTATACTGGATGGCCTCCATATTTTAGACGTAGCGCGTCTGCCGCTCGCTGCATTGAATAGACCACACACATTTCTGGTAATCCGTCCCTACTTTATTCCACGTGAATGACTTTATGTTTGAAAAGCACGTGGGTATATTGTGGATCGGTCTGAGGGTCGTACTCAATCCCCAATAGACTTGGCAGTGAGCACGCGCTCGCTGCTCGTGCAGGAAGCACTGCCGAAGCTGTTTGAGTCTCAGACGTCGCACACGCAGCACCGTGACCATCACTGTCTTCAACGGGGGAATCCACGACAGCTTGCGGTTACTGTGCCAGCAATATTTGCTTTATTTTCTAAAGGGAAAACAAATTTACGGGGAATCGGATGTATTAAAGCGCTCTTACAGACAACGACGGAAGTAAGGGGCTCTTACTGGCGGAAATGGATGGCGCCGTTTCTTCCAGGCTAATTTCTTCCGGAGCGAACTCCGAAACGCGCTCTGTACGAGAGTATAGCCGCATTGTATGGGACATCACAGCGAAGATCGAGGCAAATGCGGCTTGCATGGACGTCGCTGCGAAGTTTATCAAAAGTGCTTCGTGATCTGCATCTCATCCGGATTTAGCGCCTCATTACAGCGCTAGGATGGTTACAAAGATGCGCGCGGCGCAAAGCAGCACGGGAACTTTGAGGGACACTGCTCTGTCGTCTGCTTCAGTTATGGTTTATCAGGGCTGACGCTGCTGCTGCGCACACCGGGAATGTTGTTGTTCTTCTTCTACCTCCGCCTCTGGCCGTCTCGTAATGGTCGAAGGCGCTCGAAGTTCCCATGAGCCCTTGCGTGCCACAGGTGGCGCTTGCGATCCCAATGAAGGCTTCTGAGGGATCTCAGGCGGTTGCTGTTTTATGGTCTATTTTTGAAGCGTGATGTGGGCAAGTTAACGCTTGTCCCATCCTAGAGTTGGCGATACAAGGTCTATTGGTACCCGAGCTTAGAGACGTCACATGTTGGAAATTTAAACAAAGGCTTGCATTAGGGGCTGGCCTCGCCTCTGCCATCATGCCTGCGATGAACCAACGCCACCTTGATGAAGAAAGCCTGATCGCTGAAACGACTTGACGAATGCGCCAGTCACGGCGGTGCTTTCAGAGGCCGTAGCTATAGAGACAAGCCGTCATCAGCCGCATAGGCAGCCATTGGTAGCCAGAGAAAGACTTGCATTTGAAATCGTCTGAAGCAGAAGACACCCCGACTTTTCGTGTCCACGTGACAAAGGACGGAGAGGGGGCATGGGGCAGGCCTTCTGTGTCTATAGATGGCGTTGCGTTGGCGCGGTGCTCAGAGCTGGCGGAACTGCAGTACCCTAATAATTTACCGTGATGAGGAATTCGAGCTTTCTTTTTATTTTTTGAATCAAATCAACAATTCAAAGTTAGCGGATTAGCGGCAACTCTGCCATCACACTCAGAAGTGCAGGAATGCAGGTATATATACGGACGAGTCAGTAAGACATCCCACGGATATCGTAACGACCTTCGCGGCCATACATAGGGCTGGGAAAAAGGGGGGGGGGGGGGCAGGAATCGTCATTTGACGGCGAAGTAGGATGAGATGGAGATTCGGACGGCATTCCAGCGCAACTTGGAGTCACCTAAGGAAACGAAATTTACTGAATACGGCCCGGAAATCACTGGAGGGCCGGATAATGAAAGCAACGGCGAGCCTCCTTTGAAAGGCAAATGCGAGCACCATTTTATGCCGGTGTTCAACGGGAGTACATACGGTGCATGAGGAGAGGGGGTGGGGGGCGGGTAAAATGTTGCCATTAGGGAAGGAGCCTTCCGTAAGACTCATGCGTACGTCCCACAGAACGCGGGCATAGCAACTCCTTCTTGCCTTGCATGACGGGGGGCTCTGCTGCTATCTCGGTTGTCGGGGAGATTTTGACAAACGAGCGCGTCTGTCGTTGGGAGAGCGCGCATCCGGCACCGAAAGGAGTGATTCATGGCTGCGAGGACAGCTCCAAACTGGCCCCGAACCACGGGCTTCATTTGTCATCTTTCGCCTCGGGGAAAAAGCGACGTTATCGCTGGCCCACATCACTGCAGTTACACACTGGCGGCGGCGACGACGACGTGATGGCGAACTGTTCAAAAAGATGGGACGCGCTTCGGTGTCTCGCTGCTTAACGAATGGAATAATTTACGGACATATATCCACGACCACCTAATGAGTTTGGCACTATCTGCCGACGGCTAGTTGGCGAATATTTACGGCTGTCGATGGGACTGGTCTCGGATTGGAACAGGATATATATCGAAAGGCAGGAAAGGATGCCGATGGACATTAAGATTGTAAATGATATTTTCGAGAAAGAGGTACGCGACGAAAGGTGATAAAACTAAGGTGATATGAGGTCGTAAAATAGAACGTCGTCGTTCAGAAGGCGGTCTTTCTTCGTTAACGTGCTTCAGAATGCTGCGTGCGAGTTGCTGGGAACATTGGGTACAACGCGGAGTACAGCAGGTACATATTGTGGCGAGGGTGCCGTTTAATGCGGCGAATTTCGTTTCGAGCTGCACCGGGTTTTCCACCGTCCCCGTTATCAGTCCTAATTCAGAGCTCGGTAAAACACTACTCCCGAGGGGACCTGGGAGCTGCTAGTGTGCAGAAAAATGGTTCCTCGCGGACTAACCCGTGCACAAAGCGTTCACGTTCTGTTCCAGGTTTACGACGCTTTCGTCATGCTAAAACTAGAACCGGATGTGTACATTCAATTCAAACATTCAATTCAATGTCAATTTTTCTCGTGTATCTTAAAACATGCGGCACTCCGCTATAGGTAATTTTTTGTGTGTTTGATTTTGCATCCACACACAATTCACAGTAGAATACAACTTTATGCCCGTTTCCAACCTAAGAGCGACACGAAATGTAGCGCGCCAACCCTAAGAGAGTTACTCCGCCGGATGAAATTATACTGCAGCGCCACCATGTGCCGCCTATAAGGCTCGTAAAGGGGGCCTCCTAAGGCCTAAAAAGGGACTAGACGGAGCACCTGCTCCTCAGTTTCGGTGCCGGCGCACTGCTTGTCACGACGTAAGGTGATACGGCTTCGTATCGCAGCCAATAGGAACAGGCGTAAGGTGCCACTTCAACGTGCCGTTATTAGATCTGCGGTTCTTGTACGCGTGGCTATAGACGTATCCAACATAAGAACGCCGCGTTCAAGCCCCGCCCTCTCTTCGTATTGGCTGCAATACCGCAGCATCACTGCACGTCGCGACAAGTAGTGCACCGGCACCGAAACTATAGGAGCTTTCTATAGGCGGCACATGGTGGCGCTTCAGTATAATTTCTCCGGCGGAGTAGCCCTCTTAGGGCTGACGGACTACATTATTTCGTGCCGTTCTTAGGTTGAACACGACAATACCACAGCTCGCGTCAGGGTTAACTTGAACGCCATTCCGGCCTGCGGGCCCTGGTGGTGCTCGGTGTACCTCGAAATAAAGTGATCGAAATCCCCGATGCAAAATAAACTACTGGAAATAAACGTTAATATGACTATAAAATACACAGTCGCGCGCGGGAATCTGCCAACAGCGAACTTAGACTAACCTGGGGGCTTCATCGTTGTTACGGTCGTTACAAGCTAACGAGTGGCGGGAAATTCAAAAAGGTGGGCGCTGTTTTCTGCTACACTCTTAGAAAGGAACCTCAGCACATAGCACGCTCCTAGCCAACCATCATTCCGAATGATATCGTTATCTGCCGTGATTTGTTGAAAACGGGAGGAGGAGCCTATTTTGTGCCATTATGCACGGCACAAAATAGGCTCCTCCTCCTCCCGTTTTCAACAAATCAGGGGCGAGAACGTTGTCATTCGGGATGATGGTTGGCTAGGAGCGTGCTAAGTGGTGAAGTTCATTTTTGAGAGTGTACACTCTTAAAAATGATGGTGGTGGTGGTGGTGGTGATAGGGCTTGCCGTTAATTTAAAATGAACTTCACCGCATAGCACGCTCCTAGCCAACCATCATCAGGAATGATATCGTCATCTGCCCTGATTTGTTGAAAACGGGAGGAGTACGCCTTTTTTGTGACACTTATGCTGTTCATAATTGTCACAAAAATGGCGTACGCCTCCAGGTTTCAACAAATCGGAGCAGATAACGATATCATTCGAGATTATGGTTGGCTAAGAGCGTGCTTTGCGGTGAAGTTCATTTTTAAGAGTGTAGGCACTGCCAGGGTGGGGTCTCTTCCCGCTTCGCAGACTGGAGCGGTGTAGTTCAAGCTAACTTTGACGCGAGCCGTACCAATAAATGATCAACGAACAACCCCCGACTGCTGCCTGATCTCGAGAGCCCGCGCACCACCAAAAAGGCGACGTATACGTCACAATGTTTTAGCGGAAGATTGAATAAACCGCGATGCAGGAATAAATAAGCCGTCCCGACGTTTCGAGAGAGTTGAGCACGCGTGGATCTATCCAGAACGTCTTGAGCAGTCATCCATCTTTTCGCCAGCGGCCGCCACAAAAGCGGCCCTCGCTTCGACAGCAGAAAAGGCGGAAATTTGTGGCAGCAGCCAAGAAAGGCCGCATTCGATGATAAATGACCATCGTCTGGAGGTGACAGAGACGGATGGTCGCGTTAATGAGCTCCTAGATTCAACGCTCTGTCATTTTTCTTGATTAGCCGCCTTCTTCTTCCTCCTCGTCGTGAATTGATCGCTCTCCTGTCATGCGATCATCGCAGCCCACAAAGATAAATGTTGTACACCCCGCTTTATATGTGCAATACAACAATACCCGCGCCCATCAGGAGGAAGATCTTTCTCGTCGTATACCACGTCGTCGTGCCTGCAAGGATCTCCAGTGCCGAATAGCGGTGTCTTCAGAAAAGTCTTTGGTCACGAGGGCGTTCACGAGTTTCATGACAGTTGCAGTTCCTTCTTCCGACTTCGCAGGGAACCGTATATACTTTAATCCACTCCCAGTGATGGTAGAGGTACACTCTTAAAAATGAACTTCACCGCATAGCACGCTCCTAGCCAACCATTATCTCGAATGATATCGTTATCTGCCCTGATTTGTTGAAAACACGGGGCGTACGCCTTTTCTGTGACAATTATGAACAGCATAAGTGTCACAGAAATGGCGTACGCCCCCCGTTTTCAACAAATCAGGGCAGATAACGATATCATTCGAGATAATGGTTGGCTAGGAGCGTGCTATGCGGTGAAGTTCATTTTTAAGAGTGTACAGTGACTCTATAGGTATATATATAGAGGTACAGCGTCGCAGTGCTGTGGTGCCGTATCACTCGTACCGGCAGTCACAGAGTGTATACTTCCGCCAGCGGATAATGTAGTTCGCACATTGAGAGCGTGGTAGAGGACAAGATGGCGGACGCCAGGCAGAGGGGAAGCCGACTCGTAATTTTTCGTTAACTCGAATATTGTCCGTGTCTGCTCTGAGTATAGGCCGTCTCTGACGTGTGTTTCCACAACATATAACAGTTGTGCATGGCCGGCGAGAGAGAAATTACGGGCTTCGGGGATGGGACCTGCCCGTGAACCTCTCCTCACGTTCTCCTGGTGGTATGTATATACCAACCCTCTGACCTTGGGCTCGGGCGGGCCCCGCGGGCCCCTGAAGAGCGCGTAGGCCCCCGGGGCTCCATCCCCGACTGACCGCCCCTCTCCTCCTTGTCGACGGTCCTGCCATTGTGCAAGCATCCTTTTGAAGCATGCTCGCGCACTATGTTGCGACTACGCTCTTAAAAATGAACTTCACCGCATAGCACGCTGCTAACCAACCATCATCTCAAATGATATCGTTGTCTGCCCTGATTTGTTTACAACGGGGGGCGTACGCCTTTTCGGTGACACTTATGCTGTTCATAATTGTCACAAAAAAGGCGTACGCCCCCCGTGTTCAACAAATCGGGGCAGATAACGATATCATTTGAGATTATGGTTGGTTAGCAGCGTGCTATGCGGTGAAGTTCATTTTTAAGAGTGTAGGAGCAGTAGCGGACCCAAGGGGGGAGGGGTTGTCGTGGGGCGATCGCCCCCCCACACCCAAACATCAGATTATACATTGGGTTTCCCTCTCTCCCCTCCCCCACTACGCGCTTCGACAAAGAAGCCGCACCCCTCCCCCAACCGAGGGTCTGGATCCGCCCCTGACTCCGAGACGTCTTTCCACAAGGTTAACCCCCCCCCCCCCCCCCCAGTCATATCATAGTCTCAGCATCAGCCATACTATCGATTGCCTGTTGTTACGCGTCCTTACTTTGTGCTTTTGACGTCTCGCGTGGTCGCTACGCTATATAAGTATAAAATGTCGCATAGAACGATGTTATAGACGCACGTCACAAAGGTGTGACAGATGTGGTTATCCACGTCTAATATTCCTCGATGCCTCTAAAACTGCACTTGCAGTTACTCTGTATCTTACTGCCGACAACACCCTCTCCGATGCAAACGCTATATACCCTACATAGTTATAGATGTATATTTTTTTTTTCGTCCAGTTTTACAGACATCTGTTAGTACACGAACTGTGGGGAAAATAGAGAAGTGAAGTGTATATGCGTCAGTATCGCGCGCGCAAAGTTGCGGGAGCAAAATTGTGGTTGTCATTGTAGACGCTTATAAGCTTCGTGCATAATAAATGGTCTTCCACCCTGCGGCGATGCAGTGAAGGATGTTCCCCGTGCTTTGAAATATTCATCGGCTAGGGAGCAGCACAAAGAGGGACATCGTACAGCACATATATATACTTCGCACGCTGTTATGACCTCGCACGCCAACACGAGGCCAGAAAATTTCGTCTCCAGTGAAGTACTGGCACGACGTGCGCCATCGGATTTGATGTGGCGGATGTAGACGAGTGGGAAGATCACGTGACTTCCGTTTTCTGCCAAGAGGACCGCTCAGTTCGTCGCCCGGCAGCTTTGCTGTTTTGAAGCCATGTCGGCTGGAAAAGACACAGTCAAGAAAAGCGCTGGAGAAAAAAATAATGCCGCTGTTTCTTTTCGTGCGAAGTTGCTGCACGACGCAAGGCATCATATAGATTCGTTGTTTTTTTACGTGTTAGTCGGTACGAGCCAGGCCAAAATGGCCGAGACAATTTTCCACCACTGATCTCGGTTGCGTTTTCTCGATCAGTGTTTCCGACATTCCTCAGCGTTTGACGTCACTTCCGTGACGTCACTTAGCGTCAACCAATTCGTCTGCTTCCTCGCTATTTCAAATCTGTGACATTCATCTCCTGGTTTGTATGCCAAAATGACGTCTCGACGCCGCCGCCATTTCAAAAGGCCATTAGAAAGAATATCTTCAAGAGGTCTTGTTCTAGTCATTCAGTTGTATATTGTCACACGTCGATGTCAATATCATTTCAGTATAAGCGTTCGATTTGAGATTGTTCCCTCAAGAGGGCCTCCTGGAAAACTTCATGGTTGCGGAGCGCTCTCTTTTAGCCCTTCTGAGCCGGTGCAACACCACGTAGATACAGAAAGCCTGAGCGCTCGTCGACGTGACGTAACAATTCAGAGTCAGCCAATCAGGATCGTGTTTTCAACGGCCGTAGCCAATCACGAACGTGCTTTCAGCGGTCGTGGTCATGGAGAGGAACCACAGTCGTCTGCCAGTTGTGACTGAACGTCCCCGCGTCCTAAATGGAAAAAAACTTGGAAATAAAGCGCAAAACGGTCTCAATCTTTCTCAAAACTGGTTTCCAGGAAAAGCGTCTTGCACATTTGGTCTAAATATTTAGGTCTGCAGGTTTCAGGTGAGCTGCAATCACTTGCGGGTTCTTGAATCCGCAGAGCGGTGAATCGCAGTATAGCAGACGAATTATTCTGACTGTTAATTGAAAGAGGGAGAGCAGGCAATGCGCAGGCTTTCTCTATCTATAGGTGGCGCTGCCCGGTGCACCTTCGGGTGACGTCACACGGCTGCTCATCTCCCTTGGACTTTTGTACAGCGCACGTTTGAGTATATACGGCGACGTCCAACAGTGGAATGAGCGAGTATCTGATTTCAGATCGAATCTGGAGGGCTGGCCTGGGCGTCCGTGGGAGCGACGCCAATAATGCCCTTAGGCGGCCAACCATAAAAGGGCAGCAAACAGTAGCCGTCTCAATATCGCTCCACCCTATATTGGTGTCTCGAAACGCCCACGCTGTACGCAGGGCACGCAAGCAGAAAGGTAAATAGGTTCCCCCAACTGTTCCATTGCGCCTCCTCCCCCCGGTCTCCAGGTTCCCAGAGGCCAGCACTAATGGACGTTCAAAACGATTGTGACATTTCGCGTGTCTCTATACTCACTATATATACTCTATATATAGTGACTATATATACTCTATTACTATACTCACTTTGCTTCGCTTATTTGCGAAGATGCACGATATTATCCGAGCGAGAAACAGCGAGTTTCAGTTAATCAAAAGCACTTTTTACAGTCAAACTCCTTTATAGCGAACACCTTTTTAACGAAAATACCACTACAGCAAATTTTTTTTTGCGGTCCCGCTGGAGCCTATAGGTCCAATAATGGACATCCTTTTTAACGAAAATTCCTTTACTGCGAATTTTTTTTGCTGTCCCCTGAGCTTCGTTGTAAAGGAGTTTGACTGTATTACGAACTTTTAAATCAAAAGCAGGCACAAAAGCGGGACAACAAAGAAAAAGGAACCGCACACCACGCCCTGCTACTCACAACTAAGAAATTTTATTTCGACAGAGTCGCTTAAAGCATCAAGGGTAAACAGGGGGAAAAAAAGGGGGTGCAAGAATTCTGGTTGATTAGCATTCTAGGAATTGTTCTGTGCGGGACGACGACGGAGATACTGTATCTCTTCGGTTCTCAGCAGAATGGAAGGCGTGCTGACGCAACCGTTTTTGTTCCTGCTTGATCTAAACATGTGTAATATCCAATTACCCCACTTTAAGGCTTGAGCACTTTGTATGAAAACTTACGAGAAGCACTTAAAGTCCTCCGTAAAATGTCCCAGCTCAACAATACGATGAACATCGCCCGATCTACTAAAATTGTCTAACTATCGCCTAAATTTGCCTAAAACTGCCTAGCAGGAGAGGAACTGACTCAGAATGTCTAACTGGGCAGCGTCAAAACCGATCCACACCGGTAGCTCTTCGGAATCTTACTTCGCGAATTCGAAAGCAAGATGAAAACAAGATGCTACGACGTCACAAACAATACACACGACTGATGGGTGATTCATTACGCCGTAAATTAACGAACAAGAATGAAAATTTTTCTACTACGAGCATTCCGGAGGGCTTCTGCACCTGAGGAATACAGAACCAAGCTGTCAGTGCATGGTGTCAGCAAGTTTTGGAACTCGGTTGCAGTCAAGAAGACCTTAGAGCACTTCGAGCAGTTTTCGATAAAGGTTGCACCATCGCTTTAGGGCCCCAAAGCGGTAAGGAGTTCTCACTGGGCAATACGCAAAAACGCTGTTTCGGTATTGGTCAGGCGGAGTGCATGACGACCGCTTATTTCATGGGGCCCCCAAGCGTCCTACTCTATCATCCTTCGTCCTCTTCCTCACCATCATCATCATCATCGCTCGCAGGCAATGCGCATCGATGATCTATTGTTCTTGTTGTCCTGTTTCTCTCTCTCTCTCTCTTTTTTTTTGTCACGGCCCTACAGGTGTTCATGCAAGTCAGTGGCGTAGCCAGCTAGACCTCAAAGGTAGGGGGAGAGGGGGGCTCGATACGACGAGATATATGAGATAGATGCGATATAAAATTTCTAGAACATTTGAACGCTCAATAATGCATTTCAATATGGAGCGTCATGACCGGGGACGTCGCGTCACGAGATTTGAAGTATAGCCTGAAAAACACATAATTTCTAAACTATTCAAGTATGCGCTTGATAGACTATAGTAACTGCAAGAACTTCCGTGATCGTGATGATTTGCATGATTAGAGTGTGTCCGGCCCGGTGCAGGTAGCCCCCCCCCCCCCCTCATGGCTATGTCACTGATACAGGTTCTCAGTTATAGTTATTGACGAAGGCCAAATCATCGGGAAACTCCCCTATCATCATTATCATCATCATTATTAAATACAGTTGTTGTTGTTGTTCATCGCGACAGTACACGTGTGGGAAGCCGTCGTTGGTTCAAAGGAGTGCTAGTATTTTCTCGTCGAACGCTGCGAGCCTCAACAAAAACACTGCCACGGAAGGATACATATTTCAGCGAATGAAACGCGGAACTTATGCTACGTATATACCATGCGCAACCGCGTGACAAAAGGAGAAGTCGATGAAAGCGATGAACGGTGTTGGCGTCACTTCCCCCAGGTTGCATCCATCGCCACCTCACATCCCGAAACCTTCCCGAGGAAGCCCTCTCGGATCGCTACTTCCCCTTCTGGCCGCCAGAGGTCCCAGAACATCCTAGGACGCCAGTTGACTAAACCTCAGCGAGCGCCACTGACGGGAATCGAACCCACACCTCTGTGATCACATCAGGTGTGCTATATCATTACACCAAGCCGGCAGATTTCGTAACTACCGACCTTGGATCTTTGCCTGGCCGTTCGCACTTAAATGCTGCATTAGTTTCGATTCAGCACCTGCAATTTGCGTCACAGAAGCACGATATACACTGGACAGTATAAACGTTTCAGAAGTAAGTCATCGAGACATCCGACGTAGATAGGCGGTCCAGACTGTTCGACGCAGTGAAAACGATCGGGGTCAGGCCTGTCGTCCATCGGTGGGTTGTGACACGAACACAGACATTTACCATGCTGAAGTCCAGGGAGTACTCCTCATTTTGAAAACGCATTAGTGTGCGCCGTTACCTCATTGTCCAGAGTATATAGACTGCCGAACTTTAAGTTGGTCTATCTCTGCGTGGTTTCTTTTTCCAACGAACCTGCCGCTATACTATATAGTCATAAAGCGAAGTGGAGGTCCCTGAGCGCAGATAACATAATGGATGCTTCTTCGCGTAACGTTCCTCCTCCACGGGGTTCTAATTATAGAGAACCAGCCTCCTTGCTCCATTATTTGTACCTTCAAAAACATGTTATTTTTCAAAGTTAGCCACACGCTGCTTGGAGCTGTAATGGTCTCCAAGGGCTGTGGCACCCGCTAGTATATCAAGTGCCTGAAGCACCAACGGCATGGCCGACTGCACCTTTTGGTGGTGGCTCCAAGGTGATGCTCAAGACTACACTCTTAAAAATGAACTTCACCGCATAGCACGCTCCTAGCCAACTATAATCTCGAATGATATCGTTATCTGCCCCGATTTGTTGAAAACGGGAGGCGTACGCCTTTTCTGTGACTAATTATTACTGGACTCCTCGAAGAGCTCTAAATAGAACTCCGACCTGTCGTCGCTTCAATCTCACCATAATTCATCCTCTCATATTAACCACTGTGAAGTGGGGTAGGGTCCTGTGGCTACCACGGGGAAACATCCCATGTCATCGTCACTTCTTCATTTATTGTTGTTGTTGTGACAATTATGAACAGAATAAGTGCCACAGAAAAGGCGTACGTCTCCCGTTTTCAACAAATCAGGGCAGATAACGATATCATTCGAGATGATGGTTGGCTAGGAGGGTGCTATGCGGTGAAGTTCATTTTTAAGAGTGTAGGATGTGGTACGTTCGAATCCTACACTCTTAAAAAAGAATTTCACCACATAGCACGCTGAAGGCCAACTATTGCACAGAAAGATACCGTTATCACTCCTGATCCCTGGAAAGCGTACGCCTTTTTGTGACAACTATCATTAGTGACTGTAGTGGTTGCGTAGGGGTGTGCTATGCGGTGAAGTACTGTTTCAACAGCCCACGGTCTTACAAATGAACTTCACCGCATACACTCTTAAAAATGAACTTCACCGCATAGACCGCTCCTAGCCAACCATTATCTAGAAATGATATCGTTATCTTCTCTGATTTGTTGAAAACGGGAGGCGTACGCCTTTTCTGTGACAATTATGAACAGCATAAGTGTCACAGAAAAGGCGTACGCCTCCCGTTTTCAACAAATCACGGCATATAACGATATCATTCGAGATGATGGTTGGCTAGGAAAGTGCTATGCGGCGAAGTTCATTTTGAAGAGTGTAGGTTTCACGGACGAATGCCGGCACAGTTCTCCATGAAGTCGTACAAGGACGAATACTCTCTCCCCTCCTTTTTTCCTTGCTGTCGTCTGTCCACGTCTCTACTACGCCCCTCATGGCCGCAACCGCTTCGCGGTGTTAACGCGGACTTTAAGAAGAAGAAGAAGAAGAAAAAAAACAGCGAACAAAGCGCCCGAGTCCTTTATCCACAGAACGATTGCAGCTCCAGTGTGAAGATGAAGACCGCTAGCTTCGCAAACATATTTTCGCCCGTGTCGAGACATGCCAGGTTGGTCGCCAAGTGGCTGGGATTTAGGCGACACTTAAATTTAGCTACCACGAGGCTCATCACTCAGTCCCGCGAAAAGACATTACCTTCTGGCCTTTCCACTGGCAACAACCCTCTCTTGTGTACGAGAGAGTTAATTTCGTCTCAGAACCCCTTCCAAGGCAGCAGGGGCGGAAGAGGAGCATGATACTTTGGGTTTGAAATCGCGGGACACAAGGTTCTTCTCTCTCTAATCTCTTTTATTGCACTCGAAGGTATGGCCGAAGGAAATACGAGATTCTTTTTAGTAGATACCGCTGCATAATGGGAAGGGATCGGAAGGAAAAACGCGTCACGTGATAGCTACCAGTGGCGTAGCCACCGGGGGGGGGGGCTAGGAACCTACCTGCCACGGACCGACCCACGGAAATCGTGCAAATCCGAGGAGAAAATAATATATGGGGGGGGGGGGGTGACAGTGTGACGATCGCGAAAGTTCTTGCAGTTCGTGGCGTCTATCTAAGCAGCACTCTTGAATGGTTTTCAAAGTATGAGCTTTTCAAAATCCTTCCAATCTCGTGACACCACCTCATTGGACATGTAATCGTACTGTGCACGTCCAAATCAATTATTTTCGTTCTGTTTTTTTGAACCGCATTTTGCGGCGTGCACGAGTATGTGTGTGTTCTCGCACCCAGGATCAGCGGGGGGGGGGGGGGGTAGTTTTCGTATCGAGCCCCCCCTACCTTGGAGGTCTTGCTACGCCACTGTTAGCTACACGCTTAAAAATGAACTTCACCGCATAGCACGCTCTTAGCCACAGCCATAGGACATAGACATAGTTCTTCCCCTGATTTGCTGAAAACGGGAGGGCGTACGCCCTTTCTGTGGTATTATGCAGTACATACGCTCATAGTAATGAACTTCACCGCATACACTCTTAAAAATGAACTTCACCGCATAGCATGCTCCTAGCCAACCATCAACTCGAATGATATCGCTATGTGCCCCGATTTGTTCAAAACGGTAGGCGTACGCCTTTTTTGTGACACTTATGCTGTTCATAATTGTCACAAAAATGGCGTACGCCCCCAGTTTTCAGCAAATCAGGGCAGATAACGATATCATTCGAGATGATAGTTGGCTACGAGCGTGCTATGCGGTGAAGTTCATTTTTAAGAGTGTAGTACTCTCCTAGGCAACCATAACTCAAATGATATCGTTACCTGCCCTGATTTGTTGAGAACGTGCGGCGCACGCCTTTTTGTGACACTTATGCCGTTCATGATTGTCACAAAAAGGCGTGCGCCCCGTTTTCATCAAATCCAGGGCGAGGACGTTGTCATTCGGGATGATGGTTGGCTATATAGGAGCGGGCATTGCGCCGAAGCTCTGTTTTTAGAGCGTATAGGACGCGTAGAACCCATTAAAGTGTTTATGAAGACATTCTGGAGAGGATGCAAGCACCCTTGAAACAGAACATGACCGCATAACGTCCTGATGCCCGACCACTGCACAGAACGATACCAATTTCTCTCCTGATTTATGAATGATGCATGGAAAGCGTGGGTCGCACACCGTTAAAACAGAACTTCAGCACATAGCACGCTCCTAGTCAACCGTCATTCCGAATGATATCATTCTGTGTTCTTATTTGCTGAAAATGGGAGGAGGCGCCTATCTGGTAACATTATGCATGTCCCAGATAGGCTCCTCCCACTGTTTTGAACGAATAATGAGACAGAATGGTGGTTGGCTACACTCTTAGAAATGAACTTCACCGCATAGCACGCTCCTAGCCAACCATAATCTCGAATGATATCGTTATGTGCCCTGATTCCCTGAAAACGAGAGGCGTATGCCATTTTGTGACACTTATGAACAGCATAAGTGTCACAAAAAAGGCATACGCCTACCGTTTTGAACAAATCAGGGCACATAGCGATATCATTAGAGTTGATGGTTGGTTAGGAGCATGCTATGCGGTGAAGTTCATTTTTAAGAGCGTAGGAGCGTGCCATGTGGTGAACCTATATTTCAACAGTGTATACGCCTTTTGTGACAACAAGCGTAACTGCTTAAGCATCACAAAAAGGCGTACACAACGCTTCCCGTTTTCAGCAAATCACGGGAAGGGAGGGATGTCTTTCGGCATGACGGTTTAGCTAGGAGCGCGTTATGATCTTTTTCAAACGGTCCTTAAAAGGGCTATGCACCACACATAATTTTACGTCACATAAAGCCCTCTGGTGCGTATTTATCGCGATATACGTAGTTACGTCGATGAAACTTTTTTTTTCTCACCATGGGCCACCCCAACAACACCGAATATCCTCTGGATGTATACGAACCCGTCCGGGACATTATTCGTACATTCAGAGGATATTCTGTGTTGTTGGGCCAAGTATGACGTCAGAACATGAGCGTCTCGAAACCGAAACTGAAAATCGCCTCTTCGTCCTTTTTTTTTTCCTTCCTCACCAGGCGCCGTGTTGGATTATGTCTGTGTAAGTATGATGTATACTTTATAGTAGAGATGGGACGAATCCAAAATTTATCCAATCCGAGCTCGAATCCGTATCCGAGTCCGTATCCGTCCGAATCCGTATCCAAGGAAGGTTCTGCGAATCCACGAATCTTACGAATCTCGAATCTTTCGAATCCTTTGTTTAAAAAAAAGAGTTTAAAAAGACAGGAAAAACAAACAAAAACACTTCAGTGAAAAGTGTTTTAGAATAGAATAGAAATAGAAAGAAAAAAATGGAAAAGTGTTGTTTGCAGCAGAATATGACGCGTTTGTTTAATGCAAAACAAATTAAATAACGCTTCAGTTTCAGGAGGAAATATTATACTCATATAGTTCTTCTTAAACGTAATTTATTTACTACAAGAAATGCGTAAATTCTCGAGTCTGAATTATTTCCATAAAACTAAGCAATTTAATAATCAAAAGCACAACCAGATTATACCTTTAAACTTGTAATGTAACAGTTCCCGCATGAAAGTCTTTCAGTCCAGAGCTCTGTGAAGAAACACACAAGAAAACAACCTGCCGGTCAATGAGGTTTTCGGCCGACTCCGGAGGCGCGAAATTTGAAAAAAGAAACAAACAAACGTGGTTGGTGGATTCGAAAGAGATTCGATTCGCCGTTTTGGGCACAGGGATTTGGATTCGCCAATCTCGATTCGCCTAGAATTCGCCTAGGCGAATCGCCTAGGATTCGCGAATTCGGTTGGTATATCCCTACACTTAAAAATGAACTTCACCACATAGCACGCTCCTAGCCAACCACCATCTCGAATGACCACGTTCTCGCCCCTGATTTGTTGAAAACGGGAAGAGGAGCCTATTTTGTGCCATTATGCACGGCACAAAATAGGCTCCTCCTCCCGTTTTCAACAAATCAAGGGCGAGAACGTTGTCATTCGGGATGGTGGTTGGCTAGGAGCGTGCTATGTGGTGAAGTTCATTTTTAAGAGTGCAGTTTATATAGGCATGACATGCGATTGAAAAAGGAAATCCCTACCGTTTATTGTTGTTTATCCGTTATATATCGGCTTAATTATTATTTACTCTATTATATACTTAGTTTTCATCCCTCTACAAAATCTGGTTCATATTCCCGCGTTATAGTCCCATTTGCTGCGTACATGCGTATATAGCCCCTGATAGAGACAGCAGTTCTGCGCGGCATATAACTGCCATAATTTATCCGTAGCTTCGCAGCATGTAGTGTACCATCGGAGATCCAGTTTTCGTGCGTCATGTACAATGTGAAATGATCGATGGTCACACAGAGAATACTCCGACGGCGGTGCTCACGCAGCTGTGGCTTCGGCACAACAATATATGAAAGCGCAGCTGCTTCTTACGAAAAAACACGTCAGTATATCTGTTGCGCTGAAACTGTTTTTCTACCTCAATTATATTCAAAAGAAGGATTGACCTTTTCGCGACTTTAACTCTTCGTCGCTTGCTTCGGCTGGCGCGTACAACCGGCGGTGGATTATATTCACTGTTGCTATTTCTCTTTCACACTGAGCGCCTCAGCTACATCGAGATTTTGAACGCATGCGATACACTAAGAAAAAAAAAAAAAAAGGAGTAAATCAGGGTTCGAGTAATTACTCCCGATTTTGGTACCCACACTCTTAAAAATGAACTTCACCGCATAGCACGTTCCTAGCGAACCATCATCTGGAATGATATCGTTATCTGATGCCCTGATTTGTTGAAAACGGGAGGGTACGCCTTTTTTGTGAGAATTATGAACAGCATAAGTGTCACAAAAAGGCGTACGCCTCCCGTTTTCAACAAATCAGGGCAGATAACGATATCATTCGAGATTATGGTTGGCTAGGAGCGTGCTATGCGGTAAAGTTCATTTTTAAGAGTGCAGACCTCGAAATTAACTCCTGCACTCCAAAAGCAGAGCTTCACCGCATAGCACGCATCTAGCCAACCATTATTCCGAATGACAACGTTCTGTCACTCAATTTGATGAAAACGGGTCCCGGGGGGGGGGGGGCGTACGCCATTTTTGTAGCATGATGCAGTTGATAATGGCCGCAAAAATGGCGTACGCTCCTCCCCCCTCCCCCGTTTTCAACAAATCAGGGGAGAGAACGATGTCACTCGGGATGTTAATTAGCTATACACTCTTAGAAATGAACTTCACCGCATAGCAAACTCCTAGCCAACCAACATTCCGAATGACAACGTTCTCGTCCCTGATTTGTTGAAAACGTGGGGCGGAGCCTATTTTGTGACACTTTATACTGTTCATAATTGTCACAAAAAAAAAAGGCGTACGCCTACCGTTTTCAACAAATCAGGGCAGATAACGATATCATTCGAGATCAGGGTTGGCTAGGAGCGTGCTATGCGGTGAAGTTCATTTTTAAGAGCGTGCACTCCTATACTACAAAGAACCTACACCTATATCTAACAACATAAGCTCCGTAAATGAAACGAAGCCTATATACGTAACTATATATGCTGAAATTTGGTTGAACAACGCAATACACAGTGCAACGAACAATTTACTTGGTGCGTACATTGAATTGAATTGAAATTTATTTACCATGAGCTATTATGTACATGGAAGGCGGCAGGGCAAAAAGTTGCTTAAGCAACAAGCATTGCAGCGAATTAAACGTTGCCTGAAAACAGCGTATACAGAGCTCAAGGGCGATATCCGCAACCTTGACATCAGCGAGCGAAGAATCGCTATATACCGAGTGACCCAAACCGCGGTCGGCGTAGCAGAAAGAACCAGTTCATCCATCCTAAAAGTCGGCTCGAGTATTCCACAGTGTGCAGCTTTTTTTTTTCTTTTCTTTTTGTTTTTTGTTTTTAATTACTCTAAGCAATCCTCTCTTCAACGCTTCGTCTCGGACGACTGCTGATGAGAGACAAGTTGGGAGACTAATGCCGACGAGTCGAAACGAGCGTGGCATTTGCAGAGAGACATCTGCACGGCGTGGAATAAAAATAACAAAAAAAAAAGAATATTCCGCCAAGCTGTGTTACTTTGCCGGCTCTGCATTTCCTTTTAACCAGGAGGCTAAAAATATGCAGGCAACATCAAAGCCGAGCCGCGGTTCCTGGGAGCAACGTGGGCGGCCCTCCCCAGTGCAAGAAATCATTTCGACGGCTGCGTCATTTCGCTGCTTTACTTATATATATACGTGTGCCAGATTCCCGGATGAAGTGACTGAAAAGTCAGACAAGAGTACTATAAGGCAAGCACAGAAGCAGGTCCTTTGACATGTAACACAGTATACTTGTTTCATAGAGCTCGCAGAAAAGTGGAATGGCACACAAGAAACGCAGTATATTGTACGCCATTAAGAAGAACTAGAAGAAAAGACTACTTTTAGTCCTTTTTGAGGACTACAGCGTGTTCCAAATTAAGCTTTCACGAGCGCTACGCAAACACAGCGATGATAGGAAACCGAATGATAACTTTACGCTACACTCTTAAAAATGAACTTCACTGCATCGCACGCTCCTAGCCAACCATCGTCCCGAATGACAACGTTCTCGCCCCTGATTTGTTGAAAACGGGAGGAGGAGCCTATTTTGTGCTGTGCATAATGGTACAAAATAGGCTCCTCCTCCCGTTTTCAGCAAATCAGGGACGAGAACGTTGTCATTCGGGATGATGGTTGGCTAGGAGCGTGCTATGTGGTGAAGTTCATTTCTAAGAGTGTACTTGTGTAAGAAACAGATGCCGCTAATTATGTAGCACCTGTTTCTTACTCAAGGAACAGAAAAAGTAGCACCAGTTTTCTTTTGTTCGCCTATTTATAAAGTGCTAGCGAAAGCTTAATTTTGAACACCCTGTATAGTTGCACTGCAACAACAATTTGTCTCTTTCGGATGCTTTGGGTTCGAATCCCGCTGCTGGTGCCTTTTCATCTATACGGCCGTCCTTTAATCACGCACATGATGATTGGATTGGATTGGATTGGATATCTTTTCATTGTCATACCATTTTCTTAATTGAGACAGGACCGCTAGGAAATCCTGCGTCGCGGTCCTATATTTTGCATTCAAAATATACAAAAATGATATATTATGCGCAGAATTCTTCGTTGTCGGGTTAAACCCGATTTTTCACGATAGTTCCTTCCGAACAAATTTTCAAAAATTCCGGTAAAAACCCGATATATACCCGAAATCCTCGCGGTCCTTCAACTTGTTGTTCTCGCGGTAAACCGTCGGAAAAGTGAATCATGACATCAGCAAAGAGAGCTATTTGTGGCAACCTATTTGTCGACCTCCGTTTATGATCCCCTCCTGCAAGGAGTCAAAAGACGAGCTTCTGTGGAGCTCGGGCAAGTGTTCGAATACCGCTGTCATTAACTGCCCCGGTAACATCTCATTACGGCCGAAGTTTCATTACGGCCGAAAGTCTCATTACGGCCGAAAATCCTTTAATCCACAAGTGTCTCGTTACGGCCAAAGTCTCAATACGGCCGAAGGTAGTCTCATTACGGCCGTAATGAGATACAATCACTGCCCCAGTTCCGAGCGGAAATATAAAAGATTATTGTTTCTCGACCCAGTGTGACAGCAGTGGCTTGTTTCATATGCCTTTTCGTTTCACCCGAAAATTCCCCGGTGACATATCAAAAAGAGATCATATAGCACCCAATTTCTGCCCCGGAATTCTCGCGTGTAAATAGCACCCGATTTTTCCCTCCCGAATTTGAAAAATCTTAAAACCCGAACCGCGGTATATGGCGAAAGCGGCAGTATATACGTAGTTAGACCTTGACACTGTCAGCACAACCAGTGTTGCTTCCACTCCAGGAAGGGATACAACACCTGTAGATAGTGTCAAGATGAGATTCACACCTTTCAAACTATAAGCGGACGACACTTAAAGCAAAAAAGAAGGTCCTACTATATAGGAGACACTTTGACACTCCTGTCACCAGGTGAAGGTGTTACCCACGAATGACATCCGCGATTACCGTATAGGAGTCCCTCGCGCACAATGAAAGCCCTGCCGCGAAAACGGAATACCCTCTGTTGTCGCACCGACCTGATACGGCCATTTGGGAACATGTTCAGAAAAGAGAACTGTTCTTCTTCGAAATGCAGCAAGAACAGAATTGATTGGATGAAAATATTTTGCGGCAATTTGTGACCACCTCATGTTGTCATCACCAAAAGGGAGTCTGGCCATTGGGAGGAGTCACAAAAAGAGGCTCGACCTGTCAATCACAGTTTCGCTCCTCTGATTGGTTTGCTTTTTACCAAGGGGGTCGCCATGACACCATACAGCCACTCAAAATGGCGACGAAAACAAACACTGTGAAGCGAGGATTTCGTGACAAAAAATTTTCACAGACTAACCTGATTTTATGCTGCAAATGTACATCCTAATATAAATTTTTCGGAAATCAGTTTCAACTTATGCTCATCCATCGATATCTAACTGAAAATAATACGTTTTGTCGCCGGTGTTAGGCCAAGCTAACACGGCGATTACAACGAAATCATAACAAAAACGGCGCTGTGCTGTACAATCTTGTACTTAACAGCTGGATTTCATGGATATAAACATTCTTGCCTCTTATATTCCAACTATTCATGTAGATTTGTTTAAAAATCATACCGACAACAGAATGTGTCCCAGCAGGTGGTTCTGCCGGCAGCGGTACAATGACGGAAGCAGACGACAATTCCCGACGTGCCTTACGCTCCCTAGGTGGCGCTTATCAAATTTGCACCAACAATCCACTCCTTTTGCAGATTGCAAGATGTATCCATTTCAATCCCATCCAATCCACTTGCCACCCAAAATGGCGCTGCTCATGTTGGATAGGGGGGCAAATAGTGAGGATAGGCTGATTGATAGCGCCCCATATTTCAAGACTTCATTGGTCGGAAAGCTGAAAAAGTGGGTGGAGCTTCAGGTATAGGCATGACCCATTAATGGCCAGACTCCCTTTTAATATACGGCTCTGGTCATCACCTGCAGGGAGCGCCGTATGGAATGGTTGGAGAAGTCGGAGGACAGTCGTTGTTGTGTTGAGTCGGATGCTCCAACGCTGCCAAGATTTTACGTTTTGGTGCCGTGGAGCAAGTACCACGTGCGTTAAAGAGAGTACTTGTTCAAAAGACAAAGGAGGTTCTTTCAACGAGCACAGGGGGTTACCAGTGGCCCGCATGAAGGTTAATTCAGCAAATTCCTCAGTGATCTTCTCAGTAGATTCGGCAGTGCTTCGTGCACACGCTTTAAACTGTCCTCAACGGTGCTCTTTCGTAGAGTTCTGGGGATGAGGTATACTGACGACGGCGCTGAGGAATTTTTTCAACCTTGCTGCAAGCGGGTCCCGATTTTTCGCGCTATCACTGTAAACTGAAAAACACCCTTATGGGTGTAAATGGCTTGTCCTATAACCGACACCTCTTTTTACACCATATGGTCTGAGAACACCCTTTTCAGAGGGTGTATTCTGTGTAAGACACCCTATGAAAGGGTGCTTTTCCTTGAAAATGCTTTCTTTTGCACCCTTTAAACACCCTTCTAGGAGGGTGTAAAGTTGTTAAACACCCTCCTAAAAGGGTGTTTAAAGGGTGCAAAAGAAGGCATTTTCAAGGAAAAGCACCCTTTCAAAGGGTGTCTTACACAGAATACACCCTCTGAAAAGGGTGTTCTAAGACCATATGGTGTAAGAAGAGGTGTCAGTTATAGGACAAGCCATTTACACCCATAAGGGTGTTTTTCAGTTTACAGTGTACCGACTCCCTTTCATTCGTCTGTTGTTTATGCCATACGAGGACCTATACGATGACGTGGAATACCAGGTACCAGTACCAGTAGCGTTCCGCATGACATCCACGGTTCTTACTGAATTTTGCAACAAACTGAATTGGAGGGTTTAGGTTCAGACGTCATTTCGTCCTAAAATACGGTTTATGACCAGGGCTTCAATATTTTGCAGAAATATTTATAAGGTACAGGTACCAGCTGAGAGAACACATGGGGACATCACAATATCAGTTCACAGATGCGACTGACCACTACTGAATTTTAAAGATCATAGTACACAGAGAAAAAATTATTAACGGAATAGAGAGTGTCATTCGCTTCTTGCTGCTGATTCCTATTGCAGCAAAGAGTGCTAACTCCTATGGTTTCGAATGCTACAGTTCTGACTCCGGAAAAGCGTAATTTCCACGAGCAGCTATAGAGGAGACATGAGTATAGAGGAGAACAAGAAAGATTCAAAATCAATGGTTTTCGAGGACTGTAAAAAATTCCATTGGCATGGAAAAAAAATTAATTAAACAACGCAAATTGGAAAAAATTCCAAATGGCATTTTCAAATTCCAGGATATTCAAGTGTGTCAGGGACCAGTGGGAACCATGGACATCATCATCAACATTATTTAATTGTTATTGTTCCTGAGAGGAACAAACAACAACAACTTTATTTTAAGATGGTGAATGGTGAGTTTCATCACCAGAGGCGATACTCTACCCCATTGCTGGTGGTGATGAGGGGAATCAAATAATGAGCCCCTATAATAATAAAAGGAACAAGATGCGAGGAAAGGCCATCGTAACGTATATACAGGAAACGTTCTTTTCCGTGGCCTCCTTTCTCTGACACTGTCTGCGAGCCTTACAAATCTTCCTTTCTTCCCGATCAGTTTTCGACACAAGGCTACACACACATAGAGTGGACCACCTGAAGAGCTTTTCGGGTGCAGCGGGCGTGACAGCGGGTGAAAGCAAGCTACCCGCGAGAACAGGTCACCCTACACCAGGAGCACGTGCAGAATGTTCTCGTGAACGCCAAAGGCGTCTCCCATCCCAATAATGGCAAAAACAGCCCCATTTTCGTGAAATTCATTCGCGAAGAAGCGTCTGCCCGCCATATAGGGGAGGCGCGGCCGCTTCACCCTGACTGTTTCGCGCTGCGCTCCCTTGTCTGGGCGCCGTCCTTTATTTACGACTTTTATTACGGTTGACCCGTCCATAAATCGTGCGTCCACCTCCCGCAGTCGTTGAGAGTTGGAAATAATGGCGGCTATGCCCAACGTTGCTCTTTAATTATATACAACTTCCTCGGGTTCCTCCTTTTTTGGCGGGCTCCGAATTTATTGCCTACCCGTTCGTTGGTTTAATGGCGCCATTAAAAGGATGCCGTAAATTTTCCTGAACGGACCACCCACGGGGACCCCTGCGATATAATTCGGGCTGAGACACCTCTCTGGGTGGCTGAATGGCTAATTACCATCGGGCCGATCTCGCCCGCCGCGCGCATTGTATATAGCCAGCGCGACCTCAAGTAGCCTCGGTGTTTCTTCTTCTTCGTCTTTCGTCCGGGCTTTCCACCCGGCGCTCACTCAGCACGCATGTTACACGCTTGTAATCCGTCCTTAAGCGCGGGTGCCAATAATCCCCGAACGATTGTGTCGGTCGCTGTTCAACCCCACACAAAGGGGGACGCATTTTTCCGCGCCTCATTGTATATACACCCAGCACTCGCGGAGTGTATATGCGCTTTGAAAGACACTTTAAAGGTACTTTTTGAAACCGAACAACTCTTAACACCTCCGCGGCAACAATGGCGGCCGTATAGCACAAAGCGTCCCGACACGAGTGTTCCCATGCCAACTTTTGTGACGCCACGGTATAAAAATCAGGCGCGCCGGTATATAGCCGAATGAAGTCTACGCGCTCGTTAGGTTCAATGTATACTTCCTCCTCTCCCCCCCCTCCCCCTATTTGTGTGTACTGCGCTATATAGAAAAGAGGGACATCGCTCAGGCGGCACCAACCGCGGGGCGTGCCATTCAACGTGGATCTCCCTCGTCGCCATGCGATGAAACGTGTTTACAAGTTTCATATCCAATCGCACCACGACGCGGTGCAAGATGCAGATCTGCCACCAGGAATCTGCTTGCCTCTCACTCTCAGCGTCACACAATGGCGTCGGGAAAGGACCGCCTCCTCTGATCCTGGAAACGACCCTTCCCGTTGCCCTTGTCATCGAGGGATACAGAAGATAGTGTGACGTCTGTAAGCACGTTCTCTAATTACATACCGTATTTACTGCTGTGTAAGGCGAAACATCGAAAATTTTGATGGGTATATCGCGAACAACAGAGGTGAAAATGTCGGCGCTCGGTGAACAGGAACGGTAAATTCTGCATATCGCCGTTAGCACATCCACAGCAATCAAGGCCTTGCGTCGACTAGGAACACTTTTCGTTATGCATGTCGCGTACGCAATGCTTACTCAAAGCCATGAAGCTCTCCTCAACTTCTGAACAACGCCTGCCTCTTCAAAATTAGTTCAGGATGATTTTTTTCTCTTTTTTTTTTTCTGGCTCTATCGTTCCACTCACACAAACGCGTTTTGGAGTAGCCAGTCCTGACTGGGTCGGGACTAACCTCTCCATATCTTCTTTCATAGCCAATCCAATCCAATCATGGACAGCGTCCCATGCAATCCACTTGGTTGCGTCGGAGTACGATGCCCTCTGCATATTCTTCAGTACTCTTCATTCTGCGGCAGCGGTACTATCTGACGGCACTCCTTGTACTCGTGGTCGCCCTCTATCGTCCAGTTTCCCTACTTTTCCCTACAAAGGTACCTTGTTCGTCCCTATAGGGGACGGAAGATGTACGTTCGTGTCAAGCGGCTGAATCAAGAAACGAGGCCTTTGCACGGCATCTTAGGAACGGTTGCTTCGAGAAAGAAGCTCCCACGTATACAACGCGCACTGCCTTTCGAGACTCACCATGTGTGCGTCATACGTAGGAATATACAGTCAAACTCCTTTACAACGAAACTCAGGGGATAGCAAAAAAAATTCGCAATAAAGGTATTTTCGTTAAAAAGGATGTCCATTATTGGACCTATAGGGCTCCAGCGGGACTGCAAAAAAATTTGCTGTAGTGGTATTTTCGTTAAAAAGGTGTTCGCTATAAAGGAGTTTGACTGTATACGGTAATTCGAGGAATACGACGAAACGGGATGTTTTCACGTCTGGAAAGCCTGTGTGATACCCGCTAATCGAGCTCGCGTCCCTTTACGGTGCCAACAGCTGCTACAGCAGTCCACCCTTGCGGTAAGCGACCTTCCAGTGACAGTGTGGGAGGCATCCCCAATGGATTGGCTCACTTGCGGCTTCTCCGAAACAACCGGGCGTAAAAAGGGAAGTGACACGAAACAGACACGGAGGGAAGCAACGCGTAAATCTCTCGTTTTACGCCTCTAGCGGTGCATGGCGTCCGTGAAGCACTCCTGCGTGGACGGACGCCCATTTTAAAAATACAGTAGCACGCACGGCATTACCAGAGAGACGAACACCACGGGGCATCTTTCTGGAAAAGAAAACTCTTTTTTTTTATCCGGTACAAATGCATTTCAAATCGTAGGAGTTAAAAATCGTATGATTTTCTGTAAACACTCTAAAAACAGAACTTCTCCACATGGCACGTTGAAGGCCAATCATTGCACAGAATGATACCTTTATCACTCACGATTTGTGGAAAGCGCGGGGCGTACGCCTTTTTTGGAACTGCGTAAGTGTTCCAAAAAGGCGTATATATACGCTCCCGTTTTTAACCAATCAGGGAGCAGAACGATGTCATTTGAGATGGTGATTGGCTAAGAGCGTGCTATGCGGTGAAGCCGTTTTTCGTCACCACCACCACCACCCGGGTTCGTTCAGACATATGTCGGCATAGTTCCCTTAGAAGTCGGCCCAGGACGTACATTCCCCCAGGGCGTTAGTCGTGACGTTACCCATCTCTGTGGGGGCGATAACGGCGAGCTCTTTCAGCACCGCCACCACCCGGGTTCGAATTCCCGCTGCAGGCTGTGCTGTCCGGGTGTTTTCCTCAGACGCTTTCAGACAAATGTCGGCACAGTTCCTAGTGAAGGCGGCCCAGGACGCAAGATCCCCCCTGCTATAGTCGTGACGTTGCCCGCATGAGCGCGACTGACTATACGGCAAGCAGTTCCACCACCACCTCCACCAACCACTGCACAGAATGGTACCATTATCACTGTTGATTTGGGGAAAGCGCGAGGCGTACGCCTTTTTGTGACAACTAACTGCGCTAAGTGCCACAAAAAGGCGTACACCTCACGTTTTCAACAAATCAACGATGATAAAGGTATCATGCTGTGCAATGGTTGGCCTTCGGCGTGCTATGCAGCGAAGTTCTGTTTAAGCTGTGCCGTCTGGGATGTATTCCAAAGACACATTAAGACAAATGTCGCCACAGTTCCCTGTGAAGTCGGCCCAGGACGCATTATCCCCCCGCGTTATTCGTGACGTCTGAGCGTCGCCGACTAAGATCCACCACCACGTTTTAAGAGTGTGGAGCTGTAACTCGGAGACCTCGCACGGGGCAACCGATCGTGTTTAATCCGATTGAGATCACCCTACCAACTATAGCAACAACGCTTGTTACTTTCACCGAACGCCTTCAAATTAGTCGTAACGTTAGTTTCTACAAAAATTGCCACTCGGTGTCGGTATATAAAACGTCCTGGCCCTTAACAACGTCTCGAACGGCGCTAGGTGGCGTTTATTTCGGTCCGTGACTTCGTTGCCTTCCGGTGAAAATCCCGACGGCCTGGTGGAAGGCGTCGTATCACAAAGTTGAGCCTCGTCCGCTTTATTGGTCGCCTGGGAGTGAGTGCGCGAGCAAAGTCCCCGGATGCGCACAAAGCGTTCTTTACAGCCCAAACGCTATAAAACCGGGATTCTGCCCCGCACGTCCCGCGCCATCCGATGAAGGCCCTCGCAAAACCGACAAATGACCGTGGTGTCACTTTTTCCAAAGGATTTCACGGCTGATTCTCGCGGGAGTTCCGCACTGTTTGCATGTTCGTTATATTATCGTGACCTCTTGACGACAACACGCTTTTTTTTTCTTCTCCTCTGATTCCATGAAGGCTTTCAGCAATCGAGGAGTTCTATGTGTGATGGATCAACGTGCAGGATATCGCAGGAATGGACAGCGTACGATATCGGTTCAATATTGGCACTATATAGGCCGATTGCATTGGGCCTATGGTGGCCCAATGAAGCCAATGAAGAGCCAATAAATGGCTATATTTTTCATTGGTTCACCCCGGGCTTGCAACATTGGACCAATATTTGCAGTTTCGTTGGCTCAATACCGGTGGTGGTGATGGAGCTGCTCAATATCGGACCGTGTTGCACGGCCAATGTTGGACCAATATAACCTATGTTGGCTGCCAATGTTGGGCCGATATTGGTCCAATTATGGTAGCGACCGTTCGGTCTTTCTCCGAGTGCCAGGCTTCCATATTCTATTAATAATAATAATAATAATAATAATTTGGGGGTTTACGTCGCGAGACAACTGAGGTCGGTCTGTGGATTGCTTTTGCCCACCTGAGGGGATGAAAGCTCATCACACGGCACCCCGTATTTAACGGGCCCTCGCGGAAGACGCCGTTGTCTAAGCAACTTGTACCCAAGTTGCTGGCGATCTTACCCGCGATCTTGGGATCAGAAGGCGAACACGCTACCGACTGAGCCACCGAGGCCGGTTTCTATATTCGAGATGTTCAGGCTTTACTTTGTGCAGCTTATAGCTTCTAAGAAAAACGGAGCAATTTTAGAAATTTTGGGAGATAAAGATGTCTTGCCATAACCATTAGTCCCTTTGCATAAATCACAGTCCGGCAAATGCACGACACTTTATATGCGAAGCGTATGGATTATTTGCAGTGCATGCTGCGGAGTAAACATCACGCGCGCGGTGACGGGACTAATATGGGAAGTACATAATTGTTTTACTAATTTTCTTTGAGTGTACAGCGAATGTGAGGGCAGAGAACAAGAAGCTGATTGACAGATAGATTGACTAAAAAATAAAAAAAAGAAAACAAATGGAGATGTGAGTCCTGAATAGAAAAGAAGGTAGAAAAAACAGAACAAATGCAACCTCAACATGACAAAGACGCCTTAAGCATAACAAAGAACAAGCAGGGTCGAATTAATGAGTTAGTGATACAAAATGGTGGTAGTACTGAAAGGACTCCCCGTTGCCGGCCTCGCAGAGGTCGCGACTAACGCTCTGGCGGGAATGTGCGTCCTGTGCGGACTTCTAAAGGAACTGCGCCGACATATGTCTAACAGCGTTTGAGGAAAACGAAGGAAAAACCTCAGACGTACTGCACAGCTGCAAACGGGATTCGAACCCAGGTACCTCCCAGTTTCGACGTGACATGCCCAGCGCTCTAATCACTGAGCCGCGCGTGCCGGTTAGTGATCCAGTTGTTCAAATGACCCCAAGCAGCACAATATATTGGCCCAATATTGAACCAAGATTGGGCCAGTATTGCCAATATTGGACCAAGATGTTGTGCTGCTTGGGACCGTACACTAACCGTGTATTCACACGAGCGACACTCCACCAGAAGCCGAAGATGACGTCATAGCTTTCTGCTGTCACGTGAGCGAGAGCGCTCAACTTTGTGTCTTCACGTACACTGCTAACCGTGGGGAATATACTCTGCTACACACCCACAAGATATTCCGTAGCAGACGACAGGAAAACACGCTGACGGTGTCGTCTGCTAAGTGTCGTCTGCTAAATGCGCAGTACGCCTACCTCCAATATTCCGCGCCGTGTGAATGCTCAACATAACACGGGACTGAACCTCGGCTCTGTGAGCAGTGTTCTCGCTTTTTCTTCCACTAGAATATTCCGTGAGGATGTCGCCCGTGCAAATACACGGTAAGTATACACTAATGGCCCTCAAGAAAAAGAAGAAGAAGAAGCAGCTTCCCAAAGATATTTGCCCTCCAAAGTATCCAAAGTGTCTCATGTCCGACCGATATTCCGTAACCTGTCCTACAAAAACTCGAAGCATTTTACTTCACTGGGACGTGGAATGTACAGTCCCCGGCGAGTCAGGAATGTCCATCAGCTTCTTCTTGACTGGAGTGCCGTCAAAGGGGATTCATCATCGAGGAGGGGCGAACCCTTTGACGCACACAGCTGCCTCTTGTGTTGGCGATTTATGTGCCAACTCGTGTCGACGTCAATGGCGGCACCCGTGTAAACAGCAGGAAACATTTGTTCCGTGTCAAGCTCCAGATGGGCGCCGTCTCATCCACGAGCGAATTCTCCTTAGCGCCCTCTGCCTTGTGGGATTTATGCGTACCCTTTCTGCATGGGAAGATGCGCCCAGTGCAGACCGCCTCACTGTCCTCCAGCGGCTGCATCGTTCGCCGCGCCATTTACGGCAGAGATACGTACTATCAGGTACCCTCCGCGTCACCATTAGTTCATTTTGTTGCTTATCGATAAAATGTTACTATGAGGGGCGCACTGTTGGGGACAGATATGGACGCAGCAAGAACGAGTGACCGACGGCTTGGTATGTGTCCTGGGCCGACTTCAGGGGGAACGGCGCCGACTTCCGTCACGAAAGTCTACCAGAAAACTCCCAGGGCAGAGCGCATACAGAACAGCCGGTTGTGGGGATTCCAACTCACGACCTCCTACACTCTTAAAAATGAGTTTCACCACATAGCATGCTCCTAGCCAACCATCATTCCGAATGACAATGTTCTCGTCCCTGATTTGTTGAAAACGTGGGGCGGAGCCTATTTTGTGACACTTATGCTGTTCACAATTGTCACAAAAAAGGCGTACGCCTCCCGTTTTCAGCAAATCAGGGAAGATAACGATATCATTCGAGATTACGGTTGGCTAGGAGCGTGCTATGCGGTGAAGTTCATTTCTAAGAGTGTAGGCTATAACACGAATTGGAACTCCCAACAACAAGCGGATGCTGTTTGTACGTAACCACGACTCTGGTATTAACGTAACAGATCCCAGCTTTACTTCGAATACCCTACTCGGACGGCAAACCGAAGGCCTTTAGCGGAACGGCCGTTACTTCTCACTTGTAGTCCAACCATCATTTCGAATGACACCGTTCTCTGCCCTGATTTGTTGAAAATGGCAGGCGTACACCTTTTTTGTGACCATTATGCAATTCATAATTGCCGCAAAAAAGGCGTACGCCCCTTTTTCCAACAAATCAGGGAGGAGAACGATGTGATTCGAAATGATGGTTGGACTACTCGTGAAGTAACGGCCGTTCCGCTAAAGGCCTTAGGTTTTCCGTCTGACTAGGGTATAAGACGTCACTAAAGTATAGGTCCTGAAACTACACGGCGAACTTCTGCCAACATATACCGCTAGCCACACATGTCAAGGAGTTCCCCTGCTATGGCTACGGTTCCGAGGACCGGCTACGCGAAGCGATCCGTATTCCAACGACCTCTCGATGACTATATATACTACGCCGATACACGCGATCCAACGGCACGAAAATATTGATGGCCGATATCTCTTTCCGCATCTCCCATTGAAAATGGCCATCAGCCATAATCGTGACGGTTACAATGTCCCATAGATATCACCGCGTGTCTCCACTCGTTATCAAGATAGACGCCCACCGAAGACGGCCACATGACACAGGGGCGAATGTTTTCAAATGGTTCCTAACGTATGTAGACGTCCTCCGTCGATTAACCCGGATGAAAGGCTCTCCCTCTCCTCCATTGGGAAGCGCGCGGCCACTGATATCTGGCACACAGCCGTGGCCATATTTCTTCATTGCGCGTCTGTTCAACATCGCCTGCCCGCAACCGCTGTAGGAGAAATGGCCCAGAAATGGAAAATTTCATAATTTCCAAAGGAGGTCGGGGGAAAAAAAGGCGAGAGAGATAGCTTTTGACGTTGAACAGGGCACCGTCTGTTCTGATGAAACTGCTGTCAGACAACTGCGCCAGGTAGAGAGAGAGAGAGAAAGAGAGAGGTAAGAATTTTGCATGCGCGCGGCCTGGTAGCTCGCAAGCGTTACACGCGTACTGGTGTCAGAGGGCTGTATTCGATGATCTCTCTCTCCGTTTCTCTCCAGGTCGCTACGTATTCATCGTGTTCCTATCACGGTTCATTAACGTGGTTCAGTTAATTGATGGGGAACTCCTCTCATTGTCGATGTGATTCACTGACACTCTTAAAATGGAAACGTCGCCACATAATGTGTTCCCAGTGCATGTGTTGTGTCCCCGAAACCGTACGATCCTAAAAATGTACTTTCGTTAAGTTTTTAGTTTAGTTTTTAGAAATGAAGTTTAGCGAAGCGGTGAAGATTTGTGGTGGAGGATAGCGTGCTATGTGGTGAAGTTCATTTTTAAGAGCGTACCTTTCGTAGTGCATGCGGTACACTCTTAAAGACTCCACATAGCTTGCTCCTACACTCTTAGAAATGAACCTCACTACATAGCACGCTCCTAGCCAACCATCACCTCGAATGATATCGTTATCTGCCCTGATTTGTTGAAAACGGGGGCGTACGCCTTTTCTGTGACACTTATGCTGTTCATAATTGTCACAAAAAAGGCGTACGCCCCCCGTTTTCAACAAATCAGGGCAGATAACGATATCATTCGAGATGATGGTTGGCTAGCAGCGTGCTATGCTGTGAAGTTTATTTTTAAGAGTGTATAGCCAACCATCATATCCAATGAGATATGGAAACGAGAAGGGGTACGCCTCTTTTTTTTTTGGTAGCCTTAAGCTGTTCATAACTATCACAATAAAGGCGTACGCTTCCCGTTTTCAGGAAATCAGGACCGATAACGATGTCACTCAAGATTATGGTTGGCTAGGAGCGTGCTATGCGGCGAAGTTCGTTTCTAAGCGTGTAGATAGAAACGAGGGAACATAAGAACACCTCCCGAAATGTTTTTCTGGCTACGGTACTGATCCTACACTCTTAGAAATGAACTTCACCGCACATCACGCTCCTAGCCAACCATCATCCCGAATGACAACGTTCTCGCCCCTGATTTGTTGAAAACGGGAGGCGGAGCCTATTCTGCGCCGTGCATAATGAACACAAAATAGGCTCCGCCTCCCGTTTTCAACAAATCAGGGGCGAGAACGTTGTCATTCGGGATGATGGTTGGCTAGGAGCGTGCTATGTGGTGAAGCTCATTTTTAACAGTGTAGCCAACCATCATTCTGAATGATATTGCTCTCTGAAATGAAGAGGGCTACGCCATTTTGGGATACTTTGCGTTTTGCATTAGTTGCTCAAAAGAGGCGCACTGATCCAGCTGTTTCCAACCACTCAGGAGACAAGAACTATATACAGCATTCCGAAGGACGGTTCGTTCATGATTGATTGATTGAAAAATGAAAAATACAAAGAAGCGAAATTGCACCTTGGCAATATTTGCCACTTCTGCGAACGGTGTCCTTCAGTGTCTGACCAGCGCGCGTGACGTCACAAATGTGGCGGACATGCTCTCACGTGCATTCCATTGCGTCACATACCCTGTTAAAATAGAACTTCACCACATAGCACGCTCCTAGCCAACCACCACTCCGAATGATATCATTCTGTGTCATGATTCGTTCAAAACAGGGGGAGGAGCCTACCTGGGACATGCATAATGTGTCCCAGATAGGCTCCTCCTCCCATTTTCAGCAAATAAGGACACACAATGATATCATTCGGAATGATGGTTGGGTGTAGGAGCGTGCTATGTGGTGAAGTTCTGTTTTAACAGAGTACATGTATACAGGGTGTTCCACCTAAAACGATAAAAAATTCTAACTTTAAAAATTCTAACGTACTCGCAGGAGGATTGTGGGGCTTTCGGCAATTACCTTCTGGAAACTTCTGCCATCATTGAGGAAGCCTTTGGTTAATTCTTAATGTGCGGGAAATTTACTTTTTTGTTCAATTGAACCTTTAAAAATTGCCAAGCGAGCCTCCTTTTTTTTTTTTAAACATAAATATGAAGTCTTCCACGGATAACCGCAGATCCAACAAAAACTATGTACACTATCGCAACGGACATAGTCGAAAAAAAATTAGTAAAAATTCCGCTTTAGCCCCGCCTGCTGGATTGTCGCAAAGAAGTGCGAGCGAAATGTGCGTCTAGAGGAGGAAGTGTCCCCGCCTTCATTTGTTTTGCCTTCATTGTGATAAGACTGTTGTCAAGGTCAAAGCAGGGGAAAGCACGGTAAAACAAGAGGCGGGAACAACTCTTCCTATCCTCGCACCTTCCGTGCGCTTTTCTTTGCGGCAATCAAGCAGGCGGGGCTAAAGCGGAACTTGTACTAATTGTTTTTTCGACTATTTCTGTCGCGATACTGTGCATATTTTTTGTTGGGTCAGCGGTTATCTATCGAGGACTTCATATTTCTTTAAAAAAAAGTGTTTAGCTTTGCAATTTTTAAAGTTCAATTGAAAAAATAAATTTCCCTAAATTGAAAATTATCCAAAGCCTTCCTAAATGGCGACAAAAGTCTCCAGAAGGCAATTGCCGAAAGCCCCACAACCCTCCGTCGAGTACGTACGTCGCCAGTTAGAATTTTTTATCCGTAATATCCACGCACATGTCAAAATTGCATGATTCACGGCGCAATAAAGTCATCGACTACTACACGAGTATTATACACAGAGGGCACCACATATGTTTTTTTTTTTTAAATTCCAATTGCTGGACGCTCAATGCTTGACTCATAGCCCTGTAGATGTAACGACGAGATATAATGACATATACTAGTAAGCATTCGATCGAATATGTCTGCGACACCGTCGCGTCACTTTGATTTATTATTTACGCGAACTGATGAGATCGTATTCGTAAAATAAAAACACTAAACAAAACAAAAAAATGGCTGCGTGTGCACTCCGCCAGACGCGGCGGTTAAATGGTACAACCCTACACTCTTAAAATCAGCTTCACTGTGTCGTATACGCATTTGTTATAAAAAGGGGGGCGTACGCCTCCCGTTTTCAACAAATCCTCCACCACCTGTGTGTGCCACATGTGCACCTCTGTCCCATCAGTATCGTTCATCTTGCCTATGTATCACTTTGAACTCATCAACTGTCTTGTCCTTTTTGCTTTTTTTTTCTACAGTCGTGACGATGCCCACTCGTGTGCTGCCAAGAACCGGAAACTACTTCGACCCCCCCCCCTCAATTTTTAAAAGTGTAGAAAAGCGAAAAAAAAAAAAAAAGGTGGTTAGTCTTTTTTTTTTCTGCGAAGCTCTGTGTCACGTGGCCGTATATATATAAAGTTACGGACGGACAGACACTGTGGTTGGCCCTATAACGCTACACTCTTAACACAAAACTTCACCACATAGCACGCTGCTCGTGACATCGTTCTTTCCCCTGATTTGCTGAAAACGGGGGGCGTACGCCATTTTTGTGGCAATTATGAACATCCTGTCGGATAACGTATGCCACTGCTGGACGACTAATTCGCTAAAATTCATTAATTAACTTTATGATTAGATACTTTGTGGGGAGTGAGAGATGATAGCACTCCAATTCTGCTATGTTGGATTTCCAAGAAACCATCTAATCACAGAGTTAATTAATGAATTTTAGCTAATTAGTCGTCCAGCAGTGGCATACGCTGTCCTGCACTCTAAAAACAGAGCTCCACCGCATAGCACGCTCCTAGCCAACCATCATCCCGCGTGACATCGTTCTTTAATTTCCTCCGATTTGCTGAAGAACGGTAGGCGTACACCATTTTTGTGGCATTACGTACACTTTTAAAACAAAGCTTCACCACATAGCACGCTGAAGACCAGCCATCGTGGAAAGTGATACCTCTACCGCTATTGATTCGTTGAAAGGGCAAGGGCGTACGCCTTTTTGAGACAATTTACATTTCCGCATAAGTGTTACAAAAAGTCTCCTGTTTACAACAAATCAGGGGAGAGAACGTTGTCATTCGGGATGATGCACTCTAAAAACAGAACTTCATCGCATAGCACACTGTGCTCCAAACATTGCCAAGTATGATAGGGTTATCGCTTCTGATTGGAAGGGAGGGGGGGGGGGGGGGGCGTACGCCTTTTTGTGGCACTTTTCATATATCCAAATTGTCACAAAAAGGCGTACGCCCCCTCTCTCTTCGAATCAGAAGCGATAACCATATCATTCGCGGCAATGGTTGGCACACAGCATGCTATGCGGTGAAGTTCTGTTTTTAGAGTGTGGGCTGGCAATATATAGGAGCGTGCTATGCGGTGAAGCTCCGTTTTTAGACTGATATGGCTTTAAAAGATTTCGTAACGCGGCGAAACACGGTATAGGAATTCACTTACCCTATATATATATATATATGCACGAACATCGACACAAGAAGGGCTGTTCGAGTTACCAATTACGCGCATATATAGGTATAGGATATAGATGGTGCCGATTTTTACTCGAAAAGGGACCTTTTTTTGAGGTATTGCATCCCCGCAGCGTGACGCGGTAACTTTCATTGTTCGTTCCGTGCGTCGCCACGAGGCAGCGGAATTAAGAGTTCTTTGCCGTTCCTTTTGTGGCTCTTATCGTGAAGGAACCGCACAAGGTGAATGTAAGCCGTAAATTGTGAATCTGCCCGAGGGTGCTCGTCCCGGGGAGGAAATCAAGAAAGCGGCGCGCTTATCGTTTCGTGGGCTGCGGCGACGGCGGCAATGTTATAGACACACACATACACACACAGGGAGGGAGGATAAAAAAAAAAAGGAGAGGAGGGAGAGCGAGTGAGTCTCCGTAATGGCCTCCTTTGGAGCAACCAAGATAGCGGGGCGCAAACACGCCTTTCCATTTCCGCTATCATTTCGGTTTCTAGTGATTCGCTCTTTAAGGCGAGCATTAAACGGAACACTTCCGTTGTCAGTTCAGGTATTCGCATTGATCGCAGCGTCGCACCGTGCCGGGTTTTTACAGCGAAAACTACACTGTAAACTTTTTCACACCTTTAAAGTAGCACAGAAGTCATTTTTAACACCCAGTTTTCTTCTTATAAAACTGTTAAGTTTGCCAGTAAGATGCACCATGCGAAGTAATTTACACCACAGAGTCATAATTATCGCAGAAACTGAATTTAAAATATGCCGCAAAAAGCGACCGTGCGCAACGGTGGTGAAGAGCAGTACCAGCCTGTGATCTGCCTGGAACCTCGCGCTGACGCTATAAGGAGAACGCTCGCTGATTGGCCTAGAAAAATGTTGTCTGCTACTCAGCTGTCGGCTGCTGCTCGGGGTTCTGATAAAGCCTTTCTCCTTGCTCGGTAATGCTTCGGGCGCTCCTTGTATCCCCAATTATCCGGGAAAACTGGCAAAGCAGGTTTACGGCGGCAAAGGAACAATGCGCTGACCCCCACTGATCGGCAAACCAGAACGAGTCTCCTTATGCCGTCATCGGTGACGTGCCATCATACCTCCTCATCCTCGTTATAGCTGGAGTGGCGAGTTAAGGGTGAAGGCGCGGAGCTATGTTTATGTGAGTTTTTTTCTGGGAAACAAATTGCACACATCAAAACCTTTCGCGCTATTCGGTATAATGACACACACACTTTCATCAGATGTCTTAATCTGAATTTTTTTTGGATGGCCCTCTGTACTCCTTTAAAGGTGTGCGCTATGAACATTCAACCTGGTTGTGTAACATTGCATCTCTAGGATGATATTTTACAAAATTTGGAAAGCATTACTAAAGATCAAGTGTCAGTGCAAATCTTGCTTTCATTATGTCTCGGATATCGTAGGTACGAGCTAATGCATATATGCATCGCTATCGATAATCGAGCACGCGCAAGTGTCTACAATACTGTTGAACAATGTTGAGATGTTGCAAGACTGAATTTTTTTGAGGACAGACAACACTCGAGTAAAGAAAATTTGTGCGAAACCGTGCTCCATTATGATGTTACCAAAATTACACCTAAAAAGGCGTGCGCCATGCACGTTGTTACACCTTTAAACGTGTGAAAAGATTTAGAGTGTATATAATACTCGACGCGATGGAAAATAGAGAGACAGAGACAAAAAAAAAACATTTTTTTTCTCTCTCTCTCAAGCTATAATTTGGGCGAATCCCGAAGCATTGCTCCTGATTTCCCCCGAGTGATCGTACAAAAGACACCGATTTGTCCCGCTGACGGGATTACGTCGTCCGCCGCCAACTGTCGCTGCATATTAGCCGCGATTCGTTGGGGGGGCCTTTAGTGTTGTTTACACTCGAGGGAACCAATCAGCGACGCCTAAACGCTCGATCCAATTGTCTCTCCCTCTGGGCGGGATGCAGCGCGAGAAACTCAACGGCTACCAATAACACGGTGCCGACGGAACCGCTTCCTAAGTGGATTCACCCTTGTGCCGAGAACGCCAATCTTGTAAAGCAACCGCTCGCGCGGATTTTCGCGCGGCGCCCCGCTTGTGACGTCACGCTCGCGGATTTAAATTCTCCGCCAGGAAGAGGACAAAAAAAATAAAAAAAATCGGAGCCTATATACGAGTGCCGAACGGTGTATATCTCTCGTGAATTGAGGCAGAGACTTTTTTTCGCGTTGTCTTCTCGCTATAGACAGTGTGCTTTAAAAGAGAGCTTCACTTCGTAACACGCTCAGGGGCCGAACGCGAATTCCGAATGTAATTCCTTTTTTTCAGCCTCGTTAGGAACTTGGTGCACACTCTATATTTTTTGAAACGTCTATACACTCGTTATTAACGCTGCCTCCACTTTTTATTGAGGACGTCGAGGGATTGCCCTCGCTCCTTGCCTCATGCTGTCCTCGAGCATGTACTGCACCTTGCACTCTCAGAAGAGGACTTCACCGCATAACACGCTGCATGCCGACCGTTGCAGACGATGATATAGACAGCTATCACTCCTATACATAGAAAATGCTGGGCGTGCGTCATTTTGTGACCATTAACCTGGACAAATGTCACAAAATGCTGTGCGCTTCCCGTTTCAAGAAAAAAAAAAGAAAGAGAGAGAGAGAGAGAAAATGACGTCATTCAGGATGATCGTTAGCGGTGAAGTTCTCTTTAAAGATGTGTGTTAGAAAGGTGGCAGTGTAGTCTGTGTTGCTTTCCATGGCAAATTGCGCGCAAATGTTGTATTGGAGCACATCATTTCGCAAATACATGCGGTTAATTGAACGCAAACGTGAAATACGCGTACTCACCTCCTGTTTAGTTTCCGCCTTAGAAACAGTTTCCGCACTTCCTGAAACGCAATTAACACGTTTCGACTCGGATACGTGGAGCTTCCGGACAAAAAAAGAAAGAAGCGGAAGTTGTTGTAGGTGACGTGATAGGACCCTGGAAATGAAACAAATTCATTAGAAAAATTAACTACGAACTCTACCGGCATATTCAGCACTGTGACCTCGAGCATCGCAATGAATAATGCAAAAGCAGATTTTTTTTTCTTTTTTTTTTTAAGCTTCGGTTCGGCTGCGCGTCTCGAAGCAGCACCGTATACAGAACTAGAGACACCCCATTGTGGTTTTGCACCCGTACGCATTGTGTCGCCACAATCGCTACCAAATAGACAGAACATACTTGCAGCTTCGCACATCTGAACAGTTGCGCCAAAGCGACCGACGAAAACATGCGTTTCAAAAGAGATAAAACAAGCTACAATGAAACGGGTCCCAGCGGGACTAAGCTGCGTGTGGACCGGTTGGCTATCCGGCTCTGTTAATCCGCGCTTAAAACGCGCGACCTTTTCTGCGGCCTCCTTTTAGTAGGATTTCCACGGAGGGGAGGATTTCACCATTCTGTGTATGTGCTCTCTCTTATATGCATGCGCGAAAATGGCTTACACATGTTCGCACTTGAACCGGGAGAAACTAATAGGAATATGAATAGCGTCGGCGAACGCCAATGGAATCGCGCCATTGTTGCTTCAGCCAATACTGGTACGTATCAAAAAGTGGGCGATACAGTTTCGCGGATCTCTTTCTCAATGTCCACGATGAAAAAGAAACGCCCTCTGGTGGTACCAGATATGGGAGCTCTCCACCAATACGGTATATAAGTCTCCATTTTTGAGCACGTCTGTGGCCATTTCCAGTTGCTTTGTGCTAAGTACTTATAGAGTGTTTATACGCACAATCGAACAGGGTATGCGCATTTTTATGGTCTTCCCCACCATATGCCAATATTTTGCGAGCGACTGTAACGACATGTGTGTGTGTAGCATCGTTTACCCGAATAAAATGCCGCGCGGACGCGAGGGGCGCGTCCGCAAGAAGTTCACATATATGTGCAGGCGTCACATTCCCGTCAAGTATACATGACGCACACGCGGGAAAAACCGGGCTTAGGAACCGAAACCGGATCTTGCTTCTATAAACTATTTAGTTTAATCGAGTACTCAGTATATGTACAGTTGCAGTCCGCCATCTCTGATGATATATCGTTATCTGTCCTGATTTATTGAAAACGGTGGGTGTACGCCATTTCTGTTGCAATTATGAACTGCATTATGCCACAAAAATGGCGTGCGCCCCCTGTTTTCAACAAATCAGGGGGAAGAACGATGGCACTCGGGGGTGATGGTTGCTTAGGAGCGTGCTATGTAGTGAAGTGCATTATTATCTTTCTGCAGAAGGTCTTGCTCAACGACCACTCTAACACTTTGCTCTCCCCGACCAACTCATGCACCCTCTACGCGTCTCCACCCTTCATCCTATATCTTCCATCGGTAGCGCGCTCTTCGTCGCATAAATCGTTCTAGGCCAAACCTTCGAATCGTACACTCTTAAAAATGAACTTCACCGTATAGCACGCACCTAGCCAACCATGATCTCCAAAGATATCGTTATCTGCCCTGATTTGTCGAAAACGGGTGGGGGTGCGCCTTTTCTGTGACACTTATGAACTGTCACAAAAAAGGCGTACGCCCCCCGTTTTCAACAAATCAGGGCAGATAACGATATCATTTGAGATGATGGTTGGCTAGGAGCATGCTATGCGGTGAAGTTCATTTTTAAGAGTATATCGTTTTATCTTCAGATTGGAAGGAAAGATGATACATAAAGAGGTGCGCGCCCCCTTTCTCAGCTTATCGGGAGACAGGGGCGATATCATCCGCGATGATGATTGACATACTGCGTGCTATGCGGTGAAGAGCACTCCGTGTTAGTGGCTAAAAACCCGCTCTCAAATCACAAGACACGGCCATTGACTTTTCAATCGGCGTATAGAGCCCCTGGAAGCTGTCGATACGCGTCACATCGTACATACTTTGGGTTGAAAGTATTCAGGGCCAGAACCAACCAGATGCGAAGGACAATCAAAAGGGCTTAATCTATCGCTCAATTAACGCCAAGAAAATCGTACAAAAAGGAAAAAAAAAAGCGTTTCCCGAAATAATCGTCATAACGATGGCCGTTCAGCGAACGATTCTTTCTTCGGCGTCAGTGACACACACACACACACATAGACGTTACATGCAGAAACCGCCTTTTGCCTGTTTCCGAGCCACTCCATGAATCACGACCGCTCCATTAGGGAGATTTTATTTTTCGTAAAGAAAAAAAAGAAAGATCCATCTTTTATGCAGATAAAGCGGCCATCGATTATGAGCTGTCAGAGTCCCGTGTTCGCTTATCTGGAAGCACACTCAAATAGCCATTTGTATACCTTCTTCCCCCCCAAATGAGTCGCTTTTGTGTAGTCGCTGAGACACGCTTGTCTCGAATCCCCCTTTTATTCTACGCGGACCAGTGGAAAAATGTTGATAGAAACCACTTTATTTCGCGAAGGAGAACCGATACCGACATTTTGCCAAAGGGAGATGGGATTGGAGTAGAGCAATGCTTCTTTCCAGAGAGATTTTAAGAGCTGATGTCGTATATAGGTATAAGTACACGCCTTATAGGTATATATGAACAATCTCGGAGCATCCGAGACTATACATTAAGCTAACGGAAGGAATCTTCTTCCAGGATGACTTTTACTCGGGTCTTATTACTTGAACTTTATAAAACTGTCACGTAATATATCCTTATCTTGTACACAATGCAGAAGAAGGGGGGAGACGACGATTGTGGCGGGCCGTTGTCAGCCTCATCTCCATCATCATCTCTCGCTATCTACAAAATGCACTGGCGGCATCAGCACAACCTGATTGATTGATTGATTTTAAAAGAAAAAAATGGAAATCAGCACAACCTCATCACCGCCTCTTTATGCGTTTGTGTGTGTGTCGGCACAGTTCCCTTAGAAGTCGGCCCAGGACGCACATTTCTCGAGAGCTTTAGTCGACAACGGCGAGCTTTTCCAGCAGAACAACCACCATCTGCTTTGCGAGTGTAGCTATAATGTAATTTGTAATTTTATACGTTGCAATTCCTTTTAATTGCAGTATGGCCAGAGCTGCTCTTGCGCCAAAAAAACCCAAATCAATCAATCAATTTTATACATATATATACCCAAGCAGCACAACATCTTTGCCCAATATTGGACCAATCTTGGACCACACTGGGCCGGCATTGCCAATATTGGTCCAATATAGGACTAAGATGTTTTGCTGCTTGGGTAATAATATAAATTAATTTTTAAATAAAAAATATGACTACTTTTATGCTGCCGACACAACTCACCACCCGTTAGAAAGGGAAAAGTCATCCATTTATACGAGTGACGTCATTATTGAGAGTGTCATCCGCCTTGTTCTCCTTTTTAAACATCGTCATCCATTGGTGTCGATATTTTCGGCGCCAAAATACACTTACTGCCACCCCATCGCAATCTTCCCCCGTGCCGCGTACTCGAGCGTTGTTCACAGAACGGGACCACCATTTCGGAGTGTTCTTCCCTATTAAAGGAGATCCTTACGAGAGTGCCAAAGAAATACACCTTTGCGGTTTCCGTTCTGTCGAGGAAAAGCGTCTTTCTCCGCCCGGGGGCGCCACGTTACGACGTCATAATGAGCGGGCCGAGCGACCATCAAAACCGCAGTTACCACTCGAGATAGGCGTCATACCGAGGTCCTCGGGCGAATATTCCCCGCGCTCCAATAAAATGGCGCTCAACTCCATATCGAAGCATTTTAGTACGGGAGCTGTTCTCTTTTTTTTTTTTTGCTTCCCTGCGTCAAAAAGTTGTCCAATGGGAGCGTCACAAAAAAGGTGAGCATGTACGTAAACAGTAAGCTTTCCGAGCGTCGTTGGTGTAAGTGAGGCTCTGGAAACACGGCAAATACGAGACACCTGGTGGTGGTGGTGGTGGTGGTGATGGCGATAGGGCTTGCCGTTGTCGGCCTCACGTATGTGGGCAACGTCACGACTGACGCCCTGGGAAAATGTGCGTCCTGGGCCGACTTCTACGGGAACTGTGCCGACATATGTCTGAAAGCGTCTGAGGAAAACCCAGGAAAAACCCCAGGCAGCACAGCCGGCACCGGGATTCGAACCCGGGTACCTCCCAGACACCTGAATTGCGGTGGCACCACATTGACACCACTTTGAATTTTAGTTTCGGTTTGTCCTTCGCTCTCCTAAAAAGGGGACTTCACTGCATAACACGTTGAAAGGCAACCACACTCTTAGAAATTAACTTCGCCGCATAGCACGTTTCTAGCCAACCATCATATCGAATGATATCGTTGTCTGCCCTGATTTGTTGAAAACGGGAGGCGTACGCCTTTTTTGTGACATTGTGAACAGCTTAAGTGTCACACAAAAAAAGGCGTACGCCTCCCGTTTTCAACAAATCAGGGCAGATAATGATATCATTCAAGTTTATGGTTGGCTAAGAGCGTGCTATGCGGTGAAGTTCATTTCTAAGAGTGTAGGAACAACAACAAATAGATCATGACTATGGCCTGGGGTGATTCACCGCTGGAGAACAGTCCACTATCCCATTACACGCGAAACACGAGATGTGAGATATGAAAGTGAAGTTATGTGCAAGTACAACAATTGAGCTCTCCTCCACTGGCAAGAGAGAAGAAGACAAAAAAAAAAAAAACATGAAAGAAGCGCCAATGGTCATTGAGATGCAGGGGAGGACCCTACAGCGTCTGGAGCAAACCGGTAGACAAGAGGAACTCCAAGAACATCAGAAGACCTCGACGCTGTTGCACATGGCTCTGACATGGGCCAAGAATTGCAGCCAGGTTGAACGTCTGTCGGCTATAGCACCACTCAGCTGGGCACAGAGTTGCCGCCTCTCCGTTTCGGTTAGCTAGGAGCATGCTATGTGGTGAAGTTCATTTTTAACCATTGTACACTGCACGCCTCCCGTTTTACACAAATCAACAATGATAAAAACGCTATCATTCTGTACATTGGTTGGCCCTCAGTGTGCTATGAGGTGAAGTTCTGTTTCGAAGAGTGCAGCAAAAGTTAAGTTTCTCCCACAACATCATGTGGACATCACAGATATAACACTAATGTTGTATATTAGATTGGACAACCTTTACGATGTCCGCGCTTGCGCTATACAAGCAGGTGACGGTCTACAGCTGTGTTTCTCAAACTTTTCCAGTACGTGACCCCTTTTAGTAAGTACCAAACCTTAATAATACTTCTGAAAATGTACTTTTTCTGATATATTTACATTTTAATTTATTGAAAAGAGTAGTCGTCCTGTCTTCGTTCTTTGTCCGCGTCCTTGTGCAGCTTAGTCACGAAGAGCTACCAAAAATGCTTATTGATGTTTTTTTTTTAAACAAGGATTGATTTAATCGTGTATTTTAATGAGAATGATGTATTTGTTTTCTTGATACAAGCAAATCAGTACGTGGGTCTGTGTGGCATCAAGGCACATGACATGTCTGCTTCAGCATCCAACCTGTTTCTGGAGTTTGCTATTTGATTACTAGGAGAGTCGAGAGACCACTTTCACAGACGTAAATTGATGAGAAAGGAAGGATAATTTTCGGGGCGAATTTGCTGGTCTTGGGGGCAAGCGGAAAGCATTCTTTTGCCCAGCAATTAGAGTTGCTGAACTGTTGTTATTCCTGGAACTCTCCTTCGGCTGCGGTGTTGTTGCTGAGTTCAAATAATTCCTCTTGTATGTCGTCAGGAAGATCGTAAACAGTGCATCGGCCTCCATATATATATATATATATATATGCTTATATGACCCTCCATGACCCTCAGAAAAAGGCTCATGACCCATTTCGGGGTCACGACTCACAGTTTGAGAAACACTGGTCTATACAGGCATCACTCTTTGATCGCTCAACCGTTGGATGAGAACACGCGTATATATAAGGAACTCAAATTGCAACTCTTCGATCGCTAGACGCTTTTAACTTAGATCCTCAATTGTTCTTTTTAAGATTGCTCCAACGTCGGAAGTAACCATAAACACGGCCACGCCGAGGGACTGAGCGGTTTTTGATACGACCGCGCTCGTAGCGATCGCAATTCGGGGCGTTCGAAGACATCCCAAGAATGTGAGCATATTCATTGGTTCTGGAATGTCACGTGTTTCTATTTGTGTTTCTCTCGGCGTATCAGAAACGTTTCGGTGCCCTGACTCGTTTTTGTGCGTGTGTGTGCGTGTATTAACGTAGTGTTCACAAAGATCTTTTTTTGTGTGTGTTTGTTCTGCTCAAGTAGAGGTTCGTTAGAGCGCATGAAAAGCCAATATTTGATCCTCAGCTAATGAAGCTCATAGGTGCTTCTGTTGACCGCTTCGTTAGACAGACGAAGCTTCCCGTGGGAAAAAAATGCCAATCGATGTCCATATATGGTCATGTGTCCATACAATCGTTATGGGAAGAACAAGACGAGATACTGGAAACCGCTCGTGTCTTAAGAAAATATACTTTGGTCACGAGGGAAAGAAGGAAGGTACTTCTTTTTTCTTTTTTTGAAAAGGGGAAGTACGTCGATAACGTCGATCAAACGACGAGAGGAATCCATGGGTAGATTTCTTTTTTTTTTTTCACCAGAGGGCCTCCTTCTTCAATGGGTATCACCAACACCACCTATAGATACGGAAAGGCTGCTTACTCGTCGACATGACGTAACAACTAAGTGTCAGCCAATTAGGGTCGCGTTTTCAACGGCCGTAGCCAATCATGAACGTGCTTTAAGCGGTCGTAACCATGAAGCCGAGTCACCGTCAGCATCACGGGAAGCCACTGTCGTCTGCGAGTAGAAAAACACCACCGTACTAAATGGGAAAACAAAATAAAGCGCAACATGGTCCCACATTTTTGACTGATTTTCTGGAAAGCGCGTTGCACTTATAGTCTATAGGTTTAAATTTGCGAAGTTATCTGCAATCATTTGCAGGTTTCGCAGAAACGGCGAATCGCGGTAGCAGACGAATTCTGATTTCTGGCAATAAGCATGCCTTCTTTAACTATAGGTGGAGTTGGTATCACATGGTGCTCGAGAAAAGTGACCATCCCCCTGTGTTGATACGTTCCTACAAGTATGGAACAAAAGCCAAATCTTATCCAGTGCCAGTTCCTTTTTCTTTCTTTTTTTTATGTTTATTTTGAGTTTCTTTCTTTTTCTTGTTTTGGAATAGTAAGCCGGCATCAGCCTGGCTGACATTTCCTCTTTTCTTTCTATTAAACATATTCCGCGGCGACTCCGCCAGTGAGTCTGCGCGGGAGAGGTCACGTGCTAACGACTGCCAATGGGAATGGCCGTATAGCCCTCGCTCCTCTGACGTCAGGGCCTGATGCGTACTTTGTGTTCGAGGGCTTATAATGTCGCCAAGTACGACACACAGAAAAATAATATTCTCTTATTATTATTATCGCCCTCATTTGTTGAAAACGGGAGGTGTACGCCTTTTTTGTGAACAGCATACGTGCCACAAAAAGGCGTACGCCTCCCGTTTTCAACAAATCAGACCAGATAACGATATCACTCGAGCTGACGGTTGGCTAGGAGCGTGCCATGCGGCGAAGTTCATTTTTAAGCGTGTTCCTCAAACTCAAGGAAATGTTTCCGCTTTCCATAATACAATACGCCCTCTAACGTCTACTTCAGCTTCCTGACACTGTTTTTATTCGTTTTATCTCCGTTACAAACCACAAAGCTTATCTTGCCGAACCCCGCATACATGGCGCAAAATGCATCCCGTTCGTGTGAATCCGACCTCGCCAGAATGAGTTCATTGTATACTCTTTGTATCACTCTACTCTCACTATAACACCTGCGACACCAATCGGCAACCTGCGCGTTCAAACGTGACCTCCACATGACGTGGGTACGACCAACTCACAGAAGCTATACATCGCCAGTGAAGCCGTACATAGAAGAACATCTTCCGAATGACTTTCAACCGAAAACAGACGTCAAACGCGGTTCCTGGCGAAGCGCCCAAAAGCATCGAGGCTAGCGTGTCATCAGCTGCCACGAGATGAGTGATGAGCAGAGGGGTAACTTTAGGACAGGGCCAAGTTGAAAGGGAGCGCTCGTCTTGGCAGCCATGATTAACGACCGCCAGAGGATGTCGTCCTGCACATGTGGGCTGCTGCAACCATTACTCAACACGGCACTCGATCGCTCCACCCGTCTTGACGACAACACACAGCGCCGGGAAGTCAGCTTTTTTCGCCTCACTGATGCCAGCTTCTGCTTCTCGACACCGTCGCGCGCAATTTGAATAATGAGTTTGAACACGTCCAAACCACACGACATAGGAAGAGGTCCATGACTCGGTGTAACCGCTTAAATGGTAATTAAATGAGCGTACGAGCGGATATACAGCCAGCTGGTATATATGAGACTGCTTGTCAGTGATTAATGTTGTATAATGCGGCGTATACTGTTGTTTTCAGTTGTGCGTTCTAAAAATAGAACACGCGCTATGACACGCTGCAAAAACAACAACTATATTTGAATGATGATGAGTGACAGACGCAGTAAGTTTCTGCTCAGCATATCAGCAGCGTGGGTTCAGATGATTCTAAGCTGTATCAGAGTCCATGCGTCGTATCATATCAAGTTATGGTATGATATATGGCGGCATTATTATACTCCATTTGAGGAGACAACGGAGCGTACGCCTTTTTATGACGCTTAATCGAGAACAACAACACATAGGTGACAATGAACGAGGAAATCCGCCACGTACGTGTGACCAATTACGCGCAGGCACACTGTTAAGTATGTGTAGGTTATAGACATCGACCAAAGACCAAATCACCGATTAGCGTCCTACAATGAAACACACGGTCCTAATAAACTGACTCCAACGCACTGCTCTGCTTTTTCGCCAACATCAATTGTCTAGTATGTGATAGAGAACGAGCTGACGCGTGAATAATAATACAAGTCCTCGGTACACTATGTACAGGGTGGGTGCAGATAAAGTAGCCCCACATTCATGCACGTATATGGTGTTGTGGGGCTACTTTATATCTGCAGCCACCCTGTACATAAAGGGACGTACGCCGGTACGGACGCACGAGCGCCTCATGACCAGGTGATATATAATTGCGCAAGGTACAAAATTCACAAATATGAGGTGCATTCAGAGCTAAAGCTTGTCCAGAAGACCAGTGCTCGACAGAGCTGCATGATGTAACTGATATTGGGTCAGGCAGCTACACTCTTAGAAATGAACTCCACCGCATAGCACGCTCCTGGCCAACCATCACCCCGAATGACAACGTTCTCGCCCCTGATTTGCTGAAAACGGGAGGAGGAGCCTATTTTGTGGCCATTATGCACGGCACAAAATAGGCTCCTCCTCCCGTTTTCAACAAATCTAGGGCGACAACGTTGTCATTCAGGGTGATGGTTGGCTAGGAGCGTGCTATGTGGTGAAGTTCATTTTTAAGAGTGTACACTCTTCAAAATGAACTTCACCGCATAGCACGTTCCTAGCCAACCATAATCTCGAATGATATCGTTATCTACCCTGATTTGTGGAAAACGGGGAGGCGCACGCCTTTTTTGTGACGATTATGAATAAGTGTCACAAAAAAGGCGTACACCTCCCGTTTTCAACAAATCAGGGCTGATATAACGATATCATTCGAGATTATGGTTGGCTAGGAGCGTGCTGTGTGGTGAAGTTCATTTTGAAGAGTGTAGGAGCGTGCTATGCGGTGAAGAGTGCAGCTGAACGTTGCCTCAGCAATGCTGTAACGTGAAGAAAGAAAGTGTACCACCACTCAGATCCCTGACTATACTTATACTCTTGCGACAGAACTCTCACATATAACTGCGTCACGACGTGCATGGGGAAGAAAAAGCCCCGTAAAACGGTGGTTCCGCGGCACGCTCCTGCACGAAGCTTCATCATTCATGCCAGAGCCGCACTGTTATCATCATTCCTGGAAAGTGTCGCATGGCGCAAATCATTTGTCAAGGCGGCGGGCAAGAGATAGAAGGCGCTTTGTTGGCGCTTCTCGTGCCTCCCTTCGTTAATCACGCACAGTCACATCTTTCCTGTCGTAATAGATATTAATAATGCGCTAATCTTAATTCTAGATTGGACGAATCTCCCCTTCATTAATCTTGCGTCCCCCAACGATACGTTTTGTTCATCCCACGCAAGGCGGGCTTCACGTTTGCGCAGAGACGAGGCGCAATTAATGCTCACTCACTGCATACGAACATGTCCAAATAAGGAGTGTCTTTTATCCGCTCTATTATTTTTGCATTCGCACACACTCTGGGCGACGTGTACCTTGTGGAGATACCCCTGGGATAAACAAACGTCACGCGGAGCCGTTCTGAGGGGTGTGTGTGTGGGGGGGGGGTGAGAGGGGCAGCCGCCCTGCGAGAGCCTTCCACAGCTAGCTATAGGGGGCACCGGAAACACCGCTCGGAGCCAACGTGTCTCTTGACTTGTCGGAAACAGGTGTACACTCTTAGAAATGAACTTCACCCCGTAGCACGCTCCTAGCCAACCATAATCTCGAATGATATCGTTAGTGTGCCCTGATTTGCTGAGAACGGGACGCGTACGCCATTTTTGTGACAATTATGAACAGCATAAGTGTCACAAAAAAGGCGTACGCCTACCGTTTTCAACAAATCAGGGCTGGTATAACGATATCATTCGAGATGATAGTTGGTTAGGAGCGTGCTATGCGGTGAAGTTCATTTTTAAGAGTGTACGCCATACTTTTGGACACATTACACGAAACACATGTCACATAAAGCGTTCCAGAAAGGCGGACCCGTCCCATTTTCAACCAATCGCGAGAGAGAACAGTGCCCATACAGAATGATGATTGGCTCCACTCTTAACACACAACTTCACCACATAGCACGGTGAAGGCCAACCATTGCGCAGAATAATACCGTTATCACTCCTGATTTGTGAAACGCGAAGGCTTTTTTTTGTGACAATTATCATAACTGCATAAATGTCACGAAGAAAGAGCACGGCTCCCGTCTTTAACCAATCAGGGAGCACAACGATGGCACTCGGGATGGTGATTGGCCAAGAGGGCGGCGTGTTTTGTAGTGAAGTTGCTTTCTTAGAGTGGTAGGGGTCGCTCTCAAAACAGGACTTGACCGCACAGCACGACAGAACCAATTGCCATTGAGGATGATATCGTTCTATTTCCTCAGTTATCAGTTAGTGGAAGGCCTTCCAACAAAAAGGAAGTGATCCTTTTTGTGGCAATTTGCATATACGTACGTTAATTCGTGTTGTATAATGCGACAGCCGAGGGAAGTCGCACCGTAGAATGTATTTTTTTTTTGTTTTCTAATCCGATTTTCATAGTTTCACTACTTCATTTTGTTTGTTTCTTCAGTTAGAACTTTTCTGTACAGCTTCGAACTGCAGAACAGTTATTAAGGCGACAGAATAAATTACCAATCATGCGTGCATATATACAGCCGAAGATGAAGAACGCATATGTAATTTCTAAGCCTAAATTTCTTCCTGGCTATTATGCAATCTTTAGAATGAGCGCGTCTAGAGTTGGGGTGGAGGTGAGGCCTCGTTGCTCATCCTGCCCCATGCTAAAGTTGGTCTGAAGACGAGTCTGCAAACATGCTGTCTAGGAAACACTATACCGCGTGGTAACAACGAGAAGCATTTGCAGGGCTGTCTGCTGTTACAGGGTTCCAATCATTTAACTCAAGGGCAGTGGTGGCGCCAGTGTCGAGAATACACCGGAAACCGCTGACGACGTCAGGGGGATCCGCAACAGCCTCCTTGCCTCGTCAATTTTATCGGTTCCCAGTTCCAGCAGTTCCAGCAGGCAGGTGCTCGTGCGCTTCAGCTAAACGACCACGGATCACTTCCCCAATCCGCCACATACTCACTTTAAAAACTGAACTTCACCGCATAGCACGCTCTGCGCCAACCACTGCCACGAATGGTACACTCTTAAAAATGAACTTCACCGCATAGCACGCTCCTAGCTAACTATAATCTCGAATGATATCGTCATCTGCCCTGATTTGTTGAGAACGGGAGGCGTGCGCCTTTTTTGTGACACTTATGCTGTTCATAATTGTCACAGAAAAGGCGTACGTCCCTCGTTTTCAACAAATCAGCGCATATAACGATATCATTCGAGATTATAGTTAGCTAGGAGCGTGCTATGCGGTGAAGTTCATTTTTAAGAGTGTAGGGTTATCGCTTCTGTTTCGAGGAGAGCGAGAGAGAGGGGGCGTACGCCTTTTTGTGCCAATTTGAATATATGATAACTGCCACAAAAAGGCGTTCGCCTCCCTCTCTCTTCGAATCAGAAGCGATAAGCCTATCATTCGTGGCAATGTTTGGCGCACAGCGTGCATGGTATGCGGTGAAGTTCCGTTTTTAGAGTGTGTAATGTCAGAGCAAGTGCTCCCCGTCGTGTGTTTTATGAAGCGCGATTTAAATATTGTTTTGAGTGACCGTGCGTCAACGTTGTTTAAACGCAGGCACCACACAGTCTCTAACCGCGTGTACAGCTTGCAGTCTATCCTGTCTGAAATCTACAGGTGTTGCAAGAACGTTTCTTCAGAGTAATAGACACGTACGGCATGCTACCTAGTCAGTATATACGTGTTTATCAGTCGAAACAAACAATCTTGCAACGCCTGGAGATTCCAGGTCGGATAAACCGCAAGCTGTCGATTCTAGACAAGTGTGTCGCAAGCTGTACCTCTGGATGTCTGCGTCTATATTACTGGCTGCTTTGTTACGCATGAGCCCCCCTTGAAACTTCCAAAGAGGAGACCAGAGCCAAGCTTGTTTGCAAGCGCAGCATACTCAAAATATATCCCCCTTTCCTTTTCTTCTTTTATTTTCTGGGGGAAAGAGTGAAATGACGTCACGGTGACGTCACCCCCTGAAGAAGCGCGTATATGTCATGGGAAAAAAGTCGAGCGTCGTCTCCGTATATAATTGCGCAACCGCGTTTAGAAGGCTTCAGCATTGAGATGTGTTTTCGGCGCTGTTGAGTTGAAGTCTTGTATACGTATATACGGGGAAGTGCATGAGGCGGCGATGCATGCAAACCATGGCAGGCGGCTGTTCCGACATATTTATTGTCGCCGCCGTAGGTATATTTTATTAGCGGGCTATAAATAGCGTTGGCCGGCAGGAGTCCTGACGTGACGTCGAATTTCTTGCCAGACGCCCATTACTTCGGACACGTTAACAACTGGGAAATTTACGAGCAACAACCTTCTCTTCCAGCATGCGGTGCTCGTAAATTCTCCCTCCCCCCAGTCTGAGGAACGGATCGTGACAGGCAGGCGCTGCTGCTCTTCGCAACGGGGAGCTTTTATTCCGAGTGGGAAATTCGGTGACAGTTATACTGGTATTGCCTCTCATTTGTGTAGGCGTTTGTGCCCAACACTTGTCGCATTAAGGATAAAAGCTTCTCATCGCTCCTCGCGCGCGCGCGGCCGGTGAGTGTGTGTGTGCGGCGGCTGACCGCACTCTTTCACTCTTGTCATTCGGCGGTATTGTTAGTTGGTTGGTCGTGCCCGTTCGCTGCGGTGCCTGCTGATGTAGCACCATGTTCCGCTTTGATGGGACCGCGCGCGTACGTCCTACGGACGTCATTTTGTCTTAAAATGCGCCAGGAAAATCCGGGGGAAAAATCTCGGACAGCGGGAGCATGTGCCAGGATAAGAACCTTCAATTGAATTGAATTTTTTTTTTTTTTGGTGGAAGAGAGGGCAAAAAGTGGCTCAGGCCTCCTAGTTGTCTTCGCAGAAACCGCATGCAGTCCTAGCCAACCATGACGACCGTGATGATGATGACCCGAAATGACACCGTTCTCTCTTCACTCTCGGAACAGAACTTCACCGCATAGTACGCTCTGCGCCAACCATTTGCCACGAATGATAGGGGTTGTGTCAATTCACATATACCCGAACTAACACAAAAGGGCGTACGCCCCTTCTCTCTTCGCTCCAGAAGCCGTAACCGTATATTTCGTGGCAATGTGGTTGACGCAGAGCGTACTATGCGGTGAACTTCTGTTTTTCGAGCGTTGTTGAAAAAAAGGGGGCGTACGCTTTTTTGTGACACTTATACAGTTATAATTGCCCAAAAAAGTCGTACGCCCCGTATTTTCCACGTATGAGGAGTGATTCTGTGCAATGGCTGGCCTCTTCATCGTGTGATGTGGTCAAGTTGTGTTTTAAGAGCGTGCCCAGCAGGTTGTTGACAGCATTGATGCAATGTGCGTCATCATGGACTGATATTTCAAAACAGAGAAATGACGACTCGCAGCTGGGACACGTCAACTGATTTTGACAATCGGTTACTTTTTGTCGTGCCACGGGGGGGAAAGCACGGCAGTAAAACAGCGAGAGCTATTTCAGTGTTCGCGGTGACACGGCCTTAAATATAGACAGCCGTGTGTGTTTCAGCGCAGAAAGGTGTTCGAAACAATGAAAGCAACTAAAGGGGTTTCTGTTGTAGCGGGGGTATTGCAAGAACCAATGGCGCATTGTCATGGTTCAAGGCATGCGAATGGCACCTACACTCTTAAAAATGAGCTTCACCACATAGCACGCTCCAAGCCAACCACCATCCCGAATGACAACGTTCTCGACCCTGATTTGTTGAAAGCGGGAGGAGGAGCCTATTTTGTGCCGTGCATAATGGCACAAAATAGGCTCCTCCTCCCGTTTTCAACAAATCAGGGTCGAGAACGTTGTCATTCGGGATGGTGGTTGGCTACACTCTAAAAACTGAACTTCACCGCATAGCACGCTCTGCGCCAACCATTGCCACGAATGATAGGGTTATCGCTTCTGATTCGAAGAGAGAGGGGGGCGTACGCCTTTTTGTGTCAATTTGGATACATGATAATTGACACAAAAAGGCGTACGCCTCCCTCTCTCCTCGAATCAAAAGCGATAACCCTATCATTCGTGGCCATGGTTGGCGCAAAGCGTGCAATGAGGTGAGGTTCAGTTTTTAGAGTGTAGGAGCGTGCTTTGTGGTGAAGTTCATTTTTAAGAGTGTACACGCTACTATATGAAAGAAAAGAGTAAATTGTGAGTAATTACGGTATCTGCACGCTCAGAACAGCACTTCACCACATAGCACGTTGTGTCTCAATCACTGCCTCGAATGAGATGGGCTATCGCCTTTTTGTAGAAATTATCATATATCCAAATTGCTACAAAAAGGCTCCTCTCGCTCTTCGAATCACACTCTTACACTCTAAAAACAGAACTTCACCGCATAGCACACTGTACACCAACCGTTGCCACGAATGATAGGGTTATCGCTTCCGATTCGAAGACACAGAGAGGGGGGTACGCCTTTTCGTGGCAATTTTCATATATTCAAATTACCACAAAAAGGCGTACGCCTCCTTCTGTCTTCCAATCACAGGCGATAACCCTATCATTCGTGGCAATGCACTCTTAAAAATGAACTTCACCGCATAGCACGCTCCTAGCCAACGACCATCTCGAATGATATCGTTATCTGCCCTGACTTGTTGAAAACTGGAGGCGTACGCCTTTTTTGTGACACTTATGCTGCTCATAATTGTCACAAAAAGGCGTACGCCTCCCGTTTTCAACAAATCATGGCAGATTACGATATCATTCGAGATTATCGTTGGCTAGGAGCGTGCTATGCGGTGAAGTTCATTTTTAAGAGTGCAGAAGCGGTAACAATAAGGCAATGGTTTGCGGACAACGTACTATGCGGTGAGAGAGAGAGAGAAATATCTGATGACGATGATATGGGGATGCGTTGAAGTTCTGTTCCGAGAGTGTACACTCTTAAAAATGAACTTCACCGCATAGCACGCTCCTAGCCAACCATCATCTCAAATGATATCGTTATCTGCCGTGATTTGTTGAAAACGGGAGGCGTACGCCTTTTTTGTGACAATTATGAACAGCATAAGTGTCACAAAAAAGGCGTACGCCTCCCGTTTTCAACAAATCAGGGCGGATAACGATATCATTCCAGATGACTGAGAGTGTAAAAACAGAGCTTCACCGCAATGCACAGTCCTGACCAACCATCATCCCGAGTGACATACCCTTCTTTCCCCTGATTTGATGAAAACGAGGGGCGTACGCCATTTTTGTGGCAAATCAGGGGAAAGAACGATGTCACTCGAGATGATTGTTGGCTATAGGAGCGTACTATGCGCTGAAGCTCTCTTTTTAGAATGTAAGGACGGCGTACGCAACTGCTGGACGACTAATTAGCTAAAATTCACTAATTAACTTTGGGATTAGATGCTTTCTGGGTTATGCGACATAGCAGAATTGAAGTGCTATCTCGCATTTCCCAGAAAGTATATCTATAATCACAAAGTTAATTAATGACTGTTGAGAACACATGCGTTGTGATAACTCAACACTAACTCTTAAAACTGAATTAAGCAGAAACTTATCGTCCTTATATGTGGCACATATTTCCGAGCCTTCGGTCAAGGAAGACAGAAAAAGAAGAAAAAAAAAAGAAAAAAAACGGGGCTCGGGAGTGGCCGTGGCGAACAATATAATTAAACGTGATACAAAGGGAGTGTATAATTAGGAGCTGTAATTGCGGAGAATTAATCACTCCTCCAGTGATTTGATAAGGTGATAGAACGAGACAACTCGCTCGCTATCGCGCCAGTCCGCCGGCAATTAGCCCAAATTCAATTAGGCCGGTAAATATTGTGTTTACTGCGCGTTTTTAGCCGCGAATGCGATAAGGCCCGTCTGGTCCCTGTATATCCGCGGGGAACAACTTTAAAAGGGAACCAAAATTTCATTACGCAGATATCGATTCTACTTTTGTTATCCGCGAGCGAAACGCTTCAAACAAATGCAGGCCGTGCACTGCAGTCTCTGTATGTCCGGCTATATACAGCTTGTGCTGGTCGTGTATATAGTGTTTCAGGTTTGCTTGCCGATATGGTGGGCATATCCTGCTTCGAAATGATCGGGCGTCTGGGTTGACTTTACGGTGGAGCAACACTGACATTTGTCTTATAGCGCGTCAAAAGATAACCTAGGCGAAAATACCCAGAGAGCACAGTCAGTGGCAGGCTTCTCTGCAGTCTCAGAAAAAAAAAGGGTGCAGCAGTTACACCTTTTAGGAGGTAATAGTTGTCGCACATATGAACTTCACCGCATAGCATGCTCCTAGCCAACCATAAACTCGTACGATATCGTTATCTGCCCTGATTTGTTGAAAACGGGAGGCGTACGTCTTTTTGTGACACTTATGCTGTTCATAATTGTCCCATAGAAGGAGTACGTCTCCCAGATGATGGTTGGCAAGGAACGTACTATGCGGTGAAGCTCATTTTTTAAGAGTGTACCTGCTACCTCACTCTCTGTTACGAATGATAGATTTATCGCTTCGGTGAGCGAGGGGGGCGTACGCCTTTTTGTAGCAATTTGGGTACTTATATCATAATTGCTTTTGTCACCCTGTTACACCCTTCATCAGACGCTATATGTTGACCTACACTCTTAGAAATGAACTTCACCGCAGAGCATGCTCCTAACCAACCATCATCTCGAATGATATCGTTATCTGCTCTGATTTGTTGAAAACGGGAGGCGTACGCCTTTTTTGTGACAATTATGAACAGCATAAGTGTCACAAAAATGGCGTACGCCTCCCGTTTTCAACAAATCAGAGCAGATAACGATATCATTCGAGATTATAGTTGGCTTGGAGTATGCTATGCGGTGAAGTTCATTTTTAAGAGTGTAGGTGGTAACTATAGAAGTTACCGTGCACCTTTTCACACCCTTTTTTCTTAGAGTGTGTGAAGTCGGGTATGGGGTCCTGTGGCTACCATGGGGAAACGTCCCCATGTCATCATCATTTCTCCTTCATTTATTGTTGTTGTTGTTGTTGTTCCGGTATAGCGATATTCTTCAATACGTGCCACGCACAATCAGTTTGTTGTCCGGCGAATACACGCGGAAAATGAGCGCCGATTGTATTTATCTAAACAATGGGAACGCTTCTACGAGACAGCGACTTTTCATGCTGTGTTTCGCGACGCAGGAGTGGAGATGGGAGGACCTCGATATTCCCGGTACGCGAAATCCCCGATCTCAAAATTCACGTTCTCGAAACAAGGAGAATCAAGGAAAATGCTGGATTGCTTCGTAAGATGATATGCAGTGGTTGAAAACACGACGTCACTATTTAACCACTCTAATTCATGGGTTTTCGACGTCTGTCCAAGTCGTTTTAGCGAACGAAAGCCACGTTTCAGCGGCCGTTAGGCTTAACAGGGCGGACACGACGAAACAGCACGTTGGTTAGTTTGTTGGTTAGCCCAAGTTTTGTGTTTGCATTCACATGTCCAGGTTCGTCTAAGTTCATCGTTGGCAGCTTCTCGCGCGCGACCGCGCATTTTATACTCTGATAACATTTATTTACGGTAGTTTATTTTGCAACGGGGATTTCGACCATATTATTTCGAGGTACCCGTGGAGGTGACGCAATCCGTAGCCTCAGTTCCAAGGGTTCGCCGATAGAAGTGAACTGTCCCGGAACTGCTGACGAGCTCATCAGCACATCTGAACCTCCGTGACAGTTCTGATGATGATGATGATGATGATGATAATAGAAGAAAAAATATGGAGATGCGAGCCCGCTCTCCGCGGGACAAGCTACGCCAGATCTAGTAAAGAAGAAGAAAAGAAGAAACGTCTACAAAGACGAGAGCTGTGCTATGCTCTTAACGAACATTGCAGCACTGCTCGTCGGGAGACACGCCCTCTTCAAGGGTACCGTAGTTGATCTCGGTCCGCAAGGCCCAGGGTAGCGCAGGGGCGGGTCATCAAGAGAAAGTTCGAAGACGGAAGTTTCTTTTTCGCAAACTTATTCAACACGTGAAGCAGCTGAATGCAGATAGCGTATATAGTTAAAAAAAGGCGGTCATCAGGGATGCAGCGACCATCTTGCAACGCTCCGGAATTTCTTTGGACTTTGAATTTATCCTACAAACAGAACTCAACGACATAAAATGATGACAGTGATGGCAACGTTAGTACTGTTCCCTCCTTCAACAAAGTGAGGCATACGCCTTCGTGTGACAAGCTGACATGTTTAGAGACTGTTCTCTCAGCCACGCTTTACGGTTCACAACATAGAAGGATACCATTCTGATCGGCCTATATAAGAAGCCCCTTATGCGGTGCAGCACTACATTCACGGTGCAGGAGGCCACTGGCAATGTACAGACGTCAGTGACCTGTTTCCCTTTCCCCGAAAACACAGTATAATGTTTCCTGCTGCGTGCCCGAGGCGTCTCTTTGGTGTAACACAATGTTCCAACGGCCGCCATCCCCGTATTTTTCCCTTCCAGGATACCTAAAACACCGTGTATCGCTTCGAACGTTATCTCCGCGTACAACAAACACCCCTAGTTCTTTGAAGGTGTCCGGTCGTTTGTCCCTTTGCGGTTGCCGGGCGATCTAATGGCTCGCCCCAGGGTGGGTTGCAAACGAGCACTGAATGCCTCATAAATCAGCTTGATAAGGCGTCGCCAAAAACAGGCAGTAAACATTCAGCGTGCGTGTCGCGGCCATTAAGATTTAAAAAGATGTCCGCGCAGAGAAAGGGAGCCCGGTTTTAATTTCCTGCCGGCAAACGTTAATGTTTTCCAATTACAGGGTTCCTCAATTTATTGGCCCATATAACGACGGGACCACACGCGGGGAGCTCTCCTCGTATAAATTGCACTGACACCTCCACGGTCGGCCCTCATAACTCGGGGCTATTCCTTTCGTGCAGGCGTGTAAGTTATGGCAAGCACTTGTAATATCTTGCCTCTTCTATACATACTGCTGTGGTGGCCTGTCGAATGCCTTGCCCGCCTTGTCGTTATAGCCCGCACTGGAGAGGTACGCAGGAGGAGCCAAAAGAGTCCTCCTCGCCCTAAGATATAATATGTACTCCGTAGCAAACATGTAATCATGCTGCATGATAAGTCCTTCCGGTAGAGAACGTCCATATACGAGACCTCTGTATAACACCCTGTTCTTATGATATCATGAGCGTATATAAGGGAGATGCGAGTTCCGCCCATTGAGTGGGTAAAAACACGCGTTCGTTGGTCGTAGCCAAGGTCGTAGCCAAGGTCGCACTGAAGACTGGGAGGTGGTGTGTTCGAATCCTACTGCCGGCTGCGTTGTCTGAGGTTCTCCCTGGGTTTTCCGGCAGGTTTTGCGTACAAATGTCAGCGCCAGTGCCCCCTGAAGTCGACCCAGGACGCACACTGTACTCCTCTCCTCTTTGCTGTCCTCTCTCCATATCTGGCCACGTCTGTACGCCGCTCATGGCAACAGTTGCCCCGCGGCGCTAACAGGAAATAAAAAAGTAAAACACTTCGGTTAAGGCGTCAAGGACAACGCCAGCCTTCGTGCGCTTTCCGTCAGGTGTCCTCGGAAAAAGAAGAAAAAAGGAGATGTTCAGCGGTTCTGCAGATCTCCCGAGCGTCTTTTGTTCTTCGTCTGGCTACATTGTACCCTCTCATGGGCAAACACAAAGGCTGCGTTCCAATACCTCGCGCCCGCGAAGCCGCCTGACTAGGCAGCTGAGTAGACCCCTTTGCTTGTCACTATTGGAACAGGCTTGCCTAGCCGAGACGCCTATGGCGCCATCTCGTTGCTCGCGCAAGAAATGCGTACGGCGCAAGCGCAGCAGGACTCTAATGCGCTAAGTTTGTAGGACATCGTGCATAAACTGTCACCTTCACAGCTAAACATGTGTTGCAACTCTCAACGCAGTTTTAAAAAAACATACAACTATGTGCAACTTTACATTTAAAGCCAGCAGAAACAGCGGGCACGCTGGTACCGTCAACGCGCGTCTCCATCCCGGCTGTCAAATGGTCAGGCGTATAACTAGACTGCATCGACGCGCACCAGGCGGTAGCCGACTGAATAGCGGACTTGGCGAGATTTGGAACGAGACTTAACATGGCGGCACTCCCGGTTAGACCGCTAGGCAGTCGACTAACCGGGGTACAGTCAAACTCCTTTACAACGAAACTCAGGGGACAGCAAAAAAAAATTCGCAGTAAAGGTATTTTCGTTAAAAAGGATGTCCATTATTGGACCTATAGGGCTCCAGCGGGACCGCAAAAAAAATTGCTGTAGTGGTATTTTCGTTAAAAAGGTGTTCGCTATAAAGGAGTTTGCCTGTATTCTAACGCAGCCAAAGGGACTCGGCGTGTCTTTTGTCCGTCCGTGTTCGCCCAAACTCAGGCTTCATCCTCAGAGGCTATAGGGGTCGAGGAAAGCTTCCTGGTTGTTCGACCGCTGGCAGAGGAACTCACTGTCGCCGTATATATATAATAATGTTACCGTGATGTTACACGTAAGAACATGAAAGAACTGATGTTCTGAGGCTGGAACAACATAGAAGGGACAAATACATACAAAGCCTCAATTTGCCTAAGAAATTAACGATGAAAGATGAAAGTCACTGAAAAGGCAATCCAGAAGATGTGGGTTCGAGTCCTACAGCTGGCTAACCTTTTCAGTGACTTTCATCTTTCATTGTTTACACGTAAGGTTTGTCTGCGCAGTGTGTAGGACTGCGGATTATTTGGACCACCTGGGCTCCTTTTGACGTGCGCCTGAAATCTCCGCCTCGCGGTGCTGGAAGCAACGTTTACCCTCCCCCCCACATTGCTACCGCCATCGACTGGGATCGAACCCGCGATCTTGAGCTCAGCGAGCCAGCACGTTATCGACTGAACTGCCGTACATCGGATGTACAGCGTCGTGGCGGGGTTCCGCTATGGCGTCCCATAGCAAACGACCGCTGGTAACTACGTGGGCCACATGACGTGGCAAGTTTTGAAACCTCCCTGAAGCTCGGATACTTCATATACTGTAAACATACACTCTTAAAAATGAACTTCACCGCACAGCACGCTCCTACACTCTTAGAAATGAACTTCCCCACATAGCACGCTCCTAGCCAACCATCATCCCGAATGACAACGTTCTTGCCCCTGATTTGTTGAAAACGGGAGGAGGAGCCTATTTTGTGCCCATTATGCATGGCACAAAATAGGCTCCTCCTCCCGTTTTCAACAAATCTAGGGCGAGAACGTTGTCACACGGGGTGATGGTTGGCTAGGAGCGTGCTATGTGGGGAAGTTCTTTTTTAAGAGTGTAGCCAACCATCATCTCGAATTATATCGTTATCTGCCCTGGTTTGTTGAAAACGGGAGGCGTACGCCTTTTCTGTGACACTTATGCTGTTCATAATTGTCACAAAAAAGGCGTACGCCTCCCGTTTTCAACAAATCAGGGCAGATAACGATATCATTAGGAGCGTGCTATGCGGTGAAGTTCATTTTTAAGAGTGTATTTATGTTCGCGATGTATTAATTTTCGCGAATTTCGCGATGGCGATATGACGATGATGATGACGATGATTGAGGTTTTATGGCGCACAAGCAGCTAAGGCTATAGTGCGACAGTGACGATACAATCGCGAAAAATTGTACCCGCGAATAAAGTGGCATTGATTCTGGGACATCTTTATTCGTGCTGAATCTCGTGCTCTTGTGAGCCGGAGCCAGCCTTGCGTGAACGTACTCAGACTGAAACGTATTTTCTCGTTTAGATACTTCTTCGGAAGCTCGAATTAACCAATCAGCACGAAGGAACGTGATGGTGGCCGCCCGGAGGTCCACCTTCACACCGGAAGGCGAAGCAGCCGTTGTCTGTCACTTCTTTTACACGTGTGCCGAACCAGATTGTGAAATTGCCCTGGACAGCATTTTACAACAATAGAATTATCGACATCGCTATCTTGACAAATAACTTCGAGGCACGTTGCAAGAGGAAGGACTGCGCCAGTCGCGAACTCAAGTATATTCGCCAATATGATTAAGACCGGACAATTTGAAGACTCGCGAAAAAGCGTCCACGCGACAAAAAGAAAGAACGCTTACAGTAGTACTGAAACATATCATGAAGCGGTTAAGTACATTTCTGCAATCACATCGAGGTGATATTCGTGCTGCCCTTGTCCGAAGCCGGTTGAGGTAGGGCGACGTGGCACCGGTGCCCTGATGAAACTTCCCTTACGAGCATATTATACTAGCTCTCTTTCCCCTCTACTCATACTCACAACTACAAACAAACGATAAATACTCATTTATTTTCACACACGTGTGAGTGAGTCACAAGTGGGTCACCCTTGTCACTTACGTGTAAGTGACAAGGAGAGAGAAGGTTGTCATTCGGGATGATGGTTAGCTGAGACCGTGTTATGCGGTGAAGCATAAGAATGTATGGAAGTAGCCGACCTCTTGTCACTTACGTGTAAGTGACAAGAGGTCGGCTACTTCCATACATTCTTATGCTTCACCGCATAACACGGTCTAAGCTAACCATCATCCCGAATGAGAACCTTCTCTCCCTTGATTTGGTGAAAACAAGGGGGCGTACGCCATTTTCGTGGAAATTATGAACTGCGCGATGCCACACTCTAAAAACACAACTTCACCGCATAGCACGCTGTACGCCAACCTTTTCCACGAATGATAGGGTTATCGCTTCTGATTCGAAGAGAACGGGGGGGGGGGGGGCGCATGCCTCTTTTTGTGTCAATTCGGATATATGGTAATTGCAACAAAAGGGCGTGCGCCCCCTCTGTCTTCGGATCAGAAGCGATAACCTTATCATTCGTGGCAACGGTTGGCGCACAGTGTGCAATGCGGTGAAGTTATGTTTTTATAGAGTGCACAAAAATGGCGTGCGCCCCCCCCCCCGTTTTCAGCAAATCAGGGGAAAGAACGAAGTCACTCGGGATGATGGTTGGCCAGGAGCATGCTATGTGGTGAAGCTTATTATTTAGAGTGTATTCTGCATTTCACGCTCCTAGGCTATAGTCATCCCGGATGACATCGTTCCCTCCCATGATTTGTTGTAAGCAGGAGGCGTATCCCTTTTGTGACACTTACTCGGCCATGTTAAGTGTCATAAAAAGGGGCGTACGCCCACTGCTTTCCAAAAACCGGGTGTGATAGCGGAAGCAATCTGCGCAATGGTTGACCTTCAGCCGGCTTTACGCGGGAAGTTGTGATTTAAGAGTGTAGGTCGCGTCAGACAAGCCACCTCCATAACTCAGCTCATATACCTTTCCTTACTTCTGCGACATTACGTATCGTGAAGAAGAGATTATGAGTGGGAAGCAGAATGAGTAATGCCGCTGTCAAACACGGGCATTTGAATGACCCTTGAAGGCAATGGCCATTGATCATTTCGAGCACCATCGACGCCGTGCCGCTGCCACACGGGCCGATCGGACGTCGCTTGAGTGGTTCACCGTTGTACGCTGGATGGCGCTCCGCGAGTCCATCTCCATACATTCTACACTCTTAGAAATGAACTTCACCGCATAGCACACTCCTAGCAAACCCTCGTCTTGAATGATATCGCTATCTGCCCTGATTTGTTGAAAATGGGAGGCGTACGCCATTTTTGTGACATTTATGCTGTTCATAATTGTCACAGGAAAGGCGTACGCCCCCCGTTTTCAATAAATCAGGGCAGATAACGATATCATTCGAGATAATGATTGGCTAGGAGCGTGCTATGCGGTGAAGTTCATTTTTAAGAGTGTACGCCGTTTTTGTGGCGTCTCATCGTCGCCTCTTTGTGTGTGGGTGTGTGGCATTATGCTGTTCATATTTCCCACAAAAATGGCGTACGCCCCCCAGACTTCAGCAAATCAAGGGAGAGAAGGTTGCCATTTGGGATGATGGTTGGCTATAGGAGCGTGCTATGCGGTGAAGGTCTGTTTTTAGAGTGCATAGTCACCGAAAATGTGAGACAAAAACGATTTTGGAATTATTTAAATACTGTTTTAGTAGTTCATTATATGTAACCACAAATTTAAAACGCGTAACCGTACAACTGTGCGCGGTGGCGACACCGGGCGATGCCATGCAGGTGCGTGATGTCCAGAGTAGAAACGTAAATTTGCGAATGCTATAGCTACACGTAATAACTATTACACGGAAGATTCGTGACCTTTCATAGCGTTGCTCGTAGGTTTATTGTGCACGTTTCTTTAGCGCTTGCTTGTTCGCTGATCGCTGGGGCAGCGACAGTTTTCGAGGGCCCTTCATCTCATCCTGGCTACAGTCGGGACCTCCACCACCATCGTGGCCCCTCGACAGCTTCAAGGGCGTTTCACGGACCTCCATCAAGTCGAGGGCCATCCGGGTCAATGGTAATTCAAAATGGCCGTGTAGCAGCGTCCGATTACCATTCAGCTCGATCTTCATCTGTTTCGAGGATCATAGAAACGCCCGTGCGACAGCGGTATGCATGACATTCTCGTGCAAGCATAAACAAGCACCTGCCACAACTTCCGGTGCCACGAAGACTTCCGGTCCTTCCGCGACTAAGGAGTCTCGGAACCAGCCGCCATGCAGAATTATATCTTTCGCTTTCCTGATTGGTTGAAAACGGGAGGCGTACGCCTTTTTGTGGCAATCTGAATTGCCAGAAAAAGGCGTAGACGACCCTCTCTCTCCTCAAATCAGAAGTGATAACTGTATCAATCGGCACACTGGTTGGCGAAGAGCTTGTCCGCTGCGAAACCGGATGCCGTTTTGGCACCTAACCGGAAGCGGAGAAAACGGCATGGAAGAGATGCATTTTGAGTCAAGAAAGGTAGAGCAAGCAGCAGCATTCAGCAGCACTCTTAAAAATGAACTTCACCGCATAGCACGCTCCATACCAACCATCATCTCGAATGATATCGTTATCTGCCCTGATTTGTTGAAAACGGGAGGCGTACGCCTTTTTTGTGACAATTATGAACAGCATAAGTGTCACAAAAAGGCGTACGCCTCCCGTTTTCAACAAATCAGGTCAGATAACGATATCATTCCAGATGACTGTTGGCTAGGAGCGTGCTATGCGGTGAAGTTCATGTTTAAGAGTGCAGGAGAACGAAGGTGACGATGGCGATGATCAGAATGATAATGATGATTATGGCCTCACAGTGCTCGTAATTATGGACACCAGGGGTTCCATTGTGGGATAAGTTGCTGTTCTTCGAAAGGACACGCTTACAGTCATCCGCGAAAAAACCGTTTAGGTTTCGTCGAAAAGGCATTCGAAATGGGGAAAAAGAACCGAGCGTATTGTTTTTTTTAGAGTCAGCGGCAACCGTTGCTTTCCGTTTGTTCCTTTCACGTTTCAACGTTCCGTCTCACTTTTTCTTTTTTTTTTTTTTCTATCCGCTTTCATTTCGTTTCTCTTTCTCGAGGCGTTACAAGTTCGTAAGATGTATAACGAGGAATTACAGCACTTTTCTTTCTTGGGTCAGTTCCTCCAACTGTAGGCGGCGCTACAATTGAAAGGGTACGTGCCGGTCATCCGTCATTGCAGAGAGAGACGCGGAGGGGGGGAGAGAATGAATGGCGAGGCCCAAATCCCCGCCATCTCGACATCATTTTTCATGGAAGCAGCGCCACGGCGATGATCCGTCTTCTCGACACAAGCACCATCCATCATTACTGGCCCCCCTTCACTATATTATTACACTTCGGGACAGCTAGGGAAAAAATGGGGATAGTATGTATGGCGAAACCTCAAACTTTCCGTATCACTGCTCAGGGAGGTTGGAACATTTTGGGGGGGCTCACTTTGGAGCACTGTTTATGCTTCCAGCATCCTCTTTAAGTTTTTTTTCCCCGAGAGTTTCTGTTTTCTTTTTTTTTACGTTTCTTCCCGAAGGCAATACCGATTTCGTCGTATTTTTGTGTTTTTTTTAGCGCTGCGCGCGCTTAGAACAGATTGTGGTAGTGCTGGCTCAAAGGGCTCGACGTTGTCGGCCGGTGGGCAACGTCACGACTGACGTCCTGGGGGGGGGAATGTGCGTCCTGGGCCGACTTCTAAGGGAACTGTGCCGAAGTATGTCCGAAAACGTTGGAGAAAAACCCCAGACAGCACAACCGACACCGGGATGTGCTGTCTGGGGTTTTTCCTGGGTTTTGCTCAGACGCTTTCAGACATATGTTGGCACAGTTCCCTTAGAAGTCGGCTTAGAACAGAACTTCACCGCATAGCATGCTCCTATATCCATCATCCTGAATTATGTCGCTCTCTACTCTGATTCGTTTAAAACTGGAGGCGTACACCCTTTTGTGACACCTACGCAGTTGTGATAATTGTCACAAGGGGGCGTACGCCTCGCGGTTTTCTAAAAATCAAGAGCGACAAAGCTATCATTCTGTGGAGTGGTTGGTCTTGAGCGTGCTTGTGCGGTGGTGCGGTTTTAAGAGGTGGCTTGGGTTCGAACCCGCGTAACAGCTGTGCTGACTGGGCGTTTTCCCTTGTGAAGTCGACCCAGGATGCACAATCGGATAGCAGTGACGTTGCCCGGCTAAGCCTGGCCGATTGCGGCAAGTAGTTCTTCCACCACCGAGAGAGAACATATATAGTATACGCGTATGTGCTACGGTCATAGCTGTATACCTCCGCCTACGCAGAACGTAGTCCGCACATTGAGAACACGACACTCTGTCACTCCTAAGCTGTGCAAAGCGCGACGCAAACACACGCTTTTGTTGACAATTCACATACTTTATAAGCGTCCCAAAAAGACGTATAGACGTCCGTGTTCTACAAGTCGGGGCAGCGGACGACGCTATATTGGCGATTATGGTTGCGTATATAGAAACGGTTGGGTTGTGCGGTGAAGTTCTGTTTGAATTCGCGCTGTACATGGAAATGATAACAACCAGTCAAAAGCAGGAGGACGGGTAAAACCCACACTGTAAAAAAAGAAAAAAAAAGGAAAAAGAAAATCGTAATTTTCCACAAAAGTTACTGCTAACTCTGCTGCCGGCCGATGTGCCGCAACCTAGTCATTGTAAAAATATCATTTGGAGTGCACAGTGCATACAGCTCCCATAAGCCCAAAGCATGCAACTTGCATTAACGGGATACCTACACTCTAAGAAAAAAAGGAGTAAAACGGGGAGTAATTGCAGCTTCTACTCCCGTAGTCTGCAATTACTCCCCATTTTAGTCCCCTAATCCAACATTTAGTCCCGACATTTACTCCCCAGGACTGCAAATTGTCACTAAACTTCGCGAATGGTCTCCTGAATGCAACAGTCTACGTAAATATGTGCTCTTGGTCAGTTTGAACGACATAAGGCTGTATAACTCAGACAACGTAGCAATTTTCCAGCCACACAGAGTAAGAAACAGTTAGCGCATCTTTCTTCGCAAATTGTTCCCTATAGTATGGCACAAGATTTTTATCACTCGATATATCACGGTTGACGGTTGGCTTCAAAGTATTTTCATGCATGCGCACCAATTATGTACCTGGGACTCTTACAACAGCGCGTGAAATGCGGTCTTCACTCTGTGACATTCACTTACTCCCGTGCATTTACTCCCGAAAGGGACTATTTTTTTGTGGCAATGCAATTACTCCCCAAAAGGAGTAAAAGTACTCCTTTGTTTCTTAGAGTGTAGTCCGCGGAACTGTGTATAGTGTGCACTCCAAACGAATTTTGTGCAGCACGTACAGGTTACGGTACATATGCTGGCAACAGAGTTAGCAGACACTTGCGCAGTAAAATTACGTTTTCTTTGCCTTTTTTTTTTACAGTGCCACAGCAGAAGAAACCTGAGTTAAGGTTCCTTCAAGTGAAGGGCCCGTCGCTTCCGTTGCTGACATATGAGATGAGCGATGCTCGAAGTAATCACGCAAGGTGCTGATGCCAGCACTTAGCTTTCTGAACCTGTACAGGTTTCCCAAACGTTAATCGCGCCGTTTGACAGCCGCCAAGTGTAAACAGCCTTTGTCCTGTCAGCCCTGTCTGGAAGTTCCACGGCCGTTCGTTCAACGTATTTGCCAACCTTCGTTGTTCCATTCGCCCCCTTTTGAAGCTTTGATTGACTGAATATACGAGTGGCCATTTTGAATCCGAAGCCACGATTCCAACGTGGGAAGCAGGCATATACTATACTCTCGCCGTTACGCGCTGACTCAGATGTCAACTGGCGATCGTACCGTTGCAGGTTGGGTTTGATCCTACCCACTATCACGTTCTTGCCAGCTGCAAGTATAGCGGTTAAATCCCGTATCGGATTATTTTCGTCAAGCAGAGCAGCCTTTTCTAAACATACTGCACCGGAACGCTAAGAAACACACGGACAGAGCCGACGAACACACGGTTGTGTTCTGTCCGTATGTTTCTCAGCGTTCGTGCAGTACACTCTTAAAAATAAACTTCACCGCATAGCACGCTCCTAGCCAACCATCATCTCGAATGATATCGTCATCTTCCCTGATTTGTTGAAAACGGGGGGCGTACGCCTTTTTTGTGACAATTATGAACAGCATAAGTGTCACAAAAAAGGCGTGCGCCTCCCGTTTTCAACAAATCGGGAAAGATAACGATATCATTCGAGATTATGGTTGGCTAGGAGCGTGCTATGCGGCGAAGTTCATTTTTAAGAGGTATGTTTACTTTTAACCGACACGCCCTTTTTGTTTTATCTCTAAACAACAACAACTTTATCACGAGATGATGACTGCGGAGTTTTGTGTCTAATAATAGCCTTTTCTAATCGAAATATCGACGTCACGCGGCTTGAGTGCGTTCCCTTTTCGTTCCTTATTCTGGCCTTTTGTGACCCAGTGTGACTTCTGTAGAACGGGCCCAGACTATAGAAGGTCTCGAAAAAAATTAATAAGAAAAAACATGTCAGGAGTAGAAATTAGGATTATAAGTCCTGCATGGGATAGATATTCGCACAAAACGCACGCGTACAGCATGCCATCCTGCTGGTGCGCAAACGCGCTTTCAATCTCGCGGGTCAGAAGAGCTGCTTCGTTCGGCTGCCAAGTCTGTGACGTCATCTCGCCTGACCAATGGAGGTCTCGACCAGCCGTTCTCTCTAACAGACGATTCTTGGCAGCCAATAAGAGGTGCCCCGATGACATGACGTCACACGCGAGGAGTACTTCCCCAAAGGAGTGTTGCACGCCTTCTTGTAAACAAATTCTCTCGAGAAATGCACGCTTCCCAAAGGAAATATTTTGCGTGACAGTTCCTCGAGGCAGTATGTTCGTACCGCGCGTTAAAAAAAGAAATATGTATATACAGGGTGTCCACCGTAACTGTAGAAGTAATTTTAAAAAATAGATAAATCACTTTTTCCAGGACCTTTCCTCGGGCTATAACTGTCTCGATTTTTGTTCTGAAAGCGGCAATGTTACCAGTGACTCCAAGGGATTCCATGTTCTCAGTGGGTCAATCTTTAATCGTTGGTAATTAAAACGTTAATTAACGAAAGTTAATTAATGCATCGACACAGAAGCTTGCCTGTGCCCTCTCAAGGTGGGAATTTATGCGTAGAGTACATCGCCATTGGTTAAAACTGAGAAAAAGTGATTTTTCTATTTTTAAAAATTACTTCTATAGTCACGGTGGACACCCTGTATATGCTACATGTTCCAAGTGAGACCTGTTTTCAGTAAAATCACGGAACTCAGGAATTTCACGGATGTACGCACGAATAAAATAATATGAATATAAAATCTGAAGCCAGAGCCAGGTGTGAGAGCTGTACCGTTGTAAGTAACGCCTTAGCGATGAAGCACCAAGGGCCCCCACACAGGTGCAAAGAGAACCTTTCCAATGTCGAAGAAACTCGAGTAAGAAGAACTCGCGGCTATCCATCTTAATCCTTAGCAGCTGTGAAACTTTTGTTTCCGCCGCAATGAGGCACTTGTCTGCATGAACCAGAAGCAAATGGTGCAACAAAGAAAGGAAGTAGCGGACCTTCGGGGCGCGGTGGCAAAGACGTTTCATGACCTGGCATATAATCGGGACCAAGACGGGGCAGACCTATTCGGGTGGTCGGAGGAGAACGCCATTACAGATGCAACAAGACGTGGCGACTGGTTTGGTCGGGATACCAGAAAAGCTAAATGAGACATTGGTGTAAGAAGGTTCAGTAGCGTGGAGTATACAAGATGCTGATGAACACAGATGGAACAAATAACACAAACAAGAAGGTCAGTGCTGGAAGCGGCTGGAACCCTCGTACCTGTACCTGTTGATGGACGGTGTCACCTTCGGACAGCGCACCATTGGTCACCATCAACAAGCTCAACCAATTACACTCTTGGAAAACAGGGGAGAGCAGTTACACCTTTTAGGAGGTAGTAGTTGTCGCGTACACTCTTAAAAATGAACTTCACCGCATAGCACGCTCCTAGCCAACAGTCATCTGGAATGATATCCTTATCTGCCCTGATTTGTTGAAAACGGAAGGCGTACGCCTTTTTGTGACAATTATGCTGTTCATAATTGTCACAAAAAAGGCGTACGCCTCCCGTTTTCAACAAATCAGGGCAGATAACGATATCATTCCAGATGATGGTTGGCTTGGAGCGTGCTATGCGGTGAAGTTCATTTTTAAGAGTGTATGTTGTGCCTAAAAGCTTTCAAAATTCTACCTGCTACGATACCTGCGAATGCTAGGGTTACCGCTTCTGATTCGGTGAGCGAGGGAGGCGTACGCCTTTTTGTAGCAATTTGGATATATGATAATCGCTTTTACCACCCTTTTACACCCTTTGTCGGACGCTATATGTTAACCTAGGTGGTAACTATAGAAGTTACCCCTTTTCACACCCTTTTTTCTTAGAGTGTATACAGTGAACCCTCGTTATTATGACCATGGTCGTTCCCGAAAATTTTGGTCATAATGCGGAATTGTCATATTAACGGGGGTATTTGCAGAGGTTTCACAGCAATGTTCCCCAAGAGTATGGTCGTAAAGCGCGTATGTCAGATTATCGGGGGTCATATTAACGAGGGTTCACTGTAAACAGTTTGTATCGAACCACAAACCTCCACATACACTATATATGCTGTCATGCAGTAAACTCCAAGATTCTGTCGTTCTGTCACGCTATAACAGGGTCTCATTCATTCCCGACTTTACGAGTGACAGACGAGGTCTGGCAACCGTTGCTGTCGTCACCGCGCCTCATTCCAGTGTTGCCAGCCTATCTCCTCGCACGCAACATTAAACGGCAGGTGGACATATCGCGCTTGGACGAACGAAATTAAATCTTTAGACCGAAGAAGATCATGCTTATATACTCGCTGACATATAATATCCGAAATATTCAATTAAAGTAAACGACGAAGTAAACACTCAGGCGCGATGACACACCGCTTGCGTATTCCTAGCGCCACCACACCCTTTCCTCAGGAACTCGCACGAAACAAATCGTTCTACCGATCAATCATCATGCTCACTTCTCACCCCACCGTGCCGGCGCGCAGAGCTGCATGGACGTATTCACGGCAATTCATCACCCGCGCATAGCAACTATGGGATCACATACCATCGCAACTTGGCATTCATGGCGTATCCGCACCTCGATGAAATGGGCGGGAAATATAAGGAAGCCTCTCATAAAGGTGAGTTCCTGGCGGTTTCAAGATTGTGTGGTTCCCCCTGTCGCCGCCTTTGCAAAATGCGCAGTGGCTGAAAAAAAAAAAAAAAAAAAAAAAAACGGGGAAGGGGGCGATGGCGTGATATACCTCCCGGGGTAATTAATCGTATAGCTGATCCATGAACTTTCCTTTGTTAAAGAAGTGTCAACCCCAGTGCTTCTAACATGAGGCAACTCCTTGGTTGTTCGTTAACACAGGCACGTCCCCCCCTGTCGGCAAACGATTTAACCGAGAGCAAGCATCGTCTAAAAGGGGTTGTAAGTTCATACTATGGTATATATATATATTAACAAGATTTGGTAAGGAACAAGCTTTGTCTATAGTTTCACTGCTGGATCAGCGGCCATTCAACATCTGCAAAGTTCTCGGCCCATGGACAGGTTTCTTTTGTTTTCCTTCCCTCTTCATCCTTTCATGTGAACCTTTTTACAGTGGGGTAGGGTCCTGCACTCAACGCAGGGAAACATCCCACATCATCATCATCATCCATTCATCTATGTTGATGTTGTTGTTGTTATAGTTTCACTCCAAAAACAGAAGTTCGCCGCATAAGACCTTCAGAAACAACCGTCATTATGAATGATATCGATTTTTTTCCCGTGATTCTGTGGAAAACGTGAGACATACCGCAACAACACGCAATCAAATTACGAATGATGTTGTCATGGAAGGTGTACGGCTTTCTTGTGGCAATTTGGGTATATGCAGGTATATATGAAACCTCCCAGTTTCGACGTGACATGGCAAGCACGCTAATCACTGAGCCACGCGAGCTGATCACGTGTCGGTGGAACTGACACAAAAAGGCTTTACGTAAATACAGCTCTCTCTCCGCAAATCGGAAGCTATCACTGGCGCTCATTCGACGAAAGAAACCGCCCGTTTGCGCTTTCCCCCCTCCTCAAGAACGGCGACAATACGGAGCGGGCTCTCATTGGTCTCCTCAAACCATTCATCCAATCATCGCGGCAGATTCGTTTGAGGAAACCAATCCGGGGCCTATCCGCGTTGTCACGCTTCTTGAGAAGGAGAGGGAGAGATTAAATTGCGCTTTCTGTCATTCATAAATCACGAACTACGCAACCGATTAATTCAGACGCTTTTGTTTTTCTGTCACCGTGCATCACACGAGCGACATTCCCCCGGAATACTTCGGCGGAATATGCGAAAAACGTCATCGCTTTCTGCTGTCATGTGATCGCGAGCGCTCAACGTCGACCGTGGGGAATATCCTGCGACACAGCCGCAAGATATTCCGTAGCAGACGACCGGGAAAGACGCTAACGGAGTGTCGTCTGCTAAGCGCGTCGGCACCGTGACCAGCTTTTGCTTCTTCTTCCACTGGAATCTTCCGTGACTATCGTCACCCCCCCACGAGGAGAAACTTTCGCACTGTAAGTCGCACCCCTTTAAAGTCGTTATATAGCGCAACCCGCTCTTACCGCGCTTCTATATAAATCGCGTGCTGCGCAAGGTTGCCTCTCGAAGAAATAAATAAAGTGAGCGAGAGACGAACGCAATTAGCCGCTTCGACGGGGAGAACATGGATGTGGCACGTCAAAGAGACGCTTCAACACTCGTGACAAGTTCAAGGAGCTGCGCCGGAAATAAGAAGAGCGGTGGCGCGCCGCTGTCAGAGGCGTCATTCTGTCCAAGACAGTAATTACTGCGGCCTCTTTTTCTCTTCTTTTTCTTCTTCTTCTTTCGTGCCGGCGATAGTGTTTGACACGGGAGTGGTATACGTTTCCATTGTTGCTTGCCGCGCTGAGTGACAGCCGTCGGGCGGCTCTTTTCAATCCTCGGTGATATGTCTTCGACGCGGTGACAAAATGTTCAATGCGCACGAAAATGCGAGACTTACCTTACTCAAACGTATCATTGTATCTGCGGCCATTCATTGGGAGAAAGAAACTGTGAAGTTACGACAACGTACGAGCAAAAGGGTGGGCTTTCGAGTGCTCCTTGACGTGCGTGCTCGCAGGATGATCGGATATGTCCAGTGGAAATGAACAGAAAGAACTCACAAGTCTCTTTGCCACGTAGACATATGGACGCCGTCTGCTTCCGTCAACCGCCGCAGACGATTTCAGGCAGAGGATTCCTTTGGCTACTAGTGGCTCTCCATGCGGCTCATGGCGGATCGTCTCCGTAGCAACGGCCGCCGAAAGCACGGTCGTGATTGGCAGGCAGAGGATTCTTTTGGCTAGTAGTGGCTCTCCATGTGGCTCATGGCGCTTTCAGACATATGTCGGTACAGTTCCCTTAGAAGTCGGCCCAGGACGCACATTCCCCAGGGCGCCAGTCGTGACGTTGCCCACATCTGTGAGGCCGACAACGGCGAGCCGTGTCACCACCACCACCACCACCAACCACCAGTGGCTCTCCATGCGGCTCGTCTCCGTAGCAACGGTCGCCGAAAGCACGGTCGTGATTGGCGGGCAGAGGATTCCTTTGGCTACTAGTGGCTCTCCATGCGGCTCGTCTCCGTAGCAACGGGCGCCGAAAGCGCGGTCGTGATTGGCGGGCACAGGATTCCTTTGGCTACTAGTGGCTCTCCATGTGACTCATGGCGGCTTGTCTCCGTAGCAACGGCCGCCGATTCGGTCGCGATTGGCAGATTGTAGTGACTACGTCACCCCGTTTGAGCGGCTTTCTTTCTAGGTGGCGTACGCCACTCCCTATATCCCCGGCTCCCCAGCACCACGCGACGAAACGTCCACTCAATAAGAAGTTTTTAGCGTTTTCTTCCACTAGAATATTCCTTCGGGACGCCCGTCGCACGCGTATACATACACAGGATGTAGCACGAAGCACATTTCTCAACAACGATCTTCCCCTGTGTTCCGCTTGCACAGTCATATACTGAGAGCAAGTTGGCTATACACACTAGACGTTCTCGGCACAGTGTAACCGCCGCATTCCAATAGGGACTGGTGCCACTTCTTGAATAAAAATTCCCAATGAATTGGCCGTGAGAAAACAGCTGTCGGTGACAGTTTCCGTCGCGTTTTATATACAGGAGGCAAGAAAAAAGGCAATAACTTTGAAGGAATGAGGTGACATGCCGGCTTGCGATGACAGCGCGCCTTCCTCCATTCCCCGTCACTTGTGGTGACAAGCTGTCGCTCAGCCCTTTGATTCCTTGAATGGCTTCGTTACAACCCGCATCGTTACGTATGAAAATCAAACTGCCCTCTGACGTCGGAACACGTCAGCTCATCGGGCGAGAAAATTGCTCCTCTGTCGGGTGGCGCTTGGATGTATCCTTCCGGAGTTCTATCAGAATATGTTAAGCAGCCTGCGGAGTGTTACAGAGACGGATCAGTGCTACACTCTGATAACAAAACATCGCACAGAATGAGATCGTTTTCTTTCTTGATTCGTCGAAAATCGGATGTGTACGCCTTTTTTTTTAAATCAATTTGGATATTATGTTAATTGAATGTGTACACTTCCGATTTTCAACAAATCAGGAAAGAGAACGATATGTTATTCTGAATTACGCTTCGTTCTGAGCGTGTTATGCGGTGAAGTTCTGCTTCCAAGGCGTATCCTACACTCTTAAAAATGAACTTCACCGCATAGCACGCTCCTAGCCAACCATTATCTCGAGTGATATCACTATATGCCCTGATTTGTTCAAAACGGTAGGCGTACGCCTTTTTTGTGGCACTTATGCGGTTCATAATTGTCACAAAAATGGCGTACGCCTCCCGTTTTCAGCAAATCAGGGCAGATAACGATATCATTTGAGATTATGGTTGGCTAGGAGCGTGCTATGCGATGAAGTTCATTTCTAAGAGTGTATCCTGACGTAACCTACACTCTTAGAAATGAACTTCACCGCATAGCACGCTCCTAGCCAACCATCATCCCGAATGACATCCGTCTGTGTCTGTCCCCTGATTTGTTGAAAACGGGAGGCGTACGCCTTTTTTGTGACACTTATGCTGTTCATAATTGTCACAAAAAAGGTGTACGCCTCCGGTTTCCAACTAATCAGGGCAAATGACGATATCATTCCAGATTATGGTCGGCTATAGGAGCGAGCTATGCACTGAAGTTCATTTTTAAGAGTGTATTTTACGAGTGTACTTTACCTAATCAATTCTGTCAGGACGCAAAAAAAAAAGAAAAAAAAAATCAAATTTCCCACTGCTCGGTAAACTTCTCACTCACTCGACGGTACGTTTTCGGCGATACGAATGCTGAATAAGTTTAGAAACAGTAGATCCGCACCGATAAACTGTTTTTCTTCCTGTCTTTCTTTTCTTTCTTTCTTTATTATTATTTTTTCTTATAGTATGGCCCTGCGTAGTGCACGTTCAGAGCGTATACCGGAGCGCCTTGTCGACGTGCACGGACTTTTCACCGAGCGGAGCCATAATTTAATTACACCTCGCCACAGCCTAATGAATCGCTGCCTTTTAATTTCTCGAGCGACTCCAAGAAACACCTCCGGAGTGACACAAATTAAATTAGCTCACTCGGACACGTTGGTTGCACTCGTCTCCACGCTCCGTATATTCAAATGGTTTATCGATGAGATCAATTACGCTTGCGGGAAGATACGAGAACGTTTCTCGTGCGGTTTGCTGCGGTTGCTTTGGACACGTATACGAAAAGAAAACATCTCCTTTTAACTATACAGAGTGTTAAAAAATTAAGCTTTCGCTAGCACTCTACAAATAGGCGAACAAAAGAAAACTGGTGCTATTTTTCACGGTCCTTGAGTAAGAAACAGGTGCTACATAATTAGCAGGACCTGTTTTTTACACAAGTTGCGTAAAGTTATCATCCGGTTTCCTGCCATCGCTGTGTTTGCGTAGCGCTCGTGAAAGCTTAATTTTGAACACCCTGTATAGAAACTTCTTAGAAAGATGCCAAAAGTGACCAGGCGTGAAGTCAATTCGAAAGCTTCCGAATACTAGTCAGTGAGTTCTGACTAGTGAGACTGTGAGATTACAGGTACCACTCTGCACTCTTAAAAATGGACTTCACCGCATAGCACGCTTTTAGCCAACCATCACCTCGAATGACATCGTTTTGTGTCTGTCCACTGATTTGTTCAAAACGGGAGGCGTACGCCTTTTTTGTGACACTTATGAACTGCATAAGTGTCACAAAAAAGGCGTACCCCCCCCCCCCGTTTTCAACAAATCAGAGCAGATAACGATATCATTCGAGATTATGGTTGGCTAGGAGCGTGCTATGCGGTGAAGTTCATCTCTAAGTGTGTAGCTCTGTGAGGAACGGCATGAACGAACTGTCTGCGTTATTTTCCAGACTATACAGCCACCAACCGCTTGCCTTGGTAAAAAAAAAAGAAAGACGAAAGAAGGACAGGTAAGATGATGATCACGATGACCATGATGGTGATAATGATGACGATGAGATGTTTCAACGCAAGAGTCGCGGTATCCTAGAATATTAGTGTGACTTACTATTAATATGTGTGGCGCATTATATAGCCTTCGTCGCTGCTGCGCCATAAAAATACTAACCATCATCATTATGATGTGAGTAATAAAGGGAATCAAATGAACGAAGCACACACGACAGGTGAGAAATACGCACTGCATGCAGGCCTAAAAAGATGAACCGTATATGTATCTAAACATACACTGCCCGTGTACAATATTTATTTTTTTTTGTTACACCTTTTTGATGCTATAAATGTCTCGTGCTTATGGCACCTCAACTTTGCGGTGTAAGTTTCACACAGAACAGAAAGGGTGTTTTGCAAACCCAATATGGTGTATTTTACTAAAGCACGATTTCAAAGCGGCTGTTCTACAGAAAACGCGCCATTATACAGACGGGTGTGTCCCGTTTTAACACACTGTTTCATATGAGTGTTTCGAAAACAAACACCTTCTTCAGCACTGCTATTAGTTGAGCGTGCATGCAGAATTTAAAAAAAAAAAGAAAGAAGGTATAGTCTATTTACGCAGACATTTTCCCCGCATCTTTACAAAAATACCCTTCTTACACGCTGAAAAAATTTACTGCATGGGTATAGTTTTGCGCGCGATTGCAATACAGAGTCGGAAATTTCCCGCACCTGCATCAACGGGCTAAACGTGGCAGCCTTCCAGAGAGACAAATCTCCACGTATTTTTCCCGTTTAATCTATATAGCCTCTACCTGGGAATAATACTTGAAGACGCTCGGTCATGAAACTTTCTAACGTGCACTAAAAACACGTCCACATATTCAACGATTATCGCAACTCAATTTTCGTTTCCCAAGCGTTTACCCGTATCCCGCGTTACACAAACGAACTTTTTCATGGTATCGGACAACGAGAAAACGAAGAGCATGTGTGTTACCACAGAGAAGACAGTTGCTGCGAATTAATACCGACTTCCCTGTATATACCTCGTCTGCTTTCAGCGCACGTATATATATATATATATATATAGAAGCCGACGAAGGCTGTTAATTGGCACGTCAAAGGTAATGAATGGAGTTGGGTTGACACCGTTTCATTTGCCGGTCATTTATCAGATGCAATTAGAGTTTCATTATTTGCGGAGCTGAAACTCGTTTTCACCCGAATCGTGATGGCGCAGAAGATTATTTTCAACACACCAACGAGCTCGTTTTTCGACGAGACCTCACACAAGCGTGGTTTCTACAGCGGGAAAATACATTGGTGGAGTCGGGTGTATATCACTCTAAGAAAAAAAAGGGTGTGAAAAGGTGGCTTCTATAGTTGTTATACGAAAATTTATTGAAGACACGAGGAACTTATCAAGCAACAAGCGACTAAGAAACTCAACAGTTGTATACTACACTGTATACACGGGTAACACAGTCTCCACAGACTCTCTATATAACCACATAAACGCACACTCTTAAAAAATGAACTTCACCGCATAGCACACGCTCCTAGACCACCATCATCTCGAATTATATTGTTATCTGCCCGGATTTGTTGAAAACGGGAGGCGTACGCCTTTTTTGTGACAATTATGAGCAGCATAAGTGTCATAAAAAAAGGCGTACGCCTCCTGTTTTCAACAAATCAGGGCAGATAACGATATCAATCGAGATGATGGTTGGCTAGGAGCGTGCTATGCGGCGAAGCTCTATTTTAAGCTGTCTGGGGGTTTTCCTGGGTTTTCCTCAAACGCTTTCAGACGTACACTCTTAAAAATAAACTTCACCGCACAGCACACGCTCCAAGCCAACCATCATCTCGAATTATATCGTTATCTGCCCGGATTTGTTGAAAACGGGAGGCGTACACCTTTTTTGTGACAATTATGAACAGCATAAGTGTCACAAAAAGGCGTGCGCCTCCCGTTTTCAACAAATCAGGGCAGATAACGATATCATTCCAGATGACTGTTGGTTAGGAGCGTGCTATGCGGTGAAGCTCTATTTTAAGCTGTCTGGGGGTTTTCCTGGGTTTTCCTCAAACGCTTTCAGACATACACTCTTAAAAATTAACTTCACCGCATAGCACATGCTCCAAGCCAACCATCATCTCAAATGATATCGTTATCTGCCCCGATTTGTTGAAAACGGGAGGCGTACGCCTCTTCTGTGACAATTATGAGCAGCATAAGTGTCATAAAAAAAGGCGTACGCCCCCCGTTTTCAACAAATCCGGGCAGATAACGATATCATTCCAGATGACTGTTGGCTAGGAGCGTGCTATGCGGTGAAGTTCATTTTTAAGAGACGCGTATGTCGGCACAGTTCCCTTAGAAGTCGGCCCAGGACGCACATTCCCCCAGGGCGTCAGTCGTGACGTTGCCCACCTCTGTGAGGCCCACAACGGCGAACCCTTTCATCATCATCATCATCACCACCACCACCACCACCACCATCTATTTTAACAGTGTACGCGCGATCTACATTTTATGTAAGGCGAACGAACGTACTCAATAGTGATAGACAAAGCGCCGGCGTCAACACCCCTTACACAAACCCCTTCGGGTATAGACTCTTCACGGTTGGCTCGCCCTTACAGCAAGCACAAATATGTCCAACACAGCGCTGCCTGGTGAGAAAAAGAAGAAAGCCAAGACGCCTGCGCTGGATGGTCGACTGGTCTGCATGGATGGCATTCGAGCGAACAGAGCACTCAGGCCAGGATGGCTCGTAAAAAAAGGCTCCCGCAATCCTATCACCAAGAAGCACGTTCGAGGCCCTGTAATTCAGCGCATATCGAAACCGTTTTATTGTTTACAAACCGTTTCGCTCTCCCAACACAAGTTGTGACCGCAACAATAAAAAGCCGGCCCTCGTAAAGTGACGCATTAACGAGCCACCGCTGTTTATGCTTTCTCGGACACACACACACACGCACAGTCGGTCGGCAAATGCAGATTTATCCGGCCCATTTTCTTCTCCCCGCTGAGATGCCGGCTGGGGCGGCGATTCGCCAAATGAGCCGTGCCTTCCACCACCACCACATGGTTGCTCCGTCCGTTGCTACCCGTGCAACCACAAGGGGGCAACTCCATCACCGTGGAGTAATGACAGGGCATCCCGTACCAGTTGGGACGGTGGCTGAGTGACGGATGAAGCGGCCTGCACCTATAATCATGCGTCATCCTGTTGCGAGTGGCTGCCACGTCGTTATACTTCGCCCGATGAATGAGTGACCAATATCTGCGCAAGACATTATTATGGAAGACGTGCTCGGCACGAACCCGTGAATATCCGCCTTGCCGATGGTTTCATTACACCGTTTCTGACAGGAGTTTGTTTTAAGCGCGCGGGGAGAGAGGCGACTTAGTTGCTTTGCGAATACCGGCGATAATGGCGGCTATACACGAGGTATGACGTTGTTCTTGTCGCGCTTCACAAACGCTCCGGTATGCGGAGAAGCCTTATTTAATGTCTGTTCTCACTACTTCGCCACGTAGACATCCACTGTCACGTTGGCAACCTACAGTTGGCAATACGACATCCACTGTCACGAGGGCCGGTCGTCTGCTTCGACTAATCGTCGCAGACGACACAGGCTTTCTGTGGCTATACCAGTGGCTCCCCATGCGGCTGATGACGGCTCGTCTTCGTAACTACGGTCGCCCAAAGCGCATCGTGATTGGCGGACTCTTAATGACTACGTCACGTAGCGACTAGTCTAGGGTTTCCAGCGTGAGCGGCTGCATGTGGCGCGTAAACAGTGAAAGGGTGAATATATAAAGTACGGATGTCGTCTGCTTCAGTGAATAGCCGCAGACCATTTCCAACAGAGGCTTCTTGTGGCTATTGGCTCCCCATCCGGCTGATGGCGGCTCATCTCCATACTGACGGCAACAGTAAGCACGTCGTGATTGGCTCTTAACGACACTATGTTACGTCGTTTAAGCGGTCGGGCTTTGTTTCTTCAGATGGTGCCGGTTTCACTCGTGGTCTAAAAGTTACTAGGAACCCAGTTCGGGTTCCGGGTTCCAGCGACTTGAGCGTGGTCGCCGTGGCTTCAAGAGTGAGCGCAGCAGCTGGCCAATACGAGACAAGCGGAAGCAAATCGGTAAGACACTAAACCGATGCTTTGCGGGACAGGTCATAATGATACCAACAGATTGTGGAGATGCTGCGTCGCCTGCGTAATCGTTGGCTGTTGGGATGGACGCGATAAAGCTGCCTCCATTGATGTCTCTTCCTGATACTGCGGCTGAAAAGTACCCATCTGTGGCGCCATCCCATTCCGAGGCGCACCGCCCACGGTCCCGTACTACAGAAGGGGCGGGGGATTGCAAAGCGAGGATTCATCTTTGATGGGGCTTTTGTGCGGAGTTCCGAAACATCATTTGCAAGTTCAAGGCTCTTCTTTAATAGAAAGGTGCTGCGATATTTATTATTAGTTTTCGTTACTTTTAATGAGGCACCGGAGCATGTATATAGTACCCAAAGACTTACGCTCGTAAAAAATTGTTGTTTCGCACAACTTTCAGACGAAGTTAATGATGTACACCCTTAAAAATGAACTTCATTGCATAGCACGCTGGTATAGGCAATCATCATCTCGAATGATATCGTTATCTTCCCTGATTTGTTGAAAGCGGGAGGCGTACGCCTTTTTGTGACACTTATGCTGTTCATAATTGTCACAAAAAAGCGTATACGTCTCCCGTTTTCAACAAATCAGGGCAGACAACGATATCATTCGAGATGATGATTGCCTACCAGCGTGCTATGCGGTGAAGTTCATTTTTAAGGGTGTCGCCTGCGACATCAATACTCACACTCTAAAATCAGAACTTCACCGCAGAGCACGCTGTGCGCCAACCATTGCCACGAATGATATACCCTTAGAAATGAACTTCACCGCATAGCATGATCCAATCCAACCATTATCCCGAATGACAACGTTATCGCTCCTGATTTGTTGAAAACGGGAGGCGGAGCCTATTCTGTGCCGTGCATAATGCACACAAAATAGGCTACGCCTCCCGTTTTCAACAAATCACGGGCGAGAACGTTGACACTCGGGATGATGGTTGGCTACACTCTTAAAAATGAACTTCACCGCATAGCACGCTCTTAGCCAACCATAATCTCGAATGATATCGTTATCTGACCTGGTTTGTTGAAAACGGGAGGCGTTCGCCATTTTTGTGACAATTATGAACAGCATAAGTGTCACAGAAAGGCGTACGCCTCCGGTTTTCAACAAATCAAGGCAAATAACGATATCATTCGAGATGATGGTTGGCTAAGAGCGTGCTATGCGGTGAAGTTCGTTTTCAAGAGTGCAGGAGCGTGCTATGTGGTGAAATTCATTTTTAAGAGTGTAGGTTTATATCGCTTCTGATTCGAGGACAGAGAGGGGCGTACGCCTTTTTGTGACAAGTATGGACAGCATAAGTGTCACAAAAAAGGCGTACGCCTCCCTCTCTCTTCGAATGAGATGCAGGATGCGTTTTTAGAGTGCAGGACAGGCCAGCACAATGCAACCGCGTTATACATGATGATAGGCGCATGCACTCACATCTGCACTGCAGGAACGACGCCTCGAAGCGTCGACGTGTAACGCTGCCACCTGGATTATTTGCGACATCTGTAGCCGTAACTTTTCAAGTTACAAACCCCTTCCATTACCCGTCAGTAACGGCGATGCTTTATTATGTACGACACACACTCGAACAATGGCAGAGGGGGCGCCGCGATCGCGCCGCGGCATATTTGCGGTCGTCCATGCATGCGAGTCCGTCGTATATAGGGAAGCACAATATGCGCGGCATAAATACGAAACCATCCATCGCCGAGGCAAAAAGATGAGTCCTTCCAAAGATAGATGAAGTGACAGATGAAAAGATGAATGTAAATAAATGGAGGCGCAGGAAACGGATGATTGATGATGGCCCCGTCTCTGGCAGCCAGCGCCAATATTAAGCGCTGACAAATGATCTGGTTGCAGACGACGAAAACTTTGCAGCTTTCCACCCTGATTGAAATGGAAAAAGTTGCTCCTCCGTCTTTATTCCCGGCAAAGATGGATGGCGCCACCGAAGAGGTTGATTGTTGCCAATGAGCGCTGCGCATGCATGCGTGCTAGGTGATGGATGCACCTCCATTGCAATACAGTGGGGACGAAGAAAGAGAAGAAGGAAAAAGAAGAAGACACCCGCATATATATATATATGGGTGGCATTCAATCCATATTCTTTCGCATACACTGCCGTTGATCTACCCCGTCTGTTTCCTCATCTTACGAACTGCTCTTTTTTTTTTTTTTTTATCGTCTTCACGACTTCTTTCTCTATATACGTATACCGGCGTTCTTTCTCGACTTTATGCCGCGTAATGTTAGGCCTAATGTTGTTTCGAGTTTCCTCCAAATATGAATGCTCAATAGTTGGTACTATATATATATATATACGTGTTAGGAACATCCGGGCACTGTCGATGCAATGCACGCGGGAAATGACACCCTAACCGCTCGCTGATTCAGCGGCCGCGCTTCGGTAATGATGATGATAGTCGACGTCGAGAGACGACTTTGACCGTGGGCGGCGCCACTGGAGGGTACCTTTTAGAGGGCTTTCTGAAGGCTAATTCCCGGAACTACGCTTCCTTTCTGAAATGCCATTTGTTGTATGAAAACACAAATGGTACAGCACGAGGTTCGATCGCACTAAAGGAAAGCGATTTTAGTCTAAATAAATAAATAGTCTAATTATTCTATCATTCTATATGGGACAAAAAGGACGATAAAGGATAAAATGGGTACACTTAATTATTTCTTCCCTGTCAACGTTGCCTGTACTCGGTAGTTATTGCTGCCTTTTAACACGGACTAAGTGTACGAGCAAAATCAACCTGTTTTTCTTTTTTTCTCTTTTTTTGTCGCGAAAGATGCTTCATCTTCGATTTTCGCCCTTTTCTCTCTCTCTCTTGCTTCTTTTTAAAATTCCGTTTCTTCCGTTAAAGTTCCGCGAAGCAACTGTGGCTATAAGCGGCGTACAGACATGGACAGATGGAGAGAGGACAGCAGGAAGGAGCGGGGGACAGAGGGGGTTAGTATATGCGTCCTGGGCCGACTTCAGGCGGAACTGTGCCGACATTCGTCCGGAGAGCCTGCCGGAAAACCCGGGGAAATCCTCAAAAAAGCATAACTGGTGCCGCGGGTTTCGAACCCGCTTCACCTCTCAAGTCTCGGCGTCATTGGCGGCGTCGGTGGTCATTCCAACCACTACGCGAGATGGTTTTGGCATTGCTACAAGTTAATACATTACTTCACTACTTAATTAACTGCTACATTAACAGTTAGACGTAGAATGCGTCTTGAAGTTCTGAACATTAAATATGCGTGTGTGTTCACGCAGGGCATGACCGCCCAAGCAGCACAACATGCTGGCGCATTGTGAGACCAATATTGGCAATACCGGCCCAATATCGGTCCAATCTTGGACAAATATTCGGCCGACATTGCCAATATTGGGCCTTCATGTTGCGCTGCTTGGGCGGATGGCCACGGCATGATGGCCAAACACTTCCTAATCTGCTCGTTCAGTCATGTTTACCCCGTGCTCTGTCAAAATGTTCTTGCTATGTTCTTGCTTTCTATGCAAATATATCTTGGAAGCATATTTTCCGGACGGGACGCACGAAAGGAATCATTGCACACTCCGGAACGAGGCCGAAAGACACGCAGTACAGTGTAGTCAGACCTTACATGTCAGTATTGTTCAATACTCGGGGACGTTGGTATTTGGACGTTTTCAATAAAAGCGGTAAAGACACCACACAGCCTTGAAACAGATGATGGTGGTGGTGGTGATTGAACTGCTCGGCGTATAGTCGACCACGTTCAGGCGGACGATAGAGCTTCACCACATATCACGGTGAAGGCCAATCCTTGCACAGAACACTCTTCAAAATGGTGGTGGTGGTGGTGAAGGTGAAGGGGCTCGTCGTTGACGGCCTCACAGAGGTGGGCAACGTCACGACTGATGCCTCTGGAGAACGTGCGTCCTGGGCCGACTTCTAAGGGAACTGAAATAAGCTTCAGTGCATAGCACGCTCCTAGCCAACCATCATCCGGAATGAAATCGTTCTCGCCCCCGATTTGTTGAAAAGGGGGCGTACGCCTTTTTGTACAACTGATGCACGGCGAGCCGATACTGCCATCACCGCACGCCCCCTTGTGATGATAGTTGTGATTTTGTGATGATAGTTGGCTATAGGAGCGTGCCAGGCGGCGAAGTTCATTTTTGAGAGTGAATGATACATATTGTCGCTCCTGATTTGTGGAAAGCGCGGGGCGTACGCCCTTTTGTGACAATTAAGATAACTGCATAAGTGTCACAAAATGGCGTGCGTCTCCCGTTTTTAACCAAGGAACGATGCTTTCGGGATATTAGTTTGCTATAAGAGCGCGCTATGCGGTGAAGTTCTGTTCGAGGAGTGTAAAGGACACACACCACACTCTAAAAACAGAACTTCACCGCATAGCACGCTGTGCTCCAACCGTTGCCGACAACGATAGGATTATCTCTTCTGATTCGAAGACAGAGGGGTGCGTACGCCTTTCTGTGACAATTTTCATATACAGTGAACCCTCGTTATTATGACCATGGTCGTTCCCGAAAATTTTGGTCATAATGCGGAATTGTCATATTAACGGGGGTATCTGCAGAGGTTTCACAGCAATGTTCCCCAAAAGTATGGTCGTAAAGCGCGTATGTCAGATTATCGGGGGTCATATTAACGAGGGTTCACTGTATCCAAATTGCCACAAAAAGGCGTGCGCCCACCTCTCCCTTCGAATCAGAAGCGATAACCCTATCATTCGTGGCAATGGTTGGCGCACAGCGTGCTATGGAGTGAAGTTGAAGTTTTTAGAGTGGATAGCCACATAGAAACACCCCTCACAGCATCTCGGTGTGTCTGTGCAGTTTCACTGTGTGTCCTTTGTGAAGCCTTTTAGCGATTTATTGAAGTCAAAGTAGTCAAAGAGGGAGGGAGCCAAACGCATCGCGGCGGTCACGGTGATGACAGCTGCGCTGGAGTTTACCGAAGTTGCGCAGACAAAAATCTGGTTCAACATTCGAGGTCACGTAATATCCCTATACGAAACACCATCAAGCTCACTATTATTCCCATCGACCGAACATATCTGAAATCGAGCATCACGAACCCTCCCCTACCGTTAATAATTCATCCACCAACCGAGATGACTTATACTTCGGTTAAAATATACCCCACCTACAGCCTTCTCTTTCTTTCCCTCTCTCACTCTGAACTAACCCTGCGTAGAGGGTGCCTAACGATGTCTTTTATGTAGTGCTCAACACAGCCAGTGCGTGTTCGTCCCTTCTCGTTTTCAACAAAACGAATGTGCAAAAAAAAAAAAAAATAGGTCTAAAGAACCTGTATACGTGGCTGGGAAGCACGGTGCAACGTTGAAATATATTTGAAGACTGTCGCAATCCTGTCTTCTAAAAGTAGTAATTCATCATTTCTTCGAAACGTTAAAAGTTCCGCGAAATATTGCGAACGAGATGTCAGAAAGATGCGGGCTCCAGAATTTGCATGCACTCTTAAAAATGAACTTCACCACATAGCACGCTCCTAGCCAACCATCATCTCAAATGATATCGTTATCTGCCCTGATTTGTTGAAAACGGTGGGCGTACGCCTTTTTTGTGACACTTATGCTGTTCATAATTGTCACAAAAAAGGCGTACACCCCCCGTTTTCAACAAATCAGGCCAGATAACGATATCATTTGAGATGATGGTTGGCTAGGAGCGTGCTATAAGGTGAAGTTCATTTTTAAGAGTGTGGAATGAGTTACGCGATGTCGAAGTGGCTAACTTCGAGAAATTTACTACGTATATAGCTCTCTCACCATTTGAGAACATATTGAAAAATATCGTACTATACTGGACATAGATTCCACACTCGTTCTGAAATCCAGGATGCTGACGTCAAGTTTTCACCAAGGAATGTCTTGGTCGCTTTGGGAGCGTCACGGAAGCGCGGGTAACTCCTGGTGCTCTACTCATGCCTCAGACTTCGCACATACCGACACAGATGACCTCCATGGTACAACAGGAGAGAACAAGCATCGCGAAACTCAACCACTGCGGAGAGTGACACCTTGATCCCTCCTGATTTCTGTAGTGAGTGGCAGCGACGCTCGGCTCTAGCACCTGCTGAGGATGGTCCAGGATCTGGCTGATGCCATCCAGTTCTTCCGGTTTGAACTGGCCATGCGGGGGTCGTAAGAAATAGATTCATTTTGCACTTGGTTCGGGTTGTCGAGGTAAGGTTTAAAAGGCCAGGTTTTGAATGAAATTCGCTGTCTTCATAGTTTTCCTCCTCGCCAACGTGCAGGACTGCTGGTATGCGGAGCCGAAAAGTTGCGACACTCCCTACAAAGTTCGCTACGAAGCCCCTGGGCCCTGACGAAAACTTCCATGCGAGGTGTTACTGTACTTTCTTCCGTCGTCAACGTGGGATCTAGAAAAATTCGTCGCAGAATGTGCGTCTTGCTGCCCATATCATCGTCATCGTCATCGTCATCATGTATTTATCTCTCTCTTTTGCTGCCAGAAGTTTCTGTAATGCCGGGTTATCACCGTGAAACTCTGTTTGCAGACGTGGACAGGTGGAAATAAGAGGACAGTAGTGGAAGGCAAGGGAGACGGGACACGCGTCCTAGGCCGACTTCACGGGCGTGCCAACATCTACACAACAAGTCCATCGTAAAACGCAAGAAAATCCCTCAAAGCGTACAGGCGCAGTGGTGCCCCACGATGCCACCACGTCTAACAGACCTTTCCTTGTTTTTTAAACAAATGACGTCATTGTGTTCGACAGCGCCACCAATTTGGTAGAGTTGAACTACGGTTCGTCCCCGAAAGCCACGGTCTTGAGGGCATTACGACGGTCCCTGAAAAGGACGCGACCTTCGGTCCTACTTTTCTTTCATTAGGATATAGGAGGCAGCGAACAAGCGCCCTTTCGTAGAACCCAGCCTTCGCCTTCCGATTTGTTTCGGTTTCGATCTGTCTACCAACGTCATGATGACGTTTCTCGGGTAGAGGTCATGGCTCTATAGGCCTAAACGTATTACTATAGGCCCGGGACTGCTACAATATAGATACCGCTCGTTTATATGCTGTGCTGCTTTGCTGCTAACTTTCGCAAGGGTTCGACCGAACAACAGTATGGGGCAGGTTAAAGTCGTGCGGAACACAAATTTCGCCATTATTGTAGCCTCGCGGTTCCCCGAGGAGAGAGTAATTGTATGTCCATGCATGCCCGGAGACGCCTTCGCGTATAGTTGTGCTGCGTTTCATAAAACAGTGAAAGTGCCATAAATTGGAAGAAACGCGACCATTTTGCGGCGTTAGCGTGAATACTTAAGCGGCATCCGGCCGCTCGGAAATGGTGTCATAACTCATAAAACCTTCAAGTGGCTGCTTCGTTGTCTGTCGTTTTATAAATAATTAGGGAACTCCGGGAACGACTCCCCCGGTGGATGCCACTAAAGTATGAAATGGAGCTGACACACACACACGCAGAGGCTCGGACAAGGTATTCGGACAGCTGGCGAGATATTGTTGAAATGTGTACAACGTGCGAGGCTCCGCGGGATTTATGCAGCTTTCTACCCCAAAGAGCTCAAAGTTTTCATTATTAAACGCATCTCTCATGACCGGTGTTGAGTAAACGTGCATTTAACTTAGAATAGTAGGTTGCGGTGCTTCGATTGATTGATTGATTGATTGATTTCTAAAAGAAAAAGTGGAGATGTTGCTTCGATATGGTCGTTAACTGTATTCATTACGCATTCTCACTGCGTGCACTGCTAACCCGAACGGTGACATCATGCAGAGACGCTGGTTCCTGGATCATTCCTGTATTGGTTCTCAGGGTCACGTGATTGGTTCTGTGACGCGCCCGAATCCGCAGCTTGTACATTGTAATGACTATTACTCTCTTTCGAGTAGGGTTGCCACCTTTCGTAGTGAATAATACCGGCTGAGGGAGAGGAGGTGAAATAGAGGGAAAGGGGGCAAGGATCGCGGGAAAGGGAAGTGGGTGAGGGGTGGAAGAGCACACACAGAAAACAGAGATAGAGAGAGAGCTCAAGATAATACGAGGAAACATATGTTCCTGTGTGTAATAATAATAATAATGAATAACTAAGAAAGAACTGGTGACTGCGGAGTTGGGGCTATGCTCCAGATTTATTCAAGCTGTAGTGGAATGTTGAAGGGAAAACCCCGCAAAAGCCCATATGAAAGGTCTTGAGTCACAAATACCGGCAAAAGGCTGCCGGTATCACCTTCCTACCGGCAACCGGCAGAGCGAGCAAATAACCGGCGGTGCCGGTATAATACCGGCCTGGTGGCAACCCTACTTTCGAGACAATAGACATAGTGTTTCACGAAAAATGAGCCAAAGTTTAAAAATAGAATGGTTCATTGGACACCAAAAGGACGGACTCTAAAAGGACACCTTTCCATTATCATCACTTTCTCGTCCCTTCTACAAGCGCAATGGGACAGTGTACGACTCATCACACCATCATCCCATTTATGTGTGTGTGTGCATAGCGTTATCGTTGGTGCGAGGATATACTCAAACTACTCTTTGCTTCGTAATTAGTGAAATTAATCAGTCAGTTTTTTTAATTACAAGGATTAGAGCCAAAATGTCCGATGAGAAAGTTGTAGCGGGCGATACAATAATACGAAACCTGTTGAATGCAACTTCGTATCTCTAACAGATCTTTTTTTTTTTTTTTTACCGGCTCCAAAGACTAACTTTCGGATTTGCAAAAATATCGACGCGGGAGTCAATGTCAAGCCAAAATGTCAATGATAACTGTGACTAGTGAGTAGTTCCATAACAGGCCGCTCGAGAGCGCTGTGATCCGGCGCTCCTGGCGCGGTCCGCGACAGGTCCAGGATCCGTTAGAGGTACAAAGTTGCAATCAACGGGTTTCGTGTCGTTGTATGGCCCGTTACAACTTTCTCATTGACATTTTTGGCTCTAATCCTTATAATTAAAAAGCTGACTAATTAATTTCACCAATTAGTTAGTTAATTAATTACAAAACAAAAATGGTGTCCTCACATACGCAGTCTGTCTTTTTTGTGTGCGATGAACCATTCTATTTTTAAAATTTGGCTCATTTTTCGTGAAACACCCTGTCGACGTATAGATGTTTATGCGAAATTTGAGGATTATTTGTATAGCTCTAGGGAGTAAAGTTTCAAGGTCAGAGACTAAACTAGGAGTAATTGCAATCTAGCGGACTAGAAGCAGTAATTATAATTACTCCCCAATTTGCTGCTTTTTTACTCAGGGTGCGGCAGTACTGGCAAAAACCGTAATGTGCAGCTTAAATTTGATAAAAAAAAACACCTATAGAGTGACTGTACACTACCTTGCCAACTTCTTTGCCCTCCATTTGTCGAAATAATAAAAAGAGGGGGGATTACCCAATTAGATGACGGTTTAATTAAAGGTCGCCGAGGAGCCATAGCAGGCAGCGAGAAACTAAGAAAGAGTCCCGTACCGAGGCGGGCGTGATGAACGACTGGGTGCTGACCTATCCCTCTTCTTCACGTACCTCCGGTGCTACCTTTCGCCCGCACCGCGATCAATCATGTCCCGCAAATGACCGCTATAAATCACCTTCGCTGGACGTTCACCAAATAAATGGCTCAACGCGGGGAGAGAGCTGATGGATGGGCGGCCATTGTTTTATCGTATGGTGGCCGCTCTATGCATCCGAGAGCGCCCCTCCCGTCTCCTGGTCGGAGAAAAATGGTGCGCGGCGCGCTGTCTCCAAGCTGCCGTGAAGAGAACAGAAAGCTTTAATCTGGTCGGCGAGTCTTTCCCCAAAGCTGGCCCATCTATCACCCGCTCGTCGGCCCCCCTCGCAGCAATCAATCTGGCAAATTGCGCCCGCCGAGTACGAGCTCGGTGGTCTCTCTTGCATACGGGAAATATCTTGTCGGAAGCGCGCCCATTTTAGCGTCATTGGCGGCGGAGACCCCCCCCCCCCCCCCCCCCCCCCCCCCCCCCCCCCGCAGAGAGGTCCCCGTAAGCACTCAAACTCAAAAAATATGCTTCGAAACCTCTATACAGAAGCCTTTTCTGCCTGAGTGCTCTTCGCGAATCATTCCGCATGAACGTATATCTCCAAAAGGCTATTCGTGGTTACGGCAAAAAAGGTCGGCCTCAGTGATCGGGGAGCGCGGTGGCGTATAGCCACGGGCAGTTACCGGCGCCTATGTAAGCAACAACAACAACAACAACAATAAATGAAGGAGAAGTGATGATGACATGGGATGTTTCCCCGTGGTACACTCTTAGAAATGAACTTCACCGCATAGCATGCTCCTAGCCAACCATAATCTCGAATGACATCGTTATTTGCCCTGATTTGTTGAAAACGGGAGGCGTACGCCTTTTTTGTGACACTTATGCTGTTCATAATTGTCACAAAAAAGGCGTACGCCTCTTGTTTTCTACAAATCAGGGCAGATAACGATATCATTCGAGATGATGGTTGGCTAGGAGCGTGCTATGCGGTGAAGTTCATTTTTAAGAGTGTATAGCCACAGGACCCTACCCCACTTCACACAGCGATTAATATGAGAGGATGAATTATGATGGACGCGAAGGCGACGACAGGTGGGAGTTCTGTAAGTAGCATATACTTCGATAGTTCTGAGATTATGAGCTTTTCAAGCTATATTTCAAATCTCGTAATCATATAGTAGCTCATCATGAGTAACAACAACACCAAATAAGTAATGGTGATGTATACAGTGGGATAGTTCGCCGCTGGGATGGTGGGATGGAGGTGGCACCCTATCCCATCGCCTGATGGGGAGAAGATGGTGAATGTAACACTCCATATGTAACATATGCGCGTCTTCAATGCGCATCGACTGTCTTGAGCCACGTAAGTCAGGCGGATTGAATTCGATGCGCTATCCTGGCGCATTGACTGTTTACATGCTCGTATTCAATGCGACAAGTCGAGTCGATGCGAGCTTCTGTCGCATTTATGTAAGAGCGGCTAATAATAGTTATCTCGTGACGTAGAGCCTCGGGATATGACCATTGTCATTACCGATCACAGCGAGAAAAAAAGAAAGAAAGAGAGAAGCTTATAACAGACTAAAAGCACAGCTAAAACGGAAAATATAATATGTCACAAAGTAATGCGCAGAGTCCACGGAGAGTCTGAATGATCATTGAAAGCAATGGCCATACATGCGACACCCAGCGTGTACCTGTCAACCCTTCAGGCAGTATTGGATCCAATGCTATATACTTTGGAGGTGGACATCGTGTTCAATGGCCGTTGGTTTGAATGATCATTCAAACTCCCCCGTGTGACCAGGGTATAATATCCGATAAGATTCGCTCGACGGCGGCAACCCAAGGGCAGACCGAGTCAAAGCTACCATTGCAGAACATGATACCCACTTCACTCCTGTCTAGTGGAAAGCGTGGGGCGCCTGGTGGTGGTATTTGTTTGGCACAATTAGCGCAACTGCACAAGTATAACAAAAAGACGTATTCCTCTCCTTCTCAACAAATCAAAGGGGGGAGAGACGGCGCCGCACACGACACGCTTGCACGCAAAAACAACAGCGAGGCCAGCGTCCATTGCGTCACGGTCTGACCGACCGCTACCGACACCACCAAGAGACAAAGCCTTATCGCTTGAGCAACGTGACGTAACAATTTACAGTCCGCCAATCACGACGTTGCTTTCAACGGCAGTAGTCATACACTCTTAAAAATGAACTTCACCGCATAGCACGCTCCTAGCCAACCGCCTACTCGAATGATATCGCTGTGTGCCCTGATTTGTCCAAAACGGTAGGCGTACGCCTTTTTTGTGACACTTATGCTGTTCATAATTGTCACAAAAATGGCGTACGCCTCCCGTTTTCAACAAATCAGGGCAGATAACGATATCATTCGAGATTATGGTTGGCTAGGAGCGTGCTATGCGGTGAAGTTTATTTCTAAGAGTGTACACTCTTAAAAATGAACTTCACCACATAGCATGCTCTTAGCCAACCATCATCTCGAATGATATCGTTATCTGCCCTGATTTGTTGAAAACGGGAGGCGTACACCTTTTCTGTGACACTTATGCTGTTCATAATTGTCACAGAAAAAACGTACGCCTCCCGTTTTCAACAAATCAGGACAGATAACGATATCATTCGAGGTAATGGTTGGCTAGGAGCGTGCTATGCGGTGAAGTTCATTTTTAAGAGTGTAGAAACGAGCAGCATCAGCCGCATGGGTAGCCATTGGCAGCCACAGAAGGCCTGTGTTTCAAAATCGTCTGCGGCGATTGGCTGACATATTGGTTGGCTGCTGCGATTGGCGGACATTATATGTCTACGTACGAAGGTGTGAGAGGAGGCATTAAGCAGGCATTCTGTATCTAGGTGGCGCTGCCGCTACGCATCGAACAAGGAACGACACGCACTAACTGCGCCAGAGCAAAAAAACGAGCGCTTATTTTTCACTCTGCCACCAGGCGGGATTTCGCAACAGCTAAAACGTGCGAACCAGTGTGAACAGTCGAAGAGCTTCGCAGCGTGAACGCTCGATAAATGCCAAGATTCTTTTGGGGGGAATGCATGATAATAATCAAAGAGAAGCCATGGGTATAATCAATCAACACTTTAGCGGTTGACCCGAATGTTTCCGAACAGTAAATAAAAACCTTAAAAAACTGAGTCCCTCATGAATAGAACTACATAAAAATGACTAAGGAGAGATCTGTCTGCCCAGGTCACGAGATGCAATATATACGCAATATATTTTTGTGCAACGTGTCTTTCGTATATTGTCCTTAAAGTTCTTGTTCAAACGTCATACCCAAAACACAGAAAAAGAAAAATACGTGATTAATTTCATGTCGCGAAGCGAAGGAACCGAGAAGAGCTGATTGGTTTGAGTTGGCGGTGCTTCTGCTGACGTAACATGTAAAGCGTCCTCGTGTTAGCGAATAGTGTATTCATTAGGGAGTCTTAGAATTAGCGTTTGTTGGAAACGCAAACGCAAAACGTAAACGCTATATCGGACGCAACGGGTCTGACCGCACAGTGTTTATAGGATAGCGTCTCCGTAACGCAAAGCTGAGCTGGCTTGCGATCGTCGCTCGCAGCGCCATCAAAATCAAAAACACAAAGGGATTACTTATTCTAAGCATGCTTTGTTGTTCCTAATAAAAATAGATGCTATCGCAAGACAGCTGACGGTTTTCTTGTGCGTTGGGAAGTTTAGCATGTTCAAAATGCTCACGCCGTTTCTCGTCGGCCGCGATAGCAACGCAGAGCCGCAAAGTCAGCTTTGCGTGGCCTCGCAATTTCCAATAAACAGCGAGCTCGCGCAAAGCGCAAAAGCTAATACAAAGCAAAGCTCAGCAAGCACAGGGGTAGCAAGCCCAACAAATGCGAGCAAAGCGCGGAGCGATGCGCAGTGGCGATAACGCTATTTCTCGCGCACGTAAAGCTCCTGGGCCCGCTATTTGAAAGCTGACGTTTCCGTTCCTTTCACAGTCAGAATTTGTATTCCCTTCGAGTGAGATCGCGTTGTTGAAACAGACCTTCATCTGACGTAAAGGAGATCTCGTCATTTCTGTCTGTTATTACCCGTTACAGAAACGTTGAAAATTACTTACCGCAAGGTTTCTCGGAATACTTCCCGACGTCAGAAGTCGACCTTTAAACTTTTGCGTGGCTGCACAAAAAGTTTCTGTTCGAAACATCCTCGCTCTCTCAACTCAACCTGCCGGAAAGAAAGGGTCTCGGCTGTAGTACATAACGCTATGCCAACACATGTGTATATATGTTCAACTCAATGCCACGGTCTGTGAATGTAAATCAGTGCGTCTTAGAGAGGAAAGTTGGGAAAATATGGTCTTGCACATAATCAACGGTAAGTACACACTCTAAAAGCAGAACTTCACCGCATAGCACTCTGTGCGCCAACCATTGCCACGAATGATAGGGTTATCGCTTCTGATTCGAAGGGAGAGGTGGGCGTACGCCTTTTTGTGGCAATTTGGATATATGAAAATTGCCACAGAAAGGCGTACGCCCCCCTCTGTCTTCGAATCAGAAGAGATAATCCTATCATTCTTGGCAACGGTTGGAGCACCGCGTGCTCCGCGGTGAAGTTCTGTCTTTAGAGTGTAGGTACATATTTTGCATCGGCTACATATATTTGTATTTATTTATTCAACATATAGTCAAAAGGCCTCTAAGGACATTATCTGGAGGAATGGGATCAACAAGATGACAATACGCACATCATAAAGGTTTACTACGCACACGTACAAGGATTTATTAATGATTTGTTCAAATATGCGCTTGTGGTGATCCGTTATTTAGGCTATAACCGGGAAGACAAATCGCGAGTTAACAGAAGCCTTGCAGAAGACAGTTGCATACACTTTTTCTAAAACTGTGCGCAGTCAAAGTGTTCTTACGAAGGCCGCAGAAACAGGTGGACTAGCTTTCCAAAGTCCCTTCCGAAGAACGGAAGCAGAGCACGGCATGAACTCGCTGTCAACAACTTCAATTATAAATCATAGACTGAAAGGTGCCCGATTGAAATCTCTTCTTCGGCGATCCATCATAAGGGATCACGCCACAGTATTCTTTTATTTCGGTAGCTTTATTCATGGGTGCCTCGCCTTATAATGAGCGAGCATATACTCTGGCTCCTCTAGCGTCACTGAATGACGCGAACGCCCGTCCAAGGAGGGGGGGGGGGGGATATATTTATTAGAACAAATCAAAAAAGAAAAAAGAAAGGGAGGAAAGATCAGCCAAATGGGACGTCGGCTTGCTATTCCGCAAAGATAAAAGAAAAATAAATAAAAGAAGGGCTGTTTACAGGGTGTTTTCTCTAACGTGTCCAGAAATTATATTTAAAGCGAGCGATAAAAGAAAAGCAAGTGGTACTTTTCTGCTACTTGAGTAAGAAACAGGTACTGCTTCACTAGTAGCACCTGTTTCTTAGTCAAGTAGCTGAAAAGTACACTCTTAAAAATGATGGTGGTGGTGGTGGTGGTGATAGGGCTTGCCGTTGTCGGCCTCACGTATGTGGGCAACGTCACGACTCACGCCCTGGGGGAATGTGCGTCCTGGGCCGACTTCTAAGGGAACTGTGCCGACATATGTCTTAAAAATGAACTTCACCACATAGCACGCTCCTAGCCAACCACCATCCCGAATGACAACGTTCTCGCCCCTGATTTGTTCAAAACGGGAGGAGCAGCCTATTTTGTGCCGTGCATAATGAGCACAAAATAGGCTCCTCCTCCCGTTTTCAACAAATCTAGGGCGAGAACGTTGTCATTCGGGGTGATGGTTGGCAAGGAGCGTGCTATGTGGTGAAGTTCATTTTTAAGAGTGTGGAGCTCGTTTCTCTTTTATCGCTCGCTCTAAATAAAATTTCTGGACACGTTAGAGCAAACACCCTGTATATCCTAAAGTACGACACGTATATATATATATTTTATTTTTTATTTTATTTTTTTTCATGAATACTCTAACGCGCGGCACAATGCGTGCATCACGTAATGATCCACATATACCGAAGTGTCCATTTTGAGGTTGATCGATAGCAGTTGACGAAAAGGCACCAGCAACAAGTTTGGAGCTGGCGGCGGTTGATCGTGACCGCTGGGGGCAGTTCTGCGGATCGTCGTCACCTTTTGATAACCCCGTGAAGGTATGGCGTGTGGCAAGTACACTCTTAAAAATGAACTTCACCACATAGCACGCTCCTAGCCAACCATCATCCCGAATGGCAACGTTGTTGCCCCTGATTTGTTGAAAACGGGAGGCGAAGCCAATTCTGTGCCGTGCATAATGGCACAAAATAGGCTCCGCCTCCCGTTTTCAACAAATCTAGGGCGAGAACGTTGTCATTCGGGATGATGGTTGGCTAGGAGCGTGCTATGTGGTGAAGTTCATTTTTAAGAGTGTAGTTTAAACGAACCTCCCACGAACTAGCATCCATTATATGCGCTTGCGTTATCCTCCTCCAAGTCCGAAGCTGATGTGGCTCAGGCCTTTAGCAACACCATTGCCGCTCCTTCGAAGGTTGCGACGAGTACCACCTAAATGCTACAATCTTAGAAAATGCATCTATTCGACAAAACTACATTGCATATATACGCACAACACCGTCACAAATTTGACACAATACACGTTTGGCGGCGCCACGTGCATGTTCAACGGCCATTGGTGTCAATGGTCATTGAAGACTTGCCCGTGTGACAGGGATATAAAACAAAAGAAGTCAGCTACGCAGTCATCATGAGCATGCAGCATGGATGGGTCGTGGATAGTTTTTTTTTTAAATTCCGTGTTAGCGCTCAGCGCCGCGAAGCAACTGTAGCTATGAGCGGCTCACAGACGTGGACAGATGGAGAGAGGACAGCAGGAAGCAAAGAGCACTGTTGCTAGGGGACAGACGCTAGGGCGCTCCCGATGGCGTCACGTACTCTCGGAGAACTCGAAACTATCAAGTTTTGCAGGTTCTTTCGAAAATTCCTGGAAGCGTACTGTAATGCTCACAGATGTCATTTCTATTTTACGTGCTGAGACTTTGATGTTGATTTATCTACGAAATAAAATAAAATAAATAGCGTTCTTTCTTGCTTTTTTTTAAGTCGTAGTGTCATCGCGAATGCAGGTCACTTGAAATATGGTGGTCGTCAAAAAAGCCACACAGCGGGAGAATTTGAACCACGCTCCTCTCGATTGCGCCGCTCGAGTGCGCTAATCAATTACACTACGCTGACATCTGCTTTCCCATGACCTACCAACATTGAACTAACCGGGACACACTCTTCACATTCTCTCCTACATTTCATCTCTCTCTCTCTCTCTCTCACTCACACACACACACACATGCAACTGTGTTCGTTCTGTTGTGTGTTTCACCCTCAGAGCCGCTACTTCCCATCAAACGAATGTAGGGGCATGCAAAGTGACGACCGATGTTCTTTTGACTTTGAACTGTGAACTTTGACTGTTTTGCAGGACGACGCGGTTTTATTATGGGACGCCAGACACTTTTGCTCGAAGAAACGCCCAGCAGAGTCGCACCCTACGGTGGAACCTTGTTCGAGAAAAGCTGGGATTGACACGGACACGATTGGGTTGTTTGCAGGGCGGGGATTAATTGGTCGAGACGGCCACCCTGATTTACAGACGCTGTCACCGAGGGGTCGCTGCTGTTAACAACTTGAAGTCTCTTTTACAGCCTCGTAACTTTGAACACCTCCTAAGAAGCCTCGTAAAAGCTTCAAAGGGAAGGCACTTTTACGATAATACTGGAATTACGGAGCGGCACGGAAACATGGCGTGCCGTTGTAGGGTTCTGCTACCTTTGTGGGGCTGTCCCACATGGCGGCCCCCGGGGTCATAAAGATATACATGGACGGTCACTTTCACTGAATCGACCGGTTTTGTCCATCCAGCCCATATCGTTTATCGTCATTATTGCGAACCCAGTAAACTGACTCGATTCCATGGAAATTGCCATAACTTGTAAAATATACAAGGATAGAATCGCGTATAAAAACGAATGTAACGAATAAAAAAACACTCTGCACTCTTAAAAATGAACTTCACCGCATAGCACGCTCCAAGCCTACCATCATCGCGAATGATATCGTTATCTGCCCTGATTTGTTGAAAACTGGAGGCGTACGCCTCCCATTTTCAACAAATCACTGCAGATAACGGTATCATTCGAGATGATGGTTGGTTAGGAGCGTGCTATGCGGTGAAGTTCATTTTTAAGAGTGTAGGTATATGCTCTCGCACTATGCTACACTCTTAAAAGTGAACTTCACCGCATAGCACGCTCCTAGCCAACCATCATCTCGAATGATATCGTTATCTGCCGTGATTTGTTCAAAACGGGAGGCGTACGTCTTTTCTGTGACACTTAGGCTGTTCATAATTGTCACAAAAAAGGCGTACGCCTCCAGTTTTCAACAAATCAGGGCAGATAACGGTATCATTAGAGATTATGGTTGGCTAGGAGCGTGGTATGCGGTGAAGTTCATTTCTAAGAGTGTATACGATGCAAGAAAACTGTTTTAACCGTGCATTATGATTGTGTGTGTTCCCTTCCGTCGTAGTTCTTCGTGACACCCCATGCACCATAGCCATGCCATGTCTCTCTACTCTTCACTGCCTTCCGGACGCTTTCGTTGCCTCAGTGACAGCATCCCTTTTGCCTTCAGTCTTATACAACTTCAAACATACAACAGTGACTTCTGTCTTCTCGTGTGTGGGAAAAGTATTTGAGCCTCTATGCGATACCGCGCAGTAGAAGTCCCCAGCGGACCTTGCCCTGGGTTCTGAGCGACGTTGGGTCCTGAGCACAACGGGCGAGGCACGCAGTGCGTGATGGTAGCGCGATAACGGTGCCCATGATAGCGATAGTGGATGAAAGCGATATAGCGATAACGAAGAAAAGCCAATAAGAATACACTACAGTACCTGACGATGTAGGACAAATGGTGCGGTTAGGGCCCGTTCACACGTGCGACTAAGATCCTCTAGTGTTCCACCCACAAGATTTGGCGGCACTCTACTGATGGACGGCGGCCTTTAGCCGTCCATAAGTGTGAATGAGCCCCTAATCCAAGTGCATGGCGATTTTGAAAGAACGCCCTAGTGCTTCACGTGAACTGTCGTGCAAAACTCGCATTTCGAAGACGAGGAAGCTGGCTTTGCATCCAGCTTCTTGGATGAACAATACAAGCATCTAGAGTGAAGGGAGAGACTTTTTCTTTCTTAAGACAGGCAGTCCTCTTTTAGCTGTCAACATTTTGTTGGCGAATCCGAATAGTAGAAGAGCGTACATTATGGGGGGCGGCGGAAAAAAGAATGGCCAGCAGCAGGTTAAGGAGATGGATGGCGCCGTTGACTAAATGAAGATCAATCGGGCTCACGTCGGAGCTGCGAGCCGAGCAAAAAGAGATTTATTACGTCCCCGGAGCTCCAGTGTTCGTGATCGTCTAAAAGGTGGTCAAAGGCGGCCAAGAAAAATTGCCTCGAGAGAAATTAATGACCCCGCAGATTGGAAGATGAATTGCCGGCCTTTTTGAGGGAGATTTCCTGGTCGGTCGTTAAGTGCGAAAGAGGATTCAGAGAGTCACTTTTGTTCTGCGCCCAAGATGGATTACCGGACAGATTGTTTGCCGCGCGGCCGTGATGGATGCAGCCCTTCGTCCAATAGATCAAAGTTTAGTCCTCCTTCCATGTCAACGACAGATATCGAGCTGGTCTCGCTTTTTTTTTTTAGCAAAACAATGGAACGGAGGGTATTCGTCGCGAGGTTCTTCCTCAAGGCTGCCTTCCTATATGATGAAAAATTTGAGAAAGTCAACTTTGTTTTTATATGGTTTTTTATTATTTTGTTTTGATATAGCGTTAGCGCCGCGAAGCAACGCTGGTTATGAGAGGTGAACAGACGTGGGTGAACAGTGAACCCTCGTTAATATGACCCCCGATAATCTGACATACGCGCTTTACGAACATATACTCCTGGGGAACAATGCAGTGAAACTTCCGCAAATCCCCCCCTTAATATGACAATTCCGCATTATGACCAAAATTTTCGGGAACGACCGTGGTCGTAATAACGAGGGTTCACTGTAGTAAGGAGTGGAAGAGGGGGTCGTACACGTCCGGGGCCGACTTCAGGGGTGTCAACGTCGCACCGGGGGAGTCTGCCGGTATCACCGGTATCAGTGGTTTAGCCTTCCTTCCTTCGTGTCAAAAGTTATCAAATCCGTGATAAAATATTGGAGTACAACATTTCATTCGTCTTTCATTTCTTCGAACGGTTTATCGTTGTTGTTTTCGATACTTCACTATACTGCGAGGGTACGCTGTCGATGTCGAATGTCATTCAGCGCGAATATCATTCGCTGGGAATGACATTCAATTTGCAGCGTGGCAGCGATATTAGCAAGGGCCCATGTATAGTGTATACGTAGCGTCTTCGAAATACACAGCCGCGTAAGATTCAGTCGGATAACGTCATCCGTAATGAAAGGACACCAGTCTCTATTAGGGTTGCCACCAGGCCGGTATTATACCGGCACAGCCGGTTATTTGCTCGCTCTGCCGGTTGCCGGTAGGAGGGTGATACCGGCAGCCTTTTGCCGGTATTTGTGGCTCAAGACCTTTCATATGGGCTTTTGCGGGGTTTTCCGTTCAACATTCCACTACAGCTTGAATAAATCTGGAGCATAGACCCAACTCCGCAGTCACCAGTTCTTTCCTTAGTTATTCATTATTATTATTATTATTATTATTATTATTACACAGGAACATATGTTTCCTCGTATTATCTTGAGCTCTCTCTCGTTCTCTGTGTGTGCTCTTCCACCCCACATCCACTTCCCTTTCCCGCGAGTCTTTCCTCTATACCACATCCTCTCCCTCAGCCGGTATTTTTCAATACGAAAGGTGGCAACCCTAGTCTCTATACGAGAGCCGGCGAGGAGAGCTGGAGAACGTCGACGAGACGACCCGAAATACCGGCCTACGCAAACCTGGTCTTCCCGTTACCACTTGAGAACAGAAACCCGTCTGGCGCGTTCTTTATCGAAAGTGTCAAAATGTTTGTAAATGATGCAAGGCCGTGATAGCGGCTGAGTGATAGCATAATTGTGTTGTCCGCGACCGGTTATTCGTTCGAAAGATGGGTGGTGTCTCGTTGCCATACGGATGTCACGTACGTGCCGGTCATTTATTGTCCGTCCAGGCAGGCGTGAAGCCAGGAGCCTCCGCACGTCGCCGCTTAATTAAGATATGTGCTCCCATTCGTCAGCAGGCCCCGCTGCGCCTAAAGCGAAAAGAGAGTGTTATTGCGGCCCATCGTCTACATGGGGCCGTTCCTTATGACGGCCTCAGGGAGGAACACAGGGCTCCTTTTATCGAGGACCGGCCGCAGGACATTCGGGAATGGTCCGTTTCCGGTGCGCTTATCGTGGACTTGTTGATGGGGCTCCACCACCAGAGGGAAAAACATTTGCCGCCTTCCCTACTGCATTACACGATGTGACTCCGCCGGAAGATCGCTTTCATTGGAGTGTCTGTCCATGGGCACAATCGTCTGCAATGGACTGCATCGTTCGTGCGCAGGATTGCAACGTTTAATGATTATGGGATATCTCTCCGTAAATTCGTGTCTTCTTTGGTGCATTGAAGCTCCATTATTAGTCTTGACGTTCGATGTCGTTGAGAGTGGCAGATTCGAAGCTTCCCTACAAATTGACGGAACTGTAGGCGATGGTATCGGTCGTTACCTCTCGCTTCGAGTCTCGACAGCTTCTGTCACGCGCAATTCTTCTGATAGACGCCGCATGCACTCCCGTCACCTATATATGCCGCAGGCAGTATCGGTAAAGAAATGATACGAGAGAAAAGTTCCGTTCAAAGGCATCAAACGTCGCGTTATGCAATGTTCAAGAAAGGACGTGCGAGACACTGGCAGCCAGATGATGACATTTAGGTTCGTTTTTGGAATTTCTTGCGTTGGCCCTTAATGCCCTCTACCACGATACCAAAAGTACGTCGCCACGCGCCGTGCCCCGACTCAGGGCTTTTCACATTATGGAGTTCACATTGGAGTTCCACAGGGCTGGCCTGCATCTATGACATTCCCTCACTTAGCGTGTACATCCTTATAGTTAGCGCCAATAGTTATTGCAGCAAATTACCCATCATATCACACGTACTGCACGTCCGACAGGATAATAAGATCGTCACATCCCACACTCTAAGAAAAAAAAAAAAGTAATCTGGGGAGTAATTACAGCTTTTAGCCCTCTATATTGTCCCCCCCCCCCAGTTACTCCCCTGACCCGGAGATTTACTCCCCAGCACTGCAAATGGTCTCCTGAATGTAACAGTCTGCGTAAATATGTGCTCTTTGTGAATTTGATGGAATAAGGCTACATAACTTAGCTAACTTACAATTTTCCATCCACACAGAGGAAAAAGTAGTTAGGGGTTCTTTCTTGCGAAATTGTACCCTATATACGTGTCTCAAGGTTTTATATCATTCGACATATCACGGTTTAATTGAAAGTATTTTCATTCATGCGCACGAATTACGTACCTAGACCTGTTAGAACAGAAGCTTGAAGTGCAGTCCCCACTCTGTGACATTCATTTACTCCCGTGCATTTCCTCCTTAAAGGGACTAATTCTTGTGGCAATGCATTTAGTCCCCCAAAGGACTAACATTACTCTTTTTTTTTTCTCTAGTGTGCACTCGCCATAACGACGTCTGGGTGTCTTCACGGTTCCTATACACTCTATGAGGGAAAAAAAGAGTAACTGTAGTCCCTTTGGAGACTACAAGCATCGCCACACCGATTAGTCGCTTTAGAGACTATAAATGCATTGAAGTAAGTATGCGAAATTCAAGGGCTATTCGCTGTGCGCTGGGCAGTAAACTTCGGGGCCAGGGGACTAAAACGGGGAGTCACTGCGACCTATATAGTCGTGTTCAACTTAAGAAGGAAAAAAAATCTAGTCCGTCTTGCTCTCAAAATATTACTGCGCCGCAGATAGGATGGCTGCAGGACACAGAGAGGTCACGCTCCATCCTGCGCGCGATAATGCAATCCATCATACTCACTCTGCTTCCGTACTGGCTGTTAGGACTGGCCGCACGACACTACGCTGCGGCAGCAAGTGCGCTTCCCTACTCGGCGTGACGCATGGTGGCGCTGCAGTATTTCTCGTGACACGCTATTGCGGCTCCTTATCCCGAACGGCGTATGTATATAGTTGACAGACTAGATTTCTTTTCCTTCTTAAGTTGAACACGACTATAGGGGACTAATAAGCTACAATGAGGCTTGTGCACGTGACGTCACGCGCAGCCCTTGCACGCCGTGGAGCCACGTGATGTGGGAAAACATGGGGATGCGTCACAGGCGTCTTACTGCGGGCCGAATGAGGCAGCAGCAAGTGTTTTTGCAATTTTCTCTCGTAATTGCATGCATACCGCAACAACTCATGGCATGCCCTCCTACTGTAACTCCGGTATCGTAATATGTCTTCCAATGTCACGTGACCAAACATGACGTCACTGCACAAGCCTCATTGTCCAATACTCCTTTTTTTTTCTTCCTCTTCTTCTTCTTCTTCTTATAGACGACCCTGTGTTTACGGTAACAATTACGATACCATACCTCAGTGCATGTGGGTGTAGAAAGAAGACACTTATGAATGCTTTTTACGCGTTTATCGCAGTGGACGCTTTAAGACTCGTTTCTGACGTACCGCACCACAAGGAACGCAGACAATGGACGACTGGAACCGGCAACATTACCGTAACCCTGCACAACCTCACACATTGTCCAATATGCATGCGTCTCTTAAACGGGCTCTCACTGGCAACACTGGAAAGGAGAAAAAACTTGCAGCGTACCTTGTATTTGAGGCACGTCCATATTTATCGCCTCGTTTAAAACAACGGGAGACATTAGAATGCAAAGCCAAATGCGCACGTTTCGAAAGGACAACGTTATCAACGTCATCATCGCAGTCAATGTCTGCAACCATAGAAACGTGTTTGCCGACCAGCAATAATCCCCAGCACGTGCTCTTTTTTTTTTCTTTTTTTTTTTTCGTAACGAGTTCATTGTGTTGTACAGGAATGGGCAGTTATGATGGAGGATCCAAGCAGGGCCTCCACCTAATTGAGGCGTGCCACTCGCTCTGATAAATTCCGCACGAAAGAAATTAATGTACTCCTCGCGGGGCTTTCATTTCGGTACGGCTATCTTTCAAAGAGGAGCGCGATCGAAGAGTGACTCGGCAAGTTGGACTCAGCAGCAACGAGACAGAGGCAAAATTTCTCCCGTTGAACAAAGAAACGTGCTCGTCACCAAAAAAAAAAGAAGGATTTGGCTTAGGGTGCCACAAATCACTAAAGGAATGATAGTTATTTTATTTCGTTGATTAATCAACCTCACTCCAAGAACAAGTGCGCAAAATTTAATGACGTCTGTGAACATTATGCTCTTCCACGAATTTTCGGTAAAAAACAAAAAAACACTTCATAGTTTCAGATTCTCCAAGAGTAGATGACGTCACCGGAAACTGTTTTCTTGAAATACCGCACTCCGCCCCACGTATGAAGACAACCATCATGATGAGGAGACGGAAATCAACCTTCGAGGAGCAATGTTGCCAGAGGGCGTGGCAGATTACGTACGCTGTGACGTCACACTTCTCAAAACAAGAAATTAATTTTATGATACGGGCAGTAGTTGTGGTGCCGTTATTCCCGAGCTGTCTGCCTGCCTGGTATGCTGCTAGGGTTGCCACCAGGCCGGTATTATACCGGCACGGCCGGTTATTTGCTCGCTCTGCCGGTTGCCGGTAGGAAGGTGATACCGGCAGCCTTTTGCCGGTATTTGTGGCTCAAGACCTTTCATATGGGCTTTTGCGGGGTTTTCCCTTCAACATTCCACTACAGCTTGAAAAAATCTGGAGCATAGACCCAACTCCGCAGTCACCAGTTCTTTCCTTAGTTATTCATTATTATTATTATTACACAGGAACATATGTTTCCTCGTATTATCTTGAGCTCTCTCTCGTTCTCTGTGTGTGCTCTTCCACCCCTCATCCACTTCCCTTTCCCGCGAGCCTTTCCTCTATACCACATCCTCTCCCTCAGCCGGTATTTTTCACTACGAAAGGTGGCAACCCTATTGCTGCCCGGAGGGGAAATATCGCGTCCTGGGCCGACTTCATGAGGAACACTGCCTTAGAGAGCGTCTGAGGAAAACCCAGGAAAAAGATCCATACAACACACAGCCGGTTCACGAGATTCGAGAGACGCAGCGACATCGCACAACCCACGATGAAGACGACAGCAGGCTACCGGTGCAAAGCCCCTGTCGGCAAATTCACTCAGAGTTGACCCCCATGGATATCGCTCACCACCACATCATACAGAATGATGTGACGTTGAAGCTGATGTTGAATGATGGCCTATATGATGTTGAATGAGGGCTTATGACGTGGAGAGATGAGATGATGTTGAATGACGGGCTATGATGCTGATGGGCTGTGACGCTGGTGTGACGTGCTGTGAGTAAGACGATGGCATCGAATGAATTCTAGCAAAGTGCCGACCAATGGCCAAGAGTTCCCAACACTTCAGTTGAAACGAAAGTACATCGTGTATATTTCCCTGCAGAGTCATGTTTAGGGGTGCTGCTGGAGATGGCGTGCGGAGGTGGTTTCTCAGTATAATATCTTCTCTCCCAGTAACCGCTAAATGATGATGATGATGACGAAGAGAATTAAAGAAAATGGTCGGACTAAGTCGGACTTGCTACCCAAGTACACCTACGTCCTTAAAGCAAAAAAAATAAAAATAAACAATAAAAATAAAAAAAATGAAACGGCAGTAAGAGAAGGAGGCCCCCGTCAGTGAAAGAATGAGATACGGCCCCTTGACGCAGTTAACACATTGGTAATGAGGAAACGTTTTAGCGTCTACACGCTACACTTGCATTGGCTGACCACCGTGTGCAGTTATATTCCTCATTATAGCGGGTCTGGGAAGCTTCGATGGCCGTTCCATTATACATGCTGGTTGAGTAGCTGTTAGCTTCCCTGGGGCAAACCGGTCTCAATGGAACTGTGTAGTTATACGTGTACGGAAGAGTATTATATACGTTTTCTGCGGGGTTACAGGACGCAGACTGTTTTTGTTGGGTGAGCAGGGGGTTCTTGCGACAGTGGTCCTGCCGCCACGTTGCTCTTCACAACGGACGTGTACGACTAACGGGGCTCATCTATACATGGAGCAGACTTGTACGTATTTGGGGTATTGTATTTAAAATACCGTATTTTAAATACCATTTGGGACATCATGTCATCTTTTTGGGACTTGTGTTTAGATGACTCCTATCACACAGGGACGGCTTGCATATTATGCGTGTTTTAGGTGATTCATGTCACATGGCGGCGACTCGCCGCATTGACCAGTGACTGGTGACTTTTTGCGTTCAATGATAAATAGTATCTTAATTGTATTTCAAATACTTTTTGAAGTATTTCGTACTCTATCTTAATTACTTTAATTTTCATGTATTTATACTCTATCTTAATTACATTCTAAGGTCAGTATTTATTATCTTATCTTAAATACATTTTTGAGTATCTTGTACATGTCTGATCATAGAGTACTTCTCTTAGTTAGGCAACCACAAGTTAATGCACTTATAGTACGTACCTTGCATTTTTTTTTTGTGTGTGTACTGGAACTGGAGAAGGTAAATGACATCGTTTTGTTTTTAAAGGACGGCGACCGTGTGGCACACTAGTCTGAGCTTTTCAGCAGTCAGTGTTTGTGATATTTTGAACATTTCGTAGACAAGTGAAATAAATATTCTATTCAAAAGGACGCAAATAAGGCTACAAGATCATCGAGTCCTCACAAATAAAGGGTCCACGTTAATGACTCTATTGGTATGGATGATAATCCAACAAGAATGGTCGGGTGTCTTTTGGTGAACGCCAGATTGGCGTCTCAGCCATGGTATCCAGATCCCCCGATCCGGTGGACAACTTTTCATTTAGCTTGGTATAGTAAGATCACTTGATTATCCAAACATGTCCGGCATCTTTCTCGGCGATGACACTTTCTTTTTTTTTTTTTTTTCCTGGTTCTTTTCTCTTTTGCAAACGTTTCCAACAGGGAAGGTCCCGGCCCCTCGTATCCCTACCTGGTTTTGTTCCCCCCGCTCGAGGGAGAGGGGGACGAAAACGAAGAGAAATGAGTCTGGGAAAAATCGTTGGGGACAAAGTTCACTCTTCAGATAGCGTTAATGTGCGGGCCTTTTGTGGCCCCGCCATTTGTCTCTGTCATGTTCCCAGAGCGGACAAACAATGGCAGCGAGAGTTAAACTCGCGAACAGGAAGTGATCTAAAAAGGGGGCTGAGCTGGCAGCGACATTAGTCCGGTAATTAATTAACTGTGAGCGGGCCCCCGCATTGTGCCTAAGAGACAGGGAAAAAAAAGAAAAGAAAACAGTACAGCAGCGCCACGTATTGGTCAAGGAGGAAGGAACAAAGCGCGCGCGCGCGCGCGAGACTCCCGCGCGCTCCGTGTCCGCGCAGCGCCTCCGCGCTTTGAAAAATCGCTCGCCCTCAACCGCAGTTTCTTTGCTCTTGGCGCGGTCATTTGTTTCGCCGCTAAACTGGAGAAACGGCCGCAAACGAGCAAATCGTTCTCCTTTGACGCGCCTTCTTCCTCGCCAGGAAGGGAACGTTAACTTTGCCAGAATTCCCCCCATTCCGCTTCTTGCGTCTCGAAAATGTTAGCCTTATACTACACGTGCGTGCGTGCGTGCGTGCACTAATGTATCGTGCCAGCGTTCTTTCATATTTGGAAGTGGCGGGGGATCCCGGAAGTGTGGAATTCCGAATTGATGGAACTAACTGCAGAGCCCGAACTGGCCATGTGAACGCGTCTCCTATAGCATTAAAGGGGCATTAAAGTGCAGAAATTTCTCCTGGCGGAAGGAAAGATATACCGTTACCTCGAGACCAACACAAAACGGAACGGGACCCGTGAGTTGCGTCGTTCCTGACAGACGAAAACCCTTTCCCTCTTATCTTCTTCTCAAGAAGGGCTGTAATGCGAAAGCGACATCTCATTGGCTCCTAATTTGCTCAATCATCGCGGGAGATTCTTTGAGGAGACCAATGACAGGCCACTCCACACTGCCGCGCTTCTTGAGAAGGAGAGAAGAGGCCCGTTCCTTTTGTGCTGGTTTGAAGGTGAAGGTTTCATTCCGATAGGAGAAATTCTTGGACTTTACTGTCCCTCTGTTGGGACAATTTCTCCAAATTTGTCAAAAAATAAAAGAAATGTAAAAGACAATAATTTGCATCCACGTGAACCTGCATTCCGATTTTACTTTAACGTGGGTTGCAGACGCGGAGAAAATCGGCGCTGCGAATATCGAAACTCATCAAGCTGGCGGACGTCTTCTGCAGTGAGGGAGCGCGGGAGAAGTCACGTGTTCACGCCCACCAATGGGAATGGCGGTAGCTCTCGCTCTTCTGATGCGCTCTGACGCGTCCGTATCTTCGAGGGCTTTATATCTCGCCAAGTACAGCGAGTAGAAAAACAACTCTTTCCTTCCTCGATATTCTGTCGTAAAGCACAACGCGTGCATGATATTTGAAGCACCGCGATGCAGCTGTGACTATGAACAGTAGACGGAAGGAGAGAGAGATAAATGGCGAATAGCATGCGTCCGTGGATCGACATCAATAAAGCGACTGTTCCGCCGACTTGCTGTGCCGTAATCTGAACGACGACTATTTAGATAAGATTAGATAAGACGAATGAGAAAAATAGGGAGTTGTTAACCCCAAGTGAGACGGGACTGGCCACTAAACACTTGTAATCTGGAAAAATATGCACTGACAACCTAAAACTCCAACATAAACGATAGAGGTCGACGAACGAACTTAATGAAATTCCAAAGACAGGAGGCCAGACTAAAGGACAAACAAATGAAGGGCTCGAAGCATATCGCAAACAAGAAGGACGGAGCTGTGAAAATGCAAATTTCCAAGCTTACGTTTACGGATACACTACATTCAAAGCGTCAACGAAAGGCGTACGCCCCACGGTGTCAAAGCATTAGATGCTCGAACAATGCCATTTTCATGTGCACATCCTCGGTCGAATTCTAAGGACGCTGTGTGTAAGGACTATGAGCACGGTGGTGGTGGTGAAAGTGCTCGCATGGGCAAGGTCTCTGAGCATGACTTCACCGCATTGCACGCAGCTAGCCAACCATCGTCCCGAATGACATCGTCCCTTCCTTGGTCTCTTGAAAGCGGGAAGCGTACGCCATTTTGTGACACTCGTGCAGTTATACTAATTGTCACAAAAAAAAGCGTACACACGGCTCTTTCCACAAACCAAATAGTACAAAAATCCAACACTGAAGCTTTCAACTTATTTACAATGACACAAGCTAAAAGAACATTCCCTGGACGTTGACTGGATTCTCCATCTCCTTTGTGCCCCAAATCAAATAGTGATAAATGCGCATTCTGTACAACGGTTGGCCTTCAGCGTGCTTTGTGGTGAAGTTCTGTCTTAAAGAAAGACTTCGCAAGTATTCGAAAAAAAAAAAAAAATTGGTGAGCACCGTACTGAACACGAATCACCCCCTCGATACCGAATTCAACATTCGCACTCATTTTGAGCGAGCAATAAATTCGTAAATGAGGACTATTGCAAACCGAAACCGAAATGCGAAGAGCAGAAAACAGAGCTCCATACTACGGCGGTACGCCCGGAGGAGGATACCGTGACGTCACCCAGCATTGTCGTCTGCTTCGCAACCTGCGTTCTCCCTTGCCGAATGCCGGATGATGTCAGCAGTGTGTCGCTTTCAGCGCCCTCTCGTTTCACAGAGGCGAAGCGCTCGCTTCGTAATAAATTCGTTCGAATAAAATCTGCGCAGTTTGGGACCGAGATATTTCGTACCCATGTTCCTGACATCCCAAAGGATATACCACAGCCTTTATGGTGCTTCTGTTGCGGAGTCCCACTTTAAGCAGTTCCAACACCACCATCTGTTATAAGTTCCGCAGTGTAGAGCACTGCGCACACGATAATTTCAGTCCGACGCTCACTCGAGACTGTTTTCCGCATTGCTTTCGCACGTACCCATCGACGTCCAGCGTGAGCTCCCGGCACGTCCGCGAAGGTAAATCCTTCGAATGTGCTGTCGGACGATTGTCCTTCCTCCATGCTGAAAGTCGTTCGGAGTGGATGTATGGAAACGGCTGCTGACACAAGATGAATGGGAGGGTTGTTCCATGGGGCTCGTAAGCCGGCGATATCGTTCGCGATAAGAGAGGCGATATCAGCGGGGAACAGGCGAGAGTGCCGTCATCCATCACGCCCGGGGTTATCGTCGCCCCGAACGGCATCAATCATCGGGCCTCCGTTTCTTCGATCGCATTTTTCATTGGGGCGCACGCGCGCGCTCGTTTTTCAACCCGCGGCCAAAGATTAATCGAGGAAACGCCGAGCGCACAACATGCCCGTTGTCAACCAATTTATTTCCCAATGCAAATTGCTTCGGGGAGCTCCCGGTTAACGCATCTGTTATACCCGCCATGTCCGTTTTCCACTGAGAGCGCTACTCGGAACAGAGCATTGATGCTTTCATGCGACTCTGCTATATACGGACTGGCGTATAGTGAGACATCGATGAGCGTTTCACGAATCGGACAACTGCGATTTTCTTGCACCCTTTCGGGTGTGATGGCTTGTCCTGTATGTTATACACCTTTTGTGTGGTATAACGTTCTTCTAAATGGTGTATTCTACCGGAAGACTATGATTTTAAAGAGCATATTCTACACTGTTAAAAAAAGGGTGTACTTTAACTCCTTTCCTTGCCACATATATAACACCCCTTTTGGAGAGTACAATTACGCTCAAAAGGGTGTCTCCTCACTCCCTCAATGGAGTAGCATAACACCTTTCTCCCTACTGGAGAGTAATATTACTCCCCGGCAGGGAGAAGGTGTTATGCTACTCCTTTGAGGGAGTGAGGAGACACCCTTTTGTACTTTAACTCATTTCCTTGCCACATGTATAACACCCTTTTGAGCGTAATTGTACTCTCCAAAAGGGTGTTATACATGTGGCAAGGAAAGGAGTTAAAGTACACACTTTTTTTTAACAGTGTACATGCACGAAATCCAACAGTGAAGGTACCATTATAAATTGCATATTCTGCAGAAAACACCATTCCAGGGTATGTGTTTCATTTAAAACACTGTTTCGGATAAGCTCTTTGTAAACGCCATCTTAGACATGCCGTCTTCCGCGAGGGACGTTAAATACGCGGTGCGTGTGGTGAGCTTTCATCGCACGTTAAAGAACCCCGAAGCAGGCAAAAGGAATTCATAGACCGACCGCTGTGGCGTCGCTCATGATCCCAGTTGTCTCGCGACGTAAACCTCCAATTGCTATTAATAAAAGTAAACGCCTGTTTATCAACACTGTTAATAACACCTAATCAGTTGCGCCTGCGCAATAAAACAGGACAAACTGCGCAATATATACAAAAACACTTCCGTTACACGCAGAAAGGTGTATAGTGCGGACGCCTCTATTTTCTTCTTAGCTTTCTTGAATATTTTCATTCAGAAATAAAGCGCAGCTGAATTGTATCTGGAAATTGTCACCGGGTAGGCGTACGATGTTTACGATGATGATTTGTTCTGCATTGCCACGTGTTCTCTAACAACTACACACCATGTGGCACTCGCGGTTTCGAGGACGTGCCGACCGACAAATTCTAGAAAGGCAGATTTCTTTCGCGTTACGCAACTGAAATTTGCAACTTTGATAAACTGCTTCCTGGACGAGATAGCTCGTTCCGGTTGCTTCACGCTGCTGCGAACGCAAGCGGTGAACGTGCCGTCCTGTTCTGGAACGCGAAATGACCATCGCTGAAGCTGACTGCGAGGTACAGGATGAGATACCGAACCTTTAGTAGTCCTAACTCAACCTTACCAGACTTACGATTACCATACCTGTGACGCTAAGTGCGGCAAAAGTCTTTGAAGGTACCGTAAACCCAGCAGAACAAGTTATACATGTGGCAGGGAGCGCTAAATACTTTTAATCTGCTAGTAAAATTGCGGTAACTCGCGGTAAAACTAAAGTCCCTGGAGCGAGGTCATCCAGGGACTTTATTATGTATTAGTTAGTGGCGCCCTCTTGATACCGGTGTTGCTTTGTAGTGTTACTATCATTCCTGTGTGACGGGTTTAAAAGGGCTGTTCTGCGGATGTGTCAGGCATTAAAAGAGTAGATGCACAGCATGCGTCCTGTCTATGTCTGTCTCCACGAAACATAACATTGGGAAAGGTTAGAGGTGGTGGCAGAAAGGATGACACCTGTGATCCAGAAAGTTTAGTAGTGCACGTTGTTCTCAGTGCATAAATACAGCGCTACCTTCTGTTGTTTTCTCAATAATCGTTGTTCCGGTTGCCTGACTCCAACTAACTGTTGGTTTGCGTGAGCTTGCGCCAGTGCTGGCCACCAGTGGCAACCGATCAAGCTCCGTGGAGCGGTGTATATATCTCAGACACCCGTCCCCTAGCACAAAAAGAAAGAGATGACCTGAAACGTTACCTCTCCGGGGAGTAAAAATAGTGCGAGTCCTTCCGATGACGTGCACCTCGAGGGCTGTCGATCCATATTATACGTTTTTGCTCCGTGGAAAGTCTCCATCCGTTTTGAACGCTATGTGTTTGTAAACTGCCCACCACATATAAAGGAACCGCCGAAAGTAACCCGGCAGCAGGTATACCCAACACCGCCGTCGTGACCGCGTCGAACGGTGGGCATCGGCTTTCGCAGCCCCGTCGTCCCCGAGGAGTGCGAGTCATCGCTGAGCGGGCGTTTTTCGAGCCCGGCTTCTCGCGACATCCAATATTGCGTCTGTCACGTAAAAGACCGCTCGCATGAGTGTCAAATGTCGCAACGTGATGGGCATGGATTCCGTCCTCCTTGTTTACGACGAGAGAGAAAGAGAGAAAAAAAGAAGCGTTCACACATAGGACGCAATCTCGTTGGATGATGAATGCGCGCATTGGCCGTTGGGGTTATTATTCGCGCGAGGATTGATCGTGCGATGGTGCAAGGTTGGGGATGATTTAATTACAGCACGAATTTGTTGGCCACTGCTGTTTATTCATTAGGCAGGCGAAGCGCAGTCCATTTTTCAATCTGACAGTTGGCCGACCGCCCATCGGCGACCCTTTAAAGAAGACATCTCCGCGTTATTACGCCTAACTAATGATCCCGGCTCCAGGGTCAAATGCCTGCAGTTATTATGAATGCCATTACTGGCCGACCCATTATTCATTACGTGAGGCAGTCCCCGAGCGAGGCATGTACCGGCGCAAGCAGAGAAATGATCCATCCGGGGGTGCGATGGTGACAAAGACAGAGGAGCGCTGTCGAAAAGGAGGCAGCTCCGTGTTATTTACAACGCTCCCCTCGACGCAAGAAAGACGGCGTTCCCGGCAAGTGACGGCCGAGCACAATGGGTCGCTGATAGATGGCGCTATTTGTAGCTTCGCTCGGCCCATTTTTCATAATGAAGAGTGCCAACAGATTGGCGTCTTTTGTGCATCCCAGACTGTCCGATGAAGAACGATCGCGCTTTTGTTCGCTTACAACTTTGGACACAATCGCAAAAAAAGCGCTGCGGTGACGAATTCCGCCCCGCATGTGCAGGTCGACCACCGGCAGAGGCTCTGCCGGTACCCCTTTCTTCGTCACGTTATTTATGACGCGAGGTTTTACTCTGGATCCGTTTGTGTAAAAGACGACGACGATCCGAGAAAGAGGCCCTTTCTTGGTTCACTGGTGAAAAACACTGATGGAGCGTCGGTGACAGTTCTGCAGCAGCTGACCACAGCTGACACTAAGAGGGATCAGGCAATATTGGAAACGATATATATAGCTCTCGTCTTTAAATGTATTGTAAAGAAATAGAGCTGCAATCTGTAAAACATTGAACTATTCGATAGGCTGATGCCTCAGTAGTCTTACGTCACAATTTTCGTCAAAATTGCGCTCATGTTTTTTTTTTTTTAATCAAAATTGAAAATTACGGGCAACACTGTGTTGAAGTAGCCACGAATTGAGCATTGCTCGTCAAGTTCGGCGGCTAAACAACATTGCGTGCGCATAACACTGTGTCTAAAAACAAAAGCAGTCACCTACGTGTTGGCTACGTAGCCGTCAGGAGCACCAAGCCTGTCGGGAACATAGATCACTGTTGCTTTACAAAAATAGGGATTATTTTCCCATTTTTGTTTTCCCATTTCTGCGGGCCAGGTGGCGCGAGCGAGCAGCAACGTCTAAAGTCCCTGGATGACCTCGCTCTTTGAGAAGTAGCGACAGGCAAGACTAAGAGCATAATCCAGGGACTTTAATACATAACACCCGACAATTACGACTTCGGACCATTACCAGTTCACCAAACTTCCGGGGGCAATGGGGTACGCATCGCCTGTGTCGATCAAACATCCCAATCATCATCATCATCATTTTAAAATAAAATCGTTCGTCGGCGTATTTAGGGTCGTGATATTTGACACAAAGCATGTCCCGTTTAGACTACTTTTTAACTTGGTGCTTCGCCAGAATGAGCGCATAACTAAAGTGACCGGTAAGAACACTAGTAAACGGAAGAGAAAAAAAAATAAAAAAGAGAACGCAGGAAGGACGCGCGTACCTCACTGCTCTTTATGAACCCGAAATAGACCCCCAGTGAAGAGATACAAAAATACACAGTGCACAGGACCCCTTTGTGCAGAATGATGTATATTGTTCCAGTGCCGTTATGTTGAGGTGGTTTTCTTTTTAACGTATTTCGGAGAACTGATGAAACCGTTTCTAGTAAACGGTGCATAACGAAACAAGCAGAACCACGACGTTTTTAAGCTCACGCTTCCGGCTACATCTTGCATGTTTGGACTCGTGTGTAACGTTATCTATTGAACACTACATCTCCCAGAACAATAGCAACAATAAATAAATGAATATAGTGATGACGACATGGGATGCGGGGACACCTCTCACGTTGTATTGCAAAATATCGTCCGGCTACAGTGCAACAAGTATCCGGCCACACTGTTGCTCCACGACATCTGCTACGTTCGAAGTCACAACGAGATCACAACGCACGGGTAGGCTGTACAAAATATGCAGCTATGTTACCAAGGTCTCACCTCGTCGCGTGGATCGCCAGCTGTATCGTTCCCGATCACTGACAAAGAGTGGTATACTGGCAACGTTCTCTATGCACAGGCTACAATGTACCATGATGCCCACGACTTGCCGGATGCATAAAATATGCAGACGAGCTGCTGGTGTGCTGGGCTCGCATCAGCGGTATATCGTTCCAGACCACTGGCAACAATCTCCACGCCGCTTACGACTCTTCAACGTACTACGCTGTCGGGTAAGCTGCACGAAATATTAGTAAGTCCTGTCGAGTGCTCAACGTCTACCTGGGATCGCACGTGCTCTATCGTTTAAGAGCATTGGCAAGCATGTTTATAGGCTTCATTCTCAGCCCCACAAGGCGTCGGTGGGCTGCATAAAGCAAACCGAAGTGTTGTCGAGTGCTCAACGTCTATGTCAGATCGCACGAGATATATCGCACCAAGACATTGACAGACACGGTAATAGGCTTCATTCTCAGATTCCAGATACTATATAGCCCAACAAGGCAGGGGCGGGCTGCACAAAAGATAGGGAGAAGTGCTGCGGGGGGTCCGCGCCCAGCACTGCTCGAACGAGCTCTATCGTTCTCGAGCATAGACTCAGGTGGTTACGGGCTTCATTCTCAGATTCCAGATACCGTGGAGCCCCACCTGCACAAAATATACAGAAGTGCTGTTGAGCGGTCAGGGGTTCCGCTATGGGCTTGGTCCCTGGCCCAATCCAGCCCAGCAACGATCTGCGCTCAAAGCTCTTTTGACATTTCTGGACAGCATCGAACTTCGTTCGTTATTGTGAAGGGGCTCGTTATTTTATTCCCCACATCCCCACCAGCAATGGGGTAGAGTATCGCCTCCGGCGATGAACCCCCCCACTCTCCAAAGTCAAAATAAAGTTGTTGTTGTTGTTACCTTTAGATTCTATATACTGTTTGGCCCCGCAAGGCATGGGAGGGCTGCACAAAATATGCCGAAGTGCTGCCGAGTGCACAGTGTCTAGCTTGGCTCGCACGAGTTGTCGCTCTTCGGCATTGTCAAATATTGTAATAGCCTTCATTCTCACATTCCAGATACCATGCAGGCCCTCAAGACAGGGGTGGACTACACAAAATATGCACAAGAGCTGCCAGGGGTTCCGCGGCCAGCACTGCTCGCACGAGCTCTATCGTTCTCGAGCAAGGACTCAGATTGTTATGGGCTTCGTTCTCAGATTCCAGATACCATGCAGCCCCACAAGGCATGGGAGGGCTGCACAAAATATACAGAAGTGCTGTTGAGTGCTTAGGGTCTAGCTCGGCTCGCACGAGCTGTATCGTTCTTGGGCACTGTCAGATATTGTAATGGGCTTCGTTCTCAGATTCCGGATACGTGCAACCCCACAAGACAGGGGCGGGCTGCACAAAATATGAAGAAGAGCTGCCGGGGGCTTCGCGTCGAGCACTGCTCGCATGAGCTCTATCGTTCCCGAGCATTGACTGGGGTTTCAATCTCAGATTCCAAATACCGTTCAGCCTTACAAGACATGTGAAAGCTGCACAAAATATGCAGAAGTGCTGCCGAGGGCTCAGTGTCTAGCTATGTTCGCACGAGCTCTACCGTTCCCGAGCCTCAACTGAGATGGTTATGGGCTTCACTCTCAGATTCCAGATACTGTTTGGCCCCGCAAGGCAGGGGCAGGCTGCACAAAATATGCAGGAGCGCTGGGGGGAGGGTGTTCGCGTTCACTGCTCGAACGAGCTCTATCGTTCCCGAGCATTGACTGGGGCTTCAATATCAGATTGCAGATGCCGTTCAGATGGGAGAGCTGTACAAAATATGCAGAAATAGTGCCGAGCGCTCAGCGTCTATAGCTCTGCTTGCACGAGCTTCATCATTTCCCAGCATTGACTGTGATAGTCATGGACTTCATTTTCAGATTCTATGTACCATACAGCTCCACAAGGCATAGGAGAGCTGCCCAAAATATGCAGAAGTGCTTACGAGTGCACAGCGTCTAGTTCTGCTCGCACGAGCTTCATCATTCCCAGCATTGACTGAGATAGTCATGGCTTCATTCTCAGATTCTAGGTACCATACAGCTCCACAAGGCATAGGAGAGCTGCCCAAAATATGCAGAAGTGCTTCCGAGTGCTCAGCGTCTAGTTCTGCTCGCACGAGCTGCACCGTTCTAGATAATTTATAGAGACGGCTGTAGGTTCCATACTCAGATTCCAGACTTCACAAGCCCCACAAGGTACGAGAGGACTGCACAAGATATGCAGAATTGCTGCCGAGTGTTCAGTGTCTACCTCTGCTCGCACGAGCTATATATCGTACCCGATCGAGTATTGACTGCGATGGTTATGGGCTTCATTCTCAGATTCCAGATATCGTACAGACCCATAACGTATGGGAGGGATGTACAAAATATGCAGAAGTGCTACCCAATAATAAGCGTCTAGCTCTCCTCGCACGAGATCTATCGTTCCCGAGCATTGACTGGTGGTTATGGGCTCCAGTCTCAGATTTCACACGGCATGGGATTACTGCACAAAATATGCAGTCGGGCTTTCGAATGCTCACCATGTCGCTCGATCCGCACGAGCTGCACAGTTTCAGAGTACTGACAGGAACGATTTAGTGTCCATTATCCGACTCACGGGCAGGTTGCACAAAATATGCAGAAGGATTGTCGAGCAGTGCAATATGCCCTGGTTGTGTCGCCCTAGAGCACTGATAGAGGTTGGTGTTCGCCCATTGCGTCGTACTGCATTGCACCGCGGGTGAACTAACGGATGAACCGCACACAAAATGTCCGGAGACTTGTCACCTATTAAAGTTGCTGCTCTCTACTCTCACATAATCTCGCCATCAGCGATTCTCTTACGAGCTAAGTGCCCCTGACCTAATTCAATCCACTGCCGAGTCACTGCAGCAACAGTCATGTTGTAGAAAGTTTCTGGAACAGTTGGCTATGTCGCGTAACACAAGTTCTTAATCGGTGACAGTGTTCAATAATCAGGCATATACACTCTCAGAAAAGAAATTCACAGCATAATTAACACGCTGAAGGACAGCCATTGCACAGAATAATACCGTTACCACTCCTAAATTTGTCCCCCGATTCGCCGAAAAAGATTCAAAACTCTGTTACGTCATTCACGATTCCCTCCTCGAGAAAAAAGCGTCCAAGTGAGCCTTCTTCCGGGGCTGATCGTATACTTGCATGTTGAACGCGCGCACATTCGACTGTCACGAAAAGAAGATGACGCGTATAAGATGATGATGTACAGAAGGGCCGCACGAGATGGGCGCATCAATCACGGCGCAGAATAACAGGGAGTACCTGGCAATTATTCGGCTCACCGTGGTCCGGCACGCAACGCCGGTGCGGTGATTTATGCGGCCCTTCTTAATTGCGGCCGGCAGAAGATGCTTAATGATAGCGGCAATTGACGCTGACTTATCATAGAAAGAGACTCTCTGCGCGTTACGGGCGTGTCATTCTCATAAATAATAGCCGCACCAGTCATTAATCTTTTCCGCGCCATCTTAGAAGAGCGGTTGTCCAGGGACAAACGGATACTATGTAATCTCGCACTCCTTTCATTCTCGGTATAAGGATTTGGGCCATCGTACGCAGACATCTAAAGACTGATTTCCGACGTTCTTTTGCGAAGAGTTGTTCTAAATCCTCATAGCTCCACATTTACGTTAACTAGATCATAGGTAGGCGAGGTATCGCAAGAGGAACCTCAGCAAAGCCGCACTCGCCAGGAAATTGATGTCAATAGAAAGAAGAAAAGCACCAGTATAAAAGTTACTGACACTTTTGAGTGCCTCTGCGAGATTTTATCAGATTACTAATGAGGGAATATGGATTCTATGCTTAAATATTTATTGCAACATTTCAGATCATTCATATTAAAAGAGAACCTAACCCATTATGTTTATATTCCGGTGACTTCCCAAGCAGCACAACATCTGGGCCCAATATCGGCTGAACACCGGCAATACTGGCCCAATATTAATCCAACCCTGGATCAGTATCGCCGATATAGATCCAATATTGAGCTAATATATTTTGCTGCTTGGGAATTCATAGGTATAGGACTCGAGCGCTAAGGACCACAGACGCAACCGATAAGCCCAGTCTGGAGCCATCTGGAGCGGATAGTCTGTGAGCCACGCGTGATATTGATATTAGATTTCTATTCCACTAGCTTGATTGCTTAGCAGAATCCGAAGTTGCTAACGATGACGTCACGAAAGTGAAAGTGCTGGCCATAAAATCCAATTATGAATAACTGGTATCGAATTCAACTGAAATATGGACAGTCCACAGAGAGAAAGCACTGTACTTGCGCTCCTTGCTCACAGCGCGCCAGTAACGCCACCTAGATGGCTCCCCTCATTCCTTCGCCACGTGGACATATTGAGCCGTGACGTCTTTGATTCAGCCAATCACCGCAAGCCATTTGAAACACAGTTTGGCTATTGCTACCAGTGCCTGCCCATGAGGCTCATGGCGGCTCGTTTCCATAACTACGGATGCTGAATCCACGTCATGATTGGCGGACTCTCAAGTCAGGTTTTGTTTACTCCAGGTGGCGTGAGTCGTGACGTTGCCCACATACGTGAGGCCGACAACGGCAAGCCCTATCACCACCACCACCACCACCAGGTGGCGTTACCAGCTCCCGTGGCCTGATGGTACAGTGTAGGTCACTGTACTGGTGGCTTATGATCATGGCATTCCACATCAAGACTGGAAGGTGGCCTGGGTTCGAATCTGGGGGCCGGCTGTGCTGTCTGGGTGTCTTCCCTGGGACATCCTCAGACGCTTTAAGACAAATGTCGGGACAATTCCCTGTAACGTCGGTCTAGCACGCACGATCACCCACTGCGATAGTCCTGCCGTTGCACGCCTGAGCGTGGTCGACTATGGCAAGCAGTTCTACCACCACCACCAGGAGGCGTTTGTACAGGGTAGCTTTCCCATTGTCTGGTCGCGTGTTCTTTGGCGCTGTCCAATCCTATTAAAGGTATACGGTAGCATCCGGGAACCCCATCTATGAAACCGAAAGCACTGTGCTCGGCTGCTCGGCATCGGCCAACACCAAACCTCCAGCTGGAGCGGCGTGACGTCACTCTATAAGCGAAGGAGTGAGAGGGCGGCGTGCAGAGGAGGAAATGCGCCGTCCAGACGCCCATGAAACTCTATGAGACGCCCCTCCTTCCACTCCTTTCCTCAAAGGCGTGCCATCATGGGTCGGTTACAGAATGACGTTTTCTCGTTTTTCCAGAGAGAGAATTCAAGCATATCCTCACTTTCCGTCGTCTCCTCTTGTCATGTATTCCGTCGAATAACAGTGAAACTAGACCAGTATTTCGTGTGGGATTTTCGATACCGTGGTGAGTGGTCCGCGAGGAATAGACCTCTCCCTGTTTGTAAACAAATGACGTCATAGTGTTCCACAGCGCCACCAATCTTGTAGACTTGAACTACGCTCGAACTATATAGGGGGCGAACATGGTCGCGCACGAAAGCCACGGTCTTGAGGGGATTACGATGGTCCCTGAAAAGGACGCGACTTCCAGTCCTACTTTTCTTTCAATACGAGGCAGCAAATAAGTGCCCATTCGTGGAACCCAGCCCTCCCCTTCCGATCTGTTTCGGTTTCAGTCTGTCTACCAACGTCATGATGACGTTTCTCGGGTAGAGGAGGTCTATTAAGTGACACAATAGTTTCGAAATCGACCGGAACGAATGCAACCGTCCCTTTAATGACGAAGAACGAATCTTCTTATCCAAGAACTCTTCTCGTCTCTGTCACGTTTCTTTTCCCATTCTTCGCCCGTCCGCTGCTGACGCGGCCCCATGCAGGAATCGAGAGGCGAAGTATCAGGTTCACAGGCTACTGACCGTGCGTTAATCCACACCTGGCGAGAGAGACATAAATCTCGATCGCCTTCCTCTCTGGAGACAGATTGAAAACGGGAGCCGGGAGAAAAGACAAGCATTTGCACTTTTCACCGTCGCGCACCCTCTTGAGGAGCGACCCTGATGATGGCACCGAAACAAATGACGCCCGCGGGAGGGCCATAATAGCCATTGGCTGCTTATTTTAACACGATGCGCCACGGTTGCCAGGATAACACGCAATCAAAAAGGAAACTGGAAATGTGAGGACGACGCTTCAAGTGTGTATATCGCTCATCTTGCGCGGGACCGTAATCCGTCAATGTCAGTTAAAATTACAGCCGGGTAGCAGCTGTAATGAAGATGGATGGCGTCCCGATGGCTTTTCGCCACGGACAACGACCGTTTAAAGTTGGCCGGAAACTTTTCCAAGGAACCGCACTCGGAATTTTTTCCTTTCTTTCTTCTTCTTGGTGGAAAGAAAAAGAAATTGGAACACACGCGCGTTTCGAAATCCGCAGTGCCGTCAATTAATAATACATTTTTTTTGCGGGAACAATAAATAAGTGACTCGCGAGAAGCGCGTCAAGCATATTTTATGGCGTCGTCGACGAAAGCGTCCGACATAAATCGTCCAAAGAATAGCCCGGATCGATGAATATTCATGAGCTCTTCCGCTCCCATGAATATTTTCGCTTGTATGTAGCAATTTCCGGCATATATATATATATATATCTGGCCGAAAGATTCGCCGTCTCGCTCTCGACAACAGCGCTCGGGCTTGAAAACTGCTCGTGCGAGACAGAGCTTCCAGCGCTCGGGAAGCTCTCTGGAAGCATGACGGCCACAGAAAGAGACCATTGGCCACAGCATCGTTTCGGGGACGGTCCATCACCACCACCATCACCATCACCACCACAAAATGCAGCCACGCGGCGATGATTAGATGATGCAGTGACACAGCTAGCCCTTTAGCATAGCAGACTGAAGACGCCGGCGGCACCTGGTGGGCTCGCCGCCCTGGTAATCGCTCCAGGAACCTTCCTATATGCAGCGTCTGCAATGAACAGCCCCTGAATGTTCCAGACTTTGTCTCGCTCGTGGGCAGTCAATGTCCACGATTTCTACACAATAAGCGTCCGCTTCCAGACACTTGGCGAGCAAGGTTCATAAGACGGCAGAAGACGAGGGTCGAGAGCTCTTACGGCAACACTATGCTGGGTAAGCCAAGCGTGACAACTTTTACGAGAGTTGGACGCGTCCTCTTAGGTTTAAATTACGACAATATCATCTCGGCAACAGACAGATTTGCAATGGCTGCTGCGCTACCTGCAAGTGTGCTGCCATCTAGCGGCAGGTGGATCGTCCGGAAGGCACGGGTGAACTTGTACCGGCGGTGTTCTCCGCTCCAAAACTTTTCCAAGCCTGACCACCGTGAGGCTTAGATTATGAAGTTGTTGAGAGGACGTTCCAATGGTATATACAAGGAGAACTGCCGGAGGCGACATGGGATGCACGTCTTCATTGGCGAGCAAGTGAAAAATAGCGGCCTTCATTATGTCGTTATCGGGAAGAAATCTCGCGCCGTCGCCAGGCGTGATTGATGATGTCCCTAATTAGGAGGATCATTACGATGGTTGTCTGCAGAGGACATATCGTTAGGTGCGGCCAGCGCACGACAACACCGTCGCACTGATCACGTGGTTCGCCTCCAGTATTAATAGGCGGGCGAGACAAAGGATAATTTTCCCGTCGGACCCAAAAGAGCGATGATGATCGAGTGGCGCTCTTGCACCCTATGCTAATCACCCGCCCCGAATCACGCCGCCATCTTGCGTGATCGATCGCCACGTAAGGTTTACCTCCGGGCCACTACAATGACCTTGGTTTCAGAACCAGCGTCCCTTGACTTTAGAAGCAGCAGCGTCTAATTATAATCGCTCTAATTGCGTTTTATGTGTAGGACGGCATATTTCCTTCCTCTCTCCGCGTAACTTTGTAATATCTTTCCGGTAATGACTCTCCGGGAAGTATATATATATATTTCTCCAAATCTCCCGGGGGTGATTTATTTGGAACAAGATGAATGAGGCGGCGACGAGCGCCTTTTTAGAAACGCACCAAAACAACAGCTATATAGTGCGGCTGGGGGATTAGTCGCTTTGTTTGCGCCACGAATCGCAAAGTTTGCAACATTCATCTTCCGAATGATGAAGGAGAAGAGCTCCATTACGGCAGGAAAAATCGCTCCCGCAAAGAGAGAGACGTGACAAATTGCGCTCTAGGGAGAACACTGCCACATTATGTAACAGGGGGGAGGCTTCACCAAGCACGCACATCCGTCACCCAACGGCTCTCTAATAAAAGCGGACGGCGGAACGTTCACTCTGATTTGGGGAAGCGATTGTTGTGCGTCTAATCAGAGACGGCGGTCAACGCCTCGACGATGCCCGCGTGTCAGCTTCGGTTTGTCGCTCTCTCTCTCGCTTTCGTTTGGAAGCGCGTCAGTCGATAGACACGTTCGAGATGACGAGAGTCTCCACAACGGCTCTGGAGCAGAGTGTTTTATGGCTGTCCGTAGATTATCTTCGTCCCACTCACGCGATCCATCTTTAAAGGGGCCCTGAAGGGGGGAAAATTTTTTCCTCGCAGATTGAAAGATGACGTTACCTTGGCAGCAATGCACAAAAGGAACGAGATTCGTCCGTTGTGTCGTTCGTGATTTGCCGTGAGGGAAACCGCAATGGACCTTTTTCACACTCGCGTCGTATCCTAGCGGTTGTCCAGCGAAACACGTTCGGCGCGCGCCGAATCCCAGCCGGCGCCATCTATTGAATATGTAGGGAACCATCTTCGGCGCCGTCAGGGCCACAGAGCATGCGCAGAGGCGTTGTGAGAAATGTCCATTTACGAACATCGTCGCGAGAAACCTTGAGAAAAGGAGGAGAGGGAAAGCCAAATTGCAGTTTCCCTCTGCTTAAATCCCGTTCCTTTATCCATGTGCTGTTGTAATCCACGTGCTGTTGCCAAGGCAACGGCTTCTTTTACTCAGTGAGGCGAAATTTTTCCAATTTAGTGCGGAGTTCATACCACGAGGCACACCGTGGGTCACAACAGGGGCGTATCCAGATCCTCACTTTGGGGGGACCCAGACCCTGACGGAGGAGAATTTAATGTTTTGCCCCCCCCCCCCCTGGATCCGCCACTGCTGCACAACCACCGTTACGGACAAGGATGTTTCGAAACTTGCTCCATGGCATCGGAGAAGACCGTAGAATCGCACTCAAGGAAGAATCATCATCGAGAACCATCATCCAATCAAGGAGGAGCGTGCTGGAACCACACGACGGCAGAGTCCGCACATCACTCGCATATAGCATGTTGACTATCACTGACTTTTAAGACAGAAATTATTCAGAAAAGAAGGGATAAAATTTTGGCCATTGCGGGCCATTTCAAAATATGGACTCCACATTGTTGAAAATTTTTTCGGAAACGTGTCTGCCTTCGGAAACGTGTGTATGAGACCGATACAGTAATGTTTCGCACCGCTTCACAGTCTATTTGGTAAAATTTCTCTTCCGAAAACAGCATAAATATCGACTAAACGAGTTTTAAAGCTTCGCACTGCCTCTGCAGCTAAGGAAGCTCCAGCGATAGTAGCATCATGATGACGTAAGCCAGGCAACACCAATGGGAGTGCAGCGCAGACGATTGCCTCCGAGCGCGTCTACTTCGCGTTCGCATTGCGATACTAGGTTAAAAAGTACTCTGTAGATACGCCGATTTTCGCTTATGAGTGTGAGTTGTTGCCTTCGGTGTTGCCTTCCTGGCTGTACGAACACGTCCTGCGCTAACTCAGAAAGGACATATTCCACAAGCCGATCACAGATCTTCGCGAATTGCAGGCTGTTGTACATTCGCTCGCCTCGCCATCCACGATTGGACTTGTCCGGGTGACGTTTTCTCCGATTTTTAGAGAGGGAATGAGACACGTGCAGTGACGTCACGTTTGGTCACGTGAGATGGGAAAACATATTGCCGCACCGGAGTCACAGTATAGGAGGGAATGCCGTGAGTTGCAATATTACACGAGAAAATTGTAAAAACACACGCTGCTGCCCCCATTTAGCCCGCGGTATATGACGCATCCCCATATTTTCCCATGTCACGTGGCTCAAAGGCAGCGCGTGACGTCGTGTGCACGAACCTCATTCCGCCGTGCTCTCAACATCCGGCGTCTGCTCTTGCCGTGCATTGCATCAACTCATTTACTCGACTAATTCCTGGCAAATTTTGATGCTGTAATGGTGTGATTCTGGTGATGAACGAAGAGTAAAACGGCGTTATGCTGTATCGGAATCAAACCGGGACGGATGGGATATAGACCTTTTAAAGACATTCACGGTTGTCGGACACTGCCACTGACTCTGTGACGTGGTGAGAATGGAATAGAGACAAAAGCCTCCGCGACATCACCATCTGAAACCGTGAAAACTCCCAGTGTTGATGAGCGATGAATGCCGCTCGAAGGCTATATGGCCGCAGTAGGCACAACATGCGGCGAGCTGGAACATACTCGAAATGCAACGCAAGACTGGGTTCTCCGTGGGTGGCATACGTCGGTTTTGCCCCTCTTTTGCGTCCGGGCAACCTATCATTGCTCCTAGAGAGGGAGTAGAACACACGTTGCCCCCCTGCCCTGGTTCACGGGAATGGTTATTCACAGACAGGTAGGCGTGACGGCTGTCATTAAAATGTCAGGGTTGTCCGTCTCCCGTGCCATACCGCGCTTTGTCTGCAGCGCCTACGACGACAGCAGTCTAGAAATGACCAGGAAACTTCGTTTCGCTCGTGGCTCGGTCCATGTCCATAATTTCTTCAATAATGGTCCCCATCTAGACAAATTTCGTATGAGACGGCAGTAGATGAAGGATACGCAGTCTTACAGCAACGCGCTGCTTTTCGTTTTGGTGGTCATACAGGGTAACTTTTGTGAGTGTTCGACCGATTGTCTCCGGCTTAAACCGTGACAGCTACACCTCCGCAGCAGACAGCAACAATTGCAATGACTGCTGTGCTGCCATCTAGCGGCAGGTGGATCGTCCGGTAGCCAAACGACGTACCAGAATACGTACCTCCATGGTTTTAATGCGTGTCTGCATGCGCTAGAACACAGCCCTGAGGGAATCTGCTACGCTGTGGTGCACCAGTGCCCTGTGCTTTCTGGAACTCGATTTACCACCCACCGTGATTGAGTTCAAGACCTGGGTCATACGGCTTGCACAAACGCTAAAGAGATTCCTCAGCAGAGCCCTCAGAAACTTCGTTGGTGCTTCGGGCACAGGCTGCTGTCCTCAACTTGCTCGTTCGTTAGTTACAGAGGACGGCACTGAGGAATTTCTTTAGTGGTTTCCTCAAGAGGTGACTGGTTCACTTGTACCTTAGCAGACGGGGGTTTAGAAAGTCAGCTGTTTCGCCTGTCCTGAACGTGCCACCTTCCGCAGTAGTATTTAAAGACCTCACACATTATCCGTGTATTCACACAAGCGACGTCCTCACGGAATATTCTAGTGGAAGAAAAAGCGAGAACACTGCTTACAGAGCCGAAGTTCCGTCCAGTGTTGTGTTGAGCATTCACACGGTGCGGAGTATCGGGCGGCGTACTGCGCATTTAGCAGACGACACTTAGCAGACGACACCGTCAGCGCGTTTTCCTGTCGTCTGCTACGGAATATCTTGTGGCTGTGTAGCAGGATACGCTCACGTGACAGCAGAAAGCTATGACGCGTTTCGCATCTTCCGCTTCTGGGGAAATGCTCGTGTGAATACACGGTATTCGGACGAAGAACCTTGTAATTGCTGCCGCACAGAAATTCGCGGTGACCCATTGTAACATTGCTTTACGTCGATGTTTATGGCATACTCCTCCTATATGTACGACATATCACTTCTGCGCGCGGTCTTTTCCACGGACGTCGTGCCCCCCTTTGGAACCAAGGCCTCCTAACAAAGAAGACACGGTTGCAACGCAATTCCATAGCGTACATGTCAGGTCGCGTACGCTCGTCAAGCGTATCAACCCTCGTTTAAATGATTTGTCGCGCCGATTTGTCGCAACACGAGGTGGGTGCCCCCGCTGGCAGTAGTGGAAGCTGGAAGTTGCCCGGTGAGGATGCATGCCGTCATCGTAGGCATTACAGTGGGTTAAAATATGGGGCGCAGATTTAGCGTACCTGAATAAAACGGGGCGCACGGCGGACGCAAAGGGGAGCAACGGGAGACGGCTTTAAGATAGCAAGCATCTATTGAAGCATTAATTATTAGTTGCAATTATTAATTATTATTAATTAATTAATTATCAGTGATTACACTATTAAAGCAGCATCAAGCGTTACGGAATTTCCTTAATTTAAAAAGTGCAAGTTTTCTGTCCCTATGATATCGTTGCCGAATTTAAACGTAGCCGACTTCTTTCGTTTAAGACACTGTTATGCGCATGCAATGCAGTTTTTCCGCCGCCCTTGGCGGGCAATGTGCAATTATTGGTGACCACTTCGACACAGTGTTGCCCGTTTTTTGAATTTTGATTTTGTAAAAATAAAAAAAAAACTACGAGCGCAATTGTGACGAGCATTGTGACGTAATAGCTTTTACTGAGGGTCCAGGCAACACCATCTAGATGGAGAAAGCCTGCTTATAATCGCTGACGTGACGTAACAGCTAAGAGTCAGCGAATCAGGTACTGCAGTACGATGTACACTGCAAAGGATATGGCAGATTCACACTCTTAGAAATGATGGTGGTGGTGGTGGTGGTGGTGAAAGGGTTCGGCCTCACAAAGGTGGGCAACGTCACGACTCACGCCCTGGGGGAATGTGCGTCTTGGGCCGACTTCTAAGGGAACTGTGCCGACATATGTCTGACAGCGTCTGAGGAAAACCCAGGAAGAACCCCAGACAGCACAGCCGGCACCGGGATTCAAACCCGGGTACTGAAATGAACTTCACCGCAGAGTACGCTCCTAGCCAACAATCATCTCGAATGATATCGTTATCTGCCCTGGATTTGTTCAAGACGGGAGGCGTACGCCCTTTTTGTGACAATTATGAATGTTGGCAGCTGAACAAACACTATAGCCGTGTTGGCCAACCAGCCCATATTAGCTGAACGATCTGGCTATTGGCCAGCCGGTTGACATGTTGACCAGCCTATTGGCTGCAATGGCTAGCCTCATCACTCTATACACGGACACGGCGCGACAAGTATAGTGCGACGACATCAATCGTGAACGTGGACAAGTACGGCAAGTAATCGCACCAGCGGAGTAACCCTGTTAGGGTTAACGGACTATACTTCGGTCCAGAAAGACTTCGCGGCAGCACATCTAGGGTATGCCCCGTTTTACATTCGGAAAACGACTCGAAGAAAACACTCGAACCCAGATCTTGTTGCATCAGACACTGCTCACTTCTTAGAACACGCAACGTAATTTTTTTTTCTTTTCTGCGCGATATTTTAAGCACCTCAGCGCGGTGTTATGAAGTGAGCGGGACACACACACACAATCCCATTATTTGAGAATCGAGCTCCATTTTGAGCCCCCCTTCGTTGTTGTAGTGGCGGCGTTGCCATAAAAGGGGTTACGCGGTGCGAAAGCCCCCCGAGAATTATACTCGTCATATATTTCCCGGCCATAAAATAAAGGAGGCAAGCCGGGTGCTGTATTACAACGGCGGCTCTGCGGACGCCGTAAATCAGGCCGGTTTAATGGGGCTCGTAAGCGCTGGCCCGGGCAGTTAAGGCTGACGCAGCTATTACATTTTGTCACATAAAGGCTGAGTTATGACTAACCCCGGGGACGTTGTAATTGTTTCCCCCCAGTGCAGTTCCCCTAATCAGGAAGCGCCAGACACAACAACGGAATTAAGGCAAACCTTTTTCCTTTTTCTCCCGCAAAATACATACACGGTGGGGAAAAAAAGGGAAAAGCGAGGAAGGCTAATTCGCGCGCATTAGAAGATCCCCGTCTGGCTGCGACAAGTGGATAATGAAAATTAAAGCGAGAATAATTTCCTTTCCAAACGAGGCCACCAGGTAAAAAGAAAGCGTTTTTCTTGGTTTGGCGGCAAACCATTCTCTATTTATATACCCTCCCTCTAACGATGCTATCCAATTACAGGTAGGCAGGGCGTTCGGATCGTTAACCTCGTTTGCGTTATTCTCGCCGTTATGCTGACGGGTCGTTCTGCCAACGGATCCATCAGTCACTGCAGATGTTTCCAATGGGTCGTTAGTTGGTGATTATCGCCTACACGGACGCCATCTAGCGTCTTTGGTGGACATCGACAGACACGAGCGCGCGAGCCCGAGCATGTGTGCCTTTCTTCCCCATTTATGCGAAAAGAAGGTTTTTTTGTCTCAAAAGAGCTCGCGCGATGTTTGCTTCCCGCGGGAGGCTCTTAAGCGACAATGGAAGTCCCTCGCGAAAGGTGCATGCTCGCGGCGGGGAGCTCGCACCTGGTGAAAAGGAGGATGGTGCAACTAAGGGAGGGTTGTTACATGGGTGTAAACGGTTCTTTCCTTTGTGTACGTGCGTGTTTGAATGACTGGGAAGACGGTAGTACATGGAATAAAAGAAAAGAAAGTGGCCTCTGTATGGAATAGCAAACAATCCGAAATGTACAAGAGCTCTCAATGTTGCCTAACGTCGAATGTTTCTCTCTCTCTCTATGTAATGTATTGTCGGCATGAATACTTCATGCACGTGATAATGTCGTTTCAAAATATGAACAAACATGATGACGCTGATGTTAATGGTAGTAGCGTAAAAGGCACGCTACGCAGCGGAGAATCAGCCGCTGCAGACTACAAGAATGTAAAGCGTCTCTGTGGAACAAGGTTTCTATGACACACAACTCAGTGGCTGCGTTCATATTGAATTTTTTTACACCTTTCAAGTGTAAATGCCTCGTCCAATATGGCGCCCACATTCGTGGTGTAAGTTTCGCACCACACAGAACGGTGTTGTGTAAAACACTCTTGTAACAGGGTGCATTCTACGATAAAAAAGTAATTTCGAAGAGCCTATTGTACAAGAAACACCATTTCACGAGGGTACATATTCCGTTTAAAACAGTGTTTGAAACGGGTGTTTTGCAAACACCCTTTAAAAAGCGGACTAAAAGAGGACGTTTATTTACAAAAACATCCTTTTACGCGCTGAAAGCTGTAAAAAAATCACTGTTTTCCTGTAGAAATTTATCCAGTAAAAATCGGTGTCGATTAACGCAAGAACAAAATGGAAGGCGCAACGAAAAAGCAACGAAAGAGAAATATATTGTTAGGACAAAATTTATTACACGACGACAAGCACGAAAAGCGACCTTCTGTCTGTGCCACAGAAGGTCGAATCTTGTGCACTCATCTCCTGACCGTACATAGTGCGAGGATTCATTTTAATCTCCCCATTTAGACTCAAGTGAGACGTCTTAAAATGTGGTACGCGTTCAAGAGTGGACATCCAGACGTGCATTTAAGAGTAATTACAGAGGCCGGTAATCGTTGTGGATGAACCACGTCGCTCCAAATGCCTATGAGGTAGCCCAATGTTGTGGGACCTTATACGCTCAGTAAGAGGAAGAGAGAGAGAGAGAAAGATTGGTGCATCAGACGTGACTTCCTGTGGCGGCGTTTTTAGTGCCTATTCCGAAGCAGATTTCCTGGGATGAGTCATCTTGGATCGCGGACCGTGGTGTGGCTCCAGGTGGTGGTTTGATTTGGTTTAGAAAAAGAACGGAGAAATTGATCTATGGTGAAGAGCGCAACACCTGAGGACATGTTTCGTCGTGAGGATGGGTGAGGAAGATTGGCATCAGTCAGAGCCATTTATTAGGAGAGTTTGGCCATTGGGAGGAGCCTGTCCCAAAGCGCGCCATTTTACGTCACACGATGGGCGGGGCCAAGGCCAGTGGCACCATTTTGGATCATAGCTACCGCCTTGAAATCTCCCATTCCGCCATTTTGGAGCAGAGGCGCAGCCTTGAAATCACCCCGTTCCGTCGCGGCTCGCTTTTCATCCCAGTCAAGTAGGCGGAGCAATGACGGCTCTGACGTCACGGCGGCTCCCCATCTCCGGGCGTCAAAGAATGGCCAAACTCTCCTCATAAACGGCTCTGGCATCAGTATGAGGGGAAAAAAAAGTCACTGACGAAACCAATATTGACTTGACAGTGCAGTTATAGCTGTTTGTGCCTTTCAGTTAAATGATGAGATAACAGCTGCTCTTGAAGTGTGTGTATTATTTCGTGTTAGCGCCGCGAAGCAACTGTGGCAATAAGCGGCGCATACAGATGTGAACAGATGGAGAGAGGACAGCAGAGAGGAGTGGGGGACAGGAGGCGGTTAATATGCGTCTGGGGCCGACTTCAGGGGGAACTGTGCCGACATTCGTCCGGAAAGTCAGTCGGAAAACCCGGAGAAAACCTCAGACAGCACAGCCAGGTGGTATAGGATTCGAACCCACAACCTCCCAGCCTCTCCAGCGCGACCTTCTATTTCAATTTCGTCACTGACTTATCTTCTTCCATATATCGCAGCCAATCCGGTCTTCCCTCAGCTCCCCGAGATGAAACCCATTCCACAGTGTGGAGCTCCCGTCCTGATGGATCCAGCGGTCCTTCCGTTGGCGAGGTGGTAGGTTCGAATCCCACCATGGCTACGCTTATAATCGTTGTTATCTCGCGACATGGAACAGTTTTAGCCGACCGTTTTTTGCATCTCCGATACGGTACCCGCTACGACGGGGTCTCGTGGCGCATGAGCGACGCTATGCCCCAACAACACCGAATGTCCTCTGGATGTACGCATAATGTCCTAACGAATTCGTCGTAACGTCCGATGGATATCCCTCAGACATCCGTCGGACGTACGAATCCGTTAGGACATTATTCGTACATCCAGAGGATGTTCGGTGTTGTTGGGGCATAGCGTATATCGACGGTATATACTGATATCCTCTAAGAATAGCGTATACCGTATTATCGAAGACGTCGTGCAGGTTGCGGGGCCCTGCGAGGCGGAGGGGAAGAAGAAGAAGAAGTAGAAGAGGCCAACCACGCGAGAAGCAAGATGGCGGTGCGGACTCCCGTAGCATTTTTATGCTGCTCAAGGTGATTGCCAGTAACCCTTTCGTGGATGCAACGAAATGGATTGTAATAACACAACTCATAAACAACGTAACATCGAAAGGCGGGACCGCTATACGACGTTAATTAACCGTACCGTCTCCTTTCACGGTGTACTAAAACGTCAAGAGCGCCAGTCTCGCGTATCGTGATAGAGAGTGTGACTAAGAGCGTGATTAAGAGTAGCAGGCCTGCTGAGCATGGCCAACCTCTCTTCTCCTCCTAAACAAAGAACAAAGAAAGATAGCGTTTCGGATTGCCGTACCGTGTACCGTAGCGGGGCCTTAGCGAAATGGTTTACTGAAACTCACTATCATCCCATCTCGCAGCAATACAACGCACAATGATAAGAGACACCATCATATCACTCACTGGACCCGTGGGGAGGCCGCGGCTCTTGCGATTATGAAATTTCCTCAGAGAGAGTGAAATTTACGTCGCTGAAAAACGTGAAGATTTCCCGCGTAGACAAATGCACGGCGCAAAGCAGGAAGTGACGTCATCTATAAGGTCCCTCTTTGATCATCCGTTGCCGCTGTCACAATCCCATCAAGAGAGCGCGACGAACGATTCCATTACGGGTCGGCCTTCAAAGGAAGCCGACAATTGGATAGGTTCCCCCTTTTTGTCGACCCAAGTATGATGATGGTGCCAATGTTTCCACTCGTATTAACGCGCCCGCTCGTTAGAACCACATAGGGGGCCTTTGAATTTTTGAATGTTTCTTTGAAGCTAACTGGCGATGGCAAACGCCTTCGACGAACACAACGACGAGGTCCACAGACTATGTTATATAGCCGACTCTATCGGGTTTATAACTGTACCTTTTACAAATTCGCGGGTATAAATATTGGGCGCAATTTTTGAATGAATATTGCGGGGCTCCTCAAAGTGTGCCGTGTGTCACGGTTCCTGTCTGCCCAGTGTGGCAACATGTTGCACGTGGTAGGACTGTGGCTGGGGTTCTTTTGCGAAAAATGGCGTTTTACCCAACACAAGAGCAAAATACTCACCAAAATATCGGACAGGTTCGACCCAAAAAAGTCATGCCCTCTAATTATGTCGAGGTTACTAAAACATAACGAAAAAGGTTATCTAAAAATAAAAGTGACTGCTAAAAAGAAGTAACCGCTGCATCATTGTTTACCTCGCGACGCACGTCAAATTCGCGACTTTCGAACGTCGACGTGAAAGCCATAAACGGCAACAAATCGATGGTGACAATGGGGTGTATAACACCTGCATCTCAGGGGTGAAACACCGTATTTTACCCCCTGAAGTGCAGTATACCCTACTCCGCTACATGGGAGGCAGTCTGTGAGTGATATGAAGACGAAGTGGTCGCATCTTCATTGATTGATTGATAAAATTTGTGTAATTTCATTCCTCGTGGACGAATGACCACGGTATCGAAAATCCCACGCGAAAGAGTGGCGTAGTTTGACTATTATTCGATGGAATACATGACGAGAGCAGGCGCCGGATGATGAGAGTATGCCGGAATTCCCTCTCTGGAAAAACGAGAAAACGTCACTCCCTAGGAACCAACGAGGGCGTGACCTTGAGAAAAGGAATGCCGCGGCCATCTCCTCCGCCTTTCCTCCTCCGAGCGCCACCCTCTCACTCCTTCGCTTAGGGAGTGACGTCAAGCCTCTGCGGCCGCGGAAGCAGTGCTGATCTTCAAAATTGGTTTATTAAATACCGAAGCGATGTTCGGACGAAAAAAAAAAAAAACAGCTGGGTAGATTGTCGGCCGATGTCGGACACAGTAGTTGCATAGATGGGTTTCTGGATGCGACGGTCCCTTTAAATATATGCCTGTTCGGGGGACAATTCAGGAGTCCCACACAGAACAAGAAAAGGATGAAATGGAGAGAAGGAAAAAAAGCACCCAAAGGTGCACAAAGAGCCATTGGAAAACAGTCAAAGTATATAATACCTCTCTCACGTGGGCAATCTTCAATGATGATCATTGAAACCAATGGCCATTGAACATGCTCGTAGCGCCATCAAGCGCGTTACGTGTCAACCTGTAAGAGAGCATTGGATCTAATGCTCTTTGAGAAGTTGAAACGGTACACGCATGGTGGCGCTACATATATTTTGAATGGCCATCGGTTTTAATCATCATTGAAGACTGCCCACGTGACCCACGGCACAGGGGTATAACACTTGAGCGTCCGGAGCAAACCGGTGGTCCTCAGGAACTGTGCAAACTCTTGAAGACCTCGACGGCGTAACTAAAATGGACACGGATTTCTAGAGCCACTTTTTTTCCCCTTCCTTCCCTCTCTTTTTTTTTTTTTTCTGATGATTCGTACACGTTCAGAAAGCATTGTATTTGGGAGCGGAAAGGTCTGATCGATTCCTCACCGATGAAAAGGAGAGCTCGTTATTTGCAGGTGTGGATGACAAGCCTGTCGGGTACCTCTCTAATTTGACGAGCAGCACCAGCCACTTAACCCGTCGAATGTCAAACGCAGGCGCCCCTTTGGAGCGACGCGCAACTGACTCCCCCCGCGCCACGCATCATTTTGCGCGACGTTTCTACGCTCGTTTCCTTTGTGCCCGCACCCGCTTTGGTTCTCCGACTTCGCCGACACCGTTGCGCCGCCTAGTAGATGACCTTATTGTGGTGAAGGCACCGACTATAGAGTCGCGGGAACTGGGGAAGTACCGCAAACGACGCATCCACGCGGGAAATCCCGCGGTACACCGAGTGTATTCAGGCCACCCTGGACTACAGTGAACCCTAGTTATTATGACCATGGTCGTTCCCGAAAATTTTGGTCATAATGCGGAATTGTCATATTAACGGGGGGATTTGCAGAGGTTTCACTAAATTGTTCCCCAGCAGTATGGTCGTAAAGCGCGTATGTCAGATTATCGGGGGTCATATTAGCGAGGGTTCACTGTATACGCTATGACGGTTATCTATGTCTGTGTCATGAATCATGATGACCGACTATTTTGTCCTATGCCTGTGTCATGGTGTATAGCGAAACTTTGTCGGGTAAAATGACACGAGGCTTCAGAGAAGTCAACAGTCGTTCACCATTCGTACGTCACTTTCCCTTTCCAATTTCCCCTTCTCCTTTGCTTTCGTCCACCATGTTCGTTCTATATTTCCAGTGTTACGCAAGCTCGACTGTAGACGACCTGCGTCCCTACGTCATTGATTACGTATAACGCCGCCGCGCAAAGCATGCTGGTGGGCACCATCAGCCTATATAAGCCGACGCGTTTTCCCCGCTTCTTGCCAACACCACCTAGATACAAAAGGCCTGCGCGCTCGTAAGAGTCAGCCAATCAGGATCGTGTTTTCAACGGCCGTAGCCAATCGCGACCGTGCTTTCAGCGGTCTGGCCATGGAGACGAACCACCGTCGTCCAGGGTGGCCGTCGTCTGCAAGTTGTGATCGAAAGTCAGCCGCGTAGTAAATATAGGGAAAACTTGGAAGTAAAGAGCTCAATCTTTCTCAAAACTGATTCTCTGGAACGCGTTTTTGCGCTTTTTGATCTAAATATTTAGGTGAGCGGGCTGCAGGTGTGCTGCAACCATTTGCAAGTTCTTGAATTCGCAGAATGGTGAATCGAAGTAGCAGACCGCGATGCACCTAGCGTGATCCAATCGACTAAAACCGTTGGATTCCTGACACTCATGTTCTGGTGGCAACGGTCACGTGATCCAGCGCGAGCGCCCTCTACCCGAGATACGTCATCATGACGTTGGTAGACAGACCGAAACCGAAACAGATCGGAAGCGGAGAGCTGGCTTCCACGAATGGGCAAATTGTTCGCCGCCTCCTATTGAAAGAAAAGCAGGACCGAGGGTCGCGTCTCTTTCAGAGACCATAGTAATCCCCTCAAGACCGTGGCTTTCGGGGGCGACCTTGTTCGTCTTTAGCTTTGAACGTGGTTCAACTCTACCAAATTCGTGGCGCTGTTGAACACTACGACGTCATTTGTTTACAAACAGGTAGAGGTCTATTTTTGAGCGCTAAGCCGTGTTGCCACGAAATGACAACACACTAACATGCTTTCACATCGACATTCAGCGACACCACCACAACAACAAGTATAATTTTGCCGATGAAGTGGGGAGGTATTCCACTCCAGGAGTGGAACGCTACCCGATAGCGTACGGACTACGCATTAGTAGTCAAATTAGCAGTGTCAAACAATTTCCGTGCATAAACCAGCGAACTGGAGTGTTCTGGGACATTTCACGCACCTCACCTCGTACGTTGATGTTCCTGTTCCTTCAAGTTTCCCCACCTGAACTTTTACGATCGATGATTTTCTTCCGCATTCACGCGTACGCTGACGCCGATGGTTCCCCATTGAACTCCTGGAAGAGACGAAGGAAAAGTTGTTAGGAAGCGACAGTTGTTAGGACAGGCGAAGCCAATCAGCTAGACGGTGCTGAACATTACGTAATGGCTGCGATGAACTCCTTCGGGGGAATGAGATCGAAAAAGGAGCGAGTCTATACAGCAGAAAAAATCCTTGCACTTATTTCCCCTTTCTTTCTAAGAAAATACACTATAAGGCCGCCATGCCGTGGATGTTTGACGTCACGCCGGCAACCATCCGAAAGTCGTCGTCTGCAACCCAGAGTGCGGTACACCACAGAAGGACGGAAAGTTTGTAGGGCAGCATCTGTGTCGGGAAGCCATTACCCAGGGTCGCAGACTCAATGCACACTTATCTCCGCAGATATATGTACATAATATCGACAGCGAAAAAAAGAAATCGCGCAAGGGGGCGCACATTTCCAAAGCGCCATTTAAAAGTCCGATTTTCTCTCGCCATCTGGCGGCGAGAATTTAGTCGTTTCGTCCCCGAATTTTAAGCGCGTCATCCCGCGCCTTCCTCGAGTGCTTCTTCAATTATTAGCCCCTGAACGACCAACCGCGCCAGTCAACTTGGCTGTCGCATTCATCAACGGGCTCCAAGTACAGCTGTCGCGCTGAAAGAACACGCTTTTCTTGTTATACGAACGTTGGATGTGCCTCGCTCTGCCATGACACTTGAGTACGCGACAATGTCGTTGTTTACGACGGCAGTGCGGAACCGTGGTTTCCGAAAGTGCCCATCAAACGTGATGACATATACAAAGCCGAGCCGAAAGGCTGATAACTCCGGTAACATACACTCCTGGACAAAAGTAGGATGACAGCCCATCGGAACGCGGGTTTATGTAATAGAGTGTGTTAGCAGAACGGTTGATAACGTCACCGTAAAGTTATCGTACATGCCGGAATCAATGGCGGCGTGCATGACTCGGAATCTTATCCTTTGATTGGGTGCGGTAGATACGGTACTTAGGAAGCCACGTTATCAGCTAACACTCACTAAAAATAGGTGTTAGTAGAACCGTTGATAACGTCACCATACATACCGGAACCAATGGCGGCGTGCATGGCTTAGAATCTTATCCTTTGATTGGGCGCGGTAGATACGGTACTTAGGAAGCCCCGTTATCAGCTAACACTCACTAAAAATAGGGTGTTAGTAGAACCGTTGATAACGTCACCGTAAAGTTATCGTACATACAGGAATCAATGGCGGCGTGCATGACTCGGCATCTTATCCTTTGATTGGGAGTGGTAGATACGGTACTTAGGAAGCCACGTTATCAGCTAACACACTAAAAGTAGGGTGTTAGTAGAACCGCTGATAACGTCACCGTAAAGTTACCGTACATACGGAATCAATGGCGGCGTGCATGACTCGGAATCTTATCCTTTGATTGGGTGCGGTAGATACGGTACTTAGGAAGCCCCGTTATCAACTAACACTCACTAAAAATACGGTGTTAGTAGAACTGCTGATAAAGTCACCGTAAAGTTATTGTAGATACCGGAACCAACGGCGGCGTGCATGACCCGGAATCTTATCCTTTGATTGGGTGCGGTAGCTACGGTACTTAGGAAGCCACGTTATCAGCTAATACTCACTAAAAATAGGGTGTTAGTAGAACCGCTGATAACGTCACCGTAAAGTTATCGTACATACCGGAATCAATGGCGGCGTGCATGGCTTGGAATCTTATCCTTTGATTGGGTGCCGCAGATACGGTACTTAGAAAGCCCCGTTATCAGCTAACACTCACTAAAAATAGGGTGTTAGTAGAACCGTTGATAACGTCACCGTAAAGTTATCGTACATACAGGAATCAATGGCGGCGTGCATGACTCGGCATCTTATCCTTTGATTGGGAGTGGTAGATACGGTACTTAGGAAGCCACGTTATCAGCTAACACTCTAAAAGTAGGGTGTTAGTAGAACCGCTGATAACGTCACCGTAAAGTTACCGTACATACGGAATCAATGGCGGCGTGCATGACTCGGAATCTTATCCTTTGATTGGGTGCGGTAGATACGGTACTTAGGAAGCCCCGTTATCAACTAACACTCACTAAAAATACGGTGTTAGTAGAACTGCTGATAAAGTCACCGTAAAGTTATTGTAGATACCGGAACCAACGGCGGCGTGCATGACCCGGAATCTTATCCTTTGATTGGGTGCGGTAGCTACGGTACTTAGGAAGCCACGTTATCAGCTAATACTCACTAAAAATAGGGTGTTAGTAGAACCGCTGATAACGTCACCGTAAAGTTATCGTACATACCGGAATCAATGGCGGCGTGCATGGCTTGGAATCTTATCCTTTGATTGGGTGCCGCAGATACGGTACTTAGAAAGCCCCGTTATCAGCTAACACTCACTAAAAATAGGGTGTTAGTAGAACCGTTGATAACGTCACCGTAAAGTTATCGTACATACAGGAATCAATGGCGGCGTGCATGACTCGGCATCTTATCCTTTGATTGGGAGTGGTAGATACGGTACTTAGGAAGCCACGTTATCAGCTAACACTCTAAAAGTAGGGTGTTAGTAGAACCGCTGATAACGTCACCGTAAAGTTACCGTACATACGGAATCAATGGCGGCGTGCATGACTCGGAATCTTATCCTTTGATTGGGTGCGGTAGATACGGTACTTAGGAAGCCCCGTTATCAACTAACACTCACTAAAAATACGGTGTTAGTAGAACTGCTGATAAAGTCACCGTAAAGTTATTGTAGATACCGGAACCAACGGCGGCGTGCATGACCCGGAATCTTATCCTTTGATTGGGTGCGGTAGCTACGGTACTTAGGAAGCCACGTTATCAGCTAATACTCACTAAAAATAGGGTGTTAGTAGAACCGCTGATAACGTCACCGTAAAGTTATCGTACATACCGGAATCAATGGCGGCGTGCATGGCTTGGAATCTTATCCTTTGATTGGGTGCCGCAGATACGGTACTTAGAAAGCCCCGTTATCAGCTAACACTCACTAAAAATAGGGTGTTAGTAGAACCGTTGATAACGTCACCGTAAAGTTATCGTACATACAGGAATCAATGGCGGCGTGCATGACTCGGCATCTTATCCTTTGATTGGGAGTGGTAGATACGGTACTTAGGAAGCCACGTTATCAGCTAACACTCTAAAAGTAGGGTGTTAGTAGAACCGCTGATAACGTCACCGTAAAGTTACCGTACATACGGAATCAATGGCGGCGTGCATGACTCGGAATCTTATCCTTTGATTGGGTGCGGTAGATACGGTACTTAGGAAGCCCCGTTATCAACTAACACTCACTAAAAATACGGTGTTAGTAGAACTGCTGATAAAGTCACCGTAAAGTTATTGTAGATACCGGAACCAACGGCGGCGTGCATGACCCGGAATCGTATCCTTTGATTGGGTGCGGTAGCTACGGTACTTAGGAAGCCACGTTATCAGCTAATACTCACTAAAAATAGGGTGTTAGTAGAACCGCTGATAACGTCACCGTAAAGTTATTGTAGATACCGGAACCAACGGCGGCGTGCATGACCCGGAATCGTATCCTTTGATTGGGTGCGGTAGCTACGGTACTTAGGAAGCCACGTTATCAGCTAATACTCACTAAAAATAGGGTGTTAGTAGAACCGCTGATAACGTCACCGTAAAGTTATCGTACATACCGGAATCAATGGCGGCGTGCATGGCTTGGAATCTTATCCTTTGGTTGGGAGTGGTAGATACGGTACTTAGGAAGCCACGTTATCAGCTAACACACTAAAAGTAGGGTGTTAGTAGAACCGCTGATAACGTCACCGTAAAGTTACCGTACATACCGGAATGAATGGCGGCGTGCATGACTCGGAATCTTATCCTTTGATTGGGTGCGGTACACTCTTAAAAATGAACTTCACCACATAGCACGCTCCTAGCCAACCATCACCCCGAATGACAACGTTCTCGCCTTAGATTTGTTGAAAACGGGAGGAGGAGCCTATTTTGTGCCGTGCATAATGGCCACAAAATAGGCTCCGCCTCCCGTTTTCAGCAAATCAGGGACGAGAACGTTGTCATTCGGGATGATGGTTGGCTACTTGCGCGCTATGTGGTGAAGTTCATTTCTAAGAGTGTAGATACGGTACTTAGGAAGTCACCTTATCAGCTAACACTCACTAAAAATAGAGTGTTAGTAGAACCGCTGATAACGTCACCGTATAGTTATCGTACATACCGGAATCAATGGCAGCGTGCATGACTAGGAATCTTATCCTTTGATTGGGTGCGGTAGATACGGTACTTAGGAAGCCACGTTATCAGCTAACACTCACTAAAAATAGGTTGTTAGTAGAACCGCTGATAACGTCACCGTATAGTTATCGTGCATACCGGAATCAATGGCGGCGTGCATGACTCGGCATCTTATCCTTTGATTGGGTGCGGTAGATACGGTACTTAGGAAGCCACGTTATCAGCTAACTCACTAAAAATAGGATGTTAGTAGAACCGCTGATAACGTCACCGTATAGTTATCGTACATACCGGAATCAATGGCAGCGTGCATGACTCGGAATCTTATCCTTTGATTGGGTGCGGCAGATACGGTACTTAGGAAGCCACGTTATCAGCTAACACTCACTAAAAATAGGGTGTCAGTAGAACCGCTGATAACGTCACCGTAAAGTTATCGTACATACCGGAATCAATGGCGGCGTGCATGGCTTGGAATCTTATCCTTTGATTGGGTGCCGCAGATACGGTACTTAGAAAGCCACGTTATCAGCTAACACTCACTAAAAATAGGGTGTTAGTAGAACCGCTGATAACGTCACCGTAAAGTTATCGTACATACCGGAATCAATGGCGGCGTGCATGACTCGGAATCTTACCCTTTGATTAGGTGCGGCAGATACGGTACTTAGGAAGCCACGTTATCAGCTAACACTCACTAAAAATAGGGTATTAGTAGAACCGCTGATAACGTCACCGTAAAGTTACCGTACATGCCGGAATCAATGGCGGCGTGCATGGCTTGAAATCTTATCCTTTGATTGTGTGCGGTATAGATACGGTAGTACTTCAGAAGCCACATTTTCAACGGTCTACAAACACTCTAATTTTTCGTGGCTTCGCTTTGCGAGACAGACACGATCATGAGCGACATCACAGTAGACAAATGTGTCTGTGAACTAATTTTGCCCACCTGAGAGTTCTTTAACGGGCCGAAATTTTCGAATGATTCAAACGGCATTCAAACGCTCCGGGACATAGATTCCTCGCATTGCTTGCCCATCGCAAGGTATTTTAACGGAATAATATCTAACACCACAGGAATTTTTATGTTTCTGGAACACGCAAGAACTGAGCTTCCGAAGAGTTCAAGACCTTTTATCGCACACTATCCAGGTACCCGACGTGCGTCTGATCTATAAGAGAGGCTCCAGAACAGGCCGCCCCCCCATTACAATAAAACGGGAGAGACAAATTCCCCTGGCGAGGTTGTAAAACCTGTCTTTGATATACAGCGCCCTTAAACATGAGCCAGCAGCAGGCGGTCGCAAATTTTACTGCCAACATTCCGGGCCTGTCGAAGACGGCGTCTTCACTTTTGTCAAGCTCAATGTCTGTAAGGGAAGGTGTCGTGCCCCGGGGCCAAAAGATGTCAACCGTTCCTGTCGACGCCGCACTTACTTTGCAAATTCGTCGGCGAACAAGAAAGCTGTCAGAGAATCCGTGCCGTCCAAATCGAGTTTGCCGGAGCTCGGGACACATTTTCGGACCCACCTCATTTGTCAGTCAAAATAGGACTCATACTTTCGCCAGGAACGCTGCCAAGGGGCGAAAGTCTGAGTCGTCCCTCGCGTGCGCCGCAAGGTTTATCATGCAACACCAGCGTCTCGCACGTTGATAAGAGATAAGATAAAGGTTGGAGGATGATCGTGCGCATCGTTCTATTTAACTGTAAAGTGGTAATCGGGAGTTTCGGTAGAGTCGGAAGCACTCCAACGGTGGTTGTTACCAAGCTTTTCGTTTGAATGATAGGGCGGCATGCTGCTCGGGGATCCTGCCTCCTGGGCTGACTTCGTAAGGAACTAGGCTGACATTTGCCCTAACAGTGTCCGTCCAGAGAAAACGTCCAAATGACACAGGGTATGCCTTGATTCTAAGCAGGGTGACCTCAAAGTCCCCGCGTGCACGAGGGCTGAACGGTACAGAGCATTTTATGAATGAAGCGTTCCAGATAGACACTTTACATACAGTGCCTTGATGTACCCACTAATACAAACCGTTCGAGTCCAAGAATCCTTCTTCATTCCATGCATTCACCGTCAGGGGGCACGTTTGGAAAAGATACATTGGGTATATATCGTGAAGGACAGCTGAAAGCGAGCTGATGAACTCTACGAAGCCATTTTCTAAATACAACTGCGCCGCGAAGCAACTGTAGCCATGGACCGTGTACGAACGCGGATAGGTGGAGAGGACGGCAAGAACAAGTGGGAGACACGCAGTCAGTGTGCGGAACACCTGTCTGGACAGCAAGAAAACCCTGGGGAAAACCTCAGACAGTACTGCTTATGGCGGGGTTCGATCCCATCTCCTCTCAGCCTTTAGCCCCTTTAGCATTACCCTAGAAGTTGCCAGCATTCAGCTACAGTGCTGGTGGCTCAGGAGAAGTCTGTTTCGGAGTCCTTTGCAGCCTAGTTCATGTGTGTCAGACATATTACAACGTATCCGATTTCTTGAAGCCAACTTACACGCGTACCAATAGGTGCCGAAGATGCTGTTCTACAGCATCAGGGTACTTTTTCGTGAAGCAAGAGATTGTTGTAGGGCACGTCTTATTTTCCGAACTGGCTGTCGACGTAGTAGTATACAGAGGACAAGCATAACACTAGCCTCCCACGCCCAGTTGCATACTTTAGTTGGCGGTCGACCCTAGCTGTAGCTGTGTCCGGCTCCTGGTTCAGAATAGCCAGCTTGCGCTCATGCCCACAGGCGTTCTCCGCATTAAGTAAACACCACTGGCTGGTCTGGCTATGGCTATGGCTAGGAGACTATGCACGGGTACTGATACACGTCACCTGCTTGATCTTCGTCAGTCCGCTTCAACGTGCCACATCTCGTCTCCCCATAGTACGTGAGCGCTGACGTCTGCTGAACACAGGCTCTAGGAACTGCCTCGAGCCAGCAGGTGAAGTAATCAAAGCAGGCCAGGATGTAAGCTCCTTAACCAACAACGAAAGCTGCGCAACAAGGTCCAGGTCCACTTGACGAAAGCTGTCATGGGGTCGTGCAAAGACGGCTGGTGGTGCGTTGGTATGCCGATGTGTGTGTCGAATGTGACCCGTTGGAATCGAACGCAAGATGGTGCCAAGCGTCGTGCACATATATTGATATTCGGCTACACATTAATCAATTGCACCATCCGTTGCGTTGTGCAGATTCCCTGGACGTGACAGTCTGTGAAGCGGGTCGAAAACTCGTTCGCAGAAGCTGGGAGGGGCGAGGTACGCTGGCTGAGATTAGGGTTCCAGCGATATGTGAGCAAAGGATGCATCTCGTGTTACTCCAAACTTAGTCGCGCTGAGCTTCTACTAGGGCCGCAGAATACAGTGCCGTGTTGGGTAGGAATTGTTGGATGTCGTGGGGTACATGGTCAGCAGTACAGAGTAAATTGCATAAGTCCACGGCTTGTTGTCCGCGAAGACCGCGAACTATACTTATAGTTCTTCCAAGAAATGACTGTAGCGCCTTATGGTGAAGATGGTAGTCAGCGGCTCCGATACCATACCTGGCCTCCGCGGCTAAGAGACGGCTGAAGAACCTTCCGCCAGGCTACGTAGACATCCCTCAGGGGCTTTTGGTGCAGGACAGCCTCTCTACGATGCCATCAAAACTATGCGCCATAAGGGAGACGGCGAATCACACTTGATGTAAGCAATAAGGTGGTCATCAATAGCGGACGTGATGGATTCGGGCAACAGCAGTTGCCTCTGTGCCCACCGAGTTAGTGGACTTGGTATCTCTTAGCAGGAGCAGGGTGCGGGTCCAATGAGGCACGATGCTGCGATAAAAATTCACCAGGCCTAAAAATTGTCCATGCCTCACATTGTCTTCTTGCAAGGTACTGTCAGGAAGTCAGGGTAAATATTTATATTTTTGAAAATATATATTACGCAAATATGCGCGCAACTTGGCAGATTTTCGAACCACGATCCGCCTCCCTCTAGAAGATCGCCTTCAGAGCCCTAATCCGAACCCTATACGCTAGTAATCGTACAACGTCGACTGGAAAGGCCTGTGAAGACGTTCCCTGGACATGAACGGTTGCGCGTGTCACGGCGTTACCAGTCTCCCCGAAACAAACTCGGGAATGCTTGTCGTTTACGGGACTCACGTAGTACCAATGAACCATCTGCTTCACGCCATGGACAATGAATGGGCTATTCCGAAGTGCTTGCGAAACATGTGATGAAGGACGGCGGCTTGACGAAAAATCAGCGAGTGCCGGGAAGCGAGCCCACACCTACCATTACACTACGCTGGCATCACGCTCACCAGCAGCAAACCAAAGCCTCGTTCAGGAAGGCACGCATCCGCTCTAACCCGTTGTGGCCTGTTAGTGTGTCGCATACGTTGGATTCGGGGTTCTCGGATTTATCCGGAAAAACATCGGCCGGTAAAATTTGTAGTAGTTCGGATTCATCCGAAAAACTTCGCTTTTAGGTGTTCCAAAAACTGAGAGCTCGGCAAGGAAAGCCCCCAAGCAGCACAACATCTTGGTCCAATATTGGTAATACTGGACCAATGTTGGGCCGGCTTTGACAATAATGGTCCAATATTGGGCCGGCTTTGACAATATTGGTATAATATTGGGCCAAGATGTTGTGCTGCTTGGGCCGTGCCCCGATATGGCCGGTCGACAGGGTTCGCCCGGTTTTCCTTTTTATATATTGTTTTTATTTCGTGTTTGCGCCGCGAAGCAACAGTGGCTATAAGCGGCGTACAGGCGTTGACAGATGGACATAGGACAGCAGGAAGCCGAGAGAAATTGGTATGCGTCCTGGGCCGACTTCATGGGGAACCATGCCGACATTCGCCCGTGCCATCTTGTGTCGAGATTGCCTCGTATCGCCGATTAAAAGCCTCCGCGACTGCATGTGATGCGGGGAAGCCCAATCTTTGCTGCATTTCGACACCTGTTCACTGAACAAGCTACTCGACAAGAACATTTCGAGGTCCCCTCCTCCTCAAATTGGACGATGGAGCACAAAACGCCATACAAAAAGTCTTCTAGAAAGAACAGGTAGTTGTTGCAACAGGAAAATGGACGTAACCGAAAGCTGTCTCAAGGGATATCCGACGTCGCCAGGTGGTAGTGATACAGTTGTCGTTGCAAGGCCGGGCTGTATTCGACGAGCCTTCCGCCTAGTCCGGCCGTCGTCCTTGTATGCAAGTGTTGCCGAATAACACTAGGGGGGCAACGCCTTTTGCGAGGTAGGTTCATATTGCACAGCCGTCGCTTTTTCTCTCAATTTCGTACCTTGCGAGAATTGATGTGTACAGGTATGCCATCTCTTCAGGCAAACGACCCATCTGGCCTCACGGACACAGACAGCGGGACGGAAGACGATGACGACTGAGTGCCACGTCAGAAACGTCGTGCAAGACCAGGGGAAAGTTTTTGAACAGTCAAAGATGAAATAAATATTAGTCGTTACCAGTACGAACGTCTCAGTTTTTCCTTTTCTTCTACCCCTCCCCTTCCCGAATTACCCGGCATGCCGGCTAATGCGGGGGAATAGGTACGTTAATTCGGTTGCAGAAATAAACGACGAGACACACCGAACTCCTGGAAAATAATGAACACGGAAAAACGTACTTCCATTATGGTCAAAAACGGACTCGAAAAAATCCGAAACCCTTACATATATCTCGCGCACAATTATCGTTTCTCAATGGTTCAGACTGCACACCTTGAACATCACCGCCATATCACGCTCCACGCCCTCCATTGCGCCAAACGTATTCGCTTTCGACTATAGGAGAGAGCGGGGCGTATGCCCTTTTATGGCGATACGGAGATTATTAAGTTGTCGTTAATCCGAAAACAACTATATCATTCCGAATTGCGGTAGGTTCTGAGTGTGCTATATTGGTTACGCCTGAGAAGTGACACTGCCTTGAAACGAGAGTTCTTTTCCCTGTAGCCTCTTTGTAATACGATATTTCCTCAGTTACAGGTAACGAAATCACATCGAATTGTCGAACCAGGTGTACACCAGCTGTATGTTCTCACAAATGACATCCCCACGGAATATTCTAGTGTAAGAAAAGATAAAACACCACTCACAGCGTTGGAATACGTGCAGTGCCGAACTGCGCACATAGCAGACGACACCATCGGCCCTGTCGTCTGCTACAGAACACCTCGCGCTCAAGTGGTAGCAAAAAGCTGAAGTTTTTCCAAACTTCAGAATATTCTACGGAATGTCGTCCGTATGAATACACGCTATATTTTATACTTTGGTCATATACCAGTGGTGCACAGACACAAGACATTCCGTAGCAGACGACATGACTGGCGTGTCGTCTGCTAAGTGTTGAGTACGCTACTCGATATTCCGGCTAAAATATTCCGTAGAGACGTCGCTCGTCGCGTGTGAATATGCCATATGCGTGTGTATATGCCATAATTACAGGAAGTAAGGAAAATTGAACTATATCCCGCAGGAACGACGAAACTCCAATGCAGATGGCTCGGAATCCACACAGGCTTATTTTTGTGCATGCAAATCAAAGCACAGGAAGCCATGTCCTTCGTGCCTCCACAATATGCACAAACTCGGTTTTATTAAAATTTATATTTCTTTCTCAAAATTAATCCCACCCGGGAGATAAATACTGGAGTACAACACATCCTCGACCATGTATTTACGGGAGAAAAAAAAAATCAATAAATAAAAGGCGAGTGACTTCATTGTGTATGAAAATGATGGAAGTATGAGCCTGTACATCCTCGCATGGCCCCCCCTCCAGTCCCCCTCCTAATATGTACATGTGTGCACCTCGTGTGCATGCCACCTAGTGTGCAAAGAAAACCGCTTCTGAATGTCAATGAAGATTGAATCCTACAAGATGAAACAAGGCCTCCACGCACGGAGGAAAAGCTGACCACCCCAGTTTTGTGTTCTATGTGCAGAATGCATGCCCCTGGGTAGAGTACCATATTTTGACAACACAATGTCAAAACCAATCCAGCAAAAGACCAGCAGCAGGGCGTAATGAAAAGAACACAGGGCTTGTTTGGCAGCCTCCAAACTGGATTTACATTACAAAGAGCAGAATACTTATATTTCAAGCAAACTGAAACACTGTTTGGACCTTGTCATTACATCTGGTTAAATCTCCGGAATATCCCAAAATTTTCGTCACCAAACTGCATTTTGATTTTTACAAAGAGGAAAAAGACACCTTCGAGAAAAATCAAAATGCAGTTGGAAGGGAAATAATATATCAGGACGTTCCAGACATTCAAGTGAATGTGACGTGGCCAACTTTCATTTCCAAAGACCTCAAAGATAAAGTTTCAAAAAGACAATATTTGTCAGTGGAAAGAATGCTGGGATAAGTGTGTGCAAGTATTATGTAGTAACTTTTTATGTAAGTCCAGTCTGGATGCCTTGCCAAACAGCCCTGCGACACGACCAATCTCCATGTGTGTTTAAAGTTTGCAGTGGGAAAAAAACGCTTGCCTGAACATGTTGCTGCAAAAATCAATGGTGTCTTTCCAGATACCAACACCTCCCCAAACCTTGCACTACTGGCAAAACTTTTCACTTCACATGTGGTCATCCCAGCTTAACTGCATCTTTCAACATGTTACTTTACCTATAGAGATCGTGGAATACTTACAATCCCTGAAAGCATCGGTTACCAGAACCTTTCCAACAGTAGGGCATTTCAAGCTCATCAAATCTGGCTGTATCCGAACAGAAAAGGTTTGCCACAATAAGGTGGTTCGTACGTGAAGCCTGTTGGCGCATAGATTATGCTTTCTTCCTGCTATCAGCAAACCCTCCAGGTTCCGTGATTTGAAGTGCGATATCCAAACTATAAAAGCCTAACAAACAATAGCATGCAGTAAACACAGTTATAACCTGCATAGAAGGTCCACAATGGCCGTTTCCAGGACACCTCGCCGACGTCAGCTTGGTCCTCCTCCGTGACGTCCCGTGGTAGTACATACCGACCTCACACAAGTGGGCAACAATGGGTGGGCAAGAATCGAGGGCTAAAAAAAGAGCTGTAACGACGACTAAAACTCCGCAACTGATGTGTTCAAAGTTCTCCCCAAAAACACAGAAAGAATGTCCGGTGTAAAAGAAACGCGAAACAAAAAAACAACTAAAACCAGTGCCGCTTTGTCCGCAGGGACAGCGGACAGTGCTCCGCAGGCGGAGTCAGTTCCCAACGCGTGGGCGGCATACACACGGTCGCACGTGCCGACGGGGAAGGCGGAGAGTTTCTTGCGTTTTCAAACAGTTCACGACGTCTCCAGCACTTCGATCACTCTCTGGATGCTCCTCGTTGCAGTGTTGCCAAGAACACCCTACACTCAAGAGACAAATACAATGCCATGAAGGAACAATGCAACCAAGCAGTCAATCTTTTCCATCAATCAATCAATGATCAGTCAATCAATTCCAGTCAAGTTTCTCAACAATGTGAGTTTTCAGCATTCACTGTATAACTTAATCTTTCTGTTTTGCCAGGTTATCTATCCTGGGCACGCTTCCTGTTACTCCGCTATCGTACGGACAAACCTTGCAAGAAAGGTGATCCCCGCTGAGCAGGTGATCCTTTATGAGAAAATTACACTTTATCCTGTATTTCAAAGTGAACTGGTTAGCTTGAACCAGTTCCCAATGCTGCTGTTTTAAAACGGCACTTCAGTTTATACACCGTTTTCCCGTGGGCGCTGCCATATCGAAAGTGCAGTGCAGCGCCGTCTAGCAGGAGGAGCACATTGGAAACAGTTTACCGCCCAAGCCAGAGAGGAGGAAAGCATACGTGCCGCATGCTTCCCCTCCCTGGTACGTATCGCTTTCCTCCTTTCTGGCTTGTGCTGGCTGCAAAAAGCGCTGGGTGCGAGGCTGGCTGGAAAACGGTGTATACGCAACATGACCTGTACTACATTATAACGACAATGCCATAATCGGCAACCCCTATGAGAAGCCAGTCCGCACGATCCGTTAGGGGCGCTACTCATCGGCCCGCGAGATCTGCATCGTGATTGGACGATGGAAATTTGAATTTTGAACGCGCAGAAGCGGACGTACGACTACCGTAGCACACGACAGCGACAGCTCCTACGAAAACGCGTAGAATGATGATGATAATCAACTTTAGAACGAAATATCTTATCGGTGGGAGATCCACCGCTTGTACAAAAATACTAAGGTAAGCTGAAGTACAGAGTACTGTAGAAGTTGAGGAAGATATAACCGGGCTGATGAGTGGCGCCACCGCTAGCTTCCAAATGCAGCGCTGGGAAGGGGTGCCTATATGGCATGGTCATTATAATCTGATGGGTCGTGATACGCAAACAATTTGCATATTGTGCAGATCAGACTCAAGAACCAAATCGAGAAGAAACGGGAGCTTCATCGAGCACTGCTCTGAAAAAGATAACGGAAACTCTCACCGAAAGGTTTATGAAGGTGTGGAATCTTCTGAGCGACTCGACGAGCAGCACGAAACGACCGTCCACGGTGTATTCCCTGAGCCTCTCCGCAAAGTCCTGTCGGAGGCACACGCATGAGGACAGCACGGTGGACAAAATGGCACGAGAGAGACCCACCTTGTTGTTTTGGATGATGCACCCAAGGAGAAGTGCAATGTAAGCGCAGATGATACTGTGCTCCATGTGCTTGCCCGCTTTCTGGAGAGCTGTTGAGGCAAATTTGTTCCATGTCATAAATGGACAGTATTGGAAAATTTAATTCGATAATTTCGCTCCTTTTTCCATAATAAACACGCTTTTTTCCCCCATATAATAAACAGCATGCAGTGAATTTTCTACGCTATTTTTGGTATTTTGGTATTTTCCACGCTTCTGTTACCGTCTTCACTGTAGCGCATGGCATGTAGGTTTACATCGGTGCAAAGAACAATCTTTTACATTTTTCTTGCATGATGCGTCGCAGCCCCTTTAATTAGATATTTGAACATGATAAATCACGCAACAAGAGAACAAAGTTTACGACAATTATTTGAGGGCTACAACCCCATTAAAGCACTAGCACTACCCGTGCAAGACAAGTTATGGAATCAGAGCACTGTTTGAACGTGTTTATCTTCCCCTCCACGGGTTTACTGGCCTTAGCATCGACGCAAGCTTTCACTTTGCGGGTGCAACACCAGCACGCAAATTACCATTTGTTTCTCAGATGAGCTTTCAGTCTGCTTTATTCCCACGAGAGCCCCGGGGCAAACTACCCTGCTGCCATGCAATGTGCACACACGTACACCGGACTATGCTGAACTATCGTACGTGGACTACTTCCTGGTTACCGAACCTACGCCCAGGAGCTTTGAATATGACCAAACAAAACGAAACAGGAGATTAACAGAAGTTGAGTGAACAGAAGTGAATTTTGACGAAACAGAACAAAAAAAATTGACGATACATATATCCTGCATGGGTGCATGCAGGATATACATACAAATATACAAATACAAATATACAAAATGGACCTGCATTTTGTCAAATTTCTTACTTTTCATTATAGTTTCTTCCAGATCGTCGGCTTCAGCTGCCAATCCCTGAGCAGCGTCGCCTCCTGCTCTCATGTCCTGCTGCTGTTGCTGGAGGGCATTGACCTTCTGCTCCCGGCTGCTGAGCACCTCATCTGCCTGCTCTTCAGTCTGGTTCGCCGCTTCCATTTTGTCGGTGAACAGCTGCGGGGAAGTCATTAGCTAAGCTCCACGGCCACGACCCACCGACACCACCACCAGCATTTTAGAAGTTCGAACTGTATCGTTCTGTGTCCCCATACTTTCCAAGCATGAGTTAGCTTCAGTTGTGTAGAATTGTTTTGCCGAAACGCTATGAAAGACAGAATGAGTGTGTTCAAAGGCACCATGTTCAAATTGTCTACGATAAGCATTTAGGTCGCAGAGGGTACCGTGATTAGGTGCAGATTTTATCGAAGATTTAAACGAAGACGCTTTATAGCCACAGGCGGATACGAGAAAGCGTGTTTTTGTACAAAGCAGTTAATCGCAGCATTTCACGTAGATAATGTTGACCTGTTCTCTAATTTGAGTGTCTTTAAGAGGACTGCCAAGGTGCATCTAGGGAACGCAGATTGTCCGTGAGTGTCTTTGTGGTTGTTGTTGTTGCGAAAGTGCATCACCTTAAACGCTATGAGACTGCTGCGGGTGCACTACTGAACCGAATAAACAATAAACCACTTACATCCATGAGGGCGTTGATCGCTGGCATCTCCATGTCATCACAAACAGACTCAAACCATCCCACTGTGTGGGTGTCAACCATCCGCGCCCGATTTTCTTCGCAGTGCTCCACCATGTTAATCAGCAATCCGAGAGACTGGGGAAGAAGTGCCAAGTGCTAAAGTGACCATGCCCGACTTTCTTTGCCACGACGTTATAATGACTCAGAGTTTGTGTGGTGCACAAGCACCTAATGCCATAGTGTGCTAAATGATGGTTGAAAGTAAAGAGAGTATTCGCCATACCTGGGTAAATTACTTCTAAAATGTAATTAAATTACATTACGCATTACTCCAGTTATAATTTAATTAAATTACATTACTCATTACTGCAATTGAAACGTAATGAAATTACACTACAATTACTACGAAAAAGTAATGACATTACTAAGTCATTGCCGCGAGCTTAATCACACTCTTCTATTTGTCTCTCAAACATGTCAGGGTGCCACGCATGACGTATCGTTCCACACTGTAGAGACGAAGATGACACAATGTGTCACGGCAACAGGATGGAGCCCGCAAACAATGATTATCCAATGCCACAAACCGTTAAACTGAACACTCGATTCTTTTGTAAAAAGTAATGAGTAATGTCATTAAAATTACTGCCCAAATGTAATTAAATTACATTACAAATTACAAAATGTCAAAGTAATGCATTACATTACAAATTACCAGAAAAAGTAATTCATTACTGTAATTTCATTACAGTAATGACATTGCTACCCAGGTATGGTATTCGCCAGTGGCATAGCAAGACCTCCAAGGTACGAAAAGGAGGGGGGGGCTCGATACTAAAAACTCGCCCCATCCCCCCACCCCCGTGTAGAACCAGCCTGTTGGAGAACAACGGGAACCGACGTACCAGTACGAGGAGGTCGAAACGCAGCTCCGAGGGAACCGCACGCGGTACCTGCAGAATGCACAACAGCACGGAGCCCAAAAGTCCCGGAGAACTGCCGACGTGACTGCTGCCTTCCGCTGCACGCAGAATTCACTTGTGTGAAGCTACCGCAGTCCACTGCAGCGCATAGAAACTTACGGCTTTCGTGCGTAATATTGAGCAAGACCCGCAACACAGAGAGCAAGCAGGAGAAGAAGGCTGCCCCGGGGCCGAGCAAATTCTGCAGCAGCACAGACGTCGTCTGGTTCTCCGGCATTTTGCCCTCGGGCAACTCCACTGGATGCAACAAGAGGCTGGACGAACACAGCGATAGAAGTCTGTGCACACAAAATTTAAAAAAAAAAGATTAACAGTCGCTTTATTTATCTTTTCCATCAAAATCATCTCACCGTATGTAGGATTCCACAACCTGGGAATTTTTGTACTTGAGAAGGTAGGCTTGGTTCTCTGCGTTCATATATGTTACCTGGAACAGGGTAGCCATCAAATAATTGCACAGCACGCAGCACCAATGCTCAGTGTTGCTCTATGTCCCTGTCTCTCATTCCCCTGTCATGCAGGCAGTCTTCAACCATCATTGAGACCAATGAGACGTGTGGACCTGTCAAGGTGCACTGGATACCATGCCCTTTGAGAAGTTGACATTTTACACGCTTGGTGGCGCTATGTGCATTTTCAATGGTCGTTGGTCTCAATGATGATTGAAGACTGCCCATGTGACAGGGGTATCAGAGTGAACTAACTAGCTCTACTAACAGGTTCACATCACTACAATTATCAGCAATTGAAAGTATTACAATTGAAAATTCCATTTTCAAAAACTTCTTTTATATGTACATAAATAAAGTATATTACAAAACAAAGATAACTTCTACGTTCTCACTGAATTAACGACTGTTCTTGTTCCCATCATATCACAACAGGTGGAGCTCATGAACGATGCAATTTGGTGCAACCGACACTTGTTTGCACCGCAGTAACAAGATTTGCGAAGAGCAGCGATCACGTCGATGAATGTGTGAAACGAGTGTAGCACGAATCTCACATTTTCCAGAACCCGGGAACACCTGTCCACTTTCCTCAGCTTGTCGAGCAGGAACTCCGTCGGCGCATCTCCCGCCGTGCCCAAGTGCAGGAGGCAGTCGCCGACTACAAGAGGAGCCAGCGTTTGGACCATCTCCCATATTTGGGACAGACAAATGCTGCTCACCAGTGTTGACGATGTGTGCTAGGCCCCCTTGCAGCCTCAGTTCCTCTTTGAACCATTCCCCCGCTTTCCTAGACGTCAGGCTCAGTAGGGTCTCCAATGCGAGGGTACCAGTCTGAAATGCACCTCATAGTGACAATTTGGAAAAAAAAAATTTAAAAAATCCGAAGGACGCAGGAAATCATCTTCCCAGTGAAGGCAAAAAAATTTGGGCAGTGCTCCGTCGTACCTGGTAAAAATCATCATTAAAGCCCCTAGCTCTCTGCGATGGAAAATTTACTTTTCCGGAAAGTGGGAATGGACGAATCTGTGGGCTAGGGAAAACAAGCAAAAAAAAAAGTGCAATATATTCTCCCAAGATCACACACCTACTCATCCTGCATGCTTTCCCAGCCAGAACAGAAGAAAAAAAAAAGAAAAAAAAAACAGACGATTCTGAGGGATAGGGCAGGTCCTGCAAGACACGGTTAATTCCACGAAATGTAACGGAATCACGGAAGACTGGGGGCACCAATCTTCAGAGTACGGCATAGATGCGGGCCACCTGGTGGACAAGCCCTATAACGTGAGTGCTCTAATCATCATGCGTTCATGGTTCATGAGCAAGCTCATCAAGGTTTCACGAAGCAGCTGGCCGGGAGCGGCAATTACTCACACCCAGCCCAAAAAGCTCATTCAACGAGCAAAGGCTGCTCACATTGATGTGGTTGAGGTTGAGATGTTTGGCATTTCCTTTCAGCTGCATCTGCACGCACAGTTGGTGCACTTTGTCACGATGCTTAGCATCCAACGGTGCCTGTCGCGATCCCTCCCCTCTTGGATCAGACTCAAACAGCTGCAGCATCAAAGATAACGTTGACGCGTCCAGGTCCATGGTGAGACGGTCTTGACTCAGGACGAAGAACAGTGTTGCGGTGCACAGAGACAAGCTCTGAAATAGAGGGGGGCATTCATTCTTTGTTAGTGGATTATACCATATATGTAGAGCCTGAAGTTTTCGGGAAATATTTTTTCCTGCATTCGGGGGGGTAAAAATCGGGTAAGTAAACATGTGCACTAAATTCATGCAAATTCGGGTGAAAAAAACTTCCAGTACGCTAAATTTGGGGAGAAATCGGGCTCAGTTATTCAAACTAATTGTAGCGGTTTGGTACAAATGGTGATGTAACTGCATTTTTCTGCCAAACAAGCAAGTTAGTGCATTCCTACAGACATCCCAGTGAGGGCAATTTGCCAGGTAAAAATCGGGTTTCACCCTAAAGAGGCAACCTTCAACTCGGGGTGCAAATTCGGGGAAGAATCGGGTTAAACCCTAAAACTTCAGGCTCTACATATATGGCGTATTCACATGCGCTACATTGCCCTCAACGATCAGGCCAACAATGCAAAAACAATTCATTTGTCTGGAATGACTACCAGAAAACCTGGAGAAACCTCGGACAGCACAGCCAGCGACGGGATTCGAACCCACCACCTCTTAGCCTCTAGCGCAACGTTCTACCCCTGAGCAGATCTTTCGCTTTTTCTTCCACTAGAATATTCCGTGGAATTGTCGCTCGCGTAAAGAGAAGGATACTTGCACAGCTGCCACTCCCGGATCATAGCAGTGGATTTTATGAAGCAGTGTATGTTTCTACCAGTAATGGCCAGTAGTTAACTACATGTAGTTAAACTACTAGTTAAACTACCTGATTGTAGTTAAAAAGTAGTTATTAACTACTTGCAGAAATGTAGTGGCAACTAACAGTTAAACTACTATTTTAAGTAGTTAACTACAGTAGTTAGGTTACTGAAGGCAGCAACTACTTCCGATTGTGCCGCAAGCGTTACGGCACAATTGTGCTTCCGACTTTTACCTCGAGCTACTTGTTTGGTGAGAACGGAGGTGCAGAGCAATTGTGTCATGCATGTGTACCAAACCTTCACTTTTAATGCTTGTCTAGTGAAGCCTCATTTGCTGCGAAATAATTCTGCAACTTATTTTAGCGCGTAGGCACAGAAAGAATCCCGCCGCAAGCTCCGTATTTAACAATCGTAGTCCGAGAACACTACAAGGGATTGGTGTTGGTGGACAACGTTAAGTAGTTGTAGATGTAGTTAAACTACATTGCAGTAGTCAAAAAAGTAGTTTTAACTACACCCCTGAAAAGTAGTTGAACTACTAGTTAAACTACTCAATGACAAAGTAGTTAGTAGTTATAGTTAAACTACCGTAGAAGTAGTTAGTGGCCATCGCTGGTTTCTGCTACTCTGCTAGCTTTACTTAAAGACACCGGGACTTACTGGGTGAGAAGGAGCGTCCGCTAAGGCACTGAAGAACTGCGATGCTATCCCATGGGCCCTCAGGTGCATTCGGAAAGCTGGCACCATGCATTTGGAAGCCAAGCCAACCACACTGCATAAAACATGCTTGTTTGCAAACACATCTCACTCGACAGGGATAGATATTGCTTATGTGTTGCCTGCATGACATACCATATCCATAGCATACTTATAGGTTATATCTTGTTTTTCCGTATTGGCTTATATTTCATATACGCGAGAGGGAAGAGGAAACTCGGAGGAGAGGTGCCGAGAGGGACACGTGGTCAAAAAATGTCGCACTTTAGTAGGGAAAACTTTCTGCTGTAAGAGTTTCTGGACAGGAAGAATTGAACCTCTGTATGCAATAAGGGGATGAGTCGGCTTATCCACTTTTTACTATTTTTGTTGCAATGACATCGACATACCAGTATACACCTGCCAATGAAAACTTAGAACCCTATTGCGATGTGTTGGCCCGCTACATCATGGTCAAAAATGGGAAATGCATGTGTGTCAATGGGACGGACTATCATATCAGGCCCCTTTTCTCATTTTGGGATTTTTCTACTTATCCCCTTATTGCACACAGAGGTTCAATTGTCTTCAGCAAGCATTTTATGGGGCGCTCGGAAAATTTCGTAGACCCTTTAAGGCAGCGTTATTGCGTGTATATTACCTTAGGCAGCGTGCAGCTACAGGATTGCTGGATTGCACGCTTTCCAGTAAATATTCTATGTCGTCGTTGAACTCCTGCGTCTCGCCGGACTCGTGGCATTGGTGAGCTTGCTTCACGTTTCGCACCACGGTGTAGAGCTGGCGAGCCTTGCGGGGACACTTGACGGACGTCACGCTCTCCTTCCACGGCTGGTTGGGTGGTCGAACCTCCTTCGTCAGGCTGCTCTCCTCGAAGAGATCCTCCTCCTCTTCAAACTCGTGCGTCTGCTTCTGCGGAGGCTGCTGCTGCCACGTTAACGAGCGGGTTCACATATTTGTGCATCACAAACTAGCTGGCACGTGGGTAGAGCCTGAAGTTTTCGGGAAATTTTTTTTTTCTAAATTCTGGAGGTAAAAATCGGGGGAATAAAAATGTGCTCTAAATTCATGTGAATTCGGGTCGGGTGTTAAATTTGGGAAGAAATCGGGCTCCATTACTCTAACGAACTGCACTGGTTTGGTACAAACAGTGATGTAATTTGTCTTACCTGCTATACAAGCTAGTGCGCATTGCTACAGACGTTTCAGTGAGGGCAATCTGCTGGGAAAAGATCGGGTTTCAACCTAAAGAGGCACCCTTCAATTCGGGGAGCAAATTCGGGATACGAACCGGGTTAAACCCGAAACTTCAGGCTCTACACATGGGGTTTATAGACGACTCAAGTCATACCTTGGTATGCCAAGTATTAGTATTCGAGATTTTTAAGGTGTTATTTGGGACAAGCAGGCAGTAAAAGGGATAGCGCATGAAAGCATAGCCCCCCCCATACGGCTGTGTTCCCTATGCAAATATGGCATACGTCCTGGATGATGCTCTACCACAAAGCACGAAATTTCCTTAAGACCCCTTCCCATGACAGACCCTTAAATCCGCCCCTGGTCGCACGCTGATGCTATCCTGCGTTTGGAAATCATTGCACAACGGAAACATAGCACTGCCAGAGACACACTTTCAACCTCCCAGTCAGCCTTCACAAATACTATAGCTTCTGTACGTACGCAAACATCACACGCGTCTTACCTCCTCCTCGACTGGCTCTTCCTCCTCGTCCGGCATGTGCCAGTGCCGCATCTTGTAAACGGCTTTGGGCTAGAATTAAGACGGCATCGGTCAGGAACACGGCTCGGCGACAACCCGAACTCTACCCACCTTTTTGGGGCTCTGAAATATTTTCCTGCTCTTAAAAATGGACTTTGCCGCCTTGGCTTCGGACGCAGGTACGACGGAGTTCTCCGCGACACTGCCACCACATTCCCGGCTGTTCACAACCTCCTCACCCTCGGTCCTTTTCTCGACCAAACAACCCTCGTCCACCACTGCACTCGGGTTGGGCGAGCCGGCCGTCCCGTCGCACGGTTCGAGAACCCTCTTCGAAGAGCTCTCGGAATCCGGCTCCAGATTCCTCTTCCGCGAGTACGTCCGCACGACGGGGCTTCTGGGCGCCACAGGTTCTTCCGCGAGACTCGACGCGGCAGGGACGTGAACGGCGGCGGGAACCTCCGGAGAACCTATGGGAGACGTGGCCAGGGCCAGGGCGTCTGCCACGTGTCCGCTGGGGTCCTTCGAGAGGGCCTTCTCCAGCTTGACGCATCGGAAGTCCACCCGGTCCTCGGGGATGGGAGTCGTCGCTGCGTCCCTGGCCACCACGCTCACGCAGGCGGAAGACGACGCTTTCAACCTGTCGAACTGCGCGACGGCGTGCGCGGACGTGTAGGACGCCAGGGATCCCGGAGTGGTGTTCCGGCTCTTGAAGAATTTCTTTGGTTTCGGTGCGGCGGAGCAGTTCGCGGAAGTAGAATGGTTGTCGACGGATGAGGAAGCACTCTCGGGCTCGAAGGAGAAGGGGTCCGCTTCCTCCGAAGCGGGCTCCGACGTGGAATATGCCGTGCCGCAGTCGGACTGGCCGTTGACCTGGGTTTCAGATAAGGTGACAGACACCTTAAGGGCTGTCCTGCCCAAATGACACACACACACACTTTCAGTCGGATGTGAGCTGCAGCATCAATTTCTGCATGCCTTCGCGCACTTTGAGATGTCCTCGTTTCTTTTTTTTTTATGCTCATTCTGCTCACCGGCTAAGCCCAATTAACCGATCACCGTTAATTATGAATACTCTCCCATAGAACTGTGGTGTTGACATTTTCGCATCTATCTCGGACTTGTCGAAAAGGTTCTTCACAGTTTCTGTTCATTCGTTTGTCAACCTGTGGTTAGTCAAGTTGTGCTACGGGTGCAGAATACACCTGGTTGTTTGTAAGCACCAACGCAATAAATAAATAAGTTTCGTTCGACTTTCGTGTAAACTGATATGTGCATTCACCTGACATCCACCAGATGCTGCTGTGACTGACAGCTAAAAGAACTGCTTCTGCTGATGTGTTGTGCAAAACGTGCACATGGCAGATGCAAAAGTTATAATAGCCAGCACTACTAATAGCACTCACACAAGAATCAATCTTACGGAAAACGTTGCCAGGTTTTAAACAAAACTGTTGTATCAATAACTCCACCAGTTGTCACGCGAGCTTTGAAGCGTTTCTCGTCTTATATTGGTACACGGGAGCAGATAATTCATGAAGTGTGAACCATAGTTACAAAAACAGTCCTACGAGATACTAGACTTAAATGGAAAAAATGGTTTTCTGGTGCCATGAATGCTTGCAGTCACAATGCCTGCCAATGTTTGCTGAGCCAATGCGTGCACAGTCACAAGATCAACATCTCTGCCGTGCGTGCCAGAAAGAACAAGATGGGTCACACAACGCTTTGTTGTGTTACCTGCCTTGCTCCTCAAACAGGAAATGATGCCATTTTCACATGTACACCAAATCGCTTGCCTGATCCTGTTGCGATCGTCACATATCAATAACAACAACAACAACAACGACACTTCATTTAAACCGTGCTCAGGAGAAGCACACACCCGACGACGTCTGCCAAGCATTTGCGAGCATAAAACTGGCAAGTTACCAAAGCGTGTGTATCGAACCTGTTCAGTACAAGCGCTGAACAGACAGCAAACACAGCCTACGACCAGTTTCCTCTCTTACCACTCAGAATCCATACAGAATTCATACAGAATCCATAGAGAATCCATAGAGAATCCATTTCACAACAAACAACGGGTGAGCTTACTTGAGCTTTGCGTAGGGACGTGAAGGAAGTGATACCCCAGCGATGGACAGCTGCAACGGACATCTTTGCTGTAGTGGCCCTGCTGTCGCCCCTGTCCAGCAAGATCTGGTCCAGTTGAGGGCTGATGCCGCACTCAGGCTGCTTGCGGCTGCCGTACGTCTTGGCCCCGAAACGAGACATAGTCCCCACCTGCATGCACGTCAATACGGCACACGTCATGAGCAAGGGCCGCAGCCGTGCAAGAAGCAAGAGCACAAGAATTCCTGGAAGCCTCACACACATTGTTCAACGAGCAGGTACGTCTCTGTGTGCTGATTGGCCAGCAAAGTAAAGCAATTTAATGCCTGTACTGACGAAATAAACGATGAAACTGTGAATTCTTTACGTTTATTGCATCACTGGCCAGACAGAACGCGCGATTGCCAGCTGTCAGGTTTGTGCAGCATTGTTGCGTTGAAAGAATCGGCGCTCTCACACGAGAATTCGACAGGTGCACGGTTAAACGGTGCTGTGGCATTATATCTCTGGATACACCCCTATGAGTATCAAATGAACACAAAGCTCGTTTGGTGCGACTAACCAAAAGCTAAAAAGTTCGTGTTACGTAAAATTTGAAACCATATTGCTGTTTTTTTTTTTAACTACTAGCTCTTTTAACACACACACGTGTAATGGAACAGAACATGAAGAGTTCGAGAGAGTAGGGGAGAAATCAAGACATTCTTCACAAGGCAAATTACGTGGTGGTTTTGGTAGCAGATTTTAACGCGTTGAAAACATTTCACGAAGCGTTGTGTGTCTCGTTTCTACGAGAGAAGGTTGAGAAAAACCCGGACAAAATGCTCGATTATCCCCTCCCGTTGAACTGCCGCCAAGAAATGTCGGCGTGGAGCACACCTGCTATTAAACGCTAACGTTCACCTCTTGTCATTCAGAAGAAAACCTGCGTAGAAATTGAAACAGTAATGCCGTAAAATGAACCGCCATTTGTTTGTGCAGGAAGCTGCTCACGTATTATTCACGAGTGATTAACCGCAAACACTACAGCAGTAAAACCAATTTGACCAATAAAAATCCAGCCACCAATCAATGCCGCCACCCTGTGTGATAATCGGTGCAATACAATGTAACACGTTTGAAGATTTCCGCATGAGACCCTCGCATCATTCTAGGCCTTTCTTTTGCTCACCACTGGGTAAAGCTGCACTACGGATGAAAATGGTAATCGCACTCGGGACATTACCTGGTCTCACAATGCAGGTTGGTCCATTCACCAACTTGGCCGATGGCTAATTAGTTCCCATTAACCGTTCATTCACGAATGTTATTTTGCACCTCGGATCATCCACAACACCGACCGCCATAATTCCGGATTCCGACATCAAAACAGAGGATCCAGGCGGCGGAGCGCGGCCGCAGTTTCGAATATTTTTTCGAAGCAATCGGAGCAAGTCGTAGGTAGATGCTGAAATGTGGTGCGAGAGAGAACTCTCGCAGGCTACGATGATGGCAGACATATTTGTACCTCATGGTTGCTAGAAAACACTCGTACACAGTTAGATTTAGCGCTTCTGTGACTTGTTTTTTGTGCGATGCGCCCTCCTAATGTTCCTTATGTGCCTGCTTCTATTCTAGGCAAAGGGCCTCGTACATCTTCGCCGCACAATGGGTCTTCCAACAACTCTGCGTGTCCCTGGCTAATGGCGGTCACCGAAAGCCGAAACCGATTCATCCACAACAGGCATTGGTTTATCCAGAACCGCAAGCACGGGGGGGGGGGGGGGGGGGTCAATATTACAGTTATGTTATCATAGATTTAGTGAAGCTGCCGAGTCAAGCACTGAAAGAACAAAGGCCACCTGTATGGGCTGCACAACCGACAAAATGGCGTAGATGCAGGACAGCTGCACAAGAAAGGAAGTCGTAGGGGGAGGGGGGCGCGAAAAATTGGGGTTGGGGGTGTAGGAGGCGTCTGGATACTGTCTACACTGTCATTCCGCAACGGCTTACAAAGTGGAGATCACGTTATGTTAGGCGACGCAAAGCAATCAACTCTCACGCCGAATGGGACCTTCCTGTTGACCTTCCTATACCGTATAATAAAATGAAGTACTCGGAGGAAATGAAATACTATAAAGTAATGGGCGCTCATGGACGGAGGAAATTATATTTTAAACATCGCTTTACAATGCTAACTGATGAGGCCCGGGTCACGTCCCAGTCTCGGCAATCCACGCCGAGACTGGTAGGTGACCTGGGTTGGAATCGCGGAGCCGGTTGTGCTGTTTGAATGCTTTCCCTGGGTTTTTCCTCCCTGTGAAGTCGCCCCAGGATGCAAGATCCCCCCGAGCATCACGCCGGCGGGCAGAGCGCTGGGAAATACCACACCATCACCATGCCCACGAGGTCGAATTGGTGACTCCTACGTATATGTCACCGTGTTCTGTTGAAACACGTAAAAGCCTCAGTGTGCTACCTTGTGCGCATGACGTCCGATAGAACAAGGTTTCTTCGGTTTTTACAGATATTATTTCACTTATTCGTTTCTTCTTTCTTTGTTGTTGTTCTTGTTGTTTACACACAGATTACGAGAAACAATTTCGTCATGTAGTATCAGTTACTGCATAGCACGATGAAAGATAGTCATTCCACAAACGCAGAAGCTTTACCACCATGGTTTTTTCTTCTTCTTTTTTTTAGCACTAGTCAGAGACTACGTCTTGCTCCGGAAAACAGCGAAACCGAACGGTTAGAGTGACGGTAGCTTCCTGTAGATATACAAAGGGACATCGTCTGCATCACGCTGCAACGGAACTGCTATGCAATTGGATAAGGATAACACATCGACTCGTTGCGTCGCTGTCCGCAAGAGGGCCAGCGGCCAGTCGCAGACGTGATATTTGCTTCTTCAACTGGCCTTCTGCACACTGTCTGTTGCCGCCACAGGAAAGTTTAGAAACATTTCTCGCGCATGGTGCTATGGAAGGCAGCAAGTTATGCCGGACGTCACCCTTTGATCACTCCAGGTTGCCTTCAACAACGTCAGCAAAAGCATATCCTCCGAAAATAAACTTAAAGGGCCGTTTCCTGTATGAAAATACACAGCTGGGAAGGCCAGGTAAAAAACACACTCTAAAAACGGAACCTCCACCGCATAGCAGCGGCATACAGAATGATATCCATTTCGACACATTAGTATCGGCACTTTCTATAATTATGAACTATTACTATTACTGAACTTGCTATATTTATCCTCGATAAACTTGGCTTGCCAACCCTAGCACGCGTCGTAGAACTTTTAGAGATTGCATTTTCCTGTATAAAGTGTGTAGTGCATGTAATCTTTGACTGCTCAGATTTACTATCTTAATTGGTGAACATCAATGCACGCTACAGTTCACTAAGATCTCACCCGGCTTTTATGTAGAGCGCCTGTTCAAGTTTCGTCCTATTACTCAACCGATCAACTACTTTGGGATATGGCTATGATGTAGACATATTGCTCTTTAAAACAACTTTTTTTAACGCTGTAACTTTTAGTTTGTTGCGTGTTACCCTTACCACCTGATGTCACACCAAATTTTTTTTCTGCGCATAATGTTATCTCTTGTTCGTGTTTCTTGCCTGTTATACAGTTCTCGTTGTGTATATCTTCTGCGGTGGACCATTCCCCTGACCTTCGATTGTTCATAGCCGCATGAGCAAAAATAATGATATTATTATTATTATTATTATTTATTTTCTGATATGTTGGAAGTGGGAGGCGTACTCGCTTAAAAATGAAAATAATAGTAAACTTCACCACATAGCACTCTCCTAGCCAACCATCATCCCGAATGACAACGTTCTTGCCCCTGATTTGTTCAAAACAGGAGGCGGAGCCTATTTTGTGCTGATTATGCAGTACATAATACTCACAAAATAGGCTCCGCCTCCCGTTTTCAACAAATCAGGGGCAAGAACGTTGTCATTTGGGATGGCGGTTGGCTAGGAGCGTGCTATGCGGTGAAGTTCATTTTTAAGATTGTACATCTACAGCCTAAAAACGGAACTTCACCGCATAGCACGCTCTGCACCAAACATGGCCACGAACGATAGGGTTATCGCTGCTGATTCGAAGAGAGAGGAGGGCGCACGCCTTTTTGTGTAAATTATAATATATACAAATTAATACAAAGGCGTACGCCCCCGTTTGTCCTCGAATCAGAAGCGACAAACCCTATCATTCGCGGCAACGGTTGGCGCGGAGTGTACTATGCGGTGAAGCTCTGTTTTTAGAGTGTACACCATCTTGCGTCAATTTGTGCTAATTGCCACAAAAAAGCGTACACCCAGCTATCGTTCCAAATAAGAGGCAATAACTGTACTACATATGCGACGAAGTTGTTTTTACAGTGTACACCTGTAAGACAACGCGAATACCGAAACTGACATCACCGTCGCCGACATCACTGGAGCCACCCCCGCTAGTGAGCAACCGCGGGAGAGGTCACGTGCTTTCAACAACCAATGGGGACGGCCTAGGCTCACGCTCCCACGACACGAGAAACGGAAATTTCTACTGTTTCTGTATCGCGAACGACGAAACGTTAAAAAAAAAAAAGACGTATGTATTCATTGATATTTTTAAAAGGGATAGCGTTTACGGCACACCAACGTCGACAAGCGTGTAGGTCCGTCTGTAGCAGTTGTGGAGAGAGTGCGTTTGAATATATAAACGAAGGGAAGAAACTGAATTCGTCAGGCGACGAATTCAGTTTCTTCCCTGCTACACTGCTATTCCCGCAAAGAACCCCGTGGAGAGAGTGAATTTTACGAGGGCACAGTAGCTTCCAGGGCCGGGGGGTACCTGTTTATGAGTTATACGTATTGGTAGCCGAGATGCTCCAAAGATGTTAAGCGTAGATGATACAACGAAACACCCCAAGCAGCACTACATCTTGGGCCAATATTGGCAATGTCGGTCCAATATTGGGCCAGTATTACCAGCATTGGTCCAATATTGGGCCAAGATGTTGTGCTGCTTGGGACGTAACACATCTATCGCGTGATCGTGCGTGGCTTTGCAGCAAACGTCACCGTGTTCATACTACCCTGTTTGCCTCCTCGCTCTTCTTTTCTTTCACCTCTGTGACATGAACGACGATCAGTTCGAGGGGCTACCTTTGGCTACCCATCTACCTCCCCCCCCCCCCCATCCAACAGTCATCTTCCCCTTCCTTCCATCCATCCATCCATCCTTCTTTACCCTCTCCACCTGCCTCACGGAGTCGCCCGAGCACCTTCCCCAAACCGTCACTCCCCCCTCTCTTTCTTCGGAGAGGTTCGTCTCTTCTTCGGTAAAAGAGCAGTCGCCGGCGTCGTTGGATGATGCACCTCGCAAGAGGTAGGACTTCCATTGTGCTTTCCCATCACGTGCTTTTTTTCCGTGCTTGTCTTCGTGGCTTTTGTTGTTGTTGTTGTTTTTCTTTCTTTCTTTCTTTCACGCCAACGCGAGTTGGGAAGCGTCAACAAAAGTTTAAGGTTTGAGCCAAGTTTTTTCTAGCGAGAGTGAACCAAGTCCGGGCTCACTGGTTCGAACGATGTTATACTCGTACGATGTCATTCCGGTTCTGTTTTGACACCGCGCAGCGAACAGAAAAATGTGTATCGTAAAAAACAAGGGAGGGATGGACAGCATCATAACATCGGCTTCCCAGTTCAACACCACTGCTATTATTAGAGCGATTTTGAGGTTGAGAAAAACGAGACTAATATATGTTAGGGGACCCGTACAAGAACGTTTTGCCGCGTGCCTTTGCACGCTCGATAAATCTGCGTATTTTGTGTGGCACGCGACGTTTTTCGGACGTTTGAGAAGCTCAGACGAGTTCTGTCTCGGACGCGTCATTTATAAACGACCCGAAGCTCTCTCTCGTCCGTCGAGACAACGCCAGACGAGGACCAAAAATAGCGCCCGTGTGGGCGGGAAGCTCATTTGTGAAATGAATGAAGCTTTCTTCTCGAAGTGAGCCCTCGCCAGGAGCGAAAAATAAGCAAGAAAGTTATACCGTGTCCTCCGCGCGTTTTCGAATTAGACGGAGTTTTGTCAACTGTTGTTGTCCCATTTCAAATCTCACTCATCACGCAGAAATGTCAGACTTCTGGCAACGCCGTCCTCCGCTGTCTTGGTGCTCGCCCAACAATTTTTTTTCTTTTTTTTTTTCGACGTCCGAACCATTTTTGCATCAGCATCTGCACTGGGATTCAGGATTGGGAGTACGCTTCGCAGCAAAACCGAAAAGTTGGCGCTATTTTGTCAGTGGTTTCCGATGCCGGGAAGGGTCTAGTCATTTTTTTTTTATAGTTACCAGCAATCAATTAACTTGGTTGCGATAAATTGCTTCTCAATTTATTCATTTAGGTGCCGATGAAAACGTGAACAATTTTTACCGTCGTCTCAATGTCAGATGCTTCGCTCTTTGAGTGACGCTGACCTTCGAGTGTTCGGATGATGTGCTTCCACAGAAGCTTAGACCTGTCCAGGTGACACTAAAATGACCTCTCTTCCCGCGGACCTCCCATATGTGCGCTGTCTCGCGAAACCAATTATTAAGTGAATAGAACTAATTATAGTTACACCTTAAAGAATATCAACTGACTTTCAACTGCAGTTGTTCACCTAATAAATTCAGCGATATAGGTAAAATTCATTCATTAGATGGAGATAACGACAGAAAAAGGTGCGGGATTTAGGATCCATCTCCAAAAACAGCTGGCAAAATTTCACCATGTTTGGCAACTTTTGGGTTCTTGTCCTCGTGGATACATAAAGAGGCAGTGAGCGCCTTTTTTTTTTCCTTCTTCATCTTCTTTTTCTTTTTGCTGCCAAGGGTTTCTATTACATCCGATAAAGAGCGGCCGCTGGCACATTTTCGTTTGCCGTTCGCCAGACATGCAAGGAGCCTCGCTGTATAAGAAAGCCTGCACCGTGCTCGGCATCATTTTGAGTAATTCATTTATTCGTTCATCTACTATATACCCACGCTATCACTATTATCAACTATCATCATTATGCTCCCGTGAAACGGTGAGCTTTTGCCTCAATAACTTCCAAGCGTTCAGCAGAATCCTGCGTTGACGCCTCCTGATGGCGAATAGCAGCAAGGACATACAAGGACAAGACAAGGACATAGGTACTCTTTCAGAAAAAAAAAAGGGTGGAGCAGTTACACCTTTTAGGAGGTAATAGTTGTCGCATATGTTGCGCCTAAAAGGTTGCAAAGTTCTACCTGCTACCTCACTCTCTGCAACGAATGATAGGGTTACCGCTTCTGATTCGGTGAGCAAGGGGGCGTACGCCTTTTTGTAGCAATTCGGGTATATGATAATTGCTTTTTTTTTTTTCACCCTGTTACACCCTTTATGAGATGCTATGTTGACCTACACTCTTAAAAATGAACTTCATCGCATAGCACGCTCTTAGCCAACCATAATCTCGAATGATATCGTTATCTGCCCTGATTTGTTGAAAACTGGAGGCGTACGCCTTTTCTATCAGGGCAGATAACGATATCATTCGAGATGATGGTTGGCTAGGAGCGTGCTATGCGGTGAAGTTCATTTTTAAGAGTGTACACTCTTAGAAATGAACTTCACCACATAGCACGCTCCTAGCCAACCATCATCCCGAATGACAACGTTCTCGCCCCTGATTTGCTGAAAACGGGAGGAGGAGCCTATTTTGTCCCATTATGCACGGCACAAAATAGGCTCCTCCTCCCGTTTTCAACAAATCTAGGGCGAGAACGTTGTCATTTGGGATGATGGTTGGCTAGGAACGTGCTATGCGGTGAAGTTCATTTTTAAGAGTGTAGGTGGCAACTATAGAAGTTACCACCTTTACACACACACCCTTTTTTTTAGAGTGTAGAAGTAGACAGCACAACCGCTACTTCTACCTATGTCCTTGTCTTCTAGCTGCTATTTGCCATCATGAACCTATACCAACTACTCCGGATTGTTCCTATACTGACGCCTCCTGCACACTCCTGACATTCATCGCGGAAGCCTTCTTTTTTAGATGTTCCGCGTGAAGCGGAATAAGCGAATTCTGCGAGTCCACAAATGCCTAGAGAGACAATCCTTGAGATTATCCAGATGGCTCCCGTGCACCCAGCTATGTTTAGCCTTTCCCCCCCATGGTGGAGGAGGACGGTGGGAACCACATATTATCGGTGCTTTCCACAAAAGAACCGCCTCTTGACCAGCGGTTTCTGGTGCTCGTCGTCCGCTACGGAACAAAAAAATAAGATAATAATAATAATTTAGGCCAGTGTTGCCGCTAACCCCATTAGGGCCATTAGAAACTCATCGTGTTTACTCGAGATCAGACGTGTCTGCGATTCATCAAATTATTCCTGTCGACGTTGTTAATAAACAGAGAAAGAGATTCGCGTTTGCCGTTTCAATATCGTCAAGTAAGCTCGAATGCGAAATAAGTTAGGAAATGCTATAATAATCTCCAGGTACGCGTGCAAGACCCACTCTATCTTCTATGTGTTTCCAATCAATCAATCAATCCACTCTACTTATAGCTGTCGACTAGCGACATGGCCGAGTGAACAAAAAACATCCGCTCATTGGCGGCACCTCCATGGTACTGCACTCTTAAAAATGAACTTCACCTCATAGCACGCTCCTAGCCAACCATTATCTCGAATGATATCGTTATCTGCCCTGATTTGTTGAAAACGGGGGGTGTACGCCATTTCTGTGACACTTATGCTGTTCATAATTGTCACAGAAAAGGCGTACGCCCCATGTTTTCAACAAATCAGGGCAGATAACGATATCATTCGAGATAATGGTTGGCTAGGAGCGTGCTATGCGGTGAAGTTCATTTTTAAGAGTGTGCGTTCGAATCCTGCTCAACTACACTGTCTGACGTTTCCCACTAGCTTTCCGCCGGATTTTACAGACAGTTACCAATGAAGTAAGCCCGGTACGTACACAAACGCCCGCTGTCTCCTATACTCATTCCTGTTGTCCTTTCTCCGTGTGCCTACACACCGCTGATATAGCCACAGCTGCCCCGTGGTGTTAACACAAATAACAGTAGAAACTATCGAATGACACCCCGTCTGTCTAGAAGAACTCCACCTGTACATACAGCACCTCGCTGCACCATCACAATGCACATTTATTTGCGCAAAGAACTACACTCTTAAAAATGAACTTCACCGCATAGCATGCTCCTAGCCAACCATCATCTCGAATGATATCGCTATCTGCCCTGATTTGTTGAAAACGGGAGGCGTACGCCATTTTTGTGACACTTATGCTGTTCATAATTGTCACAGAAAAGGTGTACGCCCTCAGTTTTCAACAAATCAGGTCAGATAACGATGTCATTCGAGATGATGGTTGGCTAGGAGCGTGCAATGCGGTGAAGTTCATTTTTAAGAGTGTGTACATATACAGCACCTCGCTGCACCATCACAATGCACATTTATTTGCGCAAAGAACTATGACGTCACGGCTGAGAGCGAGAGGAATGTCGATGGATCTAGCTCGCGGTGACGGAGCTAGACAAGCATAAAGACCCTAATCAATTCCGCGACGGTCATTATATTCTAATTGCGCAGCTCCAGAAAGGGGACCGTGTCGAAGACTTGCATCCGCCAGAACGATGCGGGTCCCGTCTGGGCCAAAAGCCTCTCTCAGCGGTGTCCAAAATAAACGGGGGCCCTCGTAGGCCCACCGTTGAGGGATGAGCGTCCTAGCGGCATCATGGATCCTGGCGGGGATCCTGATGGCGCTCTCTTCGGCGATGTTGCTCACGGAGAACCAACAGCTCAACATCCTGGTGCTCCGGGACAGAATAAGAAGGTGGGTGATGGGAATCTTTATGGGCGATCTTTATGGGGGTGACGTCTCTCCCTTGTAGGGTCTACCTCGTGCACAGAGATCGACGCCCCCTGCTGGTGACGGCTACTCCTTGCACGGCGGCTGTCGAATGGCACGTCTTCCATAGGAATGCTACTACGCGCAACGGTACTGTATGTAGAGTTCATCGGGCTTATAGAGGGACTCACTTCCAGGGTTAAGATATCCTACACTCTTAAGAAGGGTAGGAAGGGAGTTGCCTCAGGACAGAAGCCGCCGATATTTCGAACAGAGACTGTTCTTCTTCTGGGCAGTCTCTGTTCGAAATATCGGCGGCTTCTGTCCTGAGGCAACTCCCTTCCTACATTCTACCGGTTCGCTGGATTTCTACCCTTAAAACAAGGGTGTACTTTAACTCCTTTTTTTGCCACATATATAACACCCTTTTGGAATGTACAATTACGCTGAAAAGGGTGTCTCCTCACTCCCTCAAGGGAGTAGCGTAACACCTTTCTCCCTACTGGAGAGTAATAGTACTCCGCGGCAGGGAGAAGGTGTTATGCTACCCCCTTGAGGGAGTGAGGAGACACCCTATTGAGCGTAATTGTACTCTCCAAAAGGGTGTGTATATGTGGCAAGGAAAGGAGTTAAAGTACACCCTTCTTTTAAGAGTGTAGTTAAGAGGGAACTGCGGGAACTGCTAGACGCGCACGTTACGTCTCGTAGGATAGACTTTGAAGAATGCCCCTCATTCCTTTTTCTCCGGAGTTACTTGTACATAAAATTTCTCTCGCACGATAAAAAGAAGTGATCTGCCGGTGTACAGCACGAGAATTCATTCTAGAACGTTCCACGAGCAGAAGTAGGGTGGATGACACCAGGGCGGGCGAGAGGGGTGTCAGCCGGGGATGGAGCTCCGGGGGCCGGCCTCTTCAGGGGCCCGCCCGACCCAAGGCCCGACGGCTGGTAGCACCAGGAGACATGAGGGTCTCATCCCCCGGGGCCCGTAATTTCTGTCGCCGGCATTGGATAACACGCAAAGCTCTGAACAGTCCTGCGCAAGGAAACTTGCCCGAGTAGAAGTCCTTTATTATGCGAAACATTTCCGGGATAAATGATTTTCAAGTCTTTCTTCTTCCTATCCGTCTGGTCCGAATTCCCTCAGCCTCCTCCCTGAACTTCGACGACTGCATAAAAAGAGAACGGGCTTTCAGCAGATTTCAGAGGAAACTCAAGAGCCGCTGTAGACGCCTATAGGTGATCTACATTTGCGCATTTCCACAGCCGTTTACACGTAGCCAGAGGAAAGCTTTCGTTAACGCGGTCGAATCAGACTAGCACCCTATTTCACGCAGATTTACGAGGCTTATTTTCGCAGACGCCATTGCATAATTTGACACTCGAATAACCCGGCGACGTTGGCGCGCCCAGCTAGCTAGGAAGGAAGGTTAGGGCGTCGGTCCGGTAAAAGGCTCCGGTAAACAACTTGGATGAAAAGTGGAGTTTACCCCATTAGTACAGGGTTTATTCACTGACGTCACGTCGCCGCCATACTGTAGGTCCCTCGAAGTTATGTTCCCGCATTCGTTCGCTGCTTTCTGGATGACTATTAACGTCGAAAACATTGGGAATTACTTGGATATGCTACAAACCACACAGCACAATAACTTTGCAACACCAAATATACATGAGAGAACTGATGTTCTGAGGCTGGAACAACATAGAAGGGACAATCACATACAAGGCCTCAAGTCAAGAGCCCTGGGCCGGTAATCCAGAGGATGTGGGTTCGAGTCCTACAGCTGGCTAACCTTTTCAGTGACTTTCATCCTTCACCAAATACACGATGACTGCGACATGGGTGACGGCTTGGATGGGACCTATACAATATGGCGGCCGATGGCAGCACATGCGCCTGCTAACGACAATGGCGGTCTCCTATGGACGACGTCATGTGAATATACCCTATAGAGCGAATTGGTGTGTTGGATATATAGAGTCGTCGTTCTACCGCGATGCTTGAGGGTGCTTTTGATTTTTGCGTGCGGGGGTCATTGGGTGCTTCTGTTAGGTGTGTAAGACAGACCGAGAATGTCGTGTCACGATTCGCCTTACGTGGCCACACCCTCAAAAGAGAGCTGTACGACATAACACGCTGCGAGTCGAACAACTGAACAGAATGACGCCGTCACATTTGAAAAGAAAGCGAGGAGTACGTCTTTCTGTGACCACTAACGTAATCGCAAAGTGTCCAAGAAAACTGTGCTCTTTCCATTTTCAACTACTCAGGAGAGGGGATATACAGTCGGAAGCATGGTCGGGCAGGATCGAGCCATGCAGTGAAGTTCTCTCTCCAGAGTGCGTGCCATCGCGAGCTAAAAAAAGAAAAATGTGACGGATCACCGGCCTTTGCGTCACAGAGTTAAGCCAGAGCCTGCGAGACGTCAACACTTCTTTGTCGGTAAAAAAAAAAAAAAGAAAGAAGTCTCGCTTCCAGGCGGCCATAAAGTACCCACGTTATACGAGTACCTAGTGCTCGCAAAACTGCCAAAATTGGAAAGCCTCTCTCCCCCCGCCGCAAGAAGGGCGAGTGCAAGTGTTCCCATGGGCGTTCCTACAACGACAACCTTTTCTGGGTAGGTGGGGTTCCTGTGGCCTCTTTCTACGGCAACGAGTCCATGCTGTTCGTCCAGCGGGAAGCGGAACCCGGTGTTTATGTCCTGGAGCTCGACTCGGAGCAGGGGGACACGAGCGTCCAGCTGTACGCCACCAGCGAATCCGTCTACCCATTTGCGCAGCTGCCAAGTGACCCAAAAGTAGACGTCCTCAAGGTCAGTTGTAGCCTTTTATGCGTTCCAAGACGTCTCAGAGGTGCAATCTTTGACAGAACATCCCGAATGTGGCAGCGATTGACAGTACTAGAATGTTGACCGCCTGCCATAGTGCATAGTTGACACTTCTGAGTGGCTATATATGCTCAGGCGACATAGAGGTTCCCCGGAGGTACCCGAGAAACGTCATCATGACGTTGGTAGACAGACCGAAACCGAAACAAACCTGAAGGGGAGGGCTGGGTTCCGCGAACGGGTACTGGTTCCCAGCCTCCTTTTGAAAGAAAAGTAGGGCCGAAGGTCGCGTCCTTCTCGGGGACCATCGTAATCCCCTCAAGATCGTGGCTTTCGGGCGCGACCTTGTTCACCCCCTAGCTTCCAGCGTAGTTCAAGTCTATCAAATAGACCTCTCCCTGTTTGTAAGCAAATGACGTCATAGCGTTGGACAGCGCCACCAATTTGGTAGAATTGAACTACCCTCGAAGCTAGGGGTGAACAAGGTCACGCCCGAAAGCCACGGTCTTGAGGGGATTACGATGGTCCCCGAGAGGGACGCGACCTTCGGTCCTACTGTTCTTTCAATAGGAGGCTGCGAACAAGTCCCCGTTCGTGGAACCCAGCCCTCCCCTTCAGATTTGTTTCAGTTTCGGTCTGACTACCAACATCATGATGATGGGTTAGAGGTCTATTGGTGGCGCTGTCCAACACTGTGACGTCATTTGATTTCAAGCAGGGAGAGGTCTATTCTCACGCAAAAAAAAAGAAAAGAAAAAACAAAGAGATATTCTCCTTCCTTACGTAGAAAATGGGGTGATTTTGCCCCCCCCCCCCCCGAGTGGGGACTTCACTTTTCTAAACACGCTGCGTATACGAGGAAGTTCACACGGGAAAGCACCACCTTCTATGCAAACCACCAGAAGATGTATACCGTGGCCTCTAGCCTCTTCTGACACTGGACGCCTACAGGGGACGCCGCGAAGGGTCCGGTGCAATCCCAGCACACGTACTTGCATCATCCAAATCGTAACGTGTCACGGCAGAGTAGTCAAAGAAAAATTTCCACCATATTCCGGCGCCGCCCGCCACGGATCAGCGAAGGCAGTGACGTCACGCGTCGCTGACACGGGGAAGTGCATGCTCTCATGCGTGCCGCGCGCAAGAGAAATCACAACTGATTAATTCCACAAATGTGATTTCATTTGCTCGCTACCCGTGCAGTCAGCCACGCTGCTGTCATTAGGTTGTTGCCAGGTGTCGTCGAAATCGGAGTGCTGGTACTTTGTACGATTGGCTGACCGCGATTCAGTCAAGGACGGTTTGTGACAGCTTGATTAACGCGTGTTCCATTTGGAACGAATCTTTTGGAATAACCCCACAGACCCTAACTAGGCAGCATATTCTTGGTAGGGAAACGTACTTTCGATATTCTGTCCTTTCCGGCACTTGGAAAAAAAAAATCTCGCTTGACAATTTGAAATTCCCCCGAAACGCTGCGTTGCGCAATTCCGACAGCTCTCCGCTAATCCTCAAGGTGGCCCGATGCCAAAACTGTGGGCCAATTCCTAGAACTTTTGGCAAGGGGGGGGGGGGGGGAGGGGGTTGTCAGTCAGACAGTCTGAAACACTCGACACACTTGGAACGCTTTTGCCCTCCCCTGCGATGAATCGCTGCCACGAGTTTATTAGCTAATAATAATGTAATAATGCAGGATAAGCCACGCAACACGTCCTCCAGCCATGAAGCGTCGATTAAAATGTGTGTACCTGACGATATAACTCGACTTTCGGGTGCTTCCGCAGGTGCGGGACGACCAGGTACTGTTCTCGTGGAAGGCGTCGCAAGGAACGCCTGACCTGGAGTACTGCGTGGCAGCAAACCGAAGGGAGAACTTGCGTACCCTGTGTGCTGCGATCACGGCCCTCAGGAAGCGGAACGACGTCTTCTACGAGTGCGTGGGCGGGAAAACGTGGCATCGCTTCCACAACCTCCACGTCGGCCAGACGTACTTCGTCGACGTGTACGCGCGCAACAGACGCACCAACCTGTCGACCGCCTATCCCGGCACCCACTTCGTAGCCAGAAGCCCACCCAGCGTCCGGGTACGAGACAGCCAGACGGTGAGACTGGTGGTCGACCAGGGAGAAGCAGCGGTTGCCAAGTACGTGCTGCGTAAACGCGTCCCGGCTCTGTGGCTTCTGGCACAGTCGTGCTCCGGACCAGGACCTGTCCAGCTGACTGTCTCCCTGGGTAGAAAGCAAGTCCTGGAAGCGCCGGTCATGGACAGCAGAGTATTCACTCTGGCCGGTCCCATGACGGGGACGTACGTCATCAACGTCACTTCTCCCGTCAGCCACATGAGAAGAGTTCACGTGGTCCTGAGCAGGAAGTACCGCAAGTTTCCGTATCCCGCGCTGCCAGCCGACAACCGCGTCAAGGTGATGGAGTCCTTGACCACGTGCGACTCCGTGACACTGGCTTGGAGGTCCGTGTCGGACGAAAAGGTGCGCTACTGTGTGTATAAACGTGAAAGTGCGGTCGAACAGCGTGACGATACGTGCCAGGAGGAGTGGCCCAGGAGTGGTAAGGTGACATGCCGCAGGTATCACCGCTTCAGTAGACAGCGCTTCCAAGACGTCATCATGCAAAAGGTGAACAGGTTGCGACCCGACGCCAGTTACGTCTTCCAAGTGCTCGTCACCAAGCTGCGGGGCAAGACGCTCCCGTACGAGCCGGTGTGGGCAACGACACCCAGGACCTGCATGGGAAGGCCTCCCTCGTGAATGTTGTATACATAAGTGTAATGCCGAGCGCATTTTTTTAGTCTAGCAACCGTGCTGCTGTCTAGTCACGAGCCATCATTAGTGACGCTTGGGGGTGTGTCTAACGCTGACGTTCGTCAAGTGCCATTGACTGCTAGATTATGGGGTGCCAGTGCTAGGCCGCCCTGTAGACTTAGTAGAAGAAAAGTGGAACGTTACTATGCACTCCTGCTCACGTGTTGTTCGCAAAAAAAAGAAGAAAAAAAAAACAAGCTTCATTGTCGCCATTCTTGTCCGGCATAGAGAGTGTCAACGGCAGTTTCTCGACGGAAATAGCTATTTCTCAGCTATTTCTATAACTTGGTCAGAAGACGAGCTAGTCATAGTCATATGTTCCTCTCTAGCAATCACACCTTAAAAGGAAGAAATTATAGCTTAGCCAAACTACACTCTTAAAAATGAACATCACCGCATAGCACGCTCCTAGCCAACCATCATCTCAAAAGATATCGTTATCTCCCCTGATTTGTTGAAAACTGGGGGCGTACGCCCTTTTTTGTGACAATTATGAACAGCATAAGTGTCACAGAAAAGGCGTACGCCCCCCGTTTTCAACAAATCAGGGCAGATAACGATATCATTTGAGATGATGGTTTGCTAGGAGCGTGCTATGTGGTGAAGTTCATTTTTAGTGTATCGTATCGAAGCAAGTGTAAAAACACAGTGGGTCATTCATACTGCTGGAAGGCGTGCCGTCGAGAAAACGCTGCTATGATGTAACATGAACTCTGTTTGCCTGATATAGAAAGAACTATTCATTACACCACTGCATTCTAAGTGGCTACGCTAACGGGTCTTGTTCTGTGCTTATTACGTCCATTTTTTGCCGCGTGGTGCGACTAATTTTCAGGACGAAGATACCAGGGAAGACTAGCTTAATGGAGATCGCATGCCACCAGTAAGTGCTATATGTGTTCGCGCGTATTTGTCTGTGGACAGTCCATACCCTCAAAACAGAACCTCACTGCATGACAAGCTCCTGGGTAACCAAGGCGTGCGCATTTTTGTGACACTTACGTAGTTAACAAAAGGGCGTACGCCCCGCGTTTTCAGTCAAGCCAGCAGTGACATAAACGCATCATTCTGTGCAGTGGTTGGCCTTCAGAATGTTATGTGGCGAAGTTCTGTTTTTAGAGTGCTGGTCTTCAGAGAAATGTTCTTTGTGAAATGTAGGGTACGTTAAAGGGCAACTATACGGGAGGAGGGGGGGGCGAATTAGTGTCGCTACCCCTTTAGTCCTTCAGTGATGAGCCCTATAAGAGAACCGACATTGAACTGTGAGTCCTAAACTTGTTCTCTCTCTTTTTCAAGCGATACAGTTTCTTCCTCTTGTTTTGCTTGAAATCAAAATGTCACAAGATTGAGTTAGCTGGAAAGGCTGCAAATTTACTTTTCGATCAGTTTGCCGTAAGTTTGCCGATCAGTCGTGCCGTCCCATCCGCCATCCCGTCGTTAAAGGTCACGAATACACTCTTAAGAGTGAACTTCACCGCATAGCACGCTCTTAGCCAACCATTATCTCGAATGGTATCGTTATCTGCCCTGATATAATGAAAACGGGAGGCGTACGCCTTTTTTTTGTGACACTTATGCTGATCATAATCGTCACAGAAAAGGCGTACCGCCTCCTGTTTTCAACAAATCATGTCAGACAACGATATCATTATAGATGATGCGGTTGGGTAGGAGCGTGCTATGAGGTGAAGTTCATTTTTTAAGAGTGTAGACGTATATTTTACTCGCAAGCTCAAAAGCAGGACTGATAACACAATATTGCACAATATTTCGGTGCAATGGTGTAAGGCTTTGAGCATGCTCTGTGGTGCCATAACCACGCCACACAAATGAAATTGCCACAACAAAGGCGCGTGTCTCCCATCTCCAACGAATTCACCCGCTATTCTTGACGGACTCGCGCACCTGATTGGCTCAGTGCCACTTTTGCGGGGCAACGAGGACGTCTCTCTACGTGACCGCTCCGCACGAGGAAGCACTTGAGAGGGGATTGACAACTCGTGTCGCAATTGGCTACGGTTGCTACGTCACGATCAAGGGGTGCCGCTGGCCACCGCGAGCGGAGAGGAAGTGGATATTTAGCACGCTCTTTATTGCTTTTATTTGCTATGCTTTTATATATATTTTATTGCTGCTATATTTATTTATCGCGCGTGCGTGCAAAAAGGTGTGTAGTTCCATGCGCCTTGCAACCTGAGTGTGTGAGCACGATATGGAATTGAAAAAAAAAAAAGAGAGAGACGTCAGGTTTAACGTTCAAATTACGTCAAAGGGTTCTATACGTGTGAAATATAGTAAAGGAAGTTTTAGCTTTATTTTTATTTTTACTTTACGACTTGCACTAAAGCCAGGAGACATCGCCGCAGAGTTTGACGCAGGCGTGTCTTCAAGTGCCTGTTTCTAGCGAACTACGGCACGTAGAAGAATTTATTATTTATTTATTTACTAATGTTTCTTCTTTGAACAGTATGGTGTGCGGCACATTGCGTGCATGATGCAATGAAACATATATACCACGTATCACAACCCCTTTAACTCTCCTTACAAAGGTACCCTTATTACTTTTGGGTTGTGTGACGTTGTACAAATTGCATTTTTGTACGAGCCCGTAATTACTTGTAGACGTAAACGGACTGAATTGGCCACCTTAACAGCGAGAGAAAGAACTGTATACCGATAGCTCCGACTCGTCACCTTTACGCACTCTTAGAAAAAAAAAAAGGGTGGAGCAGTCACACCTTTTAGGTGGTAATGTAGTTGTCGCATAGGTTGTGGCTACTAAAAGGTTGCAAAGTTCTACCTGCTACCTCACTCGCAAAACAGAAATTCACCGCATAGCACGCTATCCGCTAGACATTGCCGCGAATGATAGGGTCATCGCTTCTGCACTCTTAAAAATGAGCTTCACCGCATAGCACGCTCCTAGCCAACCATCATCTCAAATGATATCGTTATCTGCCCTGATTTGTTGAAAACGGGGGCGTACGCCTTTTTTGTGACAATTATGAACAGCATAAGTGTCACAGAAAGGGCGTACGCCTCCCGTTTTCAACAAATCAGGGCAGATAACGATATCATTTGAGATGATGGTTGGCTAGGAGCGTGCTATGCGGTAAGTTCATTTTTAAGAGTGTGGATCGGTGAACGAGGGGGCGTACGCCTTTTGTAGCAATTTTTATATATGGTAAATGCATCAACTACGCATTTACACCCTTTATCGTGGAGGTGTACGACTTTTTTGTGACAATTATGAACATCATGAGTGTCACAAAAAGGCGTACGCCTCCCATTTTCCACAAATCAGGGCAGATAACGATATCATTCGAGGTGATGGTTGGCTAGGAGCGTGGCATGCGGTGAAGTTCATTTCTAAGAGTGTATGTTGAACTACACTCTAAAAACAGAACTTCACCGCGTAACACGCTGTGCTCCAACCATTGCCAACAATGATAGGGTTATCTCTTTTGATTGGAAGAGAGAAAGGGGCGTACGCCTTTTTGTGACAAATTTCATATATCAAAATTGTCACAAAAGGGCGTACGCCCCCTTCTCTCTTCCAATCAGAAGCGATAACCCTATCATTCCTGGCAATGGTTGGAGCACAGCGTGCTACGCGGTGAAGTTCTATTTTTAGAATGTAGGTTTCCTTTCCACAACCTTTTTTTTTCTCCCCCTTCGAGAGCGGTGGGACATGGCACATCCATAGACACCGCGGTGAACGTCCCGTGCCATCTCTGCACACGTAGCTATGTCATCCACGTCATAATATGTCACGGCAGACTAGACAAGAAAACGCGCAAACATATTCCGTCGTCCCCCGCCACGGACCAAAAGGAGGGATGACGTCACGCGCCAGTGAGCGCGAAGTGCTCTGATGCGTGCCGGGTGCAAAATAACCCGCAACTGGTTCAGTCCACAAATGCGAGATATTCTGCTCAGGACCCGTGCAGTTACTCATCGCGTTCTCATTAGCTCGCCGCCAGACGTCGTTGAAGTCGCAACGAAGTGCGCCTCGTGCGACCGTCTGTTGCAGAGCAGAGGACAGGTTGCTATATAGCTCTCGGCGCCTGTAGTTTAAGTAGACTAGTCTATGTCCTACTTGAAGCAGAACGATCTATTCGAAAATAGAGGCTGTCATTGCGCAGTTCACAAAACAGGACTTCTCGAGACAACACGAGTGTACCCAAATGCCTCTGAGAGAGATGAGATACTCACTTTCTCAAGGAGTCGAAAGAGACAACGGTATCTTTGTACGCGTCTGGCTAGCTTCAGAACGTGCTATATGTCGTGTTGATTTGTTTTTACGGCGTATTCAGTATTTATTTATTATTTTTCTGCGCCAGAATGAATGACAGGATGTGATGGCGATGTGATAAAGAAGAAGAAAAATTGGGATGTGAGCCGCCACAAAGCCGGACTTGGCTCACCCCAGAGCGAATACAAACAGGTGAACGGGTTAAAGTGATGACAGGGAAAAAAAATCAATCATATTCGCAGATGAGAAAAGTTGAAATAGTTTATTTGATGAAATAAATATTTATGATATACACAGACGAGACGAAAATTTGGGAAACGCAGAAGGCACAGGTCTGAGAGGTAAGTACATGAAATGTGAAACACTGGCGATGGCAGCCCCACAAGTTGGAGGTCGTTGAACGCGCTATACTTGGTGGTCCACTTTCCTTATCTCGCAATTGATACGGAAGGAGAGCATGTGACCTTGAATGAGATGAGAAGCAGCCTGGCTGTATAGTATACGCTCAGAAAGCAAAACTGGACATGTCACGAGGACAGGGCGCACAAAATCAGTTCTCACTCCTGAGTCGAGGACAGAGGGCGCCTTTGTGTGCTCACTACAACAACAACAACATAGACGAATGGATGATGATGATGATGATGTGGGATGTGCCCACTAACATGAAGGCAAATTGTCACAAAAAAGGCGAACGGCACCTATTCCTAACAAATCGGTAGAGAACCATATCATTCGAAATGAGAATTGGCTAAAGTCTTTTTTAAAAAAATACAGGACGGTTACGATTGTGTAATGCGAATTTCAGCGGTAGCTGTTGTGTATGGATGTTGACACTTTTAATTGCTGATATATGCGCAACTACTTTAGAGTGACCTTGTGGTCTGTGAAGCGAGTGGTAATGTCTAGAGATATGTGACTAGCGGGACAAAAATATTACTTAAATTGCACTCTTAGAAATGAACTTCACCGCATAGCACGCTCCTAGCCAACCATCATCTCGAATGATATCGTTATCTGCCCTGATTTGTTGAAAACGGTGGGCGTACGCCTTTTTTGTGACAATTATGAACAGCATAAGTGTCACACAAAAGGCGTACGCCTCCAGTTTTCAACAAATCAGGACAGATAACGATATCATTCGAGATGATGGTTGGCTAGGAGCGTGCTATGCGGTGAAGTTCATTTTTAAGAGTGATGGGACAAAAGCAGGACGGGAAGCGCGGAAAAATCGGGACACTTTGTGGGACAACGTACCCATCTCTTCGTATGTCAAAACTGCTTTTATTAGCTTTAGATTATTTTAACTTGTCTTGCATCACCGTACACTCTTAGAAATGAACTTCACCACATAGCACGCTCCTAGCCAACCATCATCCCGAACGACAACGTTCGCGCCCCTGATTTGCTGAAAACGGGAGGAGGAGCCTATTTTGTGGCCATTATGCACGGCACAAAATAGGCTCCACCTCCCGTTTTCAACAAATCAGGGGCGAGAACGTTGTCATTCGGGATGATGGTTGGCTAGGAGAGTGCTATGTGGTGAAGTTCATTTTTAAGAGTGTACATCACCGAAGCCGAGGGTTTTGTGATACAGCCACAGCGATTTCGTTCATAAAAAGCATGCAGCCAACGGCCATTCCGAATGTTATCGTGCTCTCTCTATTCCGACTTATCGAAAATGAGCTGCTGCCGCCTTTTTGACAAAGTGCATTTGCGTTACGCGGCCACCTTCTGTTCGTATAGAGTGCATACTGATAAGTAGGACATGACAGTTTTGATGCGTTCCGTAGTTCCACCGGAAGAGGGCAGCACCGCCTTTGTTTCTTTCACAGTATGTACAAAGAAACAAGAGGGTGTAACGTCGTTCAGTCTGCATGCAAATTGCTACAGGAAATGTGAGCATTTAATATATGCGGGACGAGATGTAATCATCGTTGTTTTAGCGTGCGAAGGTCCTTATAGTCATCTGAAAGAGACAATGAAAGCAGTGAAAGAAGTTATCTTTGGGAATATTGCCGCATGTTCCACGCAGTTATAACTGCGGACATTTATTTATTGCCATACACATATTTTTTTATTATATATTTACTTATCAACTTATCAGCCATACACATCCGAATATCATTGAAAAAGTGCTCGGGGGATGGTGGTGTGCTTGTTCGCATGCACTCTATAAAAGCAGGACTTGACAACACTCTTAAAAATGAACTTCACCGCATAGCACGCTCCTGGCCAACCATCATCTCGAATGATATCGTTAACTGCCCTGATTTGTTGAAAACGGGAGATGTATGCTTTTTTTTTTGTGACATTTATGATCAGCATAAGTGTCACAAAAAAGGCGTACGCGTCACCTTTTGAACAAATCAGGGCAGGTAACGATATCATTCGAGATGATGGTTGACTAGCAGCGTGCTATGCGGTGAAGTTCATTTTTAAGGGTGCACATAAACACGGTGAAGGCAAAGCATTGCACGGAATGATAACACGATTTGTGGAAAGCGTGGGGCGTACGCCCCTTTTGTGACAATTAACATTACCGCAAAAGTGTCACAAAAGGCGTATGTATCCCGGTTTCAAAGAATCGGAAGAGAACACGATGTAATTCTTGATGATGGCCAGTTCGGATCGTGTTATGCGGTGAAGTTCCGTTTTTAGAGAGTACGCTCTTAAAAATGAGCTTCACCGCACAGCACGCTCCTAGCCAACCATCATCTCAAATGATATCGTTATCTGCCCTGATTTGTTGAAAACGGGAGGCGTATGCCTTTTCTGTGACAATTATGAACAGCATAAGTGTGAACACCAGAGAACGCGTGTGAACGCGAGATTATGAACACCATAATCTCGAATGATATCGTTAGCCGCCCTGATTTGTTGAAAACGGGAGGAGTACGCCTTTTTGTGACACTTTTGCGGTTCATAATTGTCCCAAAAAAGGTGTACGCCTCCAGTTTTCAACAAATCCCGGCAGATAACGATATCATTCGACATTATGGCTGGCTAGGAGCGTGCTATACGGTGAAGTTCATTTCTAAGAGTGTATAGGTGCGTGTTTAGCGGTGATTATCTCTTTTTATATAGCGTATATGTTGGCTGTAACTGTTCTTATTCACGAACGCATGAATTACGATCATACGCTAACGGACGGGAAAGACATTTGGACAATTTTGTTCAGTCGTTACGCCTTTGTTTCAACGAGGTTCTGCTGCTGCAGAGCGATCAGTTCCACCACCAAAGCGGAGGGTGACCCATATGGCCCAGCGTCCACCCTGAAATCAGCGCTACCGCCACGCTACGACGGCCGTATAGGCAACATCATCTTGAAGTTATGTGATGCCGATCATATTGTGGCTTAGGAAGGGAGTTGCCTCAGGACAGAAGCCGCCGATATTTCGAACAGAGACTGTTCTTCTTCTGGGCCTTCTTCGCCCAGAAGAAGAACAGTCTCTGTTCGAAATATCGGCGGCTTCTGTCCTGAGGCAACTCCCTTCCTACATTCTACCGGTTCGCTGGATTTCTACCCACCTATATATTGTGGCTTAGCACCGCACGGCTCTTTCACACTGACTTAAAAGTAGCGCATCCGACTATATAGTATAAGTATATTACACGGTGGGCAAGACAACCTTTTGCACGGACTCGGTACACCATATCGGTTTGCTGACTCTCTGCACCGCGAAGTAATGTAATCATAACCTCTAAGGTAATTAATTACGAGTGACCAAATTACCGCGATTAATTACATTCCCAGTAATTAAAACTTCCAGGCATCCCGAGTAGTTTGCGACTAACATCTTTTTTTTTCCTTTTACCAATCAATCAATGAAAACTTCCAGGAGTACTTTAAATATTGTCTAATAATCAGATAATATGGAAAAAGCAACATAAAAAAAATTCCGCGCTTCCGTGTTATACACTCTTAAAAATGAACTTCACCGCATAGCACGCTCCTAGCCAACCATTATCTCGAATGATATCGTTATCTGCCCTGATTTGTTGAAAACACGGGGCGTACGCCTTTTCTGTGACAATTACGAACAGCATCAGTGTCACAGAAATGGCGTACGCCCCCCGTTTTCAACAAATCAGGGCAGATAACGATATCATTCGAGATAATGGTTGGCTAGGGGAGTGCTATGAGGTGAAGTTCATTTTCAAGAGTGTAGCGCCGCGAAGTATTTGTGGAGATGAGTGGCGTAACTTCGGGTATGCAACTTCCCCGCGTAGCACGTTTCTAGCCAACCGTCATCTCGAATGACAAAAAGGCGTACGCTCCCCCCCCCCCCCCCCCCCCCGTCGAATCAGAAGTGATGACCCTATCGCTCGTGGCAATGGTTGGCGCACAGCATCGTTGACATCGTTCTCTCCCCTGATTTGTTTGGAACAGGTGGCGTACGCCCCTTTCTGTGACAGTTATGTTCGGCATAATTGTCACAAAAAATAAGGCGTACGCCTCCCGTTTTCAACAATCAGTGCAGATAACGATATCATTCGAGATGACGGTTGGCTATGAGGAGCGTGCTACGCGGCGAAGTTCATTTCTAAGAGTGATGGCTATACACTCTTAAAAATGAACTTCACCGCATAGCACGTTCCTAGCCAACCATCATCTCAAATGATATCGTTATCTGCCCTGGTTTGTTGAAAACGGGTGGCGTACGCCTTTCCTGTGACACTTATGCCGTTCATAATTGTCACAGAAAAGGCGTACGCCTCCCGTTTTCAAACAAATCAGGGCAGATAACGATATCATTCGAGATTATGGTTGGCTAGGAGCGTGCTATGCGGTGCAGTTTATTTTTAAGAGTGTAGGGTATTAGCTGCGCGCGCTGTTCCGCATGCATAGACGCGTGTACGCGACAAAATGGGTTGTGTTGCTCTCACGCGTATACCCCGGTCACAATACGCCGAAGCGAAATTTGTTTAGTGACCCTAAACTGTCACAGGCATGGCGGAAGGGTGTCAACCGCGTTCATGTAGAAAGTTTAAGAGAGTGCTCCCACCTACATGGGTCGGCGGCCCGACGGAAAGGTGACCTGGCAAGAAAGTTCAGGGGCGTAGTTGTAGTCGGCTTCGGGGCGGTATATACGGGCATCGCCGATTTACGTCTACACGCGACCTGTACAGGCGCGTCGTGGGGTGGCTTGCATCTTCTCTTTACGGTGCTCACGTAACTTCACCGCATAACTGGCCGAGAACCGAGTGTCATTAAAAATGACACATTTACCGCTCCTGATTTGAAGACGCGGAGCGGGGCGTGCGCCCCCTTTTGCGGCGATTTCGATACATGTTAGCAGTGGCAAGGGGGGGGGGGGGGCGTACACGCCCGTTCTCTCCACAAATCGGAAACACGATAGTGGTATCACTTTTTATGGCAGTTGGTTCTGGACTACACTCTTAAAAATGACCTTCGCCGCATAGCACGCTGCTAGCCAACCATCATCTCGAATGATATAGTTATCTGCCCTGATTTGTTGAAAACGGGAGGCGTACGCCTTTTTGTGACAATTATGAACAGCATAAGTGTCACAAAAAACGCGTACGCCTCCCGTTTTCAACAAATCATGTCAGATAACGATATCGTTCGAGATTATGGTTGGCTAGGAGCGTGCTATGCGGTGAAGTTCATTTCTAAGAGTGTAGTTATGCGGTGAAGTTCCCCTTTTAAGAGTGTGCAAAATGATATATTTAGTATATAATGAAGCGTATAAATATCCATAACTTAAAAACCCGAGACTAGGGGACAAGAAAAAAAGAAAAAAAAAACGACAAACACAGACAAGGTCTTAAACACTGTCCCCTACCCTCGGGTTTTTAAGTTATGGATCTATACCACCTGCTCGCTTGCTACCTCTCTATTCTCGCGTATAAATATGTTTTTTTCCCGTAAAATTTCACCAGTTGAGAGTCTGCAGGCGTACTGTCTTCTTTTACGATCTAACAATTCTGGCTTCGCCCCTATGCTGCATATACATCATTGATGATATATTTAGTACGACTGATCTGAGGAGGGAGGGGGGAGGGGCGTACGCCTTCCTGTGACCATTAACACCCGTGCAATGAGTCACAAAAGGTGTACTCATCCAACTCGCAACAAACCTGAACAAGAACGATTGTTCAAAGTGGTAGCGTACGCCTTTTCTGTGACACTTATGCGGTTCATAATTGTCACAAAAATGACGCACGCCTCCCGTTTTCAACAAATCAGGGGAGATAACGATATCAATCGAGATGATGGTTGGCTAGGAGCGTGCTATGCGGTGAAGTTCATTTTTAAGAGTGTATTCTGAATGATGCTTAGGTAGGCGCGTGCTCTGTGGTGAAGCTTCCGTGCACTCTGAAAACACGCCCACGATAACACTAATGATCGACTGATTTTACGAGACAGCGGGGCTTATACGCCTTTGAATGTGACAATACACACCAGTGGCGCAGCCAGAGGAGGGGGGGGGGGGGGAGAGGTTTGCGGGGCACAAATCCCTCCCGAAACCGTACCTTTGGTACACTCTTAGAAGAAGAAGAAGAAGAAGAAGAAGAAGAAGAAAAGAGTGGAGTAGTTACACCTTTTAGGAGGTAATAGTTGTCGCATATGTTGTGCCTAAAAGGTTGCAAAGTTCTACCCGCTACCTCACTCTCTGCCACGAATGATCAGGGTTACCAATTCGGTGAGCGAGGGGGGCGTACGCCTTTTTGTAGCAATTTGGATATATGATAATTGCTTAATTTACCACCCGTTATCAGACCCTATATGTTGACCTAGGCGGTAACTATAGAAGTTATCACCTTTTCACACACTTTTTTTCTTAGAATACAGCGCATTTGGGAGAGGGGGGAAACAAGGGTGAAATCCTCCTCCCCCATGTAAAGTTACCATAGTAACCCCTCCCGAAATGTTTTGTTGTGCCTACGCTATACTGATACACACGTATCCGAACCGCCACAAAAGGGGGCGTACGCCTTCCATTATCGAGAAATCGGGAAGGCGCACGATCACTTTTGAGTTGTAGGTATGCGATGTCGAAACCAATCTCGCTTCCATCAAACATGGCGCGATTCTCCGGTAAAACTTGCCATCAGACGAGAAACTCGGTAGTGCTTTTGATGATCACGCGTGACCTCGTTCGGACATGCAATTACTCGGCTTCGTCCAGGTTGAATGTTGATTACCTAGGTTGCATCCGTCATGAGCCTGTCACTTGATGACTCCAATATTTTTTTTTTTCCCCGGTCACTCTGTTTTGTGTCTTGTCACTTCATGTTGACACACACTCTTAGAAATGAACTTCACCGCATAGCACGCTCCTAGCCAACCATAATCTCGAATGATATCGTTATCTACCCTGATTTGTTGAAAACGGAAGGCGTACGCCTTTTTTGTGACACCTATGCTGTTCATAATTGTCACAAAAAAGGCGTACGCCCCCCCCCCGTTTCCGACAAATCAGGGCAGATACCGATATCATTCGAGATGATTGTTGGCTAGGAGCGTGCTACGTGGTGAAGTTCATTTTTAAGAGTGCAGGAACGTAATGGATCAGGCGGCGCGGTTCAGTTTATAGCTGGGTTTCCGGGTTTTCGGATTAATCCGAAAAAATCAGAAAAAAAAACGTACGAAGGTAAAAAAAATTGCATTTCGGATTCATCCGAAAAACTCCGCTCTCGTGGGGATAATATCTGAGTTATCAGCAAGAAAGTTCGTGCTCCGCCGCGAGTGCCTGCCTGGAATCACGCATCATCTCAAAACTTTCTCAATCACGCGGAATTGTTCTTGTATGGAGACACTTTTCCTTGCTCGTTCTTTCTGTGGGTGGTGTCACACGTCACATCACAGCGCCGATTTCTTCCTCCTCCCGATTTCAGAGACTAACCGAGGTAAAGAAATATAAAACCCGAAAAACTCCGATTCATCAGAAAATCGTAAACTCCCGAAAAAACACCCTCCGGTAATGAGTAAAAACAAACTCCGAAAACCCGGAACCCTAGATATAGCGTTCATATCGGGCACGGGGTTAAGAAACCAAAACCAACTCGAAGAACCACCCAGAACTGCTTCCGAGCACACGAAGGACAGACGAATAAGATATATATATTTAAAAAAAACGGACGCAACAAACCCCCTATGTCTCATTGTCCACGGAACCCCACGATTTCCCTCTCTCTCACATATCAATTCTTCCCCGGAATCGCAAACTTTTTGGGGGAAGCCACAGCTCCAGGTAGCTCTCTCCAGAGGAGAAGCTTCGCAGCAGTCCGCTGTCTTCCAATAGACATCCTATAGACGTCGTAAGCAACACAGATAGTGAAACTTTCCGTGCCATCGGAGGATTTGACACATCGGTATATAAGGTTATCTGGTACCCGTCGAAAAGACCGCTAGGCTAACTGCATCTCGCGAGGAGGGGGGGAGACATAAAGAAAAAAAAAAGCCGTGGAACCAGTTGAGCTACACCTGCGGGGAGAGAGAGGCGCACCTTGCCCCCTCCTCTCATCTTACTTGCCGCCATTGAGGATAGCGTCGTGGAAGACTTGAAGCATGTGGCCACGTCTCCACCCGTGAAACCATGGTTTGGGGAATATTATCGATCTTGTTCCTGATCCTGGGGACGGCGAGGACGCAACAACAGGTAGGAACCAACTTTCTTGTCTCGTTCCTCGCGCGATTTCCTCTGCAGCGTCTTCGCGATGTCCGGCGATGTTCGTGCCAACAGCGAGGCGATCGGAGTCGAGCATCGAGGCGATCATCGATGCTATTAGCGAACGTCCGTCCGGGAGGTAACGGGGTGTTTGCATCATTGTTTCGCGAAGAGGATGCTTGTTGTCGCTGTGAACAGGAAGACATATACGACGTGTCCTCAACCGGCGTCAGAGGGAACCGTCAAAAGGATACGTCTATGGTACCCCGACTAAATCGTGCAAGATTTGCGTCATAAATAAGTGAAGTTATATTCTCGGTGGCACACTTCCTAACAGCCTATTGTCATTCCGAGTTTCCCCCCTGCCAAGTTACCCCCCTGCTTCATAAAACGCGTGATAATCGGGTGCCGTAAAGTGTGTTTTGTGTCTCTGTGAGGTCTCTGTTCCCCTCTTTGTGTCGGTGTCTCTTTATTCTGAACTATTAGAATTTTTTCTTCACCCCCCCCCCCCCCCCCCCAGAGACGTTCGTTTGTTTTATTTCGCTATTTCTGGATGTTTCGCTAACTCTGGAGGAGGAGGAATTCCTGAGCGAAATCTGGGTGCGTTTGCTATGAATGCCGGGTCAACGGCAAGACAGGAAACTCCGTCAGAGGAGAACCGGTTGCTTGGTGGGCCGTCGAGGAAGTTGGTGCGGGGAGAAAACAACGGAGGTGTTTCGATGCTCACAGATACCGCGTGCTAACGAGCACTAACGTAAACACTGGCGGTGTTACTAGGCGAATCGTACGGACGACCAGCGGCTGAAGAAACGGAGAAGGGCTCTGTGGAGGAACTCCATGTGTACGGACTGGTGGAGGGGGAGGTCGGTCATGCAGCGAGCAAAGAAGGAAATGGCCGAACCAATTTCAAGGTTCACCGCGTCTCGGGAAAAAAAAAAAGAAAATATATCCTCATTTTTTTTTTATTTCCGGCGAAAAGTCGGCGACGATTATGCGGTGTTATTTCTGGGTTCCACTGGGCGCCTGGTGAGGTAAAGGGTTCTGGAAAAGGTGCGCTATTGTCCCGTTGCAATTATACAGCCGGAGAGCCATTATTTTTCTACCGTTTGTGCTGGGATATCGGTATAGACCTGGTTTGTAAACATCGTTGAAGTGTACGCCAGGAATTTGATGGAATTATCAATCCACGCAGTCTAAAAAACAGGACTTCACCGCATAGCACGCCCTGCGCCGACCACTGGTACCGATGATAGGCAATCAGAGGGGGTAGGTTCGAATCCCACTGCTAGTGCCTGTCCTTAAAACTATCATCATTTCATTTGCAGTTTGTAAATTGGAGTTGTGAGGCTTGTGTTGTGTTTGTCCTTCAATGTCCATCCACTACAACGAATGATAGGGTTGTCGCTTCATATTCGAAGACAGAGAGAGAGAGAGAAGGGGGGCATACGCCTTTTTGTGTCAATTTGGATATATGATAGCAGGTACAAAAAGGCGTACGCCCCGCTCTCTATTAGAATCAGAGGCGATAACCCTACCACGCGTGACAGTGGTTGCGGCGCAGAGAGACCTATGCGGTGAAGTACTCTTCTCAGAGTGGAGTCAACCATCGTTCCGAATGACGTCGTCCTCATCCCTGATTTGCCGAAAACAGCTGGCGTACACTCTTAAATCCAAGCTTCACCACACAGCACGCTGAAGGCCAACCATTGTACAGAGTGATACCCCTATTACCCATGATTTGTGGAAAGCGCGGGTAGCGTACGCCTTTTTGTGACAATTAAAATTTCTGCATAAGTGTCACGAAAAGGCGTACGCCTCCCGTTTTCAACAAATCAGCGGAGAGAACGATGCCACTCGAGCTGATGGTTGGCTAGGAGCGTGCACTCTTAAAAATGAACTTTACCGCATAGCATGCTCCTAGCCAACCATCATCTCAAAAGATATCGTTATCTGCCCTGATTTGTTGAAAACGGGAGGAGTACGCCTTTTCTGTGACAATTATGAACAGCATAATTGTCACAAAAAAGGCGTACGCCTCCCGTTTTCAACAAATCAGGGCAGATAACGACATCATTCGAGATTTTGGCTGGCTAGGGGCGTGCTATGAGGTGAAGTACATTTTTAAGAGCGTACGTTTCTTTTCATTTTTTTTTTTCGACACTTATGCAGCTACGAAATTGTCACAAGAAGATGTAAGCTCAGCGTTTTCCACAAAGCATAAGGGATAACGGTATCATTCCCTGCGATGACGTCTTCAGCGTGTGATGTGATGAAGTTCTATAGTGTACGAGTGCAGGCATGTGGACTTGCCGAGCGAATGCGGTTATAGGGGAAAAAAAAAAGAAGAAAAATACACAGCCAGACAAAACAGAGCGATTGTGAACGACAAGGGACCTAATAGGGACGCGAGCACGTATTGTCTCTCGATGTTCATGCCAGTGTACGAATTCCTTTTATCCTTTTAAAAATTAGGACGTGCACCAACACGTCCGCGTCGCTCTTCTTGTAGAGCGATTTCCTTTCGAATAAATTCTCTTTCCGCGTGTCCGTTCTATAGTAGGAGCACGGTTTCCTGATTGCAGCAGGTTGCTATTGTTTCACTGCGGCCCCAGTTTGTCTAAAGCAGTGCAAAGGCCTTGTCTCCCACGTGGAGCTCGCCACAAAACACGTTCGCGACAAGCGTTCTTCCAAGGTTTTCGAACGCCTCCTTCGCCTGCGGTTAACAGTAGCTCCAAACAGAGACTCGAAGCGGACAAACCCATAATTGCCTCTGTGGGAGTTGCCACAGTCGAGGCGTTCGACTAGCAAAAGTAGAGACAACTCCTGGGTAATACTGAAACATGCCGGGCAGAATATGTGTGTGTGTGTGTGTGTGTGCCCGACAAAGGAGCATAGTTCCATTCTGCTTCCAACCAGAGGAAGATTATCCGTCTCTCCCTTTTTCGAGAGGGACGTGCACATAAGGATCCATCTCTTTTCGAGAGTTCCTTATGGGACGGATCCCGGGTGTATCAATGCCGTTATTCGTGTACACTCTTAAAAATGAACTTCACCGCATAGCACTCTCCTAGCAATAGACCTCTACCCGAGAAACGTCATCATGACGTTGGTAGACAGGCCGAAACCGAAACAAATCTGAAGGGGAGGGCTGGGTTCCACGAATGGGCACTTGTTCGCTGCCTCCTATCGAAAGAAAAGTAGGACCGAAGGTCGCGTCCCCTTCAGGGACCATCGTAATCCTCTAATCGTAATCTAACCTAACCTCTAATCTAATCTAATCTAACCTAATCTCTCTCTCGTAATCTCTAACCGTAATCCCCCCCTCAAGACCGTGGCTTTCGTGCGCCATCGTGCTCGCCCCTATAGCTTGGAGCGTAGTTCCACTCTACCAAATTGGTGGCGCTGTCGAACACTATGACGTGATTTGTTTGCAAACAGGGAGAGGTCTATTATGAGCAGCATATGTGTCACGAAAGCGGCGTACGCCCACCGTTTTCAACAAATCAGTGCAGATAAAGATATCACATTCGAGATGATGGTTGGCTAGGAGCGTGCTATGCGATGAAGTTCATTTTTAAGAGTGTACGTGTAATTCGTAGTAAAATCTGACGCTACATATGTATTCGGTTGCTACGAGAAGTTTCGGTCGATGTTACATCGGATCATACACTTTTAAAACAGAGCTTCACCGCATAGCACGCTGAGGGCCAACCTGCACGTAATGACACCGTTATCATAACTGATTCGTGGAAAGCAAGGGGCTTACGTCTTCCGTTTTCAACAAATCGGGTAAGATAACGATGTCATTCGAGACGATGGTTGGCTAGGAGCGTGCCATGCGGTGAAGTTCTGTTTTAAGAGTGTACACTCTAAAAGGAGACCTTCACCGCATAACACACTTTATACTAAATACACTCTTAGAAATGAACTTCAGCGCATAGCACGCTCCAACCATCCATCCAGCCAACCATCATCTCGAATGATATCGTTATCTGCTCTGATTCATGGAAAACGGGGGGCGTACACCTTTTTTGTGACAATTACGAACAGCAGAAATGCCACAAAAAAGGCGTACGCCTCCCATTTTCAACAAATCAGGGCAGATAACGATATCATTCGAGATGATGATTGACTATAGGAGCGTGCTATGTGGTGAAGTTCATCTTTAAGAGTGTATACGGCATCCATTGCGCCTAATGATGACAGCTATCGCCTCCAATTTCAGGAGAGAGCGGGGCGTACGCCTTTCTGAAACTACTAACGCAAATTAATGCAAACTGCCCCACACTCCAAAAACAGGACTTCACCGGATTAGCACGCTGTGCGCCAACCATTGCCTCTCATCGCCTTATCGCCTCTCATTAGAAGACAGGGGGGGGGGGGGGGGGGGGAGGGGGCGTACGCCTTTTTTTTTCTTCTACGCCTACGTTTTGCGGTGAAGTTCTGTTTCTAGAGCTTAACATTACACTTACACAGAACGATAAGGGCGCCTTCCATCTGTTTGTTGATAACAGTTAATTGTGGAAACGTTGTCTAGCTGTATTAGTATTTGGTGTACCGATTCTACATCAACTACGTTTATTTATCTTTTTTTTTTCGCTATCCAATACAAACCTATCGAATCCAATAGTTCGGTTGTTACAGCGGAGGCCAGCTATGTTGCATGCCCTAAAAATATCCCAAGGCCGAAGAAGGTAGACCCGCAAACTAAACGTTTCCCCGTTTGGCTACATCGAAGCGGACAACAGCCATATACCGTTCCACAATACGCCACGGAAATTTGGTGCCTTTTGGTAGAAGTGCTGAAAAGAATGCGTCCGATACACGTGGTAAACATCGAACTCTGTTCCACTTCTTGTACAGTACAAACGCAAAGTGTTCTTTTGTTATGGGAAAGGAACTGTCGGATCCTCTACAGAATAGAGGACCGCAAACGGTTTAAAATAACCTGATTCATTTTTTTTATGCCTGCACGTAGCGCAGGTCGCGTCGAGGCAGGAGGCAAATCCCCTGAAGCCTTCCGCCACGTTCAGGGGTCGAGTGTCAAGCCTGTCTAGGCCAACTTGGCCAGGGTATGAAGGAAAATAAATCTTAACCCTCGCTTTCGAGAGAGGAGAAATGTTTTCTGTATTCTTTCTTTGATATACCATACAGGGTGTTTTACCTAAAATGATAAAAAATGAATAAAGAATGATAAAAATAATAAATGACCTAATGAATAAAAAAAATTAATAAAAATGAAAAAGATAAAAATGAAACGTACTCGCTGGAGAATTGTGGAGCTTCCGGCAATTACCTTCTGGAAACTCTTGCCACCATTTAGCGAGGCTATGGACAGTTTTTAATTGCGGGAAATTTATTTTTTTTTTTCAATTGAACTTTGAAAATTACCAAGCGAACGTCACTTTAACAGAGCAATGAAGTCCTCCACGGATAACAGCAGACCCAACAAAAACTATGCACAGTAGCGCAACATAAATTGTCGAAAAGAAAAATTAGTAAAAATTACGCTTTAGCCCCTCCTGCTTGATTGTCGCAAAGAACAGCTCACGGAAGATGCGCGGAGAGGAGGAAGTGTCCCCGTCTCTTTTTTTTATCTTTCTTTCTCCTGCTTTCACCGTGATGCTGTGACAACTGTCTTATCACAAAAAACAAAACAACTGTCTTATCACAAAGAAGGCAAAAAAATTATGAAGGCAGGGACACTTCCTCCTCTAGACGCTTCGCGCTTCTTTGCGACAATCAATCCGGCGGGGCTAACGCGTAATTTTTGCTAATTTTTTCCGACTATTTCTGCTACTACATACAATACTACATACATCTGCTAATACTGTGCATAGTTTTTGTTGGGTCTGCGGTTATCCGTAGAGGACTTCATACTTCTGTAAAAAAAAGTGGGGTTCGCTTGGCAATTTTCGAAGTTCAATTAACAAAAATAAATTTCCCTAAATTAAAAATTGTCCAAAGCCTTCCTGAATGGTGCCAGAAGTTTCCAGAAGGCAATTGACGAAAGTCCCACAATCCTCCGGAGAGTACGTCGCGTTAGAATTTTTGTTATCACTTTTTAAGTGAAACACCCTGCATATAAGAATCGCCGTGTTTGTGGTGGCGCACTGAGCTGTCCCACTCTTAAAACTGGTGGTGGGTACTGTTGACAGAGCTCGCCGTTGTCGACTTCAAAGAGGTGAGCAACGTCACGACTAACGCTCTGGGGGAATGTGCGTCCTGGGCCGACTTCTAAGGAACTGTCCTATGCCGACGTATGTCTGACAGACATCACCTGAGCTTCACCGCAGAGTACGCTCTCAGCCAACGACCACCACGATCGACCCCGGTTGGTTAAAAACGGGAGCCGTGTGCCCTTTTGTGACACTTTTACAGTTACGTTAATTGACACAAAAAGGCGTACGCCCCCACGCTTTCCACAAATCAGCAGTGATAAAGATATCATTCTGTGCCAAGGGTTGGCCTTCACCGTGCTCTGTGGTGAAGTTCTGGTTTCAAAGTGTAAAGTACAAAACCCCCATATAGATCTACACTCTTAGAAACGAACTTCACCGCATAGCACTCTCCTAGCCAACCGTTATCTCGAATGATATCGTTAACTGCCCTGATTTGTTGAAAACGGGAGGCGTACGCCTTTTTTGTGACACTTATGCTGTTCATCATTGTCACACAAAAAAAGGCGTACGCCTCCCGTTTGCAACAAATCAGGGCAGATAACGATATTATTCGAGATAACGGCTATCTAGGAGCGTGCTATGCGGTGAAGTTCATTTTTAAGAGTGTAGTAAGGCCCCGAATCTTTGTGCACTGAAAAATATAAAAAAAAAATCGAGGATTTATAAGGGCACCGCGCAAAAATATCGATCGGACAATGACAATTCAAGCACCATGCCGCTATCAGAAACTTCATTTTCGCAGCTGGCACGGACTCGCGAAATTTAGTGACCGCGAATCTGTGCTTCGCGCCCGATTCGCCAAAAATGGGGCCGCGAAATTAAAGGGTCCCACCGTACGCTGTTTTTTGTTTCTTCAAAATTTCTCGATGACTTCGTCTTCCACTTGAGGAAGAGCAACGCATACCGTTGAGGAAGAATGCCTCGAATTGCATGAATATCAGCGACGGAATGACCGAGGAGAAACGCCCTGCTTTTGACAGTCAGTTCGCGTGGCGTGTTTTTCCTTCATCCATAAAAAAAAGTGCCTTCGTAACTGCGCGGGCGGTCAACACAGCATACTTCCGGTGTCTTTCTTTTTTTTTTTCTTTTTCAATACGCCTTCAAAACATCTGCTCTCAAAAACCCTCGTTCATGCTGATGCAAATCGATGCAGCGTTCTACTGAAGAACTAGGATTTTTGAGGCGGAACGGAAAGTGGTGCGAGTGCGAAGTATAAGAGCAGCACGAACAAACCCTCACCCCCTTCGTTTTGAAATCCAGCGGCGGCGAAAATCACGAAATACGCCTATTAACCACAACTCCGAAATTCAGTCGAAGCTTTCGCGCAGCAATTTCTAAAGCGAAGAACAACGAAAGAAAGAAAAAAGAAGGAAAAAAGTGAAGCATGAATAGCAACTATGGGTTAAGCCCAAACAAACACATTAGGCGTGGTGCGTCTGTGCAAAGGACAAAAGATCATTTCTGGCTGCATATTGTGGGCGCTGAAGGGGGTTACGAGTGCTAGTCATTTAGAATGTCTCGAAGGGAGTGGCATCGCAGGATTCAATGTGACGTCTTTATTCTTCTTTACAGGGTGGCCAGCTGAGTTGCCAGGACGGTGAGTTACCTCTTTGCAGTCGCATATACACCACAAAGTCACTCGGTGACGAAAGTGAAGAAGTATTCCGAAAAACAGAATCTAAAAAAAAAATGTGACTTTCTCTGTACGCTTCCAAAGAACTTCCCGTTAAAGAGTACTTTGCAGCACACCGGCATTGTAATGAAGTGGAGGCAGTGATTTATCCAGATCCCCACCCCCCTCGTACACCCCCCCAAAGGTTCAGTGACACCCCCCAACTTTTTCAGCTGTGTACCCCCTATAGGAGATGCCCCTGCGGTTTCTGGTTTAGACACATGTCGGTAATGATATGTTAAGGTGTAATGACGTGACTATAATAACGACTCCCCCCCCCGCCCCCCCCCCCCAATTTTTTTCGAAGACCCCTCCGTGCTTGGGATTCTGGATAAATCACTGAGTGGAGGGATTTCACCCACGTTGTTTACGCGGGAAACTTCAGGCAAGCTGAGGAAACCAGTAGAAGAATTACTTTACAGTTACACAAGCTCCTGTCAGTTGCTCCACAAATGACTTTCGAAAGTCGCCGCTTCTTATGACGGACAGAGACGTTTCGCGGATGTGGCTGGCTCTTGACCCTTTCGGGAGAACTGAGTTTGCCAATAACGTTTAACTGGCCTTGATACGCCTGACTCTGGTAAAACATGACTATATACTACAGTCAAACTCCTTTATAGCGAACACCTTTTTAACGAAAATACCACTACAGCAATTTTTTTTTTTTTTTTTTTGCGGTCCCGCTGGAGCCTATCGGTCCAATAATGGACATCTTTTTAACGAAAATACCTTTACAGCGAATTTTTTTTTCCTGTCCCCTGAGTTTCGTTGTAAAGGAGTTTGAGTGTATAGAACCGTTTAGGCGTAGACGTATACACAAAGTGCACAGACCGCCTTTTTGTTGTTGTTGTTGTGTGTGTGTTAGCTACGCGAAGCAACTGTGGCTATAAACGGCATACAGACGGGGATAGGTGGAAAGAGGACAGCAGGAAGGAGTGGGGGACAGAGGGGTTAGTATGCGTCCTGGGCCGACTTCAGGGAGAGCTGTGCTGACATTCGTCTGGATAGTCTTCGCAAAACCCCAGGGAAGACTCCAGACGGCACAGCCGGTGGCAGGATTCGAACCTAACACCTTTTCCAGTCTTGAGCACGACCCTGGCTACTCACAGGCTGTCTTTTTACTTTTCTTATTACCATTTGACCATTACCATTATTATTCTCTTACGCAATTCCCCCCGTGAGAGGGGTGTTAACGTCTATAACCATTGACTAGTAATAAAAGGCTGAAGGAAGCGATGGAGGTAACGGCTGTATACTTCCGGTGGCGCAACGGATAAACGATGAAATTTGTAATGAATTTATTTATTTATTTATTTAATGAATGAATGTATTTGATGAATTTTGTAACGGATAAGTCGTTCCAGAACACTCCGTGGTAATAAGTCGGTGCTTGCTTTGCATTCGAAGTCTTCAGTCATTCTTGTAATCTTCCTTGCACGGTAAAGTTGCGAGTTCAGCCTGAGCTTGTGCCTCTCACGTCTTCGTTCAATTGGCTGAAGTGACCACGAATGAATTCAAAGACAACCACGAGACTCTCGGCGACCGGAGGCTGTAAAGTGATATACGCCCATCAACCGTGAGTTCCGTGACAAGATCGGGAACGATCATAAATGGGTTTAGTACCAGTTACCGATGAAAGATGACAATGTAGATGAACTCAGGTTGCAGACGAGCGGAATCCGGACATTACGGAGATGATGATGATGATGATAGGTAGAAACCAAGACTTGGACTTGAAATACAAAGACCTGAGACGGAGGAGCTCGGCGGTTCAAAGGACGCCTGGAGAAATATGTGGAAACGGTCAAGAACGTTTGACGGATCTTCCTTGGCAGCCTGTCGGACCGAAGAACGCCCTCGTCTGAACCAGAATACCGTAAACGTATTTTTATTCGCGACGTATTAATTTTCGCTAAGCGCGCAGTTATTCGCGAGTATTTAATTTCGCGCTTCTAGGGCTGTTTCCTTTCGCGGGATAAACGTCACGCTGTGTTCGCGAGTACAATTTTTCGCGATTTTTTTAGCTGCCGCGAAATTCGCGAAAATACAATCGGGAATAAAGACACGTTAACAGTATCTTCTCGAGGATCGATGCACGCATCGCTATACCGCTGAACCACGTACCCGAACTATGTCTTCTTGCGCTCAACTCATGACAGAGTCATCTTCAGCCACGCTTCGAATTTTCCCAGCTTTAAATCGCAGGCTGTATATTCACATCGAGCGGCGTACACAAACACGAAGGAAACAAAGAAAGAACATCTAGAATAAAACAAAGAAGGGCGCCAACGCGGCCATTGTTACGCCCATTGCCCCCACACGGGTCCCGGTCAATGAGAGGGAAACAAACAAGCGCCACGCACCGGAAAATTATACATTCGGCCACCGGCACAAAGGAGACGTTGGAAATACACTCTTAAAAATGAACTTCACCTCATAGCACGCTCCTAGCCAACCATTATCTCGAATGATATCGTTATCTGCCCTGATTTGTTGAAAACACGGGGCGTACGCCTTTTCTGTGACAATTATGAACAGCATAAATGTCACAGAAATGGCGTACGCCCCCCGTTTTCAACAAATCAGGGCAGATAACGATATCATTCGAGATAATGGTTGGCTAGGAGCGTGCTATGAGGTGAAGTTCATTTTTAAGAGTGTATAGTTGAGTCGTACGCTAAAATCCCAGAAAACACAGGGTAGAACAGCGGCAAAGTCGTCATTCCCTTGAGCGCCACAGGTGGCGCTTGCTTTTGTAAAAAGGTGGCGCTTGCTTTGCCGCAGGTGGCGCTTTATTTTTGAAGCGTGATGTGGGCAAGCTAACGTTTGTCCCATCCTACAGTTGGCGATAGAAGTCGTCATTCAGCTGTCGAGTGTCTGCTCAAAGTTTGCGTTTCCTGCAAACCTCGTAGGCAAAAAAAAAAAAAAAAAAAAAAAGGGGGGGGGGGACATAAAGGCTCCGGATACATGCTTGGCTCGTAAACTCACCCTGTTTGTAAACAAATGACGTCATAGTGTTCGACAGCGCCACCAATTTGGTAGAGTTGAACTATATGCTCGGAGCTATGGTTGCGAACAAGGTGGCGTCCGAAAACCACGGTTTTGAGAGGATTACGATGGTCCCTGAAAGGGACGCGACCTTCGGTCCTAATTTTCTTTCAAAACGAACAAATGCCCATTCGTGGAACCCAGCTCTCCCCTTTTAAAATCTGTTTCGGTTTCAGTCTGTCTACCAACGTCACGATGACGTTCCTCGGGTAGAGGTTTATTGCAATCGTCCCTTTCAAACTCTGTATCAGCCCCCATTTCTGAACGAAGATCTTCCTCAACTCTTTCGAAGGCAAAGCATCTTGCGCTTGCCTCTCCCGTTCCACTTCCGCCGTTCATTGCATGTCGACATCTCCTCGCTATCCCCTCCAGGGTCTCCGTTCGATTAATTTCTTTTGTCTACTCTCCGTCCTAACTCACGCAGCCAATATGCCCCGCCCGTATGTTTCCCTCTCGTCACATTCCCTACGGTGCCTTTAACCTTCGTTTCCGTGCACAGCCCACTTATTAGTTTCCTTGTCTTCGATGGATATTCCCAGCGTGCTTCTCTCCATCTTGCCCTGAACAATATCCTCTCACACCGTAGCTTAACAATGGGGGTGCATCGCAATCGTAAGTTATCAAAGGAACGAGCTCTATAAGCAGTTATTATAAGTAACCGCGAGTTTACAGAAAGGGGTAGTTCAGTTGAACCTCGTTAATACGACACTCTTTAATACGACATCCCCGCTTTATGACAGTGCTTCTCGGGAACCGTTTCCTCCCAACGGCGTCCGCAGGTAATACTTGTTCGTTAATGTGACATTTCGTTTACAGTGAACCCTCGTTATTATGACCATGGTCGTTCCCGAAAATTTTGGACATAATGCGGAATTGTCATATTAACGGGGGGATTTGCAGAGGTTTCACTGCATTGTTCCCCAGGAGTATGGTCGTAAAGCGCGTAGGTCAGATTATCGGGGGTCATATTAACGAGGGTTGACTGTATATGACAATGACCGGTATTTTCCGCACAACTAGGGAGAACACGTGTACTTTACCGTGCTTACTACGACCGTTGCACACTGAACGGGCGGTTCTCCTTAAAAGAGCAGTGTCATTGATCGTACTGTCATAGTGACCTGCTGAAGTTGCGTCAGATTCAAGGCGCGACCACGCAGAAATACATCAAATCCATACATTGTTTAAAAATGCCTTTCTGTTACCAGCTCACGTAATTTTCTACTTTTCGAAGCCATTGCTGAAGGGCATTGTACGATTCGTATGACAATTAGCTCTATGACTAAAATCCGCGGGAACGGCCGTGGTCATACTGATAACGTACGTTACACGCGACCTTTCTGTACCATTATAACCTTCAGGCGCACCCCATCCGAACAAACGCTGTCGTCTGCTCTACTAGTCATGACTTCCTCTACTTCGAAAAACCGGATGCCCTCGTCACCCCGTTACAAAGTACGGTCAGTACCAACGGAAAGCACAGCAGACCATATACCCATGGCGATAGTGCCGCGTTCGTACGTGACATCGCCAGTTCTCGGTAGCATTATCCAAAAAAGTAAAACAGAAAATGCTGATGAGCCGCTCGAGGAGCGGAATGTAACGGTGACGTCGCTCCTTGTGGTCACACCGGACGACCTTCGGGTCGACCGCATTCCGGTCACCGCAGCGGGATTCGTCCTCATGAAAGCCCTCCATTTTGCTCTGCCAGTGTGCGGAGAGCAACGTCTTGCGCAATTTAGAGACAGCTACGCTACAATTTGTAGCGGAGCTACTATTTATTTATTTATTATTTTTTTTTTGTCTGTGCCTGACTTATCGCGGTAATATTTTTCAGACCATTTAGTTTGTTGCACTCGCAGTAAGGAAAGAAAGAAACAAACGGAGCCTTCCAAATGTAATCTTAAAAGTCCGTTTGTGGTGGGACGTCAGACGGTCGGCGCACCTTCCACCCCCGGAACTTCACTAGACGACCCCCACGTAAACGACGCCCATAGAGGTCCTTGTTCCGAGTTTGACAGATCGCGAGAACGATATGCCCCTCTCCGTGCGATATCCAATTAATGACCGGGTTCTGCTCTTCTTTTTGCGAAGACTGAAGGTAATAAGACCTCAAATTTCCTCGTCGCGAGACGTCTATGGCATTGAGCGACGCCTCGGTGGTCGGTCGGTCGGTCCGCGGATTAAATTTGCCCACCTGAGGGTTGCTTGCCCTTGCGACGGATGACGTGCTCAAGGAACCAACTCGTACCATACCAACCTAACGGTCACCAGACCATAAAGTATTGCAAATAAACTAGCATATAAATGCGTACACTGCTTGGGCGTTCCCATAATTTTTTTTTCCGGGGGAGGGCAAAGAGCTTCCAAGGGGGAGCAAAGCGTGCAAGCAATGGACACTGGACAACAGAATCACAACGATCGAAACCGCTAGAAAAACAGGAAAGACGATGGATAAGATTCAGATTATGATGACATATGACCATGACGTGTGATCTTGGGGGGCTCCAGATGGGTGCCCCGACCAGTCTTCTCGTAAACCACGTCGAACTACCTAAGTACCCCATCTTCGAACAATTCTCAAACTCGAAAAAAAACGTGTCGCTCTTCAAACACGCGAACCACCAGCTCACCAGACACATACAGGTCTTCGTTGACATAGGAGTCAAGTGCAAGAGAGCTGGACGTTGGCAACATATCCTCGAGTTTGCGCGAAAGACAAAGTGACAGAACCTAGAAACGTATTGCGATGTTAGTGTCTGTATTCAGTCCATTCGTCTTTTCCCCAAACTCAGGGATATGCTGGGAATGTCTGATATTAAGTGCTAATGGCAAATATTTTTGTTAATGTGTGTAACACGATTAAATACAATAGACATTAATAGCTACAATACATTAGGAAACCATTTGTTTTTAATCGAATTTTTCCTGTGATAGGCTGGTCCCAGGATGGCGTGTACTGCTACAAGTTCTTCAGCAAACAGCACTCCTGGAAGAGGGCAGAGGACGTGTGCCGCAGGTGAGCGAGCCCTTTGAGGGTACGCCTTCTGTGAGCGGGACAAAGTACCCTCGAATGCCGACGCAGTGTTTCATGCTTGCAGGAAACTTAAAAGTTCATAATCGACGTCGAAGAGACGCCCAGCTAGCGATGCTACCCGTGTGCACCGTTGGCTAAACTCACAAAAATGACGTGACATACGCATCACTATGCAGTGCCGAATGTCGAACCTGTACCTCTTGATTACTGCAGCTATGCTGTGCCCTAATACTGAGATATTACTGTTCCCCTATCCCCCTCTCCATTTTGTGCGAAGTCTTCCGAAATCTGCAATCACTGAAGCACCCGATCTGCACCCAGCAAACCACCGATGTCCCAAGGACGTCCTGAAATGATCCTGAAGTCCTTGTCCCAAAGAAACGTCCCGCTGGTGTAAATAAAGACGCCATTCGAAACATCCTAGCGTTGTCTGATCAGGATGGCGTCTGCGGTACCCACCGTACCTTTATTTTGTCCCATTTAGCTCGTGAAAATGTACCTAAATAGAGGATACCCGTAATTAAAGCGTCATTATAAGTCGTGTGCCGTTCACGACAACAGATCGCCAAACAGACGCCGCCAGGAGCTTCACGAGAACAGCACGTGCCCTTTGCAGACAACTAACGCACTTGGCTTGTAAATTAAACTTTCCACCCTATCCAATGACGAAGCAAAAGCACGTAACGACATAAGACGAGTTGCGTTGCGAAACAAGGGAGGGGGAAATAACGTATTAAATGTGAAGGCCGCAATGGTCATGTACATGTCTGTTCGTGCAGTACAGTAGTTCCTGCGGAGACAGGTACATAACGATGACCATGATTCTTACTTCGTAGACGAGAACAATAGGACCGTTGAAGCTTCTTGTTTGCCTATGGCCTTTTCGTTCATCTGCTTCCGGCTGAATGACAATTTGCCGATCGTGGCCCGACTCGATCGGTGCCGGATCGTCGCGTCCACGTATACGGCCGCGACGAAGCGCTATGGAGGGTATCGGGAACGATGTTCGATAACGTCGTTTTACACTGAGGAAAAAGAGCGAGAGAGAGACAAGCATTTACAGATTCACGATTAGCGTGTATCGCTTATCAACGGGGTTGCGCAGAAGTACCGGGTGGCCACGCTAAGAATGGACAGAATTTTATAAAATGAGGAAATGTAATATTTTCTTCTTTTTTACTTAAAAAAAATGGCGTGGTTAAGCGGGTCACAAAATGACCGCATTAGCTACTTCCTTTTGAGTTTTTAAACATTTAAAAATATAATTTTTGACAGACGAACTTTGGTTATAAAAGAAGAGTTCGGTGCAGTGACAACAACGGCCCTTCTGTTGAGCTGATGCCGCTCCAGTCTTTGTTCTCCCTCGCATTTAAGGGCGAGGGAGAAAGCGAGTTTCCTGCGGGGCAAGAGAAATGACCACCATATTTGCCATTATTTCCGACAGCAATCTCCACGCAGCGTATGGAGTCGATGCTTTTTCTGGAAACAGCCCGCTTGACCTGGAATATACCAGTCTTTATCATAATTAAAAAAGAAAGCATTCCCCATTTTGTAAAATTCAGAATATAGTTAACAGACAACCTGTATACTGCATCGCATCTCCAATGTGCTGGATGTGACGTTGAGTTTGAGTTTTCGCTGTTGTCTCATATTAGACAAAGAAACATTAAAGACATCGTTTCATTCTACAGGTACGGCAGCCAATTAGCTTTAATATTAAATTACAACCAAAACAACTTCACAAGAAGCCTCGCAGCTGCAGGACTCAAGGATGTGCCTCAGAGTGCCTACTGGATAGGTAAGCTTCCATTTTGCACGGTACATAGTGACCATGGTCAAGTGGCGTAGCCAGGAAGGGTTCGGGGGTTCACACAACCAAAATCACACCGTTCATAGTGCATTTGGGAGAAGGAAATGAGAGGGAAATCCTCCTCCCCCATGCAAAGTCCCCACAGAGCTCCTCCCGAAATATTTTTTTCTGGCTACGCCTCTGCTATGGACAACACTCCAATTCATCCGGAACAATCTTCTCCCGAGGTATTACGAGACAGGGTGAAGATAGGTGACAAAAAGAAGTTCATCTCCTATTTCATGTTATAAGCCAATTCATTCTTGTGCCACTGTAATTTGGTTTTGCGTTCATTCCTGCCCTGTTTTGAGAGATTTCAAAAATGATCATCACCAAAAAAACCCTTGCATGATTGCAGTACTACATCTTGTTCCTGTTTTATGCCAGGCCTCACGTCCGTAGATGACCTGTCGACAAATACGCTCGAGTCTTCGAGTGGCTATTTTATACCAAAGTATGTGGGCTACTGGGCCCTCGAGCAGCCAGAACCCAAGGATGGCCAATGTGTGCAGGCCAGGATACGAGAACGCACGCAGGAGTGGGCTCTGGCTCCCTGCGAGCAGCTCCTGCCCTTCATCTGCCAAGTACCTGCTTGTCCAGAAGGTAAGCTTATTTTGGCACAACCTTGCCTTGCAGTGCATCTTCCCAGTTCTTCGAGAGAGCCGATCAATTGTGACATCAAAACCTAGTTATTGCACTCTCCCCTGAAAAGAAAGCCTTGTTCCCTTTTAAGCCCGTCTTGCCCGTTTTCATGGAAGTCAGTAATCCAGAGGATTTTACCAGCCACATTGTACGGGATACTTGTAGGCAGTGGCATTAAAAGTAAACTTCCATGCAATTCCAAGCATTACATCCTTTCCAAATTTTGACTGGATGACTGGTTCACGTAGCAAGCGTTCGACATGGTCACAGACTTACGGATGTAGGACTTCGCCTATGTTGAACAGGACATTTCGCACGATTCATTATCACAGCTGATCTCGTGTTGAACACAATGTAACACTTAAACGGACCTCAATATGACATATTTAATTGATTTTAATATTTAATTTAATTTTAATAATGTAATATATTTATTAATTATTTAATATATAATATAATATGTATTATATAAGATATTTAAGTATTATATTTATTTATTTATTTTTTATTATATATTATGTATTATATTTTATATATAAGATATTTAATCGTAGATTTCTCACTGTCTTTTGAAGGTTCTTTCCTGTGCAGCAATGGCAAATGCATGAACAAAAAATGGATGTGCGACGGACAGGACGACTGCGGAGACGAGTCGGACGAGATGAACTGCCCTGGTGAGTAGTTCTGCGCTGCCGTTCTAGAATACCAGCGAGAACATGCTCTGCTCTTCCGCGCAGGATCCTGCCACTTCTACATGCAAAGCTCAGGAGATTCGATTCAGTCACCAAACTACCCCGGCAAGTACGACCCCAACCTGGATTGCAAGTGGACATTAGAAGGACCCCTAGGCACTGGAATAGTACTCCAAGTAATACATTATTTTTCAATTATGAAGGCTGAACACTTCCAAGTCCTAGTTGTTCTTCACTGCTTCATAGATCATTTCTGAGAAATTATTGTTCCATCTGGTCAGTGGCACAGCCAGAAAAATATTTCGGGAGGTGTTCTAAGGGGACTTCACATGGGAGGGGGAGGGACGATTTCCCCGCCGTTGCTCCCGGTTTGAAGCCCCGAAACCATCCCCTGGCTACACCACTGCATCTAATCAAGAACACAAAACGAAGTACTGTCGGGGACATGGTTAGCTAAAATCGCCTGTCAGTACTTTGCCGTCCCATACTACCTGTGTTGCGCTTGAAAGTGTTGTGCCAATATTGTATTTGAAGGTGGACCATGCGTTTATTACTCGAAAGAAGTAGCCTTGCAACACCTGGAGATTTGAGATTAGATAAACCACAGAGTGCTGGTTTTAGATAGCCGTGTCCCCCTACAGTACATAGTCAACGAAAGCATGGCTTCTGCTAATGTCGCCCCTGGCGATGAAACTCCCCAATCACCATTGTGCAAATGCGTGCGCATTGGCTTCTGCTAATGTGGAGCATAAGGAGAAATGCCACATATGGGGGAATCACTAAAATTGTGCAACAAACTCAAAGAGTGTCTGTGTGTGTGTGTGTGCTCAAAATAGGCATGAACATCAGTTTTCAGAGTTTGAGACAGAGGCCAATTTCGACACTGTACAAGTTTTGTCCGGCGGACGGACGGAAGAGTCGAGCGTCTCTCTGGTGACCCTCTCTGGAAAGCATGACCTCAACTCAAGGTCCTTCACGACCGCTTCCAACCTCATGATCATCAAGTTCAGGACAGATGCGTCGGCCGAGAAGAGAGGCTTCCGAGCCAGCTGGAAGACTGGTGAGTGCCACAATGCCAGTAACATCGCGTGTGCTTTCAAATGAGGAAGAAAAAGACACAGAAGAAAAGAGGGAGACATGGAAATGCATCCGGTGTCTTCGATTTGGCAGTGCTAGTTCTGGAGAGTTCAAAGATTGGTGCTGTAAGCAGGGAAAGGTAACAGAAATGGAAACAGTATTATACCAGAAATATAGCGGGTAACGGTAACAGAAACAGAAATGAATATCGCACAGTCGGAATACCTGAAACAGAAACAGAAACTAAACTAATTTACGGTAATAATTTCCCTACTGCAGGACCCGAATTATTACAATCCTTTGCTGTATCATGTAGAGAAACTTATGAAATAAAGCTGAATGAAGCGAACTAAAATGAACTGAGTAACTAAAACTAAGATGAACAATCAAACTAAGGCACCAGTTCAGACAGTACAAGCGTAGCTTCGATACTAGCGAGGCGAAGTCGCTTCCAAGACAAACGAGTGAGTACAGAAGCGTCGTCGTCTGCACTCCATGCAGTCACCACAGTTCTGCTCCTTGAGCTCACATTGTCGGTTTCCGTTTTGAAGTAGCTCGTCTTTTGTTTATTACAACCTTGCAAACGACCATAACGTCCATTTCTATGGTATCAATGCCACTGACCCGCATTATATCATATATTCGATGTTGTTACACTTTTGCCTCTTTTGCCAGTTTTACACCTCCTATACAGCAAGTGCAGGCTGACCGTGAATTCATCCAGAACTAAGTGTGCACTTTTATAAAACAAATAGAAAAGTACACAGGGTGTACACAGAACTGAAAAGAAAAAGAAAAAAGAAAGTGCTGCACTGCTTGAACCAGTGTTTCATGCAACTTCAACTTCCACTGCAACTTCCGGTGTTTCATGCAATGTTGACAATGCAACTATTACACACAACCATTATGCATTAATGCATTACGATTACCTATCATTACGACAATGCCACTATTACACACAACTATTAAGCGTTAACACATTACGACTACCTATCATTATGACAATGCAACTAAATAGTAAGCAAGAATAAATAACAAATTTCAACGTTGTCACTTATACCACGCATTACCTCCAGCATGATACAAACACAGTGAATTTCTCTTCTTCAGAGCCCATCAAGTGCGGAGGAGAACTGTTTGCTCAGCCGAGCGCTCAGGTGCTCAACTCTCCCATGTACCCCGAACCTTATCCCGGTGGCCTGGAATGTCTATGGCTCATCACCGCACCTCAAAGCAAGATCATCTCGTTAGAGGTAACTGCCCACGTTACCCATCTTACAACGTCAGGAATATACAACGTCCACCGTCGTAGATTGTTGACCTGGACTTGGAGCCTGCCAAGGACTCCATCCTGGTCCGCGACGGTGCCCTTCCTTCCGATCCCATGCTCAACGTTCTCACGGGACCTCTGGGAGACAACCCTCAGTTCATCATGTCAACGAGCAACCACCTCTACCTCTACTTCCGCACCAGCTTCGGAGACAGCCGCAGGGGCTTCTCCATCAGGTTCCGATCGGGTGAGTGGGTTTTGTAGGTGCTTTCGTTTTAGGGCGCCCTAACTGTTGGTTGTGCGTTTCGCTAGGGTGCGAAGTGGACATCGCATCCTCGTCGGGCAACATCTCTTCTCCGGCTTTTGGCATTGCGAAGTACCCTCCCAACCAGGTGTGCGCTTACCGCATCACCAGGCCCGGCGGAGGATCGGTGTCCCTCAAGTTCCACAAGTTTGCTGTTGCTGCGGATGATTTCGTTCAGGTGCGTGGCATGGAGACTTGTCGCCTCTTAACAAACAAACGAGGCTTGCAAACAAAAAACGTGCCCAGCCTTACACCAAATAGTTGGTCCAGAATACCAACTACCTTACATCAAGATAGTTGGTCCAGAATAGTTGGCCCAGAAAAAAAAAAGAATGCCGCTTTATCTCGTGATTTCTATTCGTCTCCCACACATTTCTAGCGAGTGATAGAATTGGTGGGAATACGAGGCAGCCCCCTTTTTCGTCCTGCAGATCTACGACGGCCCAGACATGCGTAGTGGAATTCGCCTGCACCCAAACAAGGGTTACACGGGAACAAATCGCCCTAGTCTGACGCTGACAGCGAGCAGCGGACACATGTTTGTCCTCTTCAGCAGCAACCCGCTAAACACGGCGGCCGGTTGGTTGGCTCGCTTCAGCGCAGGTGCAGACCCCTTCACAATCTTACCACAACCTCAACTTACCACAGTCCCTTTTCAGACTGTCCCTTGCTGAGTGTTGGAGACGGAGCGCTCGCTTCCAGCAGGGAGACCACCTTCGGTGCCAAGGTTACCTACACGTGCCCTGCAGGACAAGAGTTCAGCAATGGAATGACAAAGATTGTCGCTGAATGCATGCCAGGAGGTCAGTGGAGTGTCAACTCCATTCCCAGGTGCCAAGGTAAGATATCTGATTTACTGGGGGTTGGGGGGCATGCCATTTCAAAACCTGGTCATATGTTGCAGGGGGGATTTACTGGAACTGTGTGAATATTTGCATTTTTCAACATTCCATAAAATTCTAAATTAAATGTGGAATTTTGTATTTAAATCAAAACTACGTCTTTTTCAAACTGAATATATTCCCAAGCAAAATATGTAGTTTGCAAACTGCACTCATGACCCCCAGGAGAGAGCATATTAAGCCAAGTGAGGGCTTCATACAAAGATCTGCATGCACATATCATGTACACATGCTGTATACCCGTACATATATGCTGTATACACGTAGATATATGCTGTATACCCGTATGCTGTGTTTGCGTTCGGTTTGGCTACAAGACAATTTGCTTCCCATTCAGTTTGGTTACATAATTGCTCACTTGCACCCGTTTCAAGAACACTGTGAACTTATCTCCTATTGCTTACACTGGGCGTTGGTCCCTTATACATGAAATTTCAATTTGAAAACCTCAAACTTGCAGAACGCTACTGCGGACCGGTGCCACAGATCAACAGCGGCTTTGCCGTGGGAGCCACAAACGTGACGTACCGAGGCCAGGCAACTTACCAGTGCTACGCTGGCTTCGCGTTCACGGGCGGGTATCCCACCCAGAGTATCCGCTGTAACGAGGAGGGCCAGTGGGTCAACCTGCCCACGTGCCTGGCGTCCTCCTGTCCACCTCTTCCGGAGGCTCCCCACACGGTGCAGACCATCCTCAACGGAGGAGGCAAGAGCTACGGCACAGTCGTCCGCTTCGAGTGCGAGCCAGGTTACCACAGAACGGGATACCCGGTTGTCGTCTGCAAGAGCGACGGACAGTGGTCCGATCCTCCTCCCACCTGCAAGAGTAAGCCACGGTCGCTACTTTATGCAATGAGAAGTACATAAATAAATTATACTATTTGCTTGTAGGAGCCCAGTGCCTTGACCTGCCCACCATAGAGAACGGATATGTGCTGGACTCGAGAAAGGTCTATTTCTTTGGAGATGAGGCAAAGGTTCAGTGCCATCGAGGCTACAGGCTTGAGGGCAACTCGGTAATAACATGCGGGACAAACCACACATTCTCTGCTGCCCCGACATGCACCGGTAGGTCTGGAGTAGTAGACCATGTCACGAGCTTTCCCCGCATGACAAGTGTGCTTTGGAGGAAAAATTCAACATTGGTACGGTCATGTCTTCCAGATATCAATGAGTGTTCTTCGTCGTCTGCGTGTGACTCCGCGTCGACCGTTTGTACCAACACACCTGGTGGCTTCTTCTGCAAGTGCAAGAAGGGCTTTGAACCAAACCTTGGTAAGTAGGCATCTACGTCAAACCTCCGCAAATGTGTACAGTGAGGTATTCTGTCAGACTGCAGACCTGTCGGAGACCTCGGCTTAAGCAATGGAGCTATTCCGGACACCAACATCAAAGTTTCTGGCACCGAGGGTGGATACCACAAGAATGTAAGCCACTTTCTAGAAACCGTTTGTTTCATCTAGTGAAATAATACACGAACTGACACAGAACGTCCGCCTGGATGGGCCACGTGGCTGGTGCGGAAATGTTCCACTGTCGGGAGAGAACTGGGTCCAGCTGGACCTGAGCGCTCCGACCGTCGTGCGCGGTTTCCGCACCCAGACTGTGACACGCGAAGATGGATCACAGGCATTCCCCTTGAGTGTGCGCATCCAATACACGGACGACCTCACCGACATCTTCAGAGATTTCTCGGATCCAACGGGACGGGTGAGCCCTGCATGCTATAGATTTTGCCCCTTTTTGGTCTATGGGTATGGCTTTTCTGACATTGTGTCTGCAAACTTTTTCATCGTTCTTCTCCCTTCTGTACCATACCTCCCTCACAGGCATGACTTTCTCAGCATTCTCTACCTTTACACTGCTTCCACTCTACCCTTCCATTGTCCCCTTTCATTACTTGCTTCAATAGTTCGAGCATTTCGTCCCCCCGGTGAATCGAATGCTGTGCACACAGACGAGACAATACTGAGTAATGTCTTCTGTTCAGGCCCTCGAGTTTAGACTGACGCCCAATGGAGGATCAGGCCTGGCTGTGGTGAATCTTCCACTTCCTTTCGAAGCTCGCTACGTGAGGGTCCTTCTCATGGAATATGTTGGAGCGCCCTGCATGAGACTCGAGCTCATGGGCTGTTCTCGTCAGGACTGCCTTGGTGAGAACTCTTTCTTGCATGGCCCGTACAAAATTGTCAGGAAATTCTTACATTCATAGATGTCAACGAATGCGTCAACAAAAATGGCGGATGCGACCAACGGTGCATCAACAGCCCTGGCAGTTTCAACTGTCTCTGCAACGTTGGCTATGACCTGTACACATCCAACGGAACCAACGGGTTTCCCGTTGCAGCGGGTGAAACGGGCACAAGAGATGGCGATGCTTATCGAGTAAACAAGACCTGTGTCCGTAAGTCTGCCTCATTCTATCTTAATGTCTCGCTGCATCCTGCGAAGGAGTGAGCTAACGTCCTTGTCCTTCCAACAGCTAAGATGTGCCCGACACTCGAGAGTCCCCAAGATGGCGTGCTGCTCTCAACCAAGGAGCTATACCACTATGGTGATGTGGTCCACTTCCGATGCAACTTTGGTTACGTCATGATTGGGAGCGAGACCCTCAGCTGCACCACAGGGGGAAGCTGGAACGGCACAGCTCCCACATGTAAAGGTACGTATTGTGATGTGGAACAGAACTGAGCGCATACTAATAAGGCTTTACCCCAACACAGTTGCTACCTGTTCGGTGATGGAGGATGATCTGACACAAGGACTGGCTGTCAGATCCAACGTGGGAAATGAACTGGTGTCGTTCCAGGAAAATGTCACCGTATCATGTACCGAAGTGGGACGTCCCCTTAGACAGACCGCCACCGCTTCGTTCCGTCAGTGCGTGTACAGCCCCACTGAGGGACGTTCTGACTACTGGCTTGCTGGGGAACATCCATCGTGCCAAAGTAAGATAGGGAACATAAGCTTCCAGTAGTCTCTTGAAACCCACAGACTACAGCTTTTACGGCTTTGTGTTAGCATGCCACAGCTCAGACCTTGTTCTACACTCCACGTAGGAACTGACTGTGGGCCACCACCAGACACAATAGGAGCCACGTATGGATTCCATGTTGACACGAAGTATAGGGCCAGCTTCTTTTTTGGCTGTGAGGACACCTTTACGTTGGTTGGAAAAACGAGGCTGAACGACAATGTCATTCGATGCCAGGAGGATGGAACGTGGGACTTTGGAGACCTGAGATGCGAAGGTGAGAACCTGGTAAGAAATTTGCGGATAGTGTCACTCATCATCTATTATTGCAGGTCCCGTCTGTGAAGACCCTGGAAGGCCCCCGGACGGCTACCAGGTGGCCACGAGCTTCGAGCAAGGATCGGAGGTGTTCTTCTCGTGCGATAAGCCCGGTTACGTCCCTTACAGCACCGATCCGATCACGTGTGTCAAGAGTATGTACCTGCTTGAATCGCCTCAACAAGTCCCGTTAATGCCCAACATTTTTCTAAAGACGCCGACTGCAAGGTCGTCAGGCCTCTGGGTCTCACATCTGGTGCCATTCCCGACAGTGCCATTAATGCTACTTCGCACCGAAGCAACTACGAGCCAAAGGTTAGTACTGTAACTAAGTCGTGTTGCCTGCTTTGCGTGCGGACATCTGTTATCAGCACATCAGTTTTATCTTCCTAAACACTTCGTTGACAAGACAAACAATGGTTTCAGAACATTCGCCTGAACAGTGCCACAGGATGGTGTGGACAGCAGGAGGCATTTACATACGTCACCGTCGACCTGAGAAAAGTGTACCACGTCAAGGCACTCCTCGTCAAGGGTGTTGTCACAAATGACGTTGTGGGACGCCCCACGGAACTGCGCTTCTTCTACAAGACACGGGAGAATGAGAATTTTGTGGTCTACTTCCCCGTACGTAAACATTCCCCATTTATGCAATCGGCGACACGTGCCTTAAAATGCGCCACGCATATCTTGGCACGTTTCTTCTCAGACAATGCTTTGCTAAAGTGCTTGCCCAGAAGTGAAATAAGAGGCCGTCTTTCAGAACTTCAACCTGACAAGTCGAGAGTCTGGTAACTACGGAGAGTTGACGGTGATACAGCTGCCGTTGAGTGTTCGTGCACGCTACATCATTCTGGGCATTGTGTCCTACACTAAAAACCCGTGCCTTAAGTTTGAACTGATGGGCTGTGAGGACAGCGAGGAGGAAGTCCTTCTGGGATACGACAACGGATATCCAGTCTGTGTTGGTGAGTGATAAGACGTCGCCCACGTTACGTGCAGTAATTCCCTTATTTATGCTTCCGTGGCTGATTAATATTCTGAAAAGGGGTGGACACAAAGTTACAAGCTAAAATAAGGAAGTGAAAGTGTCCAGAAACGACAGCATTGCGAAACGTCAAAGAGGACATACGGATACGGTCAATTAAAAGCTACAGTGAAATATTATGCTGCTTGTGGCATTTAATGGCCCCGCTCTTTGTAACCCCCGGCAGTACACCGGGTTATAAACGTGATCTTCCTATTCCAGACAAGGAACCACCAACTTTCCTCAATTGCCCCACGCAACCCATTGTTGTCGACAGAGCACCTTCGTTCCCTGTTAACTTCACCGTCCCCAAGGCAGTCGATAACTCTGGGCGAATCGCGCGCTTCGAGGTGCGACCCCTGGGATTCCGGCCACCTGCAGTTATCTTTGAAGACACCGTCGTCGAATATGTGGCGTACGACTTCGACGGTAACGTCGCGGTCTGCACGGTTAACATCACGGTACCAGGTAAGAATGTGTTGATGGTTATATTACCAGAATGTTACCAGTGTTGCTGGTTATAAGTCTCGTCTTGTCCACTCCGTTGTGTGTTTACTCCCTCTTTAAACTCGAGGAAACGTCACAGTTTATTACATTACACCAACTTAGTTGCATTTTACTGATTTCCTCAACGTATGTATAAATGCATTTCAGACTACACACCGCCATCGCTGACGTGTCCGCAGTCGTACGTCGTAGAGCTGACTGAGAGACAGGAGAGCTACCTGGTCAACTTTAACGAGACGCGTCGCTTCATTAACGCCACGGACAAATCGGGAGACGTGGCCATCACCCTGACCCCCGAGAGTGCCATCATACCGACGGGCGGCTACCGCAACGTCACTGTTACCGGGACGGACAGATTTGGCAACCAGGCCTTCTGCTATTTTCAGGTGAATCTTTTTTGCAGAGTGATGTTTTCTCTCTCATACCAGCTGAAAGAATTTGCGATGTAATCGCGCCTCTTTCAAATATTCTGCCGCAGGTGTCAGTGCAGGCGACGACATGCGTGGCCTGGTCCTTGGCTCCCCCAGCCAACGGGGTAGTCAACTGTCTTCCCAACGAGGAGAACACGGGATTCCGGTGCCTGGCCACATGCAATACGGGTTTCAAATTTACTGATGGCACACAGGCAAAGACTTATGAATGTGCCAATAAAGAGCCCTGGAGTCCCAGCTCCATAATCCCAGATTGTGTACCTGAAGGTATTACTATCTATATCCCTTGTTACAAATAATGCTACAATGTATGTCGTTCGCCAGATACCAACCAAGCCGCTTACGATGTTGTTGCGTCCGTGGACTATCGTGCGGGCGGAGCCCTTTCTCCGGTGTGCCTCAACCACTATCTCAACCACGTCGCGACGTATTACGGTTCGCTCAATCAAGTGCTCTCCGACCGCTGTTCAGCGATCAACGTCCAGATGGACATCTCCTTCCACAACACCAGCGTCCGATCCCGAAGCGAGAACGAAATTACGATGGATTACACGTTACGCGTTGTGCCGGTCGTGAGACAGAGGCTGCTGTATGACCTGTGCGGATCGACGCTGGGCCTCATCTTTGACCTGAGTGTGCCCAGCACCTCCGCTGTGATTGAGCCCATCCTCAACATCAGTGCGCAGAAAGTGGGAGGCCAGTGCCCCACCATCCAGGCAACACGATCTACCGTCGACCGTGGTTTCAACTGTGAGCAGGGAGAAGTTCTCAACCAGGATGGCAACGGGAAAGTGCCTCGCTGTCGTGAGTAATTGCTTCCTGGGTGCAACTTGGAGACAGGTTTCAACTGACGTTCCTTTTCAGTTCACTGCCCCGCTGGAACCTTTGCATCGAAGGACGAAAAATGCACCTTCTGCAACCGAGGATTCTACCAGGATCTGACAAGACAATCATCCTGCAAACGCTGCCCAGAAGGGACTTACACTAGGCAGGAAGGCAGCAAGAGCTTGACAGAGTGCATTCGTAAGTATCTGGAACGTAGTACGTAACAGAAGAAACTCAGCGGAATGTTTCTTTAGCCCTGTGCGGATTTGGCACTTACTCCCCTACTGGAGTGGTTCCGTGTCTGCAGTGCCCCAGCAACACTTTTGCTGGCAACCCGCCTGTTGACGGGTTCAAGGAGTGCCAGCGTTGTCCGGCAAACACTTTCACCTACACCCCAGGGGCTGATTCCATTAACTCGTGCAAGCGTAAGAGACACTTTGCGACTGTTCTTCGGACATTACTCTAAGCACCTTTTCGCGCGTCCGCAGCACGGTGTCCCCCAGGAACTTACTCGGAGACTGGACTGGAACCCTGTGCGCCGTGCCCAGTTAACTTCTACCAGCCCCAGGATGGACAGACAGGGTGCTTGCAGTGCGCCCCAAATCAAAGAACCTCCAGGCCAGGAGCACTCAGTCCTGAAGCCTGCTCTCCAGGTAGGTTGCACGATAGATAACATACGTGCGCTGACCCGCTTCTTTCAGTTCAGTGCAACCCCAGCATTTGCAAGAACGGAGGCCTCTGCGTTGCGCAGAACCACGAAGCCGTGTGCTATTGTCCAGCTGGATTCACCGGAGATTTCTGCGAGACAGACATGAACGAGTGCGAAAGTGCACCGTGCTACAACGGTGGAACTTGCGTTGACCACCCACAAAGCTACACTTGCAAGTGTCCAAAAGGTAATACAGTAATAATACAGGTACAGGTAATACTGTACTCTAGCTACTGATCATCAACATATTAGTAGCAATAATGGTATTATAACAATAACCGTGTGAGGGAACGACGACCTTGCAGGCTACAGCGGCCTGCAGTGTCAGCACGAGAAGAGCGACTGCCTCAACAACACCTGTCCCGAGAGAGCGATGTGTCAGGACGCGCGGGGCGTGGGCAACGTCAACTGCCTTTGCCGTTCGGGATACGAAGGCCCCAGCTGCAACATCACGGTCAACCCCTGTTCCGTAGGGGAGAATCCCTGCAACAACGGCGGCCTGTGCGTGCCCCTGCTTCAGGGACGTTACAAGTGCCAGTGTCCACATGGATGGGATGGGCCGACTTGCCAGATCAACATTGGTAATGTCTCACTGCGAAAGAGTGTCACTTGCTAACGGAGCTTTTGAAATGTGCAGACGACTGCGCCGAAAACCCTTGTCTCCTGGGTGCCAAGTGCACCGACCTCGTCAACGACTTCAGCTGCGACTGTCCTTCGGGATTTACTGGCAAGAGGTGTCACCTGAAAGTGGATCTGTGCGGCAGCAACCCCTGTGTGCACGGCCTGTGCGTCGACCGTCTCTTCTATAGTGAATGCATCTGCGAACCAGGCTGGGAGGGTTCCACTTGCAACATCAACGTGGATAGCTGTGCCAGCTCTCCCTGTGTGAATGGTGGTGTGTGCATCGATACGGTGGAAGGCTTCCGGTGTCAGTGCGACACTGGATACACCGGCTCGCGTTGCCAGCACACCATCGACGACTGTGAGAGCTCGCCGTGCCAGAACGGCGGCACGTGCTTCGACCAGATAGAAGGATTTGTGTGTCAGTGCCGACCAGGGTATGTTGGGTTGCAGTGTGAGGCAGAGGTGGATGAGTGCATCAGCAGCCCCTGTTATCCGACGGGCACTGAAAGGTGTCTCGACCGGGACAATTCCTACGAGTGCATCTGCAATCCCGGCTACACTGGAGAGCACTGCCAGGTATGTAGGGGATGCAGCTCGGTACCCAAGGTGACCATCTCTCTCTCAACCCTCTGTCAGGTTAATATCAACGAGTGCGATTCAAGTCCCTGCCTGAACGACGGCAAGTGCACAGATTCAGTCAACGGCTTCAAGTGCTACTGTCAGCCAGGTTGGACGGGAGACCGCTGCGAGGTTGACATCGGAGGCTGCCACTCCGACCCTTGCCTCAATGACGCACGCTGCATCGACCTATTCGAAGACTACTTCTGCGTGTAAGTAACAGAGAAATTCCTCTCCATCCTCTTCGCCAACACGCTACATGCTCCCCAGGTGCCCTTCTGGTACGGACGGAAAACGTTGCCAGACGTCGCCGGAACGTTGCATTGGCAACCCCTGCCTCAATGGCGGAACCTGCAGAGACTTCGGCAGTGGCCTCAACTGTTCCTGCCAGGCAGGTCTGGCTGGACAGGGATGCCAGTACGAACAGACAGCATGTTCGGACATCTGCCTCAATGGTGCCACCTGTCACAATGTGGGCGGTGTCACTCGCTGCATATGTCCCTCGGGCTTCACGGGGCAGCACTGCGAGTCTGACGTCCAGGACTGTACCCAGTCGTCGTGCCCACCAAGTGCCACTTGTGTAGACCTCACCAATGGCTTCTACTGCAAATGTCCCTTCAACTTGACAGGAGAGGACTGCCGCAAACGTTAGTACGCAAAGCCTCGTATCTTGCTCCACTCTCACCATCACCATTTTTGCAGCCATCAATCTTGACTACGAGCTGTACATCAACGACGAGAGTCGCTCTTCAAGTGCCTCCCTGGCGACGTCCTTTGAGCTGGGCTCGACGAGCCTCACTGCTGCCATGTGGATTCAGTTCAACAGCCCTTCTGCCATTGGCACTTTCTTCACCCTCTACAGTGTCGAGTAAGTTTGCCTTTATGGTCAAACAGGAGCAAACCTAACTTGCCAACCTGGTGCAGGTCACCTTACCTTCCCGTGGGAAAACGGAAACTGATCCACGCCGATGACACGGGGGTCATGGTGTCCCTGTTCCCCGAACTGACGTCCGATATCTACATCCCTTACTTAGACAACGTCCCCATCAATGACGGACAGTGGCACCACCTGGTGATCATTTGGGACGGCAGACACGGCACCCTAACCCTCATTACAGACACTGCAGTGGCCGGGATGGTGACTGGATACGTTCGAGATCAGGAGCTGCCAGCTTTGTGAGTAGCCCGCAGGAATGAGGCTCGTTTATGTTCGAGCAAACCTCTTTGCAGTGGTTGGGTGAGCCTTGGAGCACCTCTCAACGAGGAGGACAAGGCAACAGCCAATGGAGGTTTCCATGGCCGCATCAGCAGAGTCAACGTGTGGAACCGGCCCCTGGATTTCACTTCGGAGATCCCCCACCAATTCCGCAGTTGCAAGAATGCCCCAGTTTTATTTGACGGATTACTGCTTCGCTGGACAGGTTATGACAGGTAGGAAATTGCCTGTCCTGGTCACGACCAACTCCTTTGCTGCATACTATGTGTTGTGTGTCCTTGGGAGCTGCTTTCATACACAGCTTGTCCACAAACACTGACAACATAAATGTCAGCATGTAATCAAAAAGTTTTTTTGGTATGTTGGGCTCTTGTTAAAGGAATGGAAATGGAATGGACTCTCAGTCAAAGTGGGATGTAGTCCTACTTCGCTTTACAATGCACAGCATGCTTGTCGTAGTATGAAAGTGCAGAGGTTGCAATAAACATGGAGACAACACGTACAACAAGCCGATTTTCCCTTAGGGTGGACGGCACTGTGGAACGCCAGGGACCAGGGAAGTGCGGAGAGCGTGTCTGCGGTGTTGGATTCACGGGAGACGAATGTCGCGTCCGGCATCAGGATAAAACTCCCCCGAAGACTGTGTACTGCCCCCCAGACATGTGGGTGGTCACACCGAACAGCTCCGTCGTTCTGCAGTGGGAAGAGCCGCATTTCTCTGACGACTATGGATCCCTGAGGGTGCACGAACGCAATGGCATTCGTACAGGTACACTTGATTGTCCTCCCTTTTTTTTTTCTGCCTCTCTTTTACGTTCACACATCCCCGGTGCAGGTCAGGCATTCATGAAGGGCACCTACGACCTGTCCTACGTCGCTCTGGATGAAGCCGGAAATACAGCTCAATGTGACTTCAGAATACACATCTTGAGTGAGTATTATATCGATTTGTTTCTATGCTCCTGCTCAAACAATCTCCTTCCACCATGTGACAATGTGACAGCATGGCTCTTGTAGTATTACACACATTTTGTGGCTGAGATTCACAAACTGCAACAGAGTAACTCTAATGTGACAAGAGAAATTAGTAAAAAAACAGCACAATGCCAAAACATATGACAGGAGCTTTTGATATTTCAGTGTGGCATTCAACTGTGTCTCAAGTCATATAAGTGCTCAAAAATTTGAAAGATCATCCGAAGCTCTGCCAAAATGTTCTAATCTTTTGTACCCTATCGCACTGGGCAAAAATGATTCTCAGAATCTATTTCTTCCTTCTGTTACTCACTTCCGTTCCGAGTCGCGCAAGCCACAGAGAGATTTCACGACTCAAAATCAATAGTGCTGGCAAACTATTGGATGAACTGTAGCGGTTGAATATTCGGGCACCTTGATTGCCTGCCTGCAGATGAAAACGTTTGCAAGCAACGTTCTGTTGTGGACAAAGATATATGGGGAAAAGATCTATAAAATATATTTTACGTTGCAGACGAGTTCTGTCCCCTGCCGGCCCCTCCCATTGGTGGACAACGTCACTGCTCTGACTGGGGCCCAGGCAGTCGCTTCAAAATGTGCACCATTAGCTGCGAGGAAGGCCACGAATTCTCCACTCCCATCCCAAAGTTTTACGTGTGTGGAGCGGAAGGCTTCTGGCGTCCCAGCGAACGGCCAGGAGAGGCTCTCATCTTCCCCGCTTGTTCACGTGAGTCGACGCTCGGCATCTTGAGTCACTAACCAGTCCCGTATAAACCTGTCCCGTATAAACCCATATACTCCCTCGTAACACAGCCAAGAGGCCAGCACAACGCATCTTCCGCCTGTCCATGAACTTCCCGTCTTCCGTCGTCTGCTCGGACTCCGGAAAAAAGATCCTGCACTCTCGCATCATGGAGAGCCTTCTGCAGGTGAACCGCAACTGGCGCATCTGCGTCGACCAGTCTCCCGGCGCGTGCAACGGCATTCAAGTCCAGGTGTCCTGCAACAAACGTCCACGCCTGGTGCGTCGACAGCTGGACGACTCGGACGTGTACACTGTCCAAGTGTCCTTCCCTGCTCAGAAGTGAGAAACTCCCCTTTTTTCTCCTCGCGGATCATTCGTAATGACTAACGGGACACCCCGGTACCCGCAGCGATCCTGTCGCCAACGTCCACACGCAGGAAAAGTCGACGGTGAAGAAAATCGTGGAGATGGCGGTGCTGCAACAGTCGGCATTCGACGTACGCGACACACTGCCCAACGTGAGCCCAGACTTGACCTCGCTCGACATGGTGACAGATTATGCGTGCCCCTCCGGTGAGGTGGTCGTGCCACCCTTCTGCGGTGAGTCGCCTTTACGTGCGGAAGCTACGGCCAGCGTACAGCACGAAAAAACTGAAAAAAAAAAATAACTGCTGTCTTTCCAGTGAAATGCGCGTTAGGCACCACATACAACAACGTGACACGTAGCTGTCAGCCGTGCCCAGTGGGCTTCTACCAGAATGACGTGGGCCAGTTAGCTTGCAAGCCGTGCCCATCCATTGCGGGCAAGCAAGGCGTCACCTCGGCAGCCGGAGCACGCTCTGCTGCACAATGCAAGGGTAAACTTGTCTGCTTATGTGAATGGCTCGTTATATTCTCTGTCAAAACAATTACAACTGAGGTTCATGTGTAGTAGATGTCACAAGTAGATGTGGCAGTGTTGTTACGCACCGCGTCCTCTTTTAATTTATGCCGTGTCATTTAGCCATGCTTTGTCATGTTCTGCTTTGTTTGCTTCATCTCTGCGTGTCGTCTGTACGGAAATCACGCAGAAACACTGATGAGAGACTTCAGACACCCTTGATTCAGAGAAAAACCAACAGGGTTACGGCTTTCAAAGATCAGAAGTGGCAGCATTGCATAGGGTGTTATCTGCGCCAATGTGTGCGATCAATGTAAATGTGTACAGCATAAACCAGAACTAGCTGTTGGAACTCTGCTGCTACATTTTCCAATAAGTTTCAACGTGTTGATGAAATTTTTTTTGCAATTTGGTAAACCACAGTAGTGCTAGTGACGGCAGTGCTACAACACAGAACGTCATGAAGAGATGTTTCCGCAATGAAGGTTCTGACACAGATCACTTTCGTCTCCACAGAGCGCTGCTCCGCTGGAAAGTATTTCGACGAGTCCTTGGGTCTGTGCCGATCCTGCGGCTACGGCATGTACCAGCCGCAGGAGGGAGCCTTCTCCTGCCTGTCCTGCGGTTCAGGCTTCACCACGCGCACGAACGAGGCTGTCTCCGTGCAGGAGTGTCGAGGTAATGATCTCAGTGTGTGATACACTATAACCGTCGCTAAGAATCGCTGAACCCCCTCCGCAGAGGAGTGCGCCGCTGGGCTACAGCTGTCCCTCAACGGCCAGTGTGACCCGTGCCCCAGAGGACTCTACAGGATGCGGGGCATGGCCGCCTGCAACCAGTGCCCCTCTGGAAGCACAACTGCGAACTTTGGATCCACCAGCATCGAGCAGTGCACCCTTGGTGAGCTCAACAACTTGACTTGCATTCCCCACATAAAAAAAAAAAAAAATTAGAAAAACTCCTCCAGTTCACTGCCTAAGTTCCATGTCACTGCAAGGTAGCAGCTTCCCAAGCAGATAGGATTCTTCAAGATATTGAACGGTCTGTTAACCAATCGACCCAAAAAACAGCACTATGACGAAGAAATTAATATTCTGCAGAGGTGTGCCGCGTTGGACATTACCTCAACGGCACAAGAGACGCGTGCGAGCCCTGCCCAAGGGGTACATACCAGGACGAAGAGCAACGCGATGCCCAGTGCAAGGCCTGCCCGTCGGACACCACTACTGAGAAAGAGGGAGCAACGAGTCGCTCCCAGTGCTCGGACCCCTGCGTGGTCAACGGGGAACGTCGCGTCTGCCAGGAGCATGCATTCTGTGTCTTCTTGGAAGAACGACAGGATTTTGCCTGCCAGTGCATGCCCCGCTTCAAGCTCAACAATGACACGGACGAATGTATCAGTAAGTGGGACGTTGTGCCAGTCACCTGATGACTGCTGAACAAACAAAATGAACCGTTGTTATTGCAGACGTGTGCGAGGACTACTGCGAGAACGGAGGCAAGTGCGAGATTGCGCAGGACACGAGCCTGCCCAGGTGCGCTTGCCAGGGTAATTTCTACGGTGAACGGTGCGAGAACAAGTCCGACTTTGTCTACATCGTGGGCGGCATTGCGGGAGCGGTCATCTTCATCATACTCATCGTTCTTCTCATCTGGATGATCTGCGTCAGGTACGGAATTATTTTTCCTTCGAATGGTACCATAACATAAAGCATGAAGTATTTGGTTACGTATTTTGTTGCATACTTATGGCAACCCAACATCTCAGAGCATTTTCTATTGGATAGCATGTCACCTTAGATGGTGCAACAGGATATTAGTGATCCAGGTGCTGTGGAATTCTAGGGTTTTCTCTGGTATGTTGCACGTGCGTTGTTTAGGCACACTCACTGAAAGTGGACATCGACAAAAAAAAAAAAAACAGTTTGTGTCTGTAGAAATACAGGATGTCAAACTTCCTAATCAATCAAGACCAACTCGGACTGGTGAGATTCAGCCACTAAGCAAAAATCTACTGAGCTGGTGCCTAGTATGAGTGCGAAAGAGTTCAGCGAATATTTTGTCAGTTTACACACATTCTGTACTTTTTAGCATCAATAATTTTTTTAAACTTTCACCGTCTGCAATGTACCAGAGTGCAACAGCACACACATACAAAGGGTACCTTGTGTGCCTGCTTGGTGATCTTTTAAAGTAGCACAGAAGTCATTTTTAACTCCCTGCTTTCTTTGCACAATGAGAAATAATTGACCCCACAGAGCCATAATTATCGCAGAAATTGAATTAATTGAATAATTGAAAGAGGGCATAGGTCGTCCCTCTCCTCCTTGTTACACTCCGGGTGGCAAGTCGAGAGTGAACAAGTGCGGCTGTGTTTGTGTACATCTTTTTTTTTTTCTAGCAAAAAAACTGCATGCATCAAGACCTTTTGTGCTGTTCGGCAAACTGACGCATAAACTTTAATCGGGTGTCTTAAACTGATAATATTTTGGACGGCCCTCTGCGCCCCTTTTTAAGCATTTCTATCGTGTGTATGCAGAACTTCGTGGAAGAACAAGCCAAAGAAGCTGCCTCAGCCGCCCCCAGCAATCGAGGGGTCACAGTCAAACTTTTACTACGGTGCCCCCTACGCCGAAAGCATAGCTCCTTCTCACCACAGCACTTACGCCCACTACTACGATGATGATGATGACGGGTGGGAGATGCCAAACTTCTACAACGAGACCTACATGAAAGGTATACGGCGGAAGTCCCGGTAAGAACGGCGGCTGACAGTTTCTTTTCCCTGCTAGACGGACTTCATAATGCTAAAAGTGGAGGAACTCTGGGACACAGCAATGCAAGCATTTATGGAACGAAAGAAGACCTGTATGACAGGTTACGTCGCCATCAGTATCAGGGAAACAAAAAAGGTAACCGGTTTAGTTAAGGCAACGAATAATTACTGTATAAAGCAGTGGAGGTTCATTCTCGGAAGACCTATCTCTCCTATAACCAGAGGGTTCAAACCCCCTTCCCCCCTAATTCGTACCTTTGATAGTGCATTTGGGAGAGGGAAACAGGGGAATCCTCCTCCCCCATGTGAAGTCCCCATGTATAACCATCAGGAGCAGTAAGAACGTGAAAAAGACACGGACATAGACAGGCTCAGGCGTTCATGTCCGTATCTGTCCGTCCGTGTCTTTTTCAAGTTTCCGTAACTATGCATCATTTTAACTGACAACCTCCACTCATCTTATGATTACAAATATTCTGTTACTTCCGTGAGTTTTTTCCGTAAGTAAGTTTCCGTAACTATGCATCATTTTAACTGACAACCTCCACTCATCTTATTATTACAAATATTCTGTAACTTCTGTGAGTTTTTTCCGTAAGCAAGTTTCATAATTATGTATCATTTTAACTGACACCCTCCACTCATCCTATCATTACAAATATTCTGTGCACAGTACAGAAGTTATAGTTCATAGCAACACTACTTCTTGCCATGAAAAGTCATTGTGTGGCTCTCTGCATGCATTTTGCCTTTTATGTCTGGATAGTTTGTGATGATAGAATCTGCATGAAAACATCCTAGAAATAGTTACCACTTCAGTGCTGTAAGATGCAAGATTGAATCTTTCTTCCTGTCAAAATGTCCTTAGAGAATGACAGCATGTAGAATTCAGTGGCACCTGAGACACTGTTTTTAAGAAACAAGGCTGAGAAAGAGGTAATGTATGCGAAAAATGCTCCCGAAAGCCTCAAACTGCAGATGATGCTCGGGCAGTCATTTCCAGAGATCCAAAGCACATCAAAACACGTGGGTTCCATTAACTACAGTAAAAATGTTGCTGTCACTCGTTTAATGGCTTCTGTGTCTTTACTGGAAAAATGGCAGTTCTAAAAACAGTTACGCTGGGGGAATTACTTGTTTTTAATTGTATGTACATAAACTTGAGGGCTAGAGGGTGTCACTTTTCTTTTTCTTTTCAGTTAAGTTCGTTTTTGTAGCCTACATGAAGATATTCAGACACCTTTGATTTGTGGAACCCTTTTCTGAAGTCTGCTGTGTTGTATTGCAGATACCAGTGACAGTGAAGACCAAGGCCAATAGAAGCTCAAAGTTAACTTACTCATATTGTGGAAAGAGGTGTACATAACCAGTGCCAATGCTCTTGGTTTCTGTATATACTGTGATAAAGGTTCTGCACAAATGCTAGCCATACGAGTATAACGTCTGTTCTAACGAACCTGTGAAAAGAAAGCATTTCGGCCACAAAATATGTAGTTGTTGATGCAACGCAGAAGAATAATACCAGCCCCTTGTTTTCATTATATTGTACAGTATGTCAGATGCTATTTAATGGTTTCCATTTGAATAAAATAATTGTTCCCAACCGAGTCTCATGACGTCAATCAACTCAAACGCGCGACAAACTGCTTGATCGGCTTACCCTTTCAAAAACCTTGTCTTCTGCAATGTGCTCGTACCGGCAAAGAAACAGACACAACGCTTGCAGACAGTTTCTGAAAAATGGCGGTAACATTCCGGAAACGGAAAACGCACGCGCTGGGACGTGCTTCACAAAAAATAGTGCGCAAGTAATCTTCTTTCCATAAGTTTGTAGCGCTTGTTTAACCGTTCTCTCGAAATGAGGGAGATCAACCGAATACCGGCATTTTTGTTTCCCGAGTTTGTGTTTGTCGTAAAGCGCCTGTTTTCTGCGGAGGAGCACATGCTGCGGAAAGGGGGCGAAGAACTCGAAGAACTATAAAACAGTTAGGACGCGCGTCTACTCGCTTTGGGGATAAGTTAACGGGACCAGGCAAGGGTAACTATGGATGCCCTCGAAATAACATCGACACATTCTTCGGAGTTGGATGGATCCAGCACTATGGACGATGACAAAGGATCGGACGGTGCTTTCACGGAGCGAGTGCGCGTTGACAGGCGCAAACTCGAAGAGATGCTTCAAGGTAAGTGCGTTGAGTACGCTTCATCCGTGAATTAGAGCGAAAATCGGGGAGATGAAAACCATGCCTGCTCGACACCTGTCAACGCCTACTGGAGCCAGCGTCATGACAAGTTCGGATAAACGCTGGACAGGCCCACGAAGTGTGTACGAGAGACTTCGCTGGGAGCCAGTGATGTGTCAGAGCGACAAGGGGTCTTGAAAAGTCATCAACTCGTTTCAAATTAAATGCTGCACAGCAGTCGGTGAATGCCAGTGCCAAGTCATGTTTCGGTTGTTTATGTGCTGCAAATGCTTTGAAATGGTAAAAAAAAACGTTGCCCTACGAAATTTTCCCGGGAAAGTTTCAAACTTTCGGGGTCTACTTCGAACAGCTTTTGAGAGATCGCGGGCGTGGTTGGTGCACCAAATTTTCACTGCTCCTTTTGCCGACCTCACTTTTCTTGTTGACCTTGAAGTACTTTGACGTTCCGGTCAGCAGGTGTGCAAAGGATTTCACTTGTTACCTTCGTCTTTGCCAACTTGTGGCGAGACGCGCTAATTTTTGTAGCAATTTATGCGCGGGGCATTTGCAACACTCTTGGTGCAAGTTGACAAAGTGCAGACAGGTATTTTGCGAAACTTGTCGATTGATGATTTCCCCTTTGATCCGGCACTTTTTTTCTTTTTTTTTTTTTTGGGGGGGGGGGGGGATGCGTGTTTGATCTCTCTCTGACTTGGTTTCTACAAGCTTCCCGGCTTTCCTTATCTTGGGGTCATCTTACACATTCCCGGGATTTGGCCCACGTCGTTTTAACATTTTGAAGCACAAACGACCCACAAAACGTTCCGGATTTATCAAGTATGCCGAGAAAAGGCGTTCTGCTGATATCTTGAATATGCTTGCACAAAAAGGTCAGAATCTGCATGCAGGGGGGGGGGGGGGGATGTCGTCTGCTTTTTATGGCTGCAAGAAAAGGCGTGAGGAACGCTTGAATTTGGGCGCTGACTTAGCAGGAAAACAATAAAAACATGAACCCGGTATCCGTGGCTTAGCTAGTAAGAGGGGGAATCCCCCCCCCCCCCCCGGAATCGTACCTCAGGTGCATTTGGGAAAGAGAAAACGAGAGTGGAATGCTCTCCCCCCCCCCCCCCCCCCTGTAAAGTTCTCGCAGAAATACGTTTCTGGTTGCTCTCCAGCCTTTTATTGCACCTGGAGAGGAGCTAAATGCAATTTGCAAAGATTAATATTTAAAATAAAAAGGCTATACTGTCTCTCTTCTCGTGGTAGTGTTCTGGGGGGCCCGGCCCGACGAAGCGAGTGGTTCCTACCAGTCTGTTGCCTAGACAATGCTCCCTTCTGTTCATCACTTCCGGAAGGCTTCTTAGATATTCTTTTTTTTTTTTTTTTTTGCATGACATTGCAACGTGGGTTTTCGTCATGGATTGAAACCACGTAAGCTTTCAAATGGAAGTTTGGGATCCGTCTGCAAAGAAAAGGCAGCCTCGTCCACGCCTTTCCATTCTGCAAAAGTAGACTATCTCTTTCTTCCCTCGCCTCCGAAAATCTTGGAAATTAAAGGGGTCGTGATGCTCCGATATGTGGTTCAGTGTTGTCTTGCACGCGCTGTACTGCCAGCCAGAATATTGAAAGTTTCCTTCGTATCTTACTTGGCACCCTTGAACGCACATACGCGTCAAGCTCTGACGTTAGGAGATTGATACTCGCCAGCCCGTGACTGCTCCCGCGCTGCCTCACTGGCGGAGGGCGGAGACGACTGCAGTGTGTGATATATGGTAGGACGAATTTTAGTAGTAGGACGAATTTTTCTCCACCCACTTAACCGAAAAGTTGGCTGCACTTTGCAAGAAAATCTTCGCTTCGAAACCTCCCTTACTCTAAACCGTTACGAAGAGACATTCTCCACTGTGAACGATGGATCTGTCGGTGACGCGTCTGCTACAAACCAGGGACCGGAACCGGTATTTTTTTCGGTCGGTTCGGGTTCAGGCATATAGGTTCAGTTCGGCTCAGGGAGAACCCAACAAAAAAAAAAAAAAAGAGAGAAACAGTCAGCGGTTCGGACATTTACAGGGATTGGAACAGTTATATTTTTCGGTCCTCGTTTAACCGGTTCATAGGCTGTAATTTTGCTACGCGACAAACACAAGACAATTAATAAACACATTTATTATTTACCTGATATTTTACTGTATTGTACTCTCGTTGTCGTCTGCTGGAAACCAAAAGAGAAGTGCCTTTTGGCAGAACCCAGACTGGGCCCTTTTTTGCTCCGGCAAAAAAAAAAAAACAATGGCGCCACAAGTCACTCTTACTCGCATCTGGCATCGTACAAAAAATAAACAACAACAACAAAGTCTGTCGGTGATACAATTATTTCACCTCTGAACCGTTTCCCGAACCGTTTCCCGAAACCGTTTCCCGAACCGTTTCCCGAACCGTTTCCCGAACCGGTAACCGTATCAATTTATTTCAGTTCAGGACATGCAAAAAAAATTATCTGGTTCGATTCGGGTTCGACAGAAAATTACGTTTTTCTTTTTTTTTTTTTTTTTCGGTTCGGGGTCAGTTCCGGTGCTGTTCCCTGCTACAAACAACTTCGTATCGCGCACCACCGGCCTTTTCTTACATATTTTATATTTAACCTGAACCTAATATGAGGTTGGCCGTGAGGTGGATTTTATATTGAACCTGAACCTAACATGAGGTTGGCCTTGAAGTGGCATGCCTTGGTCATGGCCTGAAAATGTGTGAAATTCTGTTCTTAGTTACTAGCGTCGGTTTTTATAACATATGTTAACTATATAACCGTCTACTTAGGCTACATATTGTTCACCGCACATATTTCATGCGCAGTAATCTTGAGTGGCGTCACTTTCGGAAACCTTTAATTTATCCTCGATATCCCCACTCATACAGTGTGTAGCATTCTATGTCTGAAATATTTTCTTGTACGATATGCACGGCGCCTGTCGGGGCTTGACGAAAAACATGCGTCCCGTCGGTTCTATTAAGCGGTGTTGGCACTCGATATGGAGCTATATTAGAAAGCGCGACACTTCTATCGGATATCATTTGTTCGCTTGAGGACAAAACCCAAATGTAGCCCCCTCGGTTATCGTGCTTGCCTTCCGTTGATGCAATACGGAAGCAGATGGCTGTTTACAGTGTGCGCAACATCGGTTATTATAAATGCGTATTAATATTCGCGAAGAAATCGAACCCGCGGATACCGATGCCACCGTGACGATGCGCTGGTCTGGCTGCGGTCGGGCTTGCGTGTTGCGGGTTTGCCGCGCGAGGGGGAAGTCCTCGGGAGAGGTCACGTGCTTGTTAGAACCAATGGCTGTGCACTCCTCCAGCAGCGCCGTATCGGCCTTCCAGTAGCCGCAAGCGCGCAATTTGCGCGCGGAGAGACGACGGGATTTTTACAGCACCTATGAAATTTATAATTATCATTAGCTTGTAGTGCGTCCATTTCCGTTTGGTGGCGTATATGATGGAATTTGTCGGAGGAATGTGCGTGAATGTGGGTACTTTGCCCTGTATTTGCATAATTGTGTTCTGACAGTCATTATAAATTGAGGACAGTAAAAAAAAAACATGCCATACAATTACAAGAAACCTTTTGAGAGCATGCAAAAATATGGCTATTTTTGTCTCTACAGAGACGAAACAATTTTGGTTAGTAAGTAATGCCGATATACATATTTATTTGGAAGTGGCATCGACTGGATAATCTATGACTGAGTGGAGCTTGACTCTGAACGCAGACAATACTGTAGGGGCTATCACCAATGTTTCACAAATGAGTTTTACATCCTGCTTTCTCTTCATAGAAAATGACCCCGGACAGCCAACTCCTGCAGATGGATTCTTTACGAAAGTACGTCCGCGACAGTGTGTTGCTCGATGCTGATACCGTTCTCCTTGTCCTTCAGATCATGGATGAAACTGACGCACACATCTCTTGGCCATCCAAACTCAAAGTTGGTGCCAAGTCCAAAAAGGGTATTCGAGCTCGCAATATTCAAATTTAAAATGGAGCTTTTTGAGCAGTCTGAAACATGTTCATACGTCTGAAGAACTGACTCGGAAATTATACAGTGCTGCGTTAGTCGAAGGTGCGTCGTAACAACAATAGACTCCCTTCTTTTCCTTTTCCTCCCCACAGATCCCCACGTGAGGTTAGTGGACCACCCGAGGCCATCGCGAAGGCCCGGGAGAAAATCCTCCAAGTTTGGGACACAAAGGTAAGAAAGTGGGGAGAGGGAAGTGGAGGGGAAGGAGTGAACACCCGGGTGTGTGTTGTGTGCAGAGACACCGAGTGACCCTAAAGATGGACGTCTCCTTCACGGACCACTCCTACATAATAGGCAGGGGAGGCCACATCATTCAGCGGGTGATGGACGACACGGAGTGCCACATCCACTTTCCAGACTCCAACCGAAGTAGCCGTACCGAAAAGAGCAACCAGGTACCTTTCTCGCAGCTGCGGGCGTAGCAGGTTGCTGGGACATGTCAGCAATGTATAGTACCTAGGTCTTTATCGTAGGTCTAGTGTTGCCCTGATGATACATAGGAGCGATTTTTTTTTTTTTTTTTTTTCTAGGGTTAAACTCGATAACCGCCCGGTTATTCCCTCCCGAACTGACCTTCGACCAATTCGGGTTTAAACCCCGATTTCTCCTCGAATTCCACACGCTATGGAACCCTCAAGTGACGCTTCCATGAAGACTAAACAAAGGTTCGCCACGTGTAACACATGCTAAGAATGGGTCACTTACGTTCTCAGCATACACCCATGTGTGTCAGCACTCCCAAGCGGCACAACATCTTGGCCCAATATTCGACAGATATTGGGCAATGCCGGCCCTATATTGGTCCAATAATGGGCCAAAACGCTGTCTGTGCCTTCGGGGATTAGTGCTGGTAAGTCACCTCCCCCCCAAAAAAAAACAAAGTTCAGAGAAAACAAACACCCGAAGGCACAATTATCGCCAGATTTCTCCCCGAATTACAGGTTTAAAAACAGCGCCAGATTTTTACCCCCCCAAATCTGAGAAAGGCATTTAACCCGAGAAAGTCACTCCCTAATGATGCGTACTGATCTCAGTTTGTAGAAGCATTTACTGATAAGCGAAACTCTCGCAGGTTTCTATAGCTGGCAGCTGCAGGAGTGGAGAAGGCCCGCGCACAGATAAGAGTGAGTCCTACGGTTCCTTTATTTTAACCCTCAAGAATACGCTTTAATGAAGGGAGTGAGTTACAAAGAACAAAAAGTCAATGGATGTGGTTCAATAATCATAGATGAACAGTACTGCAGTACAATTCAATTAAATGAACGAAGATTGTTCAACGCATTGAAGTGTACCTGTAGTGGTTTTTTTTTTAAACAGTGTAATGTTGCTAAGTGATGTAGATGAGTCGGGAAGGAGATTCCACCAAGTGATCTTTTTTTTTTTCTTTTCTATGTCCAGCCCTCTTGTACCACATTCTCATTACGAAGTCTGCCCCGCCTACAAATTTTCAACAAAGATTGCGATTTTGCCTAACTTATGGAAAGAGATGGAGAAATGCTTCGTATTTTCTCCCCCGAGTGTCTGTCATTCCCGTGTTGGGTGAACGTTGTTACGTCGTCGTGCAGGAATTGCTTCCCATGATGCTGAGCTTCGAGCTTCCTCTGAGCGCCCTCTTCCATCTGGCTCTCGATCCCGCCTTCATCGTGCTGCCGGAGCTCCAGCGTGTGTACGGCATTGCAGTGACGTTTCGACACTTTCACCCCAACCTCACGAGGGTGATGGTGAAGGGGTGCCGCAGGAACGTAGACTCCCTGCGGCAGGGACTCCTTGTTCTGACGGACTACCTCACTGGCGGGGCCAGGGTAAGGTTTTTTTTTTTTTCTGCGTTAACCATAACACAAGCATCTGTGTATGACTAGAGCCCGACTTTTTCGGGTTAAGCTCCCCTCCCGGATTCGGGAGGGAAAAAATGGGGTGCCGTTTTTGAATCTGTAATTCGGGTGAGATCGGGCACTCTCGATGCCTTGGGCATTTATCAGGCTATTCTTTCCTTTCTCTCCGGCAAACGACCCGCAGCTTAAAGTGCATATATTGGTCGAACGTGCATACCTTGTGATTTGCAAACAAGCACCACATTTTCTAACATAAAGTGTGCTTTATAGCCTAATGCCTATATAGCCTATAGCGAATTTAGCTGGTCATTGCAGTCCAGAAAAAGGTGCACTGGCTCGACTGTGAGTCTCCACGGCGCCTCTTCAACTGTGTCATGTTTTTTAGTACTGCCGTCTGCTCTTTGTTGTTTCTACGCTCCCCACACTGTCATACTCCACTGCACTGCACGAAAAGTTTTGTTTCACTCGGGCAATATCTACATCAGGCATGCATACTAAATAGTGCACATGATATGTGATTAGAATTTGGGGAGAAATCGGGTTTTAACCTCAACTGGCCCTAGTTTGATTCGGAGGGAATAATCGGGGTAAATCTGGT